>NC_092811.1:84993198-87393198 GCF_040954645.1 Diabrotica undecimpunctata | reverse complement strand
TCATTTAAATCAGAAGGTTTAGTTTTGTACACATGGCTCTTCACATATCCCCATAAAAAAAATATAATAATGTAAGATCAGGTGATCGCGCTGGCCATTCAATCGATCCTCGTCTCCCTATCCACCGATTGGGAAATATTGTATCGAGGTAGTGCCGGACATCAAGTTGATAATGTGGTGGTACTCCATCCTGCTGAAACCATATCGTATTCGCTGGAACTTGAGGGTTTCCTTGATCAGGATATAAATTTGCCAACGTTGGAATGACATCATTTTGAAGTAGTGCCAAATAATTGTTGCCATTCAAGTTGCCTTCAATGAAAAAGGGACTAATGATATTGTTTCCTACAATCCCTGCCCAAACATTAACCTTTTGAGGGTATTGAGTGTGTTCTTCTCTCATCCAGTGAGGATTTTCCGTGGCCCAGTAGCGGCAATTTTGTCGATTAGCATGACCGTTAAGTGAAAAAGTACACTCATCAGAAAACATAACGTCTTCTAATTGGATAATATTGTTATTTAACATGTCCATCATTTGCTCACAAAAAAAGTTCTCCTATCAAAATCGTCTTCCATGAGCTCCTGAGTAGTATCATCTTATAGGGATTCAATTTATTTTCTTTTAATATGTTTACTATCGATGTATGGCTAGCATTGAATGTAGTGGATGCCTGTCTACTCGATGTATGTGGATTTTCCTGAAACTCAAGCAACACATCTAATTTGAGTTCATCACTCAGTGCATTGGCAGCTGCTTTTTTTTATCTGCCTTACATGTCCAAACTCGCGAAACTGCTTCTCTATTTTACTTATTGTTCCTTAGGATATAGGCGGTAAATTAGAAAATTTCTCATGAAATAGGCGAGTTACTTCCTGTTGTGTTTGGGTGTTATCTCCGTAACCAATCATTTGTAAAACTGTTATTTTATACATTTCCGTTAATCTAACCATTTTTCAGAATTGAATTGAACGAACTTTTTACTTAAATTAAAATACTGACAACTTGAATAAAACAATTTACTAATGCGTGTTAAAATAACGTTGCCGCGGAACTTCTTTAAAGTTTTTTAATGGTTACCATCTAAAAACCACATTGCTATGGTTTTTGTTCACTTTCTTATTATTAAGACCTAAACGGGAAATAAGTTTTGAGTATATTTTAGCGAATTTCGGTAACCACATGATTTTAATTTATTTCATCTTAATTAATCTTAATAAACTTGAAACCGACAACATTTTTGAATGGAGAATGAAAAGACCTTTCAAACGATATATCACAAGCCTATACTTCCTATTTTAAAAATTGGGGGTTGTACCTATCATTCCAAGGGGGTTGAAGGTAGGGGTTGCATTTTCACGTTGAAGAATGTCAAGTTATAATTTAAATTTGACGTGTTTCGGGATTTTTTATAAATATGTACAGTAACCTAAATAATGAATTTATTCCATTTGGCTTTTACACACTGTATATTAAACCACGCCATAATGACAATCGCTCTAAAGTCCTAAGCTACGCACTTTGTCTCAGATTCGTCACCAGCCACCCATCCAGAGTATATTTACATGTATCCATCCACTCATTTGGAGAAATCAGCTTGGCTTATTCCAATCAGCCTTCCATCTTCGTTGGTTTTTTGTAGAGCTGTTGGAACAGATAAGCTTTTGGTAATTTTTAAATTCATATAGATACCTGTAAATCGTTTAATACCTCTAAATTGTTGTTACTTGTTTTGATTTACAATGAGTATAAACTGCTTATATGCATATAATCAAGTCAACTTACTAGTTTTTTTTTATAACTAGGAAAAGAGTAATTAAAGTTTATATAGGTTGTTAAATAAGGGAGGGGAAAATGTAATGCGTTTTTAAATAGGTTTTTATAAAGAGTGACCCGACTCATTCTATTACATATTTTATATAAATATCTTAATTATATTAATTTGGTTGCTGTATAGTATATTTAGTTGCTATTTGGACACATATTAGTCCTATCGGTGAGTACCTCACCCTTTGGGTGTACTAAGTAAGGTATTCATTTATTGTAACCATAGTTGTTGTTTTCTTACCTTTAATACCTTACCTAGTCTAGGTTTACTTTGTATTTTAATACTAACCTTTAGTGTTATTTCGCTTTTCTCCCAGACTGTTGTTTTTACTAATAGCCTTATTACTTGGCACAGTAGTGGTGGTATTTTTATTTTTGTGTGGCGATTAGACCCTCTCTTACCTTTACACCTCCACCACTAGGGTTATTTCAGATTTTCCTTTACATGTAAGTAATTATTTAAACTGTTTAACCAAATTTATATAGATATAGTTGTCATTAGTAGTTCGCTTTTAATTTCAGTTTCTACTAACCAGTATAATATATCAATACAAGGTAAATAGTGGTTTTTTAAGTTATTCTAAGTTATTGTATTAGGTATACTTGTTTCTTGTTTTTTCCTCATTTCTAAATTCTCAAGCTAGTCTTGAGTGCTGCCCACATTCAGTACCTTAGGCAACTTATAGTGCCTTCCATATAAGATTAAATATTACGTTGTCCTATCTAATTTCATTGTTTGTGTTACAAGGTCTCATTTTCTCCCTTGTTTATATAATTTTATTATCCCATATATTGGTATTTTATCCCAAAGCCAATTCTAAGTGTAGAAAAGCTAGCCCGAATTCTTCCTTGAGATTTGGTATCTCTCTGGTTCTTTAAATTGGTTCCTATGAGCTAAGCTATTCTTTATTAGTACATTCAATAACTTCACTCCAAATTCTCTTTCTTTTAAATTCTTATTCCTAAATTACAATACCCCAGAGTATTGGGGTTTCAAAACGAAATACGGCACTGAGGCTCATTAAACCCTCCCTAATTAACTATGTCACGTATGAAGTCATCAAAAGCGCCAACAAAGGAAGAGGAAACAGAAGGGAAAATAAAGAAGCCATAATACTGTTATGCAGATAATGTAATTTTGCTAGCCCAAGATAAATATAGTTTATAAAAACTGCTCCACAGATTCAACACCAGAGCAAAAGAATCTAAAATGTCGATCCAACTCAGAAAACCAAAATAATATTAATCAGTAACGAACCAAGTAGATGTAAATTAAAAATTCATGGCGTCAGCATTGAACAAGTAATAGAAGTGAAATAGCTTGTGATTACACAAGAGATTACACGAGAGAACCAAATATAATACCAATAATGACGTATGTTTCAGAAATAAGATCAGACACAGCTACAACACGAAGGTTATTAGAAACGGCGGAATGAAAATACTGACAATAATTACAGAAAATACGCTTATCGACTTAAAGAAGAGTGAAGACATAAAAAGACAATGTAACTAAACGGAAAACAGAATGAAGCAATCATTAAGTAGAATACAGGAGACCAGCATTGGTTAGCAAGTGATACATCACATACGGTAGAAGAAATCTCAGCCGGTCGAAGGAGTAACAAACTTCGAAACTTCCACAGAAGTATTAATCCGCCAATAAACAAGAACATTTTCATATAATGAGAAAGAAAAAAAAATCCTTATGTTTTTTCATAAAATTGAAATTTCAATAATAAAAATATTGAAATATTTTTTCCCACAAAATTTCTTATTTGAGATATTAAAATTGTACCTATACTTATTGTATGTATATTTCGTTGTTGCTTCATCATATCACAATATGATATCAAATTAAATACCACCGTATAGAGATAGCGTATGGTTGCATTACTTAGTATTCGTAGAAAGAAATGATAAACATTGACCTGTGATATATAAATAAATAAGTATTTATAAAATAGATATTCGGTATCTATGTGTTGTTCAACAACAGTATTATTTGTTTAAGACTATTGTATTCTATTTAGACTTTTGTAATTGAAGATTATTAGTTGTAATCTGGTTTACAAATTGTTAATGACTAAACAAAGGAAAATACCAATGTGTTTTATACTAATATTGGTATCGATTACACGGTTTCATAATTATTTGTGTCTTTTTAACTTTTGTTATAAAACGTTCTGCCAAAAAAAAAAAAAAAAAAATTAGAGGCATTTGAACTGTGGATGTATCGCAGAATCCTGAGAATATCATGGACCGAGAGAGTCACAAATGTCGAGGTCTTGAGAAGAATGAATAAAGAAAAGGAAGTCATATTTACGATCAAAAAACGAAAACTGCAATACTTGGGACACATTACAAGAGGCGAAAGATATGAACTGCTTCGAATAATTATGCAAGGGAAAATAGCAGGAAAAAGGTCCATAGGAAGAAGACGAAACTCCTGGCTAAAGAATCTACGGGAATGGTATAGCTGTAGCAGCAACGAATTGTTTCGGTCAGCAGTTTCGAAAATACGTATAGCCCTGATGATCGCCAACCTTCGGAACGAAGATGGCACTTGAAGAAGAAGAAGAAGTTCTGCCTAATCTATAACTTTTTAATATATCCATATGCTTCTTATATTTATAATAACTTGCAAAAAAAACAACTTTGCCAAAAATTATGTACCAAATCATAGAACTTAGTATGGTTACGAAAACTTCTATCAAACTTTGTTTTATCTATTTTTGAGCTAGACCTGTCATATTTTTTGCCACTGGGTTGTATTTGGTATTATTGTTATGGCAATAAGCTATGTTGTTGGTCCTACAGCAATTCATAAAAGAAATATGGACACAAAACTTTCTCCCCCGTGATTGGAATATTGGAATATCTTGCAGCATACACAAAACAAGGAGATATCTTTGAATGCTCTAATCACAGAGAAATTACGCTTCTAAACGCAACGTATAAAGTACTCTCCACTATACTATAAAACCGTATGGTACCACATGCAGAACGAATAACAGGAAAATACCAGGCTGGTTTTAGAAGTGATAAATGCACACTTCAACAAATTTCAAAACTGAGACAAATTTTAGAGAAACACTGGAATATAGCATAGATACTCATCACATATTTCTTAGACTACAAGGCAGCCTACGACTCTGGAAATAGAAGAGAAATGTTCAGAGCAATGAAAGAACTAGGAATAGCAAGTCAGATGGTAAATTTATTTAAAAATTCTTGAAAAAGTTGAATGTAGAGTACGAATCCAAAGTAAACTGTCTGAACCTTTTAAAACAAATAAAAGGCTGTGCCTCTCTCCTGTATATTGTTCAATCTGGCTCTGGAAAAAGTAATATGTATGTTGTTGCAACCACTGGTTAAATATATATATATATATATATATATATATATATATATATATATATATATATATATATATATTTATATATATATATATATATTTATATATATATATATATATATATATATATATATATATATATAAATAATATATAAATTTAAAGGGTAGAGGGGGATAAAGGGGTAGAATGCGAATACATGGAGTTGATTCCAGTTTACTCCAACTAGCCTCTTCTACTCAAATCCGACTCTCACTTTCACGCTGGTGTCCCCTGTTAACCGAGCAACCCAGCTGGAGATCTGGTATCCAACCCGGGTGGAAAGTTGGGTCGGGAACTGACGAGAGTGGGTGAAATGGCCCTCCGAAAAGGGGGTTTGGCGTTGGGTTAACTACCCA
Organism: Diabrotica undecimpunctata; assembly: GCF_040954645.1. Lineage (NCBI taxonomy): Eukaryota > Metazoa > Arthropoda > Insecta > Coleoptera > Chrysomelidae > Diabrotica > Diabrotica undecimpunctata. The sequence goes on along the minus strand of NC_092811.1, from coordinate 87,387,619 downwards.
ACCCGGTAAAACCCTATAGTTACGAAATCGAAAGTCAAAAATGCCGGACGGAAATCTCGACGACGACCTATGCAACGAAATAAGGACCTGAATAATGGAAATAATGATCTTAAAGTATTTACCTGGAACGTTCGCACACTTAACGAACCTGGAAACATCCGCAAACTGTGTGACATATTAGCACAATATAATGCTGATATTACTGCAATACAAGAAGTACGATGGACAGGTCATGGCATAATCCAAAAAGCAAACTACAATATATACTATAGTTGCCATAGAACCAGACATGAATTTGGGACAGCCTTTATAGTCAATAATAAAGTCAAGCACTTGGTTATAGATTTTAAGCCGATAAATCCGCGAATGAGCTGCTTAAGGATCAGGGGCAAGTTTTTTAATATTAGCCTTATTAATGTACATGCCCCAACAGAGGACAAGCAAGACGAAGAAAAAGACAATTTCTATGATGAATTAGAAAGAACATATGACAATTGTCCCAGAAATGACATTAAAATAATAATCGGTGATCTGAACGCAAAAATCGGAAGGGAAGAAATATATCTACCGCACATTGGTAAATATAGTCTCCATAATAATACTAATTCGAATGGACACCGAGCAGTCACCTTCGCAGCCTCAAAGAACATGATCGTAGGAAGCACATGTTTTCTACACAAAAAAATACATATGGGGACTTGGACCTCGCCTGATGGATTAACGAACAACCAAATTGATCATGTGATCATAGATGCTAGACACTTCTCCAACCTTATGGATGTCCGCACCTATCGAGGCGCCAATATTGATTCAGATCATTTTCTAGTTGGCACAAGAATTCGGGCTAGAATCTCAAATGCGAAGAAGGAGAGAAGTACCAAAACAAGGCGCCTTAATATTGAACTCCTCAAAAACCCGCAAACGGTAGAAAGGTTTCAAAACTATATCGAAACTAAATACATAACTAAAGAGAATCTAACAATTAGTGAACAATGGGAAACGTGTAAAAATTACATTCAAGACGCAGCAAATAAGATTCTAGGGCCGCAAAGACCACCACTACGCAATGAGTGGTTCGATGCTGAGTGCGAGGACATTACAAGAAGAAAGAACAATGCATATAAACTGATGCAGTAAAGAAGAACCCGAGAAAAAGAACAAAAATATAAAGATCTCAGAAGAGAAGAGAAGTACATCCATCGGAGAAAAAAGCGAACTTATGAAAATAGAATATTGGAAGAACTTGAGGCATTAAAAAAGGAAAATCAAACAAGAAAATTCTATAAAAATCTAAATAAAGCAAGAAAAGAATTTAAACCAAGGATCGGACTATGTAAGGATAAGGAGGGGCATATACTCAATACAAAAGAAGAAGTATTGAAAAGGTGGGTGGAACACTATAAAGAACTGCTTACTATCGAAGTAGAAGATCCAAATCAACCACCCCCAGGAGCACACAACAATACACCATTGGAGCCTCCATCAATTCAGGAAGTACGGGATGCAATAAAACACCTAAAAAATAATAAATCTCCAGGAAGTGATGGTATACCCGCGGAACTTATTAAATATGGAGGTGCTACTCTGACTAATCATATATATAAAATCATACTGAGAGCCTGGAATCAGGAACAAATCCCAGAAGAGTGGTGTATTGGGATCGTTTGTCCGCTACACAAAAAGGGCGATGAATTAGAATGTAGAAACTATAGGGGAATAACCCTCCTTAATACAGCATACAAAATATTTTCGAGTATTTTATATGGTCGCCTGAGTGAATATTCAGAGGAGCTTCTTGGCGAATATCAAAGTGGTTTTAGGCTTGGTCGATCAACAACAGACCAGATCTTTGTGCAAAGGCAAATACTGGAAAAAACAAATGAATTTAATATCGACACATACCATCTTTTCGTAGATTTTAAATCGGCCTATGATAGTGTCCTAAGAAATAAATTGTATGAAGCCATGGATGAATTCCACATCCCCGATAAACTGATAAGATTGGTTAAGGCTACAATGCGTAAAGTTGTTTGCAAAGTCCAAATACAGGGCGAACAATCACAGGCATTTGAAACGCATGTTGGGCTGCGACAGGGAGATGCGCTGGCGTGTCTTCTTTTCAACATAGCTTTGGAAAAGGCGGTCAGGGATGCCCAAATAGACAGCAGAGGAAACATTTTTAATAAATCATCCCAAATTTTGGCATATGCAGATGATGTTGATCTAGTTGCCCGCACAACACGCAAGCTAGAAGAAATGTATACCACCTTGTCACACGCCTCAAAAAATATGGGCCTGCAAATAAATGAAAATAAAACTAAGATAATGGCATCAACACCCAACAATAGAGCCAGAAACATCGGCCACCAACTCACGGTTGATAATTCTACCTTTGAAGTGGTGGACAAATTCACATACTTAGGCTCCCTGATCACCAAGGAGAACGTCATGACGGAAGAAATCAAGCGAAGAATAATCCTAGCAAACAAATGCTATTTTGGACTGAGTAGACATATGAGAAGCAGAAACTTAAGCCAAAAAACAAAAATAACCATATACAAAACCCTTATACAACCAGTGTTGACATATGGGTCAGAGGCATGGACCATTTCCAAGGCAGATGAAAATCTCCTGCTTATATTTGAACGAAGGATCCTGAGAAGAATATTTGGTGGCATCTGTGAAAATGGTGTTTGGAGAAGGAGGTACAACTACGAGATATATCACAGATATAAACATATCTTTAGTGGTAAAGACGTAGTATCCTTTATAAAAATAGGAAGACTAAGATGGGCAGGACATCTGGCAAGATCACAGCAGAACAACCCTCCTAGAAGAATCCTTATGTCACAACCTGTGGGAAGTAGAAAAAGGGGTAGACCAAAACTCAGATGGAGGGATGGTGTAGATGAGGATGGTAGACAAATAGGCGCAGCAAACTGGCAACAGCTGGCAATGGATAGAACTGACTGGCGTAATAGACTTGGGAAGGTCGAGGCTCTTTTATAGGGCTGTAGCACCAATGATGATGATGATATATATATATATATATATATATATATATATATATATATATATATATATATATATATATATATATATATATAACAAGTCAGTAACAATCCGTGCCTATACTGACGATATCAATATTGTCGGTAGAACGGAAAACGCTGTAGTCACATGACTCTCACACTACTTCAGCCTCTTGACTTACATTCCTATTATTATAACCATTAGGTCTATTTGTATCGCTTACTATCCCAGTTTATATTGGATAGCCAGTTCCATTTTGAGTATTATTACTTTGAAATTTTAGTTTGTCTACAACTTCCCCATCCACACCAAGTTTAGCTCCATCATAAAATTTCTCCACCTTAATAAATTGATCTGTATGATTTTCCCGAATTAAATTACTATTTGTAACTGGCTTACAGATATAGGTTAACTGATCTTGCTTTAAGACAGTCATAGCTTGGGCCCATGAAGATTTATTTAAATTTCTATACTCTTTAGTATTAACTAATTCCCCTTCTTCAAATACTACCTGTCTACCCCTATGACGATTTGGTTTACCCCAGCCCTTTCTCTAGCAGAGCTAGTCATAAAGTCTTAGCGGTTCTTAATACAGTATACTCCCTTTATAACGAACACGGTTATTACGAGGTTTCGCTTATAACGAGGTACATTAGATGTCCCGTGAAATTTCTATTGAACTATAACCCTTTATAGCGAGGTAAATTTGCTTATAACGAGAGAAAATAAGATTGCAAAACGTATTTTTTACGTTTTGGCCCGGCCGTAGCTATAAATAAATACCCTTTTTAACTGCGGGCCGCCCGCAATAAACTTCTTACAATTTATGATTCTTAGTCGGAAATGTAAAATTTATGATTCACAAGTGTCATTGTATTGGGTTGACCATTCACACCTAATAATATGGGTCCTAATATAGACAAGATGTGGAAAGTGTTTTAAAGGTTGTCAGAAATTTTATCCAAGGACAAAACGCAAATGAAGAAGCATAAAACTGTTTCACATCTTTAGAAAATATGATAGATAGAATACTGGACAATTTAAAGCAGTCAAAAATGACAAAATAACTTTATACGCTTTATACATATTTACAGAATACAGATTTTTTGTTTTAACATATATCATTGACAGTAAAAGTAAACAACTCTTTTTTGTTTTAATGCATTTCATTGACAATAAAAGTAAACAACTTTGTTTTAAAAACGCCATTCAAACAATATTTATTAGCATCTTATATTGCTCCGAATGGCTTCACTATAGAAAGTTAATGTTTTAGAAAACTACATATTCATATGTATGCACAATATTATTGTTGTTGGATATAACGAGATCCGCTTATAACGAGGTAATTAGTCTGCCATTTCAGTTCTCGTTATAGAGGGAGTCTACTGTATATCTTCCAAATATTAGTTTTCCCCGTAGTGCAGTGGGGTGTGTTTCTATATGAAAACAAATATTTACTTACAAGCACTGATAAATCTTTTGAATCTGAAATATTATCAATTAATAACTTGTTCAGGGCATGTTTAAAAGTTTTTACACTATTTTCAGCAGTCCCATTAGTTGCTGGATGATATGGAGCAGATGTTGTATGTATGGTACCATTCATTTTACAGAATGTTTCAAATTCTTCGTTAACCAACTGGGGCCCATTATCCGATAATATACTATTTGGCAACCTATACCTAGTAAAGCAATATCTTAGTCTTTGTAGTGTTGCTGAGGTGTAAATTTTATCCATTATATACACTTCCGGTCACTTTAAAAATGAGTCTGTTATGATTAAAAACATTTTTCTTCTGACTGGTTTTAAAAATTCTGAATGAATTCTATCAAATACTCCTTTGGCTTCTTCAAACTTTACCAATACTGCCTTATTTGGATTACTTATTTGGATTTTGGATTATTTCATCCAGATGTAGTCACCAAAAATACCGTCTAACAATTGTCTTCATCTTAATTATTCCATTGTGTGTCCCATTTATTTCATCTAATAACTGCTTTCTTGTCTTTTCCGGTACAATTACCCTAAATCCCCACATTAACAGACCATTATCTAGACTTAATTCAAGATGTCTTCTCTTAAAAGCCGCAAATCTTTTTCTAATTCCTCTGGTTAACCTTCCCATACATACCTATATACCTTCTCAAAGTTTCTATCCATTACTTGTCCTTGTTCTCTTTCAAAAAATGAAAATAATATTGTGCTGTGTCATTTTCCTTCTTTGAAGCTAAAGAAAGGCTCGAAAGCTCATCTGCTCGTCTATTTTGGCTTCGATTTACATGTTGAAAACTGCAATTAAATCCGCTTAAGAAAAAAGCCTATCTTTGAAGACGTCCCGCTGCCATTTGTGGTATTCCTTTGTGTTCAATTATTTATTAATTTCAATTTAAATTTAGTAACTTCAATTAATCAGAAATATAAATGAACATAATGACATCAATTTAAAAATAGGTTGCATATTTTTTGGACACACTGTATGGTTAAATTTTTATGTTTTTAAATAATCGCAAATTAATGATTGCTTTATACTTTTTAAATTACATGTCGACATGTCGTAATAATTGTTCTCATTAATAAAAAAGTTTTCTAAATTTCTCAGCTTTAGATAGGCTGGATATATTCGACACTAGAAAAACTTCAGGTTCTTCCTTCTCGGGTTCAGAATTAGGGATAGTTTCGTTTATTTCTGTCTTTTCTTCAATACCGTCGTTGATGGTCAATTCTTTACTTTCTGTTGGCACAACACTATCTATCAGTCAAGGTAAATTGTTCTAAATCCACTAATGTGTCTTTGATGGTGGGAAATAGTTGTGCAAGTGGAATATTATCGTCTGCTTTAAAATCATTCGCATCTATATTACACATAAATCCGGCTTTAGAAAAGCATTTTTTATTGTTATCGGCGACAAAGTACACCATGCCACTATTCCATTTATTGTTCTGAAGCTATTTTGTTGTGGCATCTTAATGCAGTTTACTATTTTTGATGGGAATAAGCCACAATTTTACTTTTGTGCATGATTTAGAGAACCAAAGGGACGATCAAGGTAACCTAGCTCTAGACTAAGATTTGCTGCACTTCCAACAAGATGGAGCACCTCCTCACTATACAGCTCCAGTTAGGCACTGGTTGGATACTAATTATCCGAACAAATGGATTGGAAGGCACTATTGCTTAGCCATTGAGGTCACCAGACTTACCGCCACCTGACTTTTTTCTATGGGGTTACCTCAAGTCAATTGTTCATAAAACTCAACCTGCGTCACTTAAGGAATTGCGAGAAAGCATCAAAATCGGAAACGGAACCCACTTTTAACATTTAGTTAATTGACATTTTTAAAAAATTTGTAGTTCAACAAATAACCTCATTAAATTTTCCATTTAAGCCAAAGATTCACAATTATTTCTTTAACCTGTACAATTATTATATATACCATCGGATATCATTTTTTGTAGTCTTTTCAATGATGTATCACAAGTAGGGGTTTGTAATTTAAACTTTTTTGGTTGTAGTGGGTGGGATCTAGGGGTTTGATGGGGGTGAGTTCTCTGTCATGTGATTCTAGTTCCCCGTTACTATCCTAGAAACGGTTTCAAGCATTTTTCGATATCAGCTTTTGTTCGTGAGATATAAGTAAAGTTTGTAAGTTTTAAAATTGACACACTGTATATCTCTAGAGTATGGATTTATTACATTTAGGTAAAATTGCATTATTTCTTAAATACCTAGTTTGATTGGCATGATTGTTAAAGTGTAATATTATCTTTTTTTATGTATATGTATAAGGGCTTTGTAAAAGAATAATTTACGTACAGTTAAAAATTGACTTTCATTATAAAAACAGCCGGCTAAAATATCTTAAACTTTTCCCATAAATAATTCTAATTGGCCACTTTTGAATAATGTTTATAGAATGCAAGTAATTATTCCGTATTCCACCCCATCCTTCAAGACCATAGGTAAGTTGAGATTGTATAAGGTCATAATAATATTCATAATATTCATTAACATTGCCAAAAATCAAGGCTGCTAATAGTTTTATTGGACATAATGCCTTAAGGCAAATTACAAAAATCGGTTGCCTGTAAAGTCGGTTTTACGGGCGAAGATTTTACGTGACAACGTCTTTTTCTCGGTAGAATATTTATTGATATGAATATTATTAAATTGCACAATAGGAACAAGGAATTGAATGAAAATAAGAATTGCACAAATTTTAACTATAGAAATATATTTTGTTTACTAAAACATTGTACATGTAAACTTAAACTTAACTAATTTCCAACGCGCCTAATTCTCTAGTGCTGCGCGCGCAGCGGACCGATCATGTTTGAGTGGGAGAGAGACGCAAGGCATTCGCCCGTCCGGCGGGCCTCTCTCTCGTTCGGTGACTCATCGTAACAGACGTGAGCGCGTTACACTTTTTCATGAGTGAATCCGAGCCACAACCTAATTTAAGACGTTGTCACGTCAAAATACATAAAAAGGAAGGCCGACAAATTTGTGAAAATTATAGAGGAATAACATTACTAAATACAACACATAAAATATTGACATCAATAATAAAAAGGAGGTTATCAAAGATCACAAAGAAGAGAGTGGGACAGTACCAACATGGATTCACAGAAGGAAGATCTACAGTAGATGCAATACACACCATAAAACAAGTAATGGAAAAAGCAAACGAATATAAATTGGAATTGGACATGTTATTCATAGACTTCAAACAGGCATCTGACTCAAATAAAAGGAAAGGATTAATAATATTCCATATAAACTCAGAAACGTAATAGAAATGACAATAAGAACTACAAAAATTAGCATAAAGACACAAAGAGGAGAGACAGAGAAATTCAGTATAAACAAAGGGATGAAACAAGAAGATGCCTTATCAACAACGCTATTTAATCTAGCCTTAGAATATGTACTACGAAATAAACATAAAGGAAATCTAAGAACAAGAGGTGGTCAAATAATCGCATATGCAGACGATATTGCTATTATTGCAAAGAACAGGAAAATGATGAAAGAAATGCTAGAAGAAATAAAAGGCAAAGGGGAGGTAATGGGACTAAGATTAAATCAAGAAAATACAAAATATTAAGATTGGGGAAAAAGCCAATAAAAGAAAAAATCAAAATAGGAAGTTCTGAGAAGGAAATCCGAAATAAAAGAAAAAATATCAACAGCGAATAAAGCTTATTTTGTAAACAAAAGATTACTTAAAAGCGAAACACTGAAAACTAAGATGAACATTTATAACACCATAATTAGGCCAATATTATTATATGCAAGAGAAACAATGACGATGGTCAAAAAAGATGAAGAAGACTTAAGAATAGCGAAGAAAAAGATTATAAGAACCATACTGGGACCAATCAGAAGAGAGCAAAATAAATATAGAAATAAAACAAATGCAGAGATTAAGGAAGAACTTAAGGAAGACATCGTGACTAAAATAAAGCAATGGTTAGATGGTTAGGTCGAATTTGGCGAGTAGGAGATGAAGCAGTGACATACGCAATGATAGAATGGGATCCAGGAGGAAGAAAGAGAAGGGAAAGACTAAGATAAAAGTGGCTGCAAGAAGTTGAAGAAGACCTTCAAAGGACAGGAGTTAGAGAATGGAGAGGAAAAACTAGAGACAGGAAAAAATGGAGAGATACCGTCAAGAAGATAACATAAACAAAAGGGACTGATTCACCCAAAAGAAATAGGATCTAGAAAGCATCCGCGGTTTAACCCCATGCTGGATTTATTACATTTAGGTAAAATTGCATTATTCCTTGAATACCTAGTTTGATGGGCATGATTGTTAGAAGTCTAATATTATATTTTTTTCATGTATATGTATAAGGGCTTTGTAACAGAATAATTTACGTACAGTTAAAAATTGACTTTCATTATACATAACAGCTCGCTAAAATATCTTAAACATTTCCCATAAATAATTCTCATTAGCCACTTTTGAATAATGTTTATAGAATGCAAGTAATTATTTCGTATTCCACCCCATCCTATAAGGCCATAGGTAAGTTGAAATTGTAAGTGCATAATATTCATAATATTCGTTAACATTGCCAAAAATTAAGGCTGCTATTAGTTTTAAATTGGACATAATTCTTTTAGATAAATAACATATTTTAATATGAGAAGAAAGATTACACTTCATCCTCACAACAAAAAGCTATATTTGGATATTAAATATATATATATATATATATATATATATATATATATATATATATATATATATATATATATATATATATATATATATATATATATATATATATGTTTGGTAAAATAGTTATAATTTTTGGTTACCTTAAGTTACGAAAATTGGCAAAGGAAATATAGGAACAAAGTCCAATTTCATTACAAGATACCAACGAATTAAAATAACAAATCCCAGTAGCATTACACTCATCAGATTTAATTGCATCCCTTACTTATTGTCTCATGCTACGCCGCTGTTCCATACCATTATTCCGCTGTAAACTTCAGTCCGTTACTGACAGTGACACAAAAATATGGTCATTCGTCCCGGACTTACAAATATTGTAAGATAAAAAACAGTAGTTTATTCTGTTTATTTGAACTTGCTCAGCTGACATTGTGACTGACCGCCGCAGTGGACAATGAAAACAAACTAGTTAAACGTTATCACAGTTCGAGATAATACTTCGGCTTGTGCGGTAGTTTTATAGGCAGTACGCAGATTTAGATCTTTTTTAAATTTTAAAGTTAGTGGCTGGTCTCTTCCTGTGCCGGTCGATATTTGTGTTTGTTTTATTTCTTGCTTTAGTACATTGTCAGGTATGCATTTATTTAGTTTTTATATACCTACACTCAAATATAATTTTTTTTATAATGAACACAATTGATTAACACTCAAAATTACTAAAAAATTATCTAGAACCATTTTTTGTCGACATTTACTTTCCTATATTTTAGTCTCTAAATACCTCGATAGTTTTTACCATTCTACCTTAATTAAAGTAGCAGAATTAAAAAAATACAAATCAAGTTTTTTCTCCTTTGATTAAATTTTAGTTACATCTTTTTATCTATTTAATGTTTTCTATTTTTTATGAATTAGACTGAGGCTGATTTATGTTAGAACGGTCCGTGTACAAAACGGCTGTCCTGCAGGACACGTTGAAGAACAAGGTGATATGAAAGGCGAAAGGCATTGGGTAGTTTGTTAGGAAAGATAACAGGATGGGGCGGCAACGGGGACGGGCGTCGTTTACCGGCCGGACTCCCCCTGTGGGTGACGATTTTTTTTTCCCTTACCCCTTCCGTGCCCGTTACCACTCCGTTTTAACATAAACTACTTGTCAATGGTTGTAAGGTACTATTCACGGGGAAATATTTAGGCCATTAAATGAACGTGAAATACGGAGATAATCTGTAATTTTCTGTATCACCACCGAATTGCATGGCATTTTGGATTTAGGTTCTACTTACCCTCTAGTTCACTTTTGGACTTGTGCCGTTGGTTGCTTTTTATTGTTTAGGGTTAAAAATAACCCATATTAAAAAAAATCGTATAATTGTAAATTCGAGCAATTTGGAATTATTTAATTATACAGTGACATTAAATTTAGATTTTTTACCACATAATCTCTACCCTTATAAAAACCACCCCTTGCAATGAAATTTGAATAATTGTATTTTTTTTTTCATTGAAACCAAAATACAATATTTTTTTAATCAAAATGTTATGAATTTATTTTATTTCAACTTAACAAACAACCCTTATTAGTTTATAAGGATGGGTGTAAGTATGCCTGTGCCTTAATAGCACATTATTTGTGTCTTACAATGCTCTAGTATACGCGTTCTGATATCTCCCAAAATATGTGGCTGGTTTTGTACTCATGACTCGGTTAGCTTTTAACAGGTTGACTGCGTTCCCAAAACATGTAAACCACGGAATTGTTCATTACCGGTCCCCCGGGACCGGTAGCTTGGCGTGAACACGATGCGTTACCGACCGTCGAAGACTGGTAATGACGTAATTAGGTTTTATATTTTTACAGTTCTATAATATCAATTATGCGTGTTTTAAAATCAATTATTAAAAGTAAAAACATCTAATAACTTATCATTGTCATCTGTTTTTTGATCAGGTTTCCTGTTAAGAATGTTTTAAAGTGTTAAGACAGCCTACACTTTGTTACCGAGTTAGTTTAAAAGATCAAATGACAGAAGACTTCTTAATTTTTTTTATATAAATGATATTTGAAAACAAAAAAATATGTAAACTAAATAATATGTTCTTAGTTAGTGAACAAAAAACATAAGTTTTAAAAAATAAATTACTTTTTATGAATGTTGTTAAAGCAAGGTAAACACATCCCTGGTTGTCCAGGACGTTCATTGCAATAACTTGTTACTTTTGTCACCATATTACTTGCCTGTTTGCTTGAATGTGTTTCTCTTAATTTATGATAGCATCCTTGGCATTGTCTTCTCCTTTGCTTTTCAGGTCCTGATGTAACAAAAGTGAGTAGAACTCTTTTGGGAGTAGTGGTGTCTTTGTGTGCAACTGAAGTAACAACTAACTCCCGTGCCAATCTTCTTCTAAATTCCATTATAGATAATTTTGTGGAATCCTGTTATAAACAATCCAGAACTGTTGCAGACCAAAATTTAAAGGCTAGTTTACGGTAGCATTTTAAAATTTTTCTTAAAACGAAATGATAAGAACTCATCTTATCACTAAAGTCTACTCCTTTTATTGGTTGATTGTAATCAGCAATTACCCAATCAGAATTGGCCGTTTGTCCATCCATTGTATAATACGTAAGGAGTTGTTCTGAGTACCCAAAATTTCTCAGTGTTTAGTTTTTTAAGGTACCGTTTTGGTAATACCTCTTCTGTTGGACCTCAGGGTTCCACAATAAATTATTTGTTTTTTGAATAACGATTTATCTAAAGGTAAACTCGAGTAATAATTATCAGCATACAAATAGCGATAGTAGCCATTTTCGAATTCAACATGTTCAAGAACATCATACACTGTCTGCTCATTTTGAGAAGTATTTGCATTAATAGTCGTATTTTTACCACGCTAAACAATTGTGTTGTTAGTATATCCATCCACTGTACATAACTTCTTCTTCTTCTAATGGCGCTAAAACGCTTTGTGAGTCTTGGCCTGCTTAACAATATTCTTTCATTCTGCCCTATCGGATACTTTCCTTTCGCCACTGCCCGATGTTCATGTTTTTAAGATCCCTCTCTACGTCGTCTATCTATCTTTTACGGGGCCTTCCTCTTGTTCTGTTTCCTTGGGGCTCCCATCTCTGGACTACTTTTACAGCTCGATTATCTGGCATTCTTTCTAGGTGACCAAGCCAGTTTAGTCTTTTTGACTTTACAAATCTAACAATATTCAGGTAAACCTGAATGGTTGTCAACGGAACTAGAAGAGAAATTTCTCAAGAAAAAACAAGCATATCACACATGGCTTCAATCCAAAGACCCTCAAGACAGAAAAATATACGCTAAATGGAATAGAGAAGTTAAAAAGGACGTGGATAAGGCGAAAAATATAAACTGGGAGGCTAAGTGTGATGAACTGGACAGATTTATGGGTGGAACAAAAGTGGCACAAGCTTGGAAAACATTAAAGCAGTTTAGGAAAAATGAGAAAAGTGAAGACAACATTTCTCTCATAAAGTTAAATGAATGGGAAGAATATTATACGAAACTGCTGAAAGAGGATAGAGTAGAGTACAGATGGGAAAAGATAAGGGAATTAATAGACAACAGAGACGAAAGACAGGAAATCCCTATAATAACATTATCTGAATTGACGGAAACCTTAAAAGAGGTTAAAAACGGAAAAGCCGCAGGGCCTGGAGACATTATCATAGAGCTGGTTAAATATGGGCCGACTGCACTTTTAGAATTAATAGTAGACCTCTTCAATAAATGTATGTGTGGAGACCAGGAAATTCCTAAAGATTGGAATAAATCATATATATCATATATAAGAGAGGGAATAAAAGAGACTGTTCCAATTATAGAGGTATTAGTGTGACGAGCTCTGTGGGCCGGTTGTACGGCAGAATATTAAAGAAGAGGGTTGAAAGACAGATACAAGATATTGAAAAACAAAGCGGCTTTCGTACCGGGAGATCCTGTCTTGATAATATATTTATCCTACGACAAATAATTGAAAAGCGTGTCGAAAGAAGTAGAGAGACCCATTTGGTATTTATAGACCTTGAGAAAGCATATGATAGTGTCCCGTTAAAGAAAATGTTTGAGGTCCTCGAAAGGTCCGGATTGGATTCGACGTATATCCGAGCGATATATAAATTGTACGAAAATGCAGTTAGTTGTGTAAAAATTGGAACCAGAACCTCAAATGAATTTAAAGTCACTAAAGGCCTAAAGCAAGGATGCTGTTTGTCACCGACACTCTTTAAAATATACGTCCAAGAAGCATTGAGGAATTGGAGAAATAAATGTAGATTTATGGGCATCGAAGTGGGACAAGAAACTCTGTATACATTGTTATTTGCAGATGATCAGGTGGTGGTTGCAACCGATGAGGAAGATATAAATTATATGAATCGAAAATTATTTGAGGAATATGCCAAATGGGGACTTACTGTAAACATAAGCAAAACAGAATATTTAAAAATTGGAGGAAATACCACAGATCTGAAGCTTGAAAACGCAGTTATAAAAGGCTGCAACCAGTATAAATATCTAGGAAGCATCATATCAGCAGATGGCAGAGTTAAGATAGATGTACAAAACCGAATAACCCAAGGGAAAAAATGCATCCGAATACTGAATTCATTACTGTGGTCTAATAAAATAAAGATGCATACCAAACTTCGCGTATACAGAGCAATTGTAGAACCAATTACCACATATGGTGCTGAATGTTGGACGATGACAAAGAATGAACGAGATAAAGTAGACGTTGTGGAAATGGATTATCTTAGAAGGTCATGTCGAGTATCGAGAATGGAAAGAATCAGGAATGAGGAAATACGAAACCGTACAGGAATTAGAGATACTCTTTCAGATAGAATACAAGAAAGGCAATTACAATGGTATGGTCACGTGATGAGAATGGAGGAGGAGCGGTGGCCAAAGAAAGCCTTAATGTATGTTCCGCCAGAAAGAAGGAAAAGGGGAAGACCACCAAATTCCTGGAGAAGAGAAATTACAAAAACAATGCAGTCTAGAGGCTTAGAAGAGGGAGATTGGAGAGACAGGAAAAGATGGAGGCTGAAATGCGGGAAGCGGCAATCGCCGTAGGACCCCCGTTATATGATGATGAAATCTAACAATATCTGAGCTCTGCATTAGTTCATCCAGCTCGTGGTTCATTTTAATTCTCCACGAACCATCGCTGCATTGGGTTGGTCCAAATATCTTCCTTAGTATTTTGCGCTCAAATATTCACAGTTGATTTTCATCAGTGGTTGAGAGGGTCCACGTTTTATATCCATATGTGACCAAGTTTAGACTCACGATTCAGTAACTTACTTTTCATTAAGTCGTTGTATGCAGAAAAGCACTTATTACCGCTAAGAATCCGTGCTTTTATTTCTTGACTAATGTTGTTGTTGTCATTTATTATTGAGTCTAGGTAGGGAAAAGTGGAGGCATATTTGTAGGTATGGTTGTCTATCTTCAGATTCTTATGTTGATTTGATTTTGTGCACTCCATATATTTTGTTTTGCTTTCATTTATATATAGACCAATTAGCAGCTTCTCTAACTTTACATAACTTATTTAATTTAATTCCATACAAGTTTGTTTTATTTGGCTGATATTACTTTATTTGCAGTCCTCCTTGATAAGGTACTATACTTTCATCGACTACCAAAATCCGTCCTGGAGTTAATGCAGCTTGAAAATTTTTGTTCAATACTTTTAAAACTTTACCTATCTTATAGAGCCGATCTTCTTTATTACACTGCTCATTATTACCAAAATGAATGCAACACATCAGTAAAAGGATCGTGTGGCGTATTCGCAAATAAACTCATTCCTGAACATGGGATCTTTCGACCAATATAAATTTATTGCAGCACCATCAACTAATCCCATAACTATACATATTGAAAAAACGTTTTAGTTGGGCTATATCGCAGTCAAGCCAGGAACGTATACGTGATTTTGATCGATGTATATTTAAAATATTTCCCGAGCAAATCTATTTATTTCAGTAACAATATTCTGTAACAGATGATCGGTTACAAATAAGTTGTATGCATCTATAGGATTTTTTTATTTCGTTAACGTTAAAATGTAATATAGACATATCTTGATTTGTTTCAACTCACCAGCTTCATTGTCACTCTCATCTATATCATACCACTCGTTTTTATCATCATTTTTAGATTCTGACATTTTTTCACTTTTAATTTCTGTCTCATTATCATCATCACATAAATTAGTCGCACTTACATTAAGGCCCATTTTCACACTACGTCTTATTGTACGTTTTGTGGGTCATATAAAACGTACGACAAAATGTACGTTTTGTCCAGTGTATACACACTACGTTTTTCCTTCCGTTTTCTACCTCATTTCTAATTCAGAGTCTTGAGTTGGGTGAAGTTTGTTTAGTGTTTTTTTTTTATTATGGAGGAAACACGGCTGCTTTCTTTAATTTTTTTCAACTATGAAGATACTACGACTGAGGAAAAAGGGGATGAAGAGGGAGAAGACAAGATGGTCAAGAGAGTGAGCTTCTAAAAAGAAGCCAGTATTCCCACGTCTCGTTACTAAAAGAGGCGAACCAGATGACTGGCGCAATTATTTGCGAATGGACACCTCAGCCTATTGTCAATTGCTAGAGTTGGTAACACCATACATATCTCATGACACTCCTGAGAAAAGCCATTACACCCCATGAAAGACTCACAGCAACTCTCAGATATCTTACAACAGGACGCAGCGTCAAGGACTTGGAGTTCACAATCATAATATCCAAACCAGCGTTAAGCCAAATAATTCCTGAAACCTGAACCAATCTACTTGGTTTTAAAACATAACTACTTAAAAACTTTTATACAATTCAATAAATTCCCCGAGAAAATCGTGGGTGCATTGCCACAAATCTGACATTATTAGGCTTTTTTTTGGGAAAAATGAAACGAACTGCAGTGGAACTAGTCGTCAAATAAGTCAAGATCGGACGACTTGTCTGAACATGTATTTTCACGTAACGTTTTATCCTATCAGTTCTCGCAAAACTATGCTTCTACGATCTGACCTTGGATTTCATTTCGATTCGACAAAACGTACGTTTTGCTGTTTACATGCCACGTTTTTTGTATAGGATTTGTCCTATCCAACAAAACGTACAATAAGACGTAGCGTGAAAACCGGCCATTACTGTACTGTACTTATCTGAAGAAAGAACATAGTTTTTGTCGATTACAGAATCGTCCGAATCAAAAGGATCGTCCCGTTCATTTTCACTGTGATTATTTGGCAACTCTGCAAGCACATGATCTTTTGAATCAGTTGGACTTTGGCGCGCATTTTTAATACTTGGGTTATCTTCGTTTTTTATTCCGTTATTCTTCGTTATATTTTTTATTTTCAACTGAAGTACTCGGTTCGTTACACTCTACAGTTTTTGTTTTGTTTGTATCAGCTGTTTGAGCTAAAAATAAAATCTTTTTAACGCGAAATGACATTTTTAGACTAGTAAAACACGGACGTAAACACACCTGCTATTGAAATACAAACGATACAAAACGTCAATTGACTGCGCAAGCAGGCATATATAAATATGCGCCGGTCCTCTAGGACCGGTCTCGCACCCGACTAACAAATTCTAATGTCTGTGCGGTACCGGCCTCCAAATCCCGGGTACAAACAGTTCTTCCCTATTCAAACTATTCAGTTAAAGCAGAGAAAAACCCAACACAGTGTCTCTGTTATTCTAGGGTTAAAGACTATAAATTTTAAACACATACCAAAAATAGATCACTTGAGAAAGGCACTATGTCGAAACAGCTGTACATAGTGATAAGATATTATAATAAATTTTGTGGAAGTTTTGAAAATAAAAGTTTTCAGTGTTTTTGTAGAATAGAATAGAAATATGTTTTATTGTCACTGAAAATTGTACAATTTTATGGACAAAACTTACAAAAAGTAAAAAAAAATAATAATAATTAAAATTTACTAAAATTACATAAATCGGCAATATCACAGAATCACAAAATAAAAGATAATACTTAAAATATACAATCCATTGCAAAATTTAACTAAATTGCATATTGCGTATAAATGCAATATGCAATATGCAATAAAACCTTACGAATAAGTTTAAGTTGCTGCATGTGATACCCAAATATATATAAAAATTTAGTTGCTTGTACCTAAATCTTTGTTATATAAATAGAATTTCTATCAAGTAACAGTCGAATCCATCACTTATTTAAAAGACTTATTATTTGTCACATTAACTGCGAGAATACCGAAGGAACTCCTAAAGTATGGAGGACCAGATCTGACCAAACAACAATTAAAACTAATTAAAAAAATAATGGAACAAAACAGAATTCCTCAAGAATGGAGATCAAGCATCCTAATACCTCTCTTCAAAAAGGGAGACAAATCGGACCCGGAAAATTACAGAGGAATTAATTTATTAAACACAACACTCAAATTAACAACCAAAGTGATAACAAATAAATTGAATGAAATTATAACACTAGCAGAAGAACAACAAGGTTTTAGGTCGGAAAGATCATGCACCGACGCTATATTTATAATGAGGCAAGTGCAAGAGAAGTCATTAGAATACAACAAACCGGCATATCTATGTTTCGTGGACCTTAAAAAGGCATTTGACCGGGTCAAATTAAAAGACGTTATCCACTTACTGAATGCAAGAGACATACCTCTAGGAATAATCAAAACGATCGAAACTATCTACCAAAACAACACAATAAAGTAAAAGTAGAAGAAGAACTAACCTACCCTATTAAAGCTGGCAATGGGATAAGACAGGGAGATTCCCTGAGTCCTCTATTTTTCAACCTGATTATGGACGAAATAATAAAAAAAATAAGAACTAAAAAAGGATACCAAATGGGAGAAAAACAACTTAAAATAATCTGCTATGCAGACGACGCAATACTACTCTTTCAAAGTGAAGATGATTTACAACGTATGCTGCACCAATTTAATATAACCGCCAGAAAATTTAACATGTTAATTTCCCCAACAAAGACAAAATGCATGGTTATAACAGCAAATTTACTAAGATGTAAATTGGAGCTGGAAGGTCAGATAATAGAACAAGTGATGGAGTTTAAATATTTAGGCATCACATTACCTAGCTACGGAAAGCTCGAAACCGAAGTGGACGATCAAGTGAATAGAGCAAACAGAGCCGCAGGCTGCCTAAACGAAACAATAGGGAGAAATAAAAATATCGGGAAAGAAACGAAAGGCAGAATTTACAAAACAGTCATCAGACCAATAATGACATACGCGGCAGAAACAAGACCTGACACAGAGAGAACAAAAAGGATATTAGAAACAGCAGAGACGAAAACACTTAGAAAAATTGATGGTAAGACACTATGGGACAGAGCTAGAAGTACAGATATCCGACATAGATGCAAGGTTAAGAACATCAAAAACTGGGTAAGAAATAGAAGAGTAGAATGGAACGATCATATAAGCCGAATGGCAACAAATAGAGTAGTAAAGACGGCAAGAGACGGTTCCCCAATAGGAAGACGAGCAGTAGGAAGACCACGCAAATGATGGAATGACAACTTACTGGAGGCACATTGAAAAACAGACAGAGTCATGTCTATATAAAAAGAAGAAGAAGAAGAAGAACTGCGAGAATGGGTTTGTTCCAAATGCCCTCTAAGGGTGGCCGCACACAGAAAGAGCAAAACTGTTTTAGTCAAAAACGTTTTTGTTTCCACAAGAAACATTTTGTTTTCAAGAGAAACAAAATGTTTGCACAAACCATACTGCAATCAGTTTTATTAAAGATGTCGACAGATAACGACGAAATTGCACTAGTTTTATGGCAGTGGTTCCTCCTACAGGACGAAAAAACGCAAAATAAAAGACAATTTTGGGTGCATCCTATAAATGAGAAAAGAATCTGGCCTCAATCCGTACAATTAATTTTTCTGCGCCCACTTCCATGATACACACAATATAAACAAGCAAAATATCTCTGTTTCCACATGTGCTTCTTGTTGACTACTCGAGCGGTTTCAAGAAAGGAATTCCAAAAACACGTTACGCCTGCGTACATTGAAATGTTTCGACACAAAACGACGATCCGCTAATCAACATCAAACAGACTGACTGAAACTAAATGAGCCTAAACATGCTTTAGACACACGACTAATCAGTGTGCGTCAGCTCATTTCATTTATATGGAAACATCAGCATCAGACTTGTTTAGTCAAAAACGTTTTTGACTAAAACAGTTTTGCTCTTTCTGTGTGCGGCCACCCTAAGCATTTTGGTCAAATAAGTCTGGTGATTACCATCAAGAGATGGTCAGATTCAGAGACAGCTCAATCTTTTAAAAATTGGTGAAACGTGGATGAGTGAAAATTGGATTTGAAACATTTGTCTTTGAGAAATGTTTCGAAGCTCAAGACAAGTATAATGCTGTTTTTATTATTTAAAACAAACGAATATTAACAAAGATATGCATTTTCGCAATTTTTAAAAGTTTGCAGTTTTCTCATACCGCACTTTAATAATAACGAACATCGGTCCCAGGGGATCGGTAACGCAGTCAACCTGTTAAGGTATAAAGTACTTAAAAAACCATTTTAAGGGCAATAAGATCATTTAATTGATTTTTTTTAAACCCTTATTTGTAAAAGGGTTGTAGTTGAAAGGGTTTGAACGAGTCAATTATCACAAATATATGCAAACTTTGAACAACAATATCTTAACCAATTTTTGTCTTACAGAAAAACAAAATAACCAAAATTTTCAGAAAAACAAAACTTATATGTTTTTACTTTTCAAGATCTTTTGCGTCACTAATACTATTAAGTTATTTTGAAAAACAAAGGATTTTTTCAAAAGTTTTCTTCTACTTTAAACCAAATTTTTTCAAAAATAAGCACTTTGAACCTGTCAAACATACAGATCATATTAACAATACATAAATAAAGTAAATTGCAAAGCGATAACAATTAATTTTATTTTAGGTACTAATTAGGGGATGATTTTCACGATTTTTTTACCAAAAAAAGGGACCAACTTTATTTTGTAACTCGCTTAGTTTTGATGCTAGTAACGTTTAAAAAAAAGCTCTTTTCTGACATTTTTAAAAATTTTTGATAGGTGTTCCCCCAAAAAGAGATTTATTTTTTGCTTATTTCGCGTTGACATATTCGATTTGGAATTTGGCAAGAACCCACTTTTCATGAGCTACAACTCTGCTTATACTGGGTTTACAGATTTTTTAAGTAAGTACACAATTTCTTTTTTGTTTTTTATAAGCTACATTTTTGCTAAGAATATTTTTTTCGAGAAATACTTACTTTTTGAGTTATTTGTGAAAAACCGTCTGAAAACGGGTTTTTATTTTAAAAAATAAACATTTTTACTCGCAAATAACTGCTCATAATCATCATATTAAACTCTAAGGAATTAAAGTTGCTTAGAATTAGTCAATTTATCCATTTCAGGACGTACTGTGAACGTATGTTTTTTCACACCCCCAAGTAAAAGATCCCTGGGCTCAAGTCCAAAAGTGAAGTAGAGGGTACGAGGTACCTAAATCCAAATTTTCAAGAAAATCCGTCGTGACGAGGAAAATTACACTCCAAATCGGCCACTTACCGGAGTAATTGTATTTTATTTAACAATTTTAGTTAAAAAATCCTTTATAAAAGGCATAATTATATAAAATCCTCTCGGGCTAAATCACAGAACGTTTTCGTCGTTCTGTGATGTAGCCCGAGAACGTTTTCTAGATTTACATGTTTGAAGCCACTAAATATAAATAAATTAATTTTAAGTTACAATTTTGTCTGATATTTTTTTTAATAAATTTTTATTATCAGCCAAACTGTAACTTAAAATAATTAATCTATATTTAGTTTCTTCAAACATGTAAACCTATAAAGCACTGACTACGGAATATTTATTCCGAACATGTTCTCTAATGTAGCCCGATAGGGTTTTTAGATTAATACTAGTGATTTTGCGCGTCACCATGCGACGGGGATCCAATCAATTGTTGGAGAAGCTCGAGTTTTGTGTTATATTTTTTACCGATCACCAAATTCGCAGCCAATTTTTTAGGATCAACAAAATTTCCAAAACGATTAGAAATTAAATTTTTAAAATAATAAACTTCTTGCATGAAATGGCCGGTCTTTTCACACGTATGTCATAAGCGCAGTTAATACTTAATTTAATAAATATCGCCCCAGTGATCTCCCTATCCAGTTTCTACTCAGTACGATGAGTAGAAACAGACTAATCCATAGTACATACCTCTCTAATTGGTATGCCCCATGGTACAATGAACACAAAGTATGATTCATAATATTCCAAAATCGGTTCGCTCCGCGCATGACGTAGTAAAAGTCCCTTCTTCAAGCAACATTTGAATTAAGTTGTATAGGAAAGACTTTTAATTTAAAGTCTTTAATATAATTTGGCCAATTTAATTTTAATAATTATAAAGAGATGATAAAGTTGTGTTATTATAATATTTGATTATAAAACATATTTTGTGGTTAATTTAATTTTATTGATTTTTGGGTGCAGTTATTTTGTTAACATATCCTTTGTAAAACATGTTTTAATTATTTTTTATTACACATACAGGTTGATCAACTTATACTTCCGAGTTCGATATTTCAGTTGTTTAAAAATATACCAAAAAAGTGGTATCTACTTAAAAATCGCGTACAGCTACAAATTTTAAAATCAATTTTAAATATACATGGTATTCCCACTTCTTAATTTGTTAATGATCACTTTATAATTTAGGTACACAAAATCTACGTACATAATGAACTAAACACAAAATAGAAATAAATAATGATAAAGTAAACGTTATTTAGATCGGATGAGCTAGCTGGCCATAGAATATGAACACAGCGAGGTCACACAATATTACACAATGTTGTAAATGACATCTTTTATAATTTTCACACATAAAATGATCTTGGTGTTTTTTAAGAATAATAATAATAATATGTAGCACTACGAGCGTAGTAGGCATATGGCTTGATATACTATTCTTTTCCACTCATTTTTGTCGTTTGCTTTTTTTCCCAGTTTGTTACATTGTCTTCTCCTATCTTCTTTAATTTGGTTGCTTCATCTTGACCTCGGTCTTCCTCTTCGCCTTTTGGCTGCTATATAGATAGTACTGTAGCATTTTCGTTTCACCCCTGATATCATAAAAAAACGGAAAAAGATTTTTGCGTCTTTACATTGATAATCTAAACATTTTTGAGTCTGTTTATAATAAAAAAATTCACAAGAAATAAATAATAATCTTTCCACTTAATCTAGTGGGGAAAAGGTATACTCCCGGGAAGACAAACTTTTGTCAGGAGAGGACTTTGATATTGACAGCCGGGAGAAGACGACGAAGTCTCGCTTAAGGCTTGGTCTGTTTTTAGTTTTTGTCACATTTGGGCACTTAGCTTATAAAGAAAGATGGGAAAATCAATAATGTAGTGCAGTACTACGAATAAAGTGCAACAGTTAAACCAAGTAAAGGGATAAGGAGTTTTAATTCAGTTGAGGATTAGTCACTGAAGTCTGCAGCAGTATTATGTCAGTTAAAATTAATTTTGAAACTTGTCCGAATGTTGGAGATTAGATCGCTAAATGTTTTCTTTCTGGTCAACTGAAGAAAAATACGTGTTAACTTTTATTTTTACCAAATTTTACTATTCGAATTCCTAGTTTTATATACCTAGTTTACTAGTTTTACGTAATTATAAAAGTATTCTACCTAATTTTAGAACTATTTACGTAATACCTGATTTATTTAAATTTGGCTAATTTGTTAACATTCCACCATACATTTATTTGGCTGAACTTTTGAGTAATGAAAATTGTTAGTTTGTAGCCATTATTTGTTTAATGCTCTCCTATAATTTTCCTTTCTTCTGGTAACTAATAAAAAGGTAAACTTGATAGAAATATAGAGAGAAATTATAAGGTAAGTGTGTTTGTGTTTTTTTACTATGACAAAGGATTAGGTCGTGCCCTTTATATTTCCCTTTTCCTTTAGAACCAAATTCCCTTATTTTCATTAGTATATTACAATTCCAAAAATTTTTAAATATACTTCCATCCCAAATCTATGGACTCACATCCCAAAACACACCGTTGTGTCCTTCAAAACACCTGAGCGCCGGTTTGCAAGGTGTACTAACTTGCACCTGGATTTTCTTTTTCTCTTTCCATCCCCACTTCCCATTCAGACAAGATACGTTACAGTACCATTCTGGTAATTCTGATGTAATCATTATCTGCACATGGCCCAACCATCTAAGTCTTTTTCATATAATTCTTTTCTGTAGTTTTTTTCACAGTTAGGTTCTCTTGTGAAGACGTTCCTAAGTACTCACATATCTTTTAACTTCTGAGTTTATATTGTGTTCCCTTTGTTGTTATCATTGTTGTGTACTGTACCCGATCGAATTGCTTATTTGTCCATTCCATATACTTCGTTTTGCTTCATTTATATACAATCACAGGTCCGCAAATTCTAAGTAATGATTGCTTCCTGTATAACCTTTTCCAATATAATACTAAACATTATAGATGATAATGGATCACCTTGCTGCACTCCTTCTTTGACCTCAAAGCTTTCTGTTATACTATTGTTTATCTTGACTTTATTTCGTGTTATTTTATGTTAACCCTTTCAGTACCATTTTTTTTTTTCAGTAAACGAACAAATATTTTTTGCCTAAAATGTACTTAAAACAGTTCATATAACACTTTTTTGCCATTAATAAAAATATGACATGTATATATAAAGTTCTTAAAGAATCTAAAAAAACTAGCGCATATGAAACAATTATCAATATGAAAGCAATTTCTTTCCTTATGAAGGCACAAATAGACATTGCACTTCCGGCATTTTCTTCTTGATTTTCCTGTGCAACCAGGGTTTTTGCACCTTATAGGTAAAGGTAGCTGTGGGTGCTCTGGAAAATGTCCACCATTATCAAATTGCACCTCAGTAACAGGACATTTCAATGTTTTGGTTTTTTGCAGCTACTACTAGACTAGATGTGCCGCTTGAAGGTCTTCCACGTTTTCCGTTATTAAAATAGTAGACTTTTATGAGGGCTTTGCCAACTTTCATCCTAAAATATAGAAAGTCCATGATATCTTTTTGTGGAATTCCTAAAGTATGCATGTCCCGTTTATGCTTTAACCAAGAGTTTATTAGGGCCATGTCAACTTTTGCCATTTAGACAAAAAAGACATTGAGTTTATTAAAGCTATATACTGGAACCACAAAGCAGTAGTAAAGGTGAACGATATAGAAACAAATAATATACCGATTGCGAGAAGGGTTAGACAAGGATGCGTCTTGTCTCCGACGCTTTTCAACGTGTACTCACAGGTCATATTCAGAAAAGCCTTATGGGAAAGAAGAGAGGAAATAAGAATTGGTGGAGAAATCATAAACACCATGAAATTTGCAGATACACGGTAATTATGGCTGAGAGTATAGAAGAACTACAAACTTTACTAGATGCAATAAATAGCGAATGCTTTCAAATGGGACTTGACATCAACACAGATAAAACCAAATTTATGATAGTATCAAGGAGTCAAATAAATAATGAACAACTAACTCTTGGTGGACAGCGAATAGAGAGAGAGAGTGACAAAATATAAATATCTGGGAGCTTACATCAACACAGAATTAGATCCAGACCAAGAGATCAGCGTACGAATAGAAATGGCAAGGGCAGCGTTCTTAAAATTTAAGCAATTGTTCTGTGACAAAAATCTGAATACTACGCTGAGACTGAGGTTTGTTGAATGTTACGTCTGGTCGCAACTATTGTACGGGGTAGAAACATGACATTAAAAGCGAAAATAGTTAAGAAGCTTGATGCCTTTGAACTTTGGATATACCGGAGAATGTTGAGAATTCCATGGACTGCCAGGGTCACCAATGAGGAAGTGCTGAGAAGGATGGGTCGAGACAAAAAATTGTTGAGAATAAAAGTACGCAAGACTGCATACCTTGGACACATACTAAGAAATGATAAATATAGTCTTCTGCAGGTCATCATGCAGGGTAGAATCGATGGCAAAAAGGGAATAGGTAGAAAGAGGAAGTCATGGCTGCGAAATATTCGAGAATGGACAAAACATGACTGTAGACGAATTATTCCACGTTGCAAAGACAGAGAAGCTTTTCAAAATGTGGTCGCCAACTTCCGTTAATGGGGACGGCATAAGAAGAAGAAGATGTCAACTGTATAGAAGAATAATCGAACATTCCACTTTTTGCAACGACTTTTATTCTGTAAAACGCAATAAGTGCATTTGTTTTATATATGCCACCAATGGACTTATTATAATTTTGTATAACTTTGTTTTTTTATTCCAATGTTTTATAACATCTTCTGTACCAAACCCAACGAAGTTGGATACTATTATCACTGACTTGTTATCTAACCATTTGGTTACTACAATTCCATCTAAAGAGATAATTTGTTCCGTTGATCCATTCTTGTTTTTTGAAAAATCTGTTACAATTAGAGGTGGTTTAGATGATCTATTCATCCCAGCAATATCAACAACAAGGTTTTTGGTTGAGAATTACAAATTAGAAGGTTCTATTTCTGTGGTACTACCTTAATAGATTAGAAAACTGTAAATCAATCCACTTTCACCATATAACAAATACAGTTTTACTCCCCATGGATTGGGCTTATTTTCATGTATTGCTTTATAGACAATTTCCATTTGAAGGGCATGGTTTGTCCATCTATGTAAACATTTGTTTCTATCTGCAGTTCTCTATATCTCTTTAGAACTGATTAAAAAACTAGTCGAACTTTTCAGCGTTTGTCGTCGCTCTGTCTGGGTTCCAGATTGTCAACAAAATGTATGTGGGTGATGCTTGAAAAAACGATTTAGTGTCATTGTGTCTGTAAAAATATTCATTTTTAAAGATTTATCCCACTACACTCCCACTCTTGAAATTGTATACAGCCTGTTAGAATACTAAGGCCAAAAAACGATTATATTTCTTGCAGGTTACATGATACAAATTTCTCAATTCCAGTTTGCAAATCGTACATATTCGTGTAATTAGAAAATATTTACCTGCATATTCCTCAGAACAGTTTTCATTAGAAATCTGGGTTATTTTATTATATATTGTGTTACATATTGAACATTTTGTATAGATTTTACATATTTTTTCTGAGTAATCAAGTTATCATCGTTTTCGCCCTGTTCGTCATCATGCTCCTTTTCTTCTTCATTATCCTCTTCCTCATCCTCCCCTTCGTTTTGATTTTCTGAGAGATCATCTGTCCTTACTTGTATTTCTTCTTCGCTGTCACTGACATCACTAACACAACCTGCTATGTCCTATGTCGAACGGTTTTTCTAGCTCTTCCAGCATTTTCTTCTCCATTAAATATTTTTTTGGTGGCATTTTACTCTGAAAATAAATATAACAGTTAGTTATTTTGGGTACAATTGTGCCCATCGAATTTAAGGGACACGTCTCTATTTAAAAAACTAAAATTTCAATAAAATATATCAAAAATTAGTCAGATGTAACACTACTTTCAACATTGTACTGAAATATAAACCGCGATTGACTTTTATTCAAACTAATATTTGAAGAAAAAAGTACACTTACCTCTTACCAACAATGCAATTGTAGCCATATTGCTTTTGACGTTAATTTTCTTTTAGAATACATCGATCAATGCGCTATCTAGGTACAAAACGCAGAAGTATAGTACTTCTAGAATATAAATTTCTTTAAACTGGTTTAAGTTACAGATTCCTGTAGAATTATAAATGCATTCAAATTTATGGGTAACATGACTGAAAAGGTTAATAGGAAAAAAGAAGGAATCATATTTTTTATGTACAGGGGGGGAGACAAACGACTCCCCCTTTTTAAGCGAAAATTATAGGGGCATAACAGTGTTAATCGTCGCCTACAAAATATTATCAGGAATTATATACAGTGCCGTCTTGAATTATTTTCGGAAGAAATAATTGGTGAATACTAACGTGGTTTCAGACCAAAGAGGTCAACTATAGACCAAATACCTAATCTAATCTTAGAATCTGCAAAACAGTAATTAGACCAGTGGTCAGATATTGACCAACTTCATTGTCACTACTGCGACAAGCAACTGCGCAGCGCATTTTGAAAAAGGTACAAAACCACATACCCAATGGCAAATTAAAATTAGAAACTGTTCGTAAATCAGTCTCTATAGTACAAAAAAATAATAAAATTATGTGCAGAAAACACTAACGAAAAAACGTAAACAATACATATGCTTTGATGCCGTACATCAATTAAACGCACTAAAAACAAGTGAACTACGAGTTTTGCAAAAAAAACTATTATACAATATAATAAACTAAACGGCAGATAAACCCCACAGGTACTCTTCAATACACTATAATGTTTTAACTGAAGGAAAAACGCGGTAAATTGCTACAATATTAAAAAAAAAAGTCGTTAAACTATCATTACAATTAATGGGTCAGAGGGTCAACTCAAGGCAATTGTTCATAGCAGCTGCCTCGAAGGTCAGAATAGCCATGATGATTGCCAACCTTTGTCGCGGAGATGGCACTTAAAGAAGAAGCACCAAGCCTTGGTGCATTCCTAATTTCACATGAAATTTATCAGTCTCCCCCACACCTGTCCTAATACTAGTTGTTACTTTCACATACATGTCTCTCACAATCTTTACATATTCACCGGAGACTCGTTTCTAATTGAGTGACCACAGAATCATGTAACCGAGGAACTTTATCATATGCTTTCTTAAGATCAATGAACCATATGAGCGTTTGTTTCTTTATTCCTGTTTCTTCACGTATCCGTCTATCAATTACTCTCTCCCGTATTTTCATGGTGTGACTAAGTAGTTTTATAGCCCTGTAGTTTCTACATTGTTGTTCATCTCCCTTGTTTTTGTAGACAGGTAGTAATACACTGCTTCTCTATTCGTCCGGCATTTTTCCAACTTCCATTTTCATTTCCAACTTCCATTCCAAGCTTTAGCTCATAAAATGTAAAAACATTTTTTGATCTCTGCAAAACGAAAAAAATATATGAAAACATTTTTATTATCTCGTAGCAACAATGTAATTTTTTGCCTATTTACTGTTCACTGTCAATAAATTATATAGCATTATCCATAATTGAAAAATATTTAATTGAAATATATGTAACCTCCAAAATATAATCGTATTACCTATTAGCATGATAATTTATAAAAAATTTATATCTTTAGTTAAAACAAAATGTGTGTCCTTTAATACACCTTGATATAGTATACCATAATTCTTCGTAATTATTGAGTGTAATGCTCAGTATTATCGGCATAAATGATTTAATTATGATTAAACATTGCTCAAGTTGTTGACCAAATGATTCATTTTTTGTTCTTTGTTTTCTTTTATTTTGCAAAAATTACTAATCGGATGTTATTAGCGACTACATAATAAGTATTACTGAAAATTAAATTAAATCGGATCGAAATGAATGGAATCGAATAAGAATCGAATCAAGTCTACTCGAATCTAATCTAATTTAATAGACTCTAATCATATAAAATCAAGTCAGACTTTAAATAATATTAAAAAAAAAATAATTAAATAGTAGTATAAACAAAAAAAAAAGACTGCTGAGGAAAATTGAATTATTGCGCAGGGATATTGGACAAATTACAGAATACATCCGAGGAGTAAGAAGTCGAAAAGTAATTAAAAGAACTGAAGAAATAATTCTGAACACTCAGAGACACTCACAACATGATCCAGAAAACAACACAGCTCAACACTGCCTAGACACATTAAAACAAAAACTCTCCGTTTATTCAGGTCGCCTAAGGAGATACAAAGTTAATAACAACCGTAAATGCGACAATATACTTTTTGAGAATGCAGAGAAGGCTTTTTATAGAAAACTTAATTCCACTGTAGAAAATGTAAGTAAATCCTACCCAACCCAAGAAGAAATTCATGAGTTTTGGGGAAACCAACTTTCTACTCCAGCTACTCATAACAACAATGCTGGATGGATTAAAGACACGACGAACAACTCTCAACACTACAGGAATATTCCTTACGAGCCTTTCACCACTGAAGAAATCTCGAACATTATCAAAGATCTTTATAACTGGAAATCTCCTGGACCAGACGGAGTTCAAAACTTCTGGCTAAAGAAGTTTTGGAGCGTTCATGAGCTTTTAACAGTATTGATTAATAATATTATTTCTAATTCACAGGAAATACCATCATTTCTTACTCAGGTAACCACTTATCTAATACCGAAGGATCAAAATAGCACCCAAGATCCAGCCAAGTACCGCCCAATTACTTGTCTTCCAACTTTGTACAAATTGGTCACATCCTGTGTGGCCCGGCGTATCTACCAACACTGTGCTCTGAACAATATCATAGAGCCTCAACAGAAAGGATGCGCTAAGGGCTCCATGGGCTGCAAAGAACAACTTATCATCGACTCAGTCATTTCAGATTTAGCATCAAAAATAACAACACCGTTGTGGCGAAGCTTAATCATCTGTTGTATATGGATGATTTGAAATTAATGGCTTCCACTCGAAACCACCTAGATCAGATGCTAAAAACTGTAGAAACTTTCTCAAATGATATTAGTATGCATTTTGCACTAGACAAGTGCCGTATACTAAATATAGTCAGAGGAAAGGTTCAGCCCGGAGGTTTCGATATGCAAGATGGCCAAAACATCGAGGCAATGGGTGAAAATGATATGTACAAATATCTCGGAGTACAGCAAGCGCGAAAAATTGACCATAAGCTAATGAAAACGGAACTAACTTCTGAGTTCGTACGAAGAGTAAGACAACTAAATCGGTCATATCTTAATAGTAAAAATTTGTTTAAGGCATTAAATACATACGCCTGTTCCGCGCTGAGCTACTCATTTGGTATTATAAAGTGGTCAAAAACGGATATAGAGAGTCTTCAGCGGAAAGTAAGAACACTTCTCACAAAGGCGCAAAAACACCATCCACGCAGTGCAGTAGAGAGAACAACATTACCGCGATATCAAGGGGGAAGAGGACTTATGGACATAGGTGAGCAATTGAATAAACAGGTTGCTAATTTAAGAACTTATTTTCAGGTACAGGCTGAGACATCTATCTTACATCGAGCAATTTGCGCAGTAGATGATACAACGCCGCTAAGACTGAGGGAACAAGAAATGCGCACAAACCATCTGACTAAGCAAGAAAAAATGCGCACCTGGATGAGTAAACCTCTGCATGGGCGACATCTCAATGAGATCAGCCAAGAATATGTCGACAATACAGCGTCGAACTATTGGTTGACATCAGGAAAGATGTTTCCCGAGACTGAGGGCTTTCTACTTGCCATTCAGGATCAGGTTATTCCATCTAAAAATTACCTGAAATATATTGTTAAAGATCCTCAAGTCCAAAATGACAAACGCCGATATGGATGTCAAGCCCAAGAAACCATCCAACATCTTACCGGGGGCTGCCAGGCGTTTGTCGGAACTGATTATAAAGAACGCCATGACTCAGTAGGAAAGATTATCCACCAAGAACTAGCTGACAAACTGGGACTTATCCAAACCGACCATCTTCCTTATTACCAATATGTACCTGACAGAATGCTTGAAAATGACAACTACAAGCTATACTGGGACCGCACTGTGCTCACAGACCAACCAGTGGCACATAATAGACCGGATCTCATACTAGTTAATAAACTTACCAGGCAAACAAAACTTATTGATGTGGCGATACCTAACACCAATAATTTGCGTGTTAAATATAACGAAAAGATCACCAAGTATAGAGATCTAGAAATACAAATCAGGAGACAATGGAGAATGGAAAGTACCCAGACAGTACCTATTATTCTATCTACTACTGGTGTTATTCCCAAAAACCTCCGAACATCAAACAGCTGGGTCTAAATGAACATCTTTATAAGGCCATGCAGAAATAGGGCTTGATAACACGGAAAGAGTCCCACCAGAGCTCAATCCTTTTGATACCGTAGGTATCTGGGATGAGTGAATTTTCCCCTTAGAGGGAGTGTAAGCCGTATGGCTAAATCTGTATAAGTAATAATGCGCTATAAGAAGTATTCAGTTCTGACGGCACTCCCCAAGTGCCACGCACCGTTTTCTTTTTGGTTTTATTTTTTGTTAATTTTTTAGACACATTGGTTTGAACCGCGTCGGATTTTCATTGGGCAATGATAATCAACACTGTTCATCCCGAAAGATTGTATATATATATATATATATATATATATATATATATATATATATATATATATATATAAACTGAAAAAGCGATAAACGCTTGTCATCAACGCTGATCCAATAGAATACAAAACTCAAATATTTGGGTGTGCAGCGGAAGATAGGACAAAGAAGTACTCTTTTTAGTTAACCAAGCTTTCGCAAATCTTTATTTGCGTCATCAGGGTGCTACAATAAACAAAATTAGTACAAAATACAGAAAAGAATTATTTTGCATCTTACACTAATTGAGGTTAGTTGTCGTGATGTTTATTAAATGAAATGAGCAACTCATTTGACCCCTACAAATGATGGCGAAAACTATCCAAAATTGTTTTTAAAAAAAACGTTCTTTAACAAATACATATTTAAAACACTTTAAAACACATATACAAGAACACTCAAATAAAATTATGTTAAAATAATTACAGAACATGTCATAATATAAAATTTAGGTTATAAACATTCTTATCAGAAACAAAAGAGTTGGTTGTGAATTCGTTACTGCCAACTTAAAACGATAGAACGTTAGATCTTAATGATAACAATGTAAAGGTAATAGTATACCTGATAGACGCTGAACTTCTTGAAACAGAAAAGGTAAAAAGACTTATATTAGAAGAAGTAGGAGAGGTACTGTATATCTCATATATAATGAAACTTATATTGTTGATGATGAATTGTCTGTATTAGTAGATTCGTGTTTATCCAAAGTTAACAATAATGAATATAGGTTGCTTAAATTATTGGTATCTGTCTTTTTGTTAATAGTTTCTTTTTCTTGAAAAATGAAAGCCATCTCGAGAAACAATCTTTTTAAATAACAACAGGGCACTCTTTCGATTTTCCAAATGTAAAAATCCTATCCACAGAGAGCAATTATTTAAAAAGATTGTTTCTCGAGATGGCTTTCATTTTTCAAGAAAAAGAAACTATTAACAAAAAGACAGATACCAATAATTTAAGCAATCTATATTCATTATTGTTAACTTTGGATAAACACGAATCTACTAATACAGACAATTCATCATCAACAATATAAGTTTCATTATATATGAGATATACAGTACCTCTCCTACTTCTTCTAATATAAGTCTTTTTACCTTTGCTGTTTCAAGAAGTTCAGCGTCTATCAGGTATACTATTACCTTTACATTGTTATCATTAAGATCTAACGTTCTATCGTTTTAAGTTGGCAGTAACGAATTCACAACCAATTCTTTTGTTTCTGATAAGAATGTTTATAACCTAAATTTTATATTATGACATGTTCTGTAATTATTTTAACATAATTTTATTTGAGTGTTCTTGTATATGTGTTTTAAAGTGTTTTAAATATGTATTTGTTAAAGAACGTTTTTTTAAAAACAATTTTGGATAGTTTTCGCCATCATTTGTAGGGGTCAAATGAGTTGCTCATTTCATTTAATAAACATCACGACAACTAACCTCAATTAGTGTAAGATGCAAAATAATTCTTTTCTGTATTTTGTACTAATTTTGTTTATTGTAGCACCCTGATGATGCAAATAAAGATTTGCGAAAGCTTGGTTAACTAAAAAGAGTACTTCTTTGTCCTATCTTCCGCTGCACACCCAAATATTTGAGTTTTGTATATATATATATATATATATATATATATATATATATATATATATATATATATATATATATTGTCATACTTTTTCTTTCCCAACCAAAGAAAAATAAATAAAAAAATCCATCGAAATAAAATTTCAAGATATCAATATAAACAAATTGTATATAGTAATTTAAGATAAGATTTAGTGTAGATAAGAGTAGAAATTTTTCCGTTTCAAACAAAATTATCAAAAATCCTTTGTTTAGAATTCGAAGACATTTTACCTGAAGGTTAATCTCTTCATTGTTTGTAGAGTCGAGTATTAAATGACCATATTCTAATCTTTTGAAATATGTATAAATGATGTATTAAAAAAAACCAATTTTAAAGTAAGCTATTTAGTTTTCTCTGAAACCGAAATTAGGCTTTTCCAATATCATAGTAAACACAATTTAAGTTTTTTGATTGGACGGTCGTTTTTAAATGGGAATTTGGGAGTCGATGCTGAGACAGGAGAAGTCAGTCATATTTTGGTCATCGAAAGGAAACAGTCGTGTGTCTCAAGATAGGGGTAGTTCGTGAGTTTGGATACCGGCGTAACGAAAAGAAGTGAATAGTTTGAAGAAGGAGATAATAAGTAGATTAAAAGAGGTCCTTGTATCTACCGTGGGCATTTTATAAAGGATATGTGAAAATATTCTTACGGCATCAAGTTGACAAAAGGAGGTCCTAGTGTCGTAAATAAGTAGCGGAGTTTGGAGAAGTGAATCAGGTGTTTTTTGTGTAGTCTGAAGGAGGTTTGCAGAGACGTAAAGAAGGAGCCGAGGTGACAACGAGGGGAGATCACATCTTTGAGGAGACTGGACTTTTCTGGGTATGTTCTAACATACAACTCAAGAAGAAAATAAACTGTAAGTGTTTGTACCATTGAATTTTATATCTGTGAAGGATCGTTTCGACATCATGGTCATTAGCATTAAAATTTAAGAACTGAGGTTTTGTTAGGCTAATCAAAGTTTAAAGTTTTGTGGTTTCTTTTTTTCAAGTAAAGAAAATTTTAAGTAAAATTGGTTTTTCACGTAATATAAATGTATGTAGCTTTAAAATCTTATTATCATAATAATTTGATTTATTTTCTTGTATGCTGATTGATAAGATAACGACAGAATTTAATAATTGTTTTATTCGTTCATATAAAATAAAGAAACGTAAATCTTTGTAATATAATATATTTGTATTATTATCCTTTTCGTCTCTCCCGATAAAAGACAACTAGAAAATCTTTTGAATCCATCGAACACAGGTAATAAATATAAGGATTATTTTACCTTTGATAACAAATAAGTTATAATTCTTTTTTATTGGCTCAATAAACTAAGTTTGAACTCAAAATAAACAATCATAACAATATATACATATATATATATATATATATATATACATATATATATATATATATATATATATATATATATATATATTTTGTGTAAAACTATTTTTTTTTCAGATGCTAAGGACATGACGAAGAAGGAGCTACTGATCCTTTTGGCATTTTTAACAACATATGTCACATGTGGTGTTCCTCCTGTTCCTTCTACAACACCTGCAACGCCTACATTTAGTAATTGTGGATATGAAGTAAGTAAGATAGGAGAATAAAAGTTTCGTTTTTACAAAGTGGGGTTAAACTATGACATACTCCAATTATCGCTGAAACCGCTTTAACGATTTATATAAATTTGGTTTTGTGAAGGTTTTGTAGTACGGTTGATCTTATAGTAGTATTTACATTTTTGTCCGATTTTACAGTTTTTGTGAAAAAATAATGACCATTTACATTTATAATTGATCCCTCGTATATTTTTTCTTTCTGAAAGACTTAAAAAATAAAATAAAAGGAAAAAGCCCAGTGGTTGCCTGTATACCATAGTTATAAAAAAAACGAAGAAGTAAGGATTTGTATGGTATGACTTGGATGTATGATATATTTTGTTATTAAAATTTATTTAAAAAGATTACAAATATCTTCAAAACGTTTTCGATCTATTCGCACCATCATCAGTAAAACCTAGAAGTAAGTATTTCCACGTTAAAATGATTAAAAGAAAAGGTAAAATTTTGAGTGTTAAATTACTGAGCATGTGGAAATTACTTATATCTTGAGAGTAGTTGAAAGTAGCTACCAATCCAGATGTAATAAGCTTTACATTACATGAAAACCGTATTATATTATAAAATTTTGATGAAACAAGTTCGATATTATAGGATATCACTTTAAGGGAAGATACATTTTCCCTTCTCGAAAGAAGGATAACTTCGTCCAACGGTTAGAACCAGTCAACTAACTAGGCCAGGAAGGAAGTAAAATTTATTAAAAGTGGCAAAGTCCTCAACACTCTTTCAGTGAATTTTTGGTAACCACTTAAATAAACACCCAATATGTGTGTAATGAAATTTAGTTATGAATTTTATTATTCTATTAATTAAAATTAAAGTGAATGATATAAGATTTAGTTTAATAAAAGTGTGGTTAATTGACTAAATGAAGATAAGGTAAAATCTTGCAATTGAGCAATGACGTCATCAAATTGTTTGAATATAAAATCCCAATAACAAATATTTCTCGTAAGGTTGGTTGCCTAAGTAGAGAATTATTAAATAGTTTAAAAAGGGTGTAGTAGGATAAATTAAATACAGACACAGGTACATAAATGTACTAACAATAATTACAATATAAAATGACTACGGTGTTTAAATGCTGTTTGTAGCATTTAAACGTTGCAGATGTTAAATTGTAGAAAATGACCATTGGGAAACGAAGGGACTGATAAATCATCATCAGTGGCATTACAGCTCGTTATGAGCCAAAGCCTTCTTCAGAACAATCTTCCATTCGCCTCTCTCCATGCTTTAACTCCAATGGATTTTAGATCATCCTCTCTGTTATCTTGATACCTAAGTTTTGGTCTTCCTCTGGCTCGTCTTCCCACTGGTCCTCTTCGGTCGAATATTTTTCTGATCGTTGCATCTTCATCTCGCCTAATTACATGTCCTATCCATCTAAGGCGTGCTAATTTAATACATTTTACAACGTCAGGTTCTCCAAAACTTCTGTATAACTCAAAGTTGTAGCGCCTACGCCACAAACCCTGTTCTTGGACTCCTCCATATATTTTCCTTAGAATTTTTCTCTCGAAACGTTTAAGCAATTCTTGGACGTTCTGTGTAAGTGACCACTTTTCTGACCCGTATGTTAACACTGGCCTTATTAGTGTTTTAGCCCCCGATACTCAAAAAAAAAATAAAATAAACAGCATCGTAATCTCAGATATTAATCAAGAAAACATAAGTGTGGATGATGTGTGGAATAAAATCAAAAATATCTATAATTCAGTGGTGGATAATAAAGTTAAACCAGAAAACAATATAAAGAAACAGCCATGGATGAGACAAGAAATATTAGAGCTAATGGAAGAACGAAGAAAACACAGAAATAAGAAGGAGGAAAGGTACAAAAAAATTAACAAAATCATTAAGAAAAATATTAAAAAAGCAAAGGGATCATAGCTACAAGATCAATGCATAGAAATAGAATCCCTAAAACAGAAGCATGAGACTTTTAACCTACATAACAAGATGAAAAACTTAACGGGAGGAAACCGATCACAAAGTCATAACAATACTAGACGAGAACAACAATCTGCTGTACAAAAATGAGAGAATACTTGAGAGATGGAGGCAATACATGAAAGAATTATTCAAGGAAGAGCAAGAGACAGAAGTCAGTGTTTCTATAGGTTCAGGACCAGAAATAACGCTAAGTGAAGTAACATATGCAATAAAAAGACAAAAAACCAACGCATCTGGTCCTGATAACATACAAGCTGAAATATTGAAACTATTTGAAAACAACCAACTCAAACTCCTAACGAGTTTACTGAACAAAATCTATGAAACTGCAGAATTTCCTACAGATTGGCTAGTTTCCACCTTCATCCACTCTCCCCAAAAAGGCAAATGCCACCAAATGCTCTAATTACAGAATTATTTGCTTAATGAGCCATGCACTCAAAATCCTTCTTTCTGTTATTCACTCTCGCATATATAGAAAACTTGAAGAAAACATTAGCAGTGTTCCGTTTAGGTTTAGAAGTGGACTAGGAACGCGAGAGGTCCTCTTTTCCATACAAGTATTGATACAAAGAGCTCTAGACGTAAATTGCGAAGTCTACGCATACTTTATAGACTTTGAAAAAGCATTTGACAAGGTGCAATATCAAAAATTATTTCAGATACTAAAGGAATCTAGTATTGATGACAAAGATTTACGCTTGATTAGAAATTTATACTTACAGCAAAGGGCAAATGTACGAGTAGACAACAAAACCTCACAAGAATTCACGAGAAAATGGGGAGTACGTCAGGGCTGCATTTTATCACCGACGTTGTCCAATAGTTACTCGAAAATGCTGTTCAGGGAAGCTATTGATGGTTTAAGAGAAGGTATAAAAATCAATGGTGAAATCATAAACAATTTAAGATATGCGGACGATACGGTTTTGATTGCTGATAATGCGGAGGATCTGCAAACATTAATAGACAGTCTAGTGGAAGCCTGTGACAGATACGGCATTAAACTGTTAACTGTAAGAAGACCAAAATTCTTGTAAGTAAAAACGACGTAATACTGCAGCAATTCACAGCTAATAATGAACCCTTGAAAATAATCGACAAAATTACATACCTTGGATGCAGCCTAAATAAGGAATGGGACCACTCACAGGAAATAAGATGTCGTATAGAAAAGGCGAGAGCTGTCTTCAGTCGCCTTTTATGTAATATGCACCTGAACATTGATATAAGAACACGAGTCTTGAGATGCTATGTATTTTCTACCCTTTTATATGAAGTCGAAGCCTGAACCTTGACGGAGGCAACATCCAAACGATTAGAAGCCTTCGAAATGTGGTGCTACCGCCGCATGCTCAGAATTTCCTATATCCATCATGTTACAAACAACACCGTGATCCAACGTATAAATAAAGATCTGGAAATTATGCGTATCGTTAAAATCAGAAAGATGACATACTTAGGGCATGTGATGCGCAATGAGAAGTATCAACTAATTCAACTAATTTTACAAGGCAAGATAGAAGGCAAAAGATCTCAAGGGCGCAGAAGGACATCGTGATTGAAGAACATCAGACAGTGGACAGGAATGACTACCACACATCTATTTAGGGCAGCTGTCAACATAGTTGTATGGACCAACGTGATTGCCAACATCCACAGAGGATAGGCACCAAAAGAAGACTCAAAAATACTGGGATAATTCCTCTATTCCTGTTAGTCTATAGAAGTTCCGAACATGAATCAACCGGTTATTCTCCATAAATGATGATCACCGGAAGAGAAATGAAGCTTCCTCAAGATACCTTACTGTGAAGAAGAACTTTCATCTCTGACGTACATCGAAAATTTGAAAGAAAAATTGAAAAAAGTAAGCTTCAAAGTGATAAAGCCAAGGCCAGACTCGACATGCATGCTACTGGTACAATTTTCGAAAGAGGTGACCCAGTGTGGTCATACAATCCTACACGTAAGACAGTACGTTGTTCGAAATTCGACGAAACTGGGTAGGCCCTGTGTAGGTCGTGCAAAAAATAAACAATCTAATCTATAACGAATTATTTTGCCTACCACGTAGGGTATTATTATGGGGGTTGAAAATTGGAGACAGAAATTACGGGGCTAGAGATAGGGCAAGTAAAATAAACGAAACTGTTGCGAACGGCGCTCAGGGTTTATTTGGAGAAACTGGGTCGTGGATAAGTGAATGAACCAATGGGATTGGATTGGACAACTACAAAAATGAAACAAAGAGGTACTTACATGAATCTCCTGGACAAATGGACAAACAAAACAACAAGAAAGACCTCTAGCTATTTAAAATAGACGCCGTTTTGAGGAAACTTAATGCTGGATGAAAAAAAAAGGTTCTTCCGTCCTAAAAAATACAAAAGATAGGTTAGGAACTTTTTTTTTAAATAAATAAACAAAATGGTTTAGGGAAAAAAATTAAACATTTATTACTGTCTCACCACAAATAGTTACAAAGTAAATAGTGCAAAAATACTATATTAATAGTCACAAAAATAACAAAGAGAAACACTTACTATGTCCTATCCGTTTACAAGTTGGAGATACTACAAAACTTACAAATGTGTGTGGGTTATATGGTGTACTGGGCTATAATTTGTAGCAGAAATAACCAAATAAAAAGTTATCTTCTTAAGTGAAACTGTGAAACAAAATCTCAAATATGATTAGATATTTATCAGATGTCAAAAATATTAAGCTAGCTGTCATATGTCAAAACTAAAGCTTAAAACTAAGAATAATCAAAATGACAGCTAAGCCACGCCCTGAGACATATACTTTTAATTATTACAATTTAAATTTTTATGAAAGCAAATACATATTATTAAAAATTGTTTATTTTTACTTTAAGAATCAAACACAAAAGTTATCCGGATTGCACTAAAACTTCTGGGGGTAGGAACTGGGCTTAGAATGAGAAGGGCTTAGAACTGGGAACATGTGGGTATTTTCCAAATTTGTTGAGAACGCCGTTTTACAAATATTTCACGATGAGAGACGCCATACAACAAAAACCAGTGATTACTCTTACTTTGACCGACACATTACTTTGAGTATAAATCACCTTTTTTAAAAAATTAGCCGGTTTTTTCCGACTAAATTAAACGCATCTGCTCACAATGGCCAACATTTCAAACCTCAGTCTAACTGCAACTATTAACTGCCACAAAACTACTTATTTTCCATAAGAAAGGACGATAAACGAAAAAACTACGAATTTGAAGCTAAATTCGGGCTCCAATAAAACGAAACACGCTTTTAACAGCGGCCGGCCTTACCGAGAGTGAGTAAATTCTTAAAAATCATTCGCTTATCTTGGTATAAACAAAACACTAAACGGGAATTTGAAACGCAGAATATTAAGCGGCTTCGATCAAAGAAAAATACCAAAGAATATGCGTCTGTGATATATTTAAACAAAACTGTAAAATGTGCTTATATCAACTCGGCGACGCCAAGAGGATTGAAAATATTTTTCGGTGTTTTAACTTATACGAGGAGATTTCAATATATACCAAGGAATTCAAAAATGCTACAAATCTACCTCATCCTATTTTCAGCTAGAAGTAAACCCAAGGTAGTTCATATCGAGAAATTAGCTCAATATCATGGAATTGATCCACCCTGTTGGCTTCAATCTGTTTCTGATAAACCAGTTATTCGAGACGAACAACCATATAGGAGGAAGCAGTGTTAGGACAATTCCGTGAAATTTATTTCATATAGAAAAAGTCCCTTGATGAAAAAGAAGAAGTCTAGAATTTTCGAGATATCGAAAAATCATAAAATTTCTAATGAAGTTCCAAACGTCAGAAAATATATGAAGAGGTAAAATAATGCAAACAAGCTTAAGTCACAAATAAGTAATTTTTCAGGGAGGATGAAAAACTTGTAGCTTTGTTCTGAAAAGGGATAATGAGTTCTAATCAATGTTATGCAATAGTATTGGTTCCAAACGTGCGATTAAAATACTTATTTCGGTTAGGGAGCTAAAAAATAGTTTAAACAATTTATTTTGTTTTGGAAATAAGACCTTTTCCACGAACTTAGTGGAAATAAGTCATTTTGCATGTAAAATGTTGTGCACATAAGCTGAAGCTGATTTACATGTAAACGAAGTAATAAAGCAATAAAGTAAAAGAGTAATAGTTTTTTGAATTAAGTTTTATTTTTATAAAATAGCATTACCTAAGTTGTCACAATAGGTAGTTAATGAAAGAACAGTGTTTTAAATATGCAAGTCACAGCGTTCATCGTCGAGGCAGTCACACATTTCTTCCAGCTCCTCACAAGTAGCTGCTGTAATGGGTTCATCCAAAATTAAACTCTTGTACCAACCAAGGCGTGGATCAGAAGTAGGCCAGTCCTCTCCAAACATTTTTTTCAAAAGTTTGTCAACAGCTTTGGTTAACACATGATGAAGTGGTAGTTCTTCTAGTCTTACTTGTCTTTTTCCCTTTTTTTCTCAAAAATACAAAGGACTTCTCCTTCATACTTGTAGTTTTTTAAGCCTCTTCCTAACACAATCTTTTTGTAAGACTTTCTTCCCTTTTTTCGGAGGAGTTTAATTTCTTTTTGTGTTCGGTCTTCTTTTGGTGCCTATCCTCTGTGGATGTTGGCAATCACGTTGGTCCATACAACTTTGTTGACAGCTGCTCTAAATAGATGTATGGTAGCCAGTCCTGCCCTTTGTTTCATGTTCTTCAACCACGATGTCCTTCTGCGCCCTTGAGATCTTTTGCCTTCTATCTTGCCTTATACAATTAATTGAATTGTCCGGTAGCGTATTTAAATTCTCTTTAGTTCACTAATTGATTGGATGTCCTTATAGTGCTTCTTAGTATGAAGTAGTGGCCAATCTTCTCCTAGTGCTTTTATCTTGCCTATACTACTGTAGATGTCATGGTATTCCTATTTAATTAAAATTATGGGTTTTTTCGCACTTCTACTCTTCCAAAAATACGGTCGGTGGGTAAAAAACTATATAAGCGTACATTGAAATATAATAAAATCTGTTGGATTGATGTTTTGTTTGTTTCCAAAAAATGAATCAGTGCTCTCAGGACAATAGTATTTTTATTTTGAGAAACACAACGATCGCTAAACAAGCTTAGTACAAAACAGCCCTGAAAATCAGCTTCTGTCAAATAGTTAAAGAGAGCCGTTGATATTTCGACACTGCCTTTTCCTATCTGCTCCTTTGTCCAAGTATAGAACAGGGGGTTTTGAGTTTGATAGATTAGTACTTAATACAAAAGTTATAAAACCTAATTTGTCTCGCATAATAAGCTTCTTTAATGGGACTTTTTGGTAATGGCTGAATTTTTTGAAGATCAAAACAAAGCCTAACAGAATGGAGAACATCCATTTTCATGTACTCATAAAACGCCTCTGTTCTTCTTTAATGAATCCGCTTTTCAACCATTAGCTGCGCCTTTTCAGCAGACCGTGCTGGTGCACTTTTAATTTGTTCTTTGATAAGGCAGCACGTACTGCAAGTATCTAAGGTACCTTCTAAACATGTATCCTCCTAAAAATGTTACATTTTACTTTTAACTCATCTTCACACTGATCATTTGTCTTCAACAGCAAACCCAAAATGCACTCTTTTGGCTATGTTTGTATACAAGTTTCTCCAACACCAATAACAGTGCGAACAATTTTAAACATACAGAAGTTTTAGCATGAGAGACAGTTGGAAAAAGTATTGTATTTAGTACTTTCGCTCAGGTCCAAGTTTATTATTTTTGTTTTTGTTTACTGGCCTAGGCCTATATCTTTTGATTTATGTTGTATGAATCAAATTGGCAATTATATTGTCTTGTCTTTTCTTGTCTGGAATTTTAAAAAACTCTTCTTTGAAAGCTTTGATGTAATTAGGCCTTATTTTTACGTGAAATGTTTATTGTTGTGCTTACACTGTACAAAAACTAGGGCTTTTAGGAGCTGCATACCTGGTAATTTGTTCACTTTTCCTTTTTCCTCATGTAACTCTTCTCTTTCTAGACCCTTTATTTCATTCACCAACACTTGGACATCTGCACCATTCCTTCTCCTTTAAATAATAACGTAATTACTAATTATTGCTAAATACGTTGACAATTTAAACAGTAGTCACAACTTATAATACAAAACCCTTACATAACCTCAAATTTGGCAAGACTCACTGGGTCAGTTGAGTGACAGTTGCAGCGCTTTTATTGGTTGGTTGGAAATAAGCTGGTTTGCATGGACCAGGAATTAAGTTGTTTTACATGTATTTTTGACAGCTTGTAACATTAGTATTTTTGAGTTTTGTTTATAGTTGTCAATCTGTTAAAGTATTGTAAACAAATTGGTGTTAAATAAAGTTATTTAAAAGAAGATTAACAATATAATTAGAAATTAAAATTATAAGAGGATCATTAGATGATCTCATGCCAGAGTGAACCAAAAGCCGAAATTAAAAGTTTTCAGTACGACAGTTTAAAATTATACAGGTGTTATAAAATATACACAATATATTATAATCTTGTTTAAAGTATAAAAGGTTCTAAGACCTGTTCAAGAGAACATTTATTTAAGTCTTTTAGTAACAGCACATGATTTTGTGTACTTTTAAGGCTCTTTTATCAGTGTTTGCAGTACATGGTTCACTTTGGCAAACTTTTTAGCATTTAGTTCTGTTTGGCATGAGTAGTATAAATAAATCGTTCTTTTTGTTTGTAATCAGGTTTATTAACACATCATTAAAATTGAACTATCAATACATAAGAATAAAACAAAAAAATAATAGTAGCAATATTTAGATCAGATTGTTCATTTCATGTTCCTCTTCATTGTCGTTCTCTTCTTCAATGTTATCTTCCAATACTTCACTTTGTTGAAGTTTATTGTGAAATTGATGATGACATGGTGGTACGAATTGCAAACGTGATGTGATATCATTAAGTTTTGCTTGACTTTATTTTCGTCCTTCAGAGTAAAGAATGCTTAAGTTTAAAGAAGCTAGGTTTACAGGTCAACCTTTCAATCTCTTATTTAGATTTACTGAATAAAATTGTACGGAAATAAATTGCATG
This sequence comes from Diabrotica undecimpunctata, assembly GCF_040954645.1. Taxonomy (NCBI): domain Eukaryota; kingdom Metazoa; phylum Arthropoda; class Insecta; order Coleoptera; family Chrysomelidae; genus Diabrotica; species Diabrotica undecimpunctata. The sequence continues at coordinate 87,343,724 of NC_092811.1, read as the reverse complement.
ACAGGGCCGTCAATTCTAGAAAGCGAGGTAAAGGCTGCTTTACAACAGTCTAAGAATGGTAAGGCTACAGGTCCGGACGAAATACCCGTTGAACTTATTAAGGTGATGAGTGAAGTGAGCACGAAGGAGTTAACTGAACTGTTCAACGCCATATACGATTCAGGTAATATCCCAGAGGAATGGCTATTGTCAACATTTGTAACGCTACCAAAAAAACGATCTGCGAAAACGTGCGAAGATTTCCGATTTATCAGTCTTATGAGTCATGCACTTAAAATTTTTCTTAAAATCATACATGCCAGAATTTACAAGAAATGCGAAGAAAATGTCGGTGAAATGCAATTCGGATTCCGCAATTCTATGGGTACACGTGAAGCACTTTTCACCTTACAAGTCCTACTTCAGAGATGCCGCGATGTCAGTTGTGATGTCTATATTTATTTTATTGACTACGCCAAGGCATTTGACCGTTGTCAGCACCAGAAGATGGTCACCGCCTACAAAGAGTTGGATTGGATGAGAAGGACATTCGGATCATCATGAATTTATACTGGAACCAGCGTGCTCAAGTCAAGGTCGAAGACCAGCTGACCGACCAAGTGAAGATCATGCGAGGAGTAAGACAAGGATGTGTGCTATCGCCGACTCTTTTCAATATATACTCTGAGGAGATTTTTAATGAAGCCCTCACAAACCTAGACATGGGAATCCGAGTGAACGGTGAATACATCAATAATACCCGCTACGCCGATGACACTGTGTTACTAGCAACCAGCCTAAACGATCTGCAGGCCTTACTAGACCGAGTGCGAACTGTGAGCGTAACATACGGACTGAACCTTAATATTAAGAAAACTAAATTCATGGTTGTCAGCCGTACAAATTTAGATCCCGGGGCACTAATGGCAGGTAGCGAAGAGATCCAGAGAGTCAACAGATTCACTTACCTCGGAACTACCCTCAACGTACAATGGGACTACGCTCAAGAGATTAGATCCAGAATTGAAATGGCACGGTCTACATTTATTAAGTTGAGATCCTTGCTGTGCTGCAGTGATCTCAGTTTGGGAACCAAGATGCGAATAGTGAGGTGCTACGTTCTTCCAGTGTTACTATATGGAGTTGAAGCCTGGACACTGACGCAAGCCACTGAAAAACGAATCGAAGCCTTCGAGAAGTGGATATACAGAAGGATACTAAAAATATCTTATGTGGACCATGTCACCAACGTTGAGGTCCTACAGCGCATGACAAAAGAAAAAGAAGTGCTTAATTTAATTAAACAACGTAAGCTTGAGTACCTCGGCCACGTGATGCGGAACGAAGAAAAATATCGAATTCTTCAACTTGTTATGCAGGGTAAAGTATTTGGCAGAAGAGGACCGGGACGCCGTCGTATCTCGTGGTTGAAAAATCTCCGACAATGGTTTGGGATGACCTCAGCGGAGCTGTTTCGCAGAGCAGTCAACAAAACCATGATAGCCTTGATGATCGCCAACATCCGGACCGGATAAGGCACTGAAGAAGAAGAAGAAGAAGAAGAATAAAATTGTGTTTCTTTGTTATGTGTGTATTTGAACTCCTGGATGGTCTTGAGTAAATTTCATTTGTTTTATTTTTAACCATTCTACTTTTTGTTCATCTGAGTCTTTTTTGAGATTTACCAGATTTTGTTTTAATGCATCCATTCTTTTGAAATCCTATTGTTTTTTCATGCATACTACTTTAAATTTGTTCTTTTTAACTCTTGAGTTTGAAATTATGTTATGCCATTGTGTCAGCACATAAATTTCAGGGTGATATTTTAACTTTTTTTCTATATCACCAAAATCGCTATAGTTTTGTAGATATGAATGTCCTGGCTCAGCAAACTTATGAACTACTTCCTTTAGGTTTAAATTAGGACACTGCACTATGTACATCCATAACGCGGCAATATTAATATTGCGGTTTTGGCCGCCACATGAGTCGGACCAAGCAATCAATATATCCTTATGATCATGGGTATTTATGAATTTTAAAATACACGATCCTATTTCCTGGGAACCTTGTGAGGCAGTGCTCTCATCCCAAACATGCAATGTCCCGACATCATTTTCAAAAGTATGTATACCAAGATTGTAGCATGAAAGCTGCCTCTTATAGTAAAAACTCCTGTGGTTAGTTTAGAAAGAAGCATTACGTTCTGAATATCAAAACTAATTACTGTAGCTTTCCCTTCTGTACTAATCGTTACGTCTTCATTTAGTTCTGAGCGAACTAACTGTACTTTTCTGTGGTGTAGTTCCTGGTTTAGTTTCTTAGCCTTTAACATTGCTTCATCTTTGTTTTCTTCAGCTGCCTTTATGTCAATGTTCAACCTGTCACATATTTGAAAGGTATCTTTTCGTGGAGGTTTAAAATTTAGATTAAATTCACGTCTGTCTGAACACTTTTTCATAAAGCGGTTGGCTTGAAATTTTGTCGACATTTTTCTCTCTTAAACTATCAACATAGAGTCTGTACATTAGTGACAAATTTAAATTACAATCCAAGTATTCTTTTGGGATTGAGTTCTACAGTAATGACTTACTATGTAACGATATATTTTGCCTACCATAGGGTAAGATTTTGGGGATAGAAGATTGGGGAGTAGAAACTATGGGGGTGGAGATAGGGCAAGCAAAATAAACGCTACTAAAATGGCGCCCCACGTTGGGCGCCATTTTTGTAACGAATTATTTTGCCTACCACGGTTGAAAATTGGGGACAGAAACTATTGGGGGTGGAGATAGGGTAAGCAAAATAAACGCTACTTGTGCGAACGGCACTCAGGGTTTGTTAGGAGAGCTGGGGTGGTGGATAAGTAAAAAATATCAAGGGTTTTGGATTGGGGCAACTACAAAAATATGAAACAAACGGTCATGAATCTCTTGGGACAAAATAAAAAGAAACAGGAAATACCTATAGTAATTTATAAAGAGCGCCACTTCAAGGTGCCTAATTATAACCATTACAACAGTTAGTTGTAACTAGGGAAATAATTATCAGAAATGCAAAAGAATCCTAATATCCTATAACAAATATCTTTTTCAAATAAAATTCAAAAAAGGGTTAGTTAAAAAAAATAAACAAATGTTAAAAAACAAAATTTAACATTTATTGTGTCTTACCACAAACAGTTACAAAATAGACAATATAAAAACACTATATTAATAGTCACAATTCAAAAAAGTACAGAAAAAACTTACATGTCATCCGTTTACAAACTCCAGGAGTTGGAGATACTACATAAACTTACAAATGTTAACGCATAGAGATTAACCTTTTTTTAAACAAACAAAACAAATAAATGAATGAAAGCAATTATTGTTAAAAAAATGTCTCTTTACTTTAAAATTTGATCAAAAAGTTACCTGGATTTTTCACTAGCAAACTGCACTAAAATTTCTGGAACCAGACGCCACTGGAACCTCCGAAACCATAACCTCCTGAGACCTGATGTCCAATTAAATGGACATTTACGTTTTATATATTTTTTTGGAAAGAACTAAATTTACAGCGCCGAGTCCCACGGTCCATCGTAGTGTATATACAAGTGACCCTGACAACAGCGCGCCGTATTACTGTGACCACATTATAACTTAGTTAACCTGTTAATCTCAAGTGACAAAAATGGCGGGCAGTTATAGAAAAACAATTGATGGTAAGTAGCTAATTTTATTAGATTATTAACCTAAATGTTGCTTAGTCTAATAACTTAGGATATTATAAATGCATTCATGCGATGTAGTTGTCTTATCAAACCATTTTTAAATTGTTTTTTATCTAAAACGGAGATGTCCTTTTTTATGGACGTCAGGTCCTTAGGCATACATAAAATATTATATTAGACTTTTTTGTTTCAGCTGTGTTTGGTAATAAAAAATATTTAAGACCCGAAGTTGACATTGAAAGACTTCTTGAATGCCTGGAAAATTCAGATATAGACGTTTCAGATTCTGAAAACTCTGATGACGGCTTTGATCCAAATGAAGAATCGTATCAGCCTCAGCAATCAGATTCGGCCCAACATACAGATGATGAACAAGATACAGAAATGCCACCCGAAGATGAATTAGATAACGTGCCACTCAGTGAACGAAAAAAAAAAGGAGAACCGAAATACATGGAAAAAAATGGGTGTTTTTGTCCCTCAGCATATAGACTTTACTGGAATTGTCGATACAGTCTACGAGAGGCAAAATTGGAAAGTTGAACACTATGTCGGTATGTATTTTGATGATTCAGATTTTGAGAATATTTGTAATTGTACAAATATTAAATTTTTGCAAGAAAAAGGAAAACCTTTGAACGTTACTCTAACGGAGGTGAAAAAATTTTTTGGAATATCTATTCTAATGTCCTGTCTGAATTATCCACAAATTAGAATGTTTTGGGCTAAGACAACAAAAGTCAACAGCATTGCACAAGCCATGACTCGTGATAGATATTTTCAAATCAGGAGCAACTTAAAAGTAGTTATTGACGCTGATGTGCCTCAAGATCAAAGAAATGCTGACAAATTATTTAAGATCCGGCCTTTAGTTGACAGAATACGAAGAGGTTGCTTGACACTTCCAAGATACAATGAGGTTGCTGTGGACGAACAAATGATACCTTTTACGGGCGTGTGTAACATGAAACAATTTGTTCGAGGTAAACCTAACCCAGAAGGATTAAAAAATTTTGTCTGTGCCACTCCCAAAGGGTTAATATTAGACTTCGATATTTATCAAGGGAAAAATACATTTCTGCAGAATGATGATGATGTTAAGAAGTTACGTGTTGGTCCATCCGCAGTTATTAAGTTATCTACAACGTTATTAGAAGGAACACATGTGTTCATCGATAGATATTTCACCACCTTACCTTTACTTGAGTACATGTTAAACAAAAATATTTTTTTAACTGGTACAATAATGAGATCCAGAATACCCAAAGCAGTTCATGTAACATCGGATAAGGTGATGACTCGATTGGGTCGTGGTTCATCTGAGCAGGATGTGAGAGCTGATGGAAAAATTAACATAGTCCAATGGTATGATATGAAATCAGTTATGCTAGCGTCAACTGCATTGCAAATAGAACCTTCAGATGAATGTAAGCGGTGGTCAAAAAAGGACTCCCGATATATTGAGGTACCTAGACCAAACATTGTTAAAAAGTATAATGAATGCATGGGGGGAATAGATTTAATTGACAGGATGATAAGTTATTATAGAATGGGAGCTAAAAGTAAAAAATGGACAGTCAAAACCATTTTTCACTTATTTGATCTTGCGATTGCCAATTCTTGGATTCTATACAGAGATGACCATAAGCAACTTGGTGATGCTAATAAAACCGTTATGAAGTTCCTGGAATTTAAAATAGCTGTTTCCGAGTTGCTCCTTAAAGACAACAGTTCTGAAAATTCTGATTTTGGGAACACTTCAACATTAGTAACTAGAAACAGTTCCAATCCTAGACCATCACTTCAAACTTCTACTAAAAGAAAGATACAACACATTCCTGCAATGGCATCCGAGTTAAAAAATTCTGTTAGATGCAAGCTTCCAGGTTGCAAGGGTAAAACAAAAGTTTATTGTGAATCATGTGACATATTTTTATGTTTAACGGGAAATAACAATTGCTTTAAACAGTTTCATTTATAATAATTTTGTATTGATGCGATCCTGATGTCCTTTTGAATGGACATAATTTTTTTCATATTTAACAACAAAATAAAAATTTAGAAAAATTTACATGTGTTTTTATAATCAACATCATACGAATTTTACTATTTAATCAAAAAAAAAAAACAAAAAGAATCAGCTCAGGTCTCAGGAGGATAAAACTGGGGGTAGACCTGGGCTTCGCTCTCTGCGTAACGAACACACGAACAAATCCATCTCCAAACTGCCAAAAAGCCTTGGATGACAACCAGGGAGAAAACAAAACGAGGATGGAAATGACGATTCTTCCAATCCTCACTCAAAACATTAACTGAACCATTAACTGCTACAAAACTACTTTTCACTGCTACATATTTCCATAAAAAGGGGCCAAAAACAGAAAACCACAAATTCGATGGATGAATTTGGACATGACGCTGGAGATCACCGCTTTTTACCGCGGCTCCAACGAAAGTGCTGAAATTATCTTTAAAAAGTGATCGCATAAGTTAGAATAAACAAAGCCCTTTGGGTATAAACAAAACACAACGGAAATTAAGACGTAGATTATTAATTTGAAAACGCAATAGCGGGTGGTTTGAACAAAGAAATATCGAAGAATTTGCGCCTGTGACATAAACAAACAATAAAATGATTTATTATCGACTGAGGCGACGTAAAAAGAACGAAAGATTATTTGGGTTTTAAATTGAAAGATACGAACTAAGAAACATTGAAAAAATTCTTCGTTATTATAATGCATATATAAGTATAAGTACTCTACTACTATTGATTTGTAGTATTTCCATAAACATTTATTTGTATACTTTAATATCTTCGTTTTCAGAAGGGATATAAAATTTACGATTTTTTGTTTTTTTTTAAATATCAGTTTTTTACGACGTCTTATTATCGTTCTACATTTTACAGTACCACTTATTATGCTAGTTTAGTTTCCCATGACTGTGACTCGTTATAAAACAAATTTTAAAAAACTTTCTTTTTGCTGTGTTGTTAGCTTATTTTGTCATTTTATTTTGCAATTGCAGGAATAGTCATTAAAAGATTTAAAGTGTATGACAGTACCTGAAGTATTGACATATTCTTTACCAGCTGCCCTGTTTTGCTTGCGAATATTTTTTTCCACTTCATAGGATTAGATTTTCTTTTCTTGTTTTGAGGCTCTTCCTGATCTCTGGTATTTTCTTTATCTATAAAACACAAAAATATTAATATTTTATATACTTAAATCTTTTACAAGTACCATTACTTTTCATGTTATAATAAATAAAAAGTACTTTCAAACACACATTCACTATGCATAAGACAGACAATTTGCATTTTCTTTTGCCAAAGTGAACTATGTGATTTTAATTTTTTTACAATTCCAATACCAAAATGATGAGATATATTGCTTCATTCTAAAACAGATAGGTAAAAACCATATCCGTACGTTGGTACAACTGCTAATATTTCACTAGCGGTCCTAGCGAACACTGAAAGAGATACATTTTCACGTGGTTCACTTTGGCAAAAGAAACATTCCAAAACATAACCATTCTTTTATAATGAAGTTTTATGTTAATAAATATTATTATCTTATCTGATTCTGGAATATCCGAATCAGAACTTGGATGGTAATCATTTAAAGACCCACTACTAAAATCAGCGAGTTCATCTTCACTAGAATTTCTATCAACAATGTTATGACAATGTGAACTATGTGCACGGGAAGCCATCTTGGACTGGATGATGGTTCACTGTGGCATATGACAACCAGTATTACCATCCTTGTGCTAAATATAATTTATTAGTATCCAGCTGATGTTTTGTTTTATTCACATAGTTCATTTTGGCATAAGTTTAGAACAAAAGTTTGCCTCATAATGGTAATGAAGAAGTAAAAACGAAGAAAATGTACATAGTTCACTCTAACATGAGACCATCCAATTGTAAAAAATGTTTGTGGCTAAACTGCGTATAAGGAAGCAAATGTGATATCAGCGTCTATGTGAAATGGTGTTTAAGGGGTAGTTTAAGTGTGTAGTGTAGTAGGTACAAACTTTATTATAATTTACTATAACTACAGCTGTTTCGGTAGAGTGCCTTTCTCAAGTGAGCTACTTTTGTCATGCGTCTAACACTTTATAGTCTTTAACTAAATCAGTTAAGGAGGGGAGAACTGTTTGTCTCAAGTTGGTCATTCACAATTATATCTGTATTTTTTAATTTGTTGATTTCCATAGATTCTAATATTGATAGCTTAATGCCTTTATTTTGAATGTGAAGATTTTGAAATTGGTTATTAAAAGAATGATTGTGATCTAGAGGATGAAGTGCCTAAGTAAAATCTGTTTTTATATCGTTGAAAGCCTTTTTGTGTTTTACTATCCGTTTGTTAACGGTTCTACCCGTTTGACCGATGTAAGTTTTTGGGCAGTCGCCACATGTAAGTTTGTATACGCCACTGTGTAAATACGTTTTCTTTTGGCTTTTATTGTTATTAATATATTTGCTTACGTTGTTGTATGTTCTGAAAGCTGGCGTTATTCCTCTTTTTTTTATGTGTTTGGCTATTTTTAATGATATCCTGCCTGTATATGTCATCGAGCAGAAAGTACTGGATTTTAATTTTTTAATACTCTTGATTATTAACTGAACTCTTAATCTTGATTATAATCAAAATGACGATTTTTTGAAAACGTCATTTACTACTCGATTTTTTTTTTCTAATTAAAAATCTGTGTTACAAATACACATTTTTAAATCTTCCTTTTTAATCAACTCTACATTAAAGCTTAATATATTAAGAAATCATCTCATCAAAAAGTGGTCACAATTTTTATCAGACGCGCGAGTAGCGCATAACCGCATATTATGTGTAATATATACAAGGAAAACTAATAGGTAAACACAAGGAAAAAATATATATACCGTAAGTTATCTATTCTGCATACATAAAAGCATGGAATGTGTTGCGCAGCTCTAACAGCACTTGTCGGTGTGTGGTTGTTTCTAAAGGCGCTTTAGTAGTTTTCTAAATATATGGCGAAACTGCAGATATGCTGGTATTAAATAAGTGTGCAGCATTTCTAAAAATATGGTAATTCTTATGTCTTTCTAGCAGCACAGTTTCTATCAAAATAATCGATACTTGTGCGAACGGCACTCAGGGTTTGTTTGGAGAGCTGGAGCAAAAGGAAACAGGAAATACCTCTAGCAATTTAAAAATGACGCTGCTTCGAGGTGCCAAATTATAACCATTACAACAGCTAGTTGCAACTATTGAAATAATTATTAAAGATAAAAAATATATCTTTTCAAATGAAACTAAAAAAGGGTTAGAGAGTTAGTCAAGATAAACAAACAAAATGGTTTACAAAAAATTAAACATTTATTGTGTCTCACCACAAACAGTTTCAAAAATACATAAAGACAGTCACAAAAGTAAATATAAAAATAACAATGAAAAACTTACATGTGTTCTATTCATTTACAAACTCAGGAGTTGCTACAAAAACTTACAAATGTTACTGGACTATAAACTGTGGCAAATAAAAAATTATCTTTTTAAATATTGAAAGCAATTATTATTAAAAAAAAATGTCTATCTTGACTTTTACGGTAAAATTTAACACAAAAAGTTACCTTAAAATTTCACTAAATTTCACTCTGCATTTCTGGGGTCGGGAACTGGAATCATGCTGGAATTATACTGGGGGCAGATCCGGGATGACGACCAGGGATAAGAAGATGAGGGCGGAAACCAGCACCGGCTGGAACACAAACCTTGAAAACTCGTCTAGTTCAAAGACTGGAACAGGCACAGCACAATGGCAATATGAGACCATCTTCAAAGACTGTTGTAAAACTACTAAATATCAAGCATCCAACTGCTACTGTCACTTCATACTACATTTCCATGACAAGAAAGAAAAACGAAAAAAAATTACGAATTTGAAAATAAATTCGGACTAATAATCTTTTAAATTCATTCGCTTAACTTAGCATAAACGAAACATATAAACTGGAATATTTATTTGAAACGAATATCCTAAAAGAGGCTTAGATCAAAGAATGCCGACAAAATACGATCTTGCGAAATATAAACAAACTATGAAATGGTTTACATTAACTTCGACGACGTAAAGATGAATTGGAAGAATTCGGTGTTTTAATACGTGTATGTATGTACAGCGTTAACAGGCCTTTTAGGCCCATTGCTGGATGGATAATTTCCATCGTTTTCTATTCTTAGCTAACAGCTTCCAATCTCTGATACCCATCTCTCTGACATCTTCCATCACTACATCTCTCCATTTCTTTCTTGGTCTTCCCCTCTTTTTTTTGCCCTCAGGTACGCTTCAAGCAATATTCTTGACTAGTCTATTACCTTGCATTCTTTCTAGATGGCCGAGCCATTCTAGTCTACGTTTTTTCACCACTTTTGTTATTGTAGGGTTAGCATACAAATGATACACTTCTGCATTAGTTCGTCTTCTCCATTCTCCCTCTACCACTTTTCCACCAAAAATTCTGCGAAGTATCTTTCTTTCCCATGCTTCCAATGAGTTCTGTACGGTTTTGTTCATAGTCCATGTCTCGGCAGCGTATAGCATTGTGGGTCTAATTATAGTTTTGTATACTCTTATTTTTGTATTACGAGATATATCTTTGGCCTTAAGTATTTTGCTCATGGCTCCAGCACACCTGTTGCTCTTGGTCAGTCTCAGGTTGATTTCAGTTTCTTCCTTACATGTCTGATCAATAAGAGTACCTAAGTACATATATTCATCCAACTTCTCGAATTCTACAACTGATCTATTCTCCACCTCCAATTTAAAGGATCCCCTGGTGCTTATTCCTTTTTTGCTCGAGATCTCCATGTACTTCGATTTATTAATATTATCTTTCAGTCCCATTTTAGAGCTTTCCCGAATCAGTCTTTTTGTTATATTTGATAGTTATTTTCCATTTCTTCCAATGAGAACCACATCATCAGCGTATGCTAAGCATTGGTGCTCCTTGTATAAAATAGTTCCGGACCTATTTATCCCACTAATCCTTACAATTTTTTCTAGAACTATATTGAATAGCAATGTAGACAACGGGTCTCCTTGGCGAACACCTTTTTTCACTTCGAATTCTTCTGAGACTGTACCGTTGCATCTCACAGCACAAATGGTTTGTCTAATTGTCATTTTTACCAATCTTATTATTTTTTCTGGCACTTGGAATTCTTTTAGTGTTTGTATTAACTTGTTTCTGCCTATTGTATCGTAGACAGCTTTGTAATCAATGAAAAGTACTTGTGCTGAAATATTGTATTCATAGCAATTGATCAGGATTTGTTTTAGCATAAAAATTTGATCGCTTGTTGGTCTTCCTTTCCGAAATCCTCCCTGGTATTCTCCTAGATTCTTCTCTCTCTCTATATATATATATATATATATATATATATATATATATATATATATATATATATATATATATATATATATATATATATATATATATATATATATATATATATATTTCTAATCGTTTTTTAATTAGTATGGCGAGTACTTTATACATTACTTCTAATAAGGATATTCCTCTCTATAGTTTGCGCATTCAGTTCTATCTCCCTTTTTGTGTATAGGAATTATAATCGACTTATTCCATTCTTAAGGCATTTCTTCGGCATCCCATACTTCTACTATTAGCTCACCAAGTTTGTTTATTAAGACCTCTTCTCCATATTTTATGTTCTCTGCCACAATGCCGCTCTCCCCGGGACTTTTTTGGTTTTTCATATCTTTTATTATTTCTTTAATTTCTTCTCTTGTGGGCTTTGGTATTTCTTCTATTACTATTTGAGGTCTAGGAACATAACAATTTTCTTCAGTAGTCACTTTGTCATTTAGTATCTCTTCGAAATATTCTTTCCACCTTTCACATACATGTTGTCTTCATCCACTATCAGGTTTCCTTGCTTATCTTTTACATTAATCGTTCTTCCCTGGTACCCAGTTTTAATGTATTTTACTTCTTTATAAAAAAATTTTATTTCATTTTTCTTGTAATTTTCTTCAATGCGCTTAATTTAATTATCCATATACTTTCGTTTCCGCTTCCTTAGGATTCTCTTTACTTTTTTTCGTTGTACGGCATACCTTTCTAGGTCGTCTTGTTTTTGCGAACGTAAAGTTTTTAATCTCAAATCTGACCTTTTTTTAATTCTGTTCTGCATTCGTCATTGAACCAGTGGTTTTTTCTAAATATTTTTGTTCTTGGTATGTTCTTCGACGTAGCTTCCTTTATAGTGTTTGTCATTTTCAAGAACTTTTGTTGTATGTTACTCACAGTAGTACTATCTTGTTTGGCGTAGGTTTCTTGTATGTTCTTTTGATAGTCCTGCTCTACCTCAAATTTTCGCAGTTTTTCAAAGTTAAATTTACGTTGCACTTTCTTTTTCCGTCTAATTATTGCTTCTCTCATATTAATTCTAACCAAAAAATGATCTGAGTCTACGTCAGCCCCTCTGCACGTTTTCACATTTGTTATTAAATTCGCAAACTTCTCTTGTATTAAGATGTGGTCTATTTGATTAGTTCCATTTGACCCCGGAATTTTCCACGTTCCTTTATATATATATTTTTTCTCCTAAAATGGGTACTAATTATCTTCATCCTGTTTTCAATTGCGAATGTGATTAATCTCTGTCCATTATCATTTGTATTCAAATGTTTACTTTTACCCCCTGTTATGTTTTTATATATATCTTCTCTTCAGACCTTTGCATTGGCGTCGCCTATAGTAATTTTAGTATCTTGTCTGTGCATTTCTTCACACAATGACTCTAATTCTTCATAGAATTCATCTTTCACTTCTTCTTCTTTTTCTTCTTTTGGAGCATGTATATATATCAACGATATCATGTTCTCTTTTCCTTTAATTCTAATTGCACACATTCTGTCAGATTGTACTACGAATCGTTTTACCTGCTACACGTCTTCATGTACCAGAAAACCCACTCCAAAATTCCTATTATTGCCTCCACTTTTATAAAACGTGTATGGGCTAATCTTTTCAACGTTGTTTTCAGTTAAATGTGTTTCCTGTATTGCTAAGATGTGTATTTTATATATGTGTAAAATAAATTCGGACTATCCTAAAAGAGGCTTCGATCAAAGAATACCGACAAAATACGCATCTTGCGAAATATAAACAAACTATGAAATGGTTTACATTAGCTTCGGCGACGTAAAGATGAATTGGAAGAATTCGGTGTTTTAATACGTACGAATGGGAAATGAAATCCAATAAGATTATTCTTTGATACTTTAACAAATACGAGGGGATTTCAATACATATCCAAAGAATTTTCAAATGCTACAAGCGTGAAAATATGCAGCAAGAAAATATGTTTCTGTTCATTCATAAATCAATATTTTCGTTCACTTGACTGCGAATAAGAGCGCTTGACGTACACTGAGCACCTGAATTCAATCACTTCAGAAGGTTGTAACTTCAGAATAATAGTTTTTCAGACTTAGGTCCCTCGCACTGAGAACTATGATTGACCGAACTTTCATATAATTTGAACCGGGCCGGTTTTCCATAAGAATAGTTGTGTAGTCTTTTGACACTCAAAAACATTCAATGTTTTTTTTTGTTTTAGTCATGCCATCCGATAAAGGGCGAAAATTTTATAAATGTTCACATTGTTCCTCACACTCACGATGATGTTGGTTGGCTGAAAACTGTTGATCAATACTTCTATGGCAGTAAGTTGTCCAGATATTTGTTGAAGCTTGTAAACAATTATCGATTTATTCCAGGCAAAACGTTCATACAGAATGCAGGCGTGCAATACATTTTGGATTCAGTAATAGATTCTTTACGAAAGGATCCGAATAGAAGGTAAGTTGTACTGTTAAAAACGAATTTCCATATTTATTTGAGCAGGGTATATATTTTTTAACAAATATCCATTTTTAGGTTTATTTATGTCGAAACAGCCTTCTTTTGGAAATGGTGGATAAAACAACATGATATTGTTAAAGCTCAAGTTAGGAAATTTGTGAAAAATGGACAATTAGAATTTATAAGTGGAGGATGGAGCATGAACGATGAAGCTGCCACACACTACCAGTCAATTATTGATCAAATGACCTGGGGTTTGAGGTACATTTTTTTTAAATATTTAACGCCTAACATGATCTCCACACTTTTGTAAATTACTTATTATTTAAAAAGTATGTGGAAATTGTCAGTAGTAATATCCCTAGGACATTGATAACAGACGAGATAATTTCATGACAATCGAAAGCTCGTTCCTTGGTAACAGCACGAAGCCGAAGGCTGAGTGCTGTTACCAAGCAACGAGCTTGAGAAATTTGTCATGAAATTATGAGGCATTCATCAATGTCCGAGGGATATTCGGCGGATAATTTTTCGAAAAAAAAAATCATAACTCAACATAACGAAACATCTATTTATTAAAAGTACAGTTAGTGAAAGTACAATTATTAAAATTTAAGTTAACATTAGATTCGTTGCTGTTCTCTACTATAGAAGATCTATTACCACGCATAATATTTATAATCTTGTTGTGGTGTTCTTGATCGAGATTCAAGTATGGTTTTATAAATTTATTTGGATGAAGTTGTCAAACTCGATCGTGTTGTCATAGGGATTGAAAATTGCATTGAATGCAATTATCAGTCTAATGTTGACATGATTGGGTGAAATTGTTCCACATGACACAAAATGACGAAATTTGAATGGTTGTTAGAACAGTCGAAAAATTATCACTGTAAGTAAATTGTAAGCGAAAGCTTTAGAACCCTTTAGAAAATTAGTTATGGTTTGTTAGATATGTTTGCTACATAATGCTTGTCTTGATATATTTGAATTTTCATTAATTTCTTGATGTCCCTACAACCAAATAAGGTACATATTCAATTTAAAAGCTGTAATTTAGCTTTTTTTATTCTTTTATTGGATCCAATGAAAGACAAGTACCCATTTAATTTAATCCCATACACATATAATACCTTTAACCAGATTTTTTTTTCTAATTTATTTCTAAACTTATTTTTAAAACTTGTTTCTTTTGTTACATTTTTTGTTTCGTACGATTTGTTCATAATTTTATTGATAAATCATATACGTTATTAGATAAATCCTGATCCATTTGAATTTTGTGATTTATTTATTATCTATTTGTCAAAAGTTGCTTTATTCGAATTTCATTGATTTGATGTTCATGTTTTTGATATAAAATTGTATATGTGTACTGAATATATTCACCTAAGAGCCACATGTGCATTATAAATAGGATAAAGTTTCATCTTGCTTGTTTTCGGGTAATTTATATGACGTAGATTTTTTTCGTCTTTATAGGGGGCTCCGAAATCTTCAAAAGACATCTCAGTTCAGGATACCTCCTGACTGAGCTTAGCGCATTATTCGTTCTTAGTAGTCCCGACGATAGTTCCTGAGATACTTTAAAATGCTTCTTATCGCTGATTCAACTCCGAACGTCTACCCGCTAAAACAGACCCTCCTCTGTCTTCCTCCCAGCACGCCGCTGTAAGGCCGAGCAACCTTTCCAACGCACTACCCTCATTTATATACAGACTGTCAGCAACGAGGCTCCCTATCCCTTTTCCGTGTTTTACCTTTTTTGGTTCCAAAATTGGGATCTTTTTAAGAGGAACGGCTTTTCACATAGTGAGTGGAAGACCCTTATCGCTCCTAAAATGGCATCTTCTCGTTTACCACAGTCTGCCTCACTTGTTAGCCTCTTATTAAAACGTATGGTCTATATCTGCAGCTTAAAATATAGTTCCACTTTCCATTTGTCCTTGATCTAGCTGTCTTTCTTCTTCTTTTTTCTTCTTGATCGCTACACAGAAGTAGTTAGGTATTCTAGTGCAAGCTACTTTATTTTCAATCATTAATTTAATTATTTCTGTCACATGTCACAAAATTCACACCTGTCTCTTTTCATTCTGCTCCTTTCTACTATCCATCCGTTGCACTCTAATCGTATGTGATACTATTTCTGTACCTAGAGAAGTAGGCCCTAAAACATCCGTGTCCTGTGAGTATCTGCGTTAGGAAATAATCCAGTCGCCTGTGACCACAGTCCAGCCAATCTCTTAGGTTCGGGATCAGCATCTTTGTCCACTGTGCCACATACTCTGTTATCTCATACTCATCTTTTAATTGCCCTTTCCCTTCCTTGTTTTCCCACGACCATAGTAAGTTCTAGGTCTATTTTCACAAATAGGTTAAATAGGTTTTTTCTTTTCACTGTCAAAACATGCAGATAATCATATCTAGTGATGACCTACAAGGCTGACGCAGAAACAATCCTGTAGGTGTATGCTTCTCGCAGCAGACTTGTTCTGTTTACTCGTGTCATGAGCCTCCTGTAGGCTGGTATCTCTATCGCTTCAGACTGGTGCCACGTAGAAGATGATCGACTGCAAAACACCGTGTAAAGCCCTTCCCATTTTAAATTTGGGTTACCTAATCTTAGGCGCGACCGCACTATTTTCAACATTCTCGACAACTTTTCGCACGTGCTCCCTTACTTTCCATTATGGTGCTACGTCATTCTCAGGTACTTTATGTGTTTCTTGGATGTTAGACTCCGTATTCACAGTTTATAACCTCGTCATATACTCCACCACCACATACATCGAGTAACCAGGACATTATCTCTTCTTTATTGCCTTCATTACCTCGTTATACTGCAGAGTATTGAGTGCATTTCTAACATGGAACAACAGCAGGGTCGCCCAGTGGTGTCCATCCACTGTGTTGCGCAATTTGTCAAATACACTCACGATTGCATACATCGTGTTTTTCTTTCTGCAAAAACCAAATTACCTTAGAGATAAGCCTCCTGCTCTCTTAATCATGTTATCTATGCGCCCTCGTACCATCATTTCATACAGCTGACCGATTCACGGAAGGAAGCAGATGAGACGATACTTTTCTTCAGCTTTATTTCCAGCTGTGCATTCATGTGTCCAGAAGTTACGCAGGCTTTGCCCTTCCTAGACCCTTCACCGTCTCAGTTGGTATCTGACCCAGTTCGGGAGACCTGCGCACCTTGAGTGTGCCCACTGCCTCGGCTAATTTATCCATGGTAAAAAGAACAGCGTACTCAGCTCCCTCAAACTCCATACCATCTGCCGGACGGGAAGAGCTTCCGTATTACCTCGAGCTTCTTGTCCATAGGCATTTCGTACGAAGGTATGCATGGAACTTTTTTATGGCGATCCTGTATCCCTGACCACAGATGTCCTTATCAATTTCACCCAGTTCTTTCCAATGCCTTCTTTTGTCTGTGTGAACTTTCCTGTAAAGTTCCCTTTTCCATGCGCGGTACTCTTTCTCGATCTGTTCGACATCAGTGAAATCCCTGCTCTTCCCCTTGCTGTCATTAACTTTCTTCCCATGGCTATATCTTACTGACTTAATGTCCACACTCCACCAATCTAGCCTAAACCTTCCCATCTTCCACCTCTTCTTTCTAGCAACTCTGTCTGAGTTAAAAGAAGCTAACGTCGCTCGACCTCTCCGGACTCCCGTTAGGTAAAAAAGAGAGCATTGTTACCTTGGGATAGAAGCCTATATGAGGTCAAGGCCACATATCAATCGCACTATCCGAGAATTTTGACAATGCCAAATTAAACTTCCCATCCCGATCTAAACCTTATGGTTCAATAGTTGCTTCATCATCAAAGGTTAATTTTGTGGAGCAATACATTACAAATATTTTTTGTTTTGGATAATTATAACTTATTTTTTTGTACGTATATGTATGATTGAGTAATGAAGCAATCCAAAAGATTTACATTTCTTAGTATAATCCAATTATGATTTTTGCCTATATAAGACCTAGAGTAATTTTTCGATGAAAGTTTTATTTTCCAAGATTTAAATGAGTTACATAAAAAATATTAACTTAAAGAAAAAGGAAGTCCCGCAAAGAGATTCTGACAAACAAACACTGTACATTTTTGTTACAAATCCAACCTGATGGAAGGTCAAAAATGTGTTGAGATAATTTTTGTATTCTTCCTTGATGATGATAATGATGGTAGTGTGTTTGGCATGGAAACTAGTCCATTTGTCACAGATTTTTGAATTCTTCCTTAACATTTGTGTCTATACCCAGGTACCTGGGTATCCTTGGTAATTGTTTTATCTGAATCATTGACGATAGTATAAATATTTTTATTCGAGCTTCTAGTTATTCCTAAAATTATTTAGAACGAAGAGATTTATAATAAAAACCAAAGAAAAAAAATGCATATAATATAATAAAATTAACTGTCAAAGTTTTTACACCATTACGTCCACACCCGTGGCACCCGGGTAACACTAATGTTTAGTCAATTATGAAGCTCTGTCTAGTTTTTTTATAATAAAAGTGATATGAAAACGTAAATAAAAGTTACATTTTAAACACATTGTCTACACTTACTTATATTTACTGAGTGTTCGTTACATAGTGGACGATTACAAACATTACATGATTTTCGTGTCTTTCTTAGCCGCTTTTTCGCTAAAGACATACATATGTAGCAGTTTCCAACAATTTTGAGGCGTCCAGTGGAATCTCGAAGTGGTAATGACTCTGCAGTATTACTTGAATCTGTAGGTAGAGGTTTTCCTAACATACACTCAATTCCTGACCTTGATGAAAAATTTCGGTATACATTTGGTATTTTAGATCTAGCAAAAATTGCAGGCATCACTAGTTGTTTCCCTAAGTCTTGTAAAAAATTTCTACACTTACTGGTTTCAGTAGAACTCTGTGGATTATTCTCTGTATAAATTATAGAGGTTGCTAGGCAAGCTACGTCTAGGATATTGTAAAAGAAGGCTACTGGCCAACGCAAAGTTCTGCGTTTAGGGGAATAATGAGAAACCATTTTGTCCATGTTGTCTACGCCTCCTTTAGTTGTATTATAGAACTGAATTATTTCAGGTTTATTTTTTAGGCCACTTACATTATCGTTGTCATGCATTGTTGACAGCAAGATAACGCTTTTTTTCTTTTTTGGTACATATGAACAAATAGTAACACGATCTGCACTGAATCCGTGTAATGACGATTCAGGCTCACGCTCTGGCAAAGGCAGCATTTCTTGTGCAATATATGGTTTGTTTCTTTTCAAAGTACCAACTAATGATAAATTCCAAGACAACAGGAAACGGGCTAGTGGAAGAGTTGTGAAAAAATTATCCATTGTTATGTTTCGTCCAGAATTTTTTACTTGAATACGAATTATTGGCGTCACAAACCCACCAAACCTTGATGCCATACTTGGCAGGTTTTGATGGCATATATTGCGTGAAACGTGTCCTACCTCTAAAAGGAAATAACTGTTCATCCACAGTAAGAGAATCCGACGGTACATAGTTACGACGTAAATTATCATTGAGAAGATGGAATATATCTGTAATAGCTGCAGCTTTATCATTTTGCAAACGTTCTGCACGTGTTTTGTCATTGTCAAACCGTAAGAATCTGCTGATGCTCCAAAAGCGATTTATGCCCATACTTGCTCGGTACAAAGGATGAGAGTCTGTTTTCCATAAATCTTTCGAGTGCTCTGAATTTGAATGCCGTACTCCTGCTGTAATAAGAATACCTAAGTATAAATTCTTCTGTTGTGAGTGACTTCCAAACATTTCGAGGTTTGTCGGGGTTTTCAACATTATACTTTTCACAAACGCTATTAGCTTTTCGATTGGTTTCGCGTATAATTATGTCACACATTACGTCACTGAAAACACATTTGAATGTATCTCTAATTGAAAGAGTTTTAGTAGAACGTACTGGGCCCGTTTTTTCAAGCAAAAGGTTACGTTTCAGTGTTCGACTTGCAGTAAACGGTTTTCGTTGCCAAATCGTTTTATCTTTTGCAACCAGAACATCACTTTGGGAAGAACTTTCTTGAAAATCGTCAAAATCTTCATCACTACGTCAGAAGCTTCATCTCCATCCGGTTTGCTTTGCGAAACATAGTCCTCATCTGATTCCTGGTTTTCGATATTTTTGTCTACTTTCTCATCTATATCGTCTATAAATTGTTGCAAGTACTTCTGTTGCTTTTTATACGTCATTCTAAAATTGAATGATCTATGTATAAAACATTGTAAAAATAAACAGTAATAACTTACCCTCTAAATTCGCTAGCACTCACTTCTCTTCTTGCCATTATTACAAGTAATTACAACATAAAACACGCATATAGTCACAAAAATATTAACAACTTGTAAGCACAGTTAAATAAACACTGATAGCAAACAAAGAAAAATCCCAATTGTCTGTTATTTTCGGAATGTACAAGCGAAGTTTACCGAAACAATGCCGGGTACCTGGGTAGCACGGGTATAGACTCCCGTATCAGGTACTTGGGTATTGACATAACGGTTAACCGTATTATTTATATACCTGGTTTTTGTTTTAGAAAATTAAATGATTCCTTTGGAGAATGTGGTAGGCCAAAAATGGGATGGCAGATCGATCCATTTGGTCATAGTAGAGAGATGGCCTCCATATTTGCTCAGTTGGGTTTCGACGGTTTATTATTGGGCAGAATCGATTACCAAGAAAAGGATTTTAGATTGTCGACAAAAACTGCCGAAGTAGTTTGGAGATCTAGCCAAAATTTAGGTTAGTTTTTATTTTATATTTGAGGATAACAAAAATAATTTTTCTTCTCTTACTGAAGGTATAAATATTGTGTTTATATGAGAGTAAGCCACAATTGATTTTAATTAAAATTACATTTTTGACTAACTAAAATTTGACGTTTTTTTTTCCACTCCGGAAATCGTTTTCAAAAAGAATATTTAATAATTTGTGAAAATTTTCTTGTGGCATTTTTGATTTTTAAGTAGATACTATTTTAATGTGAATAAGCCACAATTGAAGGTTAAAATAAGTTTATTGACATTTCAATTTCCACTTCAGAAGTCGTTCTTAAAACACAAACATTAATGAATTTAATTTTTTTTAATCAATTAATAACCAATTCATTAAATTTGCAATTTCTTGAATAATTTTTTTTCAATTTATATCACGTTGATCGAGTGTAGTAATCACGAGTGCAGTTAATCGATCCTGGCCCATAGTACTTTTAAGGAAAGTTTTGGTACGTTTCAATGTAGAGAAACATCGTTCTACGTCATTGGCGCCGTAACAAGTACTTGAAGAATGAAAATGATTGCAGAAAAATCTTGCAAAAATTTAAGTAAGTGAACTGCTCAGGAAAGTGCTTTAAAATCGTTTGGAATTTCCAATTGGAATCCAATTCCAATTGGAAAGTGTGGAACACTTTTCAATTGGCATTGGAATGCCAATATCGAAAAATGTGACTTGTATGTTTTAAAATTTTTCTTTTTCTAAATGTGCCTATCTTCTAGAGATGTTGGCGACCACATTGACCCATCTTATTCTATTCACAGCAGCTCGAAATAAATTAGTTGACGTTAGACCAGTTCACTTCCTAAGATTAGCCAGCCAGGATATACGCCGACGTCCAGAGCTTCTATTACCCTCA
The DNA here is from genome assembly GCF_040954645.1 of Diabrotica undecimpunctata. Taxonomy (NCBI): domain Eukaryota; kingdom Metazoa; phylum Arthropoda; class Insecta; order Coleoptera; family Chrysomelidae; genus Diabrotica; species Diabrotica undecimpunctata. The sequence continues at coordinate 87,322,462 of NC_092811.1, read as the reverse complement.
ATCTTGCTTTGTAGAATCAACTGTAGAACTCGGTATTTATTATTACGCAATATGTGGCCGAAGTAAGCCAATTTTCTATTCTTTACGGTGTTAATAATTTCTTTGTATTTTCTTAGCCTCTGGAGAATAGTTATATTACTTGTGTGGTGTATATATGAGACCTTCAACATACGTCGGTAGCACCACATTTCAAATGCCTCTAATCATTCTTTGGCATCTTCTGTAAGGCTCCAGCTTTCTACTCCATAGAGGAGGACACTACAGACGTAACATCTAAGAATTCTTATGCGTATATTGATACTTAAAGATATGTTGCAGAGAATCTTTCTAAGGATGTTAAAAGAGCTTCTACTTTTTCAATACGACTTTTTATTCCGTACCTGTGATCTTTCTTCTTATTTGGGTGCCGTGTTCGTATTCAGACGTTGGCCGTCATCATGTTTACAATTTCCTAAAACCTTTCTCTGTCGGCTGCTGCGCGAAATAATTCTTCTACTGTGGAACCACGCCATTGTCTAATATTACGCAGCCATGAAAGTTTCTTTCGACCAATCCATCTCTTTCCTTCCACTTTTCCTTGTATTATAAGGCGAAGTAGATGATATTTAGGTCCTCTAATTATATGGCCGAAGTATTCTGTTTTTCTCCTCTTTATGGCGTTTATGAGCAGACGTTCTGAATTGATCATTTGAAGAACATCTTCATTGGAAGTGTGCGAAACCCACGATATCTTTAGGATTCGTCTATAGCACCACAATTCGAATGCTTCTAACTTATTTAGAATTGTGGTTTTTAACGTCCATGTCTCACAACCATACAACAGGATGGACCACACATAACATTTCAGGACCTTCGTACGAATATTCATCGACAGGTTTCTATTGCATAAAACTGGTTTCCAGGTCATAAAAGCCTTACGTGATATTTCGATCCTGGTTATTAAGTATTTCTTCATCAGAGTCACAATTTACATTTAACCAGCTGCCAAGATATTTGAAATGATTTACCCTTTCGATCTCCTCTCCATTAAGAGAAATCAGACCTTGATCTATATCGATCTTTCCAACTGCCATCCACTTTGTCTTTGAAATGTTGATTTTAAGGTCTCTCCGACAACTTGCTTCACTGACTAGATTTAGTAATGTTTGGAGATCTTGTAAATTTTCTGCAAGAATGGCTGTATCGTCAGCGTATCTAATATTGTTGATTACTTCTCCGCCTAGTCTTACTCCCTCTTGTCTGTCATCCAAAGCCTCCCTAAAGATTTCTTCAGAGTACATATTAAAAAGAGTGGGTGACAAAACACAACCCTGCCGTACTCCACGTTTGATGGATATTTTTTTAGTCGGACTGTTTTCAATTTGGATAGAGGCTACTTGATTGTAATATAAGTATTTCAGCAGTCTTATACCATAGTGGTCAAGTCCTGCTGCCCGTAGGCAATCGAAAAGTGTATCGTGTTGTACTCTGTCGAACGCCTTCTCGAAGTCGATGAAACAAACATAAACATTCTTTAGGAATTCACAACTTTTTTGTAATAGAACGTGCATACAGAATAGTGCCTCTCTAGTTCCTAGACCGTTTCTAAATCCAAATTGCTTATTACCCGTCCTACTTTCGCATAGAAGGAATACTCGGTTTTGTATAATTCGTAAGAGTATCTTCAGTGTGTGACTCATCAAACTGATTAGTCTAAAATCGCTGCATTTGGTGGGCCTGCTTTTCTTTGGTAATGTTATAAACAGTGACTCTAACCAATCATCTGGAATTTTTCCTTCGCTGTAAATTTTGTTGAAGAAAGTGGTTAAACAGGCAATGCTTTCCTCATCCAAAAGTTTAAGTAGCTCAGCAGGGATTTGATCTGGTCCAGGTGCTTTATTGTTTTTGGCTTGCTGTATTGCCTTTTTGACTTCCGAATTCAGTATACTGGGACCTCTGTCTAACTGGTTGTCACAGGCAGTATTTGGAGCATTTTCTCTAGAAGCATCGTCAAAAAAGTCAGTGATGTATCTCTCCCATTCTTTGCACTGTTGTTCGTGATCACAAATTTTTCCGTCCGCGCTTTTAAGCATGTGAGCATTTTTCTGTTTTCTAATTCCGGCAGTATATTTAAGTTTCTTGTGGAGGTTGAAACTGTCATGCTCTTTTTGGAGGTCTTCTATTTCTTTACATAAATTCTCAAGCCAGGATTCTTTGGCTTGTTTAATTTTTCTTTTTATGCGTCTATTGATTTCACGGTATTCGATAATATTTCTATTTTTTTGTTGCCGTCGAACTTCCATCAGGTCTAGAATTTCTTGTGTCATCCACTCATTTTTTGCCAACATGGTAGGTGTTTTCAAAGACTCTTGTACGTTCTCTAAAATCGAGTTTTGAATATCATACCAGCATTCGTTAATGGTTCTGTTTTCGATTGGTATATTTGATATTCTGTGTATTTTACTATTTATCTGCTGTGATATGTGTTCGCGCGTTTGAGGGTTTTTCAGGGGGTCGAGATATATCTTACAAGGCTTAGTTGGCTTTGTTAATTTCTTTAATTTAATTTGTAATTTGGAGCAGAGTAAATTGTGATTTGAGTTGATGTCAGCGCCGGGGTAAGTTTTTTACATCTTTAATATTGTTTCGAAAACCTGTGATCCCAAGTATCCATAATATTGCAGCCCAAATAGGATATTTTTCCACTCTTTCTAACGGTGTATCGCCTATTGTAATTTGGGCGTTTATGTTGGTGTCCTTACTAGTGATTATTATTTTTTTCTTCTTGCAATTAAGTTTTAGGCCGTATTTATTAAATGTTTCTATAACGTTATCCATCATCCTTTGGAGCCCCTGCGCACTATTTGCCAGCAACACTGTATCGTCTGCATATCTAATATTATTTATAAGTCGGCCATTTACTGCAATCCCATCTACTGATTCGTCCAAGGCCTCTCTAAAGATGTTTTCAGAGTATATGTTAAATAATGCCGGTGACAATATGCAACCCTGTCTAACTCCTTTTTTGACTGTGAAGATATCGGACAGTTCATTTTTTAATCGCACTATTGCTTTTTTTTGGAGATATAAGTTTGAGATCAGTCTTATATTCTTACCATCGAGTCCTAATGTATTTAGGATATCGATTAATTTTCCATGTGGGACTTTATCAAATTCCTTCTCGAAATCAATAAAACAAGCATATACATCGCATTTGACATCACTGGCTCTCTGTATTAAAACTTGCAAACTAAAAAGTGCTTCCCTCGTTCCGAGTCCTATCTATGTTCTTCACATTTTCTAGCGTTTGGTTTTTTAGGAAGTGGAATGAATATTTATAGTAGCCATTCTTTTGGTAAATAACCAGTCTCGTAGATGTTGTTGAATAGCTTCGTAAGAGCTGTGATTTGGTGTGCCTCTAATAGTTTTAAAATTTCACCATACACCTCATCAAGTCCTGATGATTTCCCATCTTTAATCCGCTTAATGACCATAGTTACTTCTTCGTTTGTTATTTCTGAGCCGTAGAGATTGTTTATTTCAGTCGGACTTCGTGCTGTATCTTCGAATAATTCTTGCAAAATTTTTCACTGAAAATAATTTTGCTATTTCCAAATTTCCTGTAAACCTTTTAAGATCAGATATAGTATCACAAACTTCCTTAGCTTGAATAATCGTGCAGACATGAGAATTTCTGTCATCTTTCTTCCGTATCTTCTTGTATTGGTTATCGTCAATGTCTGCTAACTCGGTTTCTCTTATGGTGTGAATATTGTCTCTTTTTTCTTAAAAACTTTCAATGAAAGTACAAATTTAACACCATTCAATAAGCTCAAAATTTATTTATTTAAATTAATGTTTGTATTTTGAGAACGATTTCCGAAGTGAAAATTGAAATGTCAATAAACCTATTTTAACCTTGTATTGTGGCTAATTCCCCTTAAAATAGTGTATATCGACCACATTACCTAAATAAACACCGAGAAGGTCACGTGGTCGATAAATCCGGCCCGAGAGACAAAGATGCAGCGGCTGCTTCACGTCATTTTTCTCTGTCGCATTGGGGGAACGCGACTGTAATGCAACAGTATTATACAGACTGTGTTTGTATAACCGACAAAATTTGAGGTTATGTCTTCTCAGTTAACTAACTTGGAACTTGGCCTCGGTGTCATAGTCAAGAGCCATGCGTGGCCGGAAAGATATGAGGGTGGATTTAATGCCCTATGGAACTTCAAATTCTGATTATTAATTGCGCTTCTGCATTATTTGTATGTGCTTAAAGGTTTGTGAGCGTTAGTGTATTCTGTTTGTGTGTCTGTGATGTGTTTCAGAGTTTCTTAATCCGCTATTGTTATTATATTCTTGGTATTGACTTCTTTTAGTATTGGCAACCAAAGCCTGTTACATTCTGCTGATGGGTTTGCTACACATTTTTTCTTCATTGATGATTATCATCACACATTTCATGATTATTGATGCATCTTTCCATTGTACTCTGTGTTCTTTGTCCCAGGCATGTTTAAATATCTGATCTGTCGAAGTCGATGTTTTTGATGTTAGTTTTATGTTCGTTTTTCCTGACCCTTAGTGGTCTTGCGGTTTCTCCCACATAGGGTACCCACATAGAAGTTCCATAGGGCATAAAATCTACCCTCATCTTTCTACCCACGCATGGCTGTTGTTTATGACACCAAGGCCACCGTGGCCCAAATAAAGTAAGTCGATTCTCAATTTTTTGAGAAGATATAACCTCAAATTTGTCAGTTATACAGTCTTTTCAACAACATTTTTAAATAATATTTTTGAAAATGATTTCCGGAGTGGAAATCGAAACGTCAAATTTTAGTTAGTCCAAAATGTTTTTTAATTACAACCAATTGTGGATTTATCCCATATAACACAATATTTTACTTAGACACGCCACTAACAATTTCACAACCTTACTAAAGGTATATTTGAGTTTGAGGGTAGACCAAATATGAATATGATATTGTTTTTTTTTATATAAAACACAAATAAATACAGGTAAAGACAGATAAATACCGACAAAAAGACAGATGAATATGGACAAAGTGACAAAATGAGTCAACCAGAATACTTTTAAAATTCTAATCATACTAACACACATCTAAACAATGCGATGGAAACATAGGATATAGTTAGTTTGACAAACATCTAAATTATTTTGTATAGAAAATATGTATGAAAAGATGGTTTAGTAAACGAAATAAATGTCTGATAATCAAAAACAAAATATTTAGTTTACTTAAGAAAAATAATTAGTATACTATATTCTGTATTTAAAAGTATGTAGGTACATATTGAATTAATATCAAAATCACATAAATATTATTAGCATTTTAATCAGTTACTTGACTTATATCTTATTGTCACTATTATAACTTTCACCTAAACAAAAAACAAGCAACATGTTCCAAAAAAATCAACTCTTTATACACTAGAGAGAATCGAAGAGTTACGAGCACGGGCGACTCCTTCGTCACAAAGTCAGCAACTGGTGTAACTCGCTGCATTAGATATTTCAAATCAAGAATAAGACATTTGCAATATATATATATATATATATATATATATATATATATATATATATATATATATATATATATATATATATATTGTTATGATATGTAAAATCGAGAAAAATATTGGTTTGTTTAAAAATATTTCAAAGTTCAAAAACATTAAAATAATTCAGATAAGTAGGATAATATCCAACAAACATTTCGGAGAAGGAAAGTTATTAAATCCTTGGATTTCCTGTACTAAACAAAGTGTAAGCTTTGCATTTATTTCTTTGTTATACTTGAGTGACCCGCATAAGTTTAAGTGAAAGCCACAGACAATTGAACGGGGTTTTTCAAAATACATTAGTGCAGTGATTAAAGACAATAGAAGGGATTATAGAAAGTGGTTTTTGTTAGTTTTTAAGAATTATAGAAAAATATTATTTGTAAATAAGTTTTAGGAAATTTATAAGTATAGGTAAAAATTTGTTTGTTATCGAAATGAAAAAATGGGGGAATTGTGACGAGTTGTGATTGGCGGAGATTGAAAAAGGTGGGATTAGTATGTAGGAAAAAGTTTAGCGAGATTGAGGAGAGAGAAAAGATATAGTCAGTTGATTTTCCAAGTCTGTAAGAGGAACAGTGATTGTTCTCTGGTGGTTCCAAAGAAGTAGCAAGCAGTAGTGGTGAATGTTAGTGAGTTTTTGTGGAGTTAGTGTATCTGACAGAGGCTGAAGCAGCAAAATATTGTAAGTCATATTTTCCTACTTATATTCCAAGAGTCACTGTTCAGGCCAACGAGAGATTCAGTTTATCGTAAAGAGAAGATATTCCAAGAGTCATTTTTCACTCGGGCCAACGAGAGATTCAGTTTATCGAGAGGAGAAAGGCTATCATAATTTGAATGATTTTTGCTTTTGAAGGAGATCATTAAGGACGATATACTTGCAACAATCTGTTGTAAGATTGCTGATTACATAGGGAGCGGTTGAGAGGAGATAATACAGTCTACAAGGAACAAGGATTTGGACCACTCATCATCAGAGAGAGATATTTTTGTTTTCTGCAGTTTCTTTTTTCTTTTATTGATAACACAATTTTTACTCGTAATTTAGAAAGGATATAAATATTTTGATTAGGAGAGTTAGAATAGTTTGGGATTTTGAGTTTTCAATTAATATTGTTTGTACCATAAATTTTGATTGTTCACGTACGGAGAACAAAATTTTGAGAATCCTTATATGAGATTTGTTTATTGAAAACTTTTGAGTGTGAATTATTTCATTATTTTTATTTCAATATATAGTGTTAGATCATATGTGTTTTTTTTATTATTCCGGTATTCTCTGGACCTTACCTTTCATATGTAATAGCATAGATATGGAAGCACGAATTTAACCCTGAGATAAAAGAATTAAAAATTGTGATAGAGTCATAATCATATCATTTAAATAATTTTAATTAATCAAAAAAATTAATTAGCTAATTATTGCTTGGCGCACCAAGACTTTAAATATCACAATAACTGGCGCCCAACGTGGGGCTTGAAAATATCGCAGCTTTACATTTGAAGGAAGGGAAAGAGATCTGGAATAAGTACAGGTGATCCAGAGATAAAAACATATAACATTGAGGGAATTTGAATTTGAAAGTATTTTGACAATTTTTCCAGGGAATATAAATTTGATTTATTGATTGATCGTAGTTAGTGGATATTTACTGCTATTGAATTAATTGATTTTATTTTCTTTACCAATCGTACATTTGATATTTATTTTGAATTATTTGAATTTTACTGATTGCATATTTGATATTTGTCGTGAAAATTTAATACATTTGGGGAGAAATATTGTCGTGTTCTGAAACATATAGAGTGTTGTAAAATTTCACATTTGGCGGGGACAAAAACATTAACGAAAAGAAACAACATGTCGACCACAAGGAGTCAAAGCAAAATGCAAGAAAGGAAGGAGGATAACAGAGAAGAGGAAACAATTGTTGAAGAAGGATCGGATAATGAAGGAAATGTTACAATAGTTGAGGAGAAAAAAGAATTATCAGGAATAGAGAAAATATTACAACTAATGCAAATACAGACACAAACAATAGAGAAAAACCAAAATGAAACATCAAAGAAAATGGATAAAATGGATAGAAATCAACAAGAAACATCACTAAAAATGGAAAAAAACCAAATTGAAACGAAACAAACAATGGAAGAAAACCAACGGGAAACAAGGCAAGCAATAGAACTAAATAACAGGAATATAGAGAAGCGTTTGGAAAACTATGAACAAGAAATTAAAGGATGTGTTGAGGGGATAAAGAAAGAACTGATACAACAGATAGAAGAAATAACCATAAAGAATGCAAAACAAGAGACAGAGATTAAAGATATCCAAAATACAATGAAGGAGATACAAAATTGCCAGAGAAAGGAACTAGAGATGCAGAGAGAAGAAATAGAAACTAAAATGAAAGATAGTAAGACTGTCCAGAAAAAGGAATTAGAACAGTTAGAAGAAAAATTTGAAATGGCGCTACAAGAAGACAGGAAGGAAATAGAAAGAAGATTAAAGCAAAATGAAAAACAAATGGCAGAAATTGAACTAAGAGGGGTAGAGAGAAAAGAAGTTATCATCCATGGAACAAGCGAGTCGAAAATACAATTTGGCGGGGATATTCGGAAAACACACCCAGTACCGTTTGTTAAAAATTTGAAAACCAAATTACAACATATTAGATATTTTGACGATTGCAAAGAAACAATTAGAAACCATTTGAAAGAAGGAGCAGCGTTATGGTATGAAAGCAAGGAAGATGAGTTTGAAAATTGGACAGATTTTGAAAATAAATTTCTCAACTATTTCTGGGGGAAAAATAAACAGAGAGAAATCAACCAAGAGCTACAGAATGGAAAATATCACGAAAAAATGGGAATATCTGAAGAAAGATATGCTTTGCAGATATATAACAATTCAAAATATCTAGAATACAAATATTCTACCGAACAGCTGGTAGAAATGATCAGCAGACATTTTGAGGAAACGTTGGAAGATCACGTGATTTTGAGAAACTATCAAGATATTGATAGTTTGTGCCAATTCCTTCAATTAAAAGAAGCGAAAAGAAAAGAAATGAGAAATAGAAGACAACATGACCAATATAATGGACCGGAAAGAAGGTATTCATCAAATTATGACCAGAGAAACCGACATCCCAGATCAACAAACGAATATAGGCCGAGAAATTACAATAATTACAATAGACAACAAAATTACGATAAACGGAATGATACACAAAATAGAACAAATGAAAATCACAACAGGAATAGAGATGCACAAAATCCTCCGAATAGGAATACGAACGAACAAAGGGACGATAGAAATAATCAGAGATTCCAACGACAAAACAGAAGAGAGATGAATCATGTAGCAATAGAAAAAGAGGAAGAAGAAGTATTCAATGAATCCAGACAGGATTTTCAATAAGGCATCCACTAAACAAAAGTAAAAAACTCTCCGGTATATTTTGTCACCCGAGAGAGTTTATACAGTTGGCGGGAAACGAAAAACAAAATTCTAATTCCAGTCTAATTTTTTTAGATGCATTTATAAAACATAAAGCGATTAAAATTCTGATTGATTCTGGATCGGAAATTTCGTTAATCAATAAAAAACTAGTAAAAGAATTAAATATGGACAGATTTGTGTATAAGATTCCGAGGGTGGCTTTAGTGGGTGCAAATAATAAAAAATTGACGACAGTAAACGAAGGTTTAGGAGTACGGATCAGAGTGGGAGACCAATTCTATATTATGCAATGTGTGGTGATCGAAGATCTAAATCATGATATGATAGCGGGAATTGATGAATTGAGTGAAAAACATATCACCATCAATTTTTCGGAAAATCAACTGGAAATCAGAGCAGAACCAGACAACATAGAAGAAGAAAAGGAAACAGACAGGAGAAAATTTTCTGAAAGGATAAATGGACAAGAAAAACATAAAGAAATCAATATGACGGTAGAGGATAAATCGAAAGCTCAAGAAAAAAATCAACCCGAAGAGGAAAAGAGAATAAAAAAAAAGAAGAAGAGTTCGAAAAGAAAGCAGGAAAAAAAGGAAGTTATAAGCAGAAAAATGGAAGGAGCCGAAAAATGGTGCTCGGAATACCAGATAGAAATTAAAGATAAAGAAAAAATAGAAGAAGAAATAACGGAAGAGGACAGAGAAGAAATGGCAATTATGGACGAGAATCCAGAATTTTGTGAAGAAGTAATACGGACAGTGAACACATGTGAACAAACTGAGGATGAAAGAAAAATAATATGTGGAGAAAACATGGAGAAGGAAATAGAGAAGATTTTAGAAAATTATGGAGATCTTATTAATGAAGAAAGCCGAGTGGCTAAAAATTATGAACATTCTTTTAAAGTTAAAAACTTAGAAAATTTTAAATCGAAAACATATCCAATCCCGTATAAATACAGGCAAAGCGTCGGACAGGAAATTGAAAATATGATCAAAGACAAGGTGATCGAAAGATGTGATTCTCCATATATCAACCCGATAGTATGCGTAAAAAAATCAAATGGTGATTTGCGATTATGTTTAGATGCAAGAAACATTAATTCGCACACAATCGCGCAATACGAAGCGCCTTTGAACATAGAAGCCATTTTTGGACGAATCACAGGATCACACATTTTCTCCAAAATCGATTTGAAACACAGTTTTTGGTTAATACCTTTGGCAGAAAAGTGTCGAAATTATACCGCTTTTTCTATCGACGGAGTGGTGTACCGATTTAGGGTAGTACCATTTGGACTACAAAGTGCATGCGCTGCTTTGGTTCGCGCATTACACACAATTTTAAATAGGCATGGAGAATTTGTTGTACATTACATAGATGATTTATTAATTTTCTCACCGGATATAACAAGCCATCTACGACATATTCATACTGTTCTCGAAGAACTTGATCAAGCCGGATTAAAATTAAATATTCAAAAGTGTCAGTTTTTCCAAAAAGAGGTATTGTATTTAGGATTCAAATTAGACACAAAAGGGATTAGTCTTGCAGAAGATAGAATCGAAGTCATAAACAACTACCCTAGGCCAACCAATTTAAAAACTTTGCGGGGATTTTTAGGAATGGTAAACTATTTCAAAAAGCTGATACCAGACCTCAGTACAAAAGAAATACCGCTAATAGCATTACTTAAGAAAAATGTCAGATGGAAATGGGGAACGGAACAAGAAATCGCTTTCAAAAATTTAAAAGGAGCGTTTTCCACAGCTGTAAGAGTGCACCACCCAAGATATGAGCAACCTTTCATTCTCAGGACCGATGCTTCCATAAAAAAATTTGCAGGGGTGTTATCACAGATACAAGACGATATAGAGGTGCCAATATGTTTTGTTTCCCGTGTAACCAAAACGTATGAGAGAAAATACAGCGTTACTGAATTAGAGTTTGCCAGTGTGTTATTTTGTGTAAACAAATTACGTTTTTACCTACTTGGGGCAAGATTCACCATTGAAACGGACCACGCAGCGTTGATACACATAATGAAAAATAGGTTGGTAAATAATAGAATTCATAGGGGCATTCTTTTACTCCAAGAATATGATTTTGAATTTAAATATATCAAAGAAACGGACAATATTTTGGCTGATGCGTTGACGAGAGATGAACAATTCCGCAAAGAGGATCACAAAACTCTCCACGTAGGCATGAACATAATGAGAGAAGAAGCAGGCTTATTTTCGTTGGCCAAAATCAGGGAAAATCAGGAAGAATTGAATGAAAGAGAAAAGCAAAGGGCTGAACAAGAAAATAACCTATATTTTAAGAGGGTTGATGGTAAAGAACTCTATGTAATCACGGAGCAAATGGCAAAAGAAGTTTTTTTAAAGTTACACTGTGACAACGGACATATTGGAAGTAGAAAGGTGTGGCTTATGTTCAGGGAGAACTACATTTGTCGACAGGACTATACAATAGCCAAGGAGGTGACTCGAAATTGTGTGACATGCCAAAAGTGTAAAAGTAGGAACTTTAAAAATGAAAACGTCACAAAAAACGTCGTAGCTCGGAAGAAACTGGATATTGTTGCTATTGATATGTTGAGCGATTTGATACCAACAACTCAAAGGAATAAACACATATTAGTGATGGTGGATCTTTTCTCAAAATATGTTAAATTGTACGCATGCAGAACCACAAAAGGAATTGAAATACTTAGGAAGATAGACAATTTTATAGAAACGGTGGGAAGACCAGACAATATTTTATTGGACAATGCGACATATTTTAGGAACGAACGTTTTAAAAGGGAATTAAAAGAGAGAGGCATCGATACAAAATTTATAAGCATCCGTCATCCACAGAGCAACCCATCGGAGCGTTTTATACAAGAAGTCACAAAATTTCTACGAATTGCCGCGGAAGAACATCATCGACATTGGGACAGAAAAGTGTTTGAGATCGAGACCTATTTGAATTGTGCTCCAAATACGGTTACCAAAGAGACGCCTTTATATATAATGAAAGGAACAATGCCTACAAGACCGTGGGAAGACACCGCCCCCAAACAATACGAAGAAGTGATCGAATTGGTTCAAAGAAGATTGAGACGAAGTGGAGAGAAATATCTCCAAAGACAAGAGAGAACCCGAAGAAGAAGGCCGATCAAATTCCAGAAAGGAGATAAAGTCTTAGTGAAGGCACTGAGGGTGTCGAATTTACAAAATGGTATTTGTGCTAAATTGATGCCGATATTTGAAGGTCCATATAGGGTCAATACGGAAAATGGGGTAAATAGTTATGAATTAGCGCACATAGAGACAGGAAATATACGGGGTATTTTCAACATTCACGACATCTATCAATATCATGAATAGATTTTAATAACATAGTGAAATAATTTGATCCTAGAAAACTTTTGTCATTTTTAAAATTTAACAAAGAGTTTTCGGCAGATCAAATGGCGGGGATTTGTTATGATATGTAAAATCGAGAAAAATATTGGTTTGTTTAAAAATATTTCAAAGTTCAAAAACATTAAAATAATTCAGATAAGTAGGATAATATCCAACAAACATTTCGGAGAAGGAAAGTTATTAAATCCTTGGATTTCCTGTACTAAACAAAGTGTAAGCTTTGCATTTATTTCTTTGTTATACTTGAGTGACCCGCATAAGTTTAAGTGAAAGCCACAGACAATTGAACGGGGTTTTTCAAAATACATTAGTGCAGTGATTAAAGACAATAGAAGGGATTATAGAAAGTGGTTTTTGTTAGTTTTTAAGAATTATAGAAAAATATTATTTGTAAATAAGTTTTAGGAAATTTATAAGTATAGGTAAAAATTTGTTTGTTATCGAAATGAAAAAATGGGGGAATTGTGACGAGTTGTGATTGGCGGAGATTGAAAAAGGTGGGATTAGTATGTAGGAAAAAGTTTAGCGAGATTGAGGAGAGAGAAAAGATATAGTCAGTTGATTTTCCAAGTCTGTAAGAGGAACAGTGATTGTTCTCTGGTGGTTCCAAAGAAGTAGCAAGCAGTAGTGGTGAATGTTAGTGAGTTTTTGTGGAGTTAGTGTATCTGACAGAAGCTGAAGCAGCAAAATATTGTAAGTCATATTTTCCTACTTATATTCCAAGAGTCACTGTTCAGGCCAACGAGAGATTCAGTTTATCGTAAAGAGAAGATATTCCAAGAGTCATTTTTCACTCGGGCCAACGAGAGATTCAGTTTATCGAGAGGAGAAAGGCTATCATAATTTGAATGATTTTTGCTTTTGAAGGAGATCATTAAGGACGATATACTTGCAACAATCTGTTGTAAGATTGCTGATTACATAGGGAGCGGTTGAGAGGAGATAATACAGTCTACAAGGAACAAGGATTTGGACCACTCATCATCAGAGAGAGATATTTTTGTTTTCTGCAGTTTCTTTTTTCTTTTATTGATAACACAATTTTTACTCGTAATTTAGAAAGGATATAAATATTTTGATTAGGAGAGTTAGAATAGTTTGGGATTTTGAGTTTTCAATTAATATTGTTTGTACCATAAATTTTGATTGTTCACGTACGGAGAACAAAATTTTGAGAATCCTTATATGAGATTTGTTTATTGAAAACTTTTGAGTGTGAATTATTTCATTATTTTTATTTCAATATATAGTGTTAGATCATATGTGTTTTTTTTATTATTCCGGTATTCTCTGGACCTTACCTTTCACATGTAATAGCATAGATATGGAAGCACGAATTTAACCCTGAGATAAAAGAATTAAAAATTGTGATAGAGTCATAATCATATCATTTAAATAATTTTAATTAATCAAAAAAATTAATTAGCTAATTATTGCTTGGCGCACCAAGACTTTAAATATCACAATAATATATATATATATATATATATATATATATATATATATATATATATATATATATATGTTAACACCTAACATGGATTAACGCCTAACGTATAACTTGTATCTGTTGTAATTGTGTACTTTTTCTCTTCGGTTCAACATCTAGAAACATACTTTTGCTACTTTATTTCTTTTATTTTAACTTAATTTTAGGAGAAAAAAGTAACATATTTACTGGATCCATGTTCAACGTCTATTCACCTCCCAGAGGATTCTGTTTTGATTTGTTATGTTCAGACGAGCCAATTATCGACGACAAAAAAAGTCCAGATTACAACGTTGATAAAAGGGTAAGATCTGTTAATATTGATTAAGATGTATCGTTTGAACAAAAGCATGTAAAATATTTTATGACACGTATATATTTGTATGACCATACAAAATCAAAGTGCTTTCTTCCCAAAAAGTATTACAAGATTTTAAAAAACGGAAATCTTAAAGTGCAATCTTTACTAGATCATTTTATAGGTTGTTAACACTGCCGACTTTTCTGCCATTTTGCATATTATAAATAAGTGGGTTAAATTTGTGCCATTATCACTGTCAATATGAACATTGTTTATAAACAGAATTTTCTTCAAACGTTTTTTTATTCAAAAAAAAATGTATACCATAAGATTACGTATCTATGTAAAAGATAAAATCTTTTAGCAAAAGCTACTATCGCTTTGCTGAATTAAATGGCCAAATATTAGGCCTAGGAGGACAAATTCGTTACAGACACTCGGGCTGATACAAATTTAAACTCTGAAAGTTCAACGAATGTCTCCTAAAACTTTACCACTGCACTGGTTAGCGTACAGAGGTACTACCTGCCTTGGTGGCCATAAACGAAAACGATTTAATAATATTGTTTTCGATCCCCTGGACTATACGAAATGTGTAAAACATTAAATCTTTTAGCAAAAGCTGCTATTGTTTTGTTGAATTAAATGGCCAAATATATGGCCTAGGAGGACAAATTCGTTAAACATCCCGTGCTCGAATCGGTATCAATAGAGTGTTATGTCTTATTTCAGTGTCTGATAAAGCAGGGATGCCGAAATGGGTCATAATACTCTATTGATACTGATTCGAGCACGGGAAGTTTAACGAATTTGTCTTCCCAGGACATATATTTGGCCATTTAATCCAATATTTTAATCAACGCTCTAACCTAGCCCCATTTTCTTTGATAACATAGACAGTACATGCGCAAAACTTTAAAAGATTTCGCTCCAAGTGTTAGCCTGAAGGATTGCGCCTTTTAAGGATTTTAGACTAGGAACTATTTCCCTAAACTATTGTGCGTTCATGTTGTCATCACACGTCACAACAAGTTATCTTTGCTTATTTGGGGTTTTTTGGCTTCATTTGACAGTATTCCCCACGGTTTTAATAATAAAACTTTCTACTGCTTTAGCTTTATAAGGTTCATTTGATCTTTGTGGAAATTAAAATTCACTATACCAGCTGGTCATTTAGGTTATAGCCACCATAATCATGATCATTTCTTAGGTTTCTGCGTGGCTATTT
This sequence comes from Diabrotica undecimpunctata, assembly GCF_040954645.1. Classification (NCBI taxonomy): domain Eukaryota; kingdom Metazoa; phylum Arthropoda; class Insecta; order Coleoptera; family Chrysomelidae; genus Diabrotica; species Diabrotica undecimpunctata. Next base: position 87,306,988 of record NC_092811.1, on the reverse strand, counting down.
CCATCATTTAATTTGTCTGGACTGTCTCTAGATAATCTAGAGTCCAGCCGAACTTTGCCTTAATCACACAGCGTTAGGCTTGTATGAAGATTTAACCTTTTTAACCCAATTTTTCAGCCTTTTTTGGAACTTGGTCTGCACTAACCTTTTCATAAGCCATTAAATCAACCTTCTCAGCGGAGTTGACTCTGTCAGTTCCCGGACTTAATACTTATGGCTTCGTTAGCAGTGTCTTTAAAGTCTTTTGTAGTTACCTTAACCGTATTCTTACTATTATTACTTTTTTTTTTTTATTAACACATTTAGTTTCCATAATTAGAAAGGGAAATATCTGGTGCGTTCGAGCAGAACCGCGCATGCCCGCGTAATATTAATGCCGCGCATTCCTGGGTAGTACAACTGGCTGTCGCCTAGTTTCTAAATATCCCATTTACGATTGGTACCTTGACACCATTCAGTCACCAGCAATAAATATCACATTGATTTTAATATGAGTCGCCCTTGGCTTCACAACCCGTTCTTAATCCGCAAAGACAGACTTTAGAAAGTTACTAAGCCTCTTCACCGACGTCTATATCTCAAGACTTTCAGATTTACGATTCTATTTTTTTAAATAATTAGTAATATAAAATATAATTACAAACGACAAGGAAAAAGATTTTTTTGTAATGGGCCTCTACAAACCTACACCATTGTTTTGTTCTTTTAAGTACAAGGAAAAAAATTTAAACATGCTGTTTTCTGTTCACCCCATTGAGTGGGGTGAATAGAAACAAACACTACTTTCCAAGTATATTTCAACTGCAAAACCTGTGGGGCTTATAGAAACAGTTAGCACTGTCAAAAGAAACAACACTTGTTTATGTAATGTAAATATCAATTTATAAATGACAAATATCAAATTAAAAATGACAAAATGGATCATTGCTAGTCAAGTTAATTTAATTAATAGATGGTAAAGTTACTACTACATACTACAAGAAACTGGGCTGGAGATAAATTTCGAGAAAACCAAAATGATGACCAATATGGTTCCCAGCGAAGAGATACAGATCAATAACAGCAAGGTAGAATTAATCGATAAATACACATACTTGGGTCATGAAATTAGAATAACCAGAGACAACCAAACCTGCGAGTTAAATAGACGAATCACGTTGGGATGGGCGGCATATGGAAGGATGAGAGACATTTTTAAAACAAATACCCCAATTCACCTGAAAAGGAAGGCATTTAACCAATGCATCTTACCAGTCTTGACCTACGGAGCAGAGACCCTAACTTTAACGAAAGCTACTGCCGAAAAACTGAGGGTAACACAAAGGCGAATGGAGAGATCAATGCTCGGCCTGACCTTGAAAGATCGCGTGAGAAATGAGGAGATACGCCGACGAACTGGCGTAGACGATATTATACTGCGAATCAATAAACAAAAGTGGAGGTGGGCTGGACATGTTGCTAGAATGGAAGACGGAAGATGGACGAAGAGATTATTGGAGTGGAGACCAAGAACCGACAAGCGAAGTCGAGGCAGACCACCCACCCGATGGACCGACGACCTAAGGAGAATAGAAACAAACTGGATTGCAGCAGCTAGAGATAGAGAGAACTGGAGACGTTTGGAGGAGGCCTATATCCAACAATGGATGTGAAAATGGGGCTGGATGATGAAAGTTACTGAGATCATCAAGGAAACTAATGCTTGTTTTCATACGAGAGTGTTCATGAGTTTCTTCATTACATCGTCCTTTAGGAAAAAGTACTCTTCTTTAGTTGGTAAAAATGTGTTGTTATAAATTGATTTCTTGTAAAAAATTCCAACATAGCCATTATCTTCAAGGCGACAGATTTTGCTAATGTACAATGTACATTCGAAATACATTTTTAGTTTTCCCATATACTTTCACAATTGTAAAGTCATTAACCTGGAGGTTACTGTCAAGTTCTTAAGCATAGTTTGCCATATCAGATTCTTCGATGCCAGATAAAATAAGTTCTGGATCACTATCTTGAGGAAAGTACTCTGACTTTTCTTCAGATGAGGAATTAACATTTTTTTTTTACTTTTCCATATTTATTTTTTGACCTTCTTGTTATTTTATTTTTAGACATAATATGACTTCCATTTTCAGTGCTTATACAAGCAACACCGGTAGGTTCGACCTGAACTGGATATTCTGGAATTGGAAAATCTGCCACAAAAACACTTTTTCCAGGCTCAAGAGAAACTTTTACATGTTTTTTGCGAGGTGCAGTTGTTTTTCGTTGTCTGAGAACTTTCAGGAGTTCCTTGAAAGTGTCGTCAATAGCAGCGAAAGGAGTTGTGCCTCCTGAGTCATCTAAAGATGGTAACATCTTTAGTACTTGATTGCGACAAAGAGGCACAATACCACATTTTCTAAAACCAGCAATTATGTTCTCTCATTTACACGCTTCACATAGTTTTTTAGTAAACTAGGAAACTTTTAGTAAACGTCCATTGCTGGACATAGGCCCCCCTCAGTTATTTCCAGTGTTCTCTACACTGGGCCGCTTGTAGCAGTTTTCCGTTACACGTTTTATATCATCGGTCCATCTAGTCGGTGGTCGTCCTCGGCTTCTTTTATAGTTTCTGGGCCTCCATTCCATAATATTATTATACCATTCCGCCTTGTGTTCTGGATAAGTGCCCTGCCCAGTTCCACTTAAGCGTCGTGGTTCTTTCGATGACGTCTTGAACTCCTGATCTTTGCCTGATTTGTTGTTTTGTTGGTTGTAAAGTCTGTAGTAGCTTCATATCTGCCAGGTCCTTTTTTCCATTCAGCAACGATTGCCCGACATGCAATTTTCATTAGCTGAAAGAATGTTACATCTAACGGCTGTGTTAGATGCGTCGAGTTTGCTGGTAAAAATATGAAATGAACATTGTTCTCTAAGCACATTCGTATGATATAAAGTGACAGGTGGCTAGCTAAGTTGTCTCCGATCAAGTATTTTTACCGTCATATCGTCTAAAAAATGGAAGTGTGATGGTTTCGATATAATCTGAAAACAGAAATTGTCAAACCAACCACTTTTGGTCCTATTTAAAATTTCACCATCAGCAGTAGCAGAAAACATAACTGAGGTGGAGCTTTAAGTAGAATTCATCACCCTTTCAGGGTATTTACATTCTCGTCTAGATTTTTTTTCATTTGGCCCGATTCATCAGATAAGTTAGTTTCGTCATATTTTATGGAGGAATGTTAACAAAAAGAGAAATCAAACGATTTCTACTTAGCGAAACAGAATTCAAATCTTAACCACTGTGTTTCCTAAAATTTGCGAAACAAACAGCTGGATGAATTACTCGGCAAGGGAATCTAAAATTGCATTCCACAAGCCGTTCATCCTAGTCAAAATTCGTAGTGAATTCAGTTTCTCGTACTTCCAACGAAGTAAATAACAAAACAGAATGACGGTATTAGATTTTTGTTTTGATACAGTGCAGCAACAACCGCTGATACGTATTTCGACCTTCTTAGGTCTCTTCAGAACGGTATAGTCACTGCTCTGAACCAAAACAAAAATCTCTCCCGTCCTAGACAATAGTTATTAAAATAACTATATACGGACGTAACTACGCCATCTAAAAACAAAAAGAGAAATCAAACGATTTCTACTTAGCGAAACCGAATTCAAATCTTAACCACTGTGTTTCCTAAAATTTGCGAAACAAACAGCTGGATGAATTACTCGGCAAGGGAATCTAAAATTGCATTCCACAAGCCGTTCATCCTAGTCAAAATTCGTAGTGAATTCAGTTTCTCGTACTTCCAACGATGAACGGCTTGTGGAATGCAATTTTAGATTCCCTTGCCGAGTAATTCATCCAGCTGTTTGTTTCGCAAATTTTAGGAAACACAGTGGTTAAGATTTGAATTCGGTTTCGCTAAGTAGAAATCGTTTGATTTCTCTTTTTGTTTTTAGATGGCGTAGTTACGTCCGTATATAGTTATTTTAATAACTATTGTCTAGGACGGGAGAGATTTTTGTTTTGGTTCAGAGCAGTGACTATACCGTTCTGAAGAGACCTAAGAAGGTCGAAATACGTATCAGCGGTTGTTGCTGCACTGTATCAAAACAAAAATCTAATACCGTCATTCTGTTTTGTTATTTACTTCGTTGGAAGTACGAGAAACTGAATTCACTACGAATTTTGACTAGGATGAACGGCTTGTGGAATGCAATTTTAGATTCCCTTGCCGAGTAATTCATCCAGCTGTTTGTTTCGCAAATTTTAGGAAACACAGTGGTTAAGATTTGAATTCGGTTTCGCTAAGTAGAAATCGTTTGATTTCTCTTTTTGTTTTTAGATGGCGTAGTTACGTCCGTATATAGTTATTTTAATAACTATTGTCTAGGACGGGAGAGATTTTTGTTTTGGTTCAGAGCAGTGACTATACCGTTCTGAAGAGACCTAAGAAGGTCGAAATACGTATCAGCGGTTGTTGCTGCACTGTATCAAAACAAAAATCTAATACCGTCATTCTGTTTTGTTATTTACTTCGTTGGAAGTACGAGAAACTGAATTCACTACGAATTTTGACTAGGATGAACGGCTTGTGGAATGCAATTTTAGATTCCCTTGCCGAGTAATTCATCCAGCTGTTTGTTTCGCAAATTTTAGGAAACACAGTGGTTAAGATTTGAATTCGGTTTCGCTAAGTAGAAATCGTTTGATTTCTCTTTTTGTTTTTAGATGGCGTAGTTACGTCCGTATATAGTTATTTTAATAACTATTGTCTAGGACGGGAGAGATTTTTGTTTTGGTTCAGAGCAGTGACTATACCGTTCTGAAGAGACCTAAGAAGGTCGAAATACGTATCAGCGGTTGTTGCTGCACTGTATCAAAACAAAAATCTAATACCGTCATTCTGTTTTGTTATTTACTTCATTGGAAGTACGAGAAACTGAATTCACTACGAATTTTGACTAGGATGAACGGCTTGTGGAATGCAATTTTAGATTCCCTTGCCGAGTAATTCATCCAGCTGTTTGTTTCGCAAATTTTAGGAAACACAGTGGTTAAGATTTGAATTCGGTTTCGCTAAGTAGAAATCGTTTGATTTCTCTTTTTGTTTTTAAAAGGCGTAGTTACGTCCGTATATAGTTATTTTAATAACTATTGTCTAGGACGGGAGAGATTTTTGTTTTGGTTCAGAGCAGTGACTATACCGTTCTGAAGAGACCTAAGAAGGTCGAAATACGTATCAGCGGTTGTTGCTGCACTGTATCAAAACAAAAATCTAATACCGTCATTCTGAATGTTAACAAGTTCTACTCCAAGTCTGTCAAAGTATTCATTAATTGTTTCCGGAGAGATGGCTGCTGTGGCTCGTTTTATGTTTTGGCATAATCTGAATGACAAACTAGCCTGGTGCATTTTCAACAAAGAGTAGACAAATTCCCGACCAGGTAAATTGTCTTTAAATTGCTTCCTAGTCTTGCCTTGGCGTTCCAGCGAATTTTTAATTAAAAGTCTCAGAGTAAACGACTCAATGGAATAAACGGGTCTCAGAGTAAACGACCCATTCACGGCAAATAATTAGGCGACTCACAAAAGTTTTTTCCTTCACTTCAGTCAAAGTGGTTTGTCCCCTTCTCTTTTTTAGCTGATCACCCTTTCTGAAATGTCTATAAATAACACTATAGTTGATGCCAAATTTACTCTCTTCTTTTCTGAGGCTGAGACCATTGGCTATCTCTGCTACAGCTTTCTGAAAAACCTCTAGATCTTGTATTTTTGTCGGTTTCACAGGTTTGTAATTCCTTAGCATGCTGAAAGTAAATAAGTATGTTAGATATTTTGTCAAGCATAATAGGTATCCTAAACTAATTATCATGTTTCATTCCTATTTACCACTAATAAAACAAAAAAAATAAGGATTTTTGGATTTGTGGGGTGAATAGAAACAGCTGTAACTGTATTTCTATTCACCCTACACATCCTAAATATGTGACATAACCTCAAATAACATTCTGAAAATAGGAAAGTGTTTTATTTATACATTCCTAAAGTATGTTATCCTTTTTATAGGTATATAACACTAAAAAATAGTACAAATCAATAACATAACATGATATAATACTTACATGTAAAGTTATGCTGCTGCTGCTTTTTCTTCTTAAGTATAGTGTTTTTACAATAATACCATCATAAGTCGGTGTTATATTTCTATGAAATATAATTAAAAAGTTTAAATTAAAGACATTCTAATCTTACTTCACTGATAAATTCATTTTATTGCTACTTTTATAAAACAACATGCTCTATTATTTACACAACCTTGTAAAATTGTTGTACTAACAATTGTAATATTAGAATATTTAGATATTGCATAAAACGGAAAGATTCTGTAAAAAAAATGAAAAAATAACGAAAAATACAAATTATCCACACTAAACAAAGTTTGTTTGTAAAGTAAAACTGACAGATGTCAATAAAAAGACGTCATCACTCCGGCAGTCTATTAATCTGACTCTCAATGCTGCCAACCACATAAACTTATTTTTCCCTTCAAATTTAGAGTGTTATCAACTTGCAACCAGAAATTTACCCCTTTTTACCCCCTGAAATGTGACATAAAACTATTTTGAAAGTTCATCCCACTGTTTCTATTCACCCCATTTTACGGTACTGATGATGGAAGAGCCATTCCGATGCCGTTCTGTAATGTAGCCCGAAGGGTTCTTTTATATTATTATACCTTTTATAAAGGATTTTTGAAATAAAAAAAACGGGTGTGGCAGTCCGGTGGGACTGCCGGTAGAAATTATACTTCTATACACGCGTTCGTCGTTACAAATTTATATGGGAGTCAATCTGCATAATCATTACATATGTAATGCTATAGGTAAGAAAGAGCAGAAATAGAAAAAGAATTAGGTTTACAGGTATATGGCGCATCGTTGCGCTGTATATAAACATTTGACCTGTAATAGGAGTATAGTAAGTAAATGAAGGATTGAATGAATATTTTAATGAAAATATATATTTTTATTTTCATATATGTATAAAAGGAATTTTTTTACACATACTCTGCAGTAAAATTCATTGTTAATTTTTTTATTAATATAAAAATACAATACAATACACTGCCACATAATTCAATATTTTAATACAATACAAATTAAAATGCAATATTCATAAGTATGTAAAAATGACAATATACATAACTTACGCATATGTTTTATTTACCATGATAATAATATTAATAAAAAAATAATAATATTAATAAATATTAAATATGTTTACATGGAACATTTTTATTCTCGAGAGAGAAAATATATCTTCAGTCTCTCTTTTACCTATATCTTACATATGTAATGATTTTGCCGATTCACTCAATATATACGAATACACATAAATTTCCAACGTCGAACGCGCGTATAGAAGTATAACATCAAAAATTTTTTGTGGAAGATAAAAATAAAAAACCAACAACTCGGATTATGTTGTAAATTTTCTTTAGCATTTTTGCGTATATTACATATATTTAATAAGACTAACGTGGGGTTTTTAAATATTTCAAAAATAAAAAAGGAAATTCATATTGGGATTCGAGCTCACATATACCAACGTACAAACCAAACACGTAAGAAATTTTCCAATTAGACATGACACTAACGTAATTCAAAATTGACAGTTCTCGGTCATACAGTGATTTATTGTAATTATTATTTTGAAATACAAAAGCCTAAAATAATTATGAACATTTAATAAATAATACAAAACATATCACATAAATAATAATATTAATATATATTATATATAATATAATATTATATATATATATATATATATATATATATATATATATATATATATATATATATATATATACAGGGTGGTCCTTAAGTAATTGTACAAACGAAAACCGTAAATTCTACTCTTTAAAATATTACGATTTAAGCCAAATTGCTTTAATAAAATGTTGATATTAAGAAAGATACAGGGTGTTAAAGTGCAAATTTTAAATTCTATTTTTCGCTATAACTTTTATGTTTGTAAAGATTTATGCACAAAAATTTACAACTATGTACTTTTAAATATGAGAAATTATAATTTGATGCACACTTTGATGTAGCTGATAGAGGGCGCCACATATGCCACATATGTGGCATAAATTTGCACTTAACTTTTTTGCTATTTGAGTTACCTGTAGTTTTGATAAAAAATATTAAAGATACATTATTTTAACAAAAAAAAGGTATACTTCTTAATAACTTCAAAACTTAACAGTTTTCGTGATAATCGCATTTTACAAATCAGCTGCATAATTCTGATTTAAGGCAATTACTCCAAGCAAAGAATTAAAAATAGACAAAAACATTAATAAATCTAAATTTTGGTATAAAATACCTTTAACTAAAGTCAATAGTTAACGAAATATTAAATAAAATAAATATATCAGCAGGATAATTAATAACAGGATTTGACAAAAACAGAATAATAGGGATTTTACATCAAACATTTTACGTTTTATGTTAAATTAAAGTCATAATCAAAACATTTTGTTTACAAACCAAATTAAGAAATAGTTAAACTAAATAACATAACTTTTGTCAACGTAAGTGTTCGATATGTCCACCATTTTCTTTAATTCATTTGTCAATATATTACATAAAAGATCGTCTCGTTACGTCTCATGTTAAATAACATCATTGGTTCTAAAGAAACTGCTGCAGTATTTATTTCTTATCATAGTTGGTTGCGAATGTTTATTGAATTCTTATAGACACGTTGTTTTAATACGCCCCATACACCAAAATCAAGCGGATTAAATTCTGGGCTACGTGGTGGCTATAATGTATAATGGATGAATATATTCTTTTGGATACATATCCAAACCTAATGGTATATTATGGAACTACATCTTATTTGTGGCAGAGGTTAAACTGTGATGTATTTGATTCATTGGTTACTTACATAAACACAGAATATAGATGTCATTACTTATTTATATGATTACGTTACAGCTTACGAGTAACTATAATTACATCTCGAACAAATGGTCTATTATGATTAACTAACGAACTAATATTATGCTGAACTAAATTACCTGTGTGTTTACTATATTTATAACAATATCGGTTATTAGGCCAACGATGATGTTTTTGTAAAAATGCTGAGTCTTTCTGGTTAGATTTGTAGCAAAAGTATTATGAAACAAGACACATATGTGTTATTCAATACCTGGGCTTTAGTTTCTAATTGTCCTAATAAAAATGGTTAAATAATTTACGTAATGAATGATAAGTATTTTTGGGATGTTTTATAAATTAAATAATTATGTATTATAATTATAAATAATTATGTCAATATCTCACCACATTGCAAAGGAATATTACTGCCACGATAAATACAACGTTCAGAACAGTTATATTTAAGTATGTTCTCACTGCCTTCTCTCTAGAATGTGGTGGTGTACCATCTTTCATAAACCACATATTTTGGGTTTTCAGCATTTTACAATAGGGAAAAAGTAATACAACTCCAGTAGGTATGGAAACTTAAGAAGCGATATAAAAGGGAAATTGTAAATATGATGACGGCCAACGTCTGAATACGGACACGGCACCTAAAGAAGAAGATGAAGAATATTTTTATAAGACATTTAGCAGCCATAACAAAAATTTTGTAATGTTACATTATCATCTTTGAGTTGTTGTAATAAGAATAAACTGTGAATTATGCTTATCTACAGGTATTCAGTGCTTCACCGCACAAATACTACAACTAAGAATTATTATGCAGCTGACTTATAAAATGCGAATATCTCGAAAACGGTTAAATTTTGAGGTTATCAACAAGTATACCTTTTCCTTGTAAAAATAATATATCTTTAATATTTTTTAACACAAATAGAGCTAACTTTAAGAGCAAAAAAATTAAGCGCAAATCTATGCCACACATGTGGTAGATGTGGCGCCTTCTATAAGTTACATTAAAGTTTTTATAAAATTATAATTTATCCTGCTTTAAAGCATCCAATTATAAATTTTTGTCCAAAAATATTTACAAACGTAAAAGTTATAGCGAAAAATAGAATTTTAAATTTCCACTTTAACACCCTGTATCTTTCTTAATATCAACATTTTATTAAAGCAAGTTGGCTTAAATCGTAATATTTTAAAGTGTAGAATTTACGGTTTTCACTTGTACAATTACTTAAGGACCACCCTGTATATATAATATTAAGAAAGAAAGAAAAAGAGAAAGAGAGAGAAAATATATCTTCCGTCTCTCTCTTACTCATATATTACATATGTAATGATTTCACCGATTCACTTCCGTGTAAATTTCCAACGTCGACCGCGCGTATAGAAGTATAACTTCAAAAATTTCAATAAATTTCACTTACAATGCACATTTTTTACAAAAAATTCGATACCCTGTGTATCAATAACGACAAAACGTATAACACATGTCTATACGAACTTTTAGTCCTAAAATTAAATGACAATTCTCCTTCAACAATATATTAGAGTATTTTTAGAAACATCATGTGTTTACAAAGTTCCTCCTATATATTTATAGGAGATCCTATATATTTTTATACGATAAAGAAAAAATCAAAGATAAAAAACGAAGAAGGTTATGTAACACTAATTTTCTTATTTTTTTTTTATTCATTAAACCTATTTGTATTTTCTTATTCATCAATAACAATTTATACATGCACTAGGTAGACCAATTCCTTGCCCTAATGGGCCGCCAAAGTCAGTATTATAACACCAATAATATTATCGTCACCATGGGAGGAGACTTCAACTACCAAGATGCGACCACTTGGTTTACCAATTTAGACAAACTGATAAGGTTCGTATTTTTTTCTTTTTGTAGGTTAATGAATTCTTTCGAGTTCTCGATAACATGACAAGCGTTTACGACACCCACAACCTAATTATAACCATGGGTGAAGACTTCAATTACCAAGACGCCGCAACTTGGTTCAAAAACTTAGATAAATTGATTTCGTAAGTAGAGAAAGATAGTCCGCTTTTTGCTTTGTCTCGTAGCTTCAACAGAGGCTGTCGTCGTGTTGCATGTATATGTTTTTTGTGTATTTTTGTGTTTGTCTTTCATTTTTAGTTCATTAATAATTATTCTATATTCATCATAAGTGGCATGACAAACCGATCTTAACCTGCTCACAAAAAAGTCGCCACTCCTATAGATTCCTGGCAATTTCCCTCTATCTTCTGACCCTTAAAATCTGTAGGTCTTCTTCCACATCATCAATCCATCTCCTTCGTGGTAGTCCTCTACTCCTTCAGCCCTCTGGTTTTAAAAATGTTAATCTCTTCGTGTTCTGTATTCGTGTTCTGACATCCTAGCAATGTGTCCAGACCCTCTAAGTCTCTGCACTTAATCTATATTCCTTAGATTTATTTCCCTTAAACTAGTATAGACAGGAATTTGATTTCTTATTATTTTTTTCATGTATCGAGAAAAACACTGAAAAAAACTGTTCATAGTAGATTTTTTTGTTTTAATATTTTTTTTCTTCAAGCTTTAAGGTCCCTTATATTATTGACAACTAACTGCATGATCTTCATTTTATATACTTGCTCGAAATAAAGGCCTGATACAAACTCATTATTATTGACGTAACTGCTTTAGCCATGATGTTTTTCTTTTACCTAGACCAAGTTTGTCTTTTTTATCATTATTAACTGATAGTCAGCAATAACCCATCGATAACTCCAGTTTAAGTTAAGGCATTTGTTTGCTAAAAGAGAAGCAAACATGTAGTAAGTTTATAAATATAGTTATTTACTACAAAGTTTAGAGAATGGTTATGATTTGTTGCATGTATGTGTTTTTTTTTTGTTTTATATTTTTTTTATTTTAACAAATTGGTAAATAATAAACGAATAATAGTTGTCATCCTTAACTTCTACGGACATAAATGTACCATAGTGGGAGTTGATGGGCCACTTAAATGCAAGGAAGAACTTAAAATGATTCAACTATAGGAAACTATGGCGAAGATGTCTCTAATGAAAGTCAAAAAAGATTAATATACGCTTGCTCAATTGAAACTCATTTTTGGTCAGGTTAGCGTTGCACACAATTGAAATCATTAACATTAATCAACTGACATTCTAAAATTTGTATTTGACTGCGATTTTAAATATTGTGACTTAAAAATTGCGTGTGTTATTAACATTCCGTCCAAATATAATAAGCGCATGGTAAAAAAAATGGATAATTCTTGGTTTATAGAAACCAAAGTTTCTATAAACCTTGGTTTCTATAAACCAAGGGGGCTATGGTTCTGTAGTTTTCAAAATCAATTTTGTGACCTGTATGAAGATGGTGTTGACCTATAGCTGAAATTGAGTCGGAATTGCGAACAGAATTTTAATGTTCATAAATCCTATTTTGGATTCTACGATTGGTTTGGCCTATATAGGATCGGGGGCAGTCTGCGCAAGGAATTTCATAAACTCCGTGTTCATTTGGAGTGTTGTCTCTGATTGATCGGACAAGAGATCCAAATTTTTGTTGAGGGGTAAATATTGTCTTTATATCTCTTGATTTAAGAATTTTGTCGATTTTATCAGTGACACTTTTGATGAAGAAAAGCTTTCGTTAGATGAGAGTCTGAGTCTTTGAGTTGAGATTGAGTGGGAGATTGATGTCTGTGGATGCTCCTGTTGATGTGATTTTCATGGTAACTGTTTTGGATGAGGGCTTGTTTTAAACTAGCTCAGCGGGTCTACTTGCATCATCGCAAAGGCTTATTAATCTGGGACAATCGTATTAGTGACTGAATTAATTTGTAAAGGGGGATGATGAGAGTTGGCATGCAAGTAACGATGCTATGGTTGGTATGGTTGGGTTTTAGATAAACAGGGTGATGAAAACCTTGGGATTGGTTTTTCTTTATAATAACGTCGAGAAACGGTTGGGAAGAATCAGTTGCTACCTCCATTGTAAACTGGATACTAGGATGTATACCATTTAGATGGGTTTTAAAAGACACCAAAGCATCCCTGCCATGGAGCCAAATGACGAATGTATCGGCAACATATCGTAGCCAACATGTGGGTTTGAGCATTGATGTGGATAGTGCTCTGGTCTCGAAATCTTCCATAAAGATATTGGCAATTACTGGAGATAGTGGGGAGCCCATTGAGGCACTATTTATTTGTCTGTAGAATTAATTTTGGAAGGTTGGACATACAATGTTTAACTAGAGATAAGTGGTCTTGCTGGATACTAGTATTGAGTTTTCAGAATGTTTAGAGTTTCGTCTATAGGAATGTTTGTAAAGAGTGAAACGATATTGAAACTTACTAAAATATCTGACGGTGAAATAGGGTATTGTTTAAGAAATTCGATGAAATGAAAAGAATTTTTGACGAAGGATGAAGCATTTTTGGCGAGAGGTTGTAGAGTTTTGGCCAAGTACTTAGCCAATGGTTGTGTAGAGCTCTTGTACGCACTGACAATGGGACGTAGGGTTTGCGAGCTTTGGGTAGGCTATATATTCGAGGTATTCTGGAAGACTTTTCACAATTCAGGATATTCCTATTATATTATATATATATATATATATATATATATATATATATATATATATACACGAATTATTGCAGCTGTTTACTACGTCGAATATTGTTCTAATTTTATTCTCCTTTATCTTTTAGCTACGCAAATGCCCGTCAATCTAATGGCTCCAGATATAATCTTATTTACTCTACACCATCTTGTTATGTCAAAGCTATATATGATGAAACTAAAGGAAAGAAGAAATGGTTTGTTAAGCAAGACGATTTCTTCCCTTATGCGTCCGATCCTCACGCTTTTTGGACCGGTTACTTTACCTCCAGGCCCACGCTCAAAAGGTTTGAGAGAGAAGGAAATAATTTCTTACAGGTAAGATGAAATGTCAAAAAGTTATTATTAATAAATAATATCATTTTATTTGATAGGTACTGTAGATAAATGATAATAAATAAATATGAATTTTGGACTCTTTCCAGTTTAATTTCACTGGCTGTGTTTTTTTTTTGTAAGTAATTTTAACCAAGTCTTCTTCTAAGGTGCCTTCTCCAGTACTGAAAGTTGGCTATAACTACAGCAAATTGTGCTGTTCTTAGTATCAAATGTGTGTCCATGCCTGTCCAGTCTCTTACATTCTTCAACCAGGAGCATTTTCTTCTTCCTGGACCTCTTCTTCCTTCCACTTTCCCTTCCATTATAAGTCGTAGGAAGTTGTATTTTTCTCCTCTGTAAATATGTCCTAGATAACTCGTTTTTTTGTTTTTTACAATATTTAGGAGTTCTCTCTCAGTACCCATTCTTCTTAGCACCTCGTTGTTGGCCACGTGCTCTGTCCAAGAGATCTTCAGCATCCTTCGAAAAACCCACATCTCAAAGGCTTCTATACGCCTCGTACTTGTAATTCCGAGTGTTCATGTTTCCACTCCGTATAGCAATATGGAGTAAATAAATAAATAAATTTAACCAAGTAAGTCATATAAATTATTTCCATCTACTTGTTTCTACTTATAATCACAAATTTGGTCTTCTTGATTGGCGATTTGTGTTTTCTGGCAAAATTTACACGAATAAAGAAATATATACAATAACTTACGTTTCGTGAAATTCTGGTGACTTTGTGTTGTTTCTAAAAGCACTTCAAGGTGACAAGATCTCTGAATGCAAATATGGACTGTTTACTAATGACTGTGACTGCTTGTAGATTTTCTCTGGACTTCTTATTGTACCTTCGGTTAGGCTTATCTTTAAGGGATCGTACCTTCTTACATCTTCTCTGTAATATTATTCTCTGAGGAGTCTTTTAATTGGTTAAAGCGATTTACTGTAACAAAAACGGTTACTTAGAGGTAATATAAAAGTTTATGGAGACGGACATACACGATATCCCGACAATCACTATACTCTCTTAAGTCTGAAAAGAGATATTTTTCTTCAGTCTAATACTTTTTTACGGTTTTAAATTTTTCGGTAGTTATTTTTCTATATTCTGCGATCATACTTAATACTTTTTTTACTCGTACATATTATTAAGCTGTAGTTAATTTATATTTTTGAGTAGATAGTTAATAATCAAACAACAAATAATACTCTTGGGGGAGAAACTTCACTTGAAAATTAACACGCTCATACCATTTAAGGAATAAGTTTATATCCTAAATAATGAATAACAAGGCTCCTAGGTAAAGTAAATTATATAGCCTGATCCAACATTTCGCGTTTTTCAAGCCGAAATGTATTTTTTGTACTATTGGCAAGCACAGATGCTTCAACAGCAAGGCAGAAATTGAAATAAACACCGACCGTTGAGGAAACAATTCTACAACATGGATAAGGTGGGTGCAGTTATGTGAAGTTAAGAAAAAACCGCCACACTACTGTGAATATGAAATGGTTAGTGGAATGAGGTCGATATATACCGTTAAATCCTTATACTACCTATAAAAAAGTTGCTAGCTTTTATTAAGAGCACACAAAGTAATTCCTGATGAAATTTAAAGAACAAGGTTTAGTATAAAGGAACCCCGACCAAGTGCAACAGGTAGGAATATCCCATCTTAGCTAATAATAAGAATCAGAAAAAACATTTTTAAACTTTATGATGTTTCTTGTTCTTTAGGTGCCGTGCTGGTATACAGACGTCGGTTCTCATTATATTTACAATTACCTACCTAAAACCTTTCACTATCATCTGCTGCGCAAAATAAGATATTAACTTTTTCGACTGGAAGACCGAGGCCGATAGCTTCATTAAAGCTATAAGACAGTGGCATTTTACACTTACCGAATGTAAATTACTTTATCTGAAGCGATCAAGCAAAAAACCTGGAGACATTTTGGTGAAGGGTGATCTAAATTTCAACGTTTTAACGAGTGTTTCGAAGCGTAACCGAGATTAAAGAAAGGATATCTCGTATCAAGCCTACCATACTTAAAGTTAACAATATACAAAAGGTCAGTCGGGAGAAGTTAAAAGACGTCAAGAATTTACTTGAAATTCATTTTGGAGACACTTGGGTCCAAATTCCAAGGTTGGAATACTACACAGCACCTTTACAGAACATGGATCTACCTAGCGTACCTAACCACGAAGACTCATTCTGTGGTCGACAAAGTGAAGAAAATGTAGCACTATCTGTATAATTTCGTTAAAATTTCATTAAAATAAAATTAATTTTGGCAAGAATGACTTTTGATTTAACTAGACCCATTTCAAATGACTTGAAGGCAGCGAAATTTGTATTAAACTAACCAAAGTTACAGTATTAGCACCGAATAATAAAACACTTGTTATTTATTCTGTGGTATTGTATCACAATCGCCAATGTTCATTTTTGTTTTTGAACTTTCTTAGTAGATACTTGACAGACTATAAAAAATATGTGTGAAACAAAATCCTCATTACATAATTACAACAAAAATTATAATAACTAGGCTAATCGTAACCGAAATAAAGCTACCACAAAATTTCGCGGTTGCTGTAAAATTGGTCAAGGTGGAGATTGGCGACTTTGATAATAGGCGACTCATATACCTAAAACTGAGCAGAAAAAAGTTATAAAGCAATATGTTCGAAAAAATAGGGAAAATGGCGCAAAAATAGTGTTAGTGGCGAACTTTAAAAAATCGTATCTCGAATACTGTGAATCTTAAAGACTTCTGTCAAACACCATTTTAAAGAGAAAGAATAGAAAATTTTTTTCTGTGAAGCAATGCCTGTATCTATATCTCCTTGGGAAAAATGTATGGGGACAAAAAAGAAAAATCGAGTGTTTTCGTGTTTTTGTTTACTTCGTTTTCAAAATATATTTTTTAGTCTAAAGGTGATATTTCGATAGAAAATTTTATTATAAACAACTTTTCTGTACATGTATATTTACGAAAGGTAAATATAATTGACTCCTTTCTCACAAATGCACCCCTTTAAATAGTAGCACTCCGCGGTTTTTTCATATCTGGGGGACCATTGACCATATAAAACACTAAAATCTCTTTAACATTGAAGTTTCTTTCTAAATTAGAAAAGGAACTTTAATTCCTACATAATGAATAGCCCATAATCTCGTGCACCAAAACTGTTGGTAGTTGTGAAAGTAGTTAAAGTCATTATAGTATCTATTTTTACTTGGGATTCATTCTGCAAAATCAGTGAAAATTTATTGAGAAAAAAAATGTATCAGACGGGAAAAATAAAAATTATGTCTATGTCGTGTTCATATATATTACATGTTCTGCAAAATCCTTTTTTTTTTTGTTATATACATACTTTCTATTTTAGTAATTATTCTAAACTAATGTTAACATTTTAACTATTCATTTTCAGATATGCAAACAGCTTTATGCTTTAGCTGACTTAGATCCAGTCGACAAAGTTGACCTCAATGCTCTTCGCGAAGCTATGGGAGTAATGCAACATCATGATGCAATCACAGGAACTGAAAAGCAACATGTTGCCAACGATTATGCCAGAATACTGTCCAACGGAATCAAAGAGTGTGAATGGATAACTGCAACAGCGCTAAGGTATATTAAAACCATATCAATTATTTATTAATTACTTCCGATATAATCAAATGATGATAAGAAATAATGTTTTACAATATTTTTAGTAAAATACCTGCTATTTGCGTTTTTATTATTTAAAACTAGTCTTTAAAAAAGCTGTTCAATGAAACGAATCATTAATTTTACTATATTTCCCAGTACTAAATTCTAGTGGGATCCTGAAATTATTTCTCTCTTACCCTATCCTTCTAGCCCGGGATCCCAGGACCATTTTTACCATTTATTGCAAGCTAATTTGACGAGTAGCACAAAAAAAATGTGTCCTACAAAATGCAAGGTTTTATCCAAGAGTCCCCCTTTCCAACATATTCGTATATCATTAACGAGGTCATGAAAAATAATTACTAACCACATTTTTTTTCTGTATAAATTCTGTTTTTCTGTTAGTTAATCTTTATATAATTTAACACCTACATTGTCCTACAAATTGCATGGCACGTTATTCTGGTCCCACGTTTAAAAGTGTTGTTAATACCACAAAACCATTTTTTTTTTATTGGTAACTGTAGGACAAAGATCTCACGTGATAGGTAAGTGTCAAGTGTATATTTCATACAAATAAAATAATATTCTACAACAGGGATGAGCAACGTGCGGCCCATTAAACATGTTTATGTGGCCAGTGAAGCATTTCTAAAATTGAATTTATTTTATCGACTTTCTCCCATCAATATTTCGTTATAAAATATAAATACAACCGAATATAAAACAAAAACACATACGTTCGTGAAATCATTGCAAAATTCGAATACTGTTCTTTGGCACTTGATGAGAGTTGCGATATTAGCGATACAGCACAACTGGCTATATTTTTACGTGGTATTGACACCAAATTTAATATTACCGAAGAATTGTTTTCACTGATTTCAATGCAAGGGACTCCAACCAGCAAAGACCTGTACGATAAAGTAAAGTCTGTTGGAAAATTTTTCAATTTTATTAGAAAAGAATATTGGTATATGGACAGACGTATCACGAACAATGTCAAGCATGGAGGTAGGAGTATAGGGAAGGCTATTTCAATACATTAAAAAGGTCACAGTCAGGGAAATATTCGTTAACCATTACATAATTTACCAATAACATTGTGGTGTGAAAATATTGAGTTTGCCACATGTCACAGTAAAGTTTGTTTAGCAGAAAATGGTTGACTTCAATTAGTGCGGTCGTAAATATTATTAAATTTATCTGACTTGGCCCATTGTTAAGACCTTGTACCTCAGGTAAACCATTGTTACCTGAAACTGGGCCTTTTATACTATTATCGGTTAACCCAGGATGTTTATATTCGGTACTAATTGAAGTCAACCATTTACTGCTAAACAAACTTTACCAATAAATATTATACTATTCAATTTTATAAAGTAGTGCGCGTTAAATCACCGTGAATTTAAAGAATTCCTAAAAGAATTAGAAGCTTAATATGGCGACGTGGATTTTAAAACCGAAGTACGTTGGCTTAGTAGAGATGCAATGGTAAAAAGAATATACAACTTAAAAAGCGAAATGCAATTGTTCTTGAATATAAAGGAATATATTTTTCCTCATTTTGGTAATAAAGAATGGATGTGCGACTTTGGGTTTTTTATCGACGTGACTCAGCATCTCAATGATCATAATGCGCAGGATAATGTGTCACTTTCAACATTTCGAAAAAGAAAACGTTACTACTTCTCGAAAATACGTACAATATATAGACCTTTTAATCAACGAATTTCAATTACGATTCCAAATGTTCAAAGCTGAGAAGATATTGGTTTCTATAAAAATGTTTTCCTCGCCATTTAATATAGATGTGGATGCAGATCCCGAAGACTTTCACACTTAAAAAATGTATTTTTCTTAGTAAACATTGAAAATGTTTATAAATTTTATGTGAGCCCTGATAAATTTCCGCTTTTGACGAAAAATGCAAAGTAAATGATGTCTTTGTTCGGAAGAACGTATGTTTGAAAAAAATTATTTCTATCCTAAAAATAATCAAAAATGACCACCGATCAAAACTGAGTAATTCTCGATTAGAAAGTTGCGTACGTGTAGTAGCTACCTCATCAATTCTAGCTGATATTGATCTAGACAAGGCGAAAAGTTCGGGTTCGTTCGGACAAATATTCCCATAAGATTATTTTACATAATCACTTTCATGAGATAACCCAGAATAAGGTTTAAGGTGTTTCCCAGACGAAAAGTTGTTCAAATTTATTTAAACAATTTTTTTTTAACAAACTGTAACAATCAATTTTTTCGAACCGGGCAAATTTTTTAAGGTTTTTTGAATTAATATGAAAAAAGATCTGTTCTAAGTTTTCTCTAAAGTTGAGAGTTTTCGAGTTATAAATAATTTAAAACTGAAAAAAAGCAAAATTACGATTTTCTAGGCTCAAAATCACAAGTAAAATATATATTTGAAATCATCAAGCGACTATATTCAAGTTCAAGCCTTCTTCTATCAGCTCCTGATGAAAATTCTAGGTTTATGTTATTTTTAAATATTGTTTTTAATTGTTAATGAAACGCGTATGGCAGGGCGGGCGCTCATTTGTACAATCAGAATTCAAACCAGCAATTTGTGCCAATAATCTTGTTTCTCCCTCTTATACACGCCGCAGCTCGAGCGCCCGTTCTGTCATAAGTGTTTCATTAAAAATTAAAAAACAATGTTTTGAGATGAAATAAGCATAAAATATTTATCGGGAAATGATAGAACAAGGTTTAAACTTGATTTATGTCCGATAGAGACCTAGTTTATTCAGAATGATTAAAAAAATTGAACAACTTTTCGCCTGGGCGACGTCTTGAACCTTATTATGGGGTATCTTATAAAAGTGATTATGCAAAAAAATCTCATGGGAATATTTTTCCGAACGAACCCGAGCTTTTCGTCTTATCTAATCAGCTTGTTTCGAAAAAACAATGCCAAATTTCACATTAGAAATTTCAAGTTAATTCGTTTTTCTGTTCTTTTTTTGGGAGGTGAGAATCTTTCAAAGACGGTTGGGAAGGTGAGAATCTTTCAAAGACGTTTGGGAAGGTTTCCCATGTGTGTTGGATTCAGCCGATTACGCCTAACCCAATGATTGATGCGTTTCTGTAGACACTGCATACTCTGATCAAGTATGCATCAAGTTTTCTCTGTGCTTTAAGAAGCATGGATTGTAACATTACCATCCTCTTGTATGATCTGGGACCCCCCATATTCGGTATGATCTTTTGCAGGACCGAGGTCCTCTTTTCTGCCTTCCGACATGCTTCTTGTATATGCTGGCCGAATGTCATCTTGTCGTCGAATGTCGTGTTTTACCTCGTCTCTGATCCGGATCGCGGGATCGACTGCTGATCGACCTTTTGTAAATCCGAACTGTTGGTTGAATAGAGCTCTCTTACTTGCCAATACGTCTTTCAGCCTCTTCTTGGCAAGATTTTCATAAAATTTGCCAAGGCAGTCTAGGAGGCATATTGGCCTGTAAGAGGATGCTGAATCGGAGGGTGTCCCAGGCTTGAGAAGCAAAACCAGATTTCCTTGTTTTAGTCCTCTGAGAAACTCTTGGTTTAAACCTGGTTGTTGCTATTTTCAGTGCCTTCGGTGTATGACGTCTTAATTTGTATTCTCTTCACCTATCAAATTATGTTCAAAATCTTTAATACTGGGATCTTTGTACTTGTTAAATATAATATGCACTTCGTTTCTATTATATATAAGTATTTTTCATATATGTTTCGAGATTTTACCACAACTGTCTGGAACGTTCTTCAGCGTAAGTAATGAATAAAATCCATCAACTAAGTGAATGTCTGCTTCTAGAGGATTTACGATTTCAATTTGATATTCTAGTAATTCATTAATGACCACATATTTCTGAGTCTTACAAATTGATGCATTAGTAGGTATGGCAGAGTGAAAACGAAATAGTAGCTAGAGGATAACTTAATGCTTTGTCTATATTAATTTTATTTTATAGTGTCGCATAAAGTAGACTATCAAAAACATCTCTTTGCACAAGACGATCAAAAACATCTCTTTGGACCAGTAAAATGCATGCCAAGACTCGGTTGTAAATTCAGATGAATATCTCTTCCCTTTTGGTTTCTTTAGAGTTTGTGACACTTGTACATTTATAAAAGTTTCTACTTTTGTAGATAAACAAAATCTGAAAGTAGCTTTCTTATATTCTTCAAGTGAAATATTTGAACAAACTTTTTTCCTCATTGTTAGCAGTTGATCTTCTATTTCACAAACTTAAAGCTTTAAGCGGTAGTTCTCATTTCTTATATTTTTGTTACTATTTCGCTGGTTTCTTGGTTTTGGTAAAGTTTGCGTAATCCATGTTGTTGATACCATATTGGGAATTGAGATATGTTGGGGTGATGAAGGCTGCAGCTGCGGAAAACTGTCACCTAAACAATAGAAGTATTGACATCCAACATCCAAAGCTAACAAATTATTCTTTGAAAGTCAGTCATATTACTTCTAAAATAGTCAAAAAACCGTGCAATATACACAAAATACTCACGAATATCTTATACTTTGTATTTGTTTATTAGTTATGTGAAAATTAAAAATAAACCATTTATGAATGACATTTGTTTGTTATTTCTAGTAATTTTCCACTCAATTAATAAATTCCATTATCAGTTGTTTATTGATTTTATAGCTAAGACATACCTCTATTTGTATTTCCAATTTAAAAGCATATTAGTGTAAGATAGCCAGACTAAAATGGAGATGGGCAGGACACATAGCCAGAATGACAGATGGGCGATGGACAAAGAGGTTATTGGAATGGAGGCCAAGGGAAGACAAGAGAAGCGTCGGTCGACCACCTACAAGATGGACTGACGATTTAAGAAGACTCAATAAAAACTGGATGAGAGCGGCGCAAGATAGACGGGGTTGGAAACATGAGGAAGAGGCCTATGTTCAGCAGTGGACTCTTGAGGCTGGATGATGATTAGTGTAATTATATTATTTAACACAAGAGCACCGTATAACTGCAAATTTGCAACGATGAGGCGTTTTTCACCTCAAACTATCAAAAATATTTGGACTACTCGTATGTTCACTACGGAAGTAATCCTAATCCATTATTATGTACGTATCTATTTCTAGTATTGTGTATAACTTTCAGATAATGTTCTTTTTCTATCCTATATTTTAATTCAGTACATTCCAAAGTACAATATGTTAATCCAGGAATAGCAAAATGAACCCGGTTTAACTTATTGACGGCAACCATAGACCTAATATGCCATATTTTGTATCGTACTTTTAGTTGAAGAATACAATAAATTATTTTAAATTTACTAAATTAACGTCATAAAATTTAAATTACGGTTCTGTCGTAGCTTGTCACAAATTTCTTAATTCGAGCCTGTGTTTTCCGTTCTAAATAATGACGATCGTGTGCTGAAAAAGCAATTGTTATTTGTTTTGTGTGACAACTTTGCACAGTTTTCTTCGGCAATAAGGTGTAATATCTAATACACAGTAGGCAACGCTTTGCGCAAACGTGCTTGTACCAGTATTACTACGCTCCAATAGCAAAATCTAGAAATTAAATTGATTTTTAATTTCATTTATTTCAAATAGGTATGTATTTAATTGGAGGACTAACGTACCATGCAATTTGTAGAACAACGTGGGTGTTAAATTATGTAAATATAAAAAATCAACAGAAAAAAATCAACTTGTTAGTGATTATTTTTCATGACCTCGGTTATGACACATATTGAAAAGAGGAGACTCTTTGATAAAACCTTGCATTTTGTAGGACAAAGTTTTTTCTGCTAATTTAGATAATAATTATCTTGAGAATCAACAAACAAAACCCAGTTTTTAAAAAGTTTTTGAGAATCGTTAGATCAACATACATTATATCCTTGCTCCCCTGTTAGCTAAGACAATCGAGAGTTTTCGTAGAAGAAATTGTTGGGAGTCTCATGGAAACGAAACTATTCACGAAGATTCAGCTTGATAGTAATTATTTTTACATTAGGTATTTTTACATCTTTTGAACGTAGGACCAGAATAACGTTCCACGCAATTTATAGGACAATGTGGGTGTTCAATTATACAAATATTAACTAATCAACAGAAAAAAGATCAGATGGTTAGTAATTATTTTTCATGACCACGTTAATGAAATATGCTGAAATAGGGGTCTTGGATAAAACCTTGCATATTGTAGAACAAATATTTTAAAATTTAGTAATAAATTTTTGAAAATCGTCAAATCAACATACTTCATCCCTGATAGGTAGATGCCCCTATTAGCTACCACAAACGAAAATTTGGGCGTCGTAAGCACAAAAGTCTCGTCAAAATGAAGGTACTCACGAAAAATTAGCTTGTTATAATAAATGGTGAAAATGGTCCTGGGATCCCGGACAATACCCATTTGTATTATATTATCCACTTAATAATTAATTATGTTAATACAGAAAGTTTTATTTTAGTAATAAATTTGTTCAAATCAAACTTATTTTTTCAGCAAAATAGTTGCTCCAAAGATGAGA
The DNA here is from genome assembly GCF_040954645.1 of Diabrotica undecimpunctata. Lineage (NCBI taxonomy): Eukaryota > Metazoa > Arthropoda > Insecta > Coleoptera > Chrysomelidae > Diabrotica > Diabrotica undecimpunctata. Next base: position 87,282,873 of record NC_092811.1, on the reverse strand, counting down.
AGCTATTTCCTCGATGAACCCGTGCCTACTATACCGTTTACGACATGTCCCTTGGCAAATATTAGTCAATGTGCATTTACGGAAACCAACAACAATTTTGTCATAACAGTCTACAACCCATTAAGCAGAACTGTATCTAAGCATGTACGAGTTCCAGTAGTAGGAAACAAATATACTGTCAAGGATCCTCAAGGTTTGGAATTATTTTTTTTATTCAATAAAAACCAACGAGATCCTTATAAACATTAAAATTGTATCAAACAATATTATGAAAATCAATGAATCATTTTTTTTTCTAAACTAACTTATTACTAAAAACTAAAAAAAAACAAGGATACATTCACTATTGGATTCAAATCTTGAAGGTCTTCTTCCTATTAAGTCCGGACTTGTTGAAGAAGTCGTTGTTCCAGTGGCGCACTTAGAATTTTCCTGTGGGGGGTTTTGTTGGGCACCGATATTTTTTTTATGATGCCACCTCCATTTTGAGTCCTTAAAATTTGTAAGTAACAGTGTCGGAATAGTGGCCGGGGGGTGGGTGTAACCCCCAAACTACCCCCCCTGAATGCGCCGCGTTGTTCATAACTATTAACAAATTTTTCTATGATCTTAGGAACTGTATCCATTTTTAGACCCCCATGGATACAGTTCTTAAGACCATAGAGGTCACTGCGTTACTAAATTTACTCCTAGATTTGTTTCAAATTTTGGATGGTTTTGGGTATAATTTGCATACAATAAATAGTGCAAAGTGTAGTTAATAAGGATTTTTATGGAGTAAGTAAATGGGTTATATCTTTTGGATTATATTATCACTAAATTAAAAATTTAGTGTTTTCAATTACCGTTCGGAAAAAGAAAGCCTGTGAGGAGTTGATTAGGGCGGTGACTTTTTGCGCTATTCGAGCGGGTGATAAGAGCGATAAAAAATCGTCAACAAAAAGAATAGGTCTAGTAGTCCCTAGCTTTCCGTACAGTTATACAGATTTTTATTTATTAATAAAATTTAAAGCTCCTAAACAACCTGAAAGACTTAAAAGATGGCAGGAATATATTCAAGAGCTATTTAAAGACGAACGGACTGAGATAGTACTAGAGCAGGAAAAGTTCGACAACGGCCCAGACATAACAGAAGATGAGGTATTAGAGGCGATAAAGCGAACAAAGAACAACAAGGCAATAAGGCAACAGGTCCTGACGAAATACCTGTAGACATAATACGGTTAATAGAAGAACAGCAAATTTGAATATTGGTCAACTTATTCAATACAATATACAGTACAGGAATCATTCCCAGAGATTGGCTGATGTTAACATTCATAACACTACCAAAAAAACCAAATGCAAAAGAATGCCAAGACCACCGGATAATAAGTTTAATAAGTCATACGCTCAAAATATTTTTAAAATTATACACCGAAGAATACACAACAAACTTGAGCAGGACATAAGTGACACACAATTTGTGCAAAGGTGCATGGATGTTAATCAGCCAGTATATATGTGTTTCTTGGATTACAACAAAGCCTTCGATAAGGTCAGACATAACCGTCTTATCGAATTATTTGAAAAGAAAAACTTAAATATGAGAGACATCAGGATCATTAGCGCTATCTATTATAATCAGATCGCTGTGGTAAAAGAGAACAACGTCTTTTCAAATGAAATACAGATTGAGAGGGGCGTCAGGCAGGGCTGTGTCCTGTCTCCTACTTTGTTTAATTAGTCTTCAGAGGAAATAATCCAGGAAGCACTAGAAGAACTTGAGGATTTACAACAAATGGTTGACAGAGTGGTAGAAGTCAGTGAAGAAAACGCCCCTAAACACAAAAAAGACACAATTTATGGTAATTACAAAAGCCCAACAGCGCCAAGAAAACATAACAATACATGCAGAACAAATTAAAAAAGTTGAAAAATATAAATATCTGGGTACAATAATTAACGAAAATAATGAGTACACAGAAGAGATTAAGGCAAGAATAGGACAGGCAAGAAATTCTTTCAAGAAACTGAAAAAAGTACTCTGCAGCAGAAACATTTCAATTTCTTTAAAGATAAGACTTCTGAGATGCTACGTGTTCTCCGTATTGTTTTATGGGTTGGAGGCTTGGACTTTAAAGAAAGATGTTTCGGACAGATTGGAAGCCTTAGAGTTATGGGACTACAGAAGGATATTAAGAATAAGTTGTAACGCTATATATTTGCCTACCTTAGGGTAAGATTATGGAAGTAGAAAAATTGGGGGCAGAAACTAAAGGGGTTGAGAAAGGGCAAGCAAAACAAATCGATACATATGCGAACGGCACTCAGGGGGTTGTTGGAGAGCTGGAGTCGTGGATAAGTGAACGACAAGGGTTCGGATTTGGGAAGCTACAAAAAAAATTAAACAAAGGGGTTACTTACGCAAATCCCCTGGACAACTGGACAATTAAGACAACAAGAAAGGGCTTCTAGCTATTTTAAAGAAAGGACGCCGCTTCGAAGAATCCTAAACTTGCTGGATTTAGGAAAAATATCCCTAAAATAAAAAATACGTAAAGGGTTAGGAGATTTTCTAAAATAAATACAAACAAATGGATCAGAGAAACAAATCAAACGTTTATTTTTCTCTTACAAACAGTTATCAAAAATACAGATTGCACAAAACTTATTAAAAGTTGCAAAATATAAAATTACAAAAAAAACTTACATGTGTTGCCTGTTTACACACTCCAGGGGTTGGAGATACTACAAAAACTTACAAATGTTACCGCACAGAGATTAACCTTTTTTTTAAACAAACAAAACAAATAAATATCGAAAAAAATAAAGCTAGCTGTCATATGTTAACATTAAATTAAAAAAAAACAATTTAAATGACAGCTAAGTTAAACCATAAAATTTACAATTTATTAATTATTACAAATCCTTATGAAAGCAATTATTGTTTATCAAAAATAATGTCTATTCAATTTGGAAAAATTAAAATGTTAATTGTTACCTTAATTCACAAACTTTGCCACTTAACTTTGAAAAAACATGCTATCTCTGCAATTGGAGCTGCAAGGACAAAACTCTCTACTGGAACAAAAAGGAAATCATTTCTATACTCAGGAATCTGCTCAGGAACGAAGATCTGACGCAGATGGGGTTGGATAAAGCAGGCAAACGACAACAAAGCTGGTGGGACATCCTATATAATCATTTTCCAAAATTTCTTCAGTTCCGGTGTACTGCACAAGTCTTACGATGATTACTCTGTTCTAAACTGCCATTATGCAAAGAGTATTATCACCTTAACCGGTCTTAAGACATAACACAAAAAAAAAAATTTGAATCGACTCCCGATTCAAAATCGCCCAAACATCTCTCTACTCTGAAATCTCTTGCTTGACTCCTTCTCTGCTACATTTTACAAATTCAACGCCAAATAAATTTCCCTTCACGTCTCCAGCTAGTTTTAGTCTATGAACCTAAACAAACAATCTACCCTCCTTGACCTCGTTCTTAGCAACGAACCGACAAAAAAACATCTTGATTATTTACTTTTAAATTGGGTAAATGGAAATAAATTCGTCGAAATAACACATAACACGTATTATATTGATTATTTTAACTTTGTAACTCGATTTTTAGTTTTAACCGGAATAATCTTCTACCTGAGAATGTAACAGAGACAAACACATCTATATTTAGAAACAACTGAATACAAAACTTAAAACAGAATTTATACTATTATATAGATATTAAATATTAACAAATTTAAAACGCTACAAAGTTGGGTGGATAGAGTCACGAATGTCGAGGTGTTGAGAAGAATGGGAAAAGATAAAGAGGTTTTAAATACAATTAAAGTAAGAAAACTTCAATATCTGGGACATGTCATGAGGGGCAAGCATTATAACTTGTTGCAATTCATAATGCAAGGAAGAATGCAGGGTAGAAGGAGTCGCGGAAGAAGACGCATCTCCTGGTTGAATAATTTGAGAGCTTGGTTTAACTGCACTTCTGCTGACCTCTTTAGAGCAGCGGTGTCGAAAGTGCGAATTGCTATGATGGTTGCCAACCTTCTTAGAGGAGATGGGGGACATGAAGAAGAAGAAAAAACCTGATACTAACACATTATATTGTGTACGGTCTGAAATGAATATTGCAGAGTGAAATTTTGAAATAATGTATAATTTTCGTCATAATTTGTTACTGTTAAAAAACTTTTAAATACATAAAAATATACGGGGTGTTCCATTAAAAATAAAGATGGTGGACTATACTAGACTTGCGTTAATCACGTTAAAAATCGTCAACAAAAAGAATAGGTCTATTAGTCCCTAGGTTTCCGTACAGTTATACAGATTTTTATTTATTAATAAAATTTAAAGCTCCTAAACAACCTGATACTAACACACTATATTGTGTACGGTCTGAAATGAATATTGCAAAGTGAAATTTTGAAATTATGTATAATTTTCGTCATAATTTGTTAAAGTCGAGCTGTTAAAAAGCTTTTAAATACATAAAAATATACGGGGTATTACATTAAAAATAAAGATGGCGGACTATGCTAGCCTTGCGTTTTTTAAAATTTTCTAAAATAAGGACACAAACAATAATTTTATTCCATAAGTACTGTATAATTTCAAAATTTCACACTGTAATATTAGTAATAGATCCTACATTATATATTTCATTGAGGTCAGTTTATTAAGGAGCTTTTAAGAATATAAAAAATATACATCGTGTTCTTTTAAAAATAAGTTTATGAACTATGCTAAGCTTGCATGAGTCACCATGAGTACATTTAAATTTATGTTTAAAACGTAAAAGTCGACGGGTTTCGCAGTTTTTTATAATTTTTTAAAACATAGACAGAAACAATTTTAATCCATAAGCGGTTTCCATTCTATATAATAATTTTGTTTTAGGAGCCACTGTAGTTAACCAAATAGTTCCTGTTCCCGCCTCATTACTTAAGATTCCTGGTAGAAAAAGTCTAGCCGAAAACGAATTAGTTTTTAAAGCTGCTGATGTTCCCGCTCTTGGTTTTAAATCATATTTTATACAGAAATATGAAAGTAATGATATTCCTAAGGGAATACCCAAAGGACGTTCAATTGATGACTCACCAGTAAGTAATATATACCTATCAAAATAGTTGAACAAAAAAAAATCAGTAAAAACGTTTTACAGTTTTACTTTGACATTGTTCCTCCAATTTACAACTTTACCTAACTACCTACTTAAATCTACTTAAACTTACTTTACCAAATACTATCTTCCTCAATCAGTTATTATTATATTCACGGAAGGAAAGTCCTGCGAGTGTCATGGTATTTTCACTTATCACCTTTTCTTAGTTGTGTATTTAGCCATTAATTGTAGAACTCTTAAAAGTGTTTAATAGATAATTCTAAACTAAGAAGAATTAGAACTTCTTTGTACTATGATGAAAAGGTTGCCAATATGAGTCCATAATACTAGTATATAGGAAAGAAGTCAATCTTCATAATCTTAGGTAAGTTTTTTGTTGAAATAGAATTTCTAGGCTACCGTTTTCGAGGCTCACTGTATGTGCCTCATCGTCAAGTCACAGTAAAGTTAAACTAAGACCTATGTACTGATGATGAGGCACATATTCTAAAGCCTAGAAATCCTATTTGAATAAAAAACTTACCTAAAATTGACTTCTTTCCTATACACTAGTATGTTTGTGTCCTTACTGATTTTTGTTTATTTTTTCTACGATTACAATTTTCTAAAGAAGATTAGAATAGCTGCTCATATATTTTAAGTAGGGGTTTAGATTCGCCATTGAGTCCGCTATGCATTCGGTTCGACAACCTCTACGGATATGTTTTCGTAATATTTGTTTTAGGATTTTTACAAATTTATTGTATGAATAAGGGCACGGTTCTAACTGTTAAACTTCTTGATCCAATGCTTCAGAGAATTTTACCCATTTTGCTTTAGTAAAGTTGAACCTTCTTTTGAAAGGAACAATTTCGTATCTGATTGCCGTGTTGGAGAAGCAAGTTATTGGTGTATGCTGCTCCAACGCTTTTTATCACCTGGTCTTCAATCCTGTCGCTTACAAATATATTGTCTGGTTGGTGCGCCATCTTCCGCTGTTGAAAGATGCAGACTGTTTTGGATCATGAATAAGTTTTAGGTTCACGCTTTCAGCCCATTTTTCTAGATCTTCTCCCTTGGAGTCGGTTTCGATATAACCCCACGTGACACTGTGACAGTTGAAGTCAATCAATAAGAATGTTATTTACTGTCATTGAAAGTTACTCGGTTCTTTAAAAGCAAAGTCAGTGTTTGGCGGTTTGTAGATGAACGTTGCCGTACAGGAGTTTATCTCTACTGTGAGTAGTCATCTCGATGTCATCTTGATGTGTTAAAAATGTGAAAGCTACGTCGATATCTGGTGTGACGAATACTGCGCTACCGTACTGGTCGTGTGGTCTTTCCAGTATAAGTTTCATACTCCGAATCCTTGCTCTGCGGCTTGCAGTATCTCGATGGGTTTTTTGAACCAGTATTACATCGACACCGTATTCTCTGCACATATTAGACAATAGTTCTTCTTTGTCCGCCGATAGTCTTTTAATATTAATTGAAGTAAGCATCAAAAATGGCCTTGATAAACACCGTTTTGGTTGCGTTTGAATCTGTGTTGGTGCACTGGTGTCGATCGGCAATCCTTGTTCCCAGGGGATGCCCGATTGTTTTCACAAGTTATTGCATGTACGTGGAGGATTCTTTCGTATTACTTTCATTATTAACTAGTAATACACATAATCATCATTACATATAGACGGTACATTAATCCCAACTTCAACCGCTTCGTGGCTCGCTAATTGTCAGCGAAGCGTAAATGATTTAATCTGTCATCATCGATGTTAATTCCTATGTTCTTCCACTCAAGTTTGTCAAACATATATCCCATTAGTATTGTAAATAGTTTTGGTGAAATATTATCACCTTGTCTTAGTCCACGTTTATTTTTTAAATTTGGTATATTAGTATAAAATTTTACACTTGATATTAAGCTTATACTAGTACATCAATTATTTTGTCTCGGTTTACCGAGTCAATCACTTCCTGGTATTCTACAAATAATAAGACCAATTGTTTGCTATATCTTACTGTTTTTTTTTCTGTAAGTATCTTCAGAACTAAGTGGTAAGTGTAAGTACCTAACTGGTTGTTAACTGTTCTTTAGGTTAATAAAGACCTAGTTTGAAAATTGTGGGCTCCCTTCATATGCATGATTAGCATGATGGTATTGTTCCATGATGTCGAAAGTTTTCCAATCCCTAAACGTTTATTAAATACTAGTGATTTTACTCGTCACCATGCGACGGGAGATCCAATTAATTACAATCTAAAGTCACTTTACACAATTTTCTCTGTCTTTGTCCTATTTATGGCTAGAACGACAACAAAATGATATTTTAGTCTGTTATATAACTTTCATAATAAATCAGTCACTTTTGGAGAATCGCTGAGCTTGGCAAACTCGTGTTTTGTATTATATTTTTTACCGATCACCAAATCCGCAGCCAATTTTTTGGGATCGACAAACTTTTACAAGAATTAAAAATTAAATTTTTAAAATAATAAACTTCTTGTATTAAAAGACTGGTCTTTTCACCTCCAGATAATTGTTGTCGTATCTGACAGATAGTTAAGTATCTGGAGAATAGACATTTAATCATAGAATAAAATAATGTACCTGTCTTTTCGCGTCAAATTATGTTGCCGTTAATTATCTGTAAGACAAACGTGAAATTTATTTCGGAACACACCAATATTTAATGAATTGTCAATGAAATCACACTAATGATTTAATATCTCTTTTGATTATACAATTTGTGGTGTCAGTTTATACTCAGATATAGATTAATAATGTTTTGACCCAAATCAATTTTAAAAAGAACATTTTTATTAAAGCTTGAGATATTACAAAAGTTTGTAAAAATAAATTTAAATATAAGTAATTAGAGGAAAGGCACCGAATTCTAGACAGGTGCCTAATTTGAGACACCGTCGTATATTTGTGTGCGATAGGGTGACATATAGTGAAAATATTGAAAACTGATCATTCTGTGCAATAGTGGTAAATCTGCTTTTAGTTGACGTTTAGAAGTGACCTTTGTTGTTTTGTCGACGTTAATTTGATTTACACATTACACAATTTTTTTTCGGGATTTATAAACACTTACAATGCATCAAGGTAAGATGATTACATTTACTCCAATTATTTTTTTTTGTTAGTTTAATATCAGTTAATATATTTTATGCAAATTAAACAGTAATTGTGTGGCATACATAACCAACAAAAATGCGTTTTATTTTTAACGGAAAAATCCTAATTTGAGATACCTGTAGGTTCCAAATTTGAGAGTGTCTCAAAATAGTACCCCGTGTAAAATTTTTATTTTTATGTGTTTTTTTGTTTGTAGATGCCGCCAAAAAATAAAAAATGGAACGCAAATGATATAATACGGGCTGTAAATACAGTAAGAAATAGAGAGGTGAGCTATTTGAAGGTCTCAAAAGGTTTTGGAGTACCAAAAGGTACCTTATAACGATATGTGAAATCAGACTCCAGAAGAACTCGTCGGGATATCAATTGGCCGCCGACCTATTCTTCATTTGGAATTAGTAAATGAGTTGGTTGAATATGCCCTAACTATGGAGCAACGTTATTTCGGACTAAGAGCGCGTGATATAAAACGACTGGGATTTCAACTTGCAATACGAAACTCAATACCACATCCATTTAGCGAAGTCAAAAATCAGCCGGAAAGAAATGGTTGTGGTTCTTTCTGAAAAGGCATCCGACGCTTTCAATGCATATTCCTCAGGGAATGTCATTTGCTCGAGTAAAATCTTTTACTCCTGAAAATGTATCCAAGTTCTTTGACCTGTATTAACCAGAATATCTTAAGCTTAATAACCTTGCAAAACGTTTATTCAATGTAGACGAAACGGACCTTACAATTGTTCAGCACAAACATAGCAAAGTAATTTCGATGAGAGGGAAGAAGCAGGTTTCATCACTTACTTCAGCAGAAAGGGGCAAGCTGATTACTGTATGCTGCATACTGCATGCACTTACATGCATGAATGCTGCAGGAGTTTTCGTACCACCATTATTAATCTTCCCTAGAAAAAATATGAAAACAGAGTTGATTCTAGGAGCTCCAACTGGAGCAGTCGCATAATTAGGTCGCAGACTAGATGGCTTCAACACTTCATAAAATTCACTAAACCTTCAGCTGCATACCCTGTTCTTCTCGTCCTTGATGGTCACTATTCTCATACGACAAACTTTGCTCTAACAGATTTGGCCAAACAGAATCATGTGACGATGATTTGCCTTCCACCACATTGTACACATAAAATGCAATCGTTGGATGTTGCTTTTATGGCACCGCTGAAAACTTACTACGCACAAGAAATAGAAAACTGGCTTAGAAAAAATCAGTTGAGTGTTGTGTCGCCTTATGCCGTTGCCAGTATTTTTTGTAAAGCGTATAACAAAGTTGCGACGATGGAAATACGGTCTTGCAATGGTTTCCGAAAAACTGAAAAAAAAAATTTGTCGCCATATTTTTAGGGACTTTGAATTTGGAATTCAAGAGCACTTAGAAACACAAAACGAAAGGGACGAACAAATAATAGAACCAATGCGAGAACATAGAACTCATGTTCTACCTTAAATAGAACATGAGTTTTACTCACGTTCTACTGACATAACTCACCACTACCTCATCAACAACTTAAAGACATCTGTCCAATTCCTACATATAAGAGAGATACCACTAAAAAACCACATGCTAGATTAGGAAAAGCTTCAGTAATTACTCTAACACCCTACAAAGAAGAATTAGAGCAAAGTTTGGAGAAGAAAAAAGCACAAAAAATAGTACCCCAGCTAAACTTGGATTGTGTATTTGCTCCAGAAAAAAAAACAGTTCAACAAAAGGCATGTTTTTTAATGTTAGATCAAAAAAAACAGCAACGCCCGAAGAAGAAATAGCAGATGAAGACGTAAGTCAACCTTCTACATCAAAAGGCAAAACATCAAGAAGGAAGCGGAAAGTTTCTTCGAGTTCAAGCTCAGATAGCAGTGAATACTTTCCATTAGCTGATTTATCGTCTAACGAAAGTGGAGAAAACGACGCGGAATGTTTATTTTGCACCAGCAAATTTTCCGACGATAGATATGGCGAACGATGGGCAAAGTGTTACCAATGTGGCAGGTGGGCACATGAAGACTGTGGAGAAATAAAGTCCAGCACATTTATTTGCCTTTTCTGCGAAGGAAAGGGCTTTTTTGAATAGTATCTCAAATTAAGGTACCTGTCCTAAGTTTAGATACCTGGCTATCCCAAATTAGGGCACCTTTTATTTTTAATATTAAATGTCACAAAATAATTAAATGTATTTTTTTGCAAAAATATATGTTTTATTCGCTTTATTTTTTTTTTGTTGTGTTCCAGAAACATTTAATTTTATATAAGAAACATTAAATAAGTTTTTAAAATAAATGTTGTAAAAACTTTTGAATATTCTGTTTTATATTTGTTTTTCAAAAAAAGTGTCTCAAATTTGGTGCCTTTCCTCTACTAAATAATTTTAAAGTATTTAATAATCACAGATCAGACATAGAATATCTTTGTAACTCATTTATTAAATTTAATATATTTGACATTTTCATTACAGATGTATAAGGTGTATCTAATTTCAATAAATTTTTATGCGCAAATATCATGCTTCAGATATGGTGGAAGAGAGTACTTAGGTATTCCATTTAACAGATATCCAACATAAAGGATTAACAATATAAACAGGTTAACACAATAAAACAAAGGATTCATTTTTGAAATTCTAATGGCTTATAGATTAGTATTTATAAATGAAAAGTTTTTAATCAAAAGTACTACACTCAAATATCAACAGCACCCTCATTTGCCAGCATTTCCATGTTTTCTCTATTAACTACAACGTTATGTAAAACTGAACAACCGTTAGGTATTATTCTTTGAACAAAAGGTAACTTACATCTCATTCCACATGTTAAATTGGTAAATCTCTTTAAAATACCAAAAGCTCTGTTATTTACAATTCTTGACACAATTTGTGATAGATTATACAATACTTCGAACTGCTGTCTGAAGATTCTACAATGGTAGTTGAGAACTGGATATCCACTATTTCGTAATAATCCATTGTCCATAAATTTCCAATTTTATATACCCATAATATGCAAATGTATTTAACAATTCCTAAAATAGCTACTTCTAATAATTGTACTTTCATATTATGCGAGTATTATAGGTTATGGTACCTATTCTTTAAATAAGAAAATAATTAAATTCAACGTTTTACTCTTTTCAATGATCTTATTTCAATTTTTATTATAGGATCATATAATAGGTAACAAATACAATTTATAGTGTGTAAATTATTCTTATATATTATACAAAAATATTTAATGTTATTTGTCAAAATAAAAGAATAAAATCTGTGTTTGTAATAACTCTCTATTGACGACATACGCATTAGGGAAGGTTTCAAACTTCCAAGTAGTGTCAATGGCTTACTGTGTTATATGACACAATAGTGTTGACACACTGAGTTGATACAATAAGCTGCGCCAGTTCTGTATCAACACCCAAAAATTTAGTGTGTTCCATGGTGAGTATATTATTGATTTTTCTGAGGTTTTTCCATAACACTAAAATATTATTTAAGGTTAGCTCAAACATCTTTGACTTCAGAAAGTTCAATAATATCTTCATTTAGCAATTCATCTTCAAAATTGTCTTCATTTTGATCTCTCGCTAGGTTATACTCGTAGAATATTGCTGTATATTAGAACGGTTTAATCTTTTCAACTTTACAGCCACTTTCATTGGATAAAATAGTTTCTAAACCTTCTCTTCCACGCATAAAAAGTTCTGTTAAATAGGGGAAGAGGGGGCACAGTGTTACACGGGGTACAATGTTAAATTCTCCGCCATCTTCTTAAAGTTGAACTTAAAACCGTACCGTCGTCGTCGTAGTTACTTTCCGTTATTTGTTAACAGTAGGTGTGTTTGTAGACCGTCACTGTACATTTGAGTGAAAATATAAGTGTTTTTCTGTTTTTGTACCACCAAAGTAAGTAAATGATACGTATTAAAAACTGTTTTAACTCTTAGTAAATAAATATTACACATTGTATTGATATATATTACTATAAATGCGTCTTGTAGCTACACACTCGTAGGACTAACATAACCCCAAAAATTCGTGACTCGGCAAAAATATTATTTGAATGTAAAAACGTCGTTCGGGGCACAGAGTTACAACTTATGAAGGGGTACAGTGTTACACTACTTAGGCGTGGGGAACAGTGTGATATTTCATTTTTTGCTAGAAAAACAATGAAAATATGCATGATGTACAATACTAATTTTGTACTAAATTGCATATGGTAGTAGTAAGATGTTTTATTTACTTTTGTATTTTTATTTCAGAATCAAAATGGTTCGTAACAGAAAATCCATCAGAAAAATAGCCTCATTTACCCATGATACAATGAAAACGGCCGTTCTTAATGTAGTTAATAACGGATGGTCAGTAAGGGCAGCAGCCATTCAAGCTAATATAATTCATATGACTCTAAAAAGATATGTTGATAAATACAAAGCTTTGTCTGAAGAAGAGCGAGTAAATTTCAGATTTACGCCAAACTATGAAATAAATCAAGTTTTCTCGAAAGATCTAGAAGATCAACTAAGAGATTATTTGATTATAGCTTGTAAAATGCACCATGGCTTAACCAGAAAGAATGTAATGCAGTTTGCATATGAATTGGCTGTGAAAAATAATCTTAAGTTTCCAAATTCATGGAACGAAAATAAACAGGCTGGAGTAGACTGGTTGTACGGTTATATGAAACGATACTCCCAGCTATCCATAAGAAAACCTGAGGCGACTAGTCTGAGTCGTGCAACCAGTTTCAACAAAACAAATATTAACGAATTTTTTGACAATTTGGTAAGTGCTTTTAAAAAATTTCGCAATGGTCCAAGTCCAGAAAATATCTACAATTTGGATGAGACAGCACTTACCACTGTTCACAATCCTCCAAATGTAGTAGGTCCGAAAGGCTTAAAACAAATTGGACAAGTAACTTCAGGTGAAAGAGGGGTATTGGTGACGGTATGCTGTTTTATTAATGCAATAGGTAATTCTGTACCGCCCTTCCTTGTATTTCCCAGAGTTCATTTTAAGGACAGAATGTTGAAGGGAGCACCTCCTGGATCTGCAGGAGCAGCAGTAAAAACAGGTTGGGTCAACGGAGAAGTCTTCATCGACATATTGAGACATCTCCATCATTTTACAAAATCATCTTCAGAATCTCCCATACTACTAATTTTGGATAACCATGAGTCGCACATTACAATTGCTTCATTGGAATTTTGTAAGTCTAACGGAATTATACTTTTAACTTTACCCCCACACACAAGCGGAAAACTTCAACCTTTAGATAAAGCATTATATAAGTCATTAAAAACTCACTTTAATAAAGCCTGCAATGATTGGATGATAACTAATCCTGGCAAAACAATAACTATCTATGAAATAGCTGAACTCTTGGGCAAAGCATATCCACTTGCGTTTATTCCAAACAACATTATTAGTGGATTTAAGTCAACTGGAATTTGGCCATTGAATCATCAGATCTTCTCTGAAGACGATTTTCTAGCATCTGCAGTAACTGACCGACCGTTTCCCGTAGAGCAGATGACAAATGAAACAGCTACGTTACCAATAAAACAAGTCGTTACTGAAACGCCTGATATGGCACCACAGCTAGTCAATAATGAAACTGCTGAGATAAAAACACATTAAATACCTGAGATAATGCCTGTGGCAACTGCATCATTTCAGCTGCCTTCATGTTCGGCAATATCCTCAGAAGTTCCGTCAACTTCATCATGGTTGTCATCGCTAGTCTCTCCAGAACAAGTTCGCCCTTTTCCTCGAGCAGAAGATAGAAAAGAAGGAAGAGGAAAGAACCGAAAACGTAAAAGTCAAATATTAACAAATACACCTATTAAAGACGCACTAATTGCTGATCTAAAAGTAAGGCATGAGAAGAACGCAACTAGAAAACGCGGTGAAATAAACACGTCAAAAAAATGTGGTAAAACAAAAATGTCTGTCTTACATAAAAGGATTCAGAAACAGACATCAGCGTCAGAAGACGAAGAGTCGCCTAATAAAGATGAAAATGACAGAAAGCGAAAAGAAGTTGTAAAAAGAAACGTTTTTCAATCAAATACACGTAAACTTCAAGATATGGAAGATTCTTCTGACTCAGAGAAATCGGAAGAATCTTTCTCTTGTGCTGATAGTGAATCAAGTATGGGATCGTTTATAAGTCATGACGAAGAGATATCCCAAATGGATTACGACGATAATAAAGAAATAAACGTTGGCGATTATGTTCTCATTAAAGAAGGTATCTCAAAAGGCATAGAAATATTGTCTATAGGACATATTATTGGCAAAACTGAAACTACAGTGAAAGTTACCTATATCCGTCGTTTATTTCCCAAGTTCACATTTATTTCCTCCAATGAAAACTACGTATTTAATGTCTCCCAAGTTGTTTTAAAATTACCAACTCCCAAACCTTCAGGCCAGACAGCACGCAGAAGTGAAATGCTGGTATTTCCCGTAGATTTTCAAAATTATTATAATGTATTAAAATAAATTTTATATTATTTGTATGTAGAGTTACGACAAATAAATGGTATTTAATATAAAATTCTCATTAATCACTTCAGTATTCCTTGTGTAACAGTGTACCCCATAGTATATAACACTGTTCCCCACTAGTGGGGCACAATGTTACAATTGTATTTTCTCTACAAAATCGTTTTTACCGACTAGTCATGTAAGTTTTTCCTATAGTTGATTATATAATAGTATGCGTCAAATCCAAACGAGTTCTAAAATATTAAAAATTTTATTTTTAATGAAATCCTGTCAAAATGACATCAAATAAAAACATTTATGTAACACTGTGCCCCCTCTTCCCCTATCTGGTTTTAGTATGGAATTGTTTATAGAAATTTTTTTCTTGGATTGTTTAGTTGACTCATTAAAAGTGGCTCCAAGTAAGCAGAATCTCCAAGTAACAATTCATTTTTCTTATCTCCATTTAGACTTATTATCAGTAATAAAGAATTATTTATACCTACTTGGTAGGTACCTAGAAAAACATATCCAACAAATTTCACGACATTGTCAGAATTTAAAATCAATTTTCTATATATTATATATAAAAGATTTATTGAAAGTTTTGAAAATTTGCTAAGTACGCTTACTTACATTCTATATATTTTGTATACTTACTCTAAGTCTTTTGTGTATATAATTTAATGTATTTGATAATTTATTTATTATGATTTATTATAGGAATCTGACAACCTACGTACTATGTGCATATTTTTCATTTTGGAAGCCTACACTGCTATTATTAAATCAATAGCACCAATATCTCCTGAAAAATGTTGATTAATCCATTTTTTTAAATTTCAAGAATATGAAAACATTTATTGCCTAAACTAGCAAACAAAAAGAGATAGAATACCTACTTTTATAATATTTTATTAACAAATAAATACAATATATTTGCAGAATATAGATCACTGTCGGTTTACTTATTCTTAACCTCTTAAAAAAGTCTTTATCATTACAAAAATTAAAATGTTAGCTTCTGCTTCAAATATTATATTCTCGCACTAAGTTTATAAACATTAAACATTATACTGATCATACTCTCAAATTCCATTAAATCTTCTAATACCGGATACATGTCTCTCACCCGCAATAAACAACAATATTTAGGTAATATTTTTTATTTCGCGATAACCTAGGTACACATAGTAACAAACTACAATAAACACAATTTATCTTCCAGATAACTTTATATTTGGTACTTTCTTTGGCAAATAAATGTTTTACATTTTATCTGTCAGATAAGTTTAGTCATATCAGTTGGTAGTTCTGATTTCTTTACTAGGTGGCTCTAGATATTTAAATCGAAAGTAACATCAAGCTTTATGTTATTTTGTTTATTAAATCTTATTTTAAAATTACTGCAACTAATATTTTTGACAATTTTACGAAAAAATTAATCGTATTATTAATTATATTAATATGTAATTAATATTATTAGTCTTATTAATTAAACGTGTCGATTCAAGAACAAAATGCAGTATTATGCGAAATAATGTGAACAAACAGAATTAATTTGTAAATATGATTTATTTAGGTCAAAGGTAAATTTAGGTACACTTACATAAGATTTTTTCATTAATTAGTATTTAATATGTCCCCCTTTTACTTTTATGACTTCCTGGAGTCTTCTATGCATGGAATCCACAAGTTTTTTGCAATCGTTTGTGATTGCTTCATCTCTAAACCACACATTAATCACTGCTTCCACCGTTTTTGTTTTTGTCGTACGGTCAAATTTTTGCAGTTTAGCCTTACATATTGCCCACAAATTTTCAATAGGATTAAGGTCAGGTGAACTCCCAGGCCAATCAAGAAGGGTAATATTATTATCCTTGAAGTATTTCATCATAACCTTCGATACATGGTACGGAGTTGAATCCTGTTGACAAATTGCAGTCCCTTCGGCCTGTACTTTGTCAAGCTCTATAGCTAAGCGTTACCCTAGCATGGCTTTGTTCTTTTCACTGTTCATCATACCTTTAATAGGAATAAAAGTGGCAGTTCCTGAGTATGAAAAACAGCCCCAGAAAATTTTTTTGGTGGGATGTTTAACTGTTTGGTTAATATGGCTAGCTGAAAGTCACTCATTGGCTGCCTTTCGTATGAATTTTGATCGCTGGTCCTGCACTAGGAAGTGGGTCTCATCAGAAAATAACACTTTTTTTCAATCTTATGCACTCCAATGGGCGTATTTTTTGCCCAATTCTCTCACGGCTGTTCTCCCTCCTTCTAGAGACGTCTGCGTACCGTTGAGTCGTGAATTTTTATTCCAGCCTTTTCTAAATCTTGGTGGAGGTCATAACTTGTTTTTCTGGGATGAAGTTTGCTATCACGCAAAAGAAAGGCTTCGTCTCGAGGAGTAGTTTTCCGTTTTCTTCCACATTTTCCTTTCCGCTGCACTTCAACTGACCCTGTTTTCTTTTGTTGTTTAATTATTTTGTTTACTGCACCCAAACTTACACAACACTCCTTTGCAATGTCCCTCTGAGTCATTGGTGTATGCTCACTAA
Organism: Diabrotica undecimpunctata; assembly: GCF_040954645.1. Classification (NCBI taxonomy): domain Eukaryota; kingdom Metazoa; phylum Arthropoda; class Insecta; order Coleoptera; family Chrysomelidae; genus Diabrotica; species Diabrotica undecimpunctata. The sequence goes on along the minus strand of NC_092811.1, from coordinate 87,265,564 downwards.
GTGATCATACTTATGATCCTTCCTTTTTTCCTAGGAGTGATATCCATATTAAAAAGTTAAACCTGATTGCACAGTTAAATCAATGAAAATAACACCAACTTGCGCATAACCTGAGATACAACAAAATATAATATAAAACACAAAGCACGTGTTTTGACCAATATACTAATAAGGTTTTGAGGTTATGTTGTTTTTTTGACAAAACAGTTGACAGAATAGGCACAGCAGGTGTGCTAACTTATGAAAACTGGATTTCGATATCTGTTCACATTAATTCCCACAATACTGTATGATTGAAATGTCAGATGTTGGTAGTTCAGATTTCTTTCCTGATGGATAAACAGTGTGACTTGTCGTCCTAGTCTTTTATATAGATAGATTAAACATAGCGGACATCATAATGTAATGTTCTCTCGTAAGTTCTGTAATTGATTTCGTTACATAGCTTTTATTTTTTAGAATACTGAATTTGATATTGACCCTAATACGGGTATGATCACCGAAATAAGCATTAATGGTCTTTCCATCAACTTCACACAGGATTTCTTGTATTATAAAGGATACGTTGGTGACAACGTGAAATTTATCAATAGATCTTCTGGAGCTTACATTTTCAGACCTTACGGAGATACATTTAAAGTCGCTACTAAGGCCAGCTTCAAGGTTATCAGAGGTCCTATAGTAACCGAGGTCCACCAAACGTTCACCGACTGGATCAGTCAAGTTGTCAGGGTGTATGAAGAAGAAAACGTTATCGAATTTAATTGGCTGGTAGGACCTATACCTATTGAGTAAGTAATTTATATAATATTATATTTTTAACAGATTAGCGCGAGAATATACTAAAAATCTAATATTTTTGTCGAAAACTTTAAGAATAGATAAGGAATACAAAATTTATTGAAAAATCAAAAGTCCAATACATTAATATCTCATTTTTTGAGAATTTATAAACTACCTTATGGATGAAACAGCGTTAGTTTGAATGACTCAAGACCACTAAATGTTACCATAATAAACCGGTACCTAGAAGGAGTATGAAAGGGCCCGCACGAAGCAATTTATTTTAACTTTAAGAATCATAGCAATATGCATGCATGCATGTGCGTCCGACGGCATCTCTAAAGGAACTATCTACCAAGTTTCAAAGCTCTACAGTCTTGCAAACAAAAAATGAAATTAGTCATACAAAATCAAGCGCCGTAAGTGGTCAAAAGTAGCCGAAATCACGTGTCAATCATCGTTCCTAGTAAATGGATTTATTTTTTGCTTCGTTTTTCATGTAACAGTACTCAAGACCACTAAATGTTACCATAATAAACCGGTACCTACAAGGAGTATGAAAGGACCCGCACGAACCAATTTATTTTAAACTCGGTTCGCTATTCCCAGTCCGAACTGTCTAGTGAATTTAGTAATTATTTTTTTGTGAAGTTGGTTACTTTTTGACAGACTAAACATGGCTGGAAACTACTATACAACCAAGCTCATGTACTCATAGCCAATATTAATAGTAAACAAACTAAATAGTAAATAAAATAGAACTTTGCGAATTACCGACAATCAATATTTATTTATCTGCACCATATAATAAATAGTTATGTTAAATTATAACAACTAAAATATATTTTTTAAATATATACTACCCAAAATTTGATGGGTTTAGTATACACTTCCACTATTTAGAATAATTCTTCTTTTTTTAAAGAAAGAAGTCTGCAATAGTAGGATACTTGAGCTATTAATACTAAGGAGTAGGAATTGTTGTGTTGTAGGTTTCCGACAATGAATCTGTCAAAATATGCCCGAGCTAAGCGAATGGAGTTTAGCTTTAAGAATCATAGCAATTTGTACATCTGTGCATCCGACGGCATCTCTAAAGAAACTATCTACCAAGTTTCAAAGCTCTACAGTCTAGCATACAAAAAATGAAATTAGTCATACAAAATCACGCGTCGTAAGTGATCAAAAGTAGCCGAAATCACGTGTCAATCATTCTTCCTATTAAATGAATTTATTTTTTGCTTCGTTTTCATGTAACAGTACTCGTATAATTTTGATTTACATAAATTTAATTAACCCATTATAGCTCGTAATTCCATAGCAGGATTAAGAAGATGCAATTTTAATTTTGAGATAAAGAAAGGCATTAAAAATTATATACATTATTTTCAGAATCAAATTATATGTGTAAATGACATTTTTTGACTGGTGACTTTAGTTACCACTGGGATAATATGACATAAAACAAGTTGAAACACATTAATATTTATTTCAGGTTAATTTTGAACATTACGGAATATTTTGAAACACTTATCAGGGTGCAGAGGTGTGTCACACTTCTTACATAAGTAACAAGTACGATTTCCACATACTCTGCAACGTCGATATTTAGAGCCACCCTTCTCTATTGGATGGTCAGTTCGATCTCTACGCAAGTCTTCAAGAACAGGGGAAAATTGTAGCGATGATCATACTCTATTCACTGTTGGCCTACTTCCAAACGATTTCAAAATATAAGTCGCAGATACAATCGCTAAGCCTGAGCACAGGAAGTATCTACTGCCCATGAAAAATAAGGCCACCACCACGTTTTTGACCTTATTAAAGTACGATAAGTTGAGACGAATTGGTCAAAAAGATCTACTTCTCTCATATTGCTATTGTAACTCGCAGTTGGTCCAGGAACATCCAAAGTAATTATCTTATTCTCTGATCGATTGTACCGTTTAGACGCCTTCATGGGTCGAAATTCGTCATAATTGGTGAGCATAGTTACCATATTGTTGTCGTTCCAACCAACCAATAACATTTCTCCTGCAGATGAAACTGAAGCGCTGCCTCTAGGAGTTTTTTTAAAATCTGTTTTATTTGGTACATTCATTGCAGAATTAAATCTGTTTTCACAAAGAGTTGCAGTACCACTCAGGCCTCTTCTTTTTAGCTCCTGCAGCAATGCAACCGATGTGAACAAATTATAAAAATATATTTTTGTACCTTTTTGCTGAAGCTGAAGGTAATCAGTAATGATTACAACATTTCCCCCTTGTCCTAGACAAGCATCAGATATTTTGGTAAAAGAGCCACAATATGGTTCAATATAATGAATGTATCCAGACGGATCAGCGCAACCCATAATTTAAATCCAAAGCGTATTGGTTTTCTTCTTCACTGGCTTTACCACTCGGGGTGAGTCTTCGCCGCATCCACTATCGCCCTTCGTCCTCTACGATCTTGCGCTTCTATTTCCCATTGTTTTACCCCAATTCTAGATAAATCGGTTTCAACATCTTTTCCTCGGTCGGCCTACTGATCTTCTCCCATCTGGTCTTTCAAAAAACACTGTCTTTAACACTCTGTGACGTAACACACGTGACCTGCTTGTCTTATTCGGTTTGCCTTGATATGTCTAACTATGTTTTCAGTTCCATACAGAGTCACCAATTCAGCATTGTGGCGTCTTCTCCAATCCTCTGTGAATTCATCTCTTTGAGGGCCAAATATTATTCTGAGACCCTTTTTTTTTAAATACTAGAAGCTTATTGATTTCCCGCTGGTTGAGAGTCCATGTTTCACTGCCATATGTAATAATTGGGCGAATAATCGACTTGTACGGTGTTAATTTAGATTTTCTCTTTAGCAGCTTCGATCTTAATGTTGAAAGGGAGTACTATTCCATGCAGCTATCATTGCTAAGACCTCTTTTTTTATGTGGTTGTCCGCTGTGATTATCGCCCCCAGGTATTTAAACTCCTTTACTACTTCGAAGTTGTGATCATTTATACTGATGTTCTGCCTAACTCTTGGTCTTGGATTTTTGGTTACTAACATTTATTTCGTCTTTTTTTCATTTATTAGGAGACGCAGACTACCTGTTTCCTCCTCGAGCTGTGAAAACACGTCTCGCGTCTCATGTAGAATGCGTGACTGCATCTATATCATCAGCAAAGGCCAGCAACAGTTTTGATCCTTGATCAGCAAATCCTCCTGTCAGCTCAGAGAATATTTTACTTATTGCATATTCTAAAGCAAAATTGAACAGCAACGATGGGAAGGGGTCCCCCTGCCGAAGTCCTTAATTTATACTAAATGGCATCCATGTTCTGCTTCCTATCTTTATTTGTGCATGAGTGTGTCACGCACATTTGCGTTAATTCAACTAATTTTCTTGGTATTCCTATTTCTACCATTGCTATCCACAATTTGCTTCTTTTTATGGAATCATATGGTTGCTGAAAATCTATAAAAATTTGGTGCACATCGCGGTTGAATTCCCAGTTTTTCTCTAATATTTGTCGGATGGTAAATATCTGATCTATAGTTGACTTTCCAGCAGTTTTTCTCTAATATTTGTCGGATGGTAAATATCTGATCTATAGTTGACCTTCCAGCACGAAAGCCGCATTGGTAGTCGGCTAGAATATCTTCCGAATAGGGTGTGAGTATCTTTAGCGAGATAATTGATAACACTTTATATGATGTGCTATTGATGTGATGTGATATATTGGTTTTCCTTTTATGGATTTTGTTTGTGACTGTGTCTGCCGTAATTGGAATAATGCTCTCATCGATACTTATATAATTACCAGGTGTAATCTGCTTAAAAACCGAGTTGAGGAAATCAAGTAATAGTCGAACTTTGTACAGAGAATCTGTATTATCATTTTTTTCATTATTAGCTAGATACAGATACTTCATTATTTCATCAAAACGGTTACGGCGAATTGCATCAGATACTAATGAGCAATTAACGTCTGGCTCTCGTGACGAGTGCAGCCTTCGTAATGGTAGTGGATGATATCCTGACAAAAGCATTACCCTTACAAAAGTTAGAATTTCATCTTCGGAAATTTTGAAATGGTGATTTAGCTTTTGTGCGACATATATGTTGGTTTCTGTCACAATATGTGTAAGTAGTGGTCTTAAGAAATTTTGTAGAAACTCTTTTTCTTTTTCGTCTTTGGTAGAAATGTTAGATTTTTTGGTTCTTTTCGGTTCATTTGAAGTTTTACGTTTGCGCTTGGCGATCCCTATATCCTGTTAAGATTGAGATATGCTTGCTGAATTAGAGTCGGATTTTCCATTAACAATTTCATCGTCTTCAGTTTGTTTGAAATTAGGATCATTCCCATATGTAATATCAACTCTTAATCGAAGAATATGTCCGGTTAGATAGTTAACGTTAACAGTCACTTCCCCATCTGACAAATCGGAATCAACATCTATATTGCGCTGGCAACCTTAGTGGGAGGGTAAAAGACGATACTATCAGGAATGTTTTCATCGTCGTTTTCTATTAGGTCGAGTAGTTCATGAAAATATAAGCCTCTACCACGAGATCCCCGGACATAACTATCAATAATAAATGCCATCAAAAACTAGCATACATATTCCCATGGGCAACTTTAGTTGCCAGTAATGTTTATACTTCAATAAAACTAACAACAAATACTCATACTCGAAGATAATTCCACAGAACCTATACTTAAGCATATTACTGGATAGTATGTATCAATTAATAAATTTAAAATAAGCAGAAAGTCATTTTACTTACAATGATTCATCAACGGCCATCTCTAGAACAGCATACGCGCGACAACGAGACAAATAATAACCTTCACTGATCAGACGCTAAGCATTTACTGCAGTCTTGTCCAGTCTTGTGGTATGATTGTTTAGTCAGAACCTAAATGAATCCCCTCCACACATATTTTCTCTCCGATTCGTTGAATTGTGAGTGCTACAAATTCTAAAATTCATGGCCAATAAAGTTGCCAGTAGGCTTTAATTGGCTAATAGATATGTAAAAATGTGTCACTACTGTTAGAAATTTAAATCTTTCAAAAGGAATAGCAGCGGGTCTATCTAAAATTGAAGAACATGACAAGGGGTCTAAGAGAAAAAAGTTTGGGAACCTCTGTTCTAAACAATCTTCTACCACTTTCCTCAAATTCATAATTTTCATTTTGCTATAATCCGGATTATTTGATAATCCGGTATGCTTCAAGTCCCAAACTTGCCAAATTAAAGGAGTTTTACTACATTTGAACTAATTCGCGTACGTGAGATTTCAACAGCACTTGATAACGATTGACTTAAATTATTAGTTGGGTATCTTAAGTTAACATTTAATAATTTAATTTTAATTAGACGGATAAAAATAAATAGTTATTACAAGAAAAATAAACGTAAGATCATTAAAACGTACATTTTGTTATATAACATGTTTTAGGTGTTAGTGTGTATTGGTAAAATTTTACCAACACATTTTTAAATTACTAAGCGAATGTGTTTTCTTGTCTTAATAGGAGGTTTTGTACTTTCTTTATGAGCATTTCAGTATACTCCAACTTACTTTTGTACTTATAACATTAGCTATCAAGGTTATGGCAATATTCTAAAACAGCCACAAATTCATCAAATGGCCTATTTTTAAAAAAATAATTGCATTAACTTTGATAATTAAAATAAATCTGAATACTTGAGAGTTATATAATATAATGTGTTACTTTTTTCAGTGATGTACACGGCAAAGAAATTATCACAAGATATAAAACTTCCATTAAATCTAATGCCACATTTTACACGGATTCAAATGGTCGTGAAACATTGACGAGAATCAGAAACTTCAGGCCAACGTGGAATCTGAAATTAGAAGAACCAGTATCCGGAAATTATTATCCAGTTACCACGAAAATTGCCATTAAGGATGACGATTTAGAATTAGCTGTGTTGACAGACAGAGCGCAAGGCGGAACTAGTTTAAAGGATGGAGAAATTGAACTTATGGTAACAAAAAATATTTTGATTACATTTTTTTCTTTCCGTCATTTCTATAGACAACTGTAGGATTTGTAATTTATCTTCCGATTTCATATTACTTCGTATATATATATATATATATATATATATATATATATATATATATATATATATATATATATATTGAATGCATTTAATTTCAGTTTGAACTTCGACAAGTGTTCCTGATGAGGAGTTGAATAATTCGAAACACTTGTAGAACAATGGTGGAATTTGAACTGAAATGAAATACAATCTCTTACTTTCACTTTAACGTCTTTTCTCTACGTAAAGAGTAAAAAAGATAGTGTTTTTCAAGGGTGAACCGTAGATGCATGTTGGAGTAAAAGGTTATTCCTAGCATCGTTTAATAACCTACAGTAAGAGGCCTTGAATTTGCGGTTTACCTAATTCGCTATTAAAGAGAAGTCTCCCTACTTCTTGTTACTTCGTATAGATGTCGCTGCTAGCGTAGCAGGCCGTTATTTTAATTCTAACGGCCAAATACTGGAATACATTTCATTTCAGTTTGAACTTCGACCAGTGTTACTGAGGAGGAGTTGAATAACTCGAACCACGTGTAAAATAATGGTGGAATTCGAATTGAAATGAAATGCAACTTTCATTTTAACGTCTCTTCTCTATCTTCTTCTTCTTCAAGTGCCATCTCCGCGGCGGAGGTCGGCAATCATCATAGCTATTCGAACTTTTGAGACGGCTGCTCTGAAAAGTTCATTTGATGTACATCCGTACCACTCTCTCAGGTTGCGCAGCCATGACATTCTACGCCTCCCTATGCTTCTCTTTCCTTGGATCTTTCCCTGCATGATCAGTTGGAGCAAGGTGTATTTCTCTCCACGTGTAATATGTCCGAGATATTCCAATTTTTTTGTTTTTATTGAATTTAAAATTTCCATTTCTTTGTTCATCCTTCTCAGAACCTCTTTGTTTGTGACGTGTTCTGTCCATGATATTTTTAGAATTCTTCTGTACACCCACAGCTCAAATGATTCCAGTTTTTTCATTGATGTAGAATTCAAGGTCCAAGATTCCATTCCATAAAATAAGGTCGAAAAAACATAGCACCTCGCCAACCTAACTCTTAGTTCCAGTTTTAAATCCCTGGTACATAGAACTAATTCTCTATGTAAAGAGTGAAAAAGATAGTGTTTTTCAAGGGTGAACTGTAGATGCATGTAGAAGTAAAAATAAAGGCTATATAAATTCGCTATCGAAGGGAGGTCTCCCAACTTCTTGTTACTTCGTATAGATGCCGCTGCTAGCGTACTAGGCTGTTATTTTAATTATCACGGCCAAATACTAGACTGCATTTTATTTCAGTTTAAACTTACACAAGTGTTTTTTTTGTTTTCTTCCGTTTTCTTTCTGTTACCCAATATTTATGTTTATTACCCAAAATATCACGATGTGTTTTATTTCGAACAATAGGGCAAATGAACATCAAATATATGAAAATAAGCAAAAACAGTATTCTTATAGAAAAAGATGAAATCTTATAAAAAATCCGAGAGTATCGTCGTGAAGGGCAAAAAGTATACTACTTATTTAGATGAAACTTGAATCAAGGCCATACTGTCTCAAAGGTATGGCAAGATTTTGAAATTAAAAGTCGTCGAGAAGTTGAAGGTTTTTTAACAGGTTTTAAAACACCAGTGGCAAAGAGCGGAGGCTCATAATAACACATATAGGCAGCGATTCTGGTTTTTTGGATAACGGCTTGTTACTATTCCAATCCAAGAAAACCAGCTCAAAGATTCAAAGGTTGATTTTCAAAGATTCTACTAAACCTGTAAATTCTGTCGTTGTTATGGACAATGCGTCATACCACAGTCGACGGTTAGAGCCAACACCAACAACTGTCTGGTAAAGTGACATCATTAACTGTCTCTCTCAAAAAATCAAGAAATATGCTGTCGACGAAATGTCTCGTGAAAACAACATAATTCTACATTGCCTCCCTCCTTATCATTGTACGCTGAATCCTATCGAGCTTATATGGGCTCAATTAAAAAATAAGTGATATGTGGGATTTAGACACAAGAGTCCATATTTCGGCTGAACCATTAATTATCAATGTAAACAGTAGTGCTCGCGATAGCTCTTCATCAACCGACGAGTTTTCATACGATAATTAATATTCTGTCTTCCTTTGGAGGTAGAAAATACTTTATCAAGATTACTTTCGTTTATAAGTAAGTTTATTTTGTTAACATATTTTTCAAACTAAAATACCTTTTCTCTAATTTCAATATACTTTATATATATATGTGGCTAAACACCCCTTTAGGGGTTACGCCGCTTACGCTCTCTAGATCTATGTTTTGAGGTAGATCAGTCCTCATGTTCCTTATTTAATTTTCTCAGTTATTTTTCTCCATTGTGTCCTATCTCTGGTTTTTCCTTTCCACTGTCGTATGCCCGCCTTGTTGAGATCATTTACAACTTCTTGTAACCATGTAGATCTTGGTCTTCCACGTCTTCTTTTGCCAGCTGGTGTCCATTCCAATATTGAGAATATCGTCGTAGTTGATCCTGATCTCCATACGTGTCCTAGCCATTTTGCTCTTTGTTGTTTTATTTTACACACTATATCTTCCTTAATTTCTTCCAGTAGCTCAAGGTTCGTTCTTTGTCTAAATTCATTTTCATTTATTTTTATTGGTCCCAGTATTGCTCTTAGTATTTTTCTTTCTTGTATTCTAAGGTTTTCCTCTTGTTTTTTTGTCATGCTGAGGGTTTCGGCTGCATACATCATCGTCGGTCGAATTATTGTTTTGTATACCTTCATTTTCGATTTCTTACTCAATAGTTTATTTTTTAGTAATTTCTTATTTGCATGGAAGGTCTTATTTGCTGTAATAATCCTTTCTTTGATTTCTGTTTCTCTTTCTCCATTGTTTGTTATTAATATTCCCAAGTACTTAAATTTTTCGACTTCTTCAAAAATGTATTCGCCTAGTCTAACCTTTTTGTTTTCGAAGTTTTTATCAAATCTCATTATTTTTGTTTTTTCTTGGTTTATTTTTAATCCCATTACTTTTCCTTCTGTTACCATTTCATTTAACATTTTTTCCATTGTTTTTCTATTTTTTGTTATTAGCACAATATCGTCAGCGTATGCTATTATTTGTCCTTCTCTAGTTCTAAGGGTACCTTTGTTTATTTTCCTGACGATGTATTCCAGGGCAAGATTAAACAGGGTTGCTGATAACGAATCTCCTTGTCTAACCCCTTTATTTATGACAAATTCTTCTGTGTCTCCTACTTGAGTTTTTATACTCACTACAGTTCTACTCATTGTCATTTTTATTAATCGTCTTAATTTGTTTTGTATTCCCATTTCTTTCAGAGCTACCATTAATTTTGATCTTTTTATTGTATCAAATGCTTGCTGAAAATCTATAAAAAGCAGTTCAATTTCTATTTTATATCCATGAGCTTTTTCCATAATTTGTTTAACTGTATGTATGGCATCTGTTGTAGACTTTCCCTTAATAAATCCGCATTGATAGTGTCCTATGATATTCGTCATAGCGTTGGTCAGTCTTCGATGTATTAAGGTCGACATAATTTTATATGCTGTGTTTAATAGCGTCAGTCCTCTGTAGTTATTACACATTTGTTGGTCTCCTTTTTTATGAATCGTGATAATTTGTCCTTTGTTCCATTCTTCCGGCATTTTTTCTTCGTCCCATATGTCTTTTATTAAATTGTACAGTTTTTCTTTTAATTCTTCACCACCATATTTTATAAGTTCCATATTGATCCCGTCTGATCCTGAAGATTTACCATTACGGCTGCTATTTATAATTTCCTCAACTTCCTCTTTTGTTGGTCTTTCTAGCTGGTTTCCTAACATCATTGTCTCTTCTTCTACGTTTTCATTTAGGTCTTGATCTTCTTGCTCTGTTAATAATTCTTTAAAATAGTGAGTCCAAATTTCTTTATACTCTTCATCATTTTCTGATACTTTTCCATTTTTATCTTTTATGCCTTTTATCTTTCCTTTAAAAGTTTTGTTTTGCTCGCTAATTTTCTTATAAAATGCTTTTGTGTTTCTGTTCTTACTTTCTTTTTCTATTTCTTTTATCTTATCATCTAACCAGGCACGTTTAATTTTCCTTATTTTTTTCTTACATTCATTCCTTATTCTATTGTATTCTTCCCTATAATCCTGTCTATTTGTTCTTATCCACATTTGTCTAATTTCTATCTTCTTTTTTAGCATGTTATGGCATTCTTCATTATACCATTCTTGTTTTTTTTTGTTTCTTTTTATTCCTATGTGTACATCCGCTGTTTCATTTATACATTTTTTTAAATTTCTCCATTCTGTTTCTATATCCTTTGTATATTTACACTGTTCCTTTAGTTTTTTGTTCATGTCATCAGCATACTTAATCCTTATGTCTGGAGCATTCAGTTTTTCTACGTACCATTTGTCTTTCATTGTCGTGTTTTTTAGAGTTCTTTTGACTTTTTGTTTTACCTTTGCAGTCACCATAAAATGATCTGTGTCTGCACGCGCACCTCTGTAAGTTCTCACGTCCGTAACCGATGTTTGTTTCCTTCTTGTAATCAGAATATGGTCTATTTGGGACCATGTTTTTTGGTCTGGGGAAATCCATGTTACTTTATGGTATTTAGGATGTTCGAAATTTGTACTAATGATAATCATATTGGTACTAGCTGCTAGGTTACATAATCTTTGACCATTGTCATTTGTTTTTTCGTGTAATGTGTGTTTACCTGCTACTTGGTTAATGTAGTCTTCCTTACCTACTTGGGCGTTAAAATCTCCCATTACCAGTATTGTGTCTTCTCTAGGTAAATTCTCCATTTCTCGTTCAAGTTCCTCATACATTTTGTCTTTTTCCTCCGCAGCAGCACTTTCAGTTGGAGCATATACGTTTATGATTGATATATTAAATGGTTTGGCGTTAATTCTCAGGTAAGCCATACGTTCATTTATTGGTTTAAATTGCATAATGTTATTTTTTATTTTTCCCATAATTATGAAAGCAACTCCATATTGACCTTGTTTTCCATGTCCCGAATACTGTAGTGTGTAGTTTTTTTTATTTATTTCTCCTTGACCTGCCCATCTAATTTCTTGAATCACTGCAATATCAATTTGGTATCTTTCTAGTTCTGAGACAATCTCCTGCATTTTTCCTGGTTCAAGCATTGTTCTGATGTTCCACGTACTTATTTTTAGTTCATCGCGTTTTTTCATTTTTCTATTATATTTTTTCCTGCTCCTCTGTTTTATCTTATCTAATCTATTCATGTCCTTTTCCTTTGTCATTTTCGTTTCCGTTTTTTGTTGTGTGTACGATATTTGTTGTTTTATCGGTTTTTTGGCGTGTCTTGGTTTGCCTTTTCCAGTTCATTCTTCTCTTTGTTCCATTTCCATATAGCCCCGTCAATATTTAATTTTTGATAACCTACTCTGGTGTTCATACCTTTTTCTTGTTGAAATTTTGCAATTTTCCGTATTTCTTGTTGGATCTTCATCTCTTCTTGCGTTAGATCGTTATTGATGTATATTTCTGGCTTTGATGCCCTTAGTTTGTTTTTGTTCTTCATGATTTTAATTTTTTCATTTCTGTTTTTTAGTTTTACAAGACATGTTTTGTCGCCTATTTTATAAGCATCTTCTATTTCTACTTTAATGCCTAATTCTTTTTCCACGAAATTTGCCATAATCTCGTTGACTACATTTGGGTTATTTGTATCCATCGGTAGACCCTGGACAATAACATTGTTAGCCTTTCTCTCTTTCTCGAGCTGTTCTACCTTCATTTTCACTATCTTTAGTTCCTGCTTCATTTCATCATTTTCCTTTTTTAGTTGTTGGTTACTTTGTTTGAATTCATTTATTTCTTTTTTTAATTCTCTGAGGTCATTTCTATATTCTCGTTGTTCTTCTTTTATTCCTTTTACCTCCGTTGTTAGATGTTTTGTTTGATCTGTTAAATTTTGCATCATTTTTAAAAGCTGATCTATTTTGTTTTCATCTTTCTGTTGTTTGGTTGGTGTTCTGGTAAGTTTCTTGCTCTTGTTGAAAATATCTTCATCATCTTCCTTTCGACTTCTTTTTTTATTGTCTTCTGAGGTGTAGTCATCATCGCTATCCATTTTTATTTCTTTTTTATGTATTTTTTACTCTATATTATAGCAAGCGGTAAGTTCTAGTTCTCCGGTCAACCCGTCACAAGCTCTAGAACTTCTCAAGCAATAATTGAGTATGAAATTTAAATTTATTAAATATTTTATTTCTTCTAAATTTTGTTTATTTAGTTAATATTATTAATTAGCGGATTTCCTTTCTTGGATTTTTGAAACTTTTTGGATAACCGGCAACGTCGCATTCAATTTGATCAAGACTTGTCTTCTTATCTGTTATTAAAAGAACTGGAATTTCTAAATGTCATTTTGTTTTGAATACAATAAAATGTTTTAAAACTTACTTACAGGTCACTTTTTGCCAATTTTCTTTGCACTGCAGAGAGTTTATGTCCTCATACAATTTTTCACGTATAGTTTGGATTTTATTTCTCACTATTACCTCAAAAATCGGAATAAACACTGGTAAAAATGTTTAACACTTTTTCTCAATATACTTTACTCTTTTTAAAAAGTTAAATAAGTCGCATTTGATCTATAATATATTAAGATTATTATTTAAAATTCACTGCAACAGTGTGAACGACCCTACTGAATGCTAAAACACGAAATCAATGAGCAATATATATCTCTTTATCTTATAATCCACAAGGAATCTAAGTTCCTCTAGTTGGCTGTATACCATATATAACAAAAATTTTTATTAAAAATCCTTTATAAAAGGTATATAATTTAGGCCGGTTGGGTTTTTAAATTATATACCTTTTATAAAGAATTTTTAATAAAATTTTTTCTTTATTTTATGGTAACGTTGATCTACTATTCGTTTTTGCTCGTCCCAAGAACACGACGTTGTCATGTATGAATTTTACACAGAATATTATCGTACTTTTAGATGTTTTCTATGTATAAATATAATATTATATATAAATAATGATGTTATTAAATACATTTTATTAGATATCTTAACGAATACAAAACTATCATTAATCTATGAAAATTGTACTGCATGAGAATAATTAAAATTTGTTATAGAACATCTATCATCACAAACTAGCAACGATGCCGTCGCTTTATCGAATTTACATTTCTGAGAATCTACTGCCTACCAATTTAATTCTCAATTACAATTATTTGTTTATGTATTTTCTCTTCTTTTGTCTACACAGTTAATTAGCTATTCATCTTTTGTTTTAAAATACCATCTTTCTTTTTTTAGTTTGTCTAGTTAAATATATTCTATGTGCTTTATTTCGTTCTTCAATTGTCACCTTATTTTCAATATTTAGTTGATAAATGAATTTATATATATATATATATATATATATATATATATATATATATATATATATTGTGACAATTAGGGTTTATAGAAAATAATTTATAAGTTATATACTACATAATATTAGATATTTGGTTGTTTTAAATAAGTTATATACTAGAGAATTTAATAAAAATATATTTATGTGAGGGCATTTTTAATAAATTAGCATATAATAAGTGTAAAAAGTTGTATTTTAATGTTGTAAATAGATTTAAGTGAGCCATGTGACTAGGCAACCAACTATACATACTCCAAGTGTCATATTAAGAATTTTTACGAATATAAGTGGGGTTATAATAATATATTGTTTGAATTGTGTATTTTATTAAATTAGAGTGTTAGTTACTAATTTGAATGTTTATTCTGATCTGAAAAGCCTAAATGTCAACAAAATTATCAATGGAACATTAACGAATTCTCCAGAGTGCAGAGTGTGACCATTGTTTACAGTCGAACATTCTCGATATAATGATTATGGCGGTGGATCGAACAGATATTTTTTTCGAGAACATCTATATGAAAGTAATGGAACAAATTGGAACATGATCTCTTACCAGATGGTTCTGGAATATCCAAAAGGATATAAATACCCGTGATTTGGATTCAAGATAGCAGTTTTTAGTCAGAAGTCAAGCAGTTTATTATGAAAGTTAGTAGAAGATAGACACAATTAATTAGTGAAGTCAATTGTTCAGAGTTTTAGTAAGTCAGTCAAGCAGTTTTATAAGAAATATGAAAGTTAGTTGGAGATAGTCCAATTGTTTAATATAGTAAGTTAAATGAAGATTAAAAATTATGCATATAGTTAATGCACATTTATAATTATACACAAATAATTATTGAAGATTATAAAAGTATATTAGAAGAATATTGGATGGACATTGGAAGGAATTAAAATTATATTATGATTGGAGATTAGTATAAATCAACTTATAATAATTGGATATTGGTATATCGAAAAGAAGAATAAATATAAATGCTGTTTGCTGGTTTGGTTGGTGGTGTATGGATGCTGGTGGGGAGGACTGTGTCTTGAATTGGTGGAGGCTGATAATTGGAGGAAGTGGTTTCGCGGGAAACAGGGATGGCTGAAGTACGAAGACATTCAGTGGTGATTGGAATCTGTATGGTGGGGAACGGTTCATTTGGGCATTCAGTGAAGGAAAGGTACAAAATTTTGTTGATATGGTTTAGTTAGTGTTATAACGGTTTCAGTTTTGAGGATGGTTTGTTTGGATTTAGCATTGTCTGTAGAATTTGATTAGTTTTATAGGAGCATCAGTTTGAAGATGGTTTGTTTTAAGTTTGCATTGGCTGGGTTGGATATGTATGTGTGTTTCGTAGTAGTTATAATAAGGATGATTTGGGAAAGTGCTTGCAAGCTGGTTCTTTGAGAACCGCGATAAAAACCCTATATTATTAAAATACTCATTGCTCATCATTCAAACAAAAAACACATCATAACAATATATATATATATATATATATATATATATATATATATATATATATATATATATATATATATATATATATATATATATATGTATATATTTAAAATGTATTTAATGGATGAAAATGTATTTAAAATGAATTTAAAATATATTTAATGGATTATTTCTTTATTATTTAGAACAACATATTACAACCATCTTGTTTTGCTTACAATTTTTATAGTCGTTGACTTTGACGTAAGTCTACAATACACTGTAGCCAATCTACACTATTGTACCAACCTATTCGCTCCGTGCGTGACTGACACGACACCTATTGCCTTCATCTGACACTTTTGGACCTCCCAATTTGAGGTTAAACATTTTACAATTATTAATAATTATTTTTTTATTACATTTTTTTAATTTATGTACAAAATAAATGTAGTATTAAAAACTGGGTTTCTAAAAATTCATCATAATTTATCTTTTCAACCCCAAACGGAAAAGAAAGGGAAAAATTTAGTACTGGCAAATCAAGTTTTTCATGTGAAAGAGCATGTAATTAAAAACAATAATAGTAAAAGTTATGATATAAAAGCTAAAGTCATCAGGCAGGCTGCAGTTAGCTTGAAGCCTTATGAAATATCATTTAAGTTAAATTATTTAAATTTTTCCTATTTCAATTGCATTATAAGAAAATTATGTGATATTTACTTTTTTATATTAATAGCACGAATCCATCTTTTTCTTTTCTCTAATTTATATGTAATCTTTGGAAACCTATAAAAACTACACTCACAATTTTTGCTATTATTAGCACACTTAAATACGCAACATGTATTTGCACCCATTTTTGATCAAATTTATGCGTAAAAAGATAGGTCCAATTTTGTCATATTTCGCCGCTACGCACACTGGCATCGTTTCAAGGTACCCCTACCATGGTTACGCAGAGAGCGAATACTTAACACTTCTCCTCGATTTGAACTTCAATACATTACATAGGAGGAAAAATCGCTTAAATCTAAACAATCAAAAATATTCTTATAATAATTTTACATCAGTTAAGAAACGCTTGACAAAGACCTTAGATGGCAAAATTTCTCAGGCTTTGTTAATATATCTGCTAGATTATTCGCAGAGCAAATATAATCAATACATATCAATCGTTTTGAAACTAAATCTTTTATATAATGCTCTTTAATGTCAATGTGCTTGACATTAAAGAGCATTCTATAATTATTTATATACTTATATGTGTTACTCTTCTTTATCTTCTCTTAAGGTTACGATACTTATGAAATGGGTTTAAATTAGTTCACTATATTTTTATATATTTTTTTAACCATAAAATCTATTTCAAACATCTCCTATTTCTCCTTACGAATAAATAAAATATAATCATATGTGTCTATTGTGAAATTTTCATACTACTTTGTTTCTTTAGTGCTATAATTACGCCATATCTAGTTGTTTCTTTTATCAGCTGCCTTAGTGCCCATTCCTGAAAAGAGCCTCTCACATTCCAAGTTCCCAGTTTCATTTTTTTCCAATTTATCTTTTTCGTTTTCACTGATATGTTGTTTTTCGATAACAGGGGTATTTAGTTTTGTTTTGATTATTCTAATTAAAGTTTACTAATTTCTGTTTGGTGAACTTAATTATTTTCGCCATAAGCTTACGTTGCAAATGTAAATTTTAAAATGAAGTTATAACTAACTTCTTTTTGGGCATTTATTAATTAATTATATTACAGATATAATGTGCACAATTTATTTTAGATACACAGAAATTGTTTACACGATGACGCTTTTGGTGTAGGGGAAGCTTTAAATGAAACAGCATTCGACAAGGGATTGGTAGCTAGAGGATCACATTACGTTATTCTGGGAAGTTCCAAAAACAATAATCCAAATGGTAAGTAAATTAGATATTTTGTTCTTAAGTGTATCGGATAAATGAAAGTTAAAGAAAATGTACGATAATACCAAACCAATTAAAATTTAATATTTTATGTAAATTATAATGTATATGTTTATGTAATTATAATTATCCATACTTCGTAATGGATACTACATTAAAGACCAAACAGATCTTAAACCACTTTTAATGTAGCATCATATAGTTTTAGTGTCGAACTAAACCGTTTGTATAGTTGCAATAACAAGAAGATGGTCAAATAGTCGGATTCTGGGTCTCCGTAGCCTCTCAGCCGCGAAGACATGAACCACGTTACTACTGGACAATGCACAACGCACAATGGGTTTTGGGGTTGAGTTTAACGAGAGAGGGTGAAGGGCGAGCTTCCGGTGCCTTTAAATAAATAAAATACTTCAACTAAGGGAGACAACTTCTTTTGAAAAAATTAGGTTTGTCAGAAGCCCTAATTAGTCAGGATCAGTAGGTTGGGGCTGCCATCTACGTTAAGATGGCAGCACTAACAATGGAATACCTAGTTAAAGGTTGGTAACCTGCACACACACACACGCAGTGATCAACCCTGCCCCTAGGAACATGTGTATACCATTGTAAGAGTGGGATCCACATGTCCGAAGATCAAACCGGTCACACTTCGCTAATCGAAGTGGTACTTATCTGACCCCCAGGCTTTTCCTCCACCCCTCCTCATCGTGTGAGTTACGTGAGGAGGCTTATGATCTGAGCGTTACTTAAGGTGCCCTGGGTAATGGGACACCCTCTGTTTTTATGTGTGACTGTGGTTATGCCACCTATTTAGCGGTAGCCACATGTAGGCTTTTCTCCCTATTTACTTTACTGACTCTATTGAAGTTACTCTAACTTTACGTCGGGACTTGAGTCCCTAAAAGAAAAGAAAAAAGCGTGTGTTCCGACCATAGAGCCGCCAGCCTGAGCTGATGACTCTATGCCCGGAAAAGAATGTGTGCCCGGCCACTCAGCCGCCGATTTGGCAAAATAAAATATTTTGTTCTCGCCGGCTGAGCATCCGAGAAGGGTCCGGCCACCAAGCCCATGTATGCCGCACATGACCTCAGTGCTCGGATTTCGCGAGTAGATCAGTTCACTTGATCTGCCTTAAGGGCCAAGTCCGCAGTTGCGGTATATAGAAGGCCAAGACGGACCTTCTATATTTGAGGTTATGAGATTAAAGTTACGTTTAACATTATAATAAAAAATTTAAAAGTTTATAAACACTACGTAAATTAGTTCAGAAAAACACATTTTTTTAGGTCTTCCTTAATGCTTCTGGACTATAACATGCCTGGGCAACAGATCTTGCCCTTTTTTCCTATCCTATGTGTGCGTGTAGTGGGGTGTGCATTCCCAGGTGTATACGGCCCTCACACACCCCGTGTACGATATACACCCTCGTATATTGTACTTATCCTAAGCGTATCCTCTCGCCGAGTAACCTAAAACCTAAAAGAAAAGCGTACCTTATCCCCAGAGTTTTTTTGGCGTGTTTTCTGACTCACTGCATGTCCATTCCGTCTTCTTTACGACCATCTCGTTCTTCATTTACTCATTTGGGTTCTTCCCATATCCTACTATCTGATGTTTTGGTCTTCTGTGTACCGTCCTGATGTTTTCGTTGTAGTTAGTCAGCTCTCTTAACATTCTGCTTGGGTGGTTTCTTAGTCCGTTAAATATTTCGTATGCTCTCTCGTCTAGCGTGCGTAGGATTCTTGTTTGTCCTGAGTCTCTGTATACATATCTCAAAGGTACGTACTTTGGTATTTTTAGTGCATCTCTGACAATCTGATTTTGGGTGGTCTGTATCTTTTTCCTGTTGGTTTTGCAGGTGTGTCCCCACGCAGCTGATGCATACGATAGGACTGGCAGGATAATGCTATTCGCAACCCTGATTTTGATTTTGAATCTTAGTTTACTTCTTCTTCCTATAAGTGTTGAGAGCTGACTTTTCAACGCTTTGGCTTTGTATGTTTGCTGGTTGATATGTTCAGTAAACGTTAGTTTCTTATCGAGTAACGCCCCTAGGTATTTTGCCTGGTTGGTCCATTCTACTGGGGTGTTTCCAATCGTGTCTCCACTGTCTCCACTACCTCTGTGGAGATCATGTCGTTCATGATGGTTGGGGGCGTGGCTTCGTTTTCTATTTCGATGGCTGTCATCTCGTTAGCTGTCATCTCTCCATCATCGGTTTCTTCTTCGCTCTTTTCTCCTCGGTCTCAAGGGTAAAAGAGCCTTCATATCTGCTATGTACGCAGGGTATTCTTCCACGGTTGGATTAGAAAAAAATTTTATAAATTTATTATACAATTCTACTGAACTGGCTACAGAGGGGGTGGACGACACGCTGACTGTGTCGTCATCTTCTTCTTCTTGTGATGTCACCTGCGTGACATCACGTTTCGGGGGAGGGCTTTCACTCATTTTGCCGTAAGGCAGTGAACGTAAGGTTTATAAGAGTTTACTAAAATTCTACACAGAAGACTCTGTTTTTTTACGCCGTCTGGCCGCTGCCAGAACGGTTTACTGGGTGCCGTCCCAGGGACCTGCGCGATTGTTCACTCCCTGTGTTCGCAGAGGGATCCACTTGCTGTCAAAAGCTTTTTCGTAATCAACAAAGCACAAGTGTAGATCAACGTTTAGATCCCGACATCGCTGAATCAATATGTTGATGGCAAATAGTCCTTCTCGAGTACCCATTCCATTTCGGAACCCGAACTGCGTCTCGCTAATATCCTCCTCTAGCCTTTCGTATATTCTCTTATGTATTACGTTCAGCAGTACTTTTAAAGTATGACTCATGAGGCTCAGTGTTCGATAATCAGAGCACTTTTTTGCTGCTTGTTTTTTAGGGATGGTTATAAATGCTGACTTCAGCCACTATTGTGGTATTATTCCCGTATTGTACACCGTGTTGAATAAATCTGCCAATACTTCCAAGTTATCCTCTTCCACTAGTTTTAACAGTTCTACTGGTATTTCATCTAATCCAGCTGCCTTACTGTCTTTAGAGTTTTTGATAGCATATTTGATTTCATCTATCGTGATCTTCTGTCTCTCTAAAGGATTTAATTCTTGTATTTTCTGCATTTCACCTCCTTCATCTTGGAAAAGCTCTCTAACTTACTCCTCCCATCGTCTTAATTTCTCTGGTAAATCTATTAGTAGTACTCCTGTTTTGTGTTTTATGTGCCCTTGCTGTCTATTTCGACCCATTCCAGTCACTTCCCTTATTTTTTTGTGCATATTTCTCAAATCATTTTGTTTCTAGTTCTTCTATCTCTTTACATTGTTTCATCAAATAGATTTCCTTAGCTGTTTTGATTTTTTCCTTAATTATTCGTTGTATTTCTTTATACTTCTGTAGATCTTTTCCTTTATATTTCCTTTATTCTTCCATCTGTAATAGTATTTCTTCTGTCATCCACTGTTTTTTAGCCTCTGACCCATGTTGTATCAAACTTTTTTGAGCTGGTTTCAGTAATGATGTGTTTTTTTTATATTATACCACTTTTTATTTATGTCCATAATTTGTTTGTTGTCAGTTATTGTTTTTTGCATATTAACATTCACATTATTTTTTTTGTGCCATAACTACGGTAAATAGGTACAAAGTTTTGCATCTGGCTGACTCATACCTCCTCTGTCATAATTCTGTTGTGCCCCCATAGCACAGATTTCGCATTTATGTCATCCGCAATAATCAATCCTTTTTCCTTCTTGCATGACTGGCTATGTCTTCCACGACTTTCTTGTATTCTCTTAGTGTGGTATTCTGGGAAGTTCCGACTCACTACAGTCAACTCTAAACAGATACCGTTTACCTACTCATTTTGGCATTACCATTTAATTGTCTTGGTTGAATACTATAGAAAAAAACAACCAATAAATAGATAGTATCTACTTATTATGCCAATTTGTTGCATTAACCTAGCGACAAGATAAAAGAAAAACTGACCCATATATTCTAGAAAAAATTAAGGTAAAATTGAATTTTTTACCATTTTTTTTTTCAAATATATTGTGAAAAATAAATTAGAATATTGTGGTTTAATCCCATATAAAATCGTAGATCGTAGAAGTTTTTTACTTTTTTCTTTTATATGCAAAAAACAAATAGAAAAGTTAAAGAATACAAATAGCTGTTTCAAAAGGACCTTAAATTAATACAATTTGCTCATTTGAAATGTTGTTGGAATAAATATATTGAGCGAACAAGAGACCATATTACTCAACAATGTAAAATGATTTTTTTTTTTCGCAAAAAAGACTTTTTGAATTATCTCGTGTGTATTGTCGGAAACCATTCCCGTACACTTAAATAATGTTAAAATTCATCAAATTATCAAGCATCGGTGGTTCAGTGGTAGAATGCTCGCCTGCCACGCGGGCGGCCCGGGTTCGATTCCCGGCCGATGCATCACTTTTTAATTTTTTTTTTATTTACAGGTTATACAACAGCAACTCAGGTGCATGATCAGATTCAACAAAAATTATTGTCAGCATGGACTTTTGTTTCTGGTACTGAAAATTTATCTTTTGATCAATATAAATCAAAATATGTTATGCAGGTAGGTAAACATATATGTACCGCTAAAGATTTTACTTATAATATAATCAAATCTTAAAGCTTTTTATCACAATCTTGCTGGAGAAAATATTAATCATATTCCTACCATAAAAAAAATGAAAAAAATATAACTAATATTATTTATTTTTTTAGTATGCTGGATTAAAACGTAATTTGGATAAAAATGTTCAAATTTTGACATTAGAGCCTTGGAAAGCCGATACATTTTTATTGAGGTTGGAGCATGTGTTTGAGATTAATGAAGATCCAATATTATCTAAACCAATAATGATAGATTTGAAAGTAAGTATGGCAACGTTAGTTTTTTTATTTTTTATACATTACACCTCCCTTACACCTTTAAAAGTATATAACTATAACATCATTCATTTCGTTGTTTCTTCTAAAGCTAATAAAGTTTGGATTAGGTCCGTTTTTCTTCTGATCGTGATGACCGTGATTTTTTCTTAATGTTGCTTTTTTGTATCCTTTATCATCACAGTCTGGTTTAGGGTTTATTTTCTTACGTTTTTGTTTTGCAAAAAATTCTGCTACCATCGCCATCGTCTCTAATATGGTTCTCTTCTTTTTCCGGTAGTCGCCAACATCTTCTTCGATATCGTTAAGCTGGTCTTCTAATTTTACTTTGAGAGTTTCCTCAAATTTATTAGCTGTTCCAGATATTTTATCGCTTGTACTCGTTAGTTCATTTGACATTCTTTTGATTGGAACTTTTGAGCATTGCTCCTCATCTGGTAAAGCTGCGTCACTGAAGCCTCAACATAATCTATTAAGTTTACTGTACTTTCGCCTAGTCTTCTCCACACTCCTTTCTCTGTGTCCTTGCGAACGAAACATGTATTGGCAATTACCACGTTTATTGAGGTAGCTAAGTACATTAGATGAGTCTGCTTCTTGTAGCACTCTTTATGTAGATTTTGTTTCTAATGGTTTATGCGTATGTACCTACATATGCGTTAAAATATTTTATTCAGCATATAACAATTCAGCTTCATACAATTTCTTGGGCAGTGTTGTATTTATAGTTTATCTCAAAAAATATGGCAATTATACGGAGAGGACATAACCGTCTAACACATGAATATTTGTTGACATCATCTCGACAACCAAAATGTGAACACTGTTACAAAACTCTTCGAATTAAACTTATACTTTTCGAATGTCCATTGCGTGCCAAGGGTATTAGTGCTTTGCTCAAAGAGGTCCTAAAACAACACAGACCAAAATCAACTGTAACACAAAATATTATTTGGAATTTATATTATATATTATGAACTGTAAACTGTAATTTGTGTTAGTGAGCATAGGTGTCACATGCACTTTAATTTAAATAATTAAAAAGTAATAAAAAATGCTTGAGCTTATTGGTTTACTTCCACTGTTACTATTTAGGTATATATTTAATTATTTGTATTAAAGAATTCCTTTATAAACGGTATATTAATTAATATAAAAACCCTATCGGGCTACATCACAGAACGTTTTCGGAATAACTATCTGTGCTATCCTAAAATAAGTATAACTACTTTAATTAAAGCAAACGTGAAAGTTAAAATTTTAATTAGGTTATTCCAAAAAGTGTGCTTATTACTTACTAAATGTAAGGTTTGAAGCTACTAAATATGTGGGTAACAATCCTTTAAATATAGTTAGATACACTTTGAATTACAATCTTTGATATTTTTATAAACTATGATATTTAAGTTATACCAGAAATTGATCATGTGGCAACGCAGGACTCAACTGGGGTTGTTAGTCCTTAGACGAAGTGTTTGTGAGGACTTATTGAACAAAGCAGTCAATAGCTGTATTCGCGGAACATACCCCGAATATATTCCGAATAAGTTCGAGATTGGTTTTCAAGGCGCAGGCGTCAACGTAAACTTGTTCTGGACATATTCAGGATTTTATGCACCGCGAACAGTCTTCGGAATGTAATGACTGGTTGCCTAAAACAAGGTTATACAGAGAAGCCTTTTCTTATTTTGAAATCGAAATTAATGTCGACCAAGGATGTAATATACTCGTTGTATATTAACATCTTTAATTTCAACAAATGCAACAATGGAAATAGCAAAGAGAATAGCTGGCAGGGATTAGCTTTTCTTAGAAAGTTAGAAATTTGATTAGCCTCTTTTATTTCGACAATGTAATTTTGAATTTCCACGCCAAAATTCTTTTTTACTGCTAAACATTCAGTACCACATAATTGGTCTCACGGTAGTCTTATAGGACTTACCTTTTCGTTCTATTGGTAACTTTCTACCACACAGCATTCTGCTCGTCTCTCTATTTCATCCATCCCAATCTAA
Organism: Diabrotica undecimpunctata; assembly: GCF_040954645.1. Taxonomy (NCBI): domain Eukaryota; kingdom Metazoa; phylum Arthropoda; class Insecta; order Coleoptera; family Chrysomelidae; genus Diabrotica; species Diabrotica undecimpunctata. Next base: position 87,241,000 of record NC_092811.1, on the reverse strand, counting down.
TTTTACTACTTGCATTGGAAATGACATTTTTAAAAGAACATTCCAAATATTCTGTTTTGGACCTACGTAATTTTGTAAGCTTTTAACCAGTGCGTTCTACCAGTCCTCACATACGGGGCAGAAACCTTAACTCTCACAAAAACATCAGCCGAAAAATTGAGAAGGACACAACGAAAGATGGAGAGATCAATGCTTGGAATAAGCTTAAGAAATAGAATAAGAAACGAGGAAGTTCGTAGACGAACCGGAGTAGAAGACATTATCGAACATATTACAAGGCAAAAATGGAGATGGGCAGGACATGTTGCAAGAATGAAAGACGACAGTTGGACAAAAAAATTGCTTGAGTAGAGACCACGGGCTGACAAGCGAAGCCGAGGAAGACCCCCAACGCGATGGACCGACGACCTCAAAAGAATCGTGACCAATTGGATAGCAGAGGCGCAGAACAGAAGCAGATGGAAAAGTCTAGAGGAGGCCTATGTTCAACAATGGACAACTCAGGGCTGATTGATGATGATGATGATGAATTTTGTAAGAATTTCTTACATGATAACTATTGATCTTGAGAAGGCATTTGACAGAGTTCACAGGGACCCACTGTAATAGACATTAAGTAAGACTACTGGTTCAATATGTGAAAGGAGTGCAATTACCTGCAGTACATACCTATTGGTTGTAAATTTTGTCTACAAAACGTTAGCGTTCCTTTTAGAGTATATAATTCTGTGATGTTTCAAAAAAGGTTTTAGATATACGCTTGCTATCTTTTCTACCAGTCTTTAATGTCTGGTATTATTTTTTTATTCATATCAAAATCAAACGTAGTATATCATCTCTTTTTTCTGGTTCTTGTCTATTTATTTTTAATAGAAAAATATGGTAGGGTTAAATAAAAAGACACATAACTATGTTACAGTTAAAACTTTTATTCAGATCACAATACCAGATTATTATTTTTGTCATAACTATCAGTACTAACATCACTATCACTTGATACATAAGAAAGCATAAGCAGTACGATGATATAAGTTCGTTCTGGCATCAACATTGGGAATCTTCGACTCGTGATCGTTTTTTAAGATGGCGGTTCGTCTTTTTTTCGACTGTTACAGTTCTTCTCTTTGTCTGTCAATGCCAATTCGTCTTCTCTTTGACTGTCAATGTCAATTCATACGTTGCCTCGATCGCCATTGGTTACAGTTATTAGCCAATAGGACCTTGAGGGGTAGCGTTTTCATGACATCATTGGGCTGCGTCTACAAACCAGCATTGGGGACGTTTACATGTCACCACTGGTCAGGAGTTTACTTGGTGGCGTCCTTATACCGCCATTGGTCGAGGATACGTAAGCTCACGTTCCGATGAGGGCGTTCCTATTCCACCATTGGTCGAGGTTACTTCCTACCGTCACAAGGGGGCGTTTCTGTGTCACCGTTGGTCGAGGGTACGTTCTAACGTCACGTGGGACGTTCCCATGTTACCATTGTTCAAGGATACGTTCTAACGCCATTAGGGGGCGTTCATATGCCACCATTGGTCGAAGATTTGTTCTTAAGTCACGAGTATTGGTCGAGGATATGTTCTAACGTCCCGAGTGGGCGTTTCTGTGCCACCATTGGTCGAGGGGCGTGGACTCGAGACACGATGAGGCGTTCCTACGTTACCATTGGCCGAGAGGCGTGGTCTTGAGACACAAGGATACGTAAGCTCAAGTTCCTACATGAACCGCAATCTTGAAAAACGATCACGAGTCGAAGATTCCCGATCTTACGAAGCTGTCAATTAAGTTTCACAGAACGAAATTTTGCGTTGGCAGTGTTGCCATGTCCTTATAATGTATATGTTATATGCTTCAAATACCAAGAGAGAAAGCTTTTAAGACGTAGATTTTTATTATATTATCATATGGATTCTGCAACTTGATAACTTATATAAAACACAAATGAATTAAAATTTGTTTTTTTTATATTAATTGCAGTTAATTATTACAACATTTTTGACAATTGCGCTTTGATAGGTTAGTGGGTAGATTTGGCAATGGTGTCAGAACCCTTAAACCACCAGTTGACAGATTCCAACAGGTCTCTTTTTAACTTTATTATTTATACTCTCATTTTACTATTTACTTCTAAAAACTGTTTTAAAACTATTTACTTTTTCTTTTTTTGGTAATTTTAAAGTATTTATTTTTAAATATCTTATTGCTTTTGATTGTATATGTTTCATTTGTAATGTAAATTTTAACACTGCCAAACAACAATATTTCGTTCTGTCAAACTCATTTGAGGCTATCTTCACTGGGACCAAATGTGAAAATCGTTTTAACAATTTAAATTATTGTATTTACATGCCTTGTAAAAAGTAATTAAATTATAATTAATAAAGTAATTATAATAATATTGGGATATATATTTTGTGTTACGTATATCACGTATAATTTCAAAACTTTGTTTAACAAACAGTGTTTAAGGTTAAGAATTTGACACGATAACAAGAAATTTTGATCGCATTTTTCAAGTATTATGTACGCTTGTGCGGATTTAAAATGCGAAACGTCTAGAGGGAATCCCGAATATGTTCACATTTTTTTATCTGTACAGCGCGAAGACAGAACTTTACAACCGGGGGGTGTCCAGGGGGAAAAATTTGATCTTTGCGAACGCGGAATTCTGTAATGAGGAGGCACTCTCACTCTGGTTGAGTCCAGGATGTGCTCCGCGAACACGTCTAATGTAACCGGAGGTATGTGTCTAACTGTGACAGTAGCCAGCAATATGTATAATTAAATATCTTAAAATTTGATTGATTATAACAGCAGCAACCATCTGTAATATATTATGTTAAAGGTAAAAGAGAAGAAGACCGATGACATCCGTCTTGTCATCGGTCTTCTTCTCTTTTACCTTTAACATAATATATTACACGTTCCTTTTTTTTTTTTTTTTATGGCAATCTTTATTATTTCCAATGTCAATGTCAACACATAACAAATTAATTAATTCACGGAAACCATTTATAACAAATCAAAATAAAAATCCTTGTAGACCATTATCAACATCTGTATCAAGTAAAAACAACAAATGTATTTACCAAATTTGTAATTTACAACTGACATCAATAAGTTTTACTCGATAAAAATTTTCTTGGTAACTTCCTAATAATCATCTCCTCTAGAAACAACCTCTTTGCAGGTAGGTCTCAACATGATTGTGTGCTCAAACTGGGCGGTGTAGCAGCCTTTGATGTCACACAATGGAGGGTAGTCATCAACGATGTTCTTGTCACACAAATCCTTTAAGGCCATTTGGTATTTCGTTGCTCCAGCACGGTCCAACCATCTTTTACAGAAAGCCAGTGTACCAAAGTTCTTGTTTATGATATTTAGGAGAGTTTTTGAAGACTGCAATCTTAATGGCACATAAGAGACATCAAAATTCTTCATATAATGTGAACATTCCATATCATCGTGTACAACACCTCTACCAGTAGAACCGAAAGTTTCAATTGCATAAAATTCATTCTCTTCCATGACTGTAGCTTCTCCACCTTTTACTATTGGTACAGTTTTCCCAGCATGTATCCTGTAAGGGGATATGGAATGGCCATTTAAGTTTCTTATAGATTTAACTTGGTAAGTTTTTCCATCTAATTCCACTTCATATGATTCCATTACTTCTTGAATTTGTGCACCTATTTCACAGAGTTGAACATCAATACCTGCTGCTCTAATACCAGTATTAGTAGCATCCCTTACAGCTTCGACTAATTTATCATATTTGGGATTAAAAGTGTGAGTAAATGCACAATCTATTATCCTTCCATTAATGTGTGTTCCAAAATCAATCTTGACCACATCATCATATTCAAATACAGTCTTATCACCAGCATTGGGGGTATAGTGGGCAGCGCAGTGATTTTTTGAACATCCGGTGGGAAAGGCAAGTCCAGCTTTCAGTCCATTTTCAGCAATTAGCTTCCTGGCAGTATTTTCCAACTCTTCACATATTTCTATCATAGTCATTCCTGGTTTGATCCACTTCTGGATGTGTTGGCGAGTCTGCCTGTGGGCTTCTGCAGCAAGACGCACTTCATTATAGATATCATTATGCATTCTATCCAGTGTACGCTTTTCTTCAGTTGAAAAACGGTCCTTGGCAGTCCGATCATCTTTATCTGTACTATATTCTTGTATTTCTCTAGTGATATCTGTGAAAATCATAGTGACCATGAAGGTCTTACTGATATTGAGATTGAGATGTTTGAAAATGTTAATTTAAATAATGACGTTATTGTTGATTTACCTAGATTTAAAAATAACACTCGCATTTCAGATAACCTACTGAATGTAAGAGATGAGGAGGAAGGTAACACTATCATTAAAACAAATAAGAGATCTCACAAGCCTCCTACATATTTAAAGGACTATGTGTTAAATTGAAATTGTTTGTATTTGTTTTTACTTGTTTGTATTTGTATTTTAGTTGAATTTGTATTTTAGTTTTGTACTATCTAAAAAAAAAAAAAAGGGAACGTGTAATATATTATGTTAAAGGTAAAAGAGAAGAAGACCGATGACAGACGGATGTCATCCGGTACCGCCATTCCGGCTAGGGTCATGTAACTTGTAACTTCTTGATTGCTATAATAAAGATTCTGAATGAACCTCTTGTTTAATATATATATGACCAAAGGAATCAAACACCATCAATATGTTGGAATTTAGAGTGTGATTTCCCATGAAAGTTTGTTGGAAAAATTGTAAATTAGGTATTATTGGGGATGGATTTAAGGTTGATAAAAGTTATTAATGTAGGTAGGCAACCAACTATACAAATATCTGATTCAATGGTGGAAGGTGGAGAACTAAAGATTATTATTTTAGGATAGCACTGATGATGGAATAGTTATTCCGAAAACGTTCTGTGATGTAGCCCGATAGAGTTTTTATATTATTATACCTTTTATAAAGGAATTTTTTAAATAAAAAATTTTGTAATACATGGTATACAACCAACTACAGGAATTTAGTTTCCTTGTGAATATTTGTATTAGTTCCATTTGGGACCGACCGTTTCAAATTTTTTTGATAAGTATAATATTCCTCTTTACCATATCAAAAATTTCAGAAAGGACAGAAAGGAAAATTATGGCGAATCAGGTTATTTTATTACGTAACCTGATTGACCTTTCAATCGTTACGTAATAAAGTTGAAAAAAATTATAATTCGACTTGATTTTTTAGGGTCTCTTCGCTCCATTTGAGATATCAAATATAAGAGAAACAACACTGGGAGCCAATCAATGGTTATCCGAAAACCACCGTCTAAACTTCGACTCTGGTTTACCGATAGAAGACTTGTGGCTTGCGCACAAAGTCTCTGATTACCAAAATTGGGCACAATACAAATGGAGAGAAAGCATAACAAAGAGAGTAGTTGACGAAACTGATGAGAAGGATAATGTGGAAGATTTACAAATATTACTGAAACCTATGCAGATTCGTACCTTTGTTTTAAATATTAGCAAATAATTATTGTGATTTTTGTATTTTTAAGTAAATAAACAATAGCTTTGATATGATAGTAACATTTGTTTTTTTTTTATATACGATGTAAAGTAAAAAATTCAAATGAGTATCTTTCGAATAAAAAAATTTAATTTTTTGTTTTTATTTTGTTGATCTTAGTTAGGGATTTTTTACATAAAAGAGAAAATCCCTTTAAAGTAGATGGTTAACATTTTGGGTACTTCAGTTTTAATGCCATAAAGTCTGAAAAGGTTTTTCCAATCCCATAGGTTTATTATAGAAAATTGACAAAAGGCTTTCTTTTTTTCTTTCCGTGCGTTCATAAATTGTACCTTCATACCTTTGTGACGTGGCCTCCTAAAAGATAGGTACTTACGTATTTTACGTATTAAAACAATGCTGAAAAAGTATTTTTCATATAAATTATGAAATTATTTTATATATAAATATTATAGAGTAGGGAATTTTACTCGTTACTCCTCAAGTTGACGAGTAAAATTCCCTACTCTAAGATAAATACCATCGAATTTAATAAATAATTACCTATACTCCAAATTCAATAGGATTGTCAGGGCAGACATTTTGTAGTTCGTAAACACTTGATAGTAAGCGGCTATATATTTATTTATTTATTAGCACACAAATTTACTTCTCAATTTTCATTTTTGCCGGTTACATCTGATATAAGTCCGAACTGGATAAAGTATACTCGCTTTGTTGCGAAATGTATTATTTAGTACCGCGTGCAGCTTATCAGTGTCGTTGAGGTGTACCTGAATATCAAGAAAGGGACAGGCGGACATTGTTATCTTTTTCGAAAATAATATTCTTATTGCAATACGGCAACATTGTTAAAACTCGACGGCAAATAGTGAAAATAAATATTAAAATCAGGTAGTCAGAATTATTACATGAGCGCACAGTCGGGTAATATGGCATCAAAACCAACATGCAGTACATCTGTTGATAAACCGGATAAAAGGAAGTGGTTATCTGTGAAAGAAAAACAAATGATCAAATCGGTTTATGAGGGATTACGTAGAAGAAATCAAGATTATGTTTATAGAGGACGTCGCGGCATTGTCTGGTGATTTAACGAAAGTATCGGCTCGTACGGTTTTTGGAATAATTCAAGGTAATTAACCACTTCAAAAACCTATTCATAAAGGACGTACAAAAATTGTATAGGACGATATTACGAAAAGTATAATCCGAAGAAAAGTTCATTGATTTTATTTTAGGAACGAAATGCCCACGTTAAATGCTAATCAACGAGAAATTAATGCAGGCGCAGATGATACTTTAAAATAAAATATCCATGCGGATATTACAAAGAACATTATGTGAAATGGATTTTCGGTATGTAAAGAGAAGTCGGAAAAGTTTGTTAATCGAGAGAGACGAACTAGTGATATGGCGGAGACAATATTTACAAAAAACTCGTGATTTTAGATGTCTTGGGACGTAAAATTTATTATCTGGACGAGACGTGGTTAAATGAGGGTCATACGAAATCCTAAGTATGGCAAGACTTAAATATTAAAAGTTCATGACAGGCTTTTCATGAGGGACTTTCAACCGGCTTAAAAGTACCTTCGGGCAAAGAAAGACGACGCAATATTATGCACATAGGAAGTGATTCAGGTTTCTCGAAAGGCAGATATAGTAGATTGACAAAAAAGCAAAAATATAGATTTTGATGAATACATGAAAAAAAGTTCAATTACTTGATGTAGTGCGGAAACATAAGACTTCCTACATCAGATTTGCAGTAGACGAAATGGCACGTGAGCATGGCATCGCCGTGTTAAGGATTCCACCGTATCATTGTGAATTGAATTCTATCAAACTGATGATATGGCACATATTAAAAATGAGGAAGCGCAAAAAAACATACCCTTCAAATTAAAAGATGTCAAATTATTATTAGAACAAACCATACAAAATGTAACCGCTTCCAACTGGCAGTCATGCATTAAACACGCACAGAAAGAAGAAGATAAAATGTGGGACGTTGACACGCGTGTTGATGTTATTGTGGAGCCTATTATTATTACTCCAGGAGAATTATGCTCGAGAAGATAATGCGATTTTATCGTCGTGTGCAATACAACATTTTTTTCTAGAGCAAGACTTCAAGTTTAGGTGAAAAATAGAATTTTAAAGAAAATTGTAATTTTTAGCACAAAAATCGCAATTGTGTTGCTCCTTTGCTAGGGATATGAATTACTCTGTCAACAAATGAAGTGTATACTTGGCGGACCAGAAAATCAATCCAGTACCTCGAATCAAGTGTTTAAGCAAACGAGTACAAGTTGTGATGCTCCAAAAATAGATATTTCTAATAATGTTAATTGTAAAATTTCAGTTGTTTTTAATCCTTAATGTGTTTGAATTTGTGAATTTTATTGAATAAAAAAAAGTTAAAACAGTTTATCTACTCTTGCTGTTAAAGTGTCACTTTGTCTACAATTGCGGTTAAAGTGATACTTTATCTACTCAAAACAGTTGTTATAGGACCACTTTAACATTAGCTATGGAAAAAAATAATAATGGAATTGAATGGTAAAGTGAATCAGCATAAAAAGATTTATTTTTAATAATAACTAATATACTTAGTTCTAGTGAATTTGTTTTTTGTTGCTGTTTTTGTTTTGTCATTTCCTTCTCCTACGAGGTTATATTATTGGAAGTACTTACCTAATAACTTTATTATTATTATGGCAAATTTGTTTCTCAAAATTAAAGTATACATTAGGCTGCTGGGACTATTATTATTATTTTCTGTAAAGCAGTTGGTGTTTATATTTGAATATAAATTTTATTTTAAAAATATCAATAGGTACATAAGATCATTATTCCAATATCAGTACGTTTAAAGAAGTCTAATGTAAAAGGTTTCTTTCGAATTAGTCCTCACAATGATTTCCCTTATTTTAAAAATGTACACGCCACCATTGAACTACACTCGTCTCTCGTTTCGTGCCCCTCCTGAGTCTATCATTTTAAAGTGATAATCTGACAATCCTATTGAATTTGGACTATACGTGACGTTATCATGGCCATCATAGGCGTGGCCAGTTTTTTTAGTCTGGAGCCATTCCCTCCATATACTTATTTAAATTTCCAACAATGATATTAAATGTAAATCTAACAAAAAACAAAAATTGTTTATAAAACTCAAGTATATATTTACAGTAAAACATCAAATCCTTTGTAAACAGTACTAAACTATGTCTAGTTTTTGTTTCTAGAAGTGAACGATTCCAATTTTTACGCCCCACGAAAGTTAGTGTGGATCCACGGCTCCCGCTGTGGCCACGCCTATGATTGCCATTACGGCAGGCCACGGATTCATCCTAAACTAAACTATGTTCTATTTTCTCTACTGTATCATAAACTATATCAATTCTAATAACTATGAAGAACAGAAGACCATAGAATGAACATTTGGTATTAACGAAGTGAAGCGAAGGGTAGAAGGACAAATAAAAGATAGGTCGGACCATATTTTCTATTCTAGATGAGAATATACAATGGTGGTATGGAGTTCTTCGTATATAAGAAGCATATATCCAATTAAGTAAATATTAAAATCTCCGGATATCTGTTTTAAAACTGTCAAGATAGGAACTAGCTCGGAACCGAATTGATACTATGAAGACGATCACCGCAAGAAATAAAGACAAGCGAAAAATGTTTAAAACCCAGATGAGAATTACTACCTTAAATATCAGATCACTCAACTCACGGGACCAAGAAATAGTTCAAGGGCCGAAAGAGAAAGAAATAGACATTTGTGCTCTATAAGAAACAAAAAAGAAAGGAAAAGGACAATCAAAATTGGGTGAATACATATTGATCTACAGTGGAGTAGCAAAAGAAAACAGGGCCAAAGAAGCTATTAGTCTTACTAATACAACAAAGGTGCCAAAATTACATCAAATATCAGAAATACATATCAGAAAGGATTGTAACAGCAAATATAAGAATGGAGAAGGAATACCTGAACATCATCGGAGTATAAGTTCCAAAAAAAAAAGGGAAAAGTTCTATGACTAATTACAAAAAGTAGTAGATCAAGTCAGAGGGAAGATGATAATATTGGGGGATTTTAACGCTTGAATAGGCAATCAAGTAATACCCGGAATTATAACCCTCTGCCTGAATAAAACAATGTGGACAAAGATCTATGATAGATTATGTTATAACCAACAGAGATACATCCATCGAAAATAATCGACGTAAGATGCCTCAACTTAGCATGTAGGTTGCGACCATAGCTTAGTATTATGTAAAATAAGACTCATCCTGAAATATTTAATATCCAAGAGAGCAGCGCCAACATAAACAAAAATCTAAGTCGAAGGACTAATACAGAATCTGGGACTGTTAATACTGGGAAAAACTCAAAAATAACATAATTAACGCAGCAACAGAATCACTTGGAGGAAGAAAAGTAACGAACACCAACATATCAAAAAAGAAAACACCATGGTTTAGAGTTTAGAGAAAGGAAGTGAAGACAAAATATGAAGAAAAGAAGAAAGCATTTTTACACTACAGAGCACAACAAACACAACAGGTATATAACCACTATAAACAAATCAGAAATAAAACGAATACTTTAGTTAGACAAATAAAAAGGGAACACTTACAGAGCTTCTCAAAACAGATGGAACACGACTTCTACGGAACAAAAAAAGAAATATGGAGAATGATCAGAGGACAAAGAAAAGGATCGAACTAATATAAACTAACCACATTCAGAAGGAAACCTGGGTAGACTAATTTCGATTCCTATTTGCTTAAAATGACGATAATGAACCACCAATACCAGAGGTGACGACAAAGGAAAAAATAAATATTGAGGAGAAAGAGGTAAAGGAAGCATTATGAAAATTAAAAAATAGAAAATCACCAGGAGAGAACAGAATACCGAACGAACTCCTAAAGTAGGGAGGACCAGATCTGACTAAACAACTATTAAAACTAAAACAAAAAATAATAGAACAAAACAGAATTCCTCAAGAATGGAGATCAAGCATCCTAATACCTCTCTTCAAAAAGGGAGACAAATCGGACCTGGAAAATTACAGAGGAATTAATTTATTAAACACAACACTAAAATTAACAACCAAACTGATAAAAAATAAACTGAATGAAATTATAATACTAGCAGAAGAAGAATAAGGTTTTAGGTCGGGAAGATCATGCATCGACGCTATATTTATAATGAAGTAAGTGTAAGAGAAATCAGTAGAATACAACAAAGCGGCATGTCCTATGTTTCGTAAACCTTAAGAAGTCATTTGACCGGGTCAAATTAAAGGTGGTAATCCACTTAGTGTACTCCAGGAATAATCAAAACGGTCGAAAACATCTAGCAAAACACACATTGAATGTAAAAGTAGAATAAGAACTAACTGACCCTATTGAATCTGGCAATGGGATAAGACAGGGAGATTCCCTGAGTTCTCTAATGTTCAACCTGATTATGGATGAAATAATAAAAAAAGTAAGAACTAAAAAAAGGATAACAAATGAAAGAAAAACAACTTAAAATAATCTGCTATGCAGACGACGCAATACTAATCTCAAAGTGAAGATGATTTACAACATATGCTGCACCAATTTAATAGAATCGCCAGAAAATTTAACATGTTAATTACCCCAAAAAAATACAAAATGCATGGTTATAACAGCAAAACTAAGATGTGAATTGGAGCTAAAAGGTCATATAACAGAACAAAGTAATGGAGTTTAAATATCTAGGCATCACATTATCTAGCTACGGAAAGCTCTAAACTAAAGTGTAAGATCAAGTGAATAGAGCAAAGAGAACCGCAGGTTGCCTGAAGGAGAAATAAAAATATCAGGAAAGAAATGAAAGGCAGAATTTACAAAACAATCATCAGACCAATAATGGCATGCGCGACAGAAACACGACCTGGCACAGAGAGGACAAAAAGAATGTTAGAAACAGCAGAGATGAAAACACTTAAAAAAATTGATGGTAAGACACTATGGGGCAAAGCTAGAAGTACAGATATTCGACGTAGATGCAAGGTGGAGAACATCACGAACTGGGTAAGAAATAGAAGAGTAGAATGAAACGATCATATAAGCCGAATGACAATAAATAGAGTAGTAAAGACGGCAAGAAACGGTTCCCCAATAGGAAGGCGATCAGTAGGAAAACTACGAAAACGATGGTACGACAACTTACTGAAGCCACATTGAAAAACAGACGGAGTCATGTCTACATAAAAAGAAGAAGAACAACCTACTCAAAAGAGAAATGTTAATTGTCTTACGAAAATAATAGCACAGAATACACAAAAAAAAACTGGTGTGACAGTTCAGTGGGACTGCCGGTAGAAGTTATACTTCTATACACGCGTTCGCCGTTAAAAATTTATATAGGAGTCAATCTGCACAATCATTACATATGTAATGCTATAGGTAAGAGAGAGCAGAAAGAGAAAAAGAATTAGTTATATAGGTATATGGTGCATCGTTTGCTGTATATAAACATTTGACCTGTAATAGGAGTATAGTAAATGAAGGATTGTATCAATATTCTAATGAAAATATATGTTTTTATTTTTATATATGTATAAAAGGAGTTGAATGCAAAAAAAAATTACACATACTCTGCAGTAAAATTCATTGTTTATTTTGTTATTAATATAATAATTACAATACAATAAATACACTGCAACATAATTCAATATAATAATACAATATAAATTAAAATGTAATATTCATAAGTATTTAAAACTGCCATATACATAACTTACTTTACGAAGATACAAATAAAAAACCAACAACTAGGATTGTGTTGTAAATTTTCATTTTATTTTAAAATTTAGGTATATTTTTTTGCGTATATTACATATATTTAATAAGATTAACGTGAGGTTTTTAAATATTTCAAAAATAAAAAAGGAAATTCATAATTGGGATTCGAACTCACAACCACCAGCGTATGAACCAAACACGTAAAGGATTTGCCAATTAGACACTAACGGATTTCAAAATTGACAGTTCTCGGTAAAACAGTGATTATTTTGAAATACAGAAGCCTAAAATAATTATAAATGTTTAATTTTAAATAATACAAAACATATCACATAAATAATACTATTAATACATATTATATTATATATAATATTATATATATATATATATATATATATATATATATATATATATATATATATATATATATATACAATATTATATATATAATATATTATATATTAAATATATATACAAAAGGAACATTTTTCTTCTCGAGAGAGGAAGAGAGAGAAAATATATCTTCTGTTTCTCTCTTACTCATTATCTTACATATGTAATGGTTTCACAGATTCACTCTCATGCAAATTTCCAACGCCGACCGTGCGTATAGAAGTATAACTTCAAAAATCATTAACAGGAAATACTAACAAAATACAAAATATTAACAGAATCTGAACTTTTTGCATCAGGAAGATTGATTTCTATATTTTGTGGTACTAGAGGAAGAACTTGAAGTACTACATAAAGTAAATGCGACTATATTAAAGCAATATATACATCCACAAAGAAGAAAGTATGGATGTCAGACGAAATTCTAGTTATGCTGGAAAAGAGACGCAGCGCTAAATATAAAAGTTACGGCACTGTTAAAATATTGATATCAACTAAACAAAATTTAAATATTAGTGTCATATACCTAATATATCATTTACACGAAGTTCAGATTGGTACAATATAAACTGTCAACTGTCATAAAGTTAGCCTTAACTGCATACTCAACTTGTTCGTTTCATTTATAAGTTAAAATTTATAAGTTTTAACAGGTTATGGTGACCCAGACCATTTTATTCCGGCGATAAATAAATAAACGTTGCATACTAGTGAGTGTTAGGGTTCAAAATGACAGTGAATTACATGTCTGCGTTGCCATAGTTGTTAGGCCGCGAAAATTACGATGACTGGGCTTTTGCAGTGCTAAATTAAAGGTTTGTCCACGTGTTTAGATGGCACTAAAACCGGAGTAGACAAACAAGAAAAAGCTAAAGCCAAGTTAGTTCTTTTGCTTGATCCATTGTTATATATACATATAAAACAAGTAAAAACCGCGGAATTTGGGACGCTTCAAAAAAGTTGTTTGGTGACTTTATTAAGAAGTCTAATGTCAACGCGATTTTAAAATTGCAGTTCACTGGCAAGTTATGTGAACCAAACAGCTGAAAAAGGACAAAAATTAAGTGGAACTGATTTTAAAATTGCGATGAGTAATTAGGTTCGCTACTTTTGGCGGAATTACCTGATTGATTTTCACGAATGATAATGGCGATCGAACATTCGGGAATTGTGATTTCTACCTATTCAATCAAAACAAAATCGTTGGACATGAAAAGTGATATTGGTAATACTGGTAGTGCGTTTGCCACTGATAGTACCTATTAATCACAAACCATACATTGCTATTAATAGAACCAGAACCAATCACACCAGACGGGTGTGAAAATAACTCCAATCACAGAAGAAGTGATGACGGCATAAATGACAAGAGAGACAGTCAGACCGAAAATCAGATGATCATTGTAAACAAACAACTCATGTCCGAACCGAAACTGAGTGGTATGTGGACTCGGGAGCTAGTGTTCATTTAACGCCAAATGAAAACTGGATTAATAATAAAAGATTAAGTGATACAGGTGACATTATAGTTGCTAACAAGAACATAGAGTTCAGTTGATTTGGATTTAACAACTGTTGTTAATGAGAATCATTTAAATATTGTAGTTCAAAATGCTCTTTTTGTTCCAAAACTTGTTCCTTGTTCCCAAATAACCTTTTATCTGTCAGAAAAACTAATAAAGAATGGGAATTCAGTTAAATTTAAAAATCATTGTTGCAAAATATTTAACAAAAATTCTGAACTAAGGCTGACTTGATAAATGGTGTGTACAAATTGAATATTAAGGTGAATAAAGATTTTGAAAATCGTTTATTTGTCAATGGCGAAACATGGCATAGAAGGTTTAGCCATATAAACAGTGTTTATTTAAATAAAATGAAAGATGGAATAGTAGATGAACTGAATGTGACTGGGAACAAGGTCACGGAGCCAATAGTTTATTGGAGATTGTACACACTTATGTATGTGGACCTAAAGAGAACAGATCATTAGGTGGCTCCAAATATTTTGTTACTTACTAAGACGGTTTTAGGAAAATGATCTTCACTTCTTCAAAACTTTGAACTGGAAAAACAGTTCGTAATTTTTAGTTAGGAGGAATATAGATTAACTAAAAAAAATAATTCAGGTTTTTAACAAAAATATAAAGTAAGCATTTCACTTGGTTTAGTAAATGAGCCATTTTATGTTTGTAGTGTCACTCAGGCAAAGCTGACAGATTCCATGAATATGTTCAAAGCACATGAATTTTTTGCATTTTATGCATGAAAAGCAAGTACACCTGTTCTTGTTGAAAGTAGAAAATGCACAACGACCCTTTGTGTGATTTCTTTCGGAATTGCACGAGTTACATCTGTGATGCCGTAAATTTCACGAATTCGGCATTTGAGGCTAACTGGCAGATTTGTAGTAGTTAGTAGTAACTCGATTTTTTAAATAGGGATATATAAGCTCATTTGCAAGGTTTCTTAGAAAATCACGTCGTTTCACGTTTTTCTCATTCTTATCGTTTGCATTGAAGATAACCATTGAATTAATGCCAGATATATTCAATATGGTATAGAATATAACCATTGGCCAACGCTTTGTGCTTCTTGAACAGTTGTAGTTAGCACTGAGCTGGTCTACCATGTCGACTTTTACTTTTGTTGAATTGTATAGGGCGATAATTTCTGGTTTATTTTGATTACCCCTACTATAATCAATTGCATCATCATGATGTAGTGAGGATACAAGCAATACATTTATATTTTTTTAAGATGATGGGAGGAGTATGTTAGAGAACTTTTCCAAGATGAAAGAGGTGAAATGCAGAAAATACAAGAATTAAATCCTTTAGAGGGACATAAGATCACGATAGATGAAATCAAATATGCTATCAAAAACTAAAGACAATAAGGCAGCTGGATTAAATGAAATACCAGTAGAACTGTTAAAACTAGTGGAGGAGGATAACTGGGAAGTATTGGCAGATTTATTCAACACGGTGTACGATACGGGAATAATACCACAAGAGTGGTTGAAGTCAGCATATATAACCATTCCTAAAAAACAAGAAACAAAATAGTACTCTGATTATCGAACACTGAGCTTCATGAGTCATACTTTAAAAGTACTGCTGAAAGTAATACATAAGGGAATATACGAAAGGCTAGAGGAGGATATTAGCGAGACTCAGTTCGGATTCCGAAACGGAATGGGTACTCGAGAAGGACTATTTGCTATAGTCTGACAATTTTCAGTTAAAGGTGACTAATCTACAAATTGAATTAAACGGTAGCGGCAACCATGTAAAATGTCAGCAGTAAATTCTTACCGGGGTCATTTTTATTGTGTATCCTTCGCCCATGTAAATATGTAAAAAAGTAAGATAGTCTCATAAAAATTTGCCCCCGTAACAATATAAATTATTGCGATTCACGAGTGTATAGTGAGACAAGTTCAGTGAATAGTTTAAAACATCGGTAAACTTATCAATATTTTGCTGGTCTAATATATACTTACGTTCTTAGAAAGAATGGGAATGAGAGAAATTTGATATTTTAGTTTATTCGTTATACATTAAATATGTGCATAGGCGTAGTGTGCTCTATTTCTTATGAATATATTTCTTAAATAGACATTATTATTAATTTTAAAATAGTTTTGAGGTAAGTAAAGTAAATTTGAGGCAAGTTTATTCTTTATATAGTATAAACCCATTAACTGCCGCTCAATATACAAAGATAAATTTAACAATTAATTTATTAGATTGGAATAAAAACGCATAAGTTAAGACTAATTTACAACCAAAAAGATTTTTTTTTCGCATTTTCAAGGAAAACAGTACAATTTTTAGTAAAGGAACATATTTGTATCTTAAATGTAAATTAAATTTTAAGGTGAAAATTTTCGAAACATTCGGGGTGTAGTTGCATTCTACACCTTTTACATACAGTATATAAATAGTATTACTTTTGCATATCCTACATTCTTGCACTATCTTGTCTTTTTGTAATGTGGCCAATAGGTATTGTCGAATCTGGTTTCATCTGGTAAAGCAAATTTAGATTGACATCCATGTACTAAGTTTGACACTGATGTAGCGGTTTCTTCGCCATTATAAATTATAAATATAAATCTATGTCGTCTCATGCTTCTTTTATAATGTGCACTTCTTTATCCTCATTCTTTGACCAATGCATATCAACTTGAAGCAGAGTGAACGAGATAATATACATATGCTAATATTTTTTTTTAAATCTATGTTATTCATTTCAAAATCGTGACGGTTATTCTGCGATGTATAAATATTTGTAAAATATAGAATGCTCTCAATTACTTTTTTATCAAAAAAGAGTGAAAAAACTTCAATATATGACTTTCCTCCATGGTTGGCTTTTATGTTGTCTAAATAGCAATCAGACTGATGTTGAATGACTACTGTGCACGAAGGAATAGCTGTTGTTACAACTTGAGACAAATTTGGATTTACTATTTTTGCCTGGTTTTTTCTTTGCACGTTTTATCTGTGGTTCAGAGGAATATCATAATCAGAATCGTCAGAATTCCCAATCACTTGTATTTCATATGTACCTGCAATATCCGATTTTATTGATTCTTCACAAATAATATTATCAATTATCATCAATGTCTTCTACATCAGAAACTTTCTAATCAATCATTCAATCTGAGTCTTCTTCTAACAAAGCTATTAACTCTTTAGTAGTTAGTGCCATCTTCATTTCATATTTCGAGAATTTACTGAAATAAGCAAATGCACTACTATATACACGTATTCACATAATAATAGTTTAGCTTACTTCATTTTAATTTATATGAACTTCATACTATATTTTTATATTTATATAAACAAATAAACACAAGAAAACTTTAAATTAAGAAAGACAAATACAACGTTTACAGCACACAGCAATTTTATAAATAGAGAATGATGTGTAATGACGAGATCGTATGTTAAAATTTCAGATTGTTTAGTCTAATGAAAAAATAGGTATTTTCCAAAGTTTTCTGTTTTTTGAAGTTCTATATTAGGTACTCTCTAATAAGAATAAAATTTTACTTTAGTTTGTTAGACAACTATTAGACACCTGTCAAAAGACATGATAATTTAATAAATATATTGGTCTTAGATTTAATTTTTACGTAATTACTGTAGCGTGATTAAATAAAACGAGCGGTTCGAATTTATATACATACATTTATTTATAACTTTACAGTTCGGTAGTATCTTAACAACTAACTCTACTTCTAAAATCGCGTCATATATATACCAAAAGTATTGAGTTCCAGAACATTCGGGAGTTGTCCCACCTCTAATTTTGCCTACGTGACCTGTTGTTCTCTCTCGCACTCGATACACGGAGAAGCTTCTGGAAGGGTATTAGAGATGCAATGCAACCGTTACCTGGGCCATCTCGAAAGCATGTTCGTAACACTGCTCCCCTCTTAAATCTGACCGTCCCGATCAGCAACTCTATATGTAGGCACAGGATGGCGGAATCTACAGGACTCTCCAGCTCTGCATGAACCCTTTAGAAAGAAATAACAGTCTACTGACTTTGAAGGATACGATTTCATCGGGTTAATGCAACACACAGTAATTCCTACGCCGGTTTCTCGGAAGATCACTTCAAGCATGCTTCTGACAATCTTCCAGTCCAGATTATCTAGTGCATGACCTATCTTGGGTAAGGCCAAATTCTTGATGTCGTAATTGCACACAATTTTCTTCAAATTAGTTAGAGCACGCCATATATCCTCGTAGCTTGCCCTGTCTGTATACGACTTCCTGGTCACCATATACAGCAAAGATCGAGAACCATCTTCTAATCTCAGTACTCTTCCAACTTTAGGCTGCTGGTTTTTTAACTCGTCCAAACGACCGAATTTCTTATAAAATACAGATGAGATTCCTTTAGTCATCTCAAGATCTTGGGCAACACAGTGGGCTAGAGAGACGTTATGCGGAACCCTAAAAAGATCCTGCTGAACTTCTCTGGTCACGCCGAATCTAGCACTCTTTCTCTCTGCGTAATTTGACATAAATTCATTAAAGCTTGGTCGCCGGTCATCTTTGATCTCATGTTGAAGGGTTCGTGCTTCTTCTGTTTCATTTGAGCCAGCATATGGTGCAAGACGATTTATGTGAACTACTTTTGGTTTACCTTTCGGCAACTTCTTAATTCGGTATATTACGTCATTTATTTTCTTTTTAATTTCATATGGACCTTCCCATTGTCTTTGCAGTTTGGGAGACAAGCCTCGACGACGTTGCGGATTATAAAGCCAAACAAGATCACCTACTTCATAGCTTTCACTCTTGCATCGAGAATCATATTGATCTTTCATTCTGTCACTGGCTATCTGGATGTGTTGTCGGGCAAGTTCATGAATGTTGTTCATTCTTAACTTCAGGCGGTCGACATAATCTTCGCTTGCAACATGTTCTTCGGAAGGTCTGCAGCCAAACTCTAGGTCGCAGGGTAAACGAACTTCACGACCTAACATCAGGCAGGTTGGAGTCTGGCCTGTAGTTTCATTCACGGCCGAGCGGTAGGCCATTAGGAATAAATGAATGTGCTGGTCCCAATCTCTTTGATGTTCCGATACAACTTTGGACAGGTGTTTACCCATTGTTCGGTTCATTCTCTCGACCATTCCATCTGATTGAGGATGCAGGGGTGTCGTTCTGGTCTTATTGACACCAATCAATTTACAGACGTTTTGGAAAAGGGTTGACTCGAAGTTTCGCCCTTGGTCGGAGTGGATCTCCAAAGGAACACCAAATCGGCTAAAGAATTCTTTAACAAGTACCTCTGCAACGGTAGCAGCTTCTTGATTTGGTATCGCATAGGCCTCGGTCCATTTCGTAAAATAATCCATGGCTACCAGGATATATTTATTTCCATCATTTGTCTCTGGAAGTGGACCTGAAATGTCGATTGCTACTCTTTCCATAGGACTACCAACATTGTACTGTCTCATGGGTGCCCTCTTTTTACCAGCTGGACCATTACTGGTTGCACACAGTTCACATTTCCGGCACCATCTTCTTACATCATCTTTACAGTTCACCCAATAGAACCGTTCTCGAACCTTTTGCAGAGTCTTCGTGATACCAAAGTGTCCACCTGATGCACCGTCATGCAACTGACGCAATACTTCTGACACTTTACTTTTAGGTACAATTAACTGAAGCTTAGTTTCTGTACCATCATCGTTCTCAAAGGTTCTATACAGAAGATCATCTTTCAGCACTAGGCAATTCCATTGGCTCCAGTAACACTTGACTTCTGGACTACATGCACTAATGTCTTGCCAAGAAGGTCTCTCACTTCGACGCATCCAATCCAATACTCTTTTTATACATGGATCATCTGCTTGAGCGTCTTGTAGCTGTTGAGGCTGCCATTGCTCATTAATGACGGTGGTTCGTCTCACGGGGCAAAGTCGTTCTTCTAATTTAAGACAGTGATTACAATTTGCACTGCACGGTCGTCTCGAAAGGGCATCAGCATTGGAATGAACTCTGCCAGCCCTGTGTTCGATCTCGTAATCATATTCTTGTAATCGTTCTAACCATCTTGCCAATATCCACTTTTCAGATCGAGTGTGGAGAACCAACGAGAACCAGAAAGTGTATCCAAAGTATCGTCTATTCTGGGCAAAGGATAACTATCTTTTTTAGTTACTGCATTGAGCTGTCGGTAGTCAATACAAAAACGTGTTGAACCATCTTTCTTCTTTACTAGGACTACTGGTGATGTCCATGGACTGTTTGATGGTTCAATTACCCCTTGTTTGTTCATATCTTTGATGATGTCTTCGGCTTCATCTCTTTTCGCAAATGGAAGTCGTCTAGGTTGTTGTCTGATTGGCTGAGCGTCTCCGGTATTAATTTTATGCTTTACTATGCTTGTTTTGCCATTATCCTTCTTATCCATGGCAAAAACATCTTGAAATTCTATCAGCATAGCCTTCACTTTTTTAGTTCGTTCATCATCAAGATCTTGGCACGTTTTAATCATCGTCTCAACAAGCTCCTTTGGATACTTAGATTTCGACGGTTTCTCATTAGTATTCATGGAACAAATCGAAGCCACGGGAACACACTGTCCGATCAAAGTTCTTTTACTTAACTTAATAGCAGTTCCCTTTAAATTCATAACTCTTACAGGAACGACATCTCGAATTCTCACCAAAGCTTTTGCCGTTAGGAACTCGGCATTATTCACATCTTCGACCATCCTTAAACTTCCCTCTCGGCAGTAACCATCAGGTCTGGTCATCAAAATTTTCTCACTATTACCGGGTATTGTTACGTCACAAGTAGTTATTAAGCTGATAACATCTTCTTTGTCTTCATGAAACGGCAACTCTTCACCACTGATCTCGAGAACTCCATCTTTGACATTCAATACAGCCCCAACTTTCCTTAGTAAATCCATCCCCAATATGAACTCATCGGAGATCTCTGCAATTAATACTGTATGTTTCACTGTGGTCTGGCCAATGGATACTGACATATTAGCCTCGCCATATGTATTAATTATCTCACCAGTTGCTGTTCTAAGCTTTACTGTTGCAGGCAATAATTTAAGATGGCCTCGTACTACTTCTGGCCGTGCAATAGTTCTCGTTGCACCTGTATCTACCAAAAACGATCTACTTTTATTATTGATACGACCCTCTATGTACAAGCTATGAATTCCACCTGAGGACGTAATGTTCACAGTTACTATGGGGGCTGTGTTTCTCGAGGTCGGCAGTTGCCCCTTGTTGTCGACCCGTTCTAGTTTTCTGACTGTTGTATTATTTTCTTGCAATTTACGACGAATGTGACCTACGTCGTTACCATTCCAACATCTGGGTTCACGTCTCTTCGGCATCATGTCACGAACTACTTTCCGTACGATTTCCTCCAGACGTTTCTCGTTTTGTTCGTCGCTCTCTTCAGAGGTTCGTACTCGATAGCTCCGTGAAGCTTGACTAGCTGTTTCATGTTCTAAGGCAATAGCGAGCGCTTCATCTAAAACTTTCGGTCTTGCTAGTCGTAAAGCTTTCTGTAGTTCAATGTCTCTTAACCCATTGACGAAGGCATCTACAGCAATTTCTTCCAAAATGTTGTCTGGTACCTCCGGATAAGCCAACCGCACTATACGAGCAACATCTGCTTCAAACTCTTGCAAACTTTCACTTGCTCGTTGAATTCTACTTCTTAGTTGCGCTTTGTAGACTTGCTGTAGATGGGCATCTCCATAACGTTTGTCTAGTCGGGTAAACAAGGTCTGGTAACATTTTTCTTGACCCTTAGGAATCGATCTTAGGATATCTGCAGCATCACCTCGTAAAGCAGCAGTCAAGGAAACAGCTTTTTCTTGTTCTGTCCAATGATTGGCTGTCGCAATAGCTTCAAATTGTCTAAGGTATATGGACCAAGAAGACTTTCCATCAAATGGTGGCAATTTGAATCTCATATTATGTGTCGTTTCGTCTCTGGGTGATTCTTCTTTCACTACCGGATCTAAGGCTATTGTATTAACTGGTGGTAGCACTTTTGTGTTAGTTATCATGGTCTCTAATTGTTTGATCTTCTCTTCTACGTCTTCTATCTTATCGTTAACATTTTTCTGTATCTTATCAAATGTTCTTGAGACTTCTTCAAATTTCTCATTGTTTTGATTACATACTTCGTCGAATCTTCTAGACATATTTTCGAATTTCTCGTCGTTTTGTCTGGCTGTTTCTTTAATAATTTG
The DNA here is from genome assembly GCF_040954645.1 of Diabrotica undecimpunctata. Classification (NCBI taxonomy): domain Eukaryota; kingdom Metazoa; phylum Arthropoda; class Insecta; order Coleoptera; family Chrysomelidae; genus Diabrotica; species Diabrotica undecimpunctata. Next base: position 87,218,511 of record NC_092811.1, on the reverse strand, counting down.
AGAAGTTTCTTCGATCATTTGAGACGTTTCATCGAATCTTTTGGAAACAGTCTCGAATTTATCATCAGTTTTTTTAGACGTTTCTTCAATTTTTTTAGAAGTTTCTTCTATCTTCATTAAAACTGCTTCTTCCGCTGACTGAAACTGGAATGTCTCTGGGTCATCTCCATTCTTGTTGAGAACAGTCTTCAGACGTTCTTGAAGTATCTTTTTGGACCCGCTGCAATCTTCATCGCGTTCTTCCAGTTGCTCACGCAACTGTTTTACTGAAAGTTGTACTAGCAGCATCTTTGGTCAGGCACACACGTACTTTTTAAATGTTCTTTCGTACAAAGGACACTACCGGATGTACTAACTACGCGGATGTTCCCGACGAACAATACTTTTCAAAAGTTCAAAAGTCTTTTTCAAAAGTCACTGCTGAATTTATTTGCAAATCTCACACCGGACACCAACTGTAGCGTGATTAAATAAAACGAGCGGTTCGAATTTATATACATACATTTATTTATAACTTTACAGTTCGGTAGTATCTTAACAACTAACTCTACTTCTAAAATCGCGTCATATATATACCAAAAGTATTGAGTTCCAGAACATTCGGGAGTTGTCCCACCTCTAATTTTGCCTACGTGACCTGTTGTTCTCTCTCGCACTCGATACACGGAGAAGCTTCTGGAAGGGTATTAGAGATGCAATGCAACCGTTACCTGGGCCATCTCGAAAGCATGTTCGTAACATTACTTATGTGTTTAAATAAATAATTAAATCAGTTCAAATCAAGTTAAAACGAAACAAATATAACGTTTATAGCAGACAGCAATTCTATAAATAGAGAATGAAGTTCAAAAACGAGATCGTATGTTAAAATTTCAAATTGTTTCGTCTAATGAAAAAATAAGTATTTTGCAAAGATTTTTGTTTTTTGAAGTACTGCATTAGGTACTCTATAATAACAATAAAATTTTACTTTATTTTGTTAGGCAACTATAAGATACTTCTTACAAGACACACGATAATTTAATAATTATATCGGTTTTAGATTTAATTTTTACGTAATTACTTATGTGTTTAAATAAATAATTCAATCAATTCAAATCAAGTTAAACAAAACAAATATAACGTTTATAGCAGACAGCAATTCTATAAATAGAGAATGAAGTGCAAAGACGAGATTGTATGTTAAAATTTCAAATTGTTTCGTCTAATGAAAAAATAAGTATTTTGCAAAGATTTTTGTTTTTTGAAGTACTGCATTAGGTACTCTATAATAACAATAAAATTTTACTTTATTTTGTTAAACAACTATAAGATACTTCTTACAAGACACACGATAATTTAATAATTATATCGGTCTTAGATTTAATTTTTACGTAATTACTTATGTGTTTAAATAAATAATTAAAAATTTTTTTGGTACGCCTCTGCAAAATTGATAAGTGGAATATGATGTCGTTGAAAAGTTATCGTTAAGGGTTTCGTTAAGTGCTATGTTGCCAAGTAATCACCTTCAATTAAAAATTGTTTTAGTATATCAACATATTGATTCAGCGATGTCGGGAAGTAAACGTTGATCTACACTTGTGCTTTGTTGACTACGAAAAAGCTTTCGATAAAGTAAGACATGAAAAACTAATATCAATACTTATGAACAAGCTCATTGACAGTAAAATCATAAATATAGTGCAAACATTATATTGGAACCAAAGTGCCATAGTTCAAATTGATGGACAACACTCAGAAGAAATGAAGATCTGTAGAGGAGTTAGACAGGGATGTGTTTTATCGCCACTTTTGTTTAGCTTATATTCTGAAGAAATTTTCCAAAACACGCTCAATAATATTAAAGCGGGAGTTACCGTTAACGAAAAATTAACGACACTGTGATCATAGCAACGAGTATAGAAGACTACAACATCTTATCGAAAGCTTAAGTATGAATAGTGCTGAGATGGGAATTACTATAAACGCTAAAAAACGAAGTACATGCTAATTACAAAAAGACCACAAAATATATATCACCTATTGACAATCAATGGTAACGTGATAGAACAAGTAAAAAAATATCATTACTTGGGAACTTTGATCAATGAAACCAATGATCATGCTGCAGAAATAAACAGGCGAATAAAGATTGCCAGATCAGCATTTAGGCACCCCTAACGTGCAAAAATCTAAATTTGGAGATCAGACTACGTATCATTCGCTGTTATATATTTTCAATATTGTTATATGGAGCTGAGACTTGGACATTAAAAAAATGCAATTTAAAAAGAATCGGGGCTTTTGAACTCTGGTTATACCTTCTTCTTCTAGTTCCTTCTCCTATCGGAGGTTGGCTATCATCACAGCTATCCGTACCTTATTGGCGGCTGCTCCAAAAAGATCTACTGAGCTGCAACTATACCACTCTCTTAGGTTTCTCAGCCAGGAAATTCTTCGTCTTCCTATGGATCTTTTACCCTTGATTTTACCTTGCATTATGAGCCTTAATATCTCATATTGAGACGGCACTTAAGGAAGAAGATCAATAAATAAATTTTTTTCAAAATTTATGATTGAAAACTGACATAATGATAATTTTTGGAATATGATTTTATCATTACATATTTTTTAGTAGCTCGATATAGTGTTTCAATAAATCAGTAAATTGTAGTTGAAAAAGAAAGAGTAAGAAAAAGAAAAGACTTTGGTGAATATGTAACATATATGTGTGCGAATACAAGTGACATAGATGATGTTCCATTAACAGTCTCGGAGGCATTACAACGTCCTGATGGAGCAAAGTGGAGAGAAACCCTGATGGATGAAATCCAATCTTTTCGTGACAACAATGCATGCGATGCGGTAGATGTGCCAGAAAATGGTAGTGTTATTGATAATAAGTGGTTGTCTAAGTTAAAGAGTAATAAAGAAAATAAAGTTATATAAAGTACAAGAGTAGTCGCTAGGGGTTTTAATTAAAGAGAATATATAGACTATACATAAACTTTTGCGCCAGTAATGACACTCTTCTTTAAGGTTGCTTTTTTCACTTTCTATAAAATTAGGTTTGGATATTACTCAGTTAGATGTTAAAACAGCATTTCTAAATAGTTATTTGAAAGAGAAAATATACGTACAATAACCAAAGAATTTTGATTTAGTTTGTAACAAATGTTTAAAATTAAATAAGCCTATTTATGAGCCTAAACAGTCTTCTAAGGCCTGGAAGTTTGAAGTAAATAATGTTTTGGAAAATAGTAATTATCAGAAATTAAAACGCGAACATTGTAGGTATATATATAAAACGAAAATATTAAAAATTGCGGTCGTAGACACTTTTTGTACGGTATATTTATTATAAATTTTCTTGAGCATATTTTTGTTTTAATTATAATTAAATTTTTAATATTTTGATTTTTAATACTTCTTTCTTAATATTTTTCATGAGGGGCTTTTCTCTCTATTCTGTGTCCTCTTATCAATCATTCCCTTCTTTTAAAACTTCCAGTTTTCGTTAATTTTTTTTTGGTTTCTATAGGTACCTACCTAGTTAATTGATTTATATTTGGATATTTCCACAATAAGTACCGTAAAATGGGGTCAATAGAAACAGTTTTGAGGTTTTCAGGCTTTATAGTTAGGTTGCTATTTATCTAATCGGCCACGAAAAATATGCAAAATGTTTGTCACGGCTAATAGGTTTAAGGGCCTAGTGAGCACGTTTGAAAAAGTTTCTCAATTAAAAAAAAATAGTGTTTTCTATTCACCCTCCAAACGGGGTGAAACGAAACAATGCTTTGTTTTGCATTAGTTTGGCTTATATACCATTCAGGAGGTCAATAGAGACATTTACAATAGAGATATTTAAAAATATATTAGTAATATGTGCAATTAATTTTTTTATTAAAAAAATATAATAAACATACAAATTTGGAATTTACATCGTTTATTAAGTATGAAAATATAGAAAAATATACAACTTTCTTACTTTAGGGAACACAAACGACCCTGTTGCGTTGCATTAATTCTCACAGCATAACTTTTGTACTGTTATAACTATAGAAACAAAAAATTACGTGTGTAGGAACAAATAAAAAAAAGTTTTAACTTAAATCTAAATCTGCTGCGTTAATTCTCGCAACATAATCTTCGTAAAACTAACAGATTGCATTAATTAAGATCATTTTGGTTGATGGGAAATTTAAGAATCTTCCCATTTGAACTGCTTGGCAGCTCGGAGTTATCAGATGGATGAATTTGACCAACAACTTGGTCAAAAGAGAAATAGCAATCGTCTGGTTTCGTGGGAAATCCATAAATAAACCCTGAGGATTGCTTGGTTTGGCGATGCCTCAAAAAAGTTCCGTAAATGTCACCGTTTTCATTAATAGTTTTCAACACTTTTCCAATATAATACTTTAATCTTTCGTTTTTCCTAAAACTGGTTGAAAACGAAACCAGCAGCCAATCGTTGAATAGATTCTTTCGAAACGGAATAAGCCTGTTTAAAAATTCTACCTTTGTAGGAAACGCTAGGAACGGGAACACTTTTCTGTCCACGTTTTTGATTTTCAGCAATCTGTCTTAAAGGAATATTCATCTCCTCATCATCTGATTCGACCTCCCCTTCACTTCTGTTAACGACCTCTTCATCTTCAATCGTCTTCACTTTCTTCTTCTCTAAAGTCTACTCCAGTTACACTTTTACCAGCTACTACGGCGACCTTCCTTCTCTTTCGTCGTTGTGTAGAAGTATCAGAATATCTCATGGATTTCAGCATATTAACCACTACATTGCTAACATGTTCTTCTACTTCTTGAACATTTGCAGTGTTGGCACTAGGGAGTCGGTTTAGGACTTGATCACGGTCTAACGGGTAGATCCCACATTTTCTAAAACCAGACTTAATATTTTTTTCTTGGTTGTGTCTGATGCTGTCCATCAGCTCTCTAACAAAATGAGGAAAGCGATCTTTAGGTATGGTAGCTGCCCTTCTTCCTTCACCCATTTTCCACTTTTCAGGAATTTTTCGCCATGCTTCTTTTAAGGGCGAAAAAAAGCCACATCAAGGGGCTGGGTTAGATGTGTAGAATTTGACGGCAAAAATGAATGGGATATCATATAGTTTTGGGACTAAAATTGCTTAAGAGGTTGTCGCCGATTAGAATTTTTTCTTCTTCTTCTTTTTCTTCTTTAGGTGGCTATCCTCTGTGGATGTTGGCAATCACGTTGATCCATACAACTTTGTTGACAGCTGCTCTAAATAGATGCATGGTAGTCATTCCTGCCCACTGTCTGATGTTCTTCAACCACGATGTTTTTCTGCGCCCTTGAGATTTTTTACCTTCTTACTTGCCTTGTAAAATTAGTTGAATTAGTTGATACTTATCATTGCGCATCACATGCCCTACGTATGCCATCTTTCTGATTTTCACGATACGCATAATTTCCAGATCTTTATTCATACGTTGGATCACGGTGTTAGGTGTTTTTTTTTCTAGCAAGTCCTTAAGTGCATTTAAATTTTAAAAATACAGAAAACATAGGATGAAGGTTCGCGCTAGTCTACAGTAGTACCGCCTAGTGTAGGGGAGACCGGGGTTAGTTGGGCACAGGAGTTGGTTGGTAAATTTCTAATATTTCGGCATCCGTTCGGGTAAAACCGGCGTTGCTCTTATTTTTCGGGAGGTGTTGGAATACGCGCCAGTTGATGACAGTTATCATTGGTGTGTGGGCGTCGTTTTGTGAGTTTTACTTGGTGCACAGGGCAATCTCTAAGGTCTGCTGCTGGTGACTTTAAAATTCCTTTTAACACGTTAAGAAGATATTGCTGCAAATTTACGATAGAGGAACTGCAAGCACAAACGCAAATGCCTTCAACAATTGTTGGATACTCTAAAAATAGACAGGAAGGTTTTGTAAAAAATAGTATCCTTGATGGTCTACTTACTAATAAAATATTTGGTTTTTGATTTTTACCGATATTCAAGAGTCTAACCTCGCAGATTACATCAAAAAATCTGCAGATATTTATTATGGTCTTACGCCCAAAGAAGTGAGAATTAGCTTTTTTATACGCAACTTCTTTGAATTTTTCGGTTCCAAATAGCTGGAAAACTAATGAGAAAACAGGCCCCAATTAATTTATATCGTTTTTACAGAGAAATGCTGAATTGGCTATAAGGACGCCTGAAGCTACCAGTTTGTCTAGAGCGACGAGTTTCAACAAAATAAATGTGAAAAGATTATTCAGCAATCTAGAAATTGTCCTTGGAAGATTTAACTTTAGTCCTGTGGACATCTGGAACATGGACGAAATAGGGATTACTACAGTTCAGGGACCTGATCGTATTGTGGCAAGACGTGTTGTTAAATAAGTGGGAAGAGTTACTTCAGCAGAACGTGGCACGCTTGTAACTCTAGCGTGTGCTGTTTCTGCTACTGGATATACTGTGCCACCTTTTTTATATTTCCTCGAGTAATTTTTAAGCCCCATTTCCTCACAGATGCCCCGGCTGGAAGCGCTGAAAGTGCTAATCAGTCAGGCTGGATGAAAGAAGTTCATTTTATACATTATATCCAGCATTTTATCAAATACTGCAAGGCATGTAAAGAAAACCCTCTCCTACTTTTGATAGACATACACGATTCGCATTTGTCTCCTGAGACACTAAACATCTGCAAAGATCACGGCATAACAGTGTTATCCTTTTCACCTCACTGCAGCCATAAGCTCCAACCACTGGATCGCAGTGTGCATGTACCATTAAAAAAGTATGTCAATAGTGCGTGTGACTCTTGGATGACTAATCATCCTGGCGCAACGATGACCATTTATGACATACCCAGTATAGTTCGTACTGCACTACCATTAGCGACAACACCAAACAATATTACAGCTGGATTTCAGGTTTCCGGAATTTATCCATTTAATAGTTTTCCGGACAGTAAATTTATGGCTGCTTATGTCAGAGATAGATCGTAAACAAGATCTGCAAGCTATCGAGGAAAAACAATCCCGTATTGTAGGTTGAAACAAATCAACCGGTACGTGACTTTAATCCTTGTCGACAACCCATTGGCGGACCAACAAACTAATTCTAACGAAGACACGCAGCAAGCTGGACCAAGCAGAATTAAAGAAAGTCAGACGCCTACCAAAAAAGGTCCAAATATTTTCGTACCTAAAAATCTGCAGTGCCCCAAGACCCCTAATAAAGAAGCAACATGTAATTTTACAGATCTCGAAAATTTGAAATCGTTTCCAAAAGCCGCAGAAAGAAAAAGGCAACATGGTCGCAAAAAAAGAAAATCTGAAATTTTGACAGATACTCCTATTAAAGATGCTTTAGAAGAAGAGAAAAAGAAAAAAGAAAATAAAACGAAATCAATTAAAAAACAGGGGTTTGGCAAAAATAAAAAGAACACGAAAAAACAAGCAAAAATTAAAGACGATTCAAGTATGATGAGGACACCTTCTGCCTGATTTGCGTTGAACCCTTTTCAAATAATTTGTCTAACGAGAAATGGATTCAGTGCAATGAATGAAAATTGTGGACACATGAAAAATACGCAGATGTGGGCTTGTTCTACGTGTGTCACAATTGCGATTCGGATGGATCTGATTAGATTATTCATTTTTTCTAAGAATAGACACGGATTTTTTTATAATATTAACTTTTTGTAGGCTGAATTGTATATGAAAATAATAAAAATATTAATCAATCTCCTAGTTTCTGTCTTGACCAACCAACCCCAAGGTGTGTACCAACTAACCTCGAATACGAGGTTGCTTGGTACACTTGCGCCCTTAAGGAAAAAATTAAATTATGGAATTAGGATAAGTCCGAACATTAAGTAATTTGAAATTTATGTAAATAAGACAATACTAATCAGGAAATTAAACATATTTTCTTACCATTTATCAGTAAAAAAAATATAGGCGCCTTGATTTGAAAAGTGTACCAACCAGGCCCGGTCTCCCCTACCTACTACTTTTTTTGCTACTGTTGTTGTATAAATCCTTAAATTATAAAAATAAATCCATTATCTACAACTTATTGTTCAGTATTTTTCTCTTTATATAAGTATATTTTTATTAATATTATCATTATTTTTTCAACAGTTTGAATATCAAAATAATTAATATATTATAGGTTTTCTGAAATCAGATTGTTTCCCTCTAAATGCGTCTGCGTAGGATACGTCAGTGTTTATTCAGTCTGCTGTCAACAGCATGAGTGACATCAGCTGTTGAATTATTAAATTAATCTAAAAAGTATTATTGGAACAATTTAGGGTGTTTGCAAAAAAATGGAAGGAAACAAAGACGAAGCACTTAAGTGTATAGATTTAGCAGAAAAATTCATCCAGGAAAAAAACCGACAGAAAGCTGAGAAATACTTAAACAAAGCTGAGAAATTATTTCCTACTGATAAAGCAAAGGGTAAATAAGGATTATATCTTTGTATATTATGTTTAATAGTTATATGCATATTTTTTTATAATACGCAGTAGATTTGTATGTCTAAAATTCTGTCATTAATGAATATTCTGTCATATAGAAACACAGTCATAACTTTTCTTAATTCAACATCAATACTGAAAATAGTATCACATTACTCTAATCCAAGAATAATAATTTCAGCACTTGCAACTTATTCATTGAACTTGTCTAAAGTTTCTAAGTATATTGTGTTTTTCTAGATCTATTGCTTAAAATTAATCTGATGGCTCCAAGTAACCCTGAAACCAACCAACCAAGAAGAAGAGTAACCACACAGAAAACAGAAGAAAAGGAAAATAAAGCTCCCGACTATACTCCAGAACAAGAAGAAGCAGTTAAGAGAATAAAAAAATGTAAAGATTATTATGAAATTCTTGGAGTCAGCAAGGATACTACAGATTCTGAAATTAAGAAGGCTTACAAGAAATTGGCATTGCAAATGCATCCTGATAAGAACAAATGTCCTGGAGCATCTGAAGCGTTTAAAGCTGTAGGTAAGTATCGTTTTTAATTATTCATGGGTATAAAAATTTTGAAGTAATGATACTTGAATTTAACTTTATGGAGACCTGCACAGTTGTTTAGTTATTACTAAGTAGCTGAATGTGCCCACTTTTTAGTTGTTTTAACTCTATAATATAATGTCTATAATAATTATTTTAGCCTTTATTATATTAACAATATAATTAAAATTTTCAGTCTCTTATAAATATTATGTATAAGTATGTGCCTATTTATTAGATCTGCATAAGTTTAAATCATTAAACTTTTCAGTTTGGTTTTCGTGAGAATTAATTGTGCTTGTCATACAGAAAAAAATAGCTCACAGGAATTTTAAAGCATCAGGCAACTCATATGAGGAATTTTCGGTGTTAAGGGAAAGGTGTAAATCATTACAAGCAGTATGTTATAAGAACTATGTAGAGAATATTCAAGCAAATCTTTTAAGTAATCCCCACTGTTTTTGGAGGTATGTTAGTGCTATATGTGGGTCTAGTGCTTATCCTAATGTAATGTCTAATAAAGGTGGGGATGTAATAGCTCAGAATGGTGATGAAATAGTCAATCTATTTGCCAGTTATTTGTCTGGAGGCACTTAGTGTTTGCTGCAGTCTCTCCCCTATCTCTGCTGTAACTTCGCTAAATGGGCCTTTACTATATTCTTCCGTGTACTTTGTCATAATGTCTTTTGCTTCATCGTTCAGACCAGATATGTAATGTTGTTGACATCCTCTAGGTATGTGTTTACATGAGATTCGTTTTACAAGTTTGATGCACGCTTCATAGTTTTTGAGGATCAGGACAATATTTTTCACTTGTGTTTCCAATTCATCATCAAATTTTGCCCAGTTCGCTTTTTTGAAATTAAACATTTGTTTGAAAGGGATTTTGGAAGCTTTTATAACGCTGTAAACGGTTATTCCCACGGGCGTATGTTGCATCTTCGGTATAGGCTTATATACCTTCCTAACGCAACGGTCCTCTAAAGACATGCTGATGAAGGTGAGATCAGGGTTGTAACCTTTCTTCCATATTTTGCTCTGGAACGAATAGGGCAGTTTTGGGTCATGTAGAAGTGCCAGGTTGTTTTGTTCAGCCCATGATTCCACAAGATCTCCATTATTATCAGTTGAAGCGTAGCCCCAATGAACATTATGACTATTAAAATCACCGAGAATGAATCTGGTTTTTTGAGAAGCGAAATTTATTGGAGGGGAGAAAACAAAGTCTCTCTGGAGTTATTTATACACAGATGTCACTGTGCAGTGTGCAGGCTCCTATTTTGACGGTCAGAATTTCAATGTCGTTGTAGCATGTTTTTCAGCTGATGTTACATCAATATCTCTTCTCACGAAGATGGCGCTTCCATGTTTTGCACTTGGATGTTCAATGATAAGCTGCATTCCCTCAACGCTAGATCTATGTGCTGATATGTCACGGTGAGTCTCTTGTATACATAATATATCACACTTGTGGATTTTACACAGTTCAGACAAAATTTCCTGTTTGTTACAAGTAATACCCTCAATGTTTATGGTCATCATTGTCAGTGTAGGCTCTGAGAAGAGCCGTTGATTCTCGTTACTTTGTTCAGATCCAGTGGTGGAAGGATTGGCCGCCCGAGGGGCGTTTCCAGGGAGCGTCAGTGACATTTTGTTCTTATAATATCACTTGCGTGGAGGCTCCTTCCGTGCTCCCCAATCCCCGTGTTTATGGCGGGTTTATAGTCATATCAGTTGTTTTGTCCAACTGAATTAAAAATTTTGGGCTTTCTTTAATTCTTGTAATAAGGTGCACAAATTATTTGTCAACAATATAAGCGTATAAACTTTGGTTAATAAAGTTAAATTTAATTTTATATATTTTTTACAAATAAATCTTCCATATTTTCTTTGTCGCTTTTTCTTCAGGTAATGCTGTTGCTGTGCTTACTGATCCAGAAAAGAGAAAACAGTATGACATGTACGGATCAGACGAAGACCGGTTGTCATCTCATTCTCATCATCACACTTACACAAGAGGTTTTGAATCGGATGCTACAGCTGAAGAACTCTTCAATATGTTCTTCGGTGGAGGTTTCAGTGGACCCAATGTTTACGTTCGCAGAGGAGGCAGATGGCAAAGACAGACTGCTTCTAGTCAATCACATCAAGAACATTCACATCACAGAGAGGTATTTTAGTAGATAGGGCCTCACTATACCACAGTTTGACCTTTGACCCCGCACTCTCGACGCAGCCCCTCGCGCCACACAATAGCCCACATGACCTCGGCGGGGTGACGTCATTGGACTACAGCCCGATTAATTATGTTTAATCACTTTTAAAATTATTAAATTATTAATTATTATTAAAAAAAAAAAAAATTCTTCCTTGAGTGGGACCAGAACTTGCGACCAACTGCACCGAAGCTAAGCATGCACATCGCTAAGCCACGGAGCTTAATAATAACATGTGCCGATAATTGGTATAAAAAAATATTTAAATGTACATGAGATGCGAAAAAGTTGCAGAGTGGTATGAACCGTACGCGCACCCGTTTAGCGCAGTTAGTTTGATATTAGGCATAATATTCTAGATCACACGATTTAGAAACATTTAACATGTGTTATTAATATAAAAAGGTATAGACGTAAAGCCGTTTAACATAATACTGATATAACAGGTTTACATTGTATAAATCAAGCGTTTAATACTAAAAGCTTTCATAAGAGGACGATGAACATTTTCACATACGTCATCAGAAGAGGAGAGAGATGCAGAAACAAATTGATAAAAATGTAAAAAGCATGTTGATTATTAATTCGATATTACTTGTTAAAGTTGGCTGTGATAGGTCTCCATATCCCGCACCAAAGCACACTTCTAAGCTACATAACCGTTTAACATAATCTGACAATAATATGTGTATATAAAAAACACCACAAGGGATTGCGGTATTAAATAATCGAAAAAAATTAATTGTAAAAAAAAGTCAAGTATATCACTAAAGGTAAATATTATATAAGAACATCGATATACAACAATATTGAAGTTGAGAGGATAAATGGTACCTATTAAGTTACCAATGTTAGTTTTCTAAATACATACGGCGTATTCTTCATCCATAGTCACGTCTTACTCAACTGGCTGCCAAACACTTAATGATTTTAAAAATTGATTTGAATCTATATAAAGTGTTGATTAAATACATCGATAAACTGATCTAAAGATTTTTACTAAAAGGTAAACATCTCTGACGCGCTCCAACGCATTTCTGACATATACTGCCAACCACGCTATATTAATATACTTAAAACGTAGGTTCAATGCTTAAACATCAGCTAACAGATATCTAACGCGATCTAACATATAGCATACGTATACTTAACGCAATCTAACGCGTTCTAACTCATATCAGACGTATAACAGATGCATATCAGGGGTCGTATTTTCGAATTCGTTCGAGCATATTTCGCATACGAAATTAGAAGAAATTCGCTCGAAATCCAGTTTTTTATATTTTCGAATAGTGCGTATACGAATTGTTTCGTATACGACGACACGAATGGGTATGAACCATTCGAATTTCGATGCTAGTATACGATCAAAGTAATTTTTGTCATTTCAGTTGTCACTGGGCCCGTGTACGTCAGATAAAATTTTAGCTGATAGTTTTTAATCGTTGTTTTAGATTGAACAATACAATAAAATTTACATTAATACCTACCATATTTTTACATTGAACTTTGTTTTTAATGGGTGGTTTAAATAATTTTTTAATAGAAAGAAATAGTTAACGCCCTTGCCGAGGCAATAATATTAGCGGAACGAAGAGGCAAGTTTACCAACCCATTCTTAACCATCTAGAGGACTATTCGGATGTACAATTTCAAAAATTGTACAGATTAACAAGGCCCCTCACAATGGAGTTGATAGAATGGCTTTTTTTTGTTCGGCCGACACTGAACCACCATATTTCATGCCCTTTTTTACTTCTTGTTTTAGATAACAAATTCACCATAAACTAGGTTAAGTAAAACTGCCAATTATTCTTCTTTTTTTATTATTTAAGTTTTGGTTGTTCGAATTTGCAGTGTTGCCGGTGCAAATTCTTTTAGTGTACGTATAAAATTTCGAAGATCAAAAATACAGATTCAAATTCGTATACGAAATTTTTCTTTCGAGTTAACTCGTATACGAAAAAATTCGATTGAATTCGAAAATACGACCCCAGACGTATAGCATACGTATATCAGACGTATAGCAGAGGTATAGCAGACGTATATCAGACGTAAAGCAGATGTACAGCAGACGCAATCTAACGCATAGCAGACGTATAGCAGAAGCAATCCAACTCATATAAGACATATAACAGACGCGATCTAACTCATATCAGATGTATAGCAGACGTATACCAGACGCAAGATGGTACAAAACAATCGCTAAAGAAAATCTGTCGGAAAAACAAAATTTGTCAGAGTAAGAAATGAAAGAATCGTAAGACACAGAACACAGAATACCGAAGGACCACAACTACGCTGGTATGGACAACAATACCATATTGTTGTTAAGTGTTCCCGCAGTTATTTTTCCTGCACGGATTCACGTCTGTGTACCTTTCACGAAGGGAGTTGTACTTAAACCTATTAGTTGATCGTGAGACGGGACCTGCAAAGTGCGCTGTCAACTAGGGTTAGGTATATACAGTGTATTCCGTACGTTTTATAAACATGATCAGGGGAAATTGTTGCCTGATGGCTATTGATGAACCGTCTATGACTAACATAATTATATTCTTACAGAGACCAATGGTTATTATCCACTTTAAAACAATAAATTACTTGCTCGTCGTAGATAAACTATAGTATGCAAATATTTATGCTTACCTTTTGCCTTTCAGTTAACGTCTTGTGCGTCAAAATCATATAAATAACAACGAAGATATAATGTAATGGTCTTTCGGCACGTTAGTTTGTTTGAACATAATTTATGGATGGTAATCATTCGTTGGTTAGTCTTCGTCATAATTGGATTATATCTGAATATCATTGTAAAATGGTAATTGTTGTAGATAAAATATAATATGCAACAAATCGAAAAATAGTCATCTTGGAGATTTATGTATAGTAGTGGATGTTTATGAGATCTGTGTGTATTAGTGAGTGTTCAGCGGAGACTCTTGTCGAATTGTACGTTCAGTGGAGATTTGTGTATAGTAGTGGTCGTTCAGATGTGGCTTGTAGAGAACGTTTAGGTCCTTATCGGTTTGTGATCATCCGACTCATATGTATGTCGAGTAATATACGTTAGTTGTTTGAACATACTGGAAGAATGGTAAACATTCGTTTGTTAGTCCTCGTTATAATTTGATTATATCTGAATATCGTTGTAAAATAGTAATTATTGTAGATAAAATATAGTATGCAATAAAACGTTATCATATACCAGTAATCATATTTGTGAGTTGTGTATAGTAGTTACTGTTCGGAGGATACTTGTAATGACTGCTCAGATGAGATTTATATATTTATGTATAGTAGTTGATGACCTACATTTCCGTCTTTCCTGTGGTGTCCAATATAATACTATTTGTTATTCTGTTGTCGCTCATTCTTTGGACGTGTCCATACCAGCGTAGTTGTGATGTCCTTCGTTATTCTGTCTCTTACGATTCTTTCATTTCTTACTCTGACAAATTTCGTTTTTCCGACAGATTTTCTTTAGCGATTGTTCTGTACCATCTTGCGTCTGGTATACGTCTGCTATACATCTGATATGAGTTAGATCGCGTCTGTTATATGTCTTATATGAGTTAGATTGCTTCTGCTATACGTCTGCTATGCGTTAGATTGCGTCTACTGTACGTCTGCTATACGTCTGATGTACGTCTGATATACGTCTGCTATACCTCTGCTATACGTCTTATATACGTATGCTATACGTCTGATATGCATGTGTTATACGTCTGATATGAGTTAGAACGCGTTAGATTGCGTCAGGTATACGTATGCTATATGTTAGATCGCGTTAGATATCTATTAGCTGATGTTTAAGCATTGAAACTACGTTTTAAGTATATGAATATAGCGTGGTTGGCAGTATATGTCAGACATGTGTTGGAGCGCGTCAGAGATGTTTACCTTTTAGTAAAAATCTTTAGATCAGTTTATCGATGTATTTAATCAACACTTTATATAGATCCGCATCAATTTTTCAAATCATTAAGTGTTTGGCAGCCAGTTGAGTAAGACGTGACTATGGGTGAAGAACACGCCGTATGTATTTAGAAAACTAACATTGGTAACTTAATAGATACCATTTATCGTCTCAACTTCAATATTGTTGTATATCGATGTTCTTATATAATATTTACCTTTAGTGATATACTTGACTTTTTTTTACAATTATTTAATATGGGCAATCCCTTGTAGTGTTTTTTATATACACATATTATTGTCAGATTATGTTAAACGGTTATGTAGCTTAGAGGTGTGCTTTGGTGCGGGATATGGAGACCTATCACAGCCAACTTTAACAAGTAATATCGAATTAATAATCAACATGCTTTTTACATTTTTATCAATTTGTTTCTGCATCTCTCTCCTCTTCTGATGACGTATGTGGAAATGTTCATCGTCCTCTTATGAAAGCTTTTAGTATTAAACGCTTGATTTATACAATGTAAACCTTTTATATCAGTATTATGTTAAGCGGCTTTACGTCTATACCTTTTTATACGAGTATTAATAACACATGTTAAATGTTTCTAAATCGTGTGATCTAGAATATTATGCCTAATATCAAACTAACTGCGCTAAACGGGTGCGCGTACGGTTCATACCACTCTGTGCAACTTTTTCGCATCTCATGTACATTTAAATATATTTTTTATACCAATTATCGGCACATGCTATTATTAACCTCCGTGGCTTAGCGATGTGCTTGCTTAGCTTCGGTGCGGCTGGTCGCAAGTTCTATTCCCACTCAAGGAAGAATTTTTTATTTAATAATAATTAATAATTTAATAATTTTAAAAATGATTAAACATAATTAATCGGGCTGTGGTCCAATGAAGTCACCTCACCAAGCTCATGTGGGCTATCGAGTGGCGCGAGGGGCTGCGTCGAGAGTGCGGGGTCAAAGGTCAAAGTGTGGTATAGTGAGGCCCTATCTACTTATTTTAATATCTAAAGTCCCTACATTTACATTAAATGTAGGGACACTTGACCTCATTAATTTTTTATGTACAGCTGTGAGATACGAATTTGAGATTAAATATTTTTATAGAGTGACTGACAATAAAAAGTAAACGCAATGAAACATTTCTGATTTCATTATAATCACTCAGTACATGCCTTATTTATATAAGCATTTTATATTGTTCTTGCTTAGGTTTTATTTATGCCTTTACTATATATGGCGCCCTACAAGAGAGTAAATCATATTATTAGTAAAACAGTATTCTAATAACTGCTTTTCATAGTAACTGGTTACTGAGGACAATAGGAACAGGCCGTGCAATTTTTGTAGATTAATTTTTGCGCCACATTGGGTGTTCACTATTTCATTCATGTTTATACAATAGTAAATTAAATATTTTATAAAAATAATATATTAATCAAGTTTAAAAAGGAAAGTTTTACAATATTTTAATTTATTCACAAGGTTTGCTATTTTTTTAATTTTGTGTTAGTAAATATTAGTAACTTAACTACTTTTTACTGCAGTAGATTGTGATTTAAAATATCTTTTTCATCTCAAAAAACACCTGGTGTAATACCATATACGTTGGTTTTCTTTATAATTTGGGAGCAAGTGTTATATCCTGTTAATTGATTTCAATTAGTACTAGATAGATAGATTTAGAGAGGTGCCCTTTTGGCCTATTCCACTACAACTTTTTCAGATCTATTGTGGTCCTCTAGTCCTAGATAACATTCTCTAGCCTGACCCTTTTTATAAAGTCTAATATCTTCAAGACTGTACCTTTCATGTAGCTATTTGCTGGTGGATTTTCTTCTCCTAATGTAAAGCATCATCTGATAATCCCATCAGCTTCAAGTGTCTATTCAGCTTACAGTGCCCTGTTAGAATACCTACTATGGCTTTGACTGTTTTCCTGTCTTTGCTTATTAGGTCTGGCGTACATTTTGGCGAATGTTCTGTAATGAACTGTTTCACCTGTCTTTGTCCTGGTGAATTCCTCCACCATTCCAGAGATTTGTGAGCTACTCACTTCCTTGTAGTCGTTCTTGTTACTGACTTTGCAACGCCGCAGAAGGGTTCCGGTCCAATGAATGGCATTGATGAGCCTTGTTTGGCCATTTCATCTGCTTTTTCATTGCGCTCATGACCCTCGTGCCCCGGTACCCAGGCTACCGTAACGTTGCTACAGTCTCCTAGTTTATTTAGGGCATACACACAATCCCATACTAGCTTAGAATTCACCTCTACAGAATTGAGTGCCTTAAGCGCTGCCTGACTATCTGTGAAGATGGCAACTGAACAGAATGTTCTTTCCTGCCTTTCTATTTCTTCCACGCAGTAATGGATTGCCGTTATTTCCGCCTGGAAAACTGTCACATCCTTAGATAGACTGACCGGGAAATGTATCCCTTGATTTGTCCCTACTATGCCGGCTCCCACACCCCCTTAAATGTGAACTTATTGTTAAAGATATATCTTGTAGCTGTTGCATCGATAGGTTCTTCTTCTTTAGGTGCCATCTCCTCTACGGAGGTTGGCAATCATCATAGCCATTTTAATTTTTGAGGTAGTAGCTCTAAATAGTTGTTTTGAGCTTTATCCAAACCATTGTCTCAGGTTCTTAAGCCATAAAATTCGTCTTCTTCCGATGCTTCTTCTGCCATCTATCTTTCCTTGCATTATGCTCGCATATACTTCTCATACTTCTCGCCCCGCATCACATGTCCGAGATACTGTAGCTTTCTTTCTTTAATTGTAAGTTCAACTTCCTTCTCTTTACCTATTCTTCTCAGTTCTTCATTGTTCGTAACTCTATCTACCCAGGAAACCCTCATAATTCTTCTATAGGTCCACATTTCAAAGGCGTTAAGTCGTCTCATTGTGTCTAGATTTAACGTCCATGATTCCACTCCAGAGTATAGTACACTGTATACGTAACATTTTGTTAGGTGTACTTTAAGAGCTAATGTTAAATCTTTGCCACATAGGACCTTTTTCATTTTCATAAAATTAGAACGTGCTTTTTCGATTCTGACTTTGATTTCTGCAGTGTAGTCATTATTTTCTGTTATAAGTGTTCCTAGGTAAGTGTACTTTTTTACTCTTTCGATCTGCTGGCTTCGTCTTTTTGATATTGAGCGAGAGTCCGTACTCCCTACTACACATTACTATTTTACCTATGAGTCTTTCCAGATCTTGTAAACTATCGGCTAGTATTACTGTATCACCTGCATATCTGATGTTGTTAACTAAGACTCCATTTACTCTTATGTCGACTGTTTCATCTTCCAGAGTTTCTCGAACTACCTCTTCAGAATAAGCGTTAAATAATAGAGTGATAGTATGCAGCCTTGCCTGACTCCTCTCTTTATTTCCATTTCTTCAGATGTCTCTTTTTCAATTCGTACTATTGCTCGCTGATTGTAATAAAGGTTTGTTATTAGCCTTAAATCTCTTTCATCTAGGTTTTTATTTTTTAGAATTGCCAATTCAACAACCTAGAATAGGTTGCCCCATCACAATATCGGCTTTTAGCTCATCGATTAGCTTTCTGCTGTCAGAACCATGCATCTGGCTTATATGTCGCTGACTATGGATTAATATGTGCATCACTGATTTGGCTTCGCCCTGCATAAAGATATGAAGTGGTGGTAGATATTGCTCCCACTTGCTGAGTCTTTGTCCACCACGTCACCGAGCCATAGGTTATCATGTGTCTAATAACCTTGGTGTAAAACCATAGAGTCATTTTGGGCGTAAGTCCCCAATTCTTACCGCGCATTCTTCTACATCTGCCCAAGGATATAGTAGCTTTCTGTGTGGTTTTCAGAATGTGAGTTTTCCATGTAAGCCTATGATCAAAATACACCCCAAGGTATTTTGTTTTTTTTGGCAAATGAAATCTCTGTTCCTCCCAGCACCGGTGGTTTTAGGCCTTGTAGTGCTGTTTTTACGGTAAAGTTGATGATTTGTGTTTTCTGAGCATTGACTATCAGTGTCTCTTGTTTGCACCAGTCGTCAACAATATTTAGGGTTGCTTGCATTGTCTCAGACATCACCTGAGCAAACCTGCCCCTGACAACTATTGCTATATCGTCAGCATATACTAGACAATAAAAGCCTTCTGTGGACAGATTTCTGAGGAGATCATCTACCAAGGTTGCCCAAAGTAGAGGGGACAGAACTCCTCCTTGTAGACAGCTTCCACCTACTTTTGCTTTGATGGTTGCTTTACCCAGAGTGGACATTACTGTCCTATTCTCCAGGGATGGCCTTATCCATCTGCATATTACCGCAGGTGCGCCTCGTCTACTCATAGCTCCTATCAAAGAGCTGGTAGTAACATTATTAAATGCCCCTTCTATATCTAAAAAAGCGGCCATTGCTATCTCTTTGTCTTCCATTGACTTTGAGATAAGCCTATTTAGATCGTCCAACGCAGAGTACATAGATTTACCAGGTTGCTATGCATATTGACGATTGCTTAGAGGATTATCTTTTAGCACTTCGTCTCTGATTTATCTATCAAGAAGCCTTTCCACCGTTTTTAATAGAAAAGAAGATAGGCTTATCGGTCTATATGACTTTGGTGTTAGGTCTGATACTTTACCTACCTTAGGCAAGTATATGACTTTAACCTTTTGCCGTATTTCCGGTACAACCCGCCATGCTAAACTGGCTTTGAGGAGCTTGCATAGGTGTGGTATCAATACCTCTAATCCCATATGCAACAGTATTGGATATATGCCATCTGTCCCTGGAGACTTATATGGCCGAAACTTATTTATACCTCATCTAATTCTGTTTGATCTTGTGATTGCTGTGGCTATTTCCCAATCTGTAGACCTTGGCCTAGTGAGCCTTTGGTCTATGTTGGTTTGCCTATCTGCATTAAATTACTACTTGTTAAATATAGTTTGAGACTTAAGACTATAACTTAAAACTGAAGTGGAAGATCAAGTGAATAGAGCAAACAGAGCCACAGGCTGCCTGAATGAAACAATATGGAGAAATAAAAATATCGGGAAAGTAATGAAAGCCAGAATTTACAAAACAATCATCAGACCAATTATGACATACGCGGCAGAAACAAGACCTGACACAGACAGGACAAAAAGGATGTTAGAAACAGCAGAGATGAAAACACTTAGAAAAGTTGATAGTAAGACACTATGAAACAGAGCTAGAAGTACAGATATACGACGTAGATGCAAGGTGGAGAACATCAAGAACTGGGTAAGAATTAGATGAGTAGAATGGAACGATCATATAAGCCGAATGATAACGAATAGAGTAGTAAAGACGACAAGAGACGGTTACCCAATAGGAAGACGATGAGTAGGAAGACCACGAAAACGATGGAACGACAATTTACTGGAGGCACATTGAACAACAGACATAGTCATGTCTATTTAAAAAAAAAGAAGAGAAGAGAAGATGTATTATTCCAAGTGTTTATTTCATTCACTGCATTTTGAAGGTGTCTAGTTGTTTCTTCGAATGATTCACCGACTGTTAGTTTGTAGTGTCGTCTGCAAATGTTACCAGTTTAATATTTTCCGTCGCAGGGATGTACGGATTCCTGGTTTAATTAATAGTTCTGAATATCCATCTTCCTGTTTAACTCTAATGACTGTATTAGCTTGGTATGGTGAATGAGAAGATATTTTTTGAGTTTTAGTACCAAGCCTTTATGCCACACATTATCAAACGCTGTTGCTATGTCTAGGAAAATAGCTGAGCATATCGGATTCTTTTCTAGAGATATCTACAATATATGCGATATATTTGGTAAATTGTTTAGTGTTTATTACGGAATCTCGTAAGAAATTGATATTTTCTCAAATAATTTGGAGATCAGTTGTAGCCTGTACGATTCTTCTTTATTTACTTTTTTTCCTGGGTTGGAAATCATGATTAGTATAGCTGTTTTCCTGGTTATTGATACATAGTGTAACCTTAATAGTGTATTTATAAGGTTTGTGAGTTTTACAATGGCATTCCTAGGTAATTGTTTTAGTATTTCTCCTGTTACTAAGTCAAATTCCGGAAACTTTTCGGGATTGATATTATTTTTGATTACTTTGGTTACTTCTTTAGGGGTAGTAGGCTTTATTATTCCTTGATCAGTATTGTTCACATCGTGTTCAGTACTCTCATCGTTATCCTTTTTGGGCTCGATAATCCAGTCGGTATAGCATTTGACCTTGCATGGCGAGCTGCCCAAAATTTTATTGTTGTAACTTTTAGGTTAACCCGGAAAATTACAGAGGAATTAATTTATTAAACGCAACACTAAAATTAACAACCAAAGTGATAACAAATAAATTGAATAAGATTATAACACTAGCAGAAGAACAACAACGTTTTAGGTCGGGAAGATCATGCACCGACGCTATATTTATAATGAGGCAAGTGCAAGAGAAATCATGAGAATACAACAAACCGGCATATCTATGTTTCGTGGACCTTACAAAGGCATGTGACCGGGTCAAATTAAAAGACGTTATCCACTTACTGTGTGCAAGAGAAATACCTCTAGGAATAATAAGTAGAAGAAGAACTAACCGACCCTATTGAAGCTGGCAATGGGATAAGACAGGAAGAGTTCCCTGAGTCCTCTATTGTTCAACCTAATTATGGACGAAATAATAAAAAAAGTAATAACTAAAAAAGGATACCAAATGGGAGAAAAACAACTTAAAATAATCTGCTATGCAGACGGCACAATACTGCTCTCTCAAAGTGAAGATGATTTACAACGTATGCTCTGCACCAATTCAATATAACCGCCAGAAAATTTAACATGTTAATTTCCCGAAAAAAAAACAAAATGCATGGTTACAACAGCAAATTTACTAAGATGTAAATTGGAGCTGGAAGGTCAGATAATAGAACAAGTGATGGAGTTTAAATATCTAGGCATCACATTATCTAGCTAGGGAAAGCTCGAAACCGAAGTGGAAGATCAAGTGAATAGAGCAAACAGAGCCGCAGGCTGCCTAAATGAAACAATATGGAGAAATAAAAATATCGGGAAAGAAACGAAAGGCAGAATTTACAAAACAATTTTACAACAAATTTACAATCATCAGACCAACAATGACATACGCGGCAGAAACAAGACCTGACAGAGAGAACAAAAAGGATGTTAGAAACAGCAGAGATGAAAACATCTAGAAAAATTTATGGTAAGACACTATGGGACAGAGCTAGAAGTACATATATACGACGTAGATGCAATGTGGGGAACATCAAGAACTGGTAATTACTATTTAAATGGGAATAAGCCACAATTAAACGTTAAAGTACGTTTATTGACGTTTCAATTTCCACTTCGGAAATCGTTCTCAAAATACAAACATTAGTAATTGAAACGTCAATAAACGTACTTTAACCTTTAATTGTGGCTTATTTCCATTTAAATAGTAATTACTTTAAAATACCACAAGAAAATAGCTTCAGAACAATATCAAGAACTGAATAAGAAATAGAAGAGTAGAATGGAACGATCATATAAGCCGAATGACAACAAATAGAGTAGTAAAGACGGCAAAAGACGGTTCCCCAATAGGAAGACGATCAGTAGAAAGACCACGCAAACGATGGAACGACAACTTACTGGAGGCACATTGAAAAACGGACAAAGCCCTGTCTATATAAAAAGATGAAGAAGAACTTTTAGTTGTGATCAATATTACTATAAATTTAAAATCGCGACTGAAGCCCGAAGGAGAACCGTTTTTGCTCAATATATTCGACATTTTCGCCTTTTCGACAAAAATGGTAAGAGCTGAAATTGTTGCAAATGGCATTTCCTACAATTCATTCTTTCCAAATTTTTTCGTGCCGTCGATATTTTCCGATTAAGGGGAAAATAGCGGAAGGATGGAGGGGGGGGGGGGTAAACATAATTATTGAATTATCTTGTGTACGAGGATAGATTGATATTAAACTAGCCTTTGATAGATGGCGCTACATGATACCGAATTGGTTTCGGTGTTGACATTGCCATTCATGACATGACGTCTGTCAAAATTTTAAGTTTTAAAAACAATTAGTTTGGTTTTTACAGCCGTCAAAAGCAAGCAAATTTTGCGTTTTCGGAGAAATGGAAAAAGTCGAGTATCGTTCGGTGATTAAGTTCCTCCATAAAAAGGGTAAAACGAATGTGCAAATCAAAGCCGACCTGGACGAAGTTTATGGTGAGGTTGCATCTTCGTTAGCAACAGTAAAATTTTGGAAAGCTGAATTTGTTCGTGGTCGTACGAGTATTTTTGATGATGAGCGTCCCGGGAGGCCAAATGAAGTTAGCACGCCGGAAATGATCAACAAAGCCCATGACATGATTATGGCAGATCGTCGAATTAAGCACTGCGAGTTAATAGAGGTCCTAAACATTTTCTACGAATGCGTACACAACATAGCCATAATTCACCATAATTTGGACATGAAAAAGCTATCCGCGCGATGGGTGCTGCGTTTGCTGACAAACAATCAAATGCAAAAACGTGTGACCACTTCGAAGACGCTTTTGGCGATGATACGACGCAATCCGAAGGATTTTTTTCGCCGATTTATCACCGTTGATGAAACCTGGGTGCATTATTACACACCAGAAACCAAAGAACAGTCGAAACAGAGTGGCGCAAATGCGGCGAAGAAGGCAAAGAGTGCACATTCGCACGATTCGATGCCGAATTGCGTCGAAAACGCCCTGGCTTGGAACGCAAAAAAGTGCTCTTTCACCAAGACAATGCACCGGTTCACCGATCGGCCGAAAAATGGCTCGGAGGACACCGTTTCGCAACAAATGATGAAGTCGTCGCTGAAACTTCGGCCTATTTTGAAGAGCTCGAGCAAAAGTACTATTCGGATGGGATAAAAAAATTGGAACATCAAGCTAAACGGGGACTATGTTAAGAAATAAATCGATTTAATTCCAAAAAACTTGTTTTTTCTATCAAAGGCTAGTTTTTTATCAATCCACCCTCTTATTATTAACTTTACGACATAAATGTACCTAAACAAAAATGGAGAGAGTTATATTTTATACAAGTTTGATCTCTTTCATTTATTTGCTGTTGCTTAGGTTTATTCGTTTAATGGCTTCGTGTTGATGATGTCAGCGTTTAAGTTTCGTTAATCGCTTGTATCTCGTTAGGATAGGTGTAGGACCTTAAATGTTGATTGTAGCACAAAAATCAAACGAATCAAAATTGTATACGGTATAATTGCCCTTTTATAGGGGAATATTATATTAATACATATACACTATTTTTTCCCTTAACTTGGAAAATATCGATTACACGAAAAAATTTGTAAAGAAGAAATTGTGGGAAATCTCAATTGCAACAATTTCAATCCTTACCATTTTGTTAAAGTTGAAAATTGTCGAGATATTGAATAAACAATTCCTATAACTCCAATCCCCGCAAGGTCATACGCTCGCGCTTTTACCACATATTGATTTCAGCAAAAAAAAATTAAAGACATCACAATTGTATAAAATAGAATTCTCTACATTTTTGTTTGTGCACATTTATGTCGCAATATTAATAAACGAGATAATTCAATAATTGTGCTTTGTATATATTTTCCCTTTTAACTCGGAAAATCTCGATCACAAAAAAATATGGAAAGAAGAAATTGTACGAAATCGCAATTACAACATTTTAACGTCAAATATTGATTTTACCAAAAAAATTAGAGATCAAAATTGAATAAAATATAATTCTTTCTATTTTTGTTTATATGCAGTCATGCCGTAATAGTTATTTAACCAACAAGTGTATTAATAAGGGCGATTAACAATTGAGATATTTTAACGCGTGAGCGAAGCGAGCGCGTTAATGTTCGAGATTGTTAATCGCCATTTTAATTCACGAGTTCGTTACAAAACTTTTCCGTCGACCGTACTTTTCAGAAATAAAGATATCTTAGTTTAAATATTTATTTACTTAACGATAAACAACCATTTTTTCAGCTTTCATTGACTTTATTCAAAGTTTCCTTAGTGGTAGTTTTATTATAGTAAACATTAATATTCGAAATGATACAATTACTGAAATTAAAGGAAGATATTGATAAATGATTATCTGCTGTATAGCATTTTGACAAATTTATATTCAAGTCTTTTTGGACCTCTGTAAATTCTGTGATAGAAGAAGTTAAATTCTGGTGGAGTTAAATTAAACTCTTCGTCAATATCCATCCTTTGATTTTTCAAATACACAGAATTTTAAACAATAAAGTAAATAATGACATACAATGACAGATAGTACTAACAGCGGCTACTTCATTTTAAATTAATTTTTTAGTGGGAATATAAATAGGTATATGTTTGGTTGCCTACACCACAGGTCACTACCAATCACAGAGCGTTTAATTAATTTATGCAAGCAATGTATGTTGTGTTGCCTATAATGAAATCGTTCATTAATAGAAAATCATTCATTAATAGGGGTCATTAATCAATGATTTTGAGGGTATTAAAATTGATCATAAATGGACGGTCGACGGAAAAGATAATAAACGAGATAATATAATAATTATGCGGAATGCCTTATGTCTTCCAATTTTTTCGTCTAACCCGACTGGACTATGATGATTATTTTCCATTTCGTAATTTTGGACTAATATTCTCCAAGTAGAAAGCGAACAGATTTGCTTTTTAATTTCCGTCTCGTGTCCATGTTCCATCTTATTTTCTAATTTGTGAAATCGTCGGCTTTATAGTAATTGTCGGTTTATGGAGTTCAGTGTTCTTCGGTGGATTGTGGGTGTATGCCATATTTTAGGTGACGTTTTCACATCTTCAGGATGTGATCTTTATTTTTTAGGGACAGCACTGATTTTATCGTTGGTCTTTGGTGGTGTTCGATGGCACTTGCTGTTGGAGTCTTGCGGAGGAGGTCGCCTTCAGAGGGTGGTCACAGGAGGGCTTGGATGCTCGGCGGAATCTGTCGCGTTGATGTATCTATTTTTTTATGCACTTCCACAACGAGTAGTCAGTGGTTTGGTTATTTGTGAGATAATTTATGTATTGGATTATTGATTCATTTTTGATATATCTATTTCTCTTTTTAACTGTTGTTTAATACCCTTATTATTCACTGCAGTTCTGTTTTTGCCATATTTTCCTGGCTTTTCTTTTTCTTTGCACCAGTTCTCGAATTTCTTGGGGATAATTTTGAACTTTGAGCCTTATAATTTGTTTGGTATTGTTCCATGCTGTTTGTTGATGTTTCAAAAACGATTACCAAAATAAACAAATGCGTTTATTTAAAAGTAAGGTGAGCAAGTAAAAAGCCAAAGAGAGCTAAGATGAAATAACCTGTTTACTGTAATGAATATCTTTGAAAATTTTTCCGCCGAGAAAATATTTGTATATACCTACCAAGTTTAAAAAACTACACAAACTATTTTGCAGCAGTACAAATTTTGACTAAACATATTTTGTGATTTTTAGCAACAAAGCAGTTACACGGCGTTTATTCAACTCTTGCCCATTTTACTGGCTATCTTACTATCAATGGCTTCAAGTCTTTTTATTTCCGATCCAGCGTATAGTCTACAAGTCAGCACGTAAGTATGTTTTTAACTATATATTAACTTAACACTTGTTAAGATAGTTGCAATGTGAAATGTTACTGTTTAAATAGTTGTCGGCGTACTGTTTTCATTCTTTTATGAGGGATCATTTTAATATTTCAAGACGTGGAAGCAGCCAAAAAGGTTAGTGTAACCCGAAACTGTCAAAATCCTGTGTCAGACGGAAATTTTGGGTATTGTCTCATAAAATCAGTAATAAAAAATAGTGTATGTATATCTATAGTTTAAGTGATAAAAACCTAAACTGACTAATGCGCCAGATACCAAGCATTCAATTATTATATTTTAAAAATGGTGTGAAAATTAGTAAAATATCTAAACTGACATTATTAAATTTTCTAGTCCTTTATTTACGTCCGTCAAGACTACTAGTCTATCTCACTCGAGACCTCTCCTTCTTCCATGGTGACGGCTGCCCCCTCAGTGGCTATCTCCACTTCCATCAGTATGGCTCTTGATTGGTAGACCTGCAGTCTTCTTACCTTCGCCACTCTCCCCGGACTTAGTTCCTTTAGGGAGGACCCTTTTTAAAGTCCAACTTACCTTGAGTACTGCCTTAGAGCTTTGCACTCTCGATGTTCCAACCTTTTTCCTTTGTCTGATCTAAACCGCCAAGGTTGCGGCTTCCCTGCCTGTCACCCTGATCGTTCTACCTCGCTCACCTTCTTACTTTGTCCATCCTCTTGCATACGGAACTTAATTCTCCCTATACCAAAGTATAGGGAGAATATACTTAATAACTCATTGTCCATAGAGAAAATCCAGACGTCCATTCTCAAGAGTATTTCTCCAAACGGTCCATAGACGAGTTTTGAGTTCGCGCTTACTAATCCATAATTCATATGATCTTTTCAAACAACTTATTGTCCATAGAGAAAATCCAGGCGTCCATTTTCGGAAGTACGAAACAGGTTCTAAAATACGATCAATATATTGAGATTTATTTAAATTGCCTTCTACAAAAACGGGAACATATACGGTTTAATATACGCTCTCTCTCTAGCCTCGCCCCGTTAGTCTATATCTACGATATAGACTGTGTAAGCACACGGCCTGGAAATTTCGCTCTCGTCCGAAAACCCGAAAAAAACATTTGAACTGGCGAGTACTCTTAAAATTTTGCGTATCTTGGCGTAGGAAAGTATTTCTTAATATATTGTAAATCCCCCGAAATCCAATTTTTTCCAACATTTTTAGGTCCCTTTTGTTTATTTTTGACAATTGGTATTTGCTTTTTCTGTAGATGCTGATTATTTGACAGGTATTTTGTCAATTCGCTCATTGGAAGAAAAAACTATTTCTGATTGAGATAAAAGATGTCGACGAGATAAGTTATCTATCACTTGCTTGCAAAGCTTCCTGAAAAGTGAAAATACGTCTGCAATTTGAAATGATAACGTTATTTTTTTAAACATGAGGTAGTAATAGTTCCCAGCGTAACCATATGGTCTCCCACAAATGTGTTTTACAAAATATCTATCTAATGCACATAACCATATATACTACAATTAGTATAAACATAAACTAACATGTTTTTAACACAAACTCAATAAAATAATAAAATAATCTATTAGGTTTGTAGCGAAAAATACATTTTGCCTACCTCAGGGTAAGAATATAGGGTAGAAAATTAGGGACAGAAACTATGGGGGAGAAGATAAGGCAAGCAAAATAAACGCTACTATGCGAACGGCACTCAGGGGGTTGCTGGAGAGCTGGGGTCGTGGGTAAGTAAAAGACAAGGGGGTCGGATTGGGGTATCTACACAAAAAAATGAAACAAAGGGGTTACTTAAGTAAATCTCCTGGGCAACTGGGCAAATAAAACAACAAGGAAGGGCTTCTAGCAATTTAGAATAAGGGCGCCGCTTTGAAGGATCCTAAACTTGCTGGAGGAAAGAAGAAAAGGGCTCTTCCTTCCTAAAAACTATACACACAAAAAAAGGTTTTCTACACTAAAATAAACAAAATGGTTGGAGCAATAAATTAAACATTTATTTGTGTCTCTAACAAACAGTTACAAAAATATAAATGACTCAAAAAAATATACTATATAAATAGTTGCCAAATACAGAATAAAAAAAACACATGTGTCCGTTTACAAACTCCGTTTACAAAGGGTTGGAGATACTACAAAAACTTACAAATGTTACCGCACAGAGATTAACCTTTTTTTAAAACAAACAAAACAAATTAATATCGAAACAAATAAAGCTAGCTGTCATATGTTAACATTAAATAAAAAAAAAAAAAACAATTAAAATGACAGCTAAGTTAAACCATAAAATTTACAATTTATTAAATATTACAAATCCTTTTAAATTTTAATGAAAGCAATTATTAATAATTATCAAAAAAAAATTGTCTGTCTTACTTTAAAATTTAAAATGTTACCTTAATTTCACTTGTTTCACTTAACTTCAAAGAAAAAACTTGCTACTATCTCTGGGATTGGAGCTGCAAAGGACAAAAATCTCAACTTGAACAAAAGGAAACCATTTCCATACGCAGGGACGATTGAAACAGGAACTTGGTGGAGGAATCAAGCTGACGACGGGGACATCCTATATACTCATTTTACAAAATTTCTTCAGTGCACAAATCTTATGGTGATTACTCTGTTTTAAACTGCCATTATGCAAAGAGTATTATCACTTTAACCGGTCTTAAGACATAACACAAAAAAATTGAATTGACTCGCGATTCCTAATTACCCAAACATCTTTCTACTCTGACATCTCTTGCTTGACTCCCCTTCTAGCACGTCTGCCCTGCTTGGAACTTAAATGTCGACTCCTATTTCCGTTAGATTTTACAAATTCCACGCCATAAAATAACTCCCCCCTTGTGTTTACAAGACCTAAACAAACAAATATCCCTCGGACCCTCGTTCTAAGCGACAAAAACAACTTTTTAAATATTCCAGTTTATTGCGTTTTAACGACCAAAAACAAATAAAAACTCTTTTTTATATTAGGGGGCATCATGAAATATAATCCTCTAGGCGACAAAAAACTTGTCGAAATAGATATAATATAATTCAAATTAACAAAATAGCACGTAGTTTTTAAACCGGAGTTCTACCTGACTTTGTAACAAAAGATTATGGGATTTGAAAGTACACATAGACAAAAAATATATCCAGCGTTATTTACGCAATAAGGATTTTCGTAAAAGACAAAAACAGATTTTATGGCAATCTTTATGCATACTGACGAGATAAACGAACAGGGACGTATTATAAAATTTAAAACGCTACAGGTTAAGGACAAGAACGGTAACACTGCATACTTTGTTTCGAATTGCGAATTTCAAATTTCGAACAGTCAAAGATAATAGTTAGGGAAAATTGGAGCATCTGGCCACAGTGGGCATTGAAGGGTTAAATTAAATAGCGGTATTGTACGTTTTCTAATATTGTTGTTCCTTTTGTTTATCAGTACTTGAGGTCAATTATAATTATGAAGTATATACATATAATTGACTTTTTGCATTTATATAACTTAACCTTGCATTTTCGGCGTATAAATATCTATTATTTGTACGTATTTATATTTCAATTCCTATTGATTAATTTTAATTTAGAAAATATATTTCTCTGTATCATTGGTAATTTGGACATTACAACAAACATAAAAAATAGTAATTAGGTATATTATGAAACGATAACTATAATAATTGTAATGATATTTTTTAGGAAATACCCTATTTTAAGAAAGACAGCCAATCTGAACATACCTTACTACGTCAAAGACAATTTCCATATGGAGTACCAAGGTTCTGTCAAACGTCTAGAGATGTCTGTTGAAGAAGACTACATACAAACATTAAAACACGCTTGCTACAGGGAAAAAAGCTACAGTAATTGCATTTTTTATTACATATACGCCATTTTAGCAGAAATATTTCGTTTCATTCAAAAACTTATGGATTACATGAAAAATGAAGATGTTTACTTTTTTAGTTAGTATATATCTTAAAAGAATGATTTACGATGAGACTAAATTTACTGTGATTTCTTTTGATAATATAATGTTTTGAATGAAACGTTTGTTTCTTCTTTTGGTTATATTTTGTTTATTGTGATTTGCTGTCCTGATGACATTATTAATTCGTTGTCATATTTTGAATATGGAAGCACAATTCAGGATTAAAAAGGTGTCGATTGCTACCGTTTATCGAGAAAAAGTTAAAGTATATTTTGAATTTACACTTAAATGATCCTGGTTGAAAATAATTAATTTCACAAATTATAAATGTCAGTATATGGCGTTTATGATTTGTCATTGTAGTTATGTTGTTCAATTTTTTTTATATAAAATTATAAACAAAACAACTAAGTTATATTTACATTCTGTGGAAATGACAAATTATTGTTTTTCGATGGCTCTTTATAACCAGAAATAGATACAAAGTATTTAACTAAAAAAATTTTAATTACTGGTTTGATTTCAAAAATCTTTGCATATTTTTTTACTGGTATAATGAACTAAAACCTATAAAAAAATATTAAAAAATTTGCCTCGATTGCTGTATTGACGACATCCATAGAAAAATGCTTCCACTGCTTCTACCAGCGCCTGCTTTAATGACTTCAGATTATGGTGACATCTTGTACGTACTGATCACAATTTGTAGTCGAGTGGATTAAGGTTTGGGCTGGCTGACGGCCAATGATCACTACTACTAAATTTGAATACATGATTTTCAAGCCACCGTTAAGTAGTTTTGGCCTTATGCGCAGGTCAAATTCCTGCTTGAATATGCATGGCCTATTTTGGAACGTAGTGTGTTTTAGGGGGTCCACTGAATTTGTTAAAATGTCCCGCTAATAATTTCTCGCTGCTGTGTTAACGCTGTTTTCACAAACCTGCAAAGAAGTTATGCCGTCATAGGATACTCTCTACCAAACCATCACTGGGGCAGGGTAATGACCTTGTTCGATCTTTAGCACCAGTTTGCGGGTTTTTGATGGCCGTGCATAAACTCTTATCTTTTTATTTATTGAAAGTTTCCTCCACAGTAACAGTTTGTTGATGTAAAGGCGTCTTTATTTTTTTTTTATTTTGTTTTAATGCAACGGTAAGGTGTCGTCCTGTTTGTCATTTGACAATTTTATTTGATAATGCGACTCATTTCGGTTAATTCTTGACCTAACAGCATGTTAATAACCTGTGGCGTACGAGCCACGCGAGACCGGCCGGATCTTTTACGGTCACTTATTCTCCTGTATCCAAAAACAATTTAACAGTATAATACACAAAAACATGTGTAATATTTAACTAAGGTTTTAGTATTTCAAAATACGAGCCCTTTCTATTCTGCATTTATAAAGAGAGGTCAAAAATAGGTCTTCTTTAACTATCTACTCCATTGTAACGACTCAAACTAGATTGGAATGTTTTTAGACACAGCATATGCTATGAAACTCAAGGCTTGATTGTCATAAAAAGGTACATGAACAGCACATTTTGATGTTAGAAAATTGGCTGTATGTCGGATGGCAAGAGACTTTGGAAAAACAGAAGATTTTAAGGTTATTTTGGAATGACAGATTGAAAATTATAATGTTAAAAACGAAAGACACAGATAGTCACATTGTTAAATATAGAATACTACTTTTTAAGTATTATCTTACAAGTAGTCAAAATGAATAGCCCAGGCAGGATATGTTTTGAATTCGACATTTTCCATAGGAGTCTGTTTTTTTGGTGGCCTCATTTCAGGATGTACCTTGTATCAATAATCACGATATGCACCTGTCGGAAACCTTGTGCTTATTTTTTTATTTAACAAAATCTGAAAAAAAAAATCCAAAATTCTTGCTTTTGTGCCCATATTTTCGCATATAAGGATAATTCGTAATGTCGTGGACCTGACGTATCATTTGATGACGTCAATCTACGAACAAAACAATGAAATCAGGCATTGCTAAAAACATGCAGATCTCTTCAGTGCGTTATCGTAGCGAGACAGAGACGAACTAGTTTTTGCGTTAGTGAAATAACTTTAATATTTTTAGATTTTTTTCGTGAACAATCGTTTTTAATATTTTATCATTTTTTGGATCATTCTGAATAAAAAAGGTTAATTGTAATTTTTCTCTAAAGTTGATCGTTTTCAACTTATAAACAATTTAAATCTGAAGAAAAAAGAAAAATGCTGATTGAAGGCTCAAAAACACACAATTATTTTTGAATTCACTAAACCTTGTTCTATCAGTTTCTTATACTTTAGTTTGGGCTTATTTAATTTAAAAACATTGTTTTTAGTTGTTTGAGACCCTTATCAGAACCTAAAAATGGATTTATACATAACTGTTAAATAAATTAGGACCACTTTTTGCATGAGCGACCTCTTGTATAAACATATTTTGCTGCATTTAAAACCAAAATCCTATTATTTTTCTATCATACATTGATTTGTTATTTATTTATTTGTCCTCTAGATTTTTTTTTCAATTCTTAAAAGGTTTATTTATAAGCCAAATTAGTGCAATGAAAATATTTGACATTTTACACAGCAATCCTTATCGGCAGTGAAGATGGAAAGTCGTAATTTTTTATTACATCTTTCAATGCGAGATAAAATAAAAATGCGATGTCTAACTGAAATGTTTAAGATTAGAGAAACATAATATGTCATGTTTATTGGAAATACGCGATATCATTAGCACGTACAAATCCTACCCTGTCGCCTAATTTCCTGTGAAATTAAAATGGTAAATGTTTTTAGGGTCCATTTATTTCTTCGGGCATGCGTATTTACGACGTCCACTAGGTTTTGAAAGATCTTTAACACGAGAGATATTGCTCGCACAAAAAAAACTATAAAAGATAAAAGTTTCGTTTTTCTATTTTTCATATTTGACTATACCGTATTCACTTGAAAGAAATGTAGCTTGTCAACACCTATATGTACAGAACGCGTGAAACCCGATGTTTAGTCTAATCGTACAGGGTTGTATTACGGTTCTAGAAGTCTATACAATATGAATTTGACATGCACTAATTTATAATTTTTAGTATTACTGTTGAAATAATAGTAACGATAAGATTAATCTTCAGAAGAAGTATAAATATTATTAGTTTTTGAAAACTCAGATTAGTCCATTGAAATGTTACATTTTTTAGACCATAGCGTGCATTTCTTAGAGGACGCAATTTTATTTTTTTTTTATGTTTTAGGAGGGTAAGTATAAGCTTAAGTTCAAGTTTGTGGGGTTGGCACCATTGTCCCCCGGTCGTAATTTTGGAAAAATATGCAGAGTTTTTGCGCTGTATCTCGTAAACTAGCAACCCTATAGAAAATTATATTAGATATTATTTGTAGCAAATTAAATTGTTTACAACTTTATTTCTATTACTTTTTATCGTGAAATGGAAATAACTAAACATTTTTGAACAAATTTTCTTTTGGGCCTTTTTTCTAGTCATTTTGCAATAAAATAATATCAAAATAATATTATAGAGGGTTTTACAAAGCATTATTTTCACTACAAATTTGTATAATTTCATTAATTTTTCTGGATTTTATAGCGGTCAGAAGTTGACCGCGTTCTTCATTACTCCTACGAATACGATAAAAACGAACCATTAGACTTAGTTTTCTATTATACATTTATTTATTCATATCATTTTAAATCAATTTATCTTTTTTTAATAGTCCTATGTTATTATTAATATATTATCGACCCTTTCCGCCATCATAAAACTTACTCCACCTTGTACGCTTGCGTCGCACGAAAATGCACCAATCGACAGAGATAAAGTTTAATAAGAGCACCGTAAAGAAAAATTCGAAGAATTCGAAGATGAATTACACAAAACGACGCCAATTCGAAGTCCCATTCTTATGCAAACATTCACCTGTGATACTGAATTAGACCCTGAAACGCAATGTGGACCATCAAAGAAAATGAAAAAACAATAGCTGGAAAACAACTTTTTAAATATATAATTATGCTCAACAGTATCTCGCCTGGAAATTGCCCCTGGATTAGGCCAAATGGGGATACCACTTTAAAAAACGCGCCTTGGAGTATTATTCATAAGTGGTCGGCAAAAAGGTCGATAATAAACTAATAATAATATAGTGCTGGATTCGACCGTTACTTGACGGAAATTTATTTTATATAACAATAAAATACTGAAAACTCTTGTTTTCAACACTTCCACAAAATTTATTTTAAATTATTATCACTACAGCCGTTTCGGCATAGTACCGTTCTCAAGTGATCTATTTCTATTATCTATTTTTGGCACGTGTTTACACTTTATAGTCTTTAACTGCGTACGTAGAATCTGTTTTTCTATTATTGAAAGCTCTTTTATGTTCTGCTATACGTTTGATAACAGTTCTACCAGTTTGACCGATGTAAGTTTTTGGGCAGTCGCCACATGTAAGTTTGTAAGTGCTTTTTCTTTTCGTTCTTGTTTAATATATTTGCTAAGTTAAAAGGTATTACGTTTGAAACCTGCAAAGTATCATTTACAAACTAAAATTCTAATAATAGAGTCAAAATAACAATAAATTTACTTACTTAAGTTGATAAAAAAACAACAAACACTTAACACTAACATAAAAGTTTAACATAATAGACAGTTAGATATTATGAAAATTTAGAAAATTGGCTTAATAGAGAATTGGGAAGATAAAAGGATATGCAAAAACAAAGAAAATATTGTTAGAAGGAGGTGATGTAAGAGCAGTTGTATAAAATATGGGTTATGAAAATAGTTGCCGAAGGAGAGGGGGAAAATCACGGTGGAATTACGGTTAAAGCAGTTGGGACTTCTTTGCTTTTCTTTGATTATTACCAGGTCTTCGTATAGGTCCAATCTTAAAAAGTGTTTTTGTGGGATATTGTGTATCAGAGAGACATCGTCTGGGATATTAAGAATATGTATAGTTAATATTAAATGTAAAGGTCGTAGCTGTAAGAGGGCCGCCGTTATCGCTCCCGCAGTAACACAACTATTTTTGTATCTGCGTGTTCCTGAGCCACACAATAATCCTTCCAAAAATTTCAAGCGTTTAGTCTCCTAAAGATTTTTAATTTTTCGGGAAGCATAAAGGCTTCTATGGCTACTCTTGTCCACGAAAGGGCTGCCTGGAACTGGTTGCCGTGATTTTTGTTTTTTTCGTCATAGCCATATCCTGAGAAATAGTTTATAGTATGGTTTTCCATTGTCATCACTGTTTTAGTTTAACCACATCTAACATGAAGACAGACGCTGTTTGCAGTCGTCCTTTTTGGATCAGACGCTACTTGTATGTTTCTCTCGCACGCTCAAAAGCCGGGCTGCCATTTCTACCGAGTTCGTCGTTTCGAATTTTCTTCTAATCCGTCCTCATAGTCGTTGTGATCTTCGTCTGTACGCTAGACAAGGGGTCCTTGTTTTTTATAGAGGTGTAAAGTTAACAGTAAAGTTAAGACAAAATAAAATATAAAGAAAAACAAGCAGAAGTACGAAGGAAAATCTCTAAGAAGAAGAACGAGTCATGGGAAACAAACTGCCAATGAATAAATACTTATCTAGGAGGAACCAGAAGCACAGAAAGTTGGAAACTGATAAAAAAATTGAGAAAAGAAAAGAATAAAGAAGTAATACAGAGCATAAAACCGGAAGACTGGGAAGAGTATTTTAAAGGACTTTTGGTAGAGAATAGAGTCGAATTTCAAGAACATAGAAATCAAAACCAAGATAGAATTTCAATAGTCGGCTCACCAATAAGATTAACAACAGAGGAAATTAAGAATGTGTGTAAACAGCTGAAGAGGAACAAAGCACCTGGACCAGGGGATATACCCTAAGAATTGTTTAAGTACGGAACGAAAAAATTGTACGAACTATTTCAAGAATGCATAAACACAAGCGAAATCTCTACGGAATGGAAGATATCGTACCTCAGTACTATACATAAAAAAGGCGATAAAAATAATTGTGAAAATTACCGAGGAATAGCTGTAACCGGATCTATGAGACGGAATATATGGAAGCCGAATATATGGAAAGGTTTTAAAGAACCGAATCGAGAGAGAATACTTAGATTATGAAGCAGAAGAACAAGCAGGATTTCGTACGGGTCGATCCACTATTGACCACATTTTCTCCTTAACCCAGATAATAGAAAATAAAAAGATGGCGTGGAATCAAGAGATTCATATGTTGTTCGTCGACCTACGGAAAGCCTACGACAGCATTCCACTGAAGAAGCTGTGGCAATCAATGGAAAGCATGAATATTAATATAGAATTAATAAAAGCCATCAAAGTGCTATACAACCAACCAATTACAAAAATAAAAGCAGGGACACAAATAACAACAGGATTTATAACATCAAAAGGATTAAAGCAAGGGTGTTGTCTGTCCCCCACTTTATTTAAAATATACCTCGAAAGTGCTTTAAAAGGATGGAAACAAAAATGCAGGAGAATGGGGATACCTCTCACCAACACTATGGTATATACGCTCAACTTTGCAGACGATCAAGTAATAATGGCTCAAGATTATGACGATTTAAACTGTATGGCACGAAAATTAATTGAAGAGTATGATATATGGGGTCTAGAAGTAAATAAAAAGAAAACCGAATA
Organism: Diabrotica undecimpunctata; assembly: GCF_040954645.1. Classification (NCBI taxonomy): domain Eukaryota; kingdom Metazoa; phylum Arthropoda; class Insecta; order Coleoptera; family Chrysomelidae; genus Diabrotica; species Diabrotica undecimpunctata. Next base: position 87,181,118 of record NC_092811.1, on the reverse strand, counting down.
CCTGTGCATTGGAGTAGAACAAAAAGATCTCATATTAGACGATAACACCACTATAAAGCACTGCTGTGACTACAAATATCTAGGTATCACTATTTAAAAAGATGGCCAAAACATTAGACAAAGCCATAAGAGAGAGAAATACGTCAGGGAGAAAAGCCATCACAATGTTAAACAGCATTTTATGGGACCAATCCATCAGCAAAGAAAATAAAAAGAGGATATATGAGACTACAGTAAAAAGTATCACTTTGTACAGCTGTGAGGTATGGCCACTGAAAGAAAGAACACTGGCAACGCTGAAAGCGACGGAAATGGATTTTTCGAGAAGAGCTGCAGGAAGATCTAGAAGAGAAAGGATTACCAACGAACGCATTAGAGAAATAATGGGAATCAAACGAACAATCACAGGTGACCTAACAACAAAACAACTTATCTGGTTCGGACACATACAAAGAATGGATGAACAACGAATACCAAAAGAAATATTAAAATGGCAACCAGAAGGAAAGAGAAAACGAGGTAGACCGAGAAAAAGTTGGAGCGAAGGAATAAATAAAGAACTGAGAGAGAGGACCATAGAAGAAGACCTATGGAACAACCGGACTAAGTGGCGATTGGAAGTCGGAAAACGGCGGAGAACGTTATAAACCGACAAGTAGTAGTAGTAGTAAAGTTAACACATTTTTAACACGCGTCAACACGGCACCTCATATACGTAAAATATTGTAAATACGGTATTGTAAAACGTGTGGTATGCTGAAATTTTGATATTTTTAAACGTGAAATAGTGCTTATAATATAATGGAGCACCTACAAGAAGAGATGGATTAGTTAGCTGAAGAAGAGGAAATGATAGCTGTTACTGCAGCACTGTTTGTGCTACGATATGAATCCAGAGAGTACTGGGTTCATCCTTTGTACGTTGTACAAAAAATCATACCTTCGTACTCTTCTATTCTTCTATTAATCGTTCCTCCATATTTAAATGTATAAATAAAATAAATCTGTAAATAAACTCGCGGCACCGCGGCCTGGTGAATATAACCTCGTCTTGATGTTTTAACATTCTATAACACTCTGACGAAAAGCTGACCACGTTAGATATTGAAAATACTGGTTAGGCATGTTAAAACGTGTTGTCGGTCTTTGGCGATACATCACAAAAATATGTATAGATTTATTCGTATTTAAAATAACGTAATAGATATTTATATGACACGTGTTAATGCGCGTTAACACGACTCGTGTTAAAAATGTGTGCTTAGCTTTACTTCTCTATATCTGTTCTTTTTCTAGCCCCTGGAACCGACTGCATCGAGTGTAGAGCTACTTACTGAGTTCACTCTACAATCAATACATAGTTTCCCTACAGTTTCGAAATCCAAACTGATCACATGCTACTTAAAGAAAATTTAAATTATAATTTAATCTTACTGATTAAATTTTATAAATTTCTAGAACCTTGAGAGGTTCAAAACATTCTTGATGGAGAACCATGTAACTATATATGGTGAAATGTTTTTCCTTAAAAAGAATGATGAAGTTCTCTAATACGTTTTAGGGACTATTTATTTTAATGTGTATTTCATATCCTTGAGAACACAATTAAAGTATAGAGATAACTTATGTCAAATATGATTACTTTAAACCAGTAGCAATTTGTTTTGTATTTAAATTTGATAATACAAAATCTTGTTTATAATTCATTATTCTGGATTTTTGTACATTTTCATTATTTCATAATTCCCTACATTTGCTACTATCTTGACAATAAGGCAACGCTGTGCGAAAATGACAATTTCAAGTTTAATAGCTAATACGGAGCTAAAACGTACAACGGAGTTCATTCATTTTTTTTTTCAACTAGAGTTTATTTCCACACAATTTATAGAAAGTTAATGAGTTGTAAACACGGAGTGTCTCGGCTCTTGATATTTTGCTTATTACCAGTGAAACTTCTAGTTTTTAATTATAGTTAAAGTGAGCAAACTTTAAACTGTAAGTTTTATTCCACATACATTATTTAAGCATAGTTGCAATTTTAAACAAGTTACGTTAGTTTTCTATTCCTGTTAGTCTACTACAGCAATTGTAGATAGACACAGGTTTATGGATTATAAATAATTAACCAGTCTGTTTTTGCGGGAAACGAAAGGTAATTAGTTTCTGTAGTACCGTAAAATAAATTATCAACATGTCATCAGATGTTACTGTACAGAATATCTCAGAGAATAAATCTTATTCTTTAGCAGCCTCCCAGCAAAACTTTCCAACAAAAGAATAAGCAATACTTTTCAGCGCTATTAATAATGCACAACTTCAAGATTACCTTATCCCCTTAGGTAATTTAATAAATCCCAAAAACATCTTATTTACGTCTCGTCTATCTAACAATCGAATATGTATATATTTAAATATCAACCAAGCTGTTAAGGAATTTAGACGAACTTTAGGTCTACAGAGGTACATGGAGAAATAGTCAGGGCCAGAAAGCTTATAACGACGACAGAAACACTAGTTCTATCAAATGTTTGTCCAACTATACCACATGACGTAATCATTCAAGAATTAAAACATCTCGGCCTAAACTTAGCTTCTCCAATCACGTTCTTAAAAATCAATGCTTCCCTCCCTTCCAGAATATAGCCAGATAATTAAGTTTTATAATACAAGTGTTTATTAGTCCGCATAACATGACGATCCCAGATTCAATTGTTGTAAATTATGATAATATTAGTTATACAATATTCATTTCGCAGGATATTATGACATGTTATATCTGTAAACAAACAGTTCACATTGCTAGTAACTTTTCAAGTAATAAAAATGCTTCTTCTCAGCCTTCAGGACTCTTAACCACCTCTACTGTTCAAACTTCTGACTCTTCTACCAATGCTTATTTGCAAGTTAGCCAAACTTCTAATAATGATCAAAATAACAAAAATACAGAAATAATTCTACAAGTATCCACACCAAACACCTTCCACTCTACATCAGTGCAAATTATACAGCCTGTTTCTGAAGCAACCCAAGATTTTAAAACCAACGAAAATACTCCACTCTGCTACAGCCGAAAATATGGAGATACCTTCACAGACTTCACTAGCGATCATGAAAGAATCACCCTGTCCCTTCGCCAAACGAACCATAGATGAAACATTATCTCCGCCTGTCGAAAATACTGTTGATAATCATTTAATAAAAATCTTCTTCCTGCTCAGCCTCATAAAACCAAAAAAATCTAAACGCTTATTATCTACCCCCAAGTCGCTCGAATCATTTATTAATAAACAATCTATTTGCTTACCATCTCTTAACAATATATTCCAGACAAAGCTATAAAACATTGTTCTACTAAAAAGGGCTAAAAACCAAACTGATACGTTTTCTCGGGCAAGACCCTACTGTCAACGAACTCTCTTCAACTGAAACATAATATTCAATTCTATTTTACAGTGGAATATTGATGAACTTACCACTGCTTAATATCATTTAATCAGAAATTCAATTAGTCCCGAAATTATTTGTCTATAGGAAACTAATCTTGTATCGTCTAATCCAATTCGCCAAAACAGTTTACATGCTTTCGTAAAGACCGAACAAACACAGCTCGCGCAAGTGGGGGAGTTGCAATTTTAGTAAACAAATCCATAGATCATAAACATTTTCTACTTACAAATAATCTGGAAGCAATAGCAGTTGAGATTACAGAACTTGGTAGAAAAATGCATATACACTCCGTTCGCTATATCTTTGCACATCATAGTTGTACGAATTAAATCAAAGCGTTTAACTCAAACGTAAGTCTTTTCTAGATTCATGAAATAATTAGGAAATGTTTAATATCCCGTTAAACGTATTTATAGTGATTGTTTTTGTTTTTGTTTTCTACATATTCAACGTTATTATGATTATTGGAAGAAATGCTCTATTTGAAATACTGTAGTTGAGAGAGATGGACCCAAGATCAAACAGCTTAAATTCTCATATTTATTTATACACCAAAGCATCCAACAGCCGAAGCCAGTTACTGGATGAAACAAAAGTTTTCATTCAAAATACAATATTAAACATTTACATTTAGTACTCAATCTGTTAGGCTAAAATAATACGACGTTCCTTTTGTCGCATACCTAGAGACTTGGTATTTATTTTTTATACTAGCTGGTTTTTATCAATTTTTTTTATTTGTGTATCGAACTTCTCTGTAGTTTCCAAAATAAAGTGTGGAAAGTTATGTGTAAAAGGTTTCATTATTTTAGCCTAAAGAATGGATCAATTACTTTGTTACAACTTATTTCCACAAATATCACTAAATGACTAAGATTAAAATAAATTGAAAAAAAAAAACAAAATATCAAAATTATATATTTTCTTCACTTTCAGAATCCGAGCTATCTTCAGGATTTATTATGATGGGTTGAATATCAATATCAACTATATTTTGCTCTCGGACACACCACTTTTGAATAATTTCATGAGTATGTCTTACACATTTTTCCCAAATGCCTCCATTACATTGATTAAGCGCCTCTTTCCACATATTTATAACAGCACTATCAGAATAGCCGTCCCTACCAATATGCTTATTGTAATATGACTTGCAATTTGCCCAAATTAATTCAATAGTATTGAATTCGCAATGATAAGGAGGTAGTCTCAACACTTCATAACCATGCTCTCTTAGCAACTCATCAATAACATACACATTTTCTTTTTTATTCATTTTTGCAACTTTTAATAATTCAGGCTTTGTAAATTTTGGGTCAAGTTGCATGTTATTTGTTGTCAGCAAGGTAACAATTTTATCTTTCTTTGAAGCAGTGGTAGGTTTTTTTTCTAAAAGAACACTATGATATGGAGCATTATCCATTACAATCAACGATGGTTCTTCTAAATTGGGAATTACTTGTGTCCTTATCTACTTAGTAAAAATGCCGTTGTTCATTTCTCCATAGTAATCAATATGTTTAGACTTTGAACAAAACAATAAACTTGCTTCAGAAACAAATCCTTTAGAAGAACCAGCGCGAACAATTATGAAACGTTTACCATTAAAACCTTCTGGTTTACGTACACTTTTGCTACTAGTGTCTTGCCAGGAAGTTGTTTTATTTCTTTTTGAATAAATCCCTGTTTCATCCAAAAAAAAAACAAGTTGTCTTGGATGCACACTTTCCAGGTTTTCAAAATACTTACGAAAGAATTTTGCTCTTAAAGTAGCAATATTTTTATATTTAAATCCTATATCTCTCAGTACAATGCTCAAGGATGTTTTTCCCATAGTAACAACTTCTTTTTCCTCTAATTCACATTTCAAACTTTGTAGACTAACATGCTTTTCTAAAAAAAAAAAAAAAATAAAAGCTAGTAATAATAGTGAAACTTTATTTTAGAAGTGTTAATTTTGATGTGAAACATCTATTGGCTGGGGTATAAACCAGATCGTTTTTATTTTGTACAATATCAACTTATACTTACTTTGTAGGTACATATTGTACACAGTGTTTCGTATTGCCATTTTAGTTCCTTCAGGCGATCAGTTGTCTTGCTTTTACGACGACGTCTACTTTTGCCTGGACTTGAAAAGACAGGATTGCTTTCTTTTCGTTTTTTAATTGTACATACTGTACGCCGTGATATTTTCAAGGCAGCAGCTACCCTCTTAAATTAAAAACAATTTCATGATAGGTAAATTATTAAACAACATACAATTCATTACAATACCTCTTGAACACAAGCCAAAGATGCCAATAAGAGTCCTACGTTCCTTTCTTCCAACTCAAAATGTTCAAACAAATTCAGCACAAGCTGCTGGGATTGAGAATTTAATGTATTTCCAGGCATATTAATTATATTTCCAGGTTTGATATTTGTTTGATATTTATGACAACAAATGTTTTATATCGATCCGTTAGACAAAGTTTTAGCCAGATTCAAAAATGATACGTCAAATTAAAGGTAAGAAAATTTAACTGCAAAATTTATACTTACATCAAGAAATCCAACACTAAGTGAACAGTTATTCGTTATAACAACTCTTTTTAAGAAAATTTATAAACTCAAGGCACGAAAATGTAATGGAAAATTAACAATATGATTATAATTTTTGTAAACACCACAACGCTGTGAAGTTGACAATAAGCAGGTTCAATGATGAGACTTTATCACAGACTGTTGTTATATTACTGTCTTTGTCTGATGCATTATTAAATGTTGGACAAGCGGCTTAATTTCAACATTTTATATTGTGTGAGTAGAAATGAGACAAAATTTAAAAATAGTTCGTAAATAATTTCATACATGTGCAAAGATACAGCGAACGAATTGTATGTTTTTGTAGATAATGTATATAACCTTATAGTTCAGTCGTCAGAGAGTTGACCCCTAAAAATCATACGAACAAGCTGAATTTTGCCCAGAATATTAATTTTGAGATCCCCAAAAAAATGCAAAAAAGTTTATCACTTTTCCCCCCGCGCTTCCCCCTAAAACCACCCTCGTAGTGGGGTAAAAACACAAAAAAATCGATTTACCAAGAATCTGTACCTCGTAGAAAAAAATGTTTAGATGAGATAATTTTAAATAAAAATGTTTATTAGCACTTTTTGTGTAGAATGAACTGTTCTCTCAGAAACAATGCTTGTTGACCGTCGATTTTGAATGTCAATGATGAAAATCGATATGATTGCACGTCACGGGAAATGCCCTCAAGAAGACGGTTTTGGGTATAGTTTATAGCAGAAATTTAGTTTTTTGAAAAACGTACCACTTAAAAAAATTTTAACGTTTTAGATTGTTTCTTATGTCTATGTGAAAGTTTAAATCCAGCGCTTTTTAAGCATATTTCAAATGCGTCACATTTGTTGCCAAAACTCAAAACTAAATTTTTATGCCATAGGTTTTAAAGGTTAGGCACTAGTAATCGAAACTTTATAGTGGCCAGTCAATAAAAGGGATAGATTGTATTGATCTCATGAAAATCATAAAAAATGGCAAAAATCGCGACACGTTTATTTATTTAACACCTTCATAAAATCTAAGTTTACTTGCGGCAAAATACAAACAGTGCGTACGAAAGCTAATTTATTTATCTTTAAAACGCATCTTGATTTTTGTCGATAGGACACTTGAGTCAAAAGATATCGAATTTTTAGCGTTAAGCTGATACAAATTTTATTGAACATTGATTTAGCGCACTTAACTGACATTCAAAATCGACGGTCGCTTCAAGCGTTGTTTCTGAGGGAATGGTTTATTCTACACAAAAAGTGATAATAAACATTTTTGTTTAAAATTATCTCAGCTACATTTTTTATTTGTAAAATTTTTTTCTACGGCGTACAGATTCTTGGTAAATTGATTTTTTTTGCGTTTTTACCCCCTTACTAGGGGGGTTTTAGAGGGAAGGCCGCGGGTAAAAATGGTTATCTTTTTTGGGATCCCAAAATTAATATTCTCGGCAAAATTCAGCTTGTTCGTATGATTTTTAGAGGTTGAGTGGCATTTCCGTCTCTGACGACTGGAGTATGATACTTATATTGTACCACCAAATTGTAACTTATGTATTGTTCTAATTGTCGCTAATCACCATTTTGTTGCGACTTTTTCTCAAATAAAAAAAAATTGTTCGATCATTAAAAACAAACTAAATATTTGCTTTATTACATTTACTTCATAAATTTTTATTTAATTTTTCAGAGGAATCGATGATTTGGAAAGCAAGAAATTTTGGGGACCAGGAACTGTACCATAATGCCCAGAACATAAAAATGCCTTCGTGCGAGAATCTACAGAATTTAAGAAATAGATAATAAAATAAATAGTGTTCGTATATTTCCACATTTAGAGATTTTATCAATATATTTATAGTTAATTTATTTTGTGTCATAGAGGAAGGGTCAGTAAGGTTGAGTTATTATAGATTATTGCAAATTTTGTCGATGTGAGTATAGAGGATGTAGGAATACGTGTTAAGTAAAATATTACCACATTTTTAGAAAAACAGGATATACCATGCAGTGAAATTTGTAAAAATATGGCACGAAAGAAGCAAAAACTATTTACTTCATAGGTGCATATACCAAATAGATCTTTATCTTTAAATTTTCGTTGAGTTATGTATGTTTTAAATTCTATTGTAGCGTAACTAGCAGGCATGAAAACAAATGTTTAATATATATTACAAAAATTATTTGTGTTTTCATTACGACATTATCGTCAACGACACCATGGTAAGCCATTTACGATAGAGTTCATATGACAACAAATTCTTGTTGATCAGGTTCCGCTAATAGTTCGAGAGTTTGTAGATAAGTTCAAATAATATTTAAATTTTTAATATTTTTTAATTTAGTACTCAATTAAATAGAAAATAAATAATCTTATCGGGCCTAAAATTGGGCCAGAAGGTATAGTCGCCTCGTATTTCGGTGAGACTGTGTAAAAATATAGTTATCTGTAATAAAAGCAGGCAATAAAAATTAAAATAAAAGTACTCTACCAGAAGTAGTTATTAACTGCAAACTTATCAAGGACTGAGATGTATAATAATATACTCATTTCTCTAATCCCAGTGCGAACTGTCTAGTGAATTTAGTATTTTTTTTTGCCAAGTTAGTCACTTTTTGACAGACTAGAAGTGACTGGAAATTACTATACAACCAAGCACACGTGCTCATGGCCAATATTATTAGTAAACAAACGTAAATAAAATAGAACTTTATTAGTTACCGACTAACTGGATAAACTTTAAATTCTGAATTAAACTTTATTCGTTTATTGAAACTATTCTTAAGAAACTTAAGCTAAATGCTACCAAAAACGTTTAAGATCTACGAGCGAAACAATAATCAATAATATCAGGCATTGCTAAAAACATGCAGTTCTCTACAGTGTTTTCAGTGCAAACTAGTTTTGGCGTTAGTGAAATAGCTTTAATATTTTTATTTTTTTTTTGTGAACAATCGTTTTTAATATTTTATCATTTTCTGGATCGTTCTGAATAAAAAAAGGTTAATTGTAATTTTTCTCTAAAGTTGATCGTTTTCAACTTATAAACAATTTAAAACTAAAAAAAAAACGAAAAATGATGATTAAAGGCTCAAAAACACACAATTATTTTTGAATTCACCAAACCTTGTTCTATCAGTTTCTTATACTCTAGTTTGGGCTTATTTAATTTAAAAACGTTGTTTTTAGTTGTATTAGGCCCTTATCACAACCTAAAAATGGATTTATACAAAACTGTTAAATAAATTAGGACCACTTTTTGTATAAGCGACCTCTTGTTTAAACATTTTTGCTGAATTTAACACAAAAATCCTATTATTTTTCTATCATACATTGATTTGTCATTTATTTATTTGTCCTCTAGATTTTTTTCAGTTCTTAAAAGGTTTATTTATAAGCCAAATTAGTGCAATGTAAATATTTTACATTTTTACACTGCAATTCTTATCGGCAGTGAAGACGGGAAGTCGTAAATTTTTATTACATCTTTCAATGTGAGATAAAATAAAAATGCAATGACTAGCTGAAATGTTTAAGATTAGAGAAACATAATATGTCATGTTTATTGGAAATACTCGACATCATTAGCACGTGCAAATCCTACCCTGTCGCCTAATTTCCTATGAAATTAAAATGGTATGGCCGGTTACAGATAATTGAGAAATTTAAAGAGATAGACCAATTTGTGTACAAGTGATACCGAACAAAATATGTCCATGTGCTTAGATCAAATGACATCTGTTTTAATAGTTCCTCTTTAATATTTTGCCTTGTTACAGGATAGTATTCAGAAAAAGGCAAAAATAATTACTGTAAAATATAATTTCATTAGCTACAATTATAAATATATTATATTTAAATAATTATAACTGTTAGGTCTAATTAATCAAAATAATATTTTTATTTACGCTACTGCTAAAAGTTGCCGATGTAAGCCACTTTTTATACCCATCAATAAAGGTTTATGAGTTTATGACTCCTCTTACTCGATTGTCGGGTTCTTGTCCACAGCCCTTCTGTGCTGACCAAGGTTTTTAAATTTGCTCGAAATTCTGAACGACCGATAACAAAACTGATGTGGCTTTCGGTATTGTTATACATATAATTTTTAGTTTAAACTCTGTAAAGAGAGCACGCATTTATTAGTGACGATTTCGCTATCAGAAAATATTAAGTAAATAAAAATGTGGCGTCCATGCGAGAATAGTGCATTAGAAATTGTTGAGAATAATGAAGTAGAAATTGTTGAAGAAAATGAGGAAATTCTACCACCAAATAATCCTGAAAATGTTGCTGGACCAAGTGGAGGAAGTATTAAAAAGCCAGAAAAAAAAACATTTATCGAAAGACGCTAAAGAAATTGTGTTAAATGTGTTTAATGGATTATGTGAAGAATTGGAACGGCACGCGAGTGTTTTAAAAACTGCGGCTTTAACAAAAGTTTCATGTGCTACTGTATATCGAATTATACAGGAGTGCATTACAAATAGACAAAAAACGAGCGACTTTGGACGACATCGATCTATTGAGCAACATCTGTTAGGTCCCATTTCAGAAACCATTTATAATATGTTTGCAGGTAATATTATATCCACACAACCAAATTTTAGCTGAATTAAAATCTAAAAATTTTATTAATTGTTGTAAATCAACTTTAAGAAAATTTTTACTATCAAATGGTTTTAAATATAAAACAATCAATAAACGACATACTATAATGGAAAGTGCCCGTTTAATAAAATGGCGTAATGAATATTTGGAAAAGATAACCGAGTACAGAAACAGCGGAAGAAAAATTTATCACTTAGATGAAACGTAGTTTGACACTAACGAAACAATTGGAAAAGGTTGGAGTAATAATGTAAAGTGCAAAGTTAATGTACCAGCTTCCAGGGGCAAACGAATATGCATTTTACATTGTGGAGGGGAAGACGGTTGGGTAACCGATGGCTTACTATTAAGTGCAAAAGACATTAAAGACAGTTGTTTGGACTGTCATCAAGATATTACGGGTGAACTTTTCGAATCGTGGTTTAAAAATAACTTATTACCAAATTTAGCAGACAACAGTGTTATTGTTTTAGATAATGCATCATATCATTCTAGACAACTTAAAAAAATTCCGAATAAATACTCTAGAAAGGATGAATTGCAAGATTTTTTATTACCACAAGATTTATATTTTGAAGATTGGTACACTAAAGACCAATTAGTAGAGGTACTTAATACAAAATTATTTGTAAAGGAATATATTATTGATGATGGAGCAAGTAAAAATGGACATACAACTTTAAGACTACCACCATATTACTGCGTTTTAAATCCAATAGAGTTGTTATGATCTCAACTGAAATATAATGTGAGACAAAAAAATGTACGTCCATAATGTTACAACACTGTCCTAAAACTAATAGGTTCTGAATTTAAAAGTATCTCTGAGGATAACTGGAAGAAAGCAATAATGCACGTAAAAAATATCGAAAAAGAATCTGAAAAACATTCTTGTTTTAAATAAAATTATTATCAATGTGGAGAACAGTGATTCAGAGGAAGAAAGTGCCGAAGTGTAATACCGAGACAAGTTTCTCTCAATACTGAGCTTACCCGGAATATTTTCTTACATAATCAGATGTAGGGATTATCGACATATATTCAACACCAAACTACTGCTTCAATTTTTTAAGAAAAACGTGGCCTTATTATGAAAACTTCACTTATTTTTGCAATATCTATATCTTTGAAAATCAGTTCTTAGGAGAAGATAATAATGTAAGTAAGTGTTGGCTAGATAAACTTTTAATTTTTACTTTAGAGTTTTATAAATTATTTAAATATATAATTTTTATCTTTAAGTGCCTACCGTTCGCTCAGTTATTAATTAGTTTTTGTATACAAACCAATTATTGTTCGAACATTTTATAGAAAATGCATTGTAGAAATATGATTAAAGTAATTTAAACTTAAACAAAATCATCAATACATAAAATTAAGCTTTGTTTATAACAATACAAATTTATAGAACCAAGTTCTTATAAAATATACCATATTATAATTCATTTAGGTCGGTACTATCCTGTTCTTCACTGATCATAGTGCTGCTTATCGCATTTTTCTCAAATAAATATAACCGACCTATAAATGTTTTTAGGGTTCATTTATTTTTTTGGGGCATGCGTATTTACGAGGTCCATCTTTACATTCAGCGGTAAAGTCGGGTCCATCGATATTTCGTCCGTCGGCAAATTCAAATAGATAATATTTGTATGTTATGAAATTCGAGTAACCGATGTCCAGGGACGTCTCGCGATATTGGTTGTTTCACGAACACAAATTTTTTGATACAAGTATTAAATCATAAAATAACAATGTGTAATGTGTATATTATAGTCAAAGAGCAGAAAATCTTATTTTGGAAAAACAAACAAAACGTTATATTTCTTTGTTTTTTAAATGGTTAAAAGTGAAATAAAAGTAAAATAAAGGTAAAAGTAAAAAAAATATCACTCTACCACTCTGTCGGAAAAAATAGTAGGTGATACAAAGGCATCTTCTATAGGACTTTTTAACGCTTCTCATTTGTTTCAGGCACTTGGTATATGTCATACAATTTTAATATATCTACGTCATACGTCTTTGGTATGTATAGTTATTGGTATATACTATATATCAATAACGTATGACGTAGATATATTAAACTTATACGACATATCACAAGTGCCTGAAACATATGAGAAGCGTTGAAAAGCCCTATTAGCGTTTAACGATGACGTACATAGACGAAAATGTGGAAAAGTATTTTATATTTAAGAAAATATTGTTTTAAACAAAGTTAGCAATTTATAATGAAAAACTGAGTTGTTTTAACTGACATAATCATCATATTAGCGTACGTTGTCTAAAATAATTCTCCTGCAGGTGAGCTCTCATCATCGTCACTATCCACCAGATTAATAATAAGTTGTCCACTGTTTGAAAATAATTTTCCTATTCTTCTGTACTCATTTTCTACTTTCACTACATGGTTTACTGCTTTTTTCTAGTCGGCACTTGTAATTTCTGATAGTTCATATCGAATTAAATCGACCACTTTCGCTTCAAATTTTGGAAAACTATTTTTCTTCCGAATCCGTTTTTTTACTTGTCCCCAAATAAGTTCTATAGGATTAAATATGCAAAAATAAGGTGGTAACCTTAAAACAGTATGGCCATGTTGTATTGCAATAGTGTCCAGTATATATTGTTTCTTATAAGTTTTAGTACGAAGCACTACAAGTTTCTTATTATAGTTGTCTTCAAAATACAAATCATTATTTGAGAGGAAGCTAGCATTGTCCATAACTATCACACTGCCCGGTGTTATATGCCCGGAAGTAGTGTATTTTTAAACCATTCTTCGAATATAGTAGAATTCATATTCTGATGATAACCTACACTACATTTTTCTATTTTTTTTCCGCAAAGCATTAACCCATTTGGCATCCAACCATTTGCAGATCCACAGTGCACAATAACCATCCGAGAACCTTTATGCGGACTCCTTTCAACTGGCACCTAAGTGAACCATCAGTCCAACCCTTACTAGCGGTATCATGCGTGTCATACCATATCTCGTCTAAATAATATATAGCCCGCTGTTGGTCTCGATATTCTTGAATTTTTTTTTAAATAATCTAAAGGCCAGTGTACTATCCTCTTACTTTCCATAATAGCCATCCGTTTATCCACGATTTTGTATTTGAACTCAAGTTTTTTCAGCCGTCTACGTAAAGTGGTTTTAGGGCAGCTTCTTCCCATCACAACAAGCTTGGTGTATATAATATCAATTGTTGGTATTACATTTTTTTGTATTACTCGTAAACCAAATTCCTTAAACATTTAGCAGTCACGATATTAATTTGTTTAGGTTTTCCAGCATCGGATCTTACCATCATCGGGTAACGATCATCCGATTTTAACACCACTTTTCACGATGTCGTGCATGGTAGAATACGGAATCCCTGTTAGAAAGGCCGTTTTTCTTATAATACTGCCTTTACAACTATTTTCAGGATCATTTTGAAGATTTTTGTAAACGTTCATACAAATTCTTTTAGATTGTTCATTCAAAACAATCCTTTTCTTTGAAAGTCTTAAACACTTTTCTACAGTTACAGTTACAGTGTCATTATTTTTTGTATCACTCACACTTAAAAAGATTGTTGACTACTACACTTTCTCTACTACTACTTGGGTTCTCTTGCTCCCATGCACAAACAACTGTAGGTGATTTTTCCCATGGTCTAAACATTTTCTTTATACACAAATAGACAGTTTCAAAAAAATAAACAAACAAAAAATACTACAATTATTATAACTACTCCAGACATCGGCACCGGATTGGAATATGCGGCATAGGATTATTTATCTCCTCGTCTGTTTGTGACCTTTTCTTAAGCATCCGCTTGTACTCCCAATAATTGTAAAAAATACACCTTAGATTTTTATTACTGATTACCATATCTAGATATTTATTTACCTTGTATAAAAACATATATATTTTTTAAAAATGTGTAAAAATACACATGTTTACAAAAGAAATAGTAAGAACATTAATAAACATTTTATTTCCATATAAAATCTGTTGAGGTACAAGACTAAATTATAATTACAATATTCTCAAAATTAATAAAATAGGAATTCTAAAACGATCAATAAAAAATATTACCTACGAGCGTTAGGTACAGATAAACTGATATATAAGGTACTGTATAAATACTTATCTTCAGGTTTTGTCAGTTGTCCTTATAAATATATATTCAACCGAAAAACGTGCAGAATATTATGTATCTCTTTCAGTTCTAGATTCTTCAATATCACTTCTTGCTTCTTCATTTGCCATGACTTCTATTGAATCAGCATTTGGTTCTTCATTTTCTACTCTTTCTGTAATAGCAGATATGTCTTCCCTATTTTCGACTTCATTATTTGAGCCATACGTTTCGTGAAGATTATCTAACCTATTACTGATTACAATGCTTCTATTGGCAGTATTTGTTGTTTGGGTTACTAAGCTTTCAGCTTGGCTTTCTAATCTTTTGAGTCGTGCTTCTTTTTTTGCTAACATTTCTTCAAATGCCTTTCTTGAATCATCTACTCTAGAAGATGATGTACTGGGCCTATCTAAGCTATTTACTGTTTCTATTTGGGAAGAGTCTGAACTTCTTGTTTTGGATATATCAGAACATTCATTAGTTGATGAAGATTTTTCTTTTTCCGTAACTTTAGTTTCTTCGCATTGAACTAAATTGTCTTGACCTGTAAGTGTCCTGCTATTGCCATTATTTTCACTCTGACATACGCTTTTTACATCTGATACATTATTATCGACAGTATTTTCTAAAACGTCACTTTGATTAGGTAAATTATCTTCACTCAAGTCTTCAATTTCTAAATCTTGATTTTCAGTATCTTCTCCAGTTTTCTGGGCGCACTCCGATACATCAGTTTCATATCCTGGTTCCTCATCACTAAGTCCTTCTCTATCATCACTATAACCACTTTCTGCGCTGTTGTTTACATCTTCTACTGTAGTATTTCTCCTGCTTGCGAACTCAGTTCTCAGCTGCTTCCACTGCAGTTCGGTGTTGGAGTTTTTTTCCCTGGCTTGTGCCCATTTTTCCCTACTGTATTCCAATTCTTCTTTTAATTCGCCCAAAAGTTTTCTTTTTTGTGCAAGTTCGTATCGCAGGATTTTTTCTTGGGTGTGTAACATTTGGTGTTGTTTCTGCAGCTTCCCAACCTAAAAATAAAAAAAAAAAATAATAATGTGAAAGGCCTAAAACACTTAATTTTTTTTAAATAAATACGGGAAACAATATATATATATATATATATATATATATATATATATATATATATACATAATAAAGACATAAGAAACCGATAAGTGATTTAATCGACCATGTTAAGAAATACTTAAACCAACTAAAAATAAATATACTGACAAAAACTGTTGGAAAAAGAAATTTCCGAGTACTAGTATGAACAATATTTTTACTTTTCGACTACTTTTGTAGGAATTGCCCCTGGGCCTGAGATATGCCCCTCGAAAGAGTCAAAAATAGTCCTTTTTATTCTATATTTGAAGAGCTATATCGTTGAGTTGAGTGGACCGATTTTAATTCACAATATTCTATTTTTTTTGTTAGAAATTTAAGTTTTTGGTGAAATAATTTACAATACCACAAAAGATGTTTTACTTTAGAGGTCAAGAAGAAAGAAAAGAAAAAAACAAAATTTTATGATTTTCGATTAATTTTTAAAATTTAACCATTCAACGAAAAAAATTGTAGAAAAAGGTAAATTAAAGGATTTTTAATACCTTTCAAACAAGCATTGGCGAATTACAATCCATTTACATAGATACAGCCTTTTAAAGATAGCCAATTTTCGAAAATCGCAGTTTTTATCATTTATAGACTGACAGAACTTTTTCCTGACAATCCCAAATTGCACAAAAATTAGGGTGTAGGTAGGCGAATTTCTTGGCCAGGGCATTAAACAATTTCTTGAATTGAGCTTGAACAGCTATAACTCTTAGCCCAGTGGACCGATTTTAACTCACATGGTCTCATTTTTTTTTATAATGTCAACTTATTGATGAAATAATTTACAAAACCGCAAAGTATAAGTTTTATTTTATAGGTCAAGAACAAAAAGAAAACTTTTTAATTTTATAATTGTCAATTGATGGTCAAAATTATGGAAATGGTCAATGGAAAAAATATAATTGATTAGTGATCAGTATAGTTGTGTCTGGAAGCTCGGAAGACTTAGATCTCAGAAGCCCTGAAGAAGACATCAAAGAGGATGTCGAAAGCTCGGCGCAATGATAATCGAGGCGGTTCAACCCGGAAGACTGTTGAGTGTAATATTAGTTCTTGTAATAGTATTAATCTTAGCTCTAGGTAGATATATACAGATTGAACGAATTTAAAACGGAACATACAATTTAATATATGTCTGTTTGAACTGCATTTGAAATAGTGGACCAATATAAAACTTGGACAAAAATAGATCCATACCCGGTGATAGACATTGTATAAAATATCGTTCAACTATCTGTCTCCTTTAAAGGAAAGAGAAGCTTGCCTAATAGTCGGAGATATAGAGCCGAAATTTTGAACTGATCAGTAATATGACATTTCTCTATTGGAATATATTCATTGTAACTGGGTTAAGACTTTGCCTTACAGGCGGACGCCCCTTGTGGTACAGGGGGTCACTCTACAGGGATGAAGTTGTAATTTTTTTTACGATCGATAATATGGCTGAAAATTTGCCCAGAGTAAGATCTTGGTATAACTAGACGAAATCCCAAAGGGCGGACGCGAGAGTGGATACATAAGGGATGGCGGACAGGGATGAAATTGCAATTTTTTGGGGAAAAATTAACGATAAGTAATATGTGCGCCATTTTCATGGCTCATTATTTAGCCCCTAAAAACTCTAAATCCTAAAGAGCGGACAGCTGGGTTGGTACAGAGAGCCATAAGACGGGGTCAAATGTACCACTTGCCTGTGCATTTTAGGTCTCGGTAACAATTTTCAAACTGATTTTATTATATTTTTATATCGATTGATTTGAAAATTTGTATGCTCACTTCTGTTACTATTCTGAAAAGCGTCAAGTAGAGTTTTCCTCAAAATTTTCCAAAAAAAATTCCGTAAATGAAAATTTTCGTAATTTTTTGAGGTAAAATCTAATTTATAGAATCCTTTTAGAATTTTCTGTCAGTTATACCATGAATTTTTCCAAAAATTTTCAAACAATTTTTCCGATAAGAAAAAAAAAATTTAGAAAAACTTTAAAAATTTCGTCATTTTTCTCACTCTCACTGATGTCATCACATTCATCATCTTCGTTACTTTCACTTTCAATAATATCACATTCATTATCTGCTTCATTTTCAATCACTACTTCTCGGATTGATTCTGGCATCTGAGGTCCACTAAACCATTTGAATTTATATGTTTCATCTTCAAACTCCCAACCATGTTCTTCAACAATCAATTCTGTTGGTACTTTTTTATGAGCATTTGTCCAAATATTTGAAATATAATGGGCTCGCAGTAGATGTTGGTGTAATTCATCTTGACATGGTGGTAAGCTTGAAGCATCGAAATTTTTTAGTTTTTTTTTTTAAAAGGCTCGTTCATATCATGCAACTTATACTGCCAGTTAAATAGTGAAAATCTGACATCGTTTACTTTTCTTTTTGGAATTGTTCTCATCAGTCCTGTTCCATATAAGTGACATATGAAAGTTTCTAAGGTTTCAAAAACTTCATTACAATCGAAGTCAGTTTCACCAAGTTGGATAAAAGCATCTTGATACTTATTACATTTAGCGCATGCGTCTAGAATTACTGATCTAAATGGAACGCGCATCATTATTATTTTAATATTTTAAAATAATAATGATGCAAAATTAATGTCCAAACAGAATTTGTAAAATTATAATTAACTAATGAAAAAAAAATTCAATCAATTTGAACGTTAAAAAAATATTGAAAATATCTAAGTACAAAGTAAATTTCAAAACTTAAAAAATTGATAATTCCACTATTAAATTGATTTTTATTAATAATTATTTGTAAAATGTTAAAGGAATTCTACAAATTGAATTTTACCTATTGATAAATAGAAATAATATATTTTGTATTTGATTATTAATGTAATAATAAATCAAATTTTTCTTATATCTGAACAATCATTATTTATGCAATATAAATTTAAAAACCTTTTTATTGTAATAAAAAATAAGTAAAATTACTATTTGTTATACCAAAAATATTTTATAGTTAACATTATAAAATTACTTTAATTTAATAAAATATCAAATATCAAACATTTATTCAATTAAAAATTAATTCGTAAAATATTTATATTTAAGAAAAAAATGTGATTTGTAAAGTAAATATGACTTTAGTTTGAAAAAAAAAACATTATCATAATATCATTTTAAAACTACAAAAGAGTTTTATCAAATGTTTTAGAAAAGTTTTTCTAATTTTTTTTTCTTATCGGAAAAATCGTTTGAAAATTTTTGGAAAAAAATCATGGTATAACTTACAGAAAATCGAACGGATTCTATAAATTAGATTTTACCTCAAAAAATTACGAAAATTTTTATTTACGGAAATTTTTTTGGAAAATTTTGAGGAAAACTCTACTTGACGCTTCTCAGAATAGTAACAGAAGTGAGCATACAAATTTTTAAATCAATCGGTATAAAAATATCATAATAAAAAATCAGTTTGAAAATTGTTACCGAGACCTAAAATGCGCAGGCAAGTGGTACATTTGACCCCGTTTGATGGCTCTCTTTACCAACCCAGCTGTCCGCCCTTTTGGATTTAGAGTTTTTAGGGGCTAAATAATGAGCCATGAAAATGGCGGACATATTACTTATCGTTAATTTTTCCCCAAAAAATTGCAATTTCACCCCTGTCCGCCAGCCCTTATGTATTCACTCTCGCGTCCGCCCTTTGGGATTTCGTCTGATTATACCAAGATCTTACTCTGGGCAAATTTTCAGCCATATTATCGATCGTTAATTTTTCTGAAAAAAATTACAACTTCATCCCTGTATAGCCACCCCCTGTACCACGAGGGGCGTCCGTCTGTAAGGCAAAGTCTTAACCCAGTTACAATGAATATATTCCAATAGAGAAATGTCATATTACTGATCAGTTCAAAATTTCGGCTCTATCTCTTGGACTATAAGGAAGCGATAAGTGGTTTGACAGCATAATAACTGCTTGTGTAGTCTAGTTTTCACAGTGATTCGAGGCAACCTATTTGGGTGGAGTTTTGACTTGTTCTTGAATGAATTCAGAATCCAGCAGCCCGCTGAAGTATTGGATTTTTATAATATAATTATTTGACAACCTTTTGTTGGCCAACCACCTAGAGCGGAGTTGAGCCGAAATACATTGATTTCGTATGTTCCGTTTTAAATTCGTTCAATCTGTATATATATATATATATATATATATATATATATATATATATATATATATATATATATATATATATACAAAACCACCAGTTTATTAGAGCTGCGCAGTCAGAAGGTTGGCCGAGATGTTAGAGAAACACTCTTTTGACTTTTTGTCAAGCTTTCGGAATTGTTATATTCCTTTTTCAAGACACTGTAATTCAAGACATTACAGTGTCTTGAAAAAGGAATATAACAACTCGGAAAGCTTGACAAAAAGTCAAAAGAGTGTTTATCTAACATCTCGGCCAACCTTCTGACTGCAGCCCTAATAAACAATATATATATATATATATATATATATATATATATATATATATATATATATGAAGTAACAAGAAGTCCAGAGACCTCTCTCTGATAGTAAATTAGGTGAACCGCAAATTCAAAGCCTCTTACTAGAGACTTTTAACGACGCTAGAAGTACATTTTTACTTCAACATGCATCTACGATTCACCTTTGAAAATTACTATCTTTTTCGCTCTTTACGTAGAGAAAGACGTTTAAATGAAAGTAGAAGATTGCATTTCATTTCAATCGGAACTCCACCATTGCTCTACACGTGTTTCGAGTTATTCAACTCATCATCAGGAGCACTTGTGGAAGTTCAACTGAAATGAAATGCAGTCTAGTATTTGGTTATTATAACCAAAATAACAAGCCAGGTACGCTAGCAGCGACATCTATACGAAGTAACAAGAAGTCCAGAGACCTCTCTCTGATAGTAAATTAGGTGAACCGCAAATTCAAAGCCTCTTACTAGAGACTTTTAACGACGCTAGAAGTACATTTTTACTTCAACATGCATCTACGATTCACCTTTGAAAATTACTATCTTTTTCGCTCTTTACGTAGAGAAAGACGTTTAAATGAAAGTAGAAGATTGCATTTCATTTCAATCGGAACTCCACCATTGCTCTACACGTGTTTCGAGTTATTCAACTCATCATCAGGAGCACTTGTGGAAGTTCAACTGAAATGAAATGCAGTCTAGTATTTGGTTATTATAACCAAAATAACAAGCCAGGTACGCTAGCAGCGACATCTATACGAAGTAACAAGAAGTCCAGAGACCTCTCTCTGATAGTAAATTAGGTGAACCGCAAATTCAAAGCCTCTTACTAGAGACTTTTAACGACGCTAGAAGTACATTTTTACTTCAACATGCATCTACGATTCACCTTTGAAAATTACTATCTTTTTCGCTCTTTACGTAGAGAAAGACGTTTAAATGAAAGTAGAAGATTGCATTTCATTTCAATCGGAACTCCACCATTGCTCTACACGTGTTTCGAGTTATTCAACTCATCATCAGGAGCACTTGTGGAAGTTCAACTGAAATGAAATGCAGTCTAGTATTTGGTTATTATAACCAAAATAACAAGCCAGGTACGCTAGCAGCGACATCTATACGAAGTAACAAGAAGTCCAGAGACCTCTCTCTGATAGTAAATTAGGTGAACCGCAAATTCAAAGCCTCTTACTAGAGACTTTTAACGACGCTAGAAGTACATTTTTACTTCAACATGCATCTACGATTCACCTTTGAAAATTACTATCTTTTTCGCTCTTTACGTAGAGAAAGACGTTTAAATGAAAGTAGAAGATTGCATTTCATTTCAATCGGAACTCCACCATTGCTCTACACGTGTTTCGAGTTATTCAACTCATCATCAGGAGCACTTGTGGAAGTTCAACTGAAATGAAATGCAGTCTAGTATTTGGTTATTATAACCAAAATAACCAAAATAAATAATGTTATTTTGGTTATAATAACCAAATACTAGACTGCATTTCATTTCAGTTGAACTTCCACAAGTGCTCCTGATGATGAGTTGAATAACTCGAAACACGTGTAGAGCAATGGTGGAGTTCCGATTGAAATGAAATGCAATCTTCTACTTTCATTTAAACGTCTTTCTCTACGTAAAGAGCGAAAAAGATAGTAATTTTCAAAGGTGAATCGTAGATGCATGTTGAAGTAAAAATGTACTTCTAGCGTCGTTAAAAGTCTCTAGTAAGAGGCTTTGAATTTGCGGTTCACCTAATTTACTATCAGAGAGAGGTCTCTGGACTTCTTGTTACTTCGTATAGATGTCGCTGCTAGCGTACCTGGCTTGTTATTTTGGTTATAATAACCAAATACTAGACTGCATTTCATTTCAGTTGAACTTCCACAAGTGCTCCTGATGATGAGTTGAATAACTCGAAACACGTGTAGAGCAATGGTGGAGTTCCGATTGAAATGAAATGCAATCTTCTACTTTCATTTAAACGTCTTTCTCTACGTAAAGAGCGAAAAAGATAGTAATTTTCAAAGGTGAATCGTAGATGCATGTTGAAGTAAAAATGTACTTCTAGCGTCGTTAAAAGTCTCTAGTAAGAGGCTTTGAATTTGCGGTTCACCTAATTTACTATCAGAGAGAGGTCTCTGGACTTCTTGTTACTTCGTATAGATGTCGCTGCTAGCGTACCTGGCTTGTTATTTTGGTTATAATAACCAAATACTAGACTGCATTTCATTTCAGTTGAACTTCCACAAGTGCTCCTGATGATGAGTTGAATAACTCGAAACACGTGTAGAGCAATGGTGGAGTTCCGATTGAAATGAAATGCAATCTTCTACTTTCATTTAAACGTCTTTCTCTACGTAAAGAGCGAAAAAGATAGTAATTTTCAAAGGTGAATCGTAGATGCATGTTGAAGTAAAAATGTACTTCTAGCGTCGTTAAAAGTCTCTAGTAAGAGGCTTTGAATTTGCGGTTCACCTAATTTACTATCAGAGAGAGGTCTCTGGACTTCTTGTTACTTCGTATAGATGTCGCTGCTAGCGTACCTGGCTTGTTATTTTGGTTATAATAACCAAATACTAGACTGCATTTCATTTCAGTTGAACTTCCACAAGTGCTCCTGATGATGAGTTGAATAACTCGAAACACGTGTAGAGCAATGGTGGAGTTCCGATTGAAATGAAATGCAATCTTCTACTTTCATTTAAACGTCTTTCTCTACGTAAAGAGCGAAAAAGATAGTAATTTTCAAAGGTGAATCGTAGATGCATGTTGAAGTAAAAATGTACTTCTAGCGTCGTTAAAAGTCTCTAGTAAGAGGCTTTGAATTTGCGGTTCACCTAATTTACTATCAGAGAGAGGTCTCTGGACTTCTTGTTACTTCGTATAGATGTCGCTGCTAGCGTACCTGGCTTGTTATTTTGGTTATAATAACCAAATACTAGACTGCATTTCATTTCAGTTGAACTTCCACAAGTGCTCCTGATGATGAGTTGAATAACTCGAAACACGTGTAGAGCAATGGTGGAGTTCCGATTGAAATGAAATGCAATCTTCTACTTTCATATATATATATATATATATATATATATATATATATATATATATATATATGTCAAATTTCACAGAATTTAACTCAAGATTCAGATATCAAAATATGCAGACTTACCACTAGCCATGTCTTTGAAAGCTCATTTTGCACCAATTCCAGCCTTTTTTCCTGGTCCTGTAACCGATTCTCCAAATGACCATTTAAATGTTTTAAGTGCGCAGTCTCCTTTTCCAACGACTTCTTCTCCAGTATTAGATCCTTAAGTCGAATAAACGTTTGGCTTACACTTAGGACGAGGCTTGGTCCCTTCGGGGTGTCGACTTTTTTATAACAAGGATCTTCGTCACTTGTTTCGTCTGTAAGAACATTTGTAGGGACTGTTTGGTGACTCAGTAGTTCTATAAGAACTTTCCATACCTTCGGGAGATTTTCTACTATTTCTTCGGCGCTATTCATTTGATGAAGGTTATTTTGATTGGAACATTCTAAAACATATATAACTCTTTTTTACATCTACTTGATATAAGTACCAGTTAAACAGCATTTAGATTTTACAGGTTATGTTTAAAAATCGGTACATTGCTGGACAAAAGAACCGACATTTATTATCACTACATTTAAACAACTAATGATATAAATTAGTAATTAGTTAGTAATTTTTTTTATTTAATTTTAAAAAATTTGTATTAAATTTTAAACTTATTTATATGCAGATAATTGCTAATCAGATTGTTATGGATACTCTTAAAAGTTTTAAAAAATATATCGAAAAAACTTCTCTGTGTACTCTACCGTGTTCAACTGCAGCAACTTTCTCTGTTCCAAGAAACACTCCGAAGAGGATGGCCCTTGATAAGAATATCGATGCAAAAGACAACAAAAAGGGGCAGAAGTACCGAGGTGTATTCACAGAAGAACAAGAATCGGAATTGGTGTGACATATACTGGATTTAGAGGTATGATTCTTTGGAGTCATCATTTCAGATCTTCGCTCATTACCATAGAACCTAGCAATGGCATTCCGATCAATTTTAATCCCATGACAAAAAATTAGCTGGCTTCGTTGCTGGGTTTGCTAGATCCAGACATCGGCACCCTGAAATTATTTGAACGAAACCAGAACAGACTTCTGTAGCAAGGGCTCAGAAATTCGATAAACATAACATGACAAAGTTTTTTAATATCCTTAAGAATGTTGAAGAGAAGCAATTCTACCCTGCTTACAGGGTTTTCAATGTTGACGAGACAGGACTCATAACTGTTCAGTCCAAGAGCTCCGAGATTCTCGCTCTCAAGAATAGGCGTCAAGTTGGTGCTTTGACATCAGCTGAAAGAGATCGGCTTTGTTGTGTATATGTGTTTATTTCATTATACGTGATTTTTCCAAGACGAAATGAGATGGAAGAGGAATTTCAAGATGGAGCTCCACCTGAAACTATTACTGTCTATTTCCCATCTGTATGGATGCAAAACTAGAATTCTTTCAATGGTTTGACCATTTTCTGACTCATGCCAAACCATTAGCTTCCGACCCAGTCTTGTTAATCTTAGACGGCCATGCAACCTATGCAAAAAACCTGGCATTTATTTAAAAAGCAAGAGAGAGTCCCACCACCGTCGTTTGTTTATCACCGCATTGTAGCCATAAAATGCAGCCTTTAGATGTCTTATTTATGGGCTCGTTGAATATATTCTATATCAAAGCCATTAAAATTTTTCTAAAAAATAACCCAGTAGTAACCCAGTTTCAAGTGTGCCGACTTCTTGGAGAACATTTTTTAAAGGCAGCAACCACAGCGAGAGCAATAAATGGATTTTGTAAGATCGACAATGTTCCACTAAACCAAGCTGATTACATTGTTGTCGAATGCACTGATGTGCTTTTTCAACAGCTTAGATCTGATCACCAACAGCGTGAAGCATGTCAAACTGAAGAGTGTTTGTACTTGAGACAGTTCAAAAAGGCATAGACCAACCTTTTGAACATTCATAACAACAATCTGAGGCTGGGCTAGAAATCTTAATGCAAGAAGGTGCGATTCAACAAAGACTTGGGCCTTTTTCTGCTCAAAAATACGAACTTCCTTCCCTGTAAGCTCTAGAGATATTATTCCATTGCCAAAAGCTAAAGCTGCTAAAAAGACAATCCAAAAAAGAGAAACTGCTGCTGTGTCAAGCCCATATAAATTTAAATTGGAACAAGCAAAAAAGGAAAAAGAAGAAATATAAAGGGAAAATGAGATTAGACGGTTTTTAAATGCACAAAAGAAGAGAGAGAAAGAAGAAAAATCAAAGGTGTTATCAAAAAGAAAAAACACAGACACAGTGCCAAGCAAAGCAGAAAAAATATCAAAAAAGGAGTGGGGAGGACGTCAACTACAATTTAAAGAAGGATTTTACAGTAATATACGTGACGCTGATTGTCTGTACTGTAGTGAAGTGTATTCCTGTTCAAAGGATTATAAAGGATGGATAAGATACTCTGGTTACCATCGCTGGGGCCACGAAGCTTGCACAGCTTCTAAGGAGGAAAACGACGGCTTCTTGTGCGAGCATTGCCATTAAGAAGAAAGTTAACTGAACCACGTTATTAAGGCTTGCTAGCAACTGTTCAGAACGAGAGTTATTTATTCAAATGCATCCAAAACCTTAAGCAGCACTGGATGTACTTTATATGTTCCTTCGAAAGCCATAAAAAAATTATATAAGTTGCCTTACAACTTCTCTATTTTTGTATTAGCTTCATGTGGATAAAAGCTCACATATAGAATATCAAGCATAATTAACACGTAGATAAGTTAATCTAAGAAAACTATCTAGATTGAAACTTTGACTGGGTATATATTTGATAATTTAGACGTATATGTAACAGCAAAAAGGAGATAAACTATCGCTAAAGTCAAAAAACCATGCCAGTCTAATACTGAAAATCTAACCTTTTCAGTACTCTGTCCAAGACAGACGTAAGACCTTACATAAACACCTGTACAAACAAAATTCGCACACTAACATGTGTAAATGCTAGTGTGCACAAAATGGACTTATCATATTGTGAGAATTGTGTGACCAATGCGTTCCCCAATTCCGAGGTGTAACATAACAGTGCCCAGGGGATGCACGGCACAGATGACAAATGTGGCCTAAGCATTGACGCAGAGAGCTAATTATCTCTGGGGGAATACAGTTTTTGCATGATATGGGTGCATTGTCGACCTGACATCGTTTCGTCCTAATCGAGGGATTAAAATCGACACGGAAATAAACGGAAAAAGAGATGGACCAGAATTCAGAAATAAGCGCCTCTTATAAGAGTTAACATAAAAATGAAAAAGAAACGAGCAAAGAAGTGCCCCTGACAATGACTGCATTTTTAGTCATACAGGCAAATCTATTAACTAATGACCAATTAATTAGATTCAATGAAGTACATTTTTATTTTACTAATTTACATCTACATTTTAAACAATCCGGTTTGGAAAAGACTTAATAAATATTTTGAACAGTGATGTTGTGAAGAAAGAAAACCCTGTAAGTCCAATGGCAAGAATTTGGCAAAAATTGTGTCCAATTACCACTGGGACACTGGACTGGGACCAATACCTTCTGGGTACTGGTCTATCTACTTCTGGGTAAATCTTGGAAGGTCCTTTCCTTATTAGAGAGGAAATTCATCATAACTGGCTCGACACTTCATTGTGGATCCTGGCCTGCTGACAAAGAAGTCGCAACCTCTGTCAATTCCTGACAACTTCCCTTCATCTTCTTCTTCTTCTTTCTCATCAACAATCCATCTCCTTCGTGGGCGTCCTCTGTTTTTTGTGTCTTCTGATTTTGAAAACGTTAATCTTTTCGTGTATTCGTTATCTGACATCCTAGCAATGTGTCCAGCTCATCTAAGTCTCTGCACACTAACGAATTTCACAATATCTGAACCGGTGTATAACTGATATAGTTTTTTTGTATAATTATGTCTATTTACAATCTATATCATTACACAGTATTAAGTAAATGTGTTACAGGTTTTGGGCGTGAAGGAGAGATATCCAATGATATCTCATCTTATTCTATTTTGGTTTAGTTTTGAAGTAGGTCTTGGGGTCAGGTTTTATCTAGTCTTCTTGTGGCTGGACCATTGTTGAATAATTCCCTTACTAGCTAATTTTCATGATGAATGGTACGTTCATTTTGTGACTTCGTGGCTCGATGAATTTCTTTTCTGATGAAAGGAATCTTTAAGTCGTAGTGAAGTGTGTGATTACTTACGTACCATGGTGCATTCACTATCGATCTTAGCACTTTAGACTGGAATCTTTGCATAATATTCAACGACGTTGGCTTTGCACAGCCCCATAGGTGTAGTCCGTAGAACCAGATAGGTCTCAGTATGGCTTTGTAGAAAATTTTGGCAATGGCAAGGAGCCAATACATTTGCCGGAATTTTAGGTCGAGCTGCCTTCTTTTGGTCTAGATATGTTTCTTCCAAGTGAAACGTTGGTCAAGATGGAGACCAAGGTATTTAGCGTCTGTTACTGTTGGTATCCTTATATTTTTCATTCTTACAGGTGGGCATATGTTGAGACGGTTGGTAAATGTTATTTGAATTGATTTTGTTTTATTTAATTTTGTTCTCCATTTCGTATATCAATCACTGAGTATGTTCAGATGATTTTGCAGGTTTTGTGAGGCTTGTATGGGATCTTCATTTACAGCTAGTATTGTTACGTCGTCAGCAAAGGAGGCGATTGTAGTATTATTAGTCTCTGGTATATCGGCTGTGTAGAGCGATAAAAGCAGCGGCCCTAGAACACTACCCTGAGGGACTCCGAAGTTGGTAGGACAGAGGTTGGTTGTTGGTCTTTGAATTTTACAGAGAAATATCTATTTAATATGTAGGATTTACGTAGGAGGAAATAGTTACTGGATAGTGCTATTTTTACTTTGTAAAGCAGACCTCTGTGCCAAACTTTGTCAAACGCTTGTGAGATGTCTAGAAATACAGCGCTGCAGTATTTCTTTTCTTCAAGCCCTTTTAGATATTTCCATACACCATAATTCGATGTACTTGTTGGGTAATGGACTGATTTTCCCGAAAACCAAATCTGATGTTTTGGAAGTAATGTTAGGAATTCATAATCTGCGTATATCCTTTGTAGCAGCAATCTTTCAAAAACTTTGCTTACGGTTGGGAGTAGGCTGATGGGAGTAGGCTAAGATGTTACTTCATTGGGCTCTTTTCCTGGCTTAAGGATCATAATGACTTTAGCAAATTTCCATATTTTTATAAAGTATGATAAGCTTAGCATGCGGTTAAATATAACTGTTAGCAAAGTAATGGTCTCGCGAGGAAGTTGTTTTAATACTTGTGCCGAGATTAAATCATAACCTGGGGCCTTTCGTAAGTTAAGTTTGTTTATTTCTTTCTTGACTTCTATAGGAGTAAAACTTTTAATTGGGAGGGACATTTGACATGCTACGCTAATTAGTTCTTCCACTTCTTCATCAGGGTCTGCTGGCTCTGTTTGAAATATGTTTTTAAAATGTTCAGCAAAGACGTCCGCTTTTCTTTGTTGGAACAGGCCCATTCTCCATTTGGTTTACGGATGGGAGGGATAGTTGTGTATGGTTTCTTAAGTTTCTTAGTCGCCTTCCATAACGTCTGGTCATTTTCTGTAAGGTTTGTAATGTAATGTTCGAAGGTTTCGTTGTTTGCGACTTTGATGGCTACTCCAAGTTGCCTACGTAGTCTATTGAATGTATGTAGATCTATGTTGTTTCTAGATCTTAACCAGGTTCTCCTTGGACGACGTTTTTCAGCAATGAGTTGCCGAATGTGCAGGGGAATATTTGTGGTATGTGTTGGTTTGAGTTCAGTTCGTGGTGTAGATTGCCATGCCGCTTTTTGCACAAGTGTGGTGAAGTATTGAGCTACTGTATCTATGTTATGTGTAGATTTGATCCACAGATTAAGATTGGTGTTTTCTTCTAGGTAGGATTGAAAATCTGCCCAGTTGGTGTTTTTTGACCTGAGTCGAGGAAGTTGTTGTTTATAACTGTGGCTCATATTCAGGCTATATACTCAGGCTCATAATAACCGGTGTATGATCTGATGAGAGATCATAGCTGGATTCTATTAGACAGATGTTTCTGGACACTTCTTTGCTTATGTAGTAGTCCAGTAGATCTGAAAGTTTTCTGGGAACTGATATAGTTCAAAGTTGTACCTTCGACGAAAAATTTTTCCAAGAATTTTTCTCACAAAAATAAATAGAGAAAAGATTAATGATGTCATCTACCGAATGAGCAAACTTTCGATGGGAAAACCGATGATAGTACATCGTAACCAGCTTGCGCCATTCGAAGGAGACCACAAAATATATGTAGATGAAGAAGTGGAAGTAAACCATGTCAGGATGTACCTGGCATCACATTGAGGAATTATTAGGGGGGGAGGGGTATATGAAGGTACCAGTAAATCAAGACATGATGTTACCACTAAAGAAAAAAAGTAAGATCTATTCGCACTTCCAGATGACTACTAACTGGATTGTTCCGGCCAGTATTAAAGACGCACAAGGGTTGGCATCCAACTTTCGAAGGAAGTTTGATCGAGTTGCAAAGCTTAATGCCAACTGTGCTGGAGTCCAAAGTCCAAAAGTTAGTCATGCCAAAGCTGGAATATCGCCAATTGGATTAGAGGATTGCTTGAAATATGTTAGAAAAAATCTTAAGACACCGATGTCTACGTATTAGTCTGTTGCAATCCGCATGGTTACAGGTTCGGAGTGAAATCCGTCCCCTTTCAACCAGAGAAAACCAGTTCCAGTCCCGACCAGGTTCCGGGGACCATCTCTTAAGGAGGAGGTTATAACACGCCAAGCCCTTACTACGCCTCTGATCTAACATGCAGACGTTTGATGCGAAAATTCAATTGGCTTCTGGGAACATTCCGATCATGTTACGCGATATTTGAGCAAGACCTAATGCCGCCGAAAAACTGCGATGGAGTTTTGGAACGGCTGAAGCGAATATATATTTAAAAATAAATTAAATTGTGGTAGTGAGTCAAAAATATAAATTTATATGGTTAAGTAAATAAATGTGTTAAATGTAATTATAAATTAATTGTGTTTCAGTGTTAGAAAACTATAAATAAATTAAAATAAACATAACAATGTATAGTGTACATTAATATTCTCTGGAAATAAATGCACCGCTGCTCTCTTGTCTGTAATTACAAAAATCAAGTTAACGCGGTTTTGATCCAGCAATGTGTTTCTAAACCGTTAATCTATTAATATTGTTACCTGGCTCATCATCAGATAATAGTTGATGCTCAGAAGAAGATTCTGCATGAACCTTCTCTTCAGTTTCTTGAAGTTGGTTTATTAACTCAAGTAAAACTTTTGGCAATGCAGAAGACACCTCAGATGATACTTCATTGACCACAATATCTTTCAAAAGTCCATGGTTTTCCTCTAGGTGTTTCTGTAGTTTATCTAAGTCTATGTCTTGAGAAGCATTATATTTAAGCAACGTTTCTGAGAAGAGCTGGTTAATGACTGCAAGTTCTGCCTGATATTGGCGACTTTCTGCTTTAGATAGTCCAAAATTTGATTCTAAATTTTTTATTTCATCGTATTTTTTGGAATTATCATGTTGTAATTCGGATAATCTTGATTCGAGTTCTCTGAAAATAACAAAAGAGTTACTTATATTAAAATATAATATCAACATCGAGATAATAAGGATGGTAACAATGATACTATGCAAAAGTAAGTAATTCAAAAGAGTGCCAAATAGGCATACCACATAAGTTGTGCTATATATATCAATTATGCTAGCTTACATAGTGTATAGGGTAGGTGTGTAATGGTAAGCGGTTACTTAAAATATTTTTACATCCATTCACAAATTTATTTCATTTGTCTACCGTTTTGTACATTCTGCACACAGCCGGACTGTGATGTAGCATAAACTTCCTCTAATGGCAATCTCACTGCATTGTCATATAATATGCATTGGATTGATATAAATAGAAATATGTGGTTTTTATGAAAAATTTAAAAGGTGTAGAAGAAATTTATCTGAAACAAAATATCTTCGTTTATTACTAATAAATATACCTACTGCATACGAATACATTTTCAACACATAAAAATTAACGATAACATCACCAAATGATAGCAAACAAGCTTATTCTGCAATTTGTGCCGAATGGAATGATGCGATATTCGAGCAACTGTGTTGCCTGCTGAGCCGTGTCCATAATATAATATGGTTTTATACATGAATGATATACACATTAAGTATACTCATAAAAGCGGTATCTAACGGCAAATGGCTGACTAAGGACTAAGTACTCATTTTTTGGAAGGTTTGCAACTATTCTATGATACCCACAATCATTGCAATAGATGTATGCAGTAGGTAAAGGTCTCTAGTTTCTCATTCAACAAAATTTTGGTCGAAAATGACAATCAATTAAGAGATACATGAAAAACATTACGAACTCAGTATACGTATATTAAATCCGTAAATCGCTTGAGTTCGTTGTGTATGGTCAAAACCTTAATGTAGAGTCCGCAATGTTAGTAGGATATATATATATATATATATATATATATATATATATATATATATATATATACACACACACATATACATACATGATATAAAACGTGTGGCGGAAAACTGGCTACAAGCGGCCCAGTGTAGAAAACACTGGAAAGAGCTGATTGAGGCCTATGTCCAGCAGTGGAAGCGATTGGCTGATAGATGATATATATATATATATATATATATATATATATATATATATATATATATATATATATCGTGCGTCCACTCTATCTTTTCCCATGCATGAAATTATTCACGAACTACTTTTTATACTAGGTCTCTTTTTTACTCACAGAAACTAGTACTGCAAAATTAAGCCGTACGTCCATAAAAATCACAATAAGTTTAAGAAGGATCAACAATA
Organism: Diabrotica undecimpunctata; assembly: GCF_040954645.1. Classification (NCBI taxonomy): domain Eukaryota; kingdom Metazoa; phylum Arthropoda; class Insecta; order Coleoptera; family Chrysomelidae; genus Diabrotica; species Diabrotica undecimpunctata. The sequence goes on along the minus strand of NC_092811.1, from coordinate 87,148,739 downwards.
TGGCATGTCTTTGATACCTTGGTTCCTGTAAATTTTGACGTTTATAATTTTCATTGACAGTGACATTAGCTCATATGTCGTGTTTGTTGATTTATTTGAATTTATTTATTTTTGGTTTTTCAAATTATTTAACTTGTAGTCTTTGGGTATGTCATTTCAATTATATGTTTTCAAGCACAATTGTTGATGGAACGACTAACTGTTACTCTCTTAATTTGATTACTTCCGGTAAGTATTTATTTTTAAGCTAATGAGAAAAGTAATATTTTCTAATCTACAAATTGTCGTTATACTACATGAGTCTGGCTATAGTTCCGTAGAACATAAACTAACTTGTATATTTTCGAGATTACTACGTATTATTATTACTTTTAAAATATGCCTGGAAAAAAACGCTAAATTCCCAAGCGCAGCAAATTTTGTTGAATTTATAAGAATATAGAGTTAGAATAAAGTAATGGGGGATCTTTGGAGCCTCTTACATCTGTTCAAGAGGTAAAATATCAAATGCATGTTTGTTAATCAGTTACCATTAAATAATTATTTTTTAAGAGAGTTGCCGCTGTTTTAAAAATATCACGGCATACAATATACTCGATAAAAAAAGGAAAGAAAACAATCCCGTCCTTTCAAAACCAGGCAAAAATAAACATCGTCTTAAAAGTAAGACTACTGATATGCCCGAGGCTTCAAAAGTGGTAGTACGGAATACGTTGTATGATATGTACCAACAGAGTAAGTATTGATTTCTTCAGTGTGAATTTTATGATAAACAAGAACTTGGGTAGGTACTTCAATTTTCATGAAATTTTTTATCTACTTATTTTTGGCTATAAAACACGGTAATGAATTCTTTAGCGATAAAGAAGTAGTGGCTATTAAAAAATCATCGCTTAGTACATGTTTCAATACATGTTTGTTAAAAGACATCGGATTTAAATTCAAAAAGGCAAAAAGGATGACAATTAACGAGCATTAATTAAGCAAGCTCTAAGAGTCAGATTCCTTCGTTAATATATGGAAAATCTTGAAAGTTATTTACAAGAGAAGTTGTTTTTTTTTAGATGAAACTTGGATTTACTCCAAAGGAAGTAAAACAGCAAGAGAATAGTGCCAAAAGTCTCTAAAAACCAGGAGGTTCTGATGGTAAACGTTTTGTAATTGTTCTTTATGGTTCACGCAAAGGATTTGTTTCGGGAGCAAATTTATTGTTTTGTTCAAAATCTAACGTAGCTAATAATCATGGAGAAATGAACAACGAACTTTTTACTAAGTGGATAAGAACACAATTAATACCTAATTAAGAAGAGCCATCATTGGTTGTAATGAATAATGTTCTTTACCACAGTGTCCTTTTAAATAAACAATCTTTAACTACTTCAAGGAAAGATGAAATTATAATCGTTATCTATTATAATTATTAGCGATGGTTCAGACAAATTTTTTAATAGTTAATTTTTAAACCACGATAAAAAAATGAGCTTGTTTCATTTCTTCATGGTAGTCCATCATAGCCGATTTATAGGAAAATATAGCCTGTGCACCCTTAATGAAGCCATTTTCATTACCAGCATGAAGAATAATATATCTACAAAAAAAAATTATTTCAACACCTTCATGTTTTCAATATGATTACGGTTATATATTATGGGGAATATAAATACATTACGGTTTTCCATCAGTTTTAATAGATTTTACACATATTTTATACTCATCTTGCCATAAGCAACATATAGATCTATAGATCAAGTTTCATCTATAAAAACAAACTTGTCCAGCACTTCATGTTTATATTTTTTATATAATCTTAAAGTTTCTGCTCTCTTTACAGCAATATAAGATTGTTTCATCAGTCGTTGCCTTGGATCATCTTTTAGCCATTTAAAACCTATGTCTTTCAGTACAATATTGAGTGACATACGATAACTACTAAACATACCTTTTTCTTTTAATTGAATCCATAAATGGGTCAAAGTCACATGAGTGACAAAAGAAAGAGTTGCAATTCTGACTTCTGGGTTCCCAGACAAAGACGAGTATTAGTAAGATTGTAGTGTTGATAACTCAATTTGTGAAAAATTTGCACTTGTGTCACTGTTTCCGTAAAGGTGCGATATATTTTAAAATATTAATTGTTTTTTTATATAATTCACTCGATAGTTTTGTATTTCTCAACATTAGGTAATATTAAATCTTCTTAAGAATATTAACTTTGTTGTTGTGACTTTTTTTAAATTTATTTATTACCGTTCTATATATATATACATATATATATATATATATATATATATATATATATATATATATATATATATATATATATATATATATATGTTTATACTAGTAATAATCGGTACAAGGTTTAAGCTGTTTAATCTTGAGTCCATCAATCTCCTCAATAGTGAAAACGAATAAACACAATAAAAAAAAACGAGTGTGTGTACTTAGTACACACGTAAGAAGTTATACTATTATACGATTTCAACTAAATAAATATATTTTAAACAGTTTATTTGTATATATTTTTTTAAATAATAAACTAATTTTAATCCTTATTATTTTCCAAAAAATCCTTAAAATAATACCAAGAATTAAAAAAAAGTAATTCAACAACACGAGGTGTCCTACAGTTACGTGGTTCCGTAGCGGTCACCCATCTAAATCGTAACCGCGTTCGACACTGCTGCTATGTGACAATAATTAATACAAAATTAATTATTTTGGCAGATTATACAAATAATATTAAGATTACTTTTTAATCTTCTTTTCATCAATTTTTATTAATCCCATTCCCGACGAATACTAATCCCAATACACAAAAATTATGATAAATAATATATTTACTAAATTTAACTTTATAAAATATATCCACCGGGATAATAGCCATTTCGTAATTATTACATTGACAGTGGTAGGTATCAATGATAATTATCTACACATCGACGTACGTTTCATTTCATGTTTTGATTTAACTTGTTTGAAAATGAATCATGACGCAAGGGAAAAGATAGAGTGGACGTACTATATATATATATATATATATATATATATATATATATATATATATATATATATATCGTGCCTACTTATTACTTACATATTTTTCTTTTGTTCTTGTTCAAGATCCTTCGCAACATCTGCTAGCTGAGATGTCAGTTCTTCCTTCTCTTTTCTTTCTAGCCTTTGTCTTTCTTCATATAGCAGCCTTAGATTTCTCATATTGGCAATTTGCTTTTCATATTCTGCCCTCAAATCCTGAGAGAGAATTGTTGCTTCTCTAGACGCGAGGTTTTGTTCAATACTTTCTACTTTTTCTTTAAGCTAAAAATAAAATTATTTTAAAAATTAAAGTAGGTAGATTCTGTAGAGCGTTCCTAAAATTACATTATTTACAATATAGATACAATAGTAGTGAGAAATATAGTAAGGTAAACTAAGAAGTCAGATAATTAGGATCCCGGAATAAGTCCTGATGATTAAGATATCCCAAGAGGTGGAGTCGAAAACTTAATGTAAAGTTGAGCAATCTAAATTCGACCGAATAAAAATAAAAATAGTGTACATAAAACATGAAAAATTGTCCCGGTACTTCTAATAATTTGATATCAGCTTTTTTATCTTTTAAACAGTTCGTCTTTGATCTTCGTCTTCGTCGTTGCCTTCCTCCTCTCCTTCCATATTTTCTTTGTATGTATCTACCTATTTCTTTTCTCCTTCGTAAGGATGTAGTGGCTTCATGTAATTTGTTTGATTATTTCTGTCCAATTATCTCTCTCTTGTGCGTGTTGTTTTGCTTCGGAGAATAAGTAACCAGTCATCAGTCAGAAGATCTTCGTCTGGATCTTTTACCCGATATGTTACCTTCAACTATCATTTGTTCCATGTCTTCTCTTCTTCTAGATATATGCTCAAAAATCTCAGTATATTTTGGTTGATAATTGTGATTAGTATAGTTTTTATGTTAAGTCCTGCTAGAATCGAGTTATTTGTGCGATGGGCAGTCCATGGTATGCGCAATATTCTACGGTAGAACCACATTTCAAATGCCATTATACGCTTTAAATCGGCCTTTTTCTATTGTCCAAGTTTCTGATGCATAGGTGGCGATAGGAAATATCAATGTTCGAATAAGGCGAATAAGGCAATTTTGTGTTTTTTTGTGATGTCAGTGTTCTTCCAAATTTTTGTGAGTTTGGCTGTTGTCGCTCTGGCCATTGTGATGCGTCGACAGATCTCGTCTTCGCATTCTCCACTGCTAGTAATAATGGAGCCTAAGTAATTAAATTGCATGACCACTTTATAACCTACCATGTTTCTTATCTTTGGTTGGTTCTTTCTGATTCTATCGATGATCATCATTTTGGTTTTCTGCATATTTATTTTCAAACTCTATTTCGTACTCACCGTATCTAGCCTATTCATAATTTGTTCCAGTTCTTCTGGTGATGACGGCAATATTACAGTGTCATCAGCATAACGTAGGTTTTTGATTTTTTTCCTTTTGTCGTTGCTCCACCTTGCCATTCCTCGAAAACTTGACGCATAATATGCTCACTATATATATATATATATATATATATATATATATATATATATATATATTGAATAGAATAGGGGATATTATGCACCCCTGTTGAACTCCAGATTTTAATTTGAAGTTTTTCTAAACCACGTTATTAACTTTTACATTGATAGGTATTATTTAAATATAGTTTTTGTAATAAATAGATTAGATGTTCTGGCGAACCTATTTCTTTAAATATATGCCACATTTTATTCCATTTTACGATATCGAAGGCCTCGTAATAGTCAACAAAGCATAAATATGTTTCTATGTTAAATTCTTAAGATGTTTCGATAATTTGACGAATATTAAAAATATGTTCTCGTGTTCCACTACTTGGGACGAATCCGCATTGTTCTTGGGGAATTTGTGGTCGAGAATCAAGAGAATCAAGAGAATCAAGAGAATCAAGAGAATCAAGAGAATCAAGAGAATCAAGAGAATCAAGAGAATCAAGAGAATCAAGAGAATCAAGAGAATCAAGAGAATCAAGAGAATCAAGAGAATCATAAGAATCAAGAGAATCAAGAGAATCAAGAGAATCAAGAGAATCAACAGAATCAAGAGAATCAAGAGAATCAAGAGAATCAAGAGAATCAAGAGAATCAAGAGAATCAACAGAATCAAGAGAATCAAGAGAATCAAGAGAATCAAGAGAATCAAGAGAATCAAGAGAATCAAGAGAATCAAGAGAATCAAGAGAATCAAGAGAATCAAGAGAATCAAGAGAATCAACAGAATCAAGAGAATCAAGAGAATCAAGAGAATCAAGAGAATCAAGAGAATCAAGAGAATCAAGAGAATCAAGAGAATCAAGAGAATCAAGAGAATCAAGAGAATCAAAAGAATCAAAAGAATCAAGAGAATCAAGAGAATTAGGAGAATTAAGAGAATCAAGAGAATCAAGGGAATCAAGAGAATCAAGACAATCAAGAGCATCCAGAGTATTAAGGGAATTAAGAGAATCAAGAGGATCAAGAGGATCAAGAGGATTAAAAGAATCAAGAAAGTCAAGAGAATCAAGAGAATCAAGAGAATCAAGAGAATCAAGAGAATCAAGAGATCAAGAGAATCAAGAGAATCAAGAAAATTAAGAGAATCAAGAGAATCAAGAGAATCAAGGGAATCAAGAGAATCAAGACAATCAAGAGCATCCAGAGTATTAAGGGAATTAAGAGAATCAAGAGGATCAAGAGGATTAAAAGAATCAAGAAAGTCAAGAGATTCAAGAGAATTAACGATGAGATTAATCGAACGAGATGTTTGGATGACGTGGAAGACGACATGAAAACTATGAATGTAAGACAATGGGGAAGAAGGGCACAAGCGAGCTCTCAATGAAAAAACAACCAGGCAGGCAAATACTCATACAGGGTTATTTACTGCCAAAAGAAAAGAAGAGGTCAACATAAAAAAATAATATAATTTAAACTAAAATCGTTAGATTTCACTTTTGACACACAAATAGTAGGAGCCAAAACAATACTTACTTCTTTCAGCTGAGATTCCCTAATTTGCAACATATGTTTGGATACAGCAATAACATCTTTCAAAGCAACTACATGCACTTTGTAGTCTTCCCTTTCCTTTTCAAAGTTCAATACTTCTGTATTAAGTCTTTGTAATTCTCCTTGTAGCTCAACAATACTGATCCGTAGTTCTCTATTCTTCTCAATAATTTTTTCACTTTCCGCTAGAATACAAGATTTTTCACTAAGAAGAGTTTTGAGGTCATGGTTCTCTTTACGTAATTGTTCGATTTCTTCATCACAATTTTCTACGTAGTTTTCGGTTCTGGATGCTTTTAATTCCGCATTTTCCGTTTTAAGTTTTTCTATTTCTGCCCGCAGTTCATCCATTTCTTTGCGTTTTTCCAAAATAATATCTCTTCTTTTTTCGTGTTTTCTGGCGAGTTCCAATTTAAATTCGCTTAATTTTTCTTTGCTTGCCTCGGAAAGCTCTCTTGAAACTAAAAAAAAAATAATAAAGCATAAATATTATAATTAACTATGTTCATAAGGAGAGAATATTTTTTTACTTATTTTCTATAAGTGTTATGGTATCCTTTCATTTTACGCTCAAGCTATGATCAAGATTATTAGAGTGGGTAAAAACTAACTCAAAACAACTAAACAATTACAAAATTCATTGGTAAGAAATTAATGTACCTATATTACATACGCTCAATGTATATATATATATATATATATATATATATATATATATATATATATATATATATATATATATATATAGTATAAGTATAAGTTATCGACCCATAAATTACGAACTAAGCTTTAATGAGGTAATGACCCAAGTCCAGTGAACTGAAGAACGCTGATTAAGACAACATACGTTCCGAATGTTATACATTGTACTTTTAATATTATATTTCATTCTGTATAAAAATCATATTTGTAAATTGTAAGTTAGTCTAGTTTCTGCTTTTATCATAGTAAAACCTATTGTTACTGTTTTGTGTTAAATAAATATTTTTTAAAAATATAGTTTTGGAAAACTCTAATATATTTGGCGCAGTCAGATTGAATGGTCAAACGGGCGTTAATGAATATAACTCTCGGTTCGTTCCTACGATTTTTTGACCATTTGAACCATATTCGCGAAGTGAATTCCAGTTGGGCGAATTGAGTAACCTGACGAGAAGATTCGTACTTCTATACCGGAGGGACTTTCAAGTGAATATTGTAAGTGTCTCTAGATCCAATTTCACAGCAAGGTATTCCATGGACAAGATCGCTACATTACTGTAAGTGAATTAATGTCATATAGAGAGCCTAATTTAACACTAGATACTGATTATTCAGAGAGTAGTAACTCAGATACAGATTCTGACACAATTTTAACTAATTTATATTTTAATAGTAATAATAAAATAATTCCAGAAATATTAAAATTAAATAATAAATTTAAAATGGCAGTTCCACAATTAAAGAAAGAATACTTGAATAGGATTCCAGATTTTGATGGAAATCATACATTACTTCCTAGATTTTTAGAAATTTGCGAAAAACTTGTAAATAAATTTTATAATGCTGCGGATGTAAATGATTTTCAAAATGATTATTTGATGTCAAGTATAATAGCAAAAATAAAAGGCAAAGCCGCAATTAATATTTCTTCTTGTATTCTTAGAACTTGGCAGGATTTAAAAGATGCTTTGATAAATTCGTATTCAGATAAAAGAGATATTTATACTTTAAGCATAGAAATTTCAGATTTGAAACAAGGCAATGAATCCCCATTCGATTTTTATAACGGAATTCAACACCTATTAAATCTTCAAATATCTGTTTTGTCTACAAAACCGAACATATGGTTGAGATTAATATTCTCGGTAGCTTTTTCAGGAATTTAGCATTAAGAGTACTGTTACGTGGGTTAAAAGAACCTCTTGGAACCCTAATGCGTACAAAGAATCCTCCAGATTTAAATTCTGCATTAGGCATTTTGACAAACGATTTTCAAATATATCTCGAACAAAATAATTCTTCTCACAGTAAAAATTCCAAACTTTATCAAAATAATAATTATTCATCCAGGCCAAAATCCAATTTCCGACAAAACCAACAAATTATACATCAACCCCAAATTCAATACACACAAAGGAATCAATTTTCAACACAGAAAAACCCTATACATCCTCCGAATTCTCAATATATGAGACAATCTTCTTTCCAAAATAATCCTAGTACAAGCAAAAATTCAAATTTTAATGGAAACAATGATGCTTTCAAGCCAAATCCGAATAGAAAATTCCCAAACCCTATTCCAATGAGTACAACAACTAATAATACGTACAGACCAACGCAAAACTTCCAAAATAGGACTCATTTCCGTAACCCCAATAATTTTGCAAGCCAAAATAAAAATATTATCGCGGAAGAACTGTATAATATAGATAATATAGATTGTCCTGAAAGTTCACCCCAAGACCATTTTTTAGAAGAGCTAGCCTCGGAAGAAAACCACAGCATGTAGAATTATTAAACTTAACTAACAAAGAATGCGAATTGCCGTACATAATTTTCCCTGAACATAATTTAAAAGTTTTAATAGATACCGGGAGCACTAAATCTTTTATTACACCAAAAATAGGTGACAAATATTTTAAAAATTCAATATACAAAAAACCATTTCAAATTTCTACTGCTCTTGGAACGACCAAGGAAAATTTCTGTACCGTAATTCATTCTTCGTGTATATTTAGGCATAAAATACCGCTAAAATTAAATTATCATATATTTAAGTTTCACGATTATTTCGATTGCTTTTTAGGATTAGATAATTTAAAATTATTACAAGCAAATATTGATTTAGTAAATAATTTACTAAAAACACTTACTTGCTCAATTAAAATTTCCTATTATAGACCGGCTGCTGGCAGCACGAATTGTATAGTAGGTGTCTCCACGTTCCGAACAAGTAATTAGGTTAAACATAAAAAATATAGAAAATGGTGGCGAAATTGTATCTTATACAAAATTAGGAAAATTAGAAATTCCCCAATGTATTACAAGAGTTGTTAATAATGAAGCCCTATGCACTATTACGAACTCATCCAAGTCCCATTTTAAAGTTGATTTAAGTTCACCAATAGAAGTTGAAAAGTTCGATGAATACGAACAAATAAATCATCCTAATCTTAATTCTATATATACCAAAAATTTAAATTTGATATTTCGAAAATCCGTACCGAACATATGAATACCGAAGAGCGGAATTCCATTTTAAAACTAATAAGAGAATATTCGGACATTTTTCATATTGAGGGCAACCAATTGTCTTTCACTAATAAAATAAAACATAATATAAAAACTTCTAACGAGATTCCAATATATTCTAAATCATACAGATATCCGGAAATATATCGTAAAGAAGTCCAAAAATCAAACTCAAGGCATTTTAGACCAAAATATCATCAGACCGTCTAATTCTCCATGGTCCTCACCGATTTGGGTGGTTCCTAAAAAACTCGATGCCTCCAACAAACCTAAATTTCTCGTTGTAGTTGACTACCGACGTTTAAATGCTATCACTTTAGGAGATAGATATCCACTTCCAAATATTACTGATCTCTTGGACAAATTAGGGCGTTGTCAGTACTTTACTACGCTAGACTTAGAATCTGGGTTTCACCAGATAGAAATGGCAGAAGAAGACATCCCAAAAACCGCTTTCAACACCGAAAACGGACACTAGGAATTTTTAAGACGAAAAATGCCTTGTCTATCTAGATATCATAATATTTAGTACTAGCCTCCAAGAACACCTCATAAATTTAAGAGAAGTATTCCAGAGACTACGTGAATCCAACTTTAAGATACAGTTGGACAAATCTGAATTTTTAAAAAAAGAAGTGGCCTACTTAGGTCATATTGTCACTCCAGACGGAGTAAAGCCAAACCCAGAAAAAATAAAGGCTATAAAAGACTTCCCAATACCTGCTAAAACGAAACAATTAAAAGGATTCCTAGGACTATTGGTATATTATCGGAAATTTATTAAAGATTTTTCAAAAATTACAAAACCCTTAACAATGCGACTGAAAAAGAATAACGAAATAAATATTAAAGACGCAGATTATGTTGAATGCTTTAATATTTGTAAAGATCTTCTTACAAATGAACCTATTTTACAGTACCCTGACTTTACGAAACCATTTAATCTGACAACAGATGCGAGTAACTTTGCAATAGGTGCAGTTTTAAGTAAAGGAAAAATAGGTTCTGATCTACCAATTGCTTATGCGAGTAGAACATTGAATGATTCAGAAATAAACTACTCTACGATCGAAAAGGAACTCCTCGCTATAGTTTGGGCTGTTAAATATTTCCGCCCATACATTTTTGGTCGTCGTGTGACTCTCGTGACAGATCACAAGCCTCTTCAACGGCTATTTTCGTTAAAAGATCCTAGCTCAAAATTAGTTCGCTGGAGACTAAAACTCGAAGAGTATGACTATGAGATTGTTTATAAAAAAGGTGCTCTAAACACAAATAGTGATTGTCTATCAAGAATACGATTAAATGCAAATGAAACTCAAGACATAGAACCCGAAACACCTCCAAATTTCTTCGACTATATAGAAAATTTTGATAAAACATTATTAGGAACCCCAAATAATGTAGATTCAGAGTCTTTGATTGTTGAAAACCCGATGAAATAATAAATGACCAAGATGCCAATGATGATTCCTATGATAGCGACGGTGTTACAATCCATACAAACAAAGAAAATCCGATTACAGGTATACCTATATCAGAAAGCTCGGTAAACACTGGAATGAATCAAATTATCATTTCTCAAGTTAATTACGAACCAGCAGCACCATCTATTATAAAACTTTATGATAAAAAACAAAGAATTCTTGTACAATTCTCAAAAAATGACACTGAACGCGACATAGTTAAATTTGTAAAAGAATATATTGCACCTAAAGTTAAATATCATTTGTACTTCGAAGATCCTATATATGAAAGATTTAGTAACGTCATACAAAAATATTCCAAATCTTCGCAATTATCTCTTATTAAATGCACCAAGAAGCTAATTGATATCCCACCAAATGAAATTGAGGAATTAATAAAAAATTATCACTATGGATAACAAAACCACAGAGGATTAGATGAAACAGAAAGTAGAATAAAGTCCTTATATTATTGGCCGAATCAAAGAGCATCTATCCAAACCTTCATAAATGATTGTGAAATTTGCCAATTAACAAAGTACGACAGGAAACCTGTCAAACCCATGTTCAATATAACACCTACTGCAACTAAACCATTCCAAATTGTACACCTAGATTCGATTACGTTGGAAAATACAAAATTTTTAACTATAATAGATTCTTTTTCTAAATATGGTCAACTATACAAAATAAATTCAGCTCAAGGCATTGAAGTAGCGAATGCATTAATCCGATATTTTACTCATCACTGCATACCAGAACAAATAATATCTGATAATGGAACCGAATTAAAAAATTCAGTTGTCGAAGAACTGTTAGAGTTACACAAGGTAAAAAAAAGTACATTTTATAAGCTCTCAACATCCAGAGTCTAATGGAATTGCCGAGAGATTTCATTCTACGATCATTGAACACGTTAGACTACTAAATAATCAATAAGAATATAAAAATGACCATATTGAACATAAAATAAATTATGCCTTACTAGCCTATAATAATAGCATCCATTCAGTAACAAAAATGAAACCATACGAGCTGATTACGGGACATATAGATAATAATTCTCCTTTTGATATCAATATCGAGCAACAAGTTTTAAATAATTATATTTCAAACCATAAAGAAAAGATGAAAATACTTTATTCTAATATCAATAAATCTTTACAAAACGTAAAAGAAAAAGTAATCTCAAAAGCTAACGAAAAACGAGAAGAATTGTCTGAAACAATCCCCACTAAAATATTTGTGCGTTACAGACATGTTTAACGAAATTATAATAACATGCAACCTAATACTCAATACAATGGAAAATGTCCAAAATTCTATTACATTTTGCAAACTAAAAACACTACATCCTAGCATTATTAAGTCTAGTGAATTATATAATGAACTCCAAAAAATTTCATCACATTATAAAACACAACTACCCTTTGAAGTAAAATATGAAAACATTTTAGATTTCGAAGCTATTTTACAAATAACATGTAAAATAGAAAAGAACCAAATACAATATTTTCTTTCAATTGCTATTAATTATGAATCTAATTTCGACCTTTATAAATTATTACCAATCCCAACTAAAAGTAAGTCAGAATGTCAGAATTTGTTATCATGTTACCAAACTCAAGATATTTATTAAAAAACGAAAAAATAACAATTCCTCTAAATGACATTTGTACTTATGGTAAGATCTTTCAATGTCCTGGTTATCTCCAAATCAACCACGAGCACTCATGTGAAGATGAAATTCTATTTCATGGCATCCCCACACACTGCCAATACTTAAAAGCAAAAATTCCATTAAACCATATCGAAATTATCCCAGAAATTAACCAATATCTAGCTGTCTTTCCTAAAGAAGAAAAAATACTCATTAAATGTACAGAAGAGACGCAAATAAAAATCCTAAACGGAATTTATCTCATAGAGAACACACCATGTAACATTATATTCCAGAATAAAGAATTAACCTTTCAAGATGTCACATCAGGACAACCAATGATGATAAACGTACCACAATTAAATCTCGACATTCTTAAAATAGCACCAATGGAAATAACGCTAAAATTCATTAAAACTTAAAGATATTCCAAATCATGAATTAAGACCCATATTACAAACTACGCCTGTGTATCACATTCCAAGTATTTGGACAACTCTATTGTACGTTGGAATAATTATAACAATTATTGTTCTATTCAAAAAGAAAATAGCGAAAACGAAGAAAAACAATTCTACAAAGAAGGAAGAAGAAGCGCAAACAATCGAACTTCCACAACAGGCTTCGTTCTAGGAGAGGAGGAGTTATTGACCCATAAATTACGAACTAAGCTTTAATGAGGTAATGACCCAAGTCCAGTGAACTGAAGGACAACATACGTTCCGAATGTTATACATTGTACTTTTAATATTATATTTCATTCTGTATAAAAATCATATTTGTAAGTTAGTCTAGTTTCTGCTTTTATCATAGTAAAACCTATTGTTACTATTTTGTGTTAAATAAATATTTTTTAAAAATATAGTTTTGGAAAACTCATATATATATATATATATATATATATATATATATATATATATATATATATATATATATATATATATATATATATATATGAAAATTACTGAGTTCTCGGGAAGAACCGCGTTGAGAATTTAAAACTTGAGTTTTAAATTCTCAACGCGGTTCTTTCCGAGAACTCAGTAATTTTCATTTATCTGACCGCGGAAACTTATCCGAACATATATATATATATATATATATATATATATATATATATATATATATATATATATATATATATATATATATATATATATATATATATATATATATATAATTATTATTAAATAATAAAATCAAATTTAATTAAATCTTATTAAATCAAATAAAACCGAGCATAGAAATACACATCGGAGCACTTTTTTCGCCAAATACTCTATTACAAAAATACCGTGATCAAAGAAAATATGTATTTGCATGCTTCGTGAATTCCAAAAAGGCATTCGCTAAAGTACATCGTGTAAAATTAATGCAGATGCTAAAAATTATAGGACTAGATAATAAAGATATTTATGGCATTAATAATCTGTACTGGAATCAAACCACCATCGTAAAACGTGCTGATAAATACACCGACAAAATCTCCATACAACGAGGAGTCAGACAAGGTTTTGTTTAGTTTAAACACTGTTTAATGTTTACTCGGACAATTTATGAAAAAAAAAACACTTGAAGACAGCAATATGATATAAAAATTAACGGAGTATTATTGAATGTAATTAAATATGCGGACGATACTCGTCCGCATTAGTATTGCCTAAAATCGGTCTTGGTCTTGCAGTCTTGGTCTTGTTCTTGCGTTTTTGCAAGACCAAGACCAAGACCGCCTAATTTTAGCAAGACCAAGACCAAGACTGACCGTTCAAGATTTAAGCAAGAACAAGACTAAATCTGCGAGACTCTTGCGTCTTGCAGTTAGGACTGAGTGTGGTTTTAGCGAGTATAGTAGTTCGAGTATATGCTTAAAGACTCTAGGAGACGCAAAAACATATGTAATAAAAATTTGATAAACTGGACTTATGCGCATTACAAACAATTCCATAAACATACATACCGAATCAAAATATTCATTAAAAAACCACATTTGACACGTGCTCAGAGGTCATAATTACAATATGAAAATAAAATATTTTGTACATTCTTTTTTAACAGACGACTTCTTCGCTCTGAAATTAATTGTCCACATTTTGAGAATAGTTGCCTCTAATCATAAAAATAATCTTCTTGCATTGCGACGACGACAGTAATGTCGTATCGATATTTTTTAAAATATGTCACTCTAGCTAATAAAAAATATAATTGTTACGGACACCCTGTCAGGAGGAATCTAAATAAACAAATCTTATCGGCCTGAGACTATAAATTGTTTCTGCTGAGTATGCGATGAGATCATTCGGTTAAACAAAATTTGCTGAAAGAGCGTGGCTAATATTCAAAAGTAACGAGACAAATTAATAACAGATAATGTCGCCTACCGTGTAAACAAAAGACCAAAGTATTTAGAATAACGAAGTAACGATATAAATTCTTGGTTTGTTATTAGATACTTAGGGTATTGAGTACTTTCCTTTGAGTCTAATGTAATAATTGTTTTTCATCTAATCCTTCTTGTTCCCGGAGTGACAAGTTTACAATTTGGCATGAGGGACAAAGATTTAAATAGTTCTAGTCGGAGTAGTGAGCATTGGAGTTATAGATCTAAAAGATCTAAAAGCAAATTTGATGAGTTTTTCGAAATAATTCATGCATCCCAAATTGTTTTGTGTAAATTGTGCCTACATAGAAAGGTTGAAAAAAGAATGATCAACAGAAACACGTCAGATTTAAGGAAGCATCTAATATCTTTTCACAAAAAGGAATTACAAATATTTCTTCCTGAAAAACCAAAATTTGGTGGAGATATCACAAGCTTTTTAATAACCGCTAGAAAAAGTGGACATGTAAAAAAATATACTTATTACTTTATTACTAATTATATATATTATGTGCCTACTACTTTATTTTGGTAAATTAATGTATTTATTAAGTAGGATCTCCTTAATTTAAAATAACTTCTTTTGATTACCATTGCTTTTTTAACTGTTCTTTATTTCTTCAAGTTAGTTTTTTATATAAAAGTAGAGATAAGATTGGTAAAAACATTTATTTTGAAGTGGATTATAGTTTTTTATCTTACCACCTAAAAAAATCTGTGCCCTTGATACATGTATGTGGAATTTTTGCCCATCATGTCCATCAATCCCTTTCTAGGCAGATAATGTTCTTTAAAATACAAGCATGCTTATGCCATTAATTTGTTTTTTTTTGTTTTAACCAGTTTTAGCACATGTAAGCTTAGTAAATGCAAACATTTATTAAGAAATAGATTGACTTCCGTGGGGCCTGGTAGATAGCTGAGTTAGTTAGAGCATAGGCACAGATCGTGGCTTCAAACCCCACCCGGTGTCAGTTGTTTAGACATTTATTAATTTGGTTAGTCTTTATTATGGCTATGTTAATTTAAGCTTAAAATGTACTTACTCTGTTACGTTGTTTTAAGATCTAAAAGAACGTTTACTTAATAGCAATAGGCTAATGGGTAACTGCAAGACTTGCAAGACTCTTGCTGCAAGACCAAGACCAAGACCAAGACCGGGAGTGCAATACCAAAACCAAGACCAAGACCAGGTGTATTGGCACAAGACCAAGACCAAGACCAAGACTGTCTAAGTCTCGCCTTGTTCTTGCATTTGGGCAACACTAGTGCGCATGCGGATAATCCTATCAGAAAACATTGAAGGTCTCCAACTTCTGCTTGATCGTATCCACAAAGTAGAATAGAAAATGGGAATTAAAATAACCACCAAATTTTTAGTCTTTAGCCGTCACCCTGGTGGATAAGAGATTCCGTAATGGATGCCTATCACTTAAAAATTACCCCGGTGCTGACGTATCGTCATATTCCTGTTATGGGTAAATTTAGGTTTAGATTTAAAAAGGTTACAAAAAAGAATAGTAACAAAAAATGTGATATGAGAATACTAAAAGATAAGGAAATAAAAGAGACAGTCGCACGGATTCTTTCAGAAAAGCTAAGTAACATGGAGCAAACATATGATCCAGAAGAATCACTCCAAAATACATGTGAAACCTTTAACAAGATCAAAGAAGAACCTCTAATAGACAATAAAGAGAAGAGAGAAAGTTGGGTGAGTTACAATATACTGCAAATCGTGGACGAAAGAAGAAAATCAAAGAATAAAAGAATATACAAAAATATTCAGAGACAAATAAGAACCTAAAATAAGAAAGGCCAAAGAAAATTTATTAAAAACACAGTATGAAGGGATAGAGTTGTTGGAACAAAAACATGATACATTTCAACATGATAAAATTTAAGAAATAACGTATGGTCCTAAAGTTTTGGGAAAAATTTCACCTGGTCTGATTGAGAAGCAAAATGCATTTAACAAAGAAGGCCATGGAATTGAAATGTCATCAGTTATTGACATTTAATAAAAAAAGCAGAATATTTTGGTTTGTGCTCTGCAAAATGTCTTATAAAATTGATATTCGTCGGGGTGTTTATAATATGGTTGGGCGAATGTCGAAACGAGATATTGTTAATATTTATCGAGACCAAAACATAAGCAAATCGACAATTGATCGCACAATCAGAGAATGTGAAGAAGGGATACCATGTGTTAACTTGCGTAAAAGTGGCCGACCGCGGATTTTGAACCATAAAAGAGAGGCAAGATTGATTGAAGCAGCTAAGAACACAATTGGGGTCTCACAGCGAAAACTGGCCAGAAGATTTCATGTTGGAAAGACTACAGTATACAGGACCCTATCGAGTAACAATATTATCTACCAGAAAAGAAGGAAAGCTCCAAAATACACAGAGGATCAATTAGAGAGAATTCCGAGATGTTGCCGCGCGTTAAGGCGAGTGCATTTCGTCAACAAGTTGATCGTGATGGACGATGAAAAATATTTTACTTTGTCCAACTCTGAGATGAAGGGTAACGATG
Source organism: Diabrotica undecimpunctata (assembly GCF_040954645.1). Lineage (NCBI taxonomy): Eukaryota > Metazoa > Arthropoda > Insecta > Coleoptera > Chrysomelidae > Diabrotica > Diabrotica undecimpunctata. The sequence goes on along the minus strand of NC_092811.1, from coordinate 87,131,391 downwards.
GGTTTAACACGAACGATTACGAAAATGTACCTGATGAAATAAAATTCAAAAGTAAGAAAAAATTTGAGGACAAAATTTTGGTATGGTGTGCAATTTCTGAGGCTGGCATTATCTCACAGCCCTACATTGGTGTTGTTCGAGGCGAAGCCTTAAACGCAAATATTTATATTCAAAGATGTCTCTGTAAATTGCTTCAGTTTGTGAACACACATCATGCAAATGGTCAAATAGTCTTTTGGCCAGATTTTGCTTCATGTCATTGCGCGAGGATCACAAGGGACTGGTACGAAATTAACAACATTACCTTTGTACCGAAAGCAGACAATCTCCCCAACCTACCTCAAGCTCGTCCAATTGAAGAGTTCCTGGGCAATATTAAGTCGGTAAGTCTATAATAACGGATGGGAAGTACAAAATCAGGAACAGTTAAGACGCCGCATATATAAAAAAATTAGAGAAATTGACGCCGAGGTCGTCCAAACGGTGATGCAACGTGTCAGGGAATTATTAGGCAAATCAAAAATAATGGTTCCTTGTCTGTCATTTGAATTTTGATTTATAATAAGGATAGTTAAGTTAAATTGTTGAATAATTTAATAAAAATATAAGATTATTGTGGTCAGAGTTACATGCTTTTGAAATTTTCTACATACAAGAACTCTTTGATGATAATAGGTCCAACAACCTTCGTCCTACATATGTAATCTACATTTACCAATTACATCAGATGAAGTGGAAAAAGCAATATCACAACTAAAAGATGGCAAAGTTCCTGGACCTGACAATGCATATGCTGAACTCATAAAGCTATTTAACACCGACGGTACTCAACGACTAACAAAAATATTCAATAACATATACTTAAACGTAGTAATACCAAGATCAAGGCTGAAGTCAACGTTTATTGTTTATTGCTCTACCAAAGAAAACAAAATGCGTATCCCACAATGATTTCCGGACCACCAGCTTAATGAGCCACATTTTAAAGTTATTTCTAAAACTCATACGTCAAAGGATATATAGACTAGGCCAAGAAAAAATCAGCCGTACACAGTTTGGTTTTCGGAACGCAGTTGGTACGAGAGAGACTCTCTTTAGCATACAAGTGGTATTTCAACGATGTAGAGATGTGAGTTGCGATATTTATGTATGCTTCATTGATTACCATAAAACGTTTGATACAGTAAAACACGACAAGCTGATGGAGGTATTACCAAATATTGGAATAAACACCTGTGAATTAAGAATTATAGCAATCTTTACTGGAATCAAACATCGTCTATTCGTACAAAGGCAGCAGAATCCGATGCTATCAAAATCAAACGTGGGGTCCCACAGGGATGTATACTATCACCCTTGCTGTTAAACATATACTCTAAGGAAATCGTTCAAGAAGCAGTAGAGGATGTTGAAGCCGGAATTAGAATTAACGGAGAATGTATCAATAACATCAGATACGCGGATGGCACGGTGGTATTCGCTGACAGTTATAAAGCCCTTCAGGAGTTAATGAATATAATAACAGAAGTAAGTCGGAGATATGGACTTTTTTACTGAACATTAAGAAAACAAAATGAATGATGATCTCTAAGAAGGAACAGCAAATTGAAAGAATCAGTGTGAATGGTCAACCAGTAGAAAGAGTAAAACCATACAGCTACCTTGGTACGAACGTCAATGAAAATTGGAACCATTACCTAGAAATAAAATGTAGGATAGAGAAAGCAAGATCTGCATTTAAAAATATAGCTAAAATATTCAAATGCCATGATTTATCAGTACCCATAAACATCAGGTTACTACGATATTATATATTTTCTATACTGTTTTACGAAGTTGAGTCGTGGACAGCAAGAAAATTGAGGCTTTCGAAATGTGGCTTTATCTTCGAATCCTGAAGATATCTTATACCGATTACATTACGATGTGGACGGTACAACCACAAATCTTTTCAGAGCAGCAGTTTGAAAATACAGATTGCCATGATGGTCGTTAACATCCAAAACGGACAAAAAGAAGCCGTAACTTACATCCAGATCCCGAACTTCAATTAAATGGAGCTCTAGTTGAAAAAGTTGACAAAATTACATATTTCGGAACATTCATAATGGACCAACTAGATCCACATCTAGAAATAAAACACCGAATAGCAATGACTAAAACCACTTGTCAAAACTCTGAAAATGAAAACAATTCTTTGCAACCTTCTCGGTTTAGAACTAAAACAAAGAATGATTAATTGCTATGTTTAGTCTACTCTTGTATGGAACAAAAGTGTGTATCCCAAAAGTATCAAGCATAAACCAAATTGAAGCATTAGAAATGTTGATTCATACACAAATGTTGAAGATCCTGGATGAAAAGAAAAAGTAACTGAAAAGTATTAAGTAAGGAGTGCCAAAAAAGATAAAGAATTACTAAGACTATTAAACATAGGAAAATGTTTTATCTGGGACATATTATATGACATAAATTGAGGGGGAATCGCTATAGAATACTACAACTAATTCTTAAAGGCAAAACAGAAGGTCGAAGAGGTGTAGGAAGAAAACAGGATTTTTTGGCTAAAAAATATTCGTGAATGCACTCAAATATCGTAGGACAATTACTCACTGTAGCAGAAGACCGAGAAGTCTTCTCAATGGTAATCGCCAACGTCAAATATTTCCGATATGTCACTGAAGTAGAAGAATAAAACGGCACTGAAAACTTTAAGCAAATACAGAAAACAGAACTAACAGATTTAACTTAAGCAAAGTAAAATATTTAGTGTTAAAACTCGAAAAAGAATGCGGAATAATTCTTAATTTTAGAATTTTAAGTAAAACCTTATTTAAAAATAAAAGTAATGTTACTAACCTTTAAATGTATCGACAAAATAAGCTACAAAAATCAATAACCAATGTTTTAGAAACTTCGTAAAATGATTTGGGTACTTCATAAATACTATTCGAACTATCCAAATCAGTAACTTATGAGGGACTAAAATTTAGACGTGTTTTACAGACGTGCAGACTAGCAAGTAAAGAGGAAATTTAAAAAAATATGGAGAAAAACGATGTTGATACAATGTTTTTGTTTTTAAAAACTTGATCTTCACGGACATCCCGTTTTATTTGTTTTACCAGAATAGTTGCATGTATACAGAGTGTACTAAATATTTGTATGTAAAATCGAAGCTACTGTTACAGTAAATGTTAAAATCTTTTATTTTTATTCTTTGGGTTTTATATTTTTTGCTGTGATCTAAATAAAATTAAAATCTTTAAAAATATTATGTGGAGGACTATACATATAAAACCCACATAAAATAAATTCGTATCCAAATCACTTTACAAGCAAACTCAATAGGTTTTTGTTAAACACAACGTTTTAGTGAGGTAGAGAGTTCATGTATTTTCTCATTCTTTAAATGCCACTTTTTTTTAGAATATCGACCATTAAATGCTGCTTCTTCTACTTTATTTACTGCTTCCTGGAATAGCGACCTACTATTGATAGTAAATGCTTTGGCCACTATAAATTTCTTCGACTTCTATCATTTTTGCCTTAAATTTTACCATTTTAGTTTTTTTTTCCTAATACAGTTAGGGAAGAATGTTCCACAGTAAGACATGTTCCACAGTGAGACAATACATTTTCTGAGGGCATGTCAACAGCGCTTTGCATGCTATCCCCACCATAAGGTTGTCTCAACACATAAAGTCTACCAGCAAATCTTAAGGCGCGTACAGACTAGCACACGCATGCGGTGAGAAGCTACGCATATGCGTGCGTACTCAAACCATTCGCGCTCAGAGCATTCGTTGAAATTAGAAATCATCGCATATGTTTGCGTGCTCAAGGCGCTCCATTCATTCGTGAAAAAATGTCGGAGCTGCTTATGGTTAGTGCCGCGTTTGTGGTTATTAGTTCATTAAAAACGAAAAAATAAAGGAAAAATAGGCCATGGTGGACGACGCATTTATTTAAAAGAAGAACCCTACAAATGAAGCCCGATTTACTAGTAGATTTGGCGTTAGAACGTAATACTGGACAATTTCAAAATTTTACACGTATGTCAGTAGAAGACTTTGAACGCCTTTTAAATGATATAGGCCCCGTAATAAAGAAAAACAACACAGTCTTAACAAAAGCCATACCTGTTAAGGAACGTTTACTGATAACATTAAGATTTCTGGCCACAGGGGATTTATTGTTGTATCACATTTGTATATTTATACACTAATTTTAATTTTCAACTGACATCTCAAAAACCTTGGTAGCCCATTTTTGTTTGCAGCATTAAAAGTTTAACAAAAAATTAGCACAAGTTCGTTAAAACCGCAATGCTTTATCTTCCATAACAACCGAAATAACCTATAAAAGTGTCCGAATTGGGACACACTGTACTTACTGTAAAAACACAATACCTTTGCCTGTACCCACGGACCTCTTGCAGTTGCTCCTTTGAGCCCTAAAAGACCCAAGTAAGCTACTCATTTTCTTCTTCACAACTGCTGAATCTATATCAAGATTTCTTGAAATCGACTCCCATGCATCTTCTTTTTTTTTGGTTTTGAATAATAAAACCTACTTTTTGGATCCCATAATATAGGATTTTCTTCATACAAATCTATTAATTGCAAACATTGTTCATTTGACCACTCCATTTTACACATAATTCAATAAAATGAATAAAACTCAATAAATCCGAACTTGTCTTGCAAATGTAACAAATCCCCACGCTATCCGTCTAAACTGAGCGCGAACGCACACGTATGTTTCTTTGATGTGTGCGAAAAAACCGACACCACTCTGGCTCGCAGCATGTGTGCTCAAGTCATTCGCGAGAAGTAACGCATGCGGCGAGAGGTTACGAAAGCGCCGTCCACATTTGCACACGTATGTGTATTCGTGGCTGCTCACCGCATGCGTTTGTAGGTCTGTACGCGCCTTTAGCTTCAGGTTCAGTTCGCTTGTTCGTTTTTGCGTGTCAGCTGGCAGTGTGATTTTTGCTCCCGAAAGTAATTATATTGTTTCTCAGATCGACCGATATTATTCGGTTGTGTTTTGAGTTAGTACTTTGATATTGATGATAAGTAAAGTTTGGTATTTTTGCATGTAATTAGGTAGCGATATTATTTTTATTTTATCTTCTTCTTCTTCAAGTGCCATCTTCGTTCCGAAGGTTGGCGATCATCAGGGCTATACGTATTTTCAAAACTGCTGACCGAAACAATTCGTTGCTGCTACAGCTATACCATTCCAGTAGATTCTTTAGCCAGGAGTTTCGTCTTCTTCCTATGGACCTTTTTCCTGCTATTTTCCCTTGCATAATTATTCGAAGCAGTTCATATCTTTCGCCTCTTGTAATGTGTCCCAAGTATTGCAGTTTTCGTTTTTTGATCGTAAATATGATTTCCTTTTCTTTATTCATTCTTCTCAAGACCTCGACATTTGTGACTCTCTCGGTCCATGATATTCTCAGGATTCTGCGATACATCTACAGTTCAAATGCCTCTAATTTTTTGGTATCAATTCAACGTTCATGACTCCATTCCGTAGAACAGCACAGAAAGTACGTAACATCTCATCAGGCGAAGTTTCATTTCAAGGCTCATATCTCTTCCGCAGAACACCCTCTTCATTTTAGTGAATATGGATCTGGCTTTTTCTATTCTTATTTTGATTTCTGCTGAGCTATCGTTGTCTTCATTTATAAAAGTGCCCAAATATTTGTATTTGCTAACTCGATCCATAATTTCATTGTGCAAATACAAATTTTGGACATTTTGTGTTGATTTCTTCGATATTACCATAAATTTAGTTTTCTTTATGTTCAAAGATAGTCCATATTCTTCGCTGCAGTCTGCTATCTTATTCACCAATGTCTGTAGCTCTTCAAGGGTTTCTGCGATCAGAACGGTGTCGTCGGCAAATCTCAGATTGTTTTTTATTATTTTCTAGATTCTTCTTCTATATAGATTCTTTTATTTTATAGAATTTAGAAAAAATAACAGACTTTGGTGAAATTGTACCTGTGCGGTACAGTGAGACAATCTTTAGTAAGGCAGACTGAGACGCGTCTCACTGTACCCCATCGAGGACGTTAGTTGGATAATACAAACTCAAACAAACAAGAAAGACTTACATTGCTTCTTCTTCTGACAGTTAAATGAGAGAAGCCGTAGAATTAGTCACAAAAGAAGGGTTTTCATTGCGAAAAGTAGTAGAACTGAAGGGGGTGTCATTTGAGACTTTAGCAAGGTAAATTGTAAAGGAGATGAGAATCAATTAGGTTTCGCGTAAAAGATTTTATTTTTTCAATAAACAATAATCTTTCTATTTCAGATACGTGAAAAAACAAAGGAATAGCCCTGATACCGAAGTGAAAATGAGACCTTTCTGTGAATGCCACCAAATAATGTCGAAAGAACAAGAATTTGCACTGACCGAATACCTCGGAATATGCTCAAAAATGAACTACGGCCCAAAAACTCTTAGAAATTGCCGTTTAGCATACGAAATGGCTAAAAAAACAATATTCAGATTTCGAAATAATTGGTCAGAAAATAGAGTTGTCGGATTAGAATGAAAGAGGTTTTAAAAAACGATCATCTAACTTAAGCATCAGACAATCAGAAATATGTAGTCTCTTGCGTGCTACATGTTTCAATAAACATAATGTGTCAAGTTTCTTTGATACATTGGTCAATGTCTTAGCAAGCACAAAAAAGTTGCCGATGGCTCTAGAGTATGGAATCTAGATAAAACTGGGAAGACAATTGTGCAGAAAACAAAACAGCGATCTCTTGCAAACGAGTTAAAAAAGTGAGTCAAGTAACTAGTGCTGAAAGAGGGTCTTTAGTAACGATCTATTGTTGCATAAGTGCTTTAGGAAACACGATTCCACCAGCTATTATATTTGGACTTTGGATTCCACCAGCTTGGTAATGCACCAACTGGTAGTTTGGGACTTGCAACACCTTAGAGCTGGATGAGCAGCAAGTTGTTTGTGGAAGTTATGCGTCATTTCATAAGACATACCTAACAACAGAAATCCAACATTTCTGTTGTTCGATAACTACGAAAGTCATCTTTCAATTAAATGTGTGGATTGAGCCAATCCAATGAAGTGACTATTTTAACCTTTCCGCCCCGTTGCAGTAATTAACTACAACCATTGGATGTTTATTTTTCATTTTAGACACTGTAGAAAGAGTGATGCACTACAACTACCTCGGCACCATAATAACTGAAGAATGGACCAACAACCAGGAGATTAGAGCACGCATCGGAAAAGCTAGATCCACCTTCAATTGGATGGGGGCCTTCTTCAAGAGTCACAACCTCTCTTTTGATACAAAAGTAAGAATGCTGCGATGCTACGTCTTCTCTGTCCTTTTTTATGGTGTTGAATCGTGGACGTTAAACGAAGATATGTGCAGAAAACTGGAAGCATTTAAGATGTGGCTATATCGGAGAATGCTTAAGAACCCGTGGACTGACCGAGTCACAAATGAGGAGGTCCTCAGAAGAATGAATAAGAATCGAGAAGTACTGACCACCATCAAATCTCGAAAGTTACAGTTCTTCGGACATATTATGCGAAATTAATCCACATATACTCTCGTTCAAGCCATCCTGCAAGGATTCCGTAAATCGTGTATTTTCTCTTATGATCGGGATGTTTTTGCGGAAGAGGATTTTTTTCATAGTTTCATCAGAAATCGGTCTGAACAGTTAACATGTTCTAATGGTACTGTCAAATCTATAGTTTCAGATTCCTGCACAAATTTTGATACTGTGATAACAACACTTACTATTGACCATGATTCTAAAGCAACCGCCATGACAACAACCCTCAAGTGTTTCGAGGCTACCCCAAAGCCACTCCAAGAATAGAAAACGCGGAAAATGTTTCATTCCAACAGATATTCCAGAAAAAATTGAACTTCAAATAAAGAACGCAGAAAAATGCAAAGCTAGAGCTAAGACAGTAAAAAAACGATTTATCGAATTCGTAAATAGTTCTTTAAATGACCAAGCAGAATCCCTGAACAGCTCATCTGAATATTATGCCGATCTTGATGCACCAATAACAGGATTCGAAGAACTGAATAGATACGCAGTCATTGATGACTAAGTTCAAGTAAAAAGTTTTGTCGACAAGACTTTGACTAATCTTTTCGATGATTTCGAATATGAGATTAATTATTTGAGAAGGAAAAAGCAAATTGAACAAGTTCCTTTATCCAAACGTTGCTAGTGTTTTATCGCAAGACATAGTGATGATTTTACCTGTACCAGTGTTATAAGGAAAAACAAAGAAGCAAAATAATTGTGTAGTTCGAAGTAAATTTTGGGGCACTACATGTTCAATGAACGATGTCTCGGTGTGGAGCACTATATGTCTCAGTGTGGACCACTGTAGGATACAGTGAAACACTCATGTTTTCAAGTTCAATCTGTTGTGTATTTTTGTAAAATAAAGGCCAATTTACAGGATTATTTGTTTGTGTTTTTAATATATATAGAAAAAGTTGTGGAAAAATCTCGAATGACTAAAGACCGTCTCACTGTGGACCATTCTCCCCTACTCCAGTAAATGACCGTTTTAAAGTGTAATTTTCCCTGTCACGACGATTGTCCAAATATTATGTTATGCAGACGACGCCATATTAATCGCCGAGATAGAAGACGACCTCCAAAGATTAACACATATCTTCAATACAACAGACAAGAAATACAATATGATAATATCATCAGAAAAAACCCAATGTATGACAACATTAGTTACGGAGATGAAGAAGAAGTACGACAACAAAGCTTAAAAGCAAGTAAAGCGGCGGGATCTCTTAATAACACAATCTGGAAGAACAAGCACCTAAGGCAAGACACTAATATATCTCTAGAATAAATATAAATAACTTTTAAATAACTCAATGGTATGGAACATTACTTTCATCTAACAAACAATCACATTACACCTATCTCTACTTCATTGGATAAAATCTGTCTCCTCAAGAACTTCCCCGTTTACTGTCAAACAATTACAATAGCAGACTTAAGTTCTCCAATCAACAATACAGGATAGTTTGAACCATGTTCTTTCAACCATCAATTAATAGAGTACGGGCATGTAAGTAATGTTTTATTTATTTGTTCATTTATTAATTTATTACAATTTAATAGACTATTTTACCAATTTTTGGGTCTTACCTTGTCTGCTTAAACATTTTATTCATTTTGAAAAAACCACAGACATGTAATATTGGCATAATTACTGTAATTTATATCATCTATCTTTGTTTATCTTTATTAGACAACACCCTAATATGGGTTTATTATTTCAGCATTTATTTAACTTTGTATCGAGACCTGAAGATGCTTTGCATATTGTAGAAAGCGAAACCGATCGTCTGGATAGTTAAATTAAATTGATTGTGAGTAAGTCTAATTTATTATTTCTTTTACCTTTTAAAAAAAAGATAGTTGCAAGAAGATTACACCATTATTGCAAAGCTAAACGAATTTTAGAAGACCGGAAGAACAAAAGCTTCAATATACTGGAGGTTAATCAAATACTAATCGGGAAAGATAAAACGCCACTTCCACTTTTTACTTTATCCTTTAATAAAAATAAAGATATGCTATTAATGAAATATTGGATCTGAGAGTACAAATAGAGGCTTACAGAAAACCAAAATTGATGCCTCAATACAAGCGCTGCCAGGAATACGGGCACACACAGAATTACTGTAAAAGGGAACCAAGATGTGTCAAATGCATTGGAAAACATATAAACCAAGACTAAAAAACTCAAAAATATATCTTCAAAATGTGTTAACTGTGGCAATGACAATTCTACTAATTATAGAGGATGTAGTACTGCAAAAGCTCTGCAAACACTAAGAAATAAAAATAAAAGTAACAAGGTTCCTGAGAGCTGACTAAATATAAAAAATATGGAAAATAGACACCGAAGTTTAAGAAGTGCTGAAGTTGCGGACAACCAGTAGAAGAAAATAATATAGATACAGTAACTGAAATGTTGCAAAAAATAATATAGAAAATGACTAAACAAGAAGAATTTAATAAAAAATTACTTGAAAAGCTGAACACGCTTAAGAACATCAGAAGCCGATCTTAATGAGACTATAATACCTCCGGACTGTAGGATATTCAAATGGAATACAAATGGACTCTTAAAACACTAGCAAGAGTTATTAGTAATCCTAAAAACACAGAAAATAGATATATGCCTAATTGCAGAAACACATCTAACTAGACAATCATTTTTTAGGCTGCAAGGTTATGAAATCTATCATGCCATATATCCACAAATTTCAGCCAGAGAGCTGCTGTCGCTGTTAAAAATAGTGTTCTACCGAGAACGTGAAAAAAATTGAAACTGAAGAAATACAATGTGCTTTAATCAGTGTTAAAACTAAGAAATACACACTTAAGATTGCAGCTGCATATTTCCTAAACATAACCTCAAAAGAGAAGACTATGCTAACTTCCTACTAACCTTGGATGAAAAATACAAAGTTGGCGAAGACTTTGATGCAAAAAATACCTGTTGGAGCTCCAGGCTCTGAATACCTAAAGTTAAAGAATTGCAGCATGTTGTGACTGGACACAAATGTGGATGGCATTCTACTGGCAAAATCACTTACTGACCAAGTGATGCAAATATAATCACGGACCTCCTAGATTTTTTCATATCCAGAGGTGTAATAACAAATTTTATAAAAATAGAAGATGTAAAGGAGCTTATAATTGACCACTTCGCAATTCTACTAACCATTAGTGAGGTAATGTGTTACTTAGCTTAAGTGTTACTACTGGAGTAAAACCTTCGTTGACCAATAGGTTTACGGACTACAGAAATTACGGGTTCCAATCAGAAATTTATGAGAAAAGCGGTCTACATCACTAAACAATTACTCTAAAGAAATTAGAGAGTTAATTAAGAAAAAAAGAAAGGCTCTGAAGGTATGGCAGAAGACTCAAATAACTAAAAGTGAGCTAAACAGACTCACACAACATCTGCACAGAGAAATCGCTAAAATTAAAAACGAATAAATCAGTTAGTACCTGAGATAACTAACTGATGATGAATGCACCGATTACTCCCTCTGGAAGGCGGCCAGAAAAATAAATAAGCCAGTTCAACATATACCTCCTTCACGAAAAGAAACCAGAACATAGTCAAGAAATCCCATAGAGAAAGTGGATGCGTTCGCTGATTATTTAGAAAATATATTTTATTCAAACGCTGGGGAAACTCATGTAGACGATGAACGATACTAATTCTATTAACATACAATTACCTACTACAAAAGAAGTTCAAAAATTAATCAAGAACGTCAATACAAATAAAGCTACTGGGTTTGATCTGATCAATAGTGAGATACTAAAAAGATTACCTACAAAAGCCATAGTAAAGCTTACTAGCTTACCCTACTAAATGCATCTTTTAGACTTAGATATATTTCCATCCTTTGGGAAACTGCAGAGGTCATAACGATACCCAAAGTGGGGCAAGATTACCATGAATTAATATCATCCAGGCCAATCTCCTTACTATCCATAATCTCCAAGATGTTTGAAAAATTGTTACAAGGAAGAATGAACCATATATTTAAACAAAAAAATATTCGATACACCAATTTGGATTTCGTGATAAACACTCCACAGCCGAGCAGATCCATCGAATAATAACTGAAATAGAGAAAGCATTGGAAGGAGCCAAAATTTGTTCAGCAGTATTTCTGGATATCGCAAAAGCATTTGACAAAGTATGTCACGACGGCCTATTAATGAAGCTGAAGAAAATATTTCCTATACAACTTTTTAAAATGTTGTAGTGATACCTACACAAGTGAAAATTTAAAGTTAAAATGGAAAACGATTACTCTGAGTTAAAGCCAATAAAAGCAGAGGTTTCACAAGGTAGCGTTCTTGAATCAGTACTATACCTTTTGTGTACATCTGACACTCCGGAGAGAGAAAACATTAAACTAGCCATATTTGCTGATGATACAGCAGTCCTTAGAATAAATAAGAGCAACTATAGAAGAATCTACTGTTAACCTACAAAATGCAATTAATGGCATAGAACGCTGGTCCAAAAAATGGCGTGTGTAAGTTTATTGAACAGAAATCAGTTCATACTAACTTTACGAACAAAAAAATCAATTATCTCCCAATTATCTTAAACAACAGCAATTTTATTCCTAGTAAGAAAAGAAATGGAAGGACCATTTTAAAAAGAAAACTGAACAGTTGAAGATAAAGTACAAAAGATGTATTGGCTGATGGATAGGTACTCCCAAGTTTCCATCCAAAGCAAAGTACTAATTTACAAACAGATATTGAAACTGGTGTAGACCTATGGCCTACAATTACGGAGCTGTACCAAAAAAAAGCAATTATAGAAATTTAGAAACGCTCCAGAACCGAATACTAAGGAATATTGTAGATGCTCCTTGGCATGTTCAGAATGACGATTTACGTAGAGACCTTAAAGTCAAATCTATTTCAAATGAAATTAAAAGTAAATCGCTAGGAAACTTAAAGAGAGATTCCATTAGCATCCCAACCATGAAGTATTTTAGCTTCTTGTCAACCAACCAACAACTTAGTTTCAAATACAGGAACGTAGATTCCTTGTGAAACTTAGTTAGTGTTGTGGATTGTAGTCACAACAAGGATATGTAAAAAATAAATAACAGTGCACTATATTCAGTCATACTTACGAAGATGAAGAAGAACTACTAAAAAGTAGTCGACCAAACCTCGAAAAAGCTTAGAAAGGACAAACAAGCGAACAAGACGTTTAAGTTTCTTTTGTAGCAAGGTCTTACCCAAAAACACACTGAACAGTAGGCACTAATACCTATACGAAAACCACAAATGTAAATGTAGGTTATACAAAAAATATATTTCAGGTAGCAGTGTGGAAAGATCTATGACGACAAACGGTTCCTTTCTTTACAATCTACAATTTACAATTTACGTCCTACTCTAACCAAACCTAACCTAACTAAACCTTACCAAACCTCGCTGAGTCACATAATATTGCATGTTCGAACCTTGAACCTTAACATTTTTGTGACCTATGAAATTTGTTAGTTGATATATCGGTATATAATAACCATATAAGAAAAGTTTTTGCACAATCATATTCAATGTCATCATATGTAATTACAAAATCTATCATTAGTTTTGATGGTTTTTCGATATCTGACACCCTGATAAGGTAAAAGGAAGCGGAGAAAGAAAGAATGATGGTTTTTCGACAAATTAAACCTGTTTGTTAGCTATTTAAAATCCACTACTAAATGCTAATGTGCTTTTAAGCAAATTTTAGAAAAAAAACACCTAATAATCTTTGTTTTTTAATCTAATATTGTATTAAAATATCTAGGAAAGTGTTAGATATAATAAAACGGCAATAAATAAGTATTATGCTGAGTCATATCAATATTAATAAACACCCTATATAATTGTTTATACGAATAAAAATTCGGGTTACTGGTCTAAAAATACAAACAAAAGAAATGTACTCACCAACTTCGCTTAAGTTTGTTTTCGTACTGGCCAAATTTTGGCTTGACGAACTTTTTGCGACTGTTTTCGATGTGGATGCGTCGTTGGACCAAAAAGGGTCGTCGATTTTTTCTTCGAAATACGAACTAGGTACGTTTCCCATGTTAATACTTTAGGAACTCTAAAAAAGAAAAACGCGAAATGAGAGGTTGCCAATGAGTATATACAGGAAAACATATGGAGAATGTTCATGATTGTACTCGCACTAAAAATAGGTCGGTGGAGTTTTGGATGTTGGCAGTGGCGTTCACTTTTGCCGCTACGAGTTTTTATTATTAGAGTAGTGATTTTTTTACAATAATTTTCTCTGACGTCAGTTGGATTATCATATGTACAGAATTAAAATTCTTGACAAAAGTTATTGGTTAATTTCCATAAACTCCTTAAATTTCATTATTATTCCATATATATATATATATATATATATATATATATATATATATATATATATATACATATATATGTTTATGATATATATATATATATATATATATATATATATATATATATATATATATCATAAACAAGAAGAACAGCAGTAAGATAATAGCAACAGAGATGGAATGCCTGCGAAGATGCTGCAGAGTAACAAGAATGGATAGGAGAAGTAATGACGAAATAAAGCAAAGAACATCAATAGAAACAGACATACTAACATATATAGAACAAAAAAGACTAAAGTGGTATGGACATGTAAGAAGAGCTAGCGACAGCAGATGGATAAAAAGAATAACCGAATGGAGCCCCATAGGAAGGAGGAAAAGAGGACGACCCCGAAAATCCTGGAGGAACGAAGTAGACGACGCCATGAGTAAGAGAGGACTAAACGATGGAGAATGGAACAACAGAGAGAGATGGAAACGGTTGAGCGAGGGAAAGGCAGTGAATACTGTAGAATCCCTATATATATATATATATATATATATATATATATATATATATATATATATATATATATATATATATATATATATATATATATATATATATATATATATATATATATATATATGTAAATAATAAAAAAGAAGTACTTGTGACTCGTTTGGAAAAAATATATAAATGTTTTGGATGGGTTGGAGTCAATAAAAGGGGCTATTGGTTAACTATTTATTATCACGAGCTTTCAATTGTGTTTACAATTATTATCAAGAGCTGCTAAAAAAGACAAAATATCTTACAAAGTTGAACTAGAAAGAAAAAAATTCACCAAATAAAATTAGTTTTGTTAATAAAATTGCTGCTAATACATCTCAAAAAGAATTAATACAAAAATGCCTTTATCTAATAAATGTTTCTCTGAAATTTTAATATAATTTTGAAAATATTTTCTTAACACAAAAACAATTGAATTTATAAATAAGTTAAAACAGCGACCAATTACAAATAAGCCTCAATGTCATAAATGCCAATTTAAAATTTTTTATTATTATGTACTTTTTGTCCTACAGTGAAATAAAAAAAGTGAAATTTCAAAAAGTGAAATATTTGAGAGTAGTCCAAGAAGCGAGGCAAACTTTTAGTGTGCATGTTAAATACGTCGTTCGAAGAATTTCGTCGTTCGTTAGCTTTGATTAGGCCAATTATCGAATACAGGGCGTGTATCTATGGGTCACTAAACAAT
Organism: Diabrotica undecimpunctata; assembly: GCF_040954645.1. Lineage (NCBI taxonomy): Eukaryota > Metazoa > Arthropoda > Insecta > Coleoptera > Chrysomelidae > Diabrotica > Diabrotica undecimpunctata. The sequence continues at coordinate 87,116,165 of NC_092811.1, read as the reverse complement.
CGCCAAACCAATGCCATTGTAGCAATAGAAAGGAAAATCATTATAAAATGCAGGGGAAACTTGCGAACATTCAATCAATAAAGGACAGAGTCCGTTCTCTCATAAAAGGCTACATCCTTCGCACAATAGCTAGCTTCAATAATAGAGCTAAATAGACTATAAACACCTTGCCATCGCCGAGGTACTTACCAGGCTTTCCACAATAAAAGTTCTATGTCCTCCAGCCAAGAATTTACACTTGGCTGGTAACGAACTTTCTAATGAGTACTACGACGTTCTAGGAACAACCCCCTTAAATATCGAAGAACTACACACCAAAAACACTGATTCAAGAGCCGTTCTTTAGTATGGCTAGTGACACCGGAGGTACCTTCTGCTCATCGCTTTTTTGGCTAACTTTAAATCCTTCTTACACAATACTGCCACTTCAAAGCCCCTGCTTCACTAGCAGTATACCACCCTAAAAACTACCCACTCGTAACTAACGTTACTTACTCCTTTAAACACTCCCGCAACAAAAAAGGGAAGGCGCCCCTTCTTGAAGAAGCGTAAGCTTAAAAAAGGTTTTAACTTTCAAGTCAGATAGCGAAGAAGACGGCGTTGGTAACAAGGATTATATCCAACGCGGGAGGACCAGGGACTGCTAAAAGAAGAATAATAATATAAATGGTCCACTCTTGTACTCTACGCGGTAACGGTATGGCAACAAGTGCTTAACATCGAGAAATATATAGGAGAATGCTAAGGAAAGCCCAAAGAAATCACTAGTAGTGATATACAGGAAGATTACATAATATATCAAGAAGGTTGCGGATGGAAACTGCACAGACTGTGGAGTGCCTGACATGGTCGAGCACTATGTATTAGAGTAAAGAATGCTCAACGAGGACTGCAGCAAATTACACAGGAAGGTAGGTAAGGTACTAATTACACAGAAAGAAGGAAATCTTAGAGATGGCAAATATGCAGCAGATATGCAGCAAATATGAGAGAGAGAGAAAGAGAGAGTGAGATAGAGAAAAGTCAAGCTAATCATGTGATGCACCGATCTGAAGAGGATCTATCGCATGAATATTTCGGATGATGGGGTGGACTTGGTCCGTAGGCAGGGAGCTATGGGTGTATCTTCGAGTATGACTCCTTTGGGGACTGCGTGCAGATGGGCCCTTATATATAACATACGCCAAGTTATTCTTAACAGGAATCAGCCTGGTACGGACTTTAGAAGTTTTACCACCTCTTTCCCATAAAAAAGGAGTGTCTGTGTAGATTGTTAGAGATATGTATGAGAAACTAACAACTAGTGTTCGGGTAAGTGAGGAGGGAATGATGAATTTAATGTAAAAGTAGGATTGCATCAGGGCTCAGTGCTTAGTCCTTATTTATTCTAATTTTATTTCTAATATATAGTAAAATTCCCCATTGGTTAATATACGAGTATGCTGATAATGCTGTGTTAGTAAAACAACTGAAAAGGATTTAGAATAAAAACTGAAACAGTGGAGACAAGCTCACAAAGAAAAAGAGTTAAAACTTAGTAGGAGAAATCATGAGCTAAATGTTATACAGCAAAAAGAAAGAGGAACCACGCATGCATGTGATGGAAATGAGATTGCTTAGATAGGCGAATTGAGTGACAAAAACAAGATAATATTAAGAATTGCTGATTTAAAAATTCCTGGAGGAAATATGATAGGAACACTAAAAAAGACCTGGTGAGAAACATTTAGGTAAGACATGTTGATAAAGGGAATAAATATTGGCATGGCCCAAGATTGAAACTGTGCACAGGTACTAGTGTTTCAGGATCTATTTTAATGTTGTGTTGTTTCATTTCTTCTATCTCATGAAATTCCTTATTGTAAAGTGATAACAGATAGTCAGTTCTTAATAAAATATGTGTCAAGAAGTTTTTTTTATCAAAAAGTCGTTTTTGCTGTGACTTTTTTCAAATGAATTCCGGAATGAAAGTAGAAACGTCAAAACAAACCACAAAATATAATTTTTATTACAATACATTGTGGTTTATTTAAACGCTTTCGTTTCGAATAATTATTTAATAAAGTAACCGATATATCGCTAACTAATTCATTTAGTACTATGGGTTCAACCTTATAATTCTTTACAATACATAACTATAAAATACTTTTCATAGCGGAAACTTCATTAATAATTTAAAACATTTTCAAGTAAGTTAAAATTATCTAGGAAAATCCATACAAAATAACAGATTTAAACGAATAATCCAAAAGTTACTGCAATATTTATTTAGTAAAGGGCAAATGAGACCTTTTCGATTGCCGAGAAAGAGATAATTACTACCTCTTGTAACATTGTAAAATGATAGTTAGTAATTTAAAAATACACTGACAGAAATTATTTTCTGTATTTAGAAAATTATGTTAAAGATAACTAATGTTAAGTGATAACAAATAAACCGATATAAGAGGGCATCGAACGACATGGCACAAATTAATCGCAAAACAACTACCTAGTGCTAATTCTTTTTTCGGAAGTTTGTTGTTATAACCGGTAGTACTTCAGTCAATTGGTTTACTGTATATCTTCCATTCGTAAAATCTTCTGGCGCAGGTTTTGGTATTAAAGACTATTTACGTAGCCGAGACCGAGAGCTTTACGTGTCTTTCGAGGTGGCTTAGTTAAATTAGAAACTAAAAAATTTCTGGTGTCTGCCAGTATCGAACCTGGGCCATCTGGCATGGAAAGCCAATACCTAATCTAATTAATTAATATAATACTAGCATCTTATATGTCTGTGGATCTGATTCAAATCGACAATTTTAGAGGTGTATTTTTACAAATTCTGTAACTAATGATCTCCAATTTGATACAACGCATATATAAGATGATAGATTATGTTATAACCGAAAGATATATCTTCTTCTTCTTCTTCTTCAGCCTTCATTCATCCATTGTTGGACATAGGCCTCCTCCAATTGTTTCCACGCTTCCCTATCTTTTGCAATTCTCATCCATTGCTTTTCAGCTACAGCTGTTATATCGTCTATCCATCTCTTTTTGGGTCTTCCCACGCTTCTTTTTGTTTCTCGAGGTCTCCAGAATGTCACTTTATGAGACCATCTGTTGGTGTCTTGTCTTGCTACATGTGCTACCCATTGCCATCTCAATGTCGCTATTTTTTCCATGATGTCGGTTACTTTAGTTCTTCGACGTATTTCGGTGTTAGGAATTTTGTCTCTGAGGCTTATATTTAACATGGCCCTCTCCATGGCCCGTTGAGTTACTCTTAATTGTTCTGCCATTTTTCTTGTTATTGCCATAGTTTCCAATCCATAAGTTGCAACTGGTAGTATACAAGTGTCATAGGTTTTTCGTTTTAAGTGTATTGGGATTTTTCTGTCTTTTAAAATGAAGCTCAACTTCCCAAAAGAGATATACATCCATCAAAAATAATTGACGTAATATGCCTCAACTAAGCAGATGTAGGTAGCGACCATAGCCTAGTATTATGTAAAATAGGAATCATCATGAAATACTTCACACCTAAGAGAGCAGCGTCAACACAAACAAAAATCAAAGTCTAAGGATCATATACGGAATCGCTGGAAAAAGAAGATCGCTGGAAATGAAATATTAAAAGAACGATAATATCGAGGAAAGCTGGGATAACCTCAAAAATAACATAATTAACGCAGCAACAGAATCACTTGGAAAGAGGAAAGTAACGAACACTAACATATCAAAAAAGAGAACCCTATGGTTTAGAGAGAAAGTTAAGACAAAATATGAAGAAAAGAAGAAAGCCTTTTTACAATACAGAACACAACAAACACAACAGGTATACAGCCACTATAAACGAATCATAAATGAAACGAATACTTTAGTTAGACAAATAAAAAGGAACACTGGCAGAGCTTATCAAAATCAAAAGATAGAACACGACTTCTATGGAACATAAAAAGAAATATGGAGAATAATCAGAGGACAAAGAAAAGAGATAACGAACTATGAGAAATGAAATACATTCAGAAGAAAACATGGACAGACTATTTTCGATTCCCATTTGCTAAAGGTGATGATAATGAATTACCAACACCAGCAATGACGACTAATGAAGAAATAGATATTAAGGAGGAATAGGTACAAGAAGCATTAAGGACATTAAAAAATACAAAATCACCAGGAGAGGACGGAATACCGAACGAACTCCTAAAGTACGGAGGACCAGATCTGACCAAACAACCTGCTAAAACTAATTCAAAAAATATTAGAACAAACCACAATTCCTCAAGAATGGAGATCAAGCATCCTAATAATTCTCTTCAAAAATGGAGATAAATCGGACCCGAAAAATTTCAGAGGAATTAATTTATTAAATGCAACACTAAAATTAACAACCAAATTGATAACAAATAAACAGAATGAAATTATAACACTAGCAGAAGAAAAACAAGGTTTTAGGTCGGAAAGATCATGTACCGACGATATATTTACAATGAGACAAGTGCAAGAGAAATTATTAGAATACAACAAACCGGCGTATCTGTATTTCGCGGACCTTAAGAAGGCATTTGACAGGGTCAAATTAAAGGACGTTTTAGCACTTATTGTACGCAAGAGAGATATCTTCAGAAATAATCAAAACGATCAAAAATATGTACCAAAACAATACAATAAAATTAAAAGTAGAACAACAAGAACTAACTGACCCTATTGAAGCTGGCAATGGAATAAGACAGGTAGATTCCCCGAGTCCTCTATTGTTCAAACTTATTATGGATAAAATAATAAAAAAGTAATAACTAAAAAAGGATATCACATGAAAAAAAAAAAACTTAAAATAATCTGCTATCCAGACGACGCCTTACTACTCTCTCAAAGTGAAGATGATTTACAACGTATGCTGCACCAATTTAATATAACCTTCAGAAAATTTAACATGTTAATGTCGTTAAAAAAAACAGTAAATTTACTTAAAATATGTTAATTGGAGCTGGAAGGTCAGATAATAGAACAAGTGATGGATTTTAAATATCTAGGCATCACATTATCTAGCTACGGAAAGCTCGAAACATAAATGGAAGATGAAGTGAATAGAGCAAACAGAGCCGCAGGTTGCCTGAATGAAAACATTTGGAGAAATAAAACTATCCGAAAAGAAATGAAAGGCAGAATTGGTCATCAGACCAATAATGATATACGCGGCAGAAACACGACTTGACACAGAGAGAACAAAACGTCGTCGTCACGGCAAAACTCACTAAGTCCATTTTTGTTAAAATTGAGTTAAGTGTACTGATCGATTCACAATATAAATTTTCAGTCTGGCAGATATCACGAAGTCCTACAATGCACGTAGAGTTGGCTACCTAAAGCATTAAATATACTTAAGTGCAAAATTACCATTTTGTTATCAGGCAGAAGTCACTAACTGGACGTAATGATGTTTTCCTGATTACGATGCGGCAAATACTAGTAAAGAGTATCAGTTCACGAACGATAAAATCAATTAGTTATTTTGTATTTGCTGCCTCTTTCTATAATAAACGTTTGTTTTTTTTAAGAAAAATACAAAGATACAAAATAAACGATTGATATGATCGTTCATGACTAATCTTTCATTTTTCCGACTGTAGTGTGAGCACATGTTGATTTGTGTAGATCGTAATTGTTGTGTTTTTAGGAGTAAAAATATTTTGTAAATTATTTTTTACGATTTGTTTTATAGTGAAGTGCTAATAAACAAACCGAAAATGCAATCTATTAGAGGAAAACGCATTGCTAATCTTGCAATGACCAACGAAAATTCCAAAACGACTATGAAGGTAGGAGGTTAGTGAATTTCGTTTCAAAATAGTTTGTAAATTTGTGTTTATAGGAAGAAGAAACAATATTAGACAGTGCACTGTCGTCTTCGAAAAATCCTGTTTTACAAAATGATGACCATGGTTGCTTCTCGGTAATGAATCGAACAGAATGAATCTTGTGCTTCATAGAGTAGCGAATAAAGAAGTATTACAGTCCAAAATAAAATAGTAATACTATCGGATGTCAAAATACAGGATAGTTTTGATACGGAGATAAAAAGTGTAGATGAGGTAAAGATAGTCTAACTGTTAATCATGCTCTTTTGTGAATTTTTGTTCTATATTGAAGGTACCACTGAATCAACCAACAACAGTTATAGAAGCTGATCAAGTAGACAATCTACAAGAGTGGCATAGCAACTGAAAATCCTTATTTTGTCACTGCTACTTTTGACCTTCAAAGTGTGCTGCAAATACCAAGTAGTGATGTATCACCCTTATACTACAGTAGAAAATTATCTGCCTTTAATTTATGCATTTATGAAGGAGCTCAACCAAATAATGCACATTGTTTTACCTGGACTGAACTTAATGGTGCCATAGAAATTGCGACATGTTTGTATCGCTATTTAAAAAACCTCCCTGCGAGAATCACCGAAGTATCATTGTTTTCCGTTACTTGTGGGGGACAAAACAGGAATCAATTTGTCATCGCAATGTTGTAATATTTTGTTCATGTGTTATCTGGCCACAATATTACTGTTCTCCAGCAGAAGTTTCTAGAGTCAGGACATACGATGATGGAATGCGACAGTGTGCATAGCGCCATCGAGAGAGAAAAGAGGTATGTAGCAGTATACACGCTTCATGACTGAAAAAATATTTTTGTCAAAGTTAGGTCTAAACGAGGCATCAAAAAGAAGGACCCTTATGTAATCCATGAGCTACAATATTCAGATTTTATTAACTGGAAACTACTTGCGAAAAATATATTAAAAAACACAAAACTAAATAAATCTGGTGAAAAAGTTAGGTGGTTGCAAATAAAATGTTTCAGAGTGGAGAGGGAATATCCAGAAGTCATCAAATATCGCTACGAGCACTACGGTCCCTACTTTGAACCAAATATTTCTGGACGAGGAAGACCTCCAACACAAGCCTCCCTATCACTTCAACAGGCTTACCTAGGTATACGTCCAATTTCGTTAGCAAAATTTAATGATTTACAGAACTTATGCACTACCGACGTTATTCCTTTGGAGTTCCATGCTTGGTATTCGTCGCTGCCAACCTCCAAATCAGTTATTGACAGAAATACTGAGCTCAGTATTTATAGCGATAGTGAATCAGAGGGAAGCGAATACGAACAGCAAATCTAAACTCATTGAATTTTAGTTTTCATTTCTCTAAATGTGTTTATTTTAAGTTACTTTAATTTAAGTAATAAATAATAATCATAATGTGTTTAACTAATTCACTAAATTTACCTTTAACCAACTTGCTAGAGTTCACTAAGTCCATCAAATATTATTTTTGACCAAATAACATTGATTTCAAAAAAGATAATGTATTCACATTTCAAAGCATTACTAGAAGTGTACAATTGCATCGGTAATTTCCTTGACTTTTATAAGGATGAATTTTAGACGACAATTAAAACTAAAATATTCGTTTTCTCAGATTTCTTATTTTGGACTTAATGACTTTTGCAGCAACAACGACGAAAAATGATGCTATAAACAGCAAAGATAAAAACACTTACAAAAATTGGTGGTAAAACACTATGGGACAGAGGTAGAAGTACAGATTTACGACGTAGATGCAAAATGGAGAACATCAAGCACTGGGTAAAAAATAGAAGAGTAAAATGGAACCAAATGACAACAAATAGAGTAGTAAAGGCGGCGAGAGACGGTTCCCCAATAGGAAGACGATCAGTAGTAAGACCACGAAAACGATGTAACGACAACTTACTGGAGGAACATTGAAAAACAGGCAGAGTCAGGTCGATATAAAGAGAAGAATAATTAGAATAAGAGTATTTAAGTTCTAAAGGAACAATGTACTAAGTTGGAGTCTTCGTTGTTACAGTTAGTTATTTTGTGGAGACCTCTAACCTCTTGCCCCCAAAGTTCCTTCTTGAACCAATAGGAACCTATATATTAAGTTTTAAGGCTTTAGTTTTTTTTATTTAAGTTATCACTAAGACTTAAGTTCTTAATAAATTGGTTAAAATTCATTTTTACTACAGTTTAAGTTATAGATTAGCACTAGAAGCGCGCCCGTTCCAATTTTGTCCCATTTCATTCAATTCATCTCTGTGCAGTAAATATTCTGTACTTATTATAGCCTTAAAATTGACAACATTTTGTGAATTATCGGGTACATTACATACTCAAAACTATATGTCTACTGTAATAACTAATTTTTTGTTTTTTTTACGAAAATACCTTAAAGTACGGATGGGTCATCCTAGATCCAACTATCTATATTAGTATAAATTATTTACAATTGATACATACTAATTTATATTGGTGTTTATGGTGTTACTACTTATAACAACTAATGGCAATAGAATGTCAAAATACGTAATACCGTCTGAATGGAGGGAATACCATACTTACGTTCGCCAGATCGTCCATTGCGACCATCGCGTGATTCAGTCAAGTTTGAACTAGTGAAGTGCTAGTACATGTTTTTTTACTTTTATTGAGTACATATTAAAGTGTCGTGACTATGAATAATCTGCCTTTAACTCGTCAATAATTTGTTGATGCAATAAAGGAGATTTTAGAAGGTGAATCTGAAGGCGAAGTAGTATACTCTTAATCTGATGAAGAGCGGAAACTGCTAACCCAAGTTAATTCTAGGTCCGAACTGACAGTGTTTCAGTCTGAGAGTATCGTTGTTGAAGCTATGTTCTTATATGTTCTTGTCTTATCAGATGACACTATTTCGTACTTTTATGTATTTTGTCGTTCTGATGTAGAATGTATTTTGATTTTCAGTGAATAACGACAGCCGACCAGCAGGAAGCAGAGGACGTCGTCGACGAAGCAGAGGTGGAAGTAGATGTGGCCGTAGTTAACCACTGGTCATAGCAGTTGGATATAATTACGATGTTCTTTCTTAAATTCCTGTTGGCTCAGAAATTATAGCTCTTCATGGTACACTTTGGAAAATCGAAGCATTGTGTAATGCATCTGCTGGTAGAAGAACACATCAAAATGTGTTTAAAGATATTTCCGATATATTACCATATCCCAAACGCCATACCGATGAAACATGTAACAGTACTTGGCGACTTCTTATTGACGATAAAATTTTAAAACATCACCGACTGTACTATTCAAAGAGTATGCTGAGTTCAATCAAACACTTGGTTTCTAACAAAAGAAGAGTTAGAATCACACAGCAGCTACGTTCCAGGACCATATATAACTGTCGACGAGCAACTGTTTCCATCGAAATGTAGGTATAGGTTTACTTAGTTTATTGCCTCTAAACCCGATAAATATGGTCAAAAATTCTGGATTACCGTGGAGAAAGATACAAACTACATTGTCAATTCTTTTCCGTATTTAGGGAAAACGAAGCGAGACCAAATAACGAGCACCTCGGTTACTGTGTGGTAAAAAAGTTGATGCATTCATATTTAAAAAAAGAAAGAAATATTACGTGTGACAATTTGTTCACGTCACTCTCACTTGCTGAATTTTTGAAAGAGAGTAGTACTAGTCTCCTTGGTACTATGAATAAAGCTCGACGTGAAATCCTGACTTGTGTGAAGTACGCGAAAGAAATTTGTCTAGTACAATATTTCTAAAGACAGGTGATATTTCATTGACTGTTCATCAGGCCAAATACAATAAAAATGTGGTCATGCTTAATACAATGCACTCGGATGTACAAATTGCATCCACTGAGAAAAAGAAACCGGAAACTATTACATTTTATAATAAGACATACTATACGACTATATACATTTTATAATAAGACAAAATATTGTGTTGTAGTGGACCGCATGGCACGCAAATATTCAGTAAAGGCATCGTCTAGGTGTTATTAATAATAATAATAATTATATTTTAAAGCTAGGAGAAAAACTCTTGGACAAATACGCAGAGACTAGACCTACTCTTAAACGAGCTGTTATCCCAGATGAAAGCAGCATCGCTTCAAGCAATATTTTTGAGAGAACGGTTTAGAACGGAGACAAGATTGTCAAATAGTGCAAAAAATGGAGAGTCACTCTCAACCCAACCAATACATAGGCCATCCTCTTCAGATATGACGTCCCCAATTTAAGAACGAGGACAACCTGATAGGAGCTCTGCGGAGCTAGACTTCCCTTCCAAAGTTCAGTCACCTACTTGGAAGTTTAATTTCAGATAAAACTCATTTGGGACACGGAACTAAATCTCACCCTAAACAGAGTGAGGAGAAGGGCTAGACTCCTGGGAGCTCTGTCAGGCAAATCTTGGGGTACACAGTAAGACTCCCCTGCATACCTACAAAATTTACATCAGACCGATTATTGCATACAAGGCTGTTCTTTACTCCGCACTGAACAACCGCCAAATAAACGTCATAATGGCCACAGAAGGCAAAATCCTAAGAAATATCATAAGGAAACGTGCAGAATATCCGTTGGCATTAATCCACCAACTCTCAAATACTGCAACTAGAGAGAGCAAAATCCGAACTCTCGGCAAGAGATACGTCCTACGAACCATTACAAGCTCCAACATCAGAGCAAAGGAGGTCATAAAAACATCTTGCCACCGCCTAGGACACATACTCACCAGGCATCCCGCAAAGAAAGTTCCTTTCCTCCCAGCCAAACTTGCCAATTTGGCTGAAAACGAACTTCCTGATAAGTATTTTAACACCCTAGAAGCGGCGCCACTAAGATATCGCACATTATAACAATCTGCAACCCAAAAACGCTCTATCGAAAAAACCGTTCCCAAATGTATAGCTATTACCCCTCAGTACGGCATGGCTGACAACCTTTCTCACTCACACTGACTGACTACTGCATCTTAGCAAACCACTTGTTTTCCCAATCTCTCAGTTCACTAACACAAAACTGCTTTCGTAGACTCATGTCTGCTCTTGCCAAACTCTCTCCCTGGAAAGGGAGCACATACCTTGAAGAGGCGCCCCGCCTAAACGAGTTTTAAATAACGTTACACTCATGGTATAATGGTTACACTCACCATATTCCTTATGCTGTGACCATATAGTGGTCAGTACCTCACTCCGGTTCTCTTAATACTATTACGTCGTCTACTTGTGTGTGTGTGACTCTTGTTTTGTTATAACATGATCTATAATTGACTAAGTGTTTCTCGTTGGTTGGATCTAGTATATCTACTGTAAAAACATGTTAATTTTTTTATTTGGGTTATTTATATTTTCAAGAAGTTCTGATAGAGTTTAATAGAAAATATGTTTATCTGTTTTTGATACGCTTTTTGATGGTGCATATGTTTAAATTTTTTAAATTTGTTTACAACACTATATATAATTTTCAGTGTTCTTGGTTAAGGGTCCCGGCATGCGTTTTTCATTTGTATTATACCTGATGGTATTAATTCACATGTGAAGAGACCTTTGATGGTTAGTCTTTAGGTGGTTTTTATAGTTGTAAAAAATTTAAAAGTCAAAGTTATATAAACACTATATCTTGACCTGCACTATACCTCTAATAAAACCAGGAGAGACTACCCTGCTAATAATTTTAACCTACTTTAGCGGTATTAAAACAATACTGCTACTGCAAGAAACAGTACTTAAATAAACAAAAAGATGCCGTGACTACAAAATATTAATTTTTATTATTTATCTTTAGGTTTATTGTGTTCTGATTTATTCCGCAGAAAAAATTTAAACGACTCATATGTAAACCAGCAAATTGCAGTCGATGGCATTGTATACATAACTCTTGGATAAATACCTCCCAAGAATCCCGAAATTCCTTTTCTATTATATACCGTTTTTGCAGCCTCACTTAAAGTTTCTATTGTTTTCTTGCCTTCTTGGGTATTTAAAAGTGTTTTGCAGACATCTAGTGGATTGGTTACAGCTGAAGCTAAACCTCCAGCTATTCCTCCACTAACTACATGACTAGCTGGAGAATATATTTTCTTGGGATTTAAAAGATTTTGACAAATTTCGTATACCACAAAGTGTACGCTTTGAAATGGTACATTCATCATTACTGTAGTAAAAAACGATCGATAAAATGCTCTAAACCCTTCATTAACGTAAATGTCCACAACACATTTAACAGTATTCTTACACGTTGAACCTTGCATCTGCATACGTTGCTTGACCACTTCCGAGGGATTCATTATGGAATCATGAAATAATGTAGCACAAGAACCAGCTATTCCATGGCAAATAAAATCGTACCGAGGATTATTTACCAGTCCTGTTAGATTTTTCTTAACAAGTTCATAGTTAGCGAAGTAAAGACCATGAGCTGGGCCTGCTGCAATAGCAATGGGTGTTATACCTCGTAATGGACTAAAAGTACCTTCTTTTTTCATCATAGTACGCAAATATTGAAAAATATTTGTATCACCTCTAAATTCCAAGGACTGCATTCTGGTCTTTATAGTATCTATGGGAAACATTATACAAAATTCCATGAAGCCTGCCATGGCGCCAGCAAGTAGATGTATCGTGAAATTGTCTGTATGAAGTGTTTCATAATCATCTTGAGACATATGGATGGTATATAGAGTCAACTAAAGAAAATTTACATTATTTTATAAATTGATATTAATAACCTCTTTTTTGTCAACACAGACATGTGATAGTTGAGTGACATTCACAGAATATGGTGACATTGTCAAATTTTACTCACAGGTTAATGTATTTTTTTAATGTGCGGATTTTATATGACGTCAGAATAAGTTTTAGGTTGTTTTGTCATATTATTTTATTCGATAAAATGATTCAATATTATTATTCGTTAAGTATTTTTAAATTAAAAACAAAAATAGCAACAGGGAATGTATATGGATGGATGTATATATAGAGTGGACCAAAAGACTTAATTGACGACTTAAAACGCATTATTATCTTTTAAATGAATGGTCCGAATTATACAAAAACAGAGATACACTTATTTTGTATTATACTCAGTGACATTAGAAGTATTACACCCAGAAGGAATAATTTCTTAAACTTAATTTTTTGACAACATGGTAGATTTACATCAAGAATAAAAAAAAAGTTTTCAAGAATTTTTATTAACAAGTAATCAAAAAATATAAATAATGTGTTTGGCGACCATGTAGCTGAATACATTCCTTTATACGTTTAGGGATTGACAAAATGAGATGGTCGATGTCTGCTTGTGGCATCTCGTTCCAAGCAACTTGAACTTCATGTATTAACTGTGCCAGAGTCTGTGGAGGATGGTGCAAAGTAGACAGTTTCCTTCCCATCATATCCCATACATGTTCGATAGGATTTAAATCCGGAGCACGGGCGGTCACGGCAAAACATTAATGCCAGTTTCTTGGAGAAAGTACATAGTTTGACGAGCAATATGGGGACGCGCGTTGTCTTGCAGAAAAAGGACGTCTCGACGGCCGTCGAGATAAGGCAATAAAGTGGTTTGTAAGATGTCATCAACATAACGCGCAGCTGTCATATTGTCTCGAATAAACACAAGTGGTGATCGGCTACCATAGGCAATAGCCCCCCAAACCATTACTCCATCTGCCCTGTATACATGCCTCTCAACATCAAACCCGATATCTCGTCGGTCTCCACGACGGCGTCTTACCATCCTACGACCCTCATGCATTCCTAAACAGAATCGTGATTCATCGTTGACTGCAACATTTCGCCATTCTGCCACCCAATGCTGTCGTTCTCTGCACCAATTCAAGCGTTGATGACAGTGGTCCGCAGTCAAAGGAAGCACTAGTCTTCGGCGGAATGAAACCAGTCCAAAGGCTCGAATTGTAACATTTTTTTTATAATTAAAATAGTAAATAATTTTTAATCCCTTTACCCCTGTTGCTGAGACGCCCGTGGCCTTATCCGCAAATAGACATGCGGATGGGCTCGCTCACCCTTAGCAAATTTTATTGGAACAAACCGACTATCATGCAGTTCTCAAAGTACGGATGGTCGTACTCATCAAAACAGCCTGAAGTAGAATATTTTATGGTAGAGCTTTGTTAACCTTTTTCAGTTCCAGGCGGGTCCTTTTTAATAACTTTGGTAAACACAGTCGTAAAAGATCTTTCAAAATTCAAAAGGTTCTACATTTTCTCACGGTTTTCAACTACAAGAGTCTCGTTACTTACCTAGAAGCAGTCTATGTTCGGGTATCTTCCTAGAGATAGAAACAGCCTGGCATTCTTTTAGGCAAGTTGTCATTTTTGAGTGGGGGATATCCCACTTTTTTTTGGAAGCGTGAAAGCTAAATTTGGATAGGACGAAACGGACTCTGGGCAGGACAGTCTTCGAGTAAAGACACTTGCTTATCTTACCGTTCTCTGTGAATTTTTTCTTTAAGTGTGTATATAGACTTAAATTGTGCTCAATTTAAGTTGTGCAGTAAAACTCCTATTGTTCTCCTCCTGTTTTAAGGCTCCACGCAAGACCTTGCGCTTTGTATCAACATTAGGTAAATCCTCAATATTGATACCCCTAATTTTGAGTTCATAATCCAACTCACTAACTAATAAATATTCTACTTTAAATGAAGACATAATGAGAATATTTCAAATAATGAACCTCTACAACACAACACAAGACCACAGTAATTACCACACAAGTTGAATAATAGTAATGTAAATTTGTATTAATATTTTGGAAAAAAAAATTAATTTAATATACTTAGTAAATATTAAAATAATCAAAATAATCACAAATATATCAAAATATTAAATTTAGAAAATATACTCAGATATTGATAAAGTAAGTTCAGACCACAATTGCACAATTGCTCTAATTGCACATTGCAGTAAGATACTCTTACACATAATTCTCGAGAGGATAAAGCCCTTTTTACTACCTAACATTGCGGAGGAACAAGCAGGTTTCGTTCCCGGACGTGGTACTAGAGAACAAATTTTAAACGTACGGCAGATTGTAGAAAAATCCAGAGAATTTAACATCACAACATATTTGTGCTTCATAGATTATAGTAAAGCTTTCGATTTGGTCAACTGGAGTAAAATGTGGCAGGTTTTGTCTGAAATGGGAGTCCCCAATCATCTGATACTGCTAATTAAAAGCCTGTACAATAACAATTATGCCAGAGTTAGAATAAATGGGGAACTAACCGATAGTTTCAGGGTCACAAAGGGCGTGAGACAAGGCTGCATACTAAGCCCAATTCTATTGAACATCTATGGTGAATGGATAATGCGGAAAGCTACTGAGGACTGGAACGGTGGCATCACCATTGGCGGGAAGAAGATTTGCAACTTGAGATATGCAGATGATACTACTATCCTCGCTAGTTCTAAAGCTGAATTGATTCACCTGCTACAACGGATAGAAGACGTAAGCTTAACGATGGGCCTTAAAATAAACAGAGATAAAACGAGAATCATGATAATTGACAGAGCTAACAACAATCAAAATCATCTGGTCATGATAAATAATATCGCTGTTATCTCCATTAACAAAGGAAGCTGTACTGAAGAAATAAAGCGGCGGTCAGCAATCGCAAAAAGCGCCATGGCAAACAAAAATTTGGAAAAGCCATGAAATAACTACCGATACAAAAATGAGACTAGTAAGAAGTCTAGTTTTTCCAGTTTTTACTTATGCATCAGAATGCTGGACCCTTACTGAGAAAAACAAAAAGAACATAGATGTATTTGAGATGTACTGCTGGAGAAGAATGCTGAGAATACCAAGGGTGACCCGAAGAACAAATGAATCCATACTGGACCAGCTAAACATAAAGAAAAGACTAAGAACACAAATATCAGAACAAATAATAAGCTATTTCGGACATGTCCTTCGAAGAAATGGTCTTGAAAAACTTACCATCTAGGGAAAAGTAGAAGGCAAAAGAAATAGAGGTAGATCTCCCACACGATACACGGACCATATTGTTGCTACCATTGGCGCTCCATTGTCAGAATGTGCTAGAATGGCAGAAGATAGAAAAACGTGGAGGAACATTGGGAAATTTAGCTAATAGCTTCATGATATCACGATACCTGCATCAGGTTAACGACTAAGAAGAAGATAGACTTAAATTATTGAAATATCTTAATTTAATATCATATCAGATTAAATATTGTTATGAAGTACCTTCAGTTTGATTAACTTCAGTGCTTGATACTAGTAAAGTATAGTAGTATCAGTGAAATAGTGCAGCAGTCATCGAGATTTATTGTAAGTTATTTTTAATCATATTACCTTCAATTATCTGGGCGAATAATATTGTAATCATATTACCCAATCCTGGATGAATCTGCGTCAACCATTGCTCCACCTGTAGTTAAGGTTAACTACTGATTTATGAAGTCAATTAAAAGAATATTTAATTCTTTCATAACTTTCAATCAGTTACTAAGAACTTCTCAAAATAATAAATACGAACATTCAATATTCAGAAAGAACAGTTAATTAAACTAAAAACAGTGCGAGACAGGCAGTTAACTAACTAACCTAGTGTGGTTTGGTTTCATTCTTATACTACAGAATTCTTGTAATTTTTTTGTATTCTTTTGAATTTAAATTTAACTAATTTTATTTTATTTGATATAATTGCTATCCATTTTTAAATTTACTATACCTGTTATCTTAAGATAAGACCATAAACAGCGAAGAGATTTTTTTAAATACTACCAGGCTCTCTTCGCTGATAATTTAATTTGTGCATGATTTTATTATATTGTATCTGTAAAGGTATTTCTTAATCATAATACTGTTTATTTATATATGTATACAACAATTTATTAATTGATGCTGCATTTTTTTACTTGTGTTTACATTCAGCCGCCTATTTTATTGTGTTGTTGAATATATTGTTTTGTTTTATCCATGAATTTTGTTTTTCGACTCCTAATAAGTTTCCTGATAAAATAATATCTCTGAATATTTGCTTATTACATTAAATTATTATTATACCTTCGACCAGGAGAAAGACCAGGCTGATTAAGTTTTGTAGGTAAGTAAGTGGACGAAGTCTATCTAATATATTTATCATTTGTTTATTTAGTGTGTTGACAAAATTTATTTAATAATTAACTGTTGATATCTTTCCTTGGATTTGGTCTCAGAACTTAGATATCTTTCCTTATCTCTTTTCTAATGTATCTTATCATGTCCTATCTTTACTTATTTCGTCCGTTAGACGCATTCCCGGTTCCAAAAGCTAGTTTCGATCCTACGACTCGCTCTCCACCAACCATCTGGCTGACGTTCGTAGTGTCTCCATTGGTGACCATTCTAGCACCATCCAAAAAAAGGTTTCCGAGGTAACAGAATGCGACGGTATAGTGTACGCATACTAACAGGTCTACCTACTACTCCAAACCATTGATCATCAATTTGATGCTCACTAGCAAAACGGTCTCGCAGAGCCAGTAATCTAAAGGGCCTATCTTGACGATCTGTGGTACGCTTCGGTTAAGCAGCTGGTCTTTTTCGTGTTTCTTCACCTTAAATTGTCCACGCACGATAAACACGCATAACTGTCATTGCCGTACAATTAACACGACGACCGCCAATTTCGTGATACCACAAATCCATATCTCTATACGCAATAATTCTACCCCTGTCAAAATCGCTAACATGGCGGTAATTTTGGTGTCATCGAACTCGAGGCATTTTTTTACATTGAATACCATTAGACTGAGGAATAATAACTCAAAATTTCTATACGAACCGATTTTAACAAATCGGTCTCTTTACAAAAAAATTTAAAGATAAAACTTTATTTTTACAAAAAGTAGAAAAGATAAAACATTGATATTGTTATCATAGCATGTTTTCAATATAGTCATTCTGTTGCCAAAAAATTAAGTTCAAGAAATTATTCCTTCTGGGTGTAACATTTCTAATGTTACTGAGTATCTAAAGTTTTAAGATTTGATGTTTATAACGTTGCCAGATTCACCATTTTTTTGATATCATTAGTCAACTTGGTTTTTTAAATATAACACCCTATATATTGTACCTTTATTGAAATCTCTAATTTAATACCAGTTCAACTGTATAGGTACAATACTTTCGATTTCATGTAGTCAGAAACATCTTAAAAATACCAAATAAAGCATTCTTCTTCTTGTGAGTGCTGTCTTTCTACGGAGGGTGGCAATCCAATAATGGCTATTTTCATTTTTTAACTTGCTCTAAATAAATCAATCGATCTGCATTGTACCAATCACGTAGATTCTTTAACCAATAATTTCACCTTCGGCCAAACAGATCTTCTTCCTTGAATCTTTCTCTGTATTATGAATCTCAAAATTTCATATTCTGGTCCCCTCATCACGTGGTCTAGGTATTCCAGTTCTCTGGTTTGTATAGTGTTGATTACTACTGTTTCTTTAACAATCCTCTCCAGTATTTCTTTATTTGTATTTCTATTAGTCCATGATATTTTTAATACTCTGCGGTATAACCAAAGTTCGAAAGCCTCGATTCTTTTTAAATTGTATTTTTTTAATGTTTAAGTCTCAGCTCCATATAACAGCGAACGGTATGTTGTCTGATTTCCACATTAAGATTTCTGCGCGTTAGGGGTGGCTTCATTCGTACAAAGGCTGATCTGTCAATCTCTATTCGCCTGTTTATTTCCACAGTATGACCATTGGTTTCTTCGATCAAAATCCCAAGTACTCTTATATTTTTACTTGTTCTATCACGTTACCATTAATTATTGTCAATACGTGGTGCATATTTTGTGGTCTATTTGTAATAAGCATATATCGATGGCTTAATCTGCAAAAAAGCCAACTCCATTTAGGCAAATTGTTCAGTATGAACATAAAACCGTTCAGTTCTGAAATAATTATACTTACGGTTAATTACTAAATCTGAATTATTTATTTTAATGCTTCATGTTAATAATTAATCAAAAATAACTTTGTTTCACCTAAAACTTTTTTTTTTGCGCCATAAAAGAGTTAGCTTTTTTACATATTCAGTAAGAAATAGAAAAAAGGAGTTAGTCTGTTACATCTAAAACAAATTAATATAAAGAACTAAAATTTAAAAGTATCAAGAAAAAATAAAATATTACAGTATAAAAAACTTATATTGTTAAAAAAAAATGTTTATTTATGAGGTAGATTATTGTAGTAGGAATGATAATCAGTTGGGATGGAGGTTTTTAGACCCTAAAGATCCTGGAACTTTCTGATGGTTAATGGAAATCTATCACAATGGAAGTTTGGCAGCTGAGCAAACTCCTTTGGATTAGTCATTTTTTCACGCCGTTTGGGAAGTAACTTCCATTCTTCTTCAAAATTTACTTTATAAAATACGTATATGTCAGGGCTCTGATTTCATTAACCTTGAAAAGTAAAATTAAAAATGTTTACTACCTTACCTGTCAAAGGGGAAAAAAATTTACCTCGAGATTCCCCTTCATTTTTCCAGGTCGAATGGATTTAAGAAATTTGACATCATTAAACGAATTAAAGAATGAATGTGCTAAATATTCAACGTAGTATGGTTTTGGATTTTTGAGAGCACTTCAAATTGAGAGAACACTGGCCCAATGTATTCAGCAGGTACATTAATAATTTTATTTCAAAGTTTTTTTTTCGATGGAGGCATGCATAGAATCTACCTCCATCTATGTGTGACCTACTTCAAGGTACTTCTGTTCAATAACGATGTTCCTGGTCATCGCCACATTTATCAAAACATTTGAGGCCATAACGTTTCGATTTTAAGCTGCGCATCCGTCGCTGTTAATCACTACTTTTTTGTCTGTGGTGTCCAAGATTTGTGGTAGAACTTTATCTATAAGAAAGTATGAAAAAGAAGCAAATTCTTTAGCGGAAACTCCACCTTCTGTCTCATTCCATAAAAAGCAGTATGTTTCCTTAGTTTTTAAATCCAATGCACAAAAATTATGCACATTACTTGACTTGCTAGATTTGTAATACAGTGATGATACATTAGATTTTGGTGCTGTAGCAGAGTTTTTATGCTTTTCTTTTTCAGCACGAGCCTGCTCTTTTCTTGTTGTGTGTTTCTTGTATTCATCTTCAGATACAAAACCTAATGTATATGACGTGCATTTTTCGCAGGCGTCTTTTTAAGGATGAAAGAATGATATGTTTTCCGTATCTAAAGTGTTATTAAATTTTGCCACCCATACAGGCAATACGTTGTTTGTAGAACACCAGTCCAAAACATAATAATCACAAAGCGACTGTTTTGATAACAACCGTATGGGTACGATTCCACGTTTAAACTACTTTCTAACGGTTGGCGCAACACGGAGTTGGCGCTTTTACCGTAGTGGGGGTCTTATGCATGGTGTAGCTTGTTTTTGGGCAGGATATTTGAAAGGCTTACGATAAAAATTAGAAGTTAGCAGTTTGTGAACTGATATATAGCTGGGTAAAGAAAGCGATACACAAATAAAACGATATTACGAAAAAAGTGGAGTTAGCTTGTTTGCAGATTAAGCCATCGATATGTCGTTTTTTAGCATTTATAGTAATTCCCATCTCCGCACTATTCTGTTAATATAATTATCTATATAATTATCTTTAGTTGCAAATCTTCTTCCCGGCAATAGTGATACTACCGTTCCAGTCCTCAATAGCTTTTCGCATTATCTATTCACCATATATGTTGAATAGAATTAGGCTAAGTATGTAGCTTTGTCTCACGCCTTTAGTGACCCTGAAACTTTTGATTAGTTTCCCATTTGTTCTAACCCTGGCTTATTTGTTATTGTATAGACTTTTAATTAGCAGTGTCAGATGATTCGGGACTCCAATTTTATACAAAATCTGCCACATTTTACTCCAGTTAACTAGCTTAATTAGCTTTACTATAATTTATGAGGCATGGATATTTGCGATGTTGAATTCTCTGGATTTTTCTATAATCTGTCGTACCTTTAAAATGTGTTCCCTAATACCACGTCATGGGACATATCCTGCTTGTTCCTTCGCAATTTTAGGAAGAAAGAGGGATTTATCCTCTCTAGAATGGTATCTAAAGATGATGACTTAAGGTAACAAAGTATAATTGCAATAAGTGATGAATTCGACCGTTACTTGATGGAAATTCATTTTATATACCAATAAAAAACTGAAAACTTTGTTTTCAAAACTTACACAAAATTTATTATAATATTTTATCACTAAAACATAATCCACATGTACACAAATTAAACATAATTTATCTTCTTCTTCTTCAAGTGCCATCTCCGCGGCGGAGGTCGGCAATCATCATAGCTATTCAGACTTTTGAGACGGCTGCTCTGAAAAGTTCATTTGATGTACATCCGTACCACTCTCTCAGGTTGCGCAGCCATGACATTCTACGCCTCCCTATGCTTCTCTTTCCTTGGATCTTTCCCTGCATAATCAGTTGGAGCAAGGTGTATTTCTCTCCACGTGTAATATGTCCGAGATATTCTATTTTTCTTGTTTTTATTAAATTTAAAATTTCCATTTCTTTGTTCATCCTTCCCAGAACCTCTTTGTTTGTGACGTGTTCTGTCCATGATTGATATGAAACATAATTTATAAAAATAAGCAAATATACTCTTAGTATTGCTTAGTTAAATTTTCTTTTTTTTTTCGTATTTTTAATTCTAAAAACTTGTCAATTAGTTTGTTATAATTAATAGTTATTTATTAACTTTTTTCTAAGTACATTAAGTAATGATCAACTATTTAATTTTTGTTAGCCTAGTGTGGATCTTTCACCGCATTCCTTATTGAAAGGGTTAGATAAATAATTATCAGGATTGTGTTTAAATTTGGAATGCTGTAATAATATTATTGTCCTGAATAAATGACAACATGAATATAGGCTAAATAATATTTTCTTTGCTTATAAAAGTCTTCAATTGTAATACTTAATTTTTAAATTTATTGTAAAATAGTTTTATACCCCTCAGATCTTTTTTTAATGTGGCTAATTAAAGAATCGTATACAACAAAAGAGTGGAGTGCACAAGGAGATAACGAAAATAATCTGATAAGAAACCAAATTACGATTACATTCTCGTTAACAAAAGATTTATAAATGGGATTAAAAGAGTGAAAACATATCTTAGTACTGATACAGACTCCGACCACAATTTACTTCTTGCCAACTTTAACATTAAACTGAGAAAACCATAGAAAAAAAAAATAAAATTAAGATTAGATTTGTCAAAACTTAAGGGTGAAAAATGTCAAAAACAAATAAATGAAGCAATTACATCAGCAATCACAGAAGCTAAAAAAAAGATATTAACAGTGCTTGGAATGAAAGGAAGTCGGCAGTACTTAACGCGGGCAAAACGTTTGTGGGTAGAAAAGAACCAAGTGCCAAAAAAGACTGAATGACACCATATATTATAAAGCTCATAGAAAAAAAAAAAAAAAAAAGAAAATACTAAAACACAAGTAGAGAAGAATACAAGCAAATAAAGAAACTAATAGAACCGCAGATCAAGAAAGCTAAGGAAGGCTGGATGGATGAAAATTGCAAAGAAATAGAAGAATTTAATATGACACACATAACCTACATAATAAATTGAAAAAAAAATACGGGTAATACCACAAGTTTAAGAAATTCCAATGGAAATCTTCAATTATCAGATTGAAGACCCAAATTATCTTCTTCTTTGTGTGCCGTGCTTGTATTCAAGCGTTGGCTATCGTCATATTGACAAGCTGATGAAATGATTCTCGGTCGGCAGCTAGATGAAACAGTTGCTCAACCGTTCGACCTGTCCATTGTCTAATGTTACGCAGCCAGGACAGTTGTTTTCTTTCGACCCAACGTTTTCCTTCGATTTTGCCCTGAATGATTAACCGGAGTAAGCGATATTTAGGTCCTCTCATTATATGACCGAAGTATTGGACCTTTCTCATTTTGATGATGTTGATCAATGCTCGCTCCTTGTGCACGGTCTCTAGCACGCGTTCGTTAGATATGTGTGCTGTCCACAGGATTCTAAGTATGCGACGGTAACACCATAACTCAAACGCTTCTAATTTGTTAAGATTTTTTATTTTTGTTGTCCAGGTTTCACATCCATAGAACAAAGTGGACCAGACGTAGCACTTCAATACTCTTAGACGTGTGGTCAACGACAGACTTCTACTGCATAATACAGAACGCCAGTTAATAAAGTTTTTCCGTGCGAGTTCTATTCTGGTCGAAATTTCCTCGTCACTTTCAACCCTGCAGTCAATTCAGCTACCCAGATATCTAAAGTGTTCCACCCTTTCCAGGATTTTGTTATCTAATCTTAGTACTGAGTCTTCGATATTAATTTTTCCGACCACCATCCATTTTGTTTTTTTTTGCGTTGATTGTTAAGCCCTTTTCAGTGCATTCGTTGTTTACAGCATTCAACAGGGTTTGAAGATCTTCTAGACTTTCTGCCATTATTGCGGTGTCATCGGCGTATCTGATGTTGTTAATAATTTCACCACCGATCTTAACACCTTCGCGGCGATTATTTAACGCTATTTCAAAAACTGGTTCAGTGTAGGCATTAAACAACATCGGTGACATAACACATCCCTGTCTGACACCACGCGCAATAGAAACTTTAGCTGAAACCTCTTGATCCACCTTAACACAAGCGGTCTGATTGTAGTAAAGATTTTTAAGCAATCTAATGTTATACGTGTCCAGACCAACTGAGTCTAAGCATTGAAATAATAATGTATGTGGTACTCTATCAAAGGCTTTTTCGAAATCTATAAAACATACGTAAATATTTTTCCTAAACTCAATGCTCTTTTGTAAGAGTATTCGCATGCAAAAAAGAGCTTCTCGAGTACCCATACCGTTTCGGAAACCAAACTGCTCATCACCAGTTATCCCCTCACAAAGTTTATATATGCGACAATGCAATATTTTCATAAAAATTTTGAGCGTGTGACTCATTAAACTGATAAGTCGATAGTCGCTACACTGTCTGGCATTCTTTTTTTTGGGAATAGTTATAAATATCGATTCTAACCAGTTGTCTGGTAATTTGCCGCTGCTGTATATCTTATTAAAGAAGGATGTGGTAATCGCAACACTCTCATTATCTAATAGTTTTAACAATTCTGCAGGTATTTCGTCAGGACCAGAAGCCTTCCTTCGTTTATATATATTCGTCCAGATAGCCTTCTGAACTTCTGAGATTAGAATCGGTGGGCCTGTATCTCGGTTAGATGTTATTTCTTGGCAGATTCTTTGGTCATCGTTAAATAATTCTATTATGTAATTTTCCCATTCGGTGCAGCGCTCTTTTTTATCACTTAAAATTCTACCATCAGAGTCTTGTAATATATTTTGCCTATGAGTTCTGCTTTTGCCTGTTAATTCTTTTAGTTTTTTATGCAAATGGAAGCTGTCGTGTTGTTGCTCTAGTTTCTCAATTTCTAAACAGGATTCTTGTAGCCATCGGTCTTTTGCTACTTTAATTCTTTTTCGGATTTCTTTATGTATTTCATTGTATTTTTCTCTGTTTATGGATTTATACTGCCTCCGAACGTCCATTAGATCTAAGATGTCTTGTGTCATCCAGTCATTTTTAACTGTTGGTCGTCTTAGAAGATTTTCTCGAGATGCAGTGGTTATTGTCGTTTTCATTTGTTCCCAGCAATCATCTATGTTGTTGGTATCTTCTAGTCTAATTTCGTGGAACTTGTCGTTAATTTCTTGAGAAACCTTATTTAGAGTGCATGGGTCTTGGAGTGCATCTAGTGATATTTTGGAGGTTTTCTGATTTTTACAGACTCTCTTTAGCTTAACGCAAATTATAGAAGAAGAAAAACAACAAACAGGAGAAATATATCAAGGATTTATTTACAGATAATAGGAAAGAAATAAATGAAACATTACCAACTGATGAAAATATACAAATTCTAATATCAGAGGTGAAGCAATTAAAAACTCAAAAAGTGGTAAAGCGCCGGGTCCTGATCAAATTCCAGTAGAAATATCAAAAATCCTGAATGACGAAAATATTGAGTGTCTAACTAATTTATTTAATAAAATATACCACTACCGTCAAATTTCTGATGAATGCTAAAAATATATCTTTTTACCTTTACCCAAGAAAAATAATCCTAAATCTTGCGATGAATGAGCCACACTTTAAAAATACTACTCAAAGTTATTCAACAGCGTATACCTATATAAAAAATATGAAGAACAATTAGACAGGACACAGTTTGGATTTAGAGGTACAATGGGAACAACAGAGGCATTACAAAAATGCGTATCATAGTCATGATTATTTTTCCAATTACATAGTATTTTATTTATCTATTTATTTTGTCTTTGTAGGTATACTAAAATTTTTTAATTAACTTTTATTTACAACCTTTTAATTTATTCTTAAAATGTTCTCACACTTTATTTTATGTAATATTTATTTACTTATTATATTATTATTTATTTATTAATAAATATAAATATAAATAATATACTATTATATTATTTATTTATTTATTTTAATTTATTACTCAATCATCATTAGATTTTTTAATTCTGGAAAATCCAATGCAAAAATCGCGAATATGTTGCAATTGTCACGGTATAGTGTAAGAAATATAGTTAGAAGATACAAACAAAACCTCAGGTTTGGTCATCACAAAAACTAACAACCAAACATCTAATCTAGAAATGTTGAAAAAAATAAAATACCGGAAGCAGATCGAAGGGCATCAAGACGCATTATAGTGAAAAAACGACGTAGGACTTATTTAGATTTAAATATTTTGGAGAGAGTGACATTTTTAGAAGTCACGTTTCTAGATCAACATGTCATCGATACATCGACAGGCCCACAAATTAGGATTTGTTACTTACAAACAAAGTAAAATACTTGAATAAATCAATAAGAACTGTTTTTGGAACATTATTTTATCTCAGGCTAAGGAAAATCCCCTTTTAATATTATAACAAAAGAAAAATAGGTTAAAATGATCAAAAGAGCGTTAAGATTGGGCACATTTACAATGGGATATAATACAATGGAGTAATCAGTCAAGATTTGAAGTGTGTGTTGGAGACAGTCTCCAGAGAAAAGTCAAATTTTCTGCGTCTATCATGGTCTAGGGCAGCATGTCGTTTAAAGGTGTGGAAAAGTTGAATTTTATTGATGGGATTTTAAATAAGGATAAATATCTAAAGCTTTTAGAGAATCTCTTTTACCGATTATGAAACAAATTAATTTCAAGCAACTCAAAATCAACCAAAGATTTTGTATTCAACAAGACGGCGAGGTTGCCATACATCTTCTTCTTCTTCTAGTGCCGTCTCCACTAATGAAGGTTGGCTATAACCATTGCAAATTTGTTTCTATGTGCTGCTTTTCTTAAGAGCGTCTGTGTGTTTAACCCGGTCCAGTCGCAAATGTTTTTCAGCCAGGATATTTGTCGTCTACCAGGATCCCTTTTTCATTCGATTTTACCCTTCATAATCAGCTGCAACAACTCGTACTTATCATTTCTAAGTATGTACCCCAAATATGCTGTCTTTCGCCTGTTAATGGTGGTCAAAAGTTCTCTGTCTCTTTCCATTCTGTGCAACACCATTTCGTTCGTAATATGATCGGTACATGGTATTTTCAAAATTCTCCTAAAAAGCCACATCTCAAAAGCTTCCAGTTTTCTTATTAAGTCAACATTAAAAGTCCAGGCTTCGACACCATAAAGAAGAATAGAGTTTATATAACATTTTACCATCCGATATTGGATTTGCAGAGTGAGTCTTTGGTTACTCAGAAATTTCCTCATCTTCAAAAAGGCTGGTCTTGATTCTTCCATAATGCCATACATCAAAAAATAGTTTAAACTAGATTAAAGACCAAGGTATACTATTAGATAAGCATCTAATAGTCCCGAGTTGTCCCCGATAGAAACTTTGTGTCGTGAAATAAAAAATGCATTGAGGAAAGATTCTGCTAGGTTCGTTGAACAATTGAAGCAATTTAAACAAATGAAACAAAACTTGCAAGAAATATGGGATCCGTGTACACCAAAATTTTGCAAGAACTTTGTAAAAACTATGCCTTAAAGAATTTTAAATGTAATTAAAATTAAAGGGGATGTCATAAAGTAAACTTTCACATTTTTTTTTGTTATTATTACATATTCTACGCGTTGTTCTTAATTTGTTTTTATTCTGTTTAATTTATCGATTTTATTTAATTTATAAAATAGTTTCTATAATTATGGAAATCCAGAAATGTTGTTCGATGAAGTAAAACCTTTACAGCATAACTAATAAACCAAGTATAAAACTTATACTCAGAATAAATCAGGTATATGCGGAATCACTAACAATAAACATGGAATAACTTAGATATAAGTTATACTTGGTATAAGAATTTATTCCAAGATTATACCGACCCACACCCTTGTTTAAGTTTAGTATAACCGTGGTATAACCTATTTTATGAATGTCAAAGTCATCAGTGACAAGAATATATTATTTTTTGTATTGTTTTGTGAGTAGCTATGTATATAATAAAAAAATGTGTTTACGAGGTGTTCATTGAAAATGAAAAAAAAAACAATTTTCAAAATACACTGGCAATTTTTGCAATTTTCTGCAACTTTTTTGCAATTTTAAAATACTGAAACTCAACATATAAGATAACAAATAAAGAAAAAGATATATTTGGTGTCAGTTGTCAGTTTCAAAGAAAAATCAAAATTGACATATTTCACTCAATATGTCGTTGTTCTATGTATTTGTACAAAAGATTGCGACATTGCCAAACTATTATTTCGGAATAAAGTGGGAATACTCATAACTAACATATACCGAGTTTATTTGTAACAAAATATTTTAGAATTATATTTACCTTATACTTAGGATAACTATTCTAGATATAAATATGGAATAACCTTGGATTACGAGTGTTTTATTAGTAAGAAAGCTAAAGTTTATGCTGGACTTTTGTTTTTGTTCTCTAAAATTGGATTTTCTTTTTAATCTACGTTGGGCCAACTGATATGCAAAGGGGCTCGTATACATACGAATGACACTTCACCAATAAACAATCCTATAAGCTTTACTGAACTTATTGAAACTCTTAACTCCGTTAGAAATACTAGTCCAGGACCAGATAACATACCTGTACTTTTTCTACAAAACCTACTACTAGTAGGCCAAGAAGTATTAATGGTATTAATGCAACTTTTTAATTTCATATGAATCAATAAGGTATTCCCACAAATATGGCACTCGTCCATCATAGTTCCAATACACAAACCAGGTAAACCTAAATTTGAAGCAGAATCCTATAGACCAATCTCTCTCACGAATGCAATGTGTAAGTTGCTAGTCAAATTCTCAAAAGTTCCCTAATCTATTATTATATAATACTCTTATAAAATATACAAAAGAAATAAGATTCCTAGGGATGCAACTGAACTCCAAATTAAATTGGACAGGTCATATACACCCGCTAAGTCTATCGTGCCAAGCTGGACTTAACATTATGAAATTTGTATCACATAAAAATTGGGAAGCAGATTTTCCATTTCTAATAAATTTATATAATTCGGCCGTTAGACTTGCTCTTGGAGCATATTGCACTAGTCCCGTAGACAGTGTACTCTGTGAAACTGGAGAGGCACCCTTAAACCTAAGAAGAAAATACTTAACTTTATCGTATGTCTCGAATATAAAATCTAACCCAAAAATCCAGCTCTTCATCATGCTGTTGATAACAGGTTTCAGGAGGTCTATAAAAAAAGAAATAGAGGTCCTGTACCTTTCTATGAACGAGCTAATAGATACTTATATATATGTATATATATATATATATATATATATATATATATATATCCTCGTTATATATATATATATATATATATATATATATATATATATATATATATATATATATATATATATATATATATAACGTTTATTTACAGTTTATTACAGCTGCCGCCGTTTCTCGCAACCTAGCTTCCAACGCTTGCGATCGTTCCAGTCATCTACTTGTAGACTCCTATCTTCCATTGCACCTTTTACTTCTTGTCTCCACAATCTTCTTGGTCTTTCCTTTTTCCTGCGGTTGGTGGGGATCCACTGTAACATTTTCTTTGGCCATCGTTGATCATTCATCCTTTCTACATGGCCATACCATTTCAGCCTTTTGCATTCTATAGTTTCCAGGACGTCAATGTCTATGCCCATACGCTCTCTGATTTCAGTATTCCTTACTCTATCTCTTCTAGTGAGTTGGCAACATCTTCTCCAATAATTAATTTCCATTGCTTTTATTTTGGATGCGTCATTTTTATTTATTACCCAAAGCTCTGAACCATATGTGGCAATGCTTTCTATGATACTTTTGTATATCCTAATTTTTGTGTTTCGGGTGATGTGGTTATTCCAAAGTATACTATTCAGTTGACGTATTGCTGAATTTCCTTGACCAATTCTAGTAGCCATTTCTTTTGTATTCCGACCATTGTTTGTAATGTTTACACCGAGATATTTATAGCTATCAGTATTTTGAATTTGTTTGCTTCCTAGTTCTAAGTGCTTTCCTTCATCTCCCACTATTACGTACTCTGTTTCTGATGGATTAATTGATAAGCCCCACTTAGTATATTCTTCATCTATTTTTCGTAACATGTAGTGGATATCATCTTGATCTTCTGCAAGTATTACTTGGTCATCAGGAAAATACAAGCTGTACAGTGTATGGTCTCCAATTTTAACACCCATAGGTTCACATTTTCTTTTCCAAATATCCAAAACCCCCTCCAAATAAATCTTAAAGAGTGTAGGTGCAATGCAGCAGCCTTGGCGAAGTCCTTTGGTCACTTTTATCTTTTTTGTCACTTTTTGTCCAATCTTTATTACACTCGTCATATCATCTTACAATTCCCTTACAGCATTAATGTAAATCAGTGGAATATTCTTGTCTTCTAGCACCTGCCATAGCTTGGCTAATGGGACACTGTCATACGCTTTTTGAAGATCAATATGTGTGTCTCCATATTATGGTCCAAACGCTTTTCTATTGTTTGTTTTAGGCAGAACACATTGTCTGTACAAGAACGACCAGTACGAAAGCCTCTCTGATCTTCAGCGTCTTCCCAGCAATCTTCAATTCGGGTTTTAATTATCTTCCCGTAGACTTTACAGATTGAGTTACTAAGTCCTCGGTAGTTCTTACAATCTTTTCTGTCGCCTTTATTTTTGTATAGATTGCTTATATATGCAGTTTTCCATTCTGGGGGTAGCTCTTCTCCTCTCAAGAATAAATTAAAAGTATAAGCCAATAGCTGAAATAGTTTGTCAGGGCCATATTTAATCAGTTCAATGGGTACTCCCCCGGTCCTGGAGCCTTTTCATTTTTCATAGCGTTGGCGTGTTTTTTAATTTCTTCTGGTGTTATTTCAGTTTCTTCGCGGTAGAAAATATCATATTTTTGGTAGCCAATATCTTGGAATTCTGTTCAATCTTCTGTCAGCATTTGTTCATAATATTTAACCCATAATTCTGGGGCTATTAGAGTTAACCTACTGCATTCTTTTCTATCTATTCTACTACCTCTAATTGTTTTCTAGGCTTCTTTACTTCTTGCTGTACCCATAAAATTTTCTACGTTATCGCAGGCTTTATATCACATCTCATTTTTGGCTTTATGTACCTCTTTTTTTACTTCTTTGTTTAAGCTGTTGTACTGTTGTCGATAGTAAGGGTCCTTTGTTGCTAGCCATTTGTTATACATATTCTTCTTCTTCCCCACAAGATCTTCTATTTCTTTATTCCACCACTCATTTCTATTTTTTATGCTATCCACTTCTCCAATAGCTTCCATTGCAGCTTCGTCAAGAGCTTTCATAATTTCGTTGTACGTATTAATTGTTGAGGAGTAACAAACATGTGCAATTTCAGATTCAACCTCATTCGATACAGAAACTGGGTAGACTCATTTTCAAAACCTTGTAGATTATATCTCTTTGTTGAAATGTCTTGCAGTATCATTGAACTTTCGTTTTCATTTTGTCGTTGGCTTCCTTTAAATGTAAATAGTAGTGACGCTTTAAGCAAATGGTGATCAGATCCACATTCTGCTCCTCGATGGACTCTAACGTTGTTAACCTTTATTGTGGAGTTTTCTTTGCATATACAGTAATCGATTATTGATTTCAAATTCCTTGTTGGCTGAATCCACGTGAATTTATGAATATCCTTGGGCTGATAATATCCATTCATTATCTTTAAATTCATATGATCGCAGAAACTTATTAATCTCTCACCGTTTTTATTTATTTTTTCTTCTCCAAATGGACCGACCACTTTGCTATTTACTTTTCTTCCGGTTCTAGCATTCAAGTCACCTAGTAGAATTACTTCTTTCTTAGTTCCAATACACTCTACCAGGTCCATCAATTCGTCGTAAAATTTATCCTTTACCTCGTCCTTTTTATCTTCAGAAGGTGCATATGCGCCCACTACCACTATGTCACGTCCTTTTAGCTTCATCTCAACTTTTATTAGCCTTTCGTTTATTTGTTCCCAGTTCTTAATATTTCGTGACAGCCTTTTCTTTATCAATATACTTACACCTGCTGCTGCTCTTCTGTCTTTTCCTACTCCACTATAGAAATGAACAAAATCTTTATACTTGTCTGTCCCTTTCCCTTTCTTTTTTGTTTCTGTAAGGACTGTTACATCTAATTGAAATCTCTTAATTTCTTTCAACACCTCATCAAGCTTAGTCCGAATACCTTGCACATTCCATGTTCCAAAACTCATTAACCTTTTTCGTAAGCTGAGTCGATTTCCGTTAAGACCGTCCGGCGTTTTCTTTCTAGGATTTTTTGCAATACAGTTTTTTTTTTCTTTTTTTCGTGTGATGGGGAGCAGGCCCATCGCCACAACCTCCAATCTTGGTGGACCGGGAAGATTTCCCCAGTTGCCCCAGTTTTTGGGCGCTGGAGACTCGCCCTCACCCTTCTCATTCTGAGATAGGATTTGCTGACTATGTGTTAGTTGTTCTATACTTTGAGACGTTTCTTATTATTTGTGATACCCACATATCGGCATCAGTGAGTACCCCAAGATCTAAAGTCAGCCGTTTCACCCTCCTCCTTTCTCAACCGGGCTTGGGACCGGCTTTGGCGGAGTTGCTAATAGATACTTATTAGATTTTAATATTGAACTACCTTTCATTTATCCTACCTGTAAAATAAATTTATGTTTTCCTTGGGTTGTTCCCTCTCCGCTTTGTAACCTTAAACTTACAGCCTAATATAACAAAAATAACGTGATTTAAAACTCATGTTCTTACACAGTACAAAAATTACCATATTATATACACGGACGCATCTAAGACCATAAATGGAGTGGGAGCATGCTTTGTGATATCACATATATCTATAAATTGTCTCCTGAGACAAGTATTTTTAGAGCAGAACTATTTGCCATACTAATTAAGGCCCTAACTTTTATTCTAGAAAAAAAACTTCCCAAATCTCTTATAATATCTGATTCACTTAGTTGTCTGACATCAATTTTTCAGAATTATCCCTCTCATTCAACATTACAGCAGATTAAGTTAATTTTATATCGTATATACCAAAACAATTTGACACTAGAGTTTCTCTGGGTACCGCCACACGTTGGAATAGTTGTTAACGAAAAGGCAGATAGTCTAGCTAGGCCCGCAGTAACCAGTACAGCCGCATCAGTGGAAAGTCTAACGGTGCATTTAGATTAAAACCTTACTTAAAAGTGGAACTTCTGGCCTTCAAAGCGACAACATCAAGTCAAAATAACACGTCTCAGATTAGGACACACTTCTACAACACATGAATACTTGTTGAAGAGAGAAGAGGAACCAGTGTGTTTTGTTTGTGAATGTAAAGTGACAATAAAGCACATTTTGATTGACTGTCCAATATACTCAGTTGAAAGATTATATCACCACATTCCAAAAACATTAGAAGAACTTCTAGGAGAATCTAAATACGTAGCTGACTTGATAGAATTCTTGAAATCTATAAACTTTTTTAATACAATTTAACACAATACATCAATAATTAAAATATATATTGTATACATTATTATATAATTGAAATTTTATATATGCCTATATATGTCTTTATCACTTTTTGTATTTTTGTTATGCTAAAAACTCTAAGTGGTCGAAGCAAAATAAATAACAAAAAAAAATAAAAAAAAACGTTACGAGTAATATGCCGAATATCCAAAAGATTGCAGGACTAAATTTTAAGGAATAGAAGCTAACAATTGGCATAACAGATAATAAAATTGGGACATATATATTTTGTAAATCTGACTTGTGTAGTTAATGGAGATCTTTAAATTTTCCATAAGAAAGTTGTTGAGTTTTATATAGAGCACATGACTTCTTTAAGTTTAATAAAAAGACAAGATTTGATACAATGATTACACTATTTACTGCCAGATAAAAGTAGTGCCTTACCTGATGTAAGAGGAAGAAGTAGAACAAAAATTAAAAATAAAAAGAAGGAGAAGTGCTTCCGGTTGTTTTGAAAAAATGCTAAAATATTGTAAAAAATATTCATGATGTCAACGATCTAACGTCGCGACATCAACACGTGGTGTAAACAAATACTGCAACCAACACCAAAATTCTAATTTATTAAATAAGGAAGTTTTAAAATTTGTCCCAAAATTGGCACTCCACTGCATACAGAATTAAATCTGTTCTGGTAGAAAATTAACAAAGAACGTTCTATTTTTGTCATATCAAAACGTAGGTACTTATTATTAAACACTATTTTTGGCTTCTGTTTATTTTTAGACTACTCATGAATATTTCTGGGAAAAATTGCACAACTGAGACAAATGTTTTATAAAATAACCAAATTTGTTATTGTCATTTCCATATTTAGAAATAAATACAAATTTGGCTGAATGTTTACATTTTTATAAGATGAAAAATTAAGGAATTTCAGACATTTTAAATACGTGAAATATTCATGCTTGCCAGTTTTTTTCAGTGGAGATTGCGCATTTGTGTTGTAAAAATAATTTGAAATCTCGTGATTTTTGTTGCGACAAAGCAACTGTTTTAATGTAAAATTACAAACTTGGGGTTAACATCGACATCGATACAACCAAAGATATGACTAAGAAAAAAAAGGCAACAACGTGATTACACCAAAGTTGATATTAAAAAATGATACGAGACAGATAAGATAGAAGCACCAGAACCTGACACTATAAGGCCAGAAAGATACATTTTCTGATATTAAACGTTAATTTTACTCAGATTTTTTTGTTCTCTTAAGCAAAATGTATGATTAAGTTTATTACTAATTGTACATGTGAAAGGAGATTTGATTTAAATAAAACTTGCCAAAAAAAATTTATTTTTAAATAAATGTTTTGTCCCCAATACCTGGCATTGCAAATTTTGCAGAATCCAAAAAAATACCCAATACCTGACATATCAAAAAAGGTATTTAAATAAAAAAAATTAACTTATATATTTAAATATCTAATTAAAACAGGAAAACTTTATTATTTCTGGAACTCTCTGTACATTCAACGATTATTTAAACTTGCTGGTTTGTTGATCTTCTCCACAATATCAGTATGATCATACCATATTGCATCCTCTTTATTTGGCCATTTCCACGAATTAAAGTTGCTGTTTACCATAACACTAACAAACGCCTTATTTTCTTCTACTTCTTTTATTTTTCTTGGGTAGTGTTGATCTTTATAAAAAATAACAATAACATGGTCACCTTCTTTTAAATGAGATTTGTTGAATGTTGGAACAATAGCTGGAATGTCATCACCACTATCAGATTATAAATTGAATTGCTCATCGGATAGAGATGTTTTAGAATCTAAATTTTCCTTGAAATTTCGTTTTGTTTTTTTTCTTTCAGAATCTTCTTTTTATCAGAATCTGAATTTTCCTTGTAATTCCGCTTTGTTTTTTTTTCTTGCACAATCTTATTTTCGTCTTGTTTTCGTTTTTGCTCTTGCTTTTCCTGTTTTTTGAATTCTTTTTTCATTTTTTTCTTTAAATAGTATTGTTTTCACTAGGTGGAAGTTGCAACAAAAGTCAACTTTTCACCCCGACACTTTTTTTCGTTTCTTTAGAACATGGTTTGTCTGGCCAAAACAATGCCTTCTTAAATGGAGTAGAAATTTTTTCATCAATTTGTATATATTTTTCAGGCGATTTTTCAAGGAGACCCTGTTGTAAGTTACCTAATATAGTTTTAACGTTAACATTAAAATCGATTTCAACAACTGCAACATCGCCACCTGGTGGATTATTATTCGTATCAAAATGTGGTTGTGGATCTTTATCTGTATTACATTTATCCATGCTGTTTTCCTTTTATCTGAACGTTCTTCTTCTGTTGTTGAGATTTCAGGGTCATTTCATTTTGAAAAGATAAATGTGTTGAGTTGTTTTTCATTTTTGATCTTCAGCCAAACTTGAAGAAGACTAAAATGTTGTATATTTCTGTTTCTTCACGTATCCGAGTCTGCTGCATTAAAGTCTTGTAACAAGCCAGGGTCAATGTAGGTCTCTAACATTTGTTGAAATGTTTTTTCTTGTGGAGTTTCTTCTACGGGGAATGGATTATTGTGAATTTCTGTATTATTTGACTTGAAATATTTTTGGTAGTTGATTGCATCGGCGTTGAATGGGCACAAACCGGCAGTACGAAAACCATTCAATATAATTTTCAGAGTAATGGAATTCTCTATGGCTTTTGCTAGAACTGGTCCAACATTCTCCTTCTTCATTCTTAAACCATTGTTTTGTATTCTCCAATTGTTTACTTCATTTCTCCAGCAATTTTTAGGGGTCTAAAACCTGCTACATCCATCGGCTGCGTAATATGTGTTGAATTAGGATGCAATGCAATAAGAATAATTTTTCTTTCAGTACAGAAATCACTAAGAGGCAAAGTCAAGTGACTAGAATGTCCATCAACGAAAAATATAATGGGAAACTCAATTTCATTTTCCACAGCCCAAGAATAAAACACGTTTGTTATATACTCATAGAAAGTTTCTGCGGTCATACATCCACTTTCACTTTAACCAATTGCAAAACGTTTTGGCATAGAAGCAGATATACCCGGTGGAATCCTTTTATAAGCAAACATCACCATGCCTGGGGCAATGTTTCCTTCTGCGTTTGCTGTCATAAGAACAGTAAGACACTCTTTCTCGTTATTTGGTAGATGGCTGTAGACAGTGGAATCTCCCTTGCGTGTAAGAACTTGGCTTCCTTTAGGATTCATATAAAAAGCCGACTCATCAGCATTGAATACTCGTTTAGGATCATTAACAATGTCGTAATCATTATTCTCCTTAAGGTAAGATTTAATATCCCTAAACCAGCGTCGTAAATTTTCTTCATTGACAGATGACCTCTCGGTGGTTAGGATTTGCGCGACTTTATGTGTCAACTC
This sequence comes from Diabrotica undecimpunctata, assembly GCF_040954645.1. NCBI lineage: Eukaryota > Metazoa > Arthropoda > Insecta > Coleoptera > Chrysomelidae > Diabrotica > Diabrotica undecimpunctata. Next base: position 87,079,753 of record NC_092811.1, on the reverse strand, counting down.
TGGATATCTTTGTAGAAAGCAAGAATACCATTTTGTCGATCGGATAGCCAAGCGGGCTGGGCGGCTGGCTTCTCCTTCGCTTCACTGCGAGAGATGTCAGTTCGATCCCCAGCTCGGTGACAGAAAACAAAAAGGCTAACGCAGCAGTTTAAAATTCTAAAATGAATCTGCGGCTTAGTCTAGAATATGCTGGTATCTGATCGGCCTATGGTGGAGCAGTACGGCAAGAGATAAGGGCTTGCGGCTCGGTGATACTCCTCCATAGATCCCTACCGGAAGGGCGTGTGCCGCCTAAATACCGGGTATATATATATATATATATATATATATATATATATATATATATATATATATATATATATATATATATATATATATATATAAGAATACCATTTTTTGCCAGGTCTTCCATTTTTAAAATTATTTTCACGTTTGTTGTTTGAAAATTAATTCTACAGAATCAATGAGCTGAAGCTTTGTTGCTGGAAAACCACGATTAGAAATATAAAATAACCATTTGACCAACAGATTTTCTTCATCAGGGGTTAAATTTCTAGCAGGCCCCTTTCTGCATTCTCTAGGGTATATTTACCACTTTTTTTATATATTAATGTAGTTCTTAGGATCCCATATTTTTTGCTTGTTGTGGCAACTAAAAATACAAAGAAAATCTAAATTATTAAACAAATATTATTTGGACCCAGTAGCTGACATTAGTAACCAATATCAGACATGGGTGTCAGCTATTGGTACAACATAAAATTATAAAATTTTGGTTGCATTTACAAGGTTATTTACGTGCTTTCTACTTAAATATTCATTCAAAATATAAAAACATCTGAAACCCGATAGCTGACACTAGTGTCACTTACTGGATACTCGCTCGGATCTTGTACCAGTAACTGACAGTTACTTTATTAACATAGGGTAATTTTAATAACAAATACGTACATTTATATTACTGTTAAATGGATCTACACTAAAAGACTTACCCTTTAATACACATTAACGTCACACACCCAATTTATATAAACTATTTTCTTAGCGTTTTTGCTTGGTAATTTCGGCAAAACATGCACTTTTACGTCACTTATAAAACTAGTCAACGTCACCAACCTTAAAATTTATTTTATCGGCGCATTGATGCCAACATATTCAAACTATTACCTAAGTAAGCAAATACCGCCAATACTACAGACTGTACTGTTTCAAATAGTCTTAGTACCTAAATAACAAATTCTGGTGTCGCTTATTGGGGTACTGTCAACAATGGGAGCCACTACCTTACTGCTCAAATTACAACTCAGCTAATTAGTTAAAAATTTCATGAATTCAAAGAAAAAGAATAAACAGTAAAAGATCAACATATGCAATGGTTAACAATTAAAGAAATATTTGTAAACACTAAAAACGAAACATTTACGTAGAAATGATCACAAAAAAAAACAAACATGGATATCTCAGGAAATTCTGAGACTGATGGATTAACACATTGATGACTGAGGTAGGAAACATTAACACAAACTTGATGTAGAATACAAGATGATTAACAATGCCATTAAAAAATAATATTAAGAAAACAAAGGAAATGTTAATAAACGAAAAGTGCAATGAAACTGAGTACCTATATAGTAAATAAGACAGCTTTAACGTTCACAAGAAAAAATAAGGGACTTGTTGGTCTTGGATTCAAACAAGAAGCAAAAATGTTGAGAAATGAAAATGGCACAATAATCATCAACTTAAAAGAAAAACTTATATATTATTCATAATAATTACATATCTCAGCCCTTCAATGATAATAGTTAAAGGAATTGGGTTTTAACACTTTCGGAATGTGCACCTACCATAACACCTGAGCAGTTAAAGCAAGCTATAGAAATGGCAAAAAGTGATAAACCAGTAGGGCCAGATAATATTTATCGTAAATTCTCAAAAATATTGAACGACAAATCTATAATTGTTTTGGTGTAGCTGTGTAACATCTCCACCTTTGTCACTATTCCAAAGACGTCCCATACTACTGTGGTATAATATATATATTTATATATATATATATATACATATATATATATATATATATATATATATATATATATATATATATATATATATATATATATCCTAGTAATTCACTACAATGATTTAAGAATACTTTAATAAATTAATTAGTTGTTTACCAAATTTTATTAGGACAATTAAAAATCTAGAGTAGACTTTATCTAACATATGTCTGTTATAAAAACACATTCATTGCAGGAGGCGGAACGTTGCAAGCTAAGCATAATAATATCAACAACAATTGCCCCAGTAATGGGATGATTCGTCACATAATGATATAATATAAAAGTAGGAATCGAGGTCAACAATATTATTAGATTGATATTAGATCAGTAGTAGATCATTAATTGTACCTACAACTAACCTATCTAACACAGAAAAGGTTTAGGCAATTCAATAATCATTCAAACAGAGGAAACTTAAAGGGGGATACAATATAAACATAAGGCTATTAGAATTAGAAAATAAACAGGGAAATCAGGAAATCCACAGTTGAGATTTTGAATAACCAATACACAAATAAAATACAATCTGAATTAAAGTACTACATTTACAACTTCGACTTAAACCTAACACATTTTGTAAAAATAACAACATGAATCTTAGAACAAGTAAATGCATTTATCATAAACACAGAAGCAGACATCTCTATACTTAAATTATCACAAGACCTTATGCGTGAACATATAATGTCTAATATAAAAACGGGAATAAAATGAGTAACCAGAGAATAATTAAAAACGGTAGGGGAAATCGAAACAAGACTAGATATAAGAGGAAATAGTTTCATCTATGCCTTTCAAATAATATAAAACAACTTTCCTATTCCAACGGATGGAATAATTGGAAGATACTTCAACTCAAAGTATCAATGTATATTGGATTACGCTTATTTAAAAATGCACATTAAAAATGACATAAACTTCTTCTTCTTCTTCAGATGCAAATCCACTAATGGATGTTGGCGATCACATTTTCCATTAATTCTCTATTTCTTGCAATATGTATCTGAGATTGTATGTCGTTAATCCCTGTCCATTGCCTTATGTTTCGGAGCCAGGACATTTTCTTGCGTCCCATTCCTCTCTTGCCTTCAATTTTACCCTCGATTATAAGTTGGAGGAACTGGTATTTTTCATTTCGCAAGATGTGACCTAGATACGCCGGTTTCCTTTTCTTGATGGTTTCGAAAAGTTGGCGTTCTTTGTTTATTCTTTTAAGGACATCTATATTTGTGATTTTCGCTGTCAATGGTATTTTTATAATACGGCGATAGAGCCACATTTCGAAAGCTTCTAATCTGTTTATACCCCTTGTTTTGAGTGTTTAGCCCTCTACGCCATATAGCAGCACTGACCACACGTAGCACTTAGTAAACCTAAGTCTCAGTTGAAGATCGAATTCTGAACAAATCAGTACCTTCTTGAATTTTACGAAAGCTTGTCGAGCTTGCTCAATGCGACATTTTACTTCCCTGTCCGATGCCCGGTCTTCAAAAAGCCACGATCCCAGGTATTTAAATTTACTCACTCTTTCAATGGACTTAGTATTCAGTGTTATGGTGGAGTTTTCAAGTGCATCCAAGTTTCTGGAGATGATCATAAATTTGTTTTTTTTTGGTATTAATCTCTAATCCCATTCGCTTACTGTATTCACCGATTATAGGAAGGGACCATAAACTGCTATAATATATTAGTACAAATATTTTAGATAATGTAGATAATGACACAATAATATTACCACCTAGATGTAAAGTTTACAGATTAGTTTCTATTTTCCAGACGCTAAAAGAATACAGTGTAGTAGAACAACAAGAAATACTATCTAGAATATTCATAGCGAGAGTGAATAATCAACTCAAGAAATAATATATACTTCAAAATTTTGAATAGAATTTAAGAAACTGTTACGGCAAAGACAAGTACAATGAAAACATTAGATATGGGGCTTTTTAACATATACACATTGACCAACGACAGTAAGGATAGCAAGAAAGAAGAAAGGGAATCATTAATCACACGAGATAAATTAGTATCTTTGTCTGAAGATTTTGCAGAGATGTTTGCATTAAGACATAACGTTCTGACATGCAACGACTTTTATGAATAGAAGCTGAGAGTTAAGGAACACACTCTAGTTTACATAAAGAATTATAGGACAACCCATTCACAAATAGAAGAACTAAACAGACAAGTAAAAAATTAAGAGTCCAGAGAATTTTCGAGCCATCTACATCAGAATACAACAGCCCAGTTTCGGACAGATACCAGACAAATTAACAAGAAGCTAGTCACAGATAAATTCCCATTACCAAGAATAGACTCAATATTAGACAAACTTGGGAGAGCAAAATGGTTTTCAGTTATAGACTTAATGTCAGGGATTTCATCAAATACCGTTAGAGTTCAAGAGCAAAGCAAAGCATTTCAATTCACCAGATTACCGTTTGGATTAAACATAAGCCCAAATAGCTTTTCAAAAATTATGTCAATAGCATTCTCAGAATTTCTTTATATGGACGACACAGTGGTGATAGGGATATCAGAAAAGCATCTTTTAGATAATTTGAAAAGATATTTGAGATATGTCGGAAATTTAACCAGAAACTAAACCCAGCGAAATGTCAATTTTTCAGAAGAGAAGTCACATATTTAGGATACGACCTCTCTCATGAAAGAGTATCACTTGATAAAGCAAAATACGCAACAATAGAGAATTACTTGACATCTAAGACGGTAGACGAAGCTAAAAGATTCGTAGTATTTTGTAATTATTACAGACGTGGTGTCAGGAATATACTCCAATACTCCAAGAATTAACGAAAGCTTTGCCTTGGGGAGGAACTGCACCGTTTTCAATCGGAGACTTATGCGGTATTGCAATTTGCAAAAAGAAATAATGAGAGAGCTCTTAAAAAAAAGATCCAAAGCAGAAAAAAGATTCTCTGACAGTCAAGCGGCACTGCAGACACTGGCGTATCAGGAAGTAACGTCTAGGCTGCTGTGGGACTGCATTAAAAAACTGAATGGACTTGGAGACCGGAACAATATTGAGCTTGTCTGGGTACCAGGATATCAGGGCATCGAAGGCAATAAAAAAGCAGATCAACTTGTAAAAAGGGGATTGAATGGGTCAAACAAACCGGCTGTAACAGTTACAGGAATGTTGGCCGGGTATGCACCCGTAAGAGAATTAGTCCTAAATAAAGTAGGCATTTACAATGGAAATCTTAACTGCAGACTCTATAACAAGGAACTAGAAACTGTAAGATATATATTACATGACTGCGAGGCGCTGGACCGTAAAAGACAAAAACTGTATGGGCAACCAAGATGAGACCCTGGTATATTTAGGACACACCAGGCAAAAGATCTGTACAAACTTCTAGAGGGTAAAAAAATTCTAGACTGGGTGTAGAAAACAACAATGTAGAGCAAACACAATAAGCTTTAGCTTCAGTGATAATGGAGATATTTTTGATCAGATGTTCTCAGGGTGAAAAAAAGAAAGAAAAAGATAGGAAAAAAGCTTAATCAATAGTGTTATTGCATCACCACCGCTGTAGAATATGCGTTTGTCATAGCTAAAGTTATAGTAAAAGAAAGCCATTTCACGTTGGAGAGATTAAATAGAATCTCTCACAAAGAATTTAAAATACACAAAACCATAAAAATTGAAAATACTTATGATATGAGAGTCTTATTTTCAGCACTAGAACATTTGTTTATATGGATTATACCTAATATCAATTTTAAAGCATGTAAATTTTTAAATGTAAATATTAATACAATTTAAAGAAAACAAATATTTTTAAAACCTCGTAAACCATTCAAGAAATAAATAAATATATTTCATCATTATTGCAACATTTTTTGAAAGCAAATAGCTAGTCTTATTTTTAAAACCCACTACAAAACTACTCACTATATTTTAGCGTCCACTGCGAAAAAATAGCAATAAAATACTAAATGAAATACAAAAATAAAAACTTACAAAGTACGAAACGTCAACTAAGTTCGATGTATTCGTTTATCGTTAGTCGAAATATATAGGTTGAAAAAAAAATTAAAGATGGATCGGCGTATTGAAAATTTGGACAGGATCTATTTTTGAAATGGCTAGATACAAGATGTCATAAAAATACAAAATTAGACATTGCCAAATTTTGTACGATTTTAATTTCTAAAAAAATATATTACATTCATAAATCCTATTTTGAATTCTACGATTTGTTTGTCCTATATAAGACCGGAGACAGTCTGCACAAAAGACTGTGTGTTGTTCATTTAGAATATTGTTTTTGATTGATCGGACAAGAGATAAAAATTTTTATTATTGAGGGGGGGGGGGGTAAATATTGTATTTATTCCTCTAAATTTAAGGATTTTGTCGATCTGTGATCTGTGAATGCTTCTCGATCCAAAACGGTTACCGCGAAAATCACAATAATAGGAGCAGGTAGGTAGGTAAGTGGTACCAACACTAGCAAAAGCATTTGTAAGATGCAATTAACGTAAGTTAATAAATTCTCCTTATGATCCTATTTGAGAATCATTCAACATACCACACCTGACAAGTGTGCTATCTACAAACATTACTATTCCTAAATACCAAACTGAATTTTGTCATATTACTCTCAAGGAGATCTTAAGTAACTATTCAGATAACATTACACTATACAGATGGGTCAAAATTAGTAACATATACAACCAGTACTTGTTTGTTCTACTCTGTGAGCTTTTTGTTATAATAGGCGACACATGCAAAGTGAAACTAGCTGCTGTACTATTTTTATGCTTAACTATCACTTCAGTTTTCTACCAACCGAGAGAGCAGGTTGGATTCCGATCAAATTATGGTACCAATGATCACCTCCATACAGTAAAGACGCTCATTGAGAAATCTATAGAATACAACAAACCTCTTGTCCTCACTTTCATAGATTTTCATAAAGCGTTCGGCACGATCGAAATAGATGGCCTTATAGAAGCAATGAACATAATAGTAGAACTGTTCAACGCTATCTATACTACGGGAATCATCCCTAGAGAAATGTTGACATCAGCATTTGTGTGTCCAACCTATGTTTTCTCCTTCAACGTGCTGACGCAGAGATGTTTGGATGTTAGCCGTCCTCTTTACGTCTGTTTTATAGACTACAATAAAGCGTTTGATAAAGTAAAACATGACCGACTCATGGAAATTCTAAAAAATAAAAACTTAGATGAAAGAGATTTAAGGCTAATAACAAACCTTTATTACAATCAGCGAGCAATAGTACGACTTGAAAAAGAGACATCTGAAGAAATGGAAATAAAGAGAGGAGTCAGGCAAGGCTGCATACTATCACCTCTATTATTTAACGTTTATTCTGAAGAGGTAATTCGAGAAACTCTGGAAACTCTGGAAGATGAAACATGAAAGTAATATCCCAATCTACTAAAAATGACTGAAATTCTTTTGATGAGAATGGAGGACCATTATCAGACATTAAGATCAATGGTATTCCATGTCTTGCAAATATAGACTACATTGTACTATTTACCTCTTTTGCTGACGCATTATTTAAAGGCATTATTTCAAAATATTTAGAATAATTAATAATCTACGAATAAAATATAAGTTACTTTACTATAATAAAAAAAAATCAACACCAGTTTCCTGCCAAGGTAAAGTCGGTATTTCATGTGGTACTAGTGGTTCTGGACTATTTGATCTACGATATTTAATACATGCTGGACACTGTTCAACTTTATTCTTTATATCCACTGTCATTTCTGGCCAAAAAAACCACTGGACGTGTTTGCTGAATACATTTTTCATATCCTAAATGACCTTCATGAATTATTTCCAATATGTCTTGACGTAATGACTCAGGAATTATTTGGTTTCCTTTAAAGAGTAGTCTTTATTTTGTATATTTTGCTTTTGCTAATTTTGACTTAATCTCATTAAATGTTGGTATGGGATAATGACATCTTTTTATAGCTTTGTTTGGATTACGGGGATCCAGACAAATTCTCAAACTTTTATTACTTTTTTCGAATAATACTAGTGAATTTATTCATTCACTTGCTTCATCGACTTTTTCTATTTATCCAGTAGATAACATTCTGTTTAATTCTTCTTTTAATTTATCATGTAAAGAAAAAGGTATTCTTTTTGGCGGTTCTATTATAGGTTTAATATTTTTCTCAATTTCTTAATGACATACATTAGGTATACAACCTAGACCAGTAAAAACTTCATTATTTTTCTCGATGATAGACTTATGACTTACTAGATCAACTCTTAATTAATTTTAATTTTTGACAAGTATCTAGACCCAAAATTGTTTGACACTCTAAATTCACAATAATGAACTCAATATGTTCTAACTTATTCACAATTTCACATAACAAATTTGCTTTTCCTATAATAGGTATCACATCGTTTGAAAAAGACTAGATACATGTAGGTACTAGTTCTAAATTTTCTACATTAACCTCATTAAAAATTTTTACTGACATCACATTAGCTTGTGCACCTGTATCTGAATAAGATACTACATTTGTTTTATAAATTCTGGTTACAATTGACCAATTCTGATTGATACTATTCTGACTAATTGTTTTAATAACAAAATATTATTAAATGGTTGTACTGTACGTTCTCTTAAATTTATTTTATTTACTTTTTTAGTTTGACAACATTTTGCATAATGACCTTGTTTTTTACAAAAATGACAAGTAGCTACTAGTGCTGGACATTTATTTCTATGGTTTTCACCTCATCTTTGACAAACCTATCTTACTACTTGATTATTTTTATTATTTCTACTCTGGTTTGCATATCCATTATTTCTTGATTTAAAATTAAAGTTCTGGCTTGTTACCTGACTTATACTTGTAAGAACAGTCGTACCATCTATGTTGTGCTGTTGATTATCATTTCTCAAAATTGGACCTGGAACTTCACTTCTATACCTTGAATGATTTGAATTGTGACTCTTGTATTCAAACTCTGTTTGTTTCCAATAGAGGTTACATATGATTCTAATGTCTCTACTGTCTATGTTTTTATTTAATAAAATTTCTTTAAGCCGATTATGCTGCACTCTGTCAAATGCCTTCTCGAAATCAATGAAACAGGCATATACTTCCTGATTTATATCTAAGCATCCCTGCGAAAGAACACTTACTGCAAACAGTGCATCTCGTGTTCCCAGTCCTTTCCTAAATCCCATTTGTGTATTACTTATGCCTTCATCTAATTTCTTATGTATTCTATTGTGAATTACTTTTAAAGACAATTTCAAGGCATGACTCATTAAAGCTATGGTGCGATGTTCATTGCACTCCTCTGCATTGGCTTTTTTGGGTAGGAGTATGAATGTTGATTGGAGCCATTCTTTAGGTATTATACCTGTTCTATATATGGTATTGAATAGATCCAAAAGAAGATCAGTAGATTCAGTATTCACAATTTTGAGTAATTCGATAGGAACTTCATCAGGCCCGGGAGGTTTACCACCTTTAGCTTGTTTCATTGCATATTCAATTTCTTCTCGTATAATGTCAGGCCCAGTATCATCCTTAAATTCTTTTGGTGCTTCTGTTCTCTCTTTGTCTTCAAAAAGTTGTGCTATATATTGTGCGCATCTCTTCATTTTTTGGTTTATATCTGTTATAAGTGCACCACTTTCATCTCTTAGTTGCCTAGTTTGAAGTGTTTTTCCCATTCCTGTTAATTCTTTAATTCTTTTATGCATGTTAAAAAGTTCTTTTATTCTATTTTTAATTAATCGATCAGTTTCATTATATTTAATTGGATTTTTTGTTTTGAATGATTTTCTTTCATTCATTAATAGTAGTATTTCTTCAGTCATCCAGTCATGTTTTTTTTTCTTTAGTTTTCATTTGCTGTTTTAATAATTGCTACTTTTATATTTTCCCATTTCTGATCAATGTTATAACTACTTTTATTCAGTTCTTGGGCATTACGTAGATTTTCAGTAAGAGTTTTTACAGTGTGTTTGTGTGGGTTTTTTAACCAGTTTCAATTTTGTTCGTAATGTGACTACTATGTGGTTATGGTCTGAACCGATGTCTGCTCCAGAGTAAGTTTTGGCAGACAGTATAGAATTACAAAATTTTTGTCTAATGAGGACAAAGTCAATTTGATTTCGGATTATTCTATTCGTTGTATCACCGGGAGATTTCCATGTATACAATCTTCTTTTTGGTAGCTTAAAAAGTGTATTAGCTATTAGAAATTCTTCCGTCTGACAAAATTGTATCAAACGGTCACCACGTTCATTTCTATTTCCTAGACCATATTCCCCATATATCCATCCACTCTATTGTAGTCGCCCATTACTATTGTAGTGTGATGTTTCTTCATTGATTTTAAGACTTGTTCCAAATCATGGTAAAATAGTTCGATATCGTTGTCATCTTTATCTGCCGTAGGAGCATAAACTTGAATAAAATTTACTATACCTTTTTTAGACTGAAGTTGTATTGATAAGATCCTCTCAGAATAAGGAGTTCCTCGTTGTTACCTGAATAATACATGGTTCTATTATTTGTAATTTGTTTGCCTGAACCTGGCCACTGTACGTCACTTATACCTAAAACATCAATTTAAAGGTTTTCCATTTCAAGCAGTACGTTCGCTACTTTACCACTTGCGTATAGACTTCTGACATTGCAGGTTGCTATTTTCAATGTCTTAAGTGCACAGGGATTTCTCTGGTTTACGACTTGGCAGGCCCTGTGATCTATAGTTATTTCTCCCCTGCCGGATCTTGGATTCCGTGCTCCATAATCAGTTAGTTTGTTTACTCTACTTGTCATTTGCCATTCATGACTTTACTAGGAGTACACTATGAGTCTTTAATGCAGTGGTTCCCCGTTGCTTTCTGCATCCTTACGCCGTTGACCTATTTTTCGATTCATCCGCCTTTAGGATCAGTTTCCCAACCCTTGGACAAAAGAGTGCCCTTTCACTTATTAACTCATCCACCCGCAGCTGTTGGTCATAAGTGGGGGATTGCTTATACCGGCAATCATTCAGTGAATTACCTGTTGGTCCACGGGAGGTATTTTATTTCCCTCCTACCCACCGGTAAACCGGGACGGGCATTCCCCTATCCGCCACCTAGGGACGCGCTCTCTAGAGGTTACAGGTTTCCCCGAGAGAACCTGAACCATCTTTATTCTTCTCCACTTTGTATACCACAGCTGCTGAATTTTTATTTAACTGTTCGGCTTGCATTTAAGTTGTAATTATATTTTGAGCAATTTGTAATACCTTTTCTGTCTTCAGATCTACTTTTTTCAATAGTTATTGCTTAATTAAATGGTGTTTAGGATTTAATCCAACAATGAACATGTCACACACCAAACTTTCTTTTAAAATTCCTAATTCACATGTTAAACTCAAATTCTTTAAACTAGTCATGAAATCCTCAATGATTTCACCATCTTTCTGTACTCTAGTAAGAAAATAATGTCTTTCTATTGTTACATTTTTCTTTGGGTTACAATATTTTTCAAATCTCTCTATTACCTCTTTAAATTTTACAGTATCCATGTAAATATTTCTTGCATCTAGATCAATATAGCGTAATAGTAGAGCTACCTTTCTCTCATCATTTTCCTCCTCTAAACCTGTCGCCCTCAAAAATATTTTGAAATTCATGCACCATTCTTCCCAGTTGTAAGCCAAATTTCCCTCCATTGACAAAGGTTGAATTTTATTGCCGACTACGTTACTTTTTATTTTTACAAGGACTGGTTAGTTCTGCTCGACAGCATCTTGTTCTTCCATGTCCATTTTATATCTTGACTGTTTTTAATAATAAATCTCTTTTTGCTTTTAACACCCCAACACGTGTTCTTAGCTTATGTTTCGGCTTTTGTAACTATTATAATGACTCTTCGATATTTGACTTACTTTTATTTACTTTTGACACCGAGTTTGTTCTACTCTGTGGGCTTTTTGTTATAATAGACTACTCATTTCTGTATATTTTATTTATTACAAGACAAACTAATACTAATACATAATTATCTATAAGACCAGTCTGTCGACTGTCAAAGTCTGTCCTTCTCTTTCACTCCCGGGCTTCTTCTATTCCCGGGCTATTTGACATGTCACTAATGTTAAGGTAAGTTTACAAATATTAAGGTAGATTTACAACTTAACACAACATAACAGTGCTTACTTTGTACCAAAAATTGAGAATAACAAAAGCATTTACTTTAAATAATCAATCTAGCATTTTTTATGCTGAAGCATGTGCTATATATAAAGCCTAAATGGTATTGTAAAACAAGTGGAAGAAATAATCGTGTGCACTGATTTATTATCAGTATTAAATGCATTACAAAACTTTAAAGTCACAATTAACAGCAATATATTCATATTAAAAGTTTTACTAAAATCCACAAGGAAACAAAGTTCCTGTATTTGGCTGTATACCATATATTAAAACATTTTGAATAAAATCCTTTATAAAAAGGTATATAAAAAACACAGTTGGGCCATGTTGAATTGACAAAACGTTTTCGGAATAAATATTCCATCATCAGTGTCTAGTTAATACATGGATGTAGCCACTAAATATGTGGGTAAAAACCCTTTTAAAATTATTAAATAAAATTTGGTAAAAACCAAATTTGGTTTTTACCAAATTTTATTTAATAATTTTAAAAGGGTTTTTACCCACATAATTTAGTGGCTACATCCATGTATTAACTAGACACTGATGATGGAATATTTATTCCGAAAACGTTTTGTCAATTCAACATAGCCCAACTGGGTTTTTTATATACCTTTTTATAAAGGATTTTATTCAAAACTTTTTACTAAAATGATCAGCTTTATCAAATGATGTTAAATTCGTATGGGTTAAGGGACATTCAGACATATTGGGTAATAGTATTGCTTATTCAATAGATAAAGATCCACTAAAGCACCCACATATATCGATTAAAGAATTTAACACATGTGATCTTCTTGTATATGTAAATTAGCATATTAAATTTAAATGGGATATATGTTGGATTGAGTTCCAACCAACAATGGTTGCGAACTAATTTTACAAAGTTGTTGCACTAAGTAGAAATGCAGTGTCCACCATCCTAAGATTAAAAGGAGATCATGGATGTTTTCTGAAGCATCTACATAAAATCGGAGTTCTCCCAACAGACAGATGTGAGTGTGGAACTAGTATCGCCGATCCAAACTGTCCCTAAGGCCGTCCGCACATGAAGCTACTAAAAAGAAACCAGTTGGTAACTTTAGTTACCAATCAGTTGCTTATTAGTTACTGTCCATGTATTTTAATGAGTATCCGCACACAGCGCTACTAGTTAGTAACTGATCTCTAATGCATCAGTGATCAGTCAACAGCAGACTGGACGTGGAGGTCGCTTGGAGACTAGTTTCAAGTTTGTTGTGATATTTTTAAAGTTTACACGTGAAATGGCAAAATTGGTAGAACAGTCGTTTAATATAAAATTAGTGCAAGAAGTGGAAAAGCATCCTGCCTATACAACTAGGTATACGTTAAATGAATATTCGCGTAAAGATATTACCGAAAAGGCTTGGAATGATATATTATATGGTATTCCTTCCCGTTTTCGTACATAATTATGTAGAACACAAACAGATTATGTTATCTTAATAATTTTTTCGAGTGAGTGACATTTTTAACGCGATAATAACACTCAATAATATAATATAAAGGTTAAAATTTAAACACCCTATAACAAAGCTACTCGTACAGGCAAGAAGTGACTCGTTTCTATTAATTTTCAATGGCGTAGTGTGCGAGTCACAGTTAGTTAACAGTTGGTAATTCTAGTTACCAACTAGTTTAGTTTCCTTTTAGTAGCTTCATGTGAGGACGGCCTTATTACATGTCAATACAAGTACGTGGCAGCTTTAGGAGTTGCTAAAAGCAGGTTTATAGACGCCATTTAACTTAAATGTACTATTAAGTGAAGATAATACAAACATTTTTAAATTGATTATGGTATTTCTGCAAAAAATTAACTTAATGGTGTTAAAGAAAAATTTGATCGTTTGAATGGATATTTCCTTTGAATGTGTATCATTTGTTGCCCACCTATCTAACCGTGGTTTATTTTTTGTGTGTTATAATGAAGTCACTCTGATGAACCCCTGAGCGTAAAAGTGTCCTCCCTGTACAATCCTGAATAAATGAATACTAATATTTGTATGCAATTATGTTCTACCAAGTTTTAAAGTCTTTTTACTCAAGAGCTAGTCCTCATTGTTAGAGTTTTTGTTTTAAATCCCTTTCAGAATTTCCTGCTAACACTACATCACCAACAGACATTAAGCATCAAGGAATGTTACTCTATACTTTTGATGATATTTGATCCAACACTAATAAGAATAAATAATAACTAAGCACCGAGCCCTGGTGCTGCCCATTTGAGCGTTTTCGCTTATCCAACGTATTACATTTTTAGTTCCAAAGATAAAATATTCGAACATTTTCTGTATATTTATTGAAAAACGGTCCAACTTGACAACGTGGATTTAAAATTGTGACCTGTGGTTGAAACCCAGGGAGTATTTTTAACTCAATCGGTTTAAAGAATAACACCAAGCAGCTGCACTGGCGTATGATTGGAATGGATGACAGGATTAATTATCTAAATAATTCGTATTGTTTTAAAATTTATTTAGATAAAATAAAATAAATGGATATTTGAAAATCTAATTTTATACAGTGAAGTGACTATAGTTTTAACTAAAGGTTTACAGTTTTAAAAATTTGTAAAACTGTGTAATCAATTTATACGACTAGATATTTATTACAGCTTGTTTTCATATCTGTAGATTGTACAGGGTGAGTCATAACTATTGGGACATAGACTAAGGACAGGTTATTTGGACCAAAATATGGCTATTGGACCAAATATGCCTTAATAAAATGTTGCTGAGAAAAAAGATACAGGGTGTTAAAGTTAATTTTTGTTTTTCGTTTTTTGCTAATAGTTTCCCTGTATATTTATAAATTGCTATCAAAATTGGCACAGAAGCATAATCTTAGACAAGAAATAGTATTTTATTTACAATTCCACTATCAAATACCAAACTAATAAACAAAGTTGCAACTAACGTAAGGTTTCCGTTTTGACGATAAATCAAAACTAAACACACTTTAACTTAAAAAAACTAACAAAAACTCAAACTATATGTTCTACATGGTCTCCTCCGATTTCTATGCCTTTTCTAATTATTTTTATAAAGGATTTTCGGACGTTAAAAAAAATATTATTCTGTCCGCTTATAAGATTAGCTGCATTTTGAATGTATCTCCAAAGTTCGTCTCGTGTATTAATTTGGTGAAATTACAAATATTATTATATATTACAAATATATTATTACAAATTAGGATAAAATATAATGTAACATAACTATAAATTAACAACATTTAACGGGTTTTCACCCATATATTTTAGTGGCTCATAGCATGTATACTTCGTTACACTGATGATGGAATTTACATTCCGAAAACGTTCTGTAATGTAATTGTGATATAGCTCGTTTGGGTATTTTATTATATACCTTTTATAAAGGATTTGAAATCTAAAAAATTTGTGATACATGGTATACAGCCAGCTACAGGAACTTAGTTTCCTAGTGGACTATATGTGATTTACTTCTTAGCTTTCTTTCAACCAATAATGTGAAGCTAGATTTTCTGAAATGTATAGGATGTGACGGAACTAATACGAATACTGGATGGAAGTCTGGAGCAATTCGATTTATGGAGTTACGTCTACAAAGGCCTCTTCAATGGTTTATTTGCCTACTACGCGCAAACGAATTGCCTCTAAGACATTTATTTAGTGTATTTGATGGGCGAACCAGTGGACCTCAGGGATTCACTGGGCCTGTCGGAAAGGCACTGGAAACCTGCGACCATCTCTGTGATAAAGCGTTCATCCCTGTCTCCGGTAACATTATTTCTCAAAAAGAAGATGTGATAAAATCTTTAAGCACCGATAAAAAATACATGTACGAAATGTGTCAGGCTGAATCATTGGGTGTGTGTAGCGATGAACTCGCTAACAGAGAGCCTGGCAATATGTCACATTCTCGCTGGCTTACAACGGCCAACCGCATATTACGCCTTAACATTGGAACCATTGACCCATCTGAAGAACTCCAGACTACGCTCCCGTATGGTTCCACATCAAGGGGCAATCTTCGTGTGAAATGGGTCCCAAATATCTTTTTAATTTAATTTATTACTCCAGATGTTTATCAAATGAAGTGAAAACAGTTGTTGATCCATTTTGCCCATCCGAAAAACCTTTTGCTTACTATGATTACAGACAACAGAGATTTCGTCAAAGAATTAGGTCTAAGACGTATCATAAAAGCAAGAAAGCAATCACGTGATAAGATAAGAGTGTTTAAAGTTCCAAAACTAATTTTCAATGCAACAGACTACATTGAAGTGATACACTGGGCCGATTTACTAGTAACTTCACCTCCGTTACTAGGAGACATTACCGACTCAATTCTTGTGGATATGTTGTCAAACATATGTTCAATTAAAATAGAATTTTCCCTGCCATACTCAAGCAGTTGAACGTTGCGTAAAACTGGTAACTGAGGCATCTATCACTGTAGCAGGTGAAAAGGCTCGTGATGGATTAATTCGTACCACACTCAAGTCTAGAAGTCTTATGCCATCTTTTGATTGTAAAACTGAATTTAAGTGTTAACATTGCAATTTTTCTCAGTTTATTATATTTTTTTACTTAAATCTTAAATCTAATATTTAGTGTACCTATTTTTTTTCTGAATTTGTCAAAAATGTATGTTTTATTAATAATAAATATTGTTTCTTTTTAAACAGATTGTTTAAATTTTATTTTACCCTTTAAAAATCATAGAAAAAAAATTGAAAAATCTGACATTTCAAACGCAGGTAAAGGGCTATAAACTATATTGAATTAAAAATCTACAAGCATTATCCCAAACAATTCAGTATTGTGCAACATTTAAAACCTACCAACTATAAAATTTGAAAATGTTTTTTTTTACAAAATCGACCCACCCTACTGCTCATCGTTTTCAAGTTGTAGTAGTTTTATTCATACCGGTGCTTAAATAAAATAAAATGAGCAATTTGGAAGAAAATAAAAGAGTCGAAATGTAGAGTATTATCTCCAGAAGAACGGCGTTCGGTGTTGAAAGTGGAAAGTTATTTTAATTTGGAAAAAAATAACATAGGTCAATTGACATCTATTATGGCAGTTCAGAAACTCACATGTGATGCTTGCGATATCTCAGAGAGGATATTTCGGAGAATTAACAGTATAAGTGAAGATGAAATAAGTAAAGTAAATAAGAAAAATCGTTAACATCCAAAAACTTTAGATTTGCCACAGTTAATTAAGTTAGCAATTAAAAATCTTATATATAATATGTATAAAGCTGAAGAACATATTATAACAAAGAGTGCTTTGCTGCAAAAAATAAGGGAGACGGAACCGTGTGATATTAGTTTAACCAGTTTGTAGAGAGTACTAAAACATTTAGGTATGTCTGAACTCTTTAATGTTGTATTAAAATGGTGGCATTTTTTAAGAAAATACATCAACAATAAAACCTGTGACAATCAAAGGCAAGTTGTATTTTTACACGAAACTTGAATTTAAATAGTAAAAGATTTATCATACTTCATACCGGAAATGATGAGAGCTTTATTCTTGTTCACGTTCACACATGAGGGCACAAATTGAGTGAGATATTGACAAATAAAACCTGCTACTTGTACTAACATGCAAAAACTACCAACCCTTTCAAAGTCACTTCTTTTTAAAACTAATGGTTTTAAAAGAATTTAATATTAACAGCCTTGTAGCCCTTATAATAACCTACAAAATGCTTTTTTACAGATCTTTCTAAAATAAAAAATAAAAAACTTATGGTTAAAAAACCAATTAATTTTTTTGGAAAAAATGGTGAAATCCAATTGGAAGCATAATAATGTAAGTAATGGAAGCATAATAATGTAAGTTGGTGTCCTTTTTTTGTATTCTGTACTTCAGAAACGTATATACAAGCATACATTCATTCATACTCGACTCATGGAACCATAAAACACACACGAATACGTATATATATATATATACATGTTTGTGTATACGTGTATCCCTAAACTTTTTATGGGGCGACTCTACGCCAACAGTGCTAGCGGAAACATCTACTGATGTGTTTACTTGTGTAAGTATCTTTTTTATTTTAACAATTAAGAAAGGGTAGTTTTCACTTTTAAAAATTTATTTTTAAAAGGTTGAAATAGTAATCAATCTTAGTTAGAGTATCAGACAATGATTATTTAATTCATCTGAATGAAATTTCACTCTTTTTAGACTTTTTTTTATAGATTTTGGCAATAAGGGGTAGTTTTCACCCTAAAAAATAAATGGCCCCCGTCGCCACATCATAGATTCTGAAGTAGAGGGTAAGTTGCACTTAATCCCAAAGTTTTATGCAAATCGGCCATTTTCCAAAAAATTTGCGAGGTTTTGTCGTATTTTAAGCTTCGTTTCCTGGACACTTTTAGGGGTGGACATAAGGAGATATATGAGCAACAAAATGGAAACTTTTTAAAATTAATTAAAACAATTGCAAACTTTTATGATCAAATATCCGACCATATTAAATACACATATGTCCAAAAGTTTGGAATATTGGAATATTTCATCTTTTTATTGATTTTTATATATAAAATCTTCTGAATGGTTAAACATCATTTTGTTTCAAATTTCAACAATACTAAATAAATCTCAAAACCAGATAAACGATATGCGAAAAAAATATTTATTTTCTTGGAGTGAAAAACTTACAATGTACAACTTACATTTAAAAATAAATTAGTATAGAAAAAAATAATTTTGAATAAAACTAATAATAAGTATTTCCTCCATGGGTCTGTATGCAAGCCTGTAGGCGATTTGGCATGCTGCCGATTAACTGGTCGAGCTGGGCTTGCAGAATTCTCTCCCATTCTTCATGAGCAGCATCTTTAAGTTCTCGAAGTGTAATAGGGGGATTGTTTCGCTTCTTGATGCGTGTTTTTAGAATGTCCCAAGCATGTTCAATAATGTTCATGTCGGGGGAATTCGAGGGCCACTGTAATGTAGATATTCCTTCTTCTTCATGAAAATTTTGTACTGCTGATATTAGATGAGGAGGTGCGTTGTCATGCATAAATAAATTCATCACCTACTGCCCCTCAGAATAGACGTACGACAGGATTTAAAACTTCCTTGATGTATACAGCACCAGTGACTCTTCTCTGCAGAGCCAGCAGTGACGTCCGTGTACCACTCATAATACCACCCCAAACCATAATACTGCCACCTTCAAATGGGACTTAGCTGTTTCTAGTGAAGCTTGTCGTCCTGGGACCCTACAAACCAGTGTTCTTCGCGAATCAGATACCAAGTCAATTTTTGACTCATCAGAGAACATCACGTTATTTCAGTTAGGATCATGATGTACCATTTCTCTAGCCCATTGCAACCTTACTATTTTGTGTTGGTAGGTTAGTTAAGGAATACGTAGCGGTCTTCTACGATACAAATTTACCGCATTTAGTCTGCGTGTTATTGTTTGCCGTGAAATATTCAGTCCTTGAAGCCTAGAAATTTCTCTGGATATACCACTTGTAGATTCCAGACGATTTCTACGAGCTATAAATGTTATTTGCCAGTCTTGTGCTGCTATTGTACATCAATTTCTATCACTTATGGGACGGTCCTTGACGTCATTTGTATCTTGGATTTTTTTTTTAATTTTCGATACAGCACTCTGAGTAACATCAGCAATATTCGCGATATAACTTTAAATAAAGTCCTGTTGTAACAAAGCAATTACTCTGTATCTTTCAAAATGAGATATCATGTTTTTAGGCATTTTTAAACGGCTCAATTCAAATTTAAACAAAGACTGAAATAATGTGTAAATACGCTAATGAGTTGAATGTGACCAAAATCATACAAAAACGATTTAAATAAATTTTTTATAATTTTCATTTAAAAACCCTCTAGAATGAATATCAACAACAGTTTTAAAACCACCATAGGCGTAGATATATTATTTGTACGTATTCCAAACTTTTGGACATGTGTGTAATAGATAGGATTTAAAAGACTCTATAAAATATTCCGTATTGTTTAGATGTTCATATTCAAAACGAACTAATTTCTCTCTTAGGAGATAAGAAGTAAGACATAAAATAATGAAATTATATGTCTGTTAAAAGCTACAGTAGCGCACCTAGAATTTGCCTCGGGGGGGGGGGGTTTGGTTGGTCACCGAAATTTTTTTTATGATGCTCTTCATTTTCAGTCCTTAAAATGTGTGAGTAATAGTGTCGGAATAGGGTCCTGGGGGGGGGTTTAACCCTCAAACCCCCTCCCTAAGTGCGCCACTGAAAAGCTAGTAAATATCTTTCTATTTTTTTAGATTCGAATCTTGATTTAAGTCATAAAGAATAACTTACCGTTTGTTTTATTAAATAATATAACGAAATTAGAGAGCATTTCTTAGGTATTTGTTTTTTTTTTCTGTATCGACCAAACGTTGGCAGGTAATAAAAGATGAAATCCCGACTTTACACTAAAACTTCTGTCTAATACTAAATGAGAAAGCAGAATAGATGTCCTTAAAGTCCTTAGATATAATCAAGTAAAGTATTGCAAGTAAGGTGATGCAGAAATCCGATGCTACAGTACTTAATATTTTTATTTTGTGCCAGGCCAAACCATATCTATCTAATATTAGATGAACTGAAGGTTTTAACGATAATTTAGAAGGGACCACAAAAATTGCCGAACATATCAATTGTGACCCTTCGTTGGCACCGATTAATATTGTTGGGCCCGAAAAGAAAAAGAGTTTGTTTGACTACAAGTAGTGTAAAGATGAGGGTCAAAAAAATCCATCTGACCCAATTTAAAATTAATTTTTACTTTGTTATAGGACACTGCCCTATCAAAGTTGGAAGAAAGGTTCGAACAAATAAAGAACCAGGATACATTGCTTAATGTTCTTAATACCTATATAACTGAATTAAATCAGATAAATTAATTACGTCTGCAAAATGCAGTCTTCAAAAGCTCTTGAAAATATTTTATGTGATCCAGCGAAATATGAAAAAGATATTGTAGGGCAAGATTTGTATAATAAAATTGACAATTTTGCATTAAATTAATGCATTAAGTGTCATCAACTACCTATTTACCAATAACCTCATCTATCTATTTCCATTTATTAATTGCCATATGAATTTTCTTAACATTACATGCGACAGTAGCTGATATGTATTGAATTATAGCAGCACCTTGTTACTTAACCTAAAACTAGACACACACGACTATCTTCGACATCCGTCATAGGTCACGTCTCGCAAGGTGAGTTTCATTATTCACAACATTTATCCCCTTCTATAAAGAAAGCTTGTTGGGTGGTTTCACAGCTCTCCCATATCTGGTAACCACTGGTAACGGTGTCTGCTCAGATTCTAGAAGAGGGGAAATAGGGCTCCTAGATGTTGTATCAGTTTGGCTATGCCTATGTGAATTACTAATAACGGTTACATTATTATTGGAATTTGGAATTGTGGTACTATTTTCGTCCACCCGAAGGTCCACATGGATCACTTACACCAATATTAGGCCGGCGGGTGGGTGCAATATATGTGTTCGGAACAACATTTAAAGACGCTTTCTGAATCACTGCGCCATCACTTACTTCACTTCTAGGTTTTTCCTTAGCCTACACTGCTGTCGGTATGCACACATTTTATAACATTATAAACATTCACTAGGTAAGCACAATAACTGAAGACTTTAACTACATTTCTCATGTCCCCTA
Organism: Diabrotica undecimpunctata; assembly: GCF_040954645.1. Classification (NCBI taxonomy): domain Eukaryota; kingdom Metazoa; phylum Arthropoda; class Insecta; order Coleoptera; family Chrysomelidae; genus Diabrotica; species Diabrotica undecimpunctata. Next base: position 87,057,763 of record NC_092811.1, on the reverse strand, counting down.
TAGTACGTCCACTCTATCTTTTCCCATACATGGAAATATTCACTTATTAATTTTTATACTAGGTCTCTTTTTTACTCACAGAAACTAGTATTGCAAAATTAAGCCGCTTGTCCATAGAAATCACAATAAGTTAAACAAGGATTAACAATATGACACGTCTTTGATACCTTTTTTACTGTAAATGTTGACGTTTATAATTTTCATTGACAGTGACATTAGCTCATTTGTCATGTTTATTGATTTATTTCAATTTATTTTTTTTTTGGTTTTTCAAATTATTTAACTTGTAGTCTTTGGGTATGTCATTTGAATTATATATTTTCAAGCATAATTATTAGTATAGTACCCATCCACAAGAAGGGAGACAAACAAATATGTCGGAACTATAGAGGAATATCGTTAATTAATACAACGTACCAAATTATATCTTTAATATTGTCTAGAAATCTAACTCCATACGCAGAGGAAATAATAGGCGACTACCAAAGCAGATTCAGACCGGAAAGGTCGATCATAGACCAGATATTCGTCCTACGCCAGGTGTTGGAAAAAAACTGGGAATACAACTGCGATGTATACTAAATCTTCGTGGACTTTAAACAAGCTTACGATCCTGTTAACAGAGAAGCATTGTGGGAGACCATGGTAGAAATGGAAGTACCTGGAAAGCTGGTACGATTAGCACAGGTGAGCACAGAGAACGCTTCCGCACAGATCAGAATTGGTAGCACCACGTCTGAGGAATTTCTCATTGATACCGGGCTTAGACAAGGAGATCCTCTCGCCACCCTGCTATTTAATTTTGCACTGGAACATCCGGTAATAAAAGCTCAACCACAACTGACAAACAGATTTGTCGCCGAAGGATCAAAAATACTATTGGCGTTTGCGGATGACGTGGACACAATTGCACAATCCACCAGGGATGCAAAATAAGTTTACACCCTATTCGACGGAGCCAAAGAAGTTGGTCTGAAGGTCAACGAGGACAAGACCAAGTACATGGTGGTTACGAAGAACCCAAGACCAAGGGTTAGACAAAACGTAACAATCAATGAATACAACTTTAAAGTCGTCAAAGAATTCAAGTACTTGGGAACGACCATAACATCTGAAAATAAATATGAAAAGAACGTGGCAGCGAGGATTATTGCAGGAAACATGGCATATTACTTATTAATGACCATACTTAAATCAAAAATACTCTCAATACCAACAAAAATAAGAGTGTACAAGACAATAATTCGTCCCACAAGAACGTATGGAAGCGAGACATGGACTCTGAACCAGCGGGAAACGACAAAATCACTGGTACTGGAAAGAAAGATCCTGCGGACTATCTATGTTCCTTGAAGAGATAACAGGAGGATGCAGAAGAAGACGCAATGATGAACTCCAGATAGTATATGGAGATAAAAACATAGTACACTACATTAAAGCAAACCGAATAAGATGGGCGGGCCAGGTACTAAGATCGAGTGACGAAAGACTCCTGAACGCCACATTCTCGGAAAGGCCCGATGGCAGAAGGTCAGTTGGTCACCAAAGAAAGAAATGGAAGTACGCAGTAGCCAGTGATCTACGCAAAATGGGAATACAGCAATTGGAAATAGCTGCTCAGGACCGACAACAATGGAGGGAAATAGTAAACGCGGCCAAGACTCACATAGGGTTGTAGAGCCAAATGATGATGATGAAGCATAATTATTATTAGAACAAAATAACGAATAACTGTTGTTCTCTTAATTTGACTACTTCCGGTAAGTATGTATTTTTAAGCTAATGAGAAAAGTAATATTTTCTAATCTACAAATTGTCGTTATACTACATGAGTCTGGCTATAGTTCCGTCGAACGGAAACTTATTTGTATATTTTATTTTATTATATATGATTATATTATAATATATGCCTGGAAAAAAGCTCAATTCCCAAGCGCAGCAACTTGTGTGAAATTTATATGAATATTTTGAGTTAGAAAAAAGTAATGGAGGACCTTTGGAGCCTATTACATCTGTTCAAGAGGTAAAATATCAAATGCATATTTCTTAATTAGTTACTATTCAATAATTATTTTTTAAGAGACTTGCCGCTGCTTTAGAAATATCACGGCGGACAATATACCTACTCGATAAAAAAAGGGAAGAAAACAATCCCTTAGTAGAATTGTAGTACGGAATACGTTGTATGATATGTACCAACAGAGTAAGTATTGATTTATTCAGTGTGAATTTTATCATAAACAAGATCCTGGGTAGGCACTTCAATTTTCATGAAATTTTCTATCTACTTATTTTTGGCTATAAAAGACGATAATGAATTCTTTTTTTTTTTCAGAGAAGGATGTTACTCTGCGGAGTTTGACCTGTTAATTAAGGGATAAAGAAGTAGTGGATATTGGAAAATCATCGCTGAGTACATTGTTAAAAGACATCGGATTTAACTTCAAAAATGATGACACTCGACGAGCATTAATTGAGCAAACTAATATTGCTGCTCTAAGAGCCAGATTTCTTTGTAAATATATGGAAAATCTTGAAAGTGTATTTACAAGAGAAGTTGTTTTTTAGATGAAACTTGGATTTACTCCAAAGGAAATAAAACAAATTCTTGACAAGACAATAGTGCCAAAAGTGTCCGAAGACCAGGAGGTTATTATGGTAAACGTTTTGTAATTGTTCACGCTGGTTCACGCAAAGGATTTGTTGTGGGAGCAAATTTATTGTTTTGTTCAAATCTAACGTAGCTGATTATCATGGAGAAATGGACAAAAAACTTGTTACTAAGTGGATAAGAACACAATTAATACCTAATTTAGAAGAGCCATTATTGGTTGTAATGGATAATGCTTCTTACCACAGTGTCCTTTTAAATAAACAATATTTAACTACTTCAAGTAAAGATAAAATTATTAGTTGGTTGATAACAAATAATATTAAATATGACCCACATTTTTCTAAATTCATTTTTCATGAATTGCTACAAATAGCCAAAAATAACAGAAAAGAAAAAATATATATGTAATTGACGAGTTGCACCGAGAATATGGTCATGAGGTGTCGAGTGTTATCACTGTGAATTTAACGCAATAGAATTAATTTGGGCAAATTTCAAATCGGATTAGAATAAGTGTATTGGTATAGATTGGCATGGGCATTCTGATACTGCTGTTTTAAATAGGTGAAATAAGGCATTGGCACAATGTAATGCAGATATTTGGGAGAAATGTGTCAGACATACTAATGAAATTATCAAAAAATGGTGTATCCGAGACAAAAGTTTGGTGAATGTTGACATTCAACCAATTATAATAAATCTTGTTGATAGCTCGGATTCAGACAGTGACGAGAATTAAAATACATGAGTTTCTATTTCGGTTAGCATTCATAGTTACCGAATCTTTTATTTCAGTCTTCGTTTGAAGACATGTTTGATACTCTCTCTAAGAATATGCTATGGTATGGAGCGTTATCTATTATAATTATTAGGGATGATTCAGACAAATTTTTTACTAGTTGATTTTCAAATCACGATAAAAAATTTGCTTGATTCATTTCTTCATGGTAGTCCATTATAGCCGATTAAGAGAAAAATATAGCCTGTGTACCCTTAATAAAGCCATTTTCATTACCAGCATGAAGAATTATATATCTACAAAAAAAAATTATTTCAACACCTTCATGTTTTCAATATGATTACGGTTATAATATATTATGGCGAATATAAATATATAACGGTTTTCCATAGGTTTTAATAGATTTTACACATATTTTATTCTCATCTTGCCATAAGCGACATATAGATCTATAGATCAAGTTTCATCTGTAAAAACAAACTTGTACAGTGCTTGATGTCTTTATTTTTTAAAATCCGTAAACTAATTTTCGAAACCAACCATTTTGTCTTTTCCTTTTTTTTTATTTTTTATATAATCTCAAAGATCTTCACAGCAATATGAGATTGTTCCATCAGTCCTCGCCTTGGATTATCTTTTAGCCATTTAAAACCAATGTCTTTCAGTACACTATTGAGTGACATACGATAACCACTAAGCAGATCTTTTTCCTTCAATTGAATCCATAAATGGGTCAAAGTCACATGAGTGACAAAAGGAAGAGTTGGAATTCTGACTTTTGGATCCCCAGACAAAGATGAGTATTAGCAAGATTGTAGTGTTGATATTGTTGTTGATATGTGTTGTTGATTGAAAAAGTATCAACTTACAAATACTTGGGTACTTCAATAAACGAAACTGGAGACCAAAACAATGAAATAAAAAGACGTATTGAAATTGCCAGGGCCACTTTCATTATACGGTGTAGAGGCCTAGACTCTCAAGCAGAACAACATAAAAAATATTGAAAGTTTCGAGATGTGGTGCTACCGTCGAATGCTGAAGATAAGTTGGGTTGAAAGAGTTACAAATTTTGAAGTAATGCGAAGGATAGAAAAAGACCCAGAAATTTTGTCAACGATCAAATGAAGAAAACTCGACTATTTGGGTCACGTGAGGAGAGGACATAAATACGCATTACTTCAAAATATAATGCAAGGAAAATAGAAGGAAAACGGAATCCAGGCCGTCGTCATGGCTGCGTAATTTGAGAGAGTGGTTTGGCTGTACCACTAATGAACTCTTTAGGTCAGCTGTAAACAAGGTCAGGATAGCGTTGATGATTTCCAATCTCCGATAGGAGTGGCATAAGAAGAAGAAGAAGTGTTGATAACTCAATTTGTGAAAAATTTGCACTTGTGTCACTGTTTCCCTAAATGTGTGATATATTAAAAATATTATTTGTTTTTTATTTAATTCACTCGATAGTTTTGTATTTCTCAACATTAGGTAATATTAAATCTTCTTAACAATATTAACTTTGTTGTTATGACTTTTTTTTAATTTATTTATTACCGTTCTATATTTATGTTTATACTAGTAATAGTCGGTATGAGATTCAAGCTGTTTAATGTTGTCCATGAATTTCCTCATACGTGAAAAAGAAAATACACTAATAAAAAAAAGAGTGTGTGTACTTAGTGCGCACGTAAGAAGTTATACTTCTATTATATGATTTGAACGAAATAAATATATTTTAAACAGTTTATTAGTATTTTTTTTTAAATATTAAACTAATTTAAATTCTTACTGTTTTTCAAAAAAGTCCTTAAAATAATACCAAAAATTAAAAAAAAGTAAGGCAACAATACGATGTTTTCCACAGCTACGTGGTTCCGTAGCGGTCACTCAACCAAATCATAACCGCGTTCGAACTGCTGCTATGTGACAATAGAATAAAATTGATACAAAAATAATTATTTTGGCAGATTGTACAAATAATATTAAGATTACTTTTTAATGTTCTTTTCATCATATTTTTATTAATCCTATTCCCGACGAATACTAATCCAAATACACAAAAATTATAATAAAGTTACTAAATTTAGCTTTATACAATACATCCACCGGGATAATAGCCATTTTGTAATTATTACATTGACAGTAGTAGGTATCAAGCATGTATCAAGTATCAATGATAATTATCTACACATCGACGTACGTTTCATTTAATTGTTTGAAAATGAATCATGACGTACAGGAAAAGATAGAGTGGACATACTTTACATATGTACGAGTATTTTTACATAAACTTTACACAAATTATAGCTAACACTTCCCTCTCTATATTTGAATAAGTTCCGCTGATGATACCGAGGTAAAACAAACAGGCCTATCCTCCCATAGATAAAATTCCTCCTTATCAACTCTGTGACTGAGTACAGCTCTTATTCAAAAACTACTACTGTCACAAGTGACATATATTGGAAGTAAAGGGTTAAATAAGGTGAGTACTCGGTTTGACAAAAGCAGTTTCTTACTGCTGTCAAAACCCTTCTGACAATCCGTTGACCATGCAAAAAATAATTGACCTCCATAACTTGCAGAACCTTTATCACATGATAGAATAGGCAAAAATTTAGATTAGTGGGTAAGAAGACCTTAATATCATTTAAGATCTCTTAAATTTTGTGGGGGTTTAGCTTGCTTAATACATTCAACGTTTTCTTCTGTAGGGTGTATCCTTGACTCATCAATTTTATGGCCCATAATTCAACACTTGTTTCAAAAAATTTACATTTTCCTTCATTAATTTTTACATCAAATTGCAGTATTGCAGTACTGTCTGGAAAATTCCAGGTGCTGAACTAATGCCATATATGTTAATCGATTAAATGTAAATAACCCTAAATGTGTGTTGATGGTAACTCTCCTGATTTTTGACTAACTTCTAGTTCGTGATAAGCTCCCTTTAATTCTAAGACTGTAAAAAACTTATTTCTCGACAATTCTAAAAATATGTCCTCTGATAGAGATAATGCACAGTAATCTGTCTCAATAACCTAATTTACTGTTTTCTTGAAATCTAAATATATTTTAGAAGATGTTTTCTTTCTCTTTGAAACAATCACTATAGGGCTGGCCAAGAACTAATTCTAGTTTTGGTTAAAATTCGTGACTCTACCATCCGATTGAACTCCTCCTCTTCCTTATGTCTGGTATATGGTATATCAAATGCTCTATGAAAAATAGGACGTATATTATCTTTAAGCTTATATTCAACTTTAATATTTCTTATACACGAGTTGCATCTTTAAATACATAAGAATACTGCGACTTTAACTCTGATATAAGGGGACTTTTATCCTGATTATAACTACATTCATCATTCATCTACAACATAATTTAGTTTTGATTGCATGTCTGACTTAGACAAATTATGATCTATACTCATACTTAAATTATTTTGACTTACATGATTTTTACTACTTATATACAATAATCAAATGTTAACTGATTAAACAAGGTTATCTTTCATGAGGAGTTGAAAACATTTAGCCGATTCCTTCCTATCAAAGGCAAAAACCTGTTTGAACTGTAATAACTAATAATGGCAACAAGGTTAACTGGCTTTTATACAAGAAATTCACATAAATTTAACCTATAACTGAAATGTTATTGCCAGTAACTGCCCTTAACTTTATATTAGTATTGTTTATCTTGCACTTGCTAAAATATTTTGAAAAATCAGATATATGCATGACTGGCACTATCAGTTTCCCTAACTAAAGGCACACTTTCAACTTGCTCATTCACTTTCCAGGGTTTTTCTATGCCCGTTGTGAGGGCGGCAATATGAGCTAATTGCAAGAATTTACTGCTCTCTTCCTCTTCTGTCACTTCTACCTGGTTAACTTTTTTTCTTTTACAGACTCTACTCGTATGTCTCACTTTTTGACAGAAAAACATTACCAATTAACTGTTGGGCATGATTTTGGTTGATTTCGTCTTTCACATTGAAAGCATGGAAAACTGACTGGTTTCTGGACTCTGACTTTTTGACTGACTACGATATTGCTTATTAGACATTTCTAGTTTGCCTACTGAAACTGCTGCCACCGCGTGAACAAGTTTTCTTTGACATTCAGCCGCTTTTTGACTTAAGGCTTTCTTACAAGCATCTTTAAATGTTAGGGTCTCAGCTTCACTAAGTAACTTATTCTGGATACTAGTATTACTAATATTGCAAACTAACCTATCTCGTAGGGCTTAATGGAGGAAACCTTTAAATTTACATGACTTTGACAGCGCTTTTATTTCTGTTACACAATGCTCCAGCGACTCTTCCACTTGTTGATTTCTACTATGAAATCTGTATATTCCATAGATTACATTTGTGGCTGGTGCATATCTGGCTTTAAGTACCATACGTTTTCGCATCAATAAATGTTATTAAATTTGCTAGGTACCTTTTTTCATTTTTAGTGTCGTTCACTATGAAATACTGCTGCAGGCGCTCTTCCCAGACTTCAAACGATTCCTTTCCATCATTAAACTCGTCAAACTTTGGCTACTGTCCCTAAATCCAAAATTTGCAATTATTTATACTAACGTGGAGTCCTTTCCGACTCGGTGCCAAATGGTATGTATTAAACTGTACTAATTGTCAAAATTTGCAATTATTTATACTAACGTGGAGTCCTTTCCGACTCGGTGCTAAATGGTATGTATTAAACTGTACAGCTTTATTGATAAAATGGACTTTTATTAATATCAAACTAAGCATATTGTTGTAAAATTATATTATATTATATAAACTCTGTATGCTTCTTACAATTTTTTTGAAGTAAAATATTTCAACTTTTTTGGTTACAAACGTTTATAAACTTAGGACCCTTAAGCTAGCTGGGACAAATGAGCAGAATCCAATTTAACCTACGTAATATTTTTTCACTAATTTATTACCATTCTAATAATTTTTCACCACCAAACCATCCTTAATGGGAGCGATTCTGCTGGCTTAAGGTTCAAGCTAGCAGAATTCAGAAAAAAAAACTTTTTGCCGATGGCATGTTATGTTACTCATTTTTCATTAATTTATTACCACCCTAATAATTTTTACCACCAAACCACCCTTAAGTGGAGCGATTTCGCTGGCTTACGGTGAAAACTAGTAGAATTCTAAAAAAATATTTATGATATACCACAGTGCTTTGCTAGGTTTTTATGAATTTATGAATTTATTACCACCTTAGTAATTTTTCACCCGTTAACTACCCCTTATGCAAACTCAATAATTCTGTTAGATTAAAATTTAAGGGGAAATATTTTTTTTTCAAATTCACTCTCCTTTACTTATAGCTGAAATAAAAATTGTTTTTTAAATGTTAACTAAACTTAAATCACCCAGATAATCTTGCACCCCTAAACCAATCTTATTTGGAAACGTTCCTGCTAGTTTAATATTTGAGAAAACGACATGAGAAAAAAATATGTTTTTGAAATACCACAGTGTTGTGCTACATTTTAACGAATTTATTACCAGCCTAGTAATTATTCACCCCTCAACTGCCTCTTATGGAAAGCCAATAATTCTGTTAGTTTAAACTTTAAGGTGAAAAAATATTCTTTTACAATTTCACTCTCCTTTCATAACAGAACTAAGTTACTAGGGTGGTAATAAATTCGTAAAAACCTAGCAGAACACTGTGTCCAAATAAGATTGGTTTATTGGTGAAAAGTTATCATGGTGATCAAAGTTTAGTCTAAACATAACAGAACAGTTTTTATTTCATTGAAATAAACTTATTTTTATTTCAGTGATAACTTTTCACCAATAAACCAATCTTATTTGGACAATCTTATTTGGACACAGTGTTCTGCTAGGTTTTTACGAATCTATTACCACCCTAGTAATTTTTCACCCTCAACTAACCGATCTGGAAAGTCAACAATTCTTAGGTTAAAATTTAAGGTGATGAATAATCTATTTTTACAATTTTACTGTACTCTATTAATCAATATTTATGGCAAAATTTATGGCAAAAATTTTTGGAGGTATACTTCTATACACGCGCTCCACGTTGGAAATTTGTACGGGAGTGAATCCGAAATTGGCACGGAAGTAACAAGCCTCGTTAGGTATGTTAAATTATAAATTAAAACTTGTAAATATCTCAAAAAAGTTCAAATGTGTACTTATATACACAACAAACAACAATTAAATATTGTATTTATCAATGTCAGATAAATTGACAGTTGTATCACCAAACAATATTTTTTTTATTAATATTTTTATCATGGTAAATTAAACATATGCGTAAGTAAGTTACGTATATTGTCATTTTTAAATACTTACAAATATTTCATTTTAATTAAATTTGTATTAACATTATTATCATAGTAAATTAAATATATGGGTAAGTAAGTTATGTATATCTATTGTCATTTTTAAATACTGATGAATATTATTTATTTAATATCTTAGCATTTTTAGAATCGGAAACATTCATTTGTTATTATTTCCACTGATTGATTACTTTATTTTTAATTATTAGCGTACTTATTTATATAAAATGGTATATTAAATTAATATTAAATATATTGTTTCTTTTGTAAACAACTGACCTACATTTGTTTTAATGGAATCTTAGGTTAGAGTTTTAAAATACTCGAACTATAATCGTCATACACATCGCCTAATTAGCCGTGATCGTCTAGTGGAATAGTTGTTCGGATCCCACATTATGGCAGTGGTAACCCAGGTTCGAATTCTGGTCACGGCAATGTGCTAACATGTCACGGTGAGGCATTTTTTTGTTAAAAAATATTTAAAAATATGAATTACTGTGTTTAAAACAATAAAATGTATTTTGAACAAATTTTTACAAATAGGTGTATATAAAAAATACTCTAAACCGCTCCAAAAAAAAAAACAAAATTGTTTTGAAAAAATTATTGTTGGAAACGAAAAATTCGATAATAGGGTAGGATTAAAAATGATACTTTTGTTTATCTATAAAAAAAATAACCATTTTACAAATTTTTAATGGAGTTTGGAATAAAAATTTTACAATAGCGATTCATTGCTCAGTTTTTGAAGTAATATGCGTATATTAAACATATGCGTAAGTAAGTTATATATATTGTCATTTTTAAATACTTATGACTATTGCATTTTAATTTGTATTGTATTATTATATTGAATTATGTTGCAGTGTATTGTATTGTATTTTTATATTAATAACAAAATAAACAATGAATTTCACTGCAGAGTATGTGTAAAAAATATACATTTTCATCAAAATATTATTATATTTTGATGAAATCCTCCTATTACAAGTCAAATGTTGTTTATATACGGCAAACAATGCACCATATACCTATATACATAATTCTGTTTCTCTTTCTGCTCTCTCTTACCTATAGCATTACATATGTAATGATTGTGTAGATTGACTCCCATAAAAATGTGTAACGGTGAACGCGTGTATAGAAGTATAACTTCTACCGGCAGTCCTACTCGACTGCCACACCCGTTCTTTTTATATTCCACTTGACTCTACTTAATTGAAATTAATAGGGTTTTGGTACGTTTTTGTTACACTTTCACCACCCTGATAATTTTCCAGCGCCAAAGCAATTTTATTTGCAAACGTTCCCTGCTAGCTAAATATTCGAGCCAGCAGGATTTAAAAAATATATATTTTTGAAGTACCACAGTGTTTTCAGAAATTTATTACCACCCTATTAATTTTTCACATCTTAACTACTTCTTGTGGAAAGTCAATATTGAGCTATTCAGCGGAAGCTCGAATATTAAGCTAGCTAATTCAAAAAAAAATTGAAATACCACATGATTCTGCTTGATTTTTACTAATTTTTCGCCTCTTAACTAACCCGTGGCAGCTTAGGTTAAAATAAAAAAACTAATTTTTAAATACCACTGTATGCTACAAAGCTTTTCCAATTCATTTACCACCTTCACAATTGTTTACCCCTCTATAAGAAGCCAATAATTCTGCTAGGTTGAATTTCGAACTGACAAAACAAAATTATTAGAGGTATTTTTAATAATTGTACTTTTACTTCAACCTTTTAGTATTTTTGGCTTTCTTCATATTCTTCACCTAATACACTGGGCATAAATTCCGCACTTTCCATTCTAATAATTTTGGGGGCGTAAAGTCGTACTTTTTCGTCCGGTATAAAAGAAATCCACGTTTTCACATTTCAAGAGTTAAAAATCAACTATGGACGTGACCGTGCGTAGCTATTTTACCCCGCATAAAACACACTCAGGGCCAGTACAGAGAAGCTATATTCAGCCTCCACTCCTTGATTGGCGGTACACTTTGCTCAGGTCTATGGATGTACCCAATAAATACAAATCTTTTAATCTTTTAACAATAGGTGCTCATGGTGTACCGATCCTCCTTTACAATTAGGTAATTAATGTAATAGACATAATAAAATTATTTAAATTTGAATATTTCTTACCTGGTAATTATTCTATGAAATATAAAATTACATTGTATTTACTAAACCTCAACTTGATTTTAGTTATTTTATATTCATAAAAGGGGCTCACGATTCGTTATCTCTTAGCCATGTACTCACTACTATAATCAGAGTCAATTTTTTAAAACGGTTAAAATTTATAATTTTTGTAATAAAGTATTTTCATATTTTCAACATTTAAATATTTAAAAAATAAATATGAGTTAGCACAGAGTAATATTTCAGCATGTTTTTCATTAGGATAGTTACGAAAACAATGACTAGGCTGGTAAAAATATAGAAATAATCTAGCAGAGCACTTTTGTATTTCCAGAAAGATTTCGCATTTAGCTAGCGTGAATACGCAGCTTGTTAAATGTTTCTCATTAACTGTGACTTAAGGGTCAAAAATTATGAGGGTGGATAAAATTCAGTAAAAACCCAGCAATCAATTTATACTTTCAGTTACAAGAAGAGTACAGTAAAATTGTAAAAATAGATTTTTTATCCCAACAAATAACAATATTATTATATTAACCAATTGGGAAGTCAAGAACAAAATTATTGACTTCCCATGAGTAGTTGAGGGGTGAATAATTACTAGTGTGGTAATAAATTCATAAAAATCTAGCAGGGCACTGTGGGATATCATAAACATTATTTTTGGAATTGTACTAGTTTTAACCGTAAGCCAGAAAAATCGCTCCCCTTAAGGGTGGTTTCGTGGTGAAAAATTATTAGGGTGGTAATAAATAAGTGAAAAATGGGTAAAAAAATATGCCATCGGCAAAAAGTTTTTTTTCTGAATTCAGCTAGCTTGAACCTTAAGTCAGCAGAATCGCTCCCATTAAGGGTGGTTTGGTGGTGAAAAATTATTAGAGTGGTAATAAATTGGTGTAAAATGGGCGAAACATATTACGTAGGTTAAATTGGATTCCGCTCATTTGTCCCTGCTAGCTTAAGGGTCCTTATAAACTTTCTGGGAAGGTTGGGTTTGGGAAGGACAGCCAAATTACTCTCGCACCCGGGCGGCAGATAACTTAGGATCTACACTGGTTGAATGTATACAAGACTATAATCAAAAACAAAATGTTTTTCTTTAACCTTTCGCTACCGAAGGGTCAAGTTGTTTTGTAGTTGACGGAGGGGGTACATTATGTACCCCATGCATTTTTATAGATTAAATATTACCATAATGCAATAATTTTAGTTAAAACATAATTAAAACAAATGCAAGTATTTTTTATTGAATATAAGTAACAATAAAAAAATATATGGTGTCTTGAAAAAATTAATTATCGTTTTTTTGATTAGCTTTACATTTTGTACATATTATTGTTTGAATTGTTGTGGTTGTTTGATGTTCAGCACAAACAAAGAATTTACAAGAATTGCACGTTTTTCTGCTTTTGCGGTCCTTCTTGATTGGACAAAGTAAACATCGCCCTGAGGATTTCAAGATGGTGGCGTCGTTTTCGCGATTCTCGACATGGGGCTTTATAAGTTCTTGACCCAGGTTTAGTAAAAATTCTCTGCGTCTGTGAGAAGCTTCATACGCACGAATGGAATTCTTTGTCGTCCACAGTACGTATGCATTCAGACCTGCAATGTCTAGAAGATTTTGAAACAAAACAAATGGCCATCTCTTAGAGGCTCTTTTACAAGAATATTCATTTACCATCTTATCCATAGTATCTACGGCACCTTTTGTAGAATTGTAATGCAAGATTATGTCTGGCTTGTAGTCCGTCTCTTCTCCGCTAATTTTATCGTCGTTATGTTCTGTACTCAATAAAATTACTGCCTTATTCTTTTTAGGAACGTAAGACGCCAGTGTTATTTCCTCAGTGAAGGCAAAAACTGAGGACTTTTCTTGTCTAGAAATATTGGGTAGTAGGGCTGGAGGGATATCCTGCTTGTTTTTTCGAAGTGTTCCACATAATGTTATTTGTCGATCTAGAAGTTGTTTTGCCAAGGGAACACTGGTAAAGAAATTATCAGTAGTGATGGCATAACCAGTTTTTAGAAATGAGACCAAATTAAGTACTACTCTTTTGTCCTGGTCTTTTTCTGGTTTGTTACCATCTTTTCCAGTATAAATCTGAAGGTTAGCAGCATAAGTGATTGTTGCATCAACTAGAGCCCATATTTTGATACCATACTTGGCTGGTTTTGATTTAATGTAGACTCTAAATGGACACTTACCTCTAAAACTTACAAGTTGTTCATCAACAGTTAGATGAGAGTGGCACTTAAAACTTTCTTTACATTGTTCTACAAACTTTGTAAACAAACACTTCCCTAAAAGCTGCTAGTTTGTCAGAACTTCTACGTTCTTCTCTAGTGTTCAAATCATCGAATCGCATAAGTGAAATTAAATCTAGAAATCGGTCGCGTGACATAGCAACCACAAAGGGTTTCGACACCACAAAAAGTGCACTGGTTCCCTATTGGCTTTTAGCGCACCCGCCGTAATCAAGAGTCCCAAGACCTCATAAATTTCCACTGAACCAGTGGGCAACCAGGTTCTTGTTTTATTAGGATTTTTCCCATTCCAATCCTGAAAGTATTTCTCCGCTTTCTGGTGTGTACATTTGACGATGATCTCTACAATTTTTTCATCTACAAATAATTTGAAGCAATCACTAATTTTAGCGACATTTTTAGATTTTTCTGTAAGCCCTGGTTTTTCGAGCAAGTTTTTTGTGCGACATCTAGTTTGTCGTAAAGGACGATTTTTCCAAACTGTACCATTCTTGGAAATAAATGTGGAATCAGGAAAAATTACCTGCAGAATATCAGGCTCATATTCCGCTACTTCTAAATTATCATCTAAATCTGAATCATCCGATAAACTATCTCTTTAAGAAAGGTAATCATCATCACTTTCCTCTAACCACTGCACTGCAGTTTCACGATCCTGTTCTTTCCGAAGGTCTAACTTTAGTTTTTTCGACATATCGGTAAATCGTGTATCACAAATGGATAAACTAAAACGGTATGTTAGCACTAAGTCATCCACAGAACTGATTTGTGTGTTATTGCAAACAACAGGTTTGATGCCGTGCGCAAAACGTCTGGTTTAGTCAGTGGCGTCGACCACAATGAACTGTACCGCGGTTGACGGAGGGGGTACAACTTGTACCCCAAGCACAGTGCTGCACTTTTCATAGGTAAAAATATGTCAAATTGAAAACAAATGGTTGGATATGGTTTTACACATCCCAATGGAGAAGTAACTAGAACAGTTAAACAAAATTCCAACATTTTTAAAAATTATTAATGAAAAATAGAATTTGGGGTACAATCTGTACCCCCCTCCGGTAGCGGAAGGTTAAACGATTCTCAGATTCAGAATATTAAAATGTTCTCAGTTTACCTTCACGAAAAAACGTTTTGTACTTTTGCAATATATTTCATGCCTTTGGTACTTGTTTTAATTGATAAATGTAAATATTTAATAAGCAATAATGAATGTGTACAAATCATAAACAACTTGTAAAATGTAGGTACCATAAAGACCTATATCTTTGCTTATTATATAAATATTATTTTTATTTCGTTTTATTTGATTATTAATCTTTTATTTACAATAGTCGCAATTTTGATAGTATTTCTTATCAGTGTAAATATTAATTATTAACTATAATAGGTAGTACGTGCGTTATCGCCAAGATATCATGACGCATAAACACCGGACGTGGTAAGGTATTTAGCCAAAAGTGTAATTTATAGATTGTGTACACCACTGGTATGCAACATTAACACCGTGCCAGATTTTAAAAATATAGCAGACAAGAAAGACACTGTCTCATTTCAACGACTGTCTCAAATTAAGGAGAGACGATGTCTTCCAAATTATTATTTAACACTTAAATTTTATTAGAAGTGATCTACGTATGTGATAATTTTTTAATAACTACTGTGTATATCAGAATTTTATTGTGTCTGAACATCAAACATCACTGCTATCAGTTCGATTGATTTTTGGCAGAAATAAAATGTTTGCACGTGCTGTGGTGTGTCATGGGTGATGCATTAATGATGTTCAGATTTTGAGTTATCGTGACAGAACAATAACTTTAATATTAAAACTGTATGATATTTTGTGCCAAAAGTTTTTATGTCAGTATGAGGTGAGTGGTATGTCTAGTTGTAGAAAGAAAGATGTTTCTAATAAGTTAAATAAATCAACTTCTATAAATCAGCTTTTAAAACTCGCTTACATTTCTGTCAATAATGTAAATGATTTTGATGTTTATTATTTGATTTTCACTCTTATTATTCTTTTCTTAAGGAAACTTATACTCTTTTTTATAAACTGTACTTTGTGAATTTTATTTTACTCAAAAGTCAATAACTTACCTCTTTTCAAGTGGCTTATGCATTATCAAGCGTTTCGCTGGAGATCTGTCACATCTTTTATATGTGCTTTACCCTTCTTATAATTCTCTTTAGTTTAGTTGCGATACTTTTTTCTTGATCAGGGGTGCAGTGTGATAAAGTAAATACGGGATACAATAGCAACGGATTCGGTAGATACTACGCTACAAAAAAGTAAATCGTGTAAAAATCACCTACCATAAATTTAAGTTTCCAGTTAAGACATTACCTATCTCTTTCTTCTAGTGCATTTCATTACTAAATGTTTGCGATCACTACATCAAAATATTTCCTATTCTGTGCCGCTGTTAGTAATTGTAAAATTCATGCCTGTCTAGGCTTTAATGTTGCAGATGCTGTGACATTGCCCTTCTGCCTACCATTTACAGCCTCATTTCCTTTAATTGTTATTGGTCTTAGCGTATATATATATATATATATATATATATATATATATATATATATATATATATATATATATATATATATATATATATATATATAAATATATATATACAGTAGACTCCCTCTATAACGAGAACTGAAATGACAGACTAATTACCTCGTTATAAGCCGATCTCGTTATATCAGACAATCATAATACTGTGCATACATATGAATCTGTAGTTTTCTAAACCATTAACTTCCTATAGTGAAGCCATTCGGAGCAATATAAGATGCTAATAAATATTGTTTGAATGGCGTTTTTGAAAAAAAGTTATTTACTTTTATTGTCAATGAAATATAATTAAAACATAAAAGAGTTGTTTACTTTTATTATCAATGATATACGTTAGAACAAAAAAGCTGTACAAACTACATAATGTATAAATCGTATTTTCAAGGATAACAAACTATTGCTTCTGCAATTTTAAGAACTCTGTTATTTTTAACTGCTTTAAATGGTCCAGTATCATTCTATCATATATTTTCTAAAGATGTGAAACAGTTGTATTTATTCATTGTAAAGAAGTTTATTGCGGGCTGCAGTTAAGTTTATTGAGGGGCTGTTTGAAAAGGTATTTATTTATAGCCACGATCCGACTAAAAACGTAAAAAACACTTACCAAAAAACACGTTTTTGGATCTTATTTATAATATATCTTTCGTTATAACCAAATTTGTCTCGCTACAGACGGTTATAGTTCAATAGAAATTTCACGGGACATCTAATGTATCTCGTTATAAGCGAAACCTCGTAATAACCGTGTTCGTTATAGAGGGAGTATACTGTATATCTATATTATATATTGTATTATATATTATTATATATATATATATATATATATATATATATATATATATATATATATATATATATATATATATATATCTATATACAGGGTGGTCCTTAAGTAATTGTACAAAAAGAAATAGTAGATTCTACACATTAAAATATTACGATTTAAGCCAAATTGCTTTAATAAAATGTTGATATTAAGAAAGATACAGGGTGTTAAAGTGCAAATTTAAAATTTCATTTTTCACTGTAAGTTTCATGTTTGTAAACATTTATGTATAAAAATTTACAGTTATGTACTTTTAAATATGCGAAATTATAATTTGATGCACGCTTTGATGTATCTGATAGAGGGCGCCACATATGCCACATATGTGGTATAAATTTGCACTTAACTTTTTTGCTCTTTAAGTTACTTGTATTTGGGATAAAAAATATTAAAGATACATTATTTTAACAAAAAAAGGTATACCTGTTAATAACTTTAAAACTTACCGTTTTCGAGATAATCGCATTTTACCAATCAGCTGCATAATTCAGATTTAAGGCAATTACTCCAGGCGTGAAGAAAAAATAGACAAAAACATTATCATATTGGTAACAAATACCTTTAACTCAAGTTAATAGTTAACGAAATATTAAATAAAATAAATATATCAGCAGGATAATTAATAAGAGGATTTGACAAAATAACAGAATAATAGGATTTCACATCAAACATTTTACTTTTTATGTTAAATTAAAGTCATAATCAAAATATTTGGTTTACAAACCAAACTAAGAAATAGTTAAACTAAATAACATAACTTTTTTCAAAGTAAATGTTTGATATGTCCACCATTTTCTTTAATTCATTTGTCAATATATTTCATAAAAGATCGTCTCATATTAAATAGCATCATTGGTTCTAAAGAAACTGCTGCAGTATTTATTTCTTTCCATAGTAGGTTGCGAATGTTTATGGGATTCTTATAGACACGTTGTTTTAATGAGCACCATATACCAAAATCAGGCGGATCAATTCTGGGCTACGTGGTGGCTATAATCTATAGTGGATGAATATATTCTTTGGATAGATATCCAAATCTTATGGTATATTATGGAACTACATCTTATTTGTCGCAGAGGTTAAATAATGCATTAAACTGTAATTTATCTCGTTCATTGGTTACTTATATATACACGGAATAACCTATCGATGACATTACTTATTTATATGATTACGTTACAGCTTACAAGTAACTATAATTACATCTTAAACAAATGGACTATTATGATTTACTAACGAACTAATATTATGCTGAACTAAATTGCCTGTGTGTTTACTATATTTATATTTATATCGGTTATTACGCCAACGATGATGTTTTTGTAAAAATGATGAGTTTGTAAGGTTAGATTTGTAGCAAAAGTATTATGAAACAAGACACATATGTGTTATTTGATACATGTGCTCTAGTTTTTATTTGTACTAATAAAAATGGGTAAACAATTTACGTAATGAATAATAAGTATTCTTTTCTGATTTTTTATGAATTAAATAATTATATCAATATCTCACCACATTGCCAAGGAATATGACTACCACAATCAATCCAACGTTTAGAAAAGTTGTATTTAAGTATGTTCTAACTGCCTTCTTTCTAGAATGTTGTGGTGTACCATCTTGCATAAACCACATATTTTGGGTTTTTAACATTTTACAATAGAGAAAAAGTATTAGAACGCCATTATAGAAACTTAGGAAGCGATAGAAAAGGGAAATTGTAAACATGATGACGGCCAACTTCTAAATACGGACACGACACCTAAAGAAGAAGATGAAGAATATTTTCTCCAATAAGACATTAAGCACCCATAAGAAAGAATTTTGTGATGTTACATTATCATCTTTGAGTTGTCTTAATAATAATAAACTATGAATTATGCTTATCTACAGGTATTCAGTGCTTTACCGCACAAATATCAAACTAAGAATTATTATGCAGCTGACTTATATATTGCGATTATCTCGAAAACGCTTAAATTTTCAGGTTACTAACAAGTATACCTTTTCTTTGTAAAAATAATGTATCTTTAATATTTTTTAACACAAATAGAGCTAACTGAAAGAGCAAAAAAGTTAAGCGCAAATTTATGCCACACATGTGGCAATGTGGCATACGTGGCGCCCTCTATTAGTTACATTAATTTATGTATAAAATTATAATTTATCCTACTCCAAAGCATTCACCTGTAAATTTTTGTCCAAAAATATTTACAAACGTAAAAGTTATAGCAAAAAATAAAATTTTAAATTTCCACTTTAGCACCCTGTATCTTTTTTAATATCAACATTTTATTAAAGCAAGTTGGCTTAAATCGTAATATTTTAAAGTCTAGAATCTACGGTTTTTCTTTGTACAATTACTTAAGGACCACCCTGTATATAAAGTACCATAGAGGTAAATGGTAGTATGTGCATCTAATGAATAATCTGAAGATATATGGAATTATGTATTTATATAATTGTAACATTTTATATTAGTTGAGCAATATTGTGATACTGCCACTACTGTGATAAAAACACAAAAAATGATAAACAAAAATATTTATTCATCATCTCTATCATTAACATTTTGTCTGGTGAGAACTAAATTTTTATAAAATTCATGAAACTGACTGGGGATCCACTGGAAAAGTATTGGTAAATGATCCTTTTTCTTTTGTGTTATACCTTTCGGTTTTTCATAACGTAGTGGTAACTGTTCTGGAAGATTGGTCGAAGTTGCTGTTCTTCTAGCCACGTACAATTCTTTGAATCTAATGTCTTTAAAACTCTTTTTGTACAAAATTATAGTCGGTTTGTCTTTTTTTACACGAAATTAGACTACGCTTGAAATCAAAAAACTATCATTATTTCAGTATATTTCTTTTTATTGATGAATGGGGATTGAGATTGAGCGTAAAGTACTTCAAAATTTTTAAAGTTATATTTGTCCATTTTAATCACCTGAGCACTTACGGATCTGATTAATTGCTGCCAATCCCAAAGCGTTACGATCTGCATTGTTGGCTGTTTTTTTTATAGATCTTTCAATTAGAACAGCGATTCCCTAACTATGGTACGCGTACCACCAGTGGTACGCGACGATTATTAAGGTGGTACGCAAGCAGCCATAGGACATACACAGTAAAATTTACTGAGCTAATAACCCCACGGCGCGTGGGGGCGCCGTCGCGTCTAGTTTGCATTAAGCTTCGCCTATTTTGTTGGCCAGCGCATCTTTCGGCTACCGCGACGCGAGTCAAACAGTGACAAAGCTATCGAGCGTCCGCACGCACGTCCAACCAGCTAGCATTCGTCAAATTACCTATCTAATTTGTTTTAAGTCAAGTTTAATATATTTGAATTAACATGGATAAGTGGCTTAGTAGTGTAAAAAGACCTTGTGCTCAAAATAATGTACCACCAAGTTCATCTCAAGAATTAAATTGTGCAGTGATTCAAGATGATGTTAAAAAGTCTTTACCATCGAGTTCCACTTCGGAGCCAGATTGTGCGGTAATTGAAGAAGATAAAATACCTACTAAAATTCGAAAAATTACTAGAAAATATGACCCAGAATACATAAATATTGGATTTACGGTGACGGATGTAAATAATGAGCCACGCGCTCAGTGTGTCATCTGCTTTGAAATTTTATCAAATCAAAGTATGAAACCCTCATTACTGAATCGTCATTTTAACACAAAACATTCTACATTAGTAAGCAAACCGAAGGATTTTTTCACCCGAAAATTAACAGAAATGAAAACCACTAAGAAAGTCATGTCTTCATTTACTGGTAGTACCGAAAAATCAGTAGAGGCATCATTCTTAGTTAGCCTAAGAATTGCAAAGTCAGGAAAAGCTCACACAATTGGCGAAGAGTTGTTGTTACCTGCAGCAAAAGATATGGTTATCTGAGGCGTCAGCTAAAAAGCTAGAACTGATATCACTGTCCAATAATACCGTTCAACGTAGGATCGACAGTATGGCATCAAATGTTTAAAATAAAGTCATCAATCATGTAAAAAGTAGCGATTTCTTTTCGATACAACTTGATGAGAGTACAGATGTAACGAACTATGCTCAACTCATGGTTTACGTGCGGTATATACATGAAAATAAAACAATTAAGGAAGATTATTTATTCTGTGAGCCGTTATCAACACGAACTACAGCGGATGAAATTTTCAACAAACTGGATGAATTCTTTGCTGAGAATGGACTTGACTGGATGAATTGCGTTGGCTTCTGCTCTGATGGCGCTCGAGCTATGACAGGTAGATTCGAAGGTGTAGCCACAAAAGTAAAATCTGTTGCTAAGAATTGTACTTTTATGCACTGCAGTATACACAGACAAGCGTTAGCAGTAAAACGAATGCTCGAACAATTTAAAAATGTTCTCCAAGATGCAATCAAGGTGGTAAATTTTATTAAATCTCGGGCACTTAACTCTCGTTTATTTTCAAACTTGTGTTCCGAAATGGGCAGTAACCATATTCAGTTGCTGCTACATACAGAGGTTAGATGGCTTTCGCGAGGCAAAATGCTGAACAGATTATTCCAGTTACGTTCTCAGGTGCAGCTGTTCCTGATGGGGACTGATTTTGAATTACGCAATCGACTGACAGACGAACACTGGCTTATATTATTGGCTTACTTATCAGACATTTTCAATCGCATCAACGACTTAAATCTAAGTTTGCAAGGTAGATCTACAAATAGATTTTCATTTAATGACAAAATAAAAGCATTTATCAAAAAATTTCAAATGATTGAAAAGAGCGTGTCAAATGAGAACCTAGCATCTTTTCCTAATTTAGAAAATTTTATAACTGAAAATGAACTTACAGTGATTGAAATTGTGATCAATAACATCAAAAATCACAGCCAAATGATCGTTGAAATATTTGAAGAATATTTTAAGGAAGATTATTCGGAGTTCAATTGGATAAGGAACCTATTCGTTTCGGATCTGGATAGTGTTCGTGAAAATTTAAGTGTAAATGAAAAGGAATCTCTGATAGAGTTATCTTGCGATGGAGCTTTGCAAGTGGAATTCAACAAAGAAGAGCTGTGTGAATTTTGGCTAAAAGTTAAAAATGAATATCCATCGCTGTCCAGAAAAGCATTACTGTTTCTAATTCCATTTACAACCACATATCTCTGTGAGAGCGGATTTTCTGCTATGTTGACAATAAAAACTAAATATCGTAACAAGCTTAACATAGACACTAATTTGCGCCTGAAATTAAGTACAACTTAGCCAGATATTTCCTCTCTTGTCTCGAACATGCAGCATCATTTTTCGCACTGAGTATATTGTATTTTTTCCTATAATTAATAAATAATAATGTTGTCATAAACAGTTGTTGCAGTTTTTATTACATTACCATTTTCAAGGTTTTTTAAAGATTACCACAGTTCAGTGGTACGCTACTAATTTATAATTTCGTGTGTGGTACGCGAGCTTAAAAGTTTGGGAACCACTGAATTAGAGCGTGCACTTGGTCGGCTTCTAAATGAGTGTGTCCTCTCATTAAATATTTATGTTCAACTACTTTTAAATTAGCGCAGATGTTCAATAGCCAAAAGTAGCTCATTATTACTATAACATTGCGGTTTTGATTGAGGAAATTATCTGAACAAATAACCAATTCTTCCACATTAGTGTGCGATAGAACTGTCATAGCCTATTTAGTCAATGCCGAGGTAATTTCGTGGCCACCCCTTCCAGCTTCAGATTCACCCCATATAAGGCAATAAGATGTATATATTTTCTGTGGCGTTATGTATCGTGAAATTTACATATAGTCTATAATTTAAGCTTGTAAAAACTTTAATTATTTGTTAAACAAAGCGTAGGCAAGCATTTCTGTAAATCGGACATTATAACTTTAGTTTTCCCAGCTGATTGTCTGCTTTTCTTTTTATCGTTTGCTTCCATTTTGTATCGATTTTCTGCATCTTGAAGATGTTCATAATTTTGCTGTATTGTTAATGTTTCTTGTAACCGATTTAAATGCTAAATTAAAATCGGTATTGAAATTTTTTTATACAGCTATAATTTAACAGTTTCATTCTTTGGAATATTGTCTTCTTTACACTTTAACGTATATAATTTGTACATTTTTTCACGGCTTAATTTCGGTCTGAGATATTTTTTTTGCAGTTTTTGATCGAGAATAATGACTGTTGTAGCAAGGAAACGACTGAAACGGCTGTTGTCTCGTACTCGATTCACAACTGCTTCAGGTGTTTTGTTAAATGGTTCATGACCTTCCCTGAGATCTTGCGTCACAAAGCCTCCCATATTATCGTTTTTAAGAATATTGCGTACAAGTGTTTCGGAAATATTTAGAGTGTTTAAAAAAAATTTTACATACATCAATTTTTTTACACCTTCATCTAACTTTATGCCAAAATTAGTTTAAAATAAAAAATGCTGACTTCTATAAGCTTTTTAGAATGGTTTATAGGTCTATGACGTATTACACTTTTCAGGGTGATATGCGAGCGCACAAATTGACGCTTTAAATCCCAATTTTCTTTATTACACCAATAGTTCTCAAAAATTTGCTGTCTTAAAGCTTCTGCTATTTTTTCTGAACATTTCAGTCGACAATGACGGCAAGGGGCTTTCATTGCTTTACCTTTTATAATTTTACCCAATTTATTAACGTGTTCATTTCCTGCTAATGTTGCCTCTACTCTTTTTGTTACTTTCCAAATTTCTTTTTTCTTATAACGTCTTTTCTTTTTGATTTGGTCATCAGTTGCATTTTTATTTTCAATCAAGTTTTCGCGAAGTTGAACATCTTGTAATTCATCATCTACTTTCACTATTATTGTCTCCCAAATAGTTGGTATTGTGTCTATTGTTACTGCTGTCACTAGTTTCTCCATCACCGTCTATATAATCGGGGTCTTTTATGCTATCGTCATCGCTAACACCTTCTTCAGTTAAATTAGACATAAAATCGCAATTTTGAGCAAGGCTAGTTGAAGCTTGAGCAAGATCAGAGACATTCCTCGATTATGTAAATAAAAACAAATTAGTGGTTGCAAAAGTTTGCAACCACTTTAATAATGTTACTTAAAGTCAAAATTAAACTAAATTAATATTTTACTGTTGGAAGGGTGATCTTGTGATCTTATTAGTTTCTCAGCAAATACTTATATTTTGCATAAGTTTTTTACATACTTTTTTTTTTAAATTACATGTATAATAACCACATGGTTCTTTTGCTGTTCAAAGTTTGTGTTAAATTGTAAACTGTATTTAGTTTCAATTGATTGTTTATACAACTTAACTATTTAATGTCTAATATCTTAAGCTTCTTTACATTTTATACCATTGACTGCTACATGTCTTTTTGAGGTAACATGTTTGTATTAACCTCTCTATGGATGTTTGATTTTTCATATTATTCTTTTTAGATGAACTGATGATGCTTTCTGATTAGATAGAGAAACGTCTTCAAATAAATAGATGAAGTAGCCACCTTCTTTGTCTTTTTTCTTCACCTTTTGACCGAAAAACCCACCACTCTTCGAGTGATCCTTAATTTATATATATATATATATATATATATATATATATATATATATATATATATATATATATATATATATATATATATATATATATATATATAATCTGTAATGACCTCTTGTGGGCCAATGTACATTCATCCCAAAACGATTAATTTGCATACCTATAAATTCTTTGCCTTTGCAATATTTTTAGCAATGTTGGAATCTGGTGTTTCATTAATTTATAAGTTAAATGGTAATTTCTATGTTTATACGCTTATACGTTTCAACGTCAAAATGCACTTATACATCTTATACATATCTTTTACATCTTTACATCGTATGTTTTGCCTTGCAAATTTATATAAGGCACAGATTAAAGCAAAAATCTGAATTTTGGTTTCGTCAATAGAAATCTTTGGATTTCTACTTTCGAGATGTATTTATTTTATAATTTGTCGGGGATCCCATTCAAATGGTTTAATTAATTGGTACATTCATCTACACTCAGATGCAAAAAAACGCAATGGAGAAAATTTTGGTCAAATTCAAAGTATTTCAGTTTTTTTATTTTTAGCCTTATTTTGATGTTCTTTTTGCATACTCTGTAAAAATTTATAAATTTTAATTTAATATAGTGAGTTTTTAAATAAAATTTTGTATTTGACTGTATTATCCTAATTTTAAACATCCTGTGGAATAATTCCGTCAGCGGATTTTTGTAAAACCTTATTTTTCGGTTGCAACTATACCTTCTAAGTATTATGCTTTTAGTTTCATGTGGAAATATGAATTGGTTCATTTTTAGGAGTCAAATGACTTTGCCACCCACAATTTACGACTTTTCCTATTATTACCTAATATTTTGTATTAATTTGTAATACGACGAGAGCTTTGCTGACTGATGTCGAAGGAATGTTATCGACAACCCAGAAGCTCTGTATTTAAATAATGATTAAAAGCAACGACATGATCTTGGTTTTAATTAACAATGATAGCAATAACAAAACATAAAAAAAAAACAACTTAAATGTAACTTAATCTAAGTACACAAATAACAATAAAAAACTACTAAAAAATAACTTAATACTTTGTATTGCCTCCCCTAGCCTCTATAACTGCCTGTACACGTCAGCTCATGCCGTTTATGAGGTTGCGAATATCATCTTGTTGGATGTTTTGCCATTCCTCTTCTAGAGCCAAGCGAAGTTCGTTAATTGAGCCTGGTGCGACTTCGCGACCTCTGTTATTTCTACCAATCATGTCCCAAACGTACTTTATTGGGTTCAGACCTGGCGAACACGCTGGCCAGTTCATTTTATTAATACCAACTTTCTCTAAATGTTGCGTGACACAAATTGCAGAGTGGGGTCGCGCATTATCTTGCATTAATAGAAAATCATCGCCGATATATTGAGAAAAGTGTACTACGTGATTCGCTAAAATTTCCTCAATATACCGGTGTGCAGTCAACGAACCCTCAATAGATACCAATTCAGTGTGCGCCTCTTGCGATATTCCTGCCCATACCATCACCGAACCCCTTCCATGTTTAACGCGGCGACTGAAAACGCACTCCGTAAATCTCTCTCCAGTTCGACGCCATACTCGTTATCTCTCATCTAATGAGTGAAGACAGTATCTCGATTCATCCGTAAAAAGAACATTACGCCGTTGTCCTAAATTCCAATGTAAATGATCCCTGGAAAATTGTAGTCTAGCCACTCTGTGCCGTGGAAGTAATTTGGGGCCAGTTGCTGGTCTGCAACTTTGCAAACCAAATTCATGCAATCTTCGACGAACTGTAAATACACTTACATTATTGTCTCAAACCTCTTGAAGCCGATTTCTTGTTTGCATCTCTGTTAAATGACGATCCCGCAAAGCGTTGACTCGTATAAAACGATCATCTAAAGCGGCAGTTTTGCTCTTCCTGCCACTTCCCGCTTCACGCTTGTTTTTTTTTAGTTCGTATAAATCGTTCCACTACCCTTTGGATGGTAGAGCGATGAGTGTGTCTTACTTTAGCCACAAATTCATAATTTCGCCAATCTCCAACCAGAGCAGCGGCTTTCGCACAATCTTCGACACTAAGAACCATGATTAATCATAGGTAAACAAAATGTAAGAGTCAATATGACATAATGTGACCAAAGCCATCTTGTATTACAAAATAACTCCAAAATAATCATAATTATATTTTGACATGAATCAAGGCATATTTTGACATGAAACAAAAAACACAATGCTTAAGAGACATGGTTGCAACCGAAAAATAAGGTTTTATGAAAATTTGCAAACGGCATTATTCCACAGGATGTTTCAAAGATGGGATAATAAAACCACGTTTTAATTAACACCGTATAATAAGTTAAATACAAAATTTTATCAAAAAACTGACTACACCAAATTAAAATTTAAATTTATACACAGTGTGCTAAAAAAATCATCAAAATAGGCTAAAACTAAAAAAATTTAAATACTTTGAACTTGACCAAAATTTTCTCAATTGCGTTTTTTGCATCGGAGTGTAATTGATAATTAAATTATTTGTTAAAATAACCAAGACTCTATTTGTATTCTTTTTGTTTTAGGTTCTATGTCTGTTTAACAGCGCTCCTGTTTCTTACTCTTGCAATAGTGTCGGTACAAGCAGATAAAAAAGGAAAAAAATATGAACTTGAGACTGACGATAATAAATCAAAAAATGATAAAGAGTTAGATTTCCAAAAACAAGTTTGTAAAGGAAAAGAATGTAAAAAATATAAAAAAATTAAAAATTATGACGACGATGATGATAATGATGATCACGAACAGTTTTCGAAATACAACAAAAAATTTAATGGAGGCAAAAATAAAAACATAAATGGGAACGATGATCAAGATTATGATGAATACAAAAAAGGCGGGAGTAATCGATACAAGGCAAATAAAAAGAATGCTAAAAACACTGTCGAAGAAAGTAACGAAAGTACAGAAAATGATGAAAGCGATAGTCAAATAAAATTTAAAGGGAGAGATAAAAAGTATACAAATAAAAGAGAGGACGATTCGAGTGAACAACCAAGAGAAAAGGGAAAACGAAATAATAATAAAAAACTAAAATTTTCGCTACAAGATAATGATGACAACGACAATTCTGAAGAAAGAAAAAGTCAATGGAAAGATAAAAAATCTAAAAAAAGCAAAAATGAAATAAAAGACGTTGATGTACAAGCGTCGAAATCAATAAAAAATAAATACAACAAAAATGACAATGATGAAGATTCAAGCGAAGAAGAAGATAAAAAATATAAAAAGTTTAAGAAAAATAAAGAGGAAGATCATAATGGTAAAGATAAGAAAAATAAAAAGACCTCAGGCCAGAATGATAATGATAAATATAGCAAGAACAAGAAAGAATTTGCAAAAGATATTGCGAACAAAGAAATAAAAAACCAGAAAAATAATAAAGGACTACATATTAATAATAATAATAAAGATGATGAGAGTACGGAATTAGCAACAGTAGAAAATGAGAGCAACGATGAGGCAAATACTGACGATGAAGACGACGATGATAATGATGTAAAAACTGGAGGAGACGATGACAATAACGAAAATTCCAACAATAAAGATGATGGTACTGGTAATGATGAGAATGATGACGATGAGGATAATGATGATGATCAACAAGGAAAAAGTAATGAGAAAAACAAAGAAAATAAAGATGGCGATGACGACAATGATGTAGGTAATGATAATCAGAAAAAAAGTGATAAAAACAAAAAAGGGAGGCAGCAAGAAAGTGATGAAACCGAAGAAGACGATGAAGATGATGAAGATAATGATGGTTCTAAAAAAAATCGCAAAAAGAATTTTAAAGTCAGTATTAAATATCGCCATGAGAAGAACAAAAATTCTGCCGATCTGGATGAAGCTATTTTAAAGAAAATACATGGTATTAAGAAAAATAAGTATGAGTAAGTAATTTCACATTATTTTTAATGATTTTCGCCCTTACATACTTTGTAAGGTTAACCAACTGATTTACAGTGAGCATTCATTCATATTTTAAAGTTAAGCATATTATAGTACGTGTGCTTTTCGTATAACGTCAATATTTTAGCTTATTTTACGTTGGGATAGAAATTTTTCCATTGCCCATGGACTATCGTAAAATTTAGTTACCTGCTATTGTTAGCAGATAACTAAACTACATTATTTGTTTCGGTTTATTAGATATTTAAACCATTTTCAAAGCATACTATATTTATATAAATCTATTTATTTTAGTAACCTTATTTATGGTTATTTTTGTCGTTATGATAATGACCCATTAAATAACAAGAAATAAAGACACTCTTAAAATAAATAGGTATTTAGTTAATGGTATTTTGATAGTTTAGATAGAATAAGTCGATTAGCGAAAGATGGTTTCCGATAAATGTGACCACTATTTTAAATAGCATGAACTTCGATTTTGTTTGGAAAACCAATGATTAATAAAATGGTTAATTGTCTTTAAATAGTCATTCATTAATATCAGAATATTTTTGTTCAGTCGATTATAAGCGAGTGAAGAGATCTACAACTGTAACACAGTTGTCTTTTGCAAGTCTGAATAGTGAGTTATACACCAGTTAAAAAATTAAAGTTGAATCATTTATCACCTAACGAAAAGAGTGTTATCCTCAATGTCTACAATTATTTTAAGCAACACAATCCTTCCAATACTGTTGATAGTATAGTTGAAATTTCGTCTAAAGTAATGGGATATTCAAAATCAACTGTATATAACATTTTAAGAGAGGAAAAATCAGCTGGTATAACACCACCCAAACCGAGACCAGGAAGACCAAAATTGTCGAAAGTGAATGTGGATTAATTTTTCAAAAACGCAATTCGTAGAATGGTCCACTCATTTTTTTTAACAAACAAATACCAACTTTAAATAAAGTTTTACAAGCCATTACCGATGATTCCGATTTACCCACAATAAGTAGAGACAAACTTTGGAAAGTTTTGCATGAGTTAAACTTTAAGTATAAAAAAGTAGACAGACAGTCAATGCTTATCGATTCCGAAGAAATGGTGCGTTGGGGACGACACTACCTCAGAAAAATTAAAAAAATGAGGACAGAAAATAAGAACATTTATTATTTAGACGGTACGTGGATTAATGAAGGGCATACTGTAGGGAGAGTTTGGAAAGACAAAACTATAAAAACATGTCGACAAGCATTTCTGGAAGGATATTCAACTGGTTTCAAGGAACCAACAGGTAAAGGTCGACGATTAATTGTTACCCATATAGGTAGTATGAATGGATTTCTTAAGAAGGGTTTACTTTTGTTTGAATCAAAAAAGACCTGTGATTATCATGAACAGATGAAGGGAGACGTGTTTGAAGAATATTTCGAACAGATGATTGAAATCATACCTAAAAATTCAGTTATTGTGATGGACAATGCAAGTTACCACTTTAGATTAGTTGGACGTTTACCAACTACTCAATGGAGGAAAGATGAAATTGCAATGTGGTTACCTTCTAAGAATTTAATCTTTGTCGATACAATGACAAAAGCAGAATTATCTTCTGCTTCCGTTCCATCTGTTTTTTTTCCATCTCTTCCAAATTTGCTATTTGTTTCAGATACTTTCTGCGCCATAAAATGATTTATTCTTTTTCAATAAGAGTACTATTTCTCTTTCTCTTCAATTACCTAAAGTTAATTTCTTTTAAAGTACGTAACAAAACATGTGTTGATATTTTTGGAATATTTTCATTAGTTTGAAGAGAAGAAGCAATTTTTTTATAGTTGGTAAGTTCTTTTTGAAATAAAATTCATTTACTGCACGTCGAATGGCCTGTAAACCTTAGATTTCAAATACCCCAAAGAAAAAAATCTAATGGTATAAGGTCCGGTAACCGAGCTTGCCATTGTATCGAACCTTATGTTCAATTCCTCTATCATGATATTTTTTATCTAGGTAACATCTTATTGCACCATAATAATGTGCAGGAGCACCATCGTGATGAAAGGTTATTTCTAAGTTGCCAAATTCATCTAGGTTTTCTTCCAGAATTTCAAGAATTTTGAGCACAATTGCATTTTGTAACATATCCAGATACACTGAGGTTAAGTTGACGTGACATTGAAAAAACAGGCCCAACTATTGGTTTGGTTTGGTTTCTCAAAATACCTGCCCAAATATTTACTTTTTCTGGAAATTAAATATGTTTTTTACGAAAGTCGTGAGGATTTATGTCACTCCAATAACTTACATTGTGTGAGTTAACATTTTCAGTAATGGGAAAATTACTTTCGTCATTAAAACAAATAGTTGTTATGTAATCTGGCTGTTGGTTAATTTTAGTGGACATATTTTCACAGAAATTAAGTCTTTGGTTAGGGTCATCATTTGAAAGTTGGTGCACAATTTTTGATTTGTATGGATGCCATTTATTTTTAGTCATCACTCGATGTGCTATACTTTGACTGATTCTACAGATAGACGCAACTTGGGCTGTAGAAGAAGTAGGGTTCACTACTGTTGTGTGAATACAACGTTTTTTATTAGTTTGGACTGGGTTGACTATTCTTACTAAAACTTCTCGATTAAAATTATTCTGAAGCTATTTTCTTGTGGCATTTTAAAGTAATTACTATTTAAATGCGAATAAGCCACAATTAAAGGTTAAAATACGTTTACTGACGTTTCAATTTCCACTTCGGAAATCGTTCTCAAAATACAAACAGTAAACAACTTACAAATGTTTTTTTGGAAGGAAAAAGGAATTTGATAAAAAAATATCGAATTTGTACCGTCTCGCTGATACAAATTTTATTGAACATTGATTTCGCGCCTGTAACTGACATGGAAAATCGACGGTCGCTTCAAGCGTTGTTTCTAAGAGAACGGTTCATGCTACACAAAAAATGCTTATAAACATTTTTGTTTAAAATTATCTCAGCTACATTTTTTATTTGAAATATTTTTTTCTACAGTGTACAGATTCTTGGTAAATCGATTTTTTGCGTTTTTACCCCTCTGCGAGGGGGGCTTTAGAGGGAAGCCCGGGGGTAAAAGTGGTAACCTTTTTTGCATCTTTTTTGGGATCCCCAAATTAATAGTCTTTGCAAAATTCCACTTGTTCGTATGATTTATGAGGTTAACTCTCTGACGACTGGACTAAAAGTATTAACTAGAAACAGGGTAAAAAGAATAAAAACGTAAATAACACTCAGAATGATGACTGATCGAAGACTACGATGCGACAAGCAAAATTGAGTCGGAGACTGGGGATGAGCGATATTCATCAATTATTGATACACGATACACATCGTGTTCCTAGGCTCGATGGTCGATGTTTTGCCATCAATATTTAGGTATTCGATAACATCGATACTAAATCGATATTAAATGAAAATATCCAACATCGACCCCAGTAATCTCTAGTTTTATTAAATACAATAGAATTATTATAAAATTGCACAGAATGGTTAATATGTCAGAAATATGCAAATTGAAATAATGTTATTATAAAATACAAAAGAAATTCAGTTTATTATGGTTCTATTACCTGAAAGTGTGGAAAAAAAAACAATTTAGTTTTATTATAGACTGGTTACTAGGTACGTCATAAATATGCAAATTAAAATAATTTTAGTGTTTAGACATCTTCCCTATTGTAGTTTGCTAAAAGATTATTTTTGGGTAGGTACTTCCTGAAATTTCGGAAAACCATTAAGTCGAAACATATTGTTTAGATTACGAGTATTTCTTTATAGTATTAGCACTGTGCCTTTAAAAATGTATAGATATTTATATATTTAGATTTGGTTATAATTTTATTAGTATATTTTGAATAAGGATGTCTTTGTCTCTAAAAACTACTAGAATCTACTAAAGTTTTCTGACCTACTAAAAGTTATTAATTTACGTCGAAAATCTATTAAAAAAGTGTTTTTTTACTAAATATGGTCACACTGTATATGATCCTTATTTCTCGATGTCCACTAACGGATAAAAATATTGAATATTTTATTCTAACTATTGTTTCAACGTTATTTTTGTTTCCTGTGAACTTTTATATGCATACATTTCAGTTACAAATATCTGTCTGTTTTATGTGTATTGTAAGTTATTGCAGAAAATCAGACTACTTAGTGACAACATTTATAGAGGTAAAAGCAATAATGTAACAAATTACAAATATTATGTGTATGACTTGGCGACTACTAAAGATGTCAACCCGAGTTTTTTGCGTTATCGGTAGAAACTAAAAATGAGCAGGTCCGCACTAACCTTCCGTTACTCTTGCCATTTTTCTGTATCAAATACTCGCACACGGTGGACAAGACCGGATCCGAAAATATGGGTCAGTAATATTTTTTTATTTTTTTTTTTGAAAATTGTATACAATTATCTTATTTACTGAATATGGGTAATTCCAAGATAACTTGAAATGTTGAACCAGAAAAAATAGAAAGAAATTGTTGAAGTTATACTTCTATACGCGCGATCGACGTTGGAAATTTGCACGGGAGTGAATCGGTGAAATCATTACATATGTAAGATATGAGTAAGAGAGAGACAGAAGATATATTTTCTTTCTCTTTCTCTATCTGGAATGAAAATGTTCCTTTTGTATATATATATATATATATATATATATATATATATATATATATATATATATATATATATATATATATATATATATATATATATATATATATATATATATATATATATATATCTTCTTCTTCTTCTTAGTCGTTAACCTGATGCAGGTATCGTGATATCATGAAGCTATTAGCTAAATTTCCCTATGTTCTTCCACGTTTTTCTATCTTCTGCCATTCTAGCACATTCTGATAATGGAGCGCCAATGGTAGCAACAATATGGTCCGTGTATCGTGTGGGAGATCTACCTCTATTTCTTATGCCTTCTACTTTTCCCTGGATGGTAAGTTTTTCAAGACCATTTCTTCGAAGCACATGTCCAAAATAGCTTATTATTTGTTCTGATATTTGTGTTCTTAGTCTTTTCTTTATGTTTAGCTGGTCCAGTATGGATTCATTTGTTCTTCGGGTTTGTTCATTTGTTCATATATATATATATATATACATATATATATATATATATATATATATATATATATATATATATATATATGAATATTAATATTTATGTGATATGTTTTGTATTATTAATTAAATGTTCATAATTATTTTAGGCTTTGGTATTTCAAAATAATAATTACAATAAATCACTATATGACCGACAACTGTCAATTTTGAAATACGTTAGTGTCATGTCTAATTGGCAAATTTCTTACGTGTTTGGTTTATACGCTGGTGTATGTGAGTTCGAATCCCAATATGAATTTCCTTTTTTATTTTTGAAATATTTAAAAACCCCACGTTAGTCCTATTAAATATATGTAATATACACAAAAATGCTAAATTTTAAAATAAAATGAAAATTTACAACATAATCCGAGTTGTTGGTTTTTTATTTTTATTTTCCACAATCTTTTTTGAAGTTATACTTCTATACGCGCGTTCGACGTTGAAAATTTGTGTGTATTCGTATTTTTTTGCATTCAACTCCTTTTATACATACATATATGAAAATAAAAATATATATTTTCATTAAAATATTGATTCAATCCTTCATTTACTTACTATACTTCTATTACAGGTCAAATGTTTATATACAGCGAACGATGCACCATATACCTGTATACCTAATTCTTTTTCTCTTTCTGCTCTCTCTTACCTATAGCATTACATATGTAATAATTGTGCAGATTGACTCCCATATAAATTTGTAACGACGAACGCGTGTATAGAAGTATAACTTCTACCGGCAATTCCACTGGACTGCCACACCCGTTTTTTTTTCTTTCTTGTTAAATTTGGCGATAGACTAAACTAATTTAATAGGAGACCACAAATATAGTATTAACAGTGAGGTTTTATAATAATTTTTGTTTGTTTTTTTATTATTACGATCGTAACATAAATGACAGTCATATATGTTACTGATTAAATAAGGAAGTATTAATGCACACTAAGTAAACGTAAAACTACTAAAAATGTATGGTTTATTTATCTCTAAAAACAAATAATACGTTCCCAATTAAAAATGGAGTTATAAATCTATGAAAAATACTAATTTTCAAAGTGGTAACATAAGTGAGCTAAAGTAACATATATGACAAATTTCGTGAAAACATTAAAAAAGCTGTATGTTTTCCGGAAGTGTTTCCCCAAAACTGTAACGTCCCCGTCTAAAACACAAATAATATAAATGTGACAACATTCTTGTTTTCAATATTAGGAAAAACAAATTCATTTCCGTTTTTCCTTAAACAGCTTATAAAATATAAAGTGTCATAATTGACCTCGAGAATAACACCAGCGAAAGGTTTTTTGGTTTCATCTTTTGTTCCTTCATCATAAGTGAATCTGCAAACAACAAATTTGCCCACGGTGAGGCACTTGGTTAGGTCTCTTATTGATGATAGTGGAATATTATTTTCCCAGTCAAAAAGCTCAGCTGTATTTTTTTCGTGTAGCGGAATATGATTTATTTCTCCAACAGTTGCTTCCTCTTCATTTTCTATTGGTAGCTTATTCGACTCAAAAACTTTAACTTTGCAGTTAAAACACATTAAATCCAAAACCAGCAATTTTTTGCAAAAACATGAGTATTCTCGAATGTAGAAATTTTGTTTATGGCCAACTGACAAAACTTGATAGACTTTCATTATTCCTGGAATTTTTATTATTTGACTGAGAGATTTTTCGTGTTCTATAGATGGTATGTCATCCTCAGTAATAAAACATTTTTATGGCTTTGGTTTGGTCTTCTACCAGTTGAAAGAAAGCCTTAGTATCACCCACATCGTATCCCCTCATCATCATCATAAGTGGCTCGACAATCCGTTGTGGATCTTGGCCTGCTCACAAAGAAGTCGCCATTCCTGTCGATTCTTGGCAACTTCCCTCCATCTTCTAACCCTTACAATCTCTAGGTCTTCTTCCACATCATCAATCCATCTCATTTGTGGCCGTCATCTGCTTCTTGTGCCCTCTGATTTTGAAAATGTTAATCTCTTCGTGTATTCGTGATCTGACATCCTAGCAATGTGTCCAGCCCATCTAAGTCTCTGGACTTTATCGAATTTACAATATCTGGATCGGTGTATAACTGATACAGTTCAAAGTTGTATCTTCGACGCCATAGCCCATTTTCATTTACGGCCCCAAAATCTTTCTAAGAATTTTTCTCTCAAAAATACCAAGAAGTCTTTCATCATTTTGAGATAAGGTCAACGTTTCAGCCCCATATATTAAAACCGGTCTTATTAAGGTCTTTTCATATTTAGCTTAACTTCACGTTTTATATTTTTATTTTTTAATGTTTCTGGAGACCGTGAACAATTTTGTTTGCTATTGCTATGCGTCTTTTTATTTCGTCGCTTGTCGTGTTTGTTGCGTTTACTAGCTATCCAAGATATGTAAATTCTTTGACTTGCTCAAAGGTATGGTTGTTAATTTGAATTCTTTGTTGAATATTTCGAGGGTTTTTAGAAACCAATATATATATTTGGTTTTTTTCTCGTTTACCACAAGTCCTAATTCACTTGCCGCGTCCGCGGCAAAGTGTAAAACAAGTGTAAAACACTGCACCATGTTTCTCATACTTCTGCCTACTGTACCTATATCGTCAGCGAATGCGAGAATTTGCGTTGATCTATTAAAAATAGTTCCATTTATTCTAATATTTAATTCTCTGATTGCCTTTTCCAAGGCAATATTAAACAGGAGACACGCCAACGCGTCCCCCTGTCTTAGTCCATTATTAATGTCAAAAAACATAGAGTTTTCTCCTTCAATTCTAACGCATCAGATTACGTTTTGCATTGTTAGTTCTATGTTATGTTCTAGTGAGTTTTCTAGAATCTGCCTATGTGCTTGAATTTGATGTGTAGTTGACTTTTCAGCAGGAAATCCGCATTGTTATTGACCAACAATATCCTTTGTAAAATGTTAAGTCTTTCAAATAATACATTGCCAAAGATTTTATACGCAGATTCTAACAGAGTAATGCCTCTATAGTTCTTACACTCCAGTTGATCACCATTTTTATGCAACGGACATATTATTCCCTTCAGCCACTCTTCTGGTACCCATTCATTCTGCCATATAAGTACTATTAGTTTATGGATTGCTGCAAAAAGTTGATCACATCCTTTTTTTTATACATTTCCCAACAGATTTCATCGATTCCTGGGGCTTTATTGTCTTTGAGTTTTAGAATCGCATTTTACACTTCTTCTCTTGTTGGGTCTTCACTGTGTAGTTGACGTTGTAGATTTTGTTGATTTTCTATGTTGTAAGCTCCTTCAATATCGTTTATATTTAGATGTTCGCTGAAATGTTGTGTCCATCTGTTAAGGACTGAGTTTTTATCATGTAGCATTTCACCGTTAGTGTCTTTACAAATTTTTATTCGTAGTTTAAATTCTCGACAACTAGTATTTAAGGATTTGTAGTATTTCCTCGTTTCATTTTTATCGAACAAACTTTCGTACTCCCTCTTCTTACGTCGATGGAGACGTCTATACTCTTCTCTTTTTCTCCGTGTACAACCTGCGTCAATGGTTTTTTTATATGCTGCGTTCTTTCTATTTGTGGCCATTTCGCACTCATGATCAAACCAAGATATCTTTTTTCTGACTTGGTTTTGCCCAATATTTCAACGGATTTCTGTAACACAACATCTCGTATATTTGCCCATAGTTGGTTAATATTTTCTTCTTCTTTTAAGTTTTTTGTCCCAATTTGGTCTTCTATTTGCTGTCTGTATACATTTGCAATGTCGGGATCTTTTAGTTTATTAATGTCGATTTTTTCTCTCTTTCTCCCGATCGCCTTTTTTAAATTGGATATTCTTTCTTTAAATCGTGCTTTAACTAGATAATGATCACTATCTATGTTTGCTCCTCTAAAAGACCTAACATCTAATAAGTTAGAGCAGTGTCTTGCATGGATGATTATATGATCTATTTGGTAAATCGTTTCATTATCAGGAGATTTCCAAGTTCCCTTATATATATATATATATATATATATATATATATATATATATATATATATATATATATATATATATATATATATATATATATATATATATATCTTTATGAGGAAATGGTGTCCCAGCTATTACCATGTTCTTAGACATCGCAAAGTTTATGATTTTGAGACCGTTGTCATTAGACTCTACGTGTAGACTCTCTTTTCCGATGGTGGGCGAAAATATATTCTCTCTTCCGACTTTGGCATTAAAGTCTCCTGCTATTATTTTGATGTCATTTTTTGGGCACTTGTCGTACTCTCGGTCTAGTACCTCATAGAACATGCCTTTTTCATTATCCTCTTTTTCTTCCGTTGGAGCATGGATGCTTATAATGCCAATATTAGCGAACTTCCCTTTAAGTCTTATTCGACATATCCTATAATCAATAGCTTTGAAATCGACTACACTATGTTTGACCTTGCTACTTACAATAAATCCGGTACCAAATTCGTGTCGGGTAGGATGTCCACTGTAGTAAATATTGCAGTTATTTTTGTCCAGGATGTCTGAGCTAATCCACCTCATTTCCTGTAAAGCAATGATATCTGCTTTGGCATTATTCATTTCTTGTATGAACAGAGCTGTGGCTCCAGGCTCATAAAGGCTTCTTACGTTCCACGTGCAAATTTTTAAATCATTATCCTTATTTCGTTTGCTAGTTCGTCGTAGTTTAGACAGTCCGGTTTCTTTCTTTGTAGCTCTCATAACAAAAAGTTTTTTACCGGGTTGGATACCGGATCTCCAGTTGGGTTGCTCGGTTTACAGGGGACACCAGCGTTAA
Source organism: Diabrotica undecimpunctata (assembly GCF_040954645.1). Taxonomy (NCBI): domain Eukaryota; kingdom Metazoa; phylum Arthropoda; class Insecta; order Coleoptera; family Chrysomelidae; genus Diabrotica; species Diabrotica undecimpunctata. The sequence continues at coordinate 87,018,820 of NC_092811.1, read as the reverse complement.
GGCGAGAATCGGATTTGAGTAGAAGAGGCTAATTGGAGTAAATTGGAATCAACTCCATGTTTTTGCATTCTAACCCTTTATCTCCGACATCCACATCGTATCCCCTATCAACAAGATTATTTGCAGTCCTTTTTACAGTAAGACTTCTTTTGTAAGTCGTTTTTAATTCTCCAAGAAGAACGTCTTGATATAAAAAATTTTGTTTCACCGATTTTGAAATTTCTTGGTCTTTAAGCACTCAATTGAGTTTAGATAGAGAAGACTGAGATGTACTAGGTGTTTCCAATTCTTTTTTCTTTAAACGCCGAACTTTAGTCTTGTATCGGTTAATTCGTTTCTTTGCATCTTCTAATTCCTTTTTTAGCCTTGCTATTTTTCTATAAGCCGCTGTTCGATCTCTTCGTACTTTCTTTCTGCCTCTTGTAGATGCATTGACTTGTAAACCTGGTAATTCGCTGGATGGGCTACTCGGTGGTGTATTTTTTACAATAGCTTCCACGAACTTTCTTATTTTCACGATATTTTCGTTGAGTTTCTTTAAAGTATTTTCTTTGGCGTCTCTGTTCTCGCTCCGATAATTCATTTATGAGTTTATCAATCTTAAGTTTATTCCGCCGTTTACATGCTCCCGCAATTTCCTTAAAAATTCACTTCGTCGCTCTGGGTCTGCATTCACTCTTTCTCTGTAGCGCCTTTGCTTCTCCGCTGCTGTTAAAGCCGTCTGTAAAAAAAACCTTAAGAATATTTCATAATATTTTTTTCTTGGTTAATCTTTAACCCTGTCATTTATGTAACCTAGTGTCAAATATGTTACCAAGGATGTGGTAACATAATTGAAGGTAACATATTTGACATTATACAATATATATTTTAAAATTGCCACCAAATTCTTTGAGATGTTGACGGTTACTTAACCAAATGAAGAATGCATATGTAAGGTTATGTTTTACGACAATGTAATAAATTTGATTTAAAATGATTTAAAGTAATTGTAATAACATATTTGACATATAATAAGCATACGTACCTAATATCAATAGCTTGTTGCCAAAAAACTGTAAAATTTTACTAAAAAACACTAATTTTTCAAAAATAAATCGGAAAACGTTACTTGTGCATTCGGTAAATTGACACTGAATCTCAATGTTGCTCATAAATCTCAAATTTTTATTGTTATCTTAATAAAAATTTAATAAAAAAATCGGTAAGATAGTTTCGAAACAAATTCAGATTTCTGCTTTAATCTGGAGCCTTCTAAAAATTGCAAGGCATGGCCAGACGATGATAAAGATGTTAATAGAGACATGAGGAATCTAAAATTTGCATTCCACGACATGTCTATTCATCTAAGCAGAAATCCTTAACGAATTTGTTTCTCGTACTCATACAGAGTAGATCCGAATAAAATGAAAAAGACAGAAAAGATTTGATTTCACGTTTAAAGCGTCTATGTATCTATTGATACGTATTTCGACTTAATAAGTCTCATCAGAATAGTTATTCATAGCCGTTCTTAACGTGAAAAATAATCTTCTCTGTCTTATTAGGAAGCAACAATACCATGGCTTCGTTATGCACGCAATAGCGACATCTGATAGAAAAATCGGTAAGATTGCCTTGCAATTTTTAGAAGGCTCCAGATTAAAGCAGAAATCTGAATTTGTTTCGAAACTATCTTACCGATTTTTCTATCAGATGTCGCTATTGCGTCCATAACGAAGCCATGTTATTGTTGCTTCCTAATAAGACAGAGAAGATTATTTTTCACGTTAAGAACGGCTATGAATAACTATTCTGATGAGACTTATTAAGTCGAAATACGTATCAATAGATACGTAGACGCTTTGAACGTAAAATCAAATCTTTTCTGTCTTTTTCAAAAATTTAATACTTATCCAATGTCATGGACCTAGAGTCACATTAGAATTTAAATTTGGAACAATGTAAAACCATATATTGATGTCACAGCTACAATTTTAGTGTTAGCTTCAATTACAAAAGAAGGCACCGAGGATGATCTGATCTAGATCGAAAACGTCACGTTATGCTCCTGTATAAATTTTGACGACACTTTTTAAAAAAGTTTTATGAAATTTTTTATACCTAAATACAAATGTGAAGTGTTTTACTTCTTTATAAGTTTTTTAAACGATGGTATACAGCCAACTACTGATTTTCCCATTAATTTTTTTTAACTTATATCACCTTACAGAGTACAACTTTCGATGTCTGATCCAAAGCACAAAAATGTGTGCACAATACTCGCACCCGGTATACCGGACCGTGTGGTCTAATATTAAAATTACAATGCTCTTTTTTACGCTGCACATAATTATACTTCACCTACTTCACCTAGTTGAGGCGCTTATGTCGAGGTTTGGTATTAAATCGTAACCTCATATTATTTCTCACTTTCAGATACACCTTTCAATACAATTTTGCAGATTTTCACCCGTACTTTCACAGTGTTTAAAATTTGTGGAATTAGTGAGTTATTTAGTCTTTAGTTTGAACATTTTTGGATAATGTATATTTCAATGTTGAAAAAAAAGTTATTTGTTTTTTATTTTCTGTCTCATAGTTAACCAATGAAATAACGCAAATTAAATCTTGTTTAAGTCTTATATTTTCCAAGTTATAGATTTCCAAAACAAATTATAGTTAATAAATAGTAACAAATTACAAATATTATAATATATAAAACATGAAGTTAAATGTGTCGATAGCAATTAAAGTAAATTGTATACTCACGCTTAATCAAGCCATTAAGAGCGATGCTGGGAATATTTATATTCCACTATGCATCAACAATTTACTCATATAAATTACCATCTTTCTTGTACTCATTGCGTCGAGTAAGAACGATAAATATACGAAAATGGTTGCGTTACGATTTAATTTGAGCTTCTTACCACTCCCTAGGGATGGTAATTTATATGAGTAAATTGTTGATGCATAGTGGAATATAAATATTCCCAGCATCGCTCTTAATGGCTTGATTAAGCGTGAGTATACAATTTACTTTAATTGCTATCGACACATTTAACTTCATCTTTCATCACTAGATGTCTCTAGTAGCATACTCTGGTAATTATTTTTTCTATAATTGCTGTAGTAGTCGGTGCGTTTTGGTTTAGTTTGAGTTTTCTTACAAGCTCTCTCTGATGACGGGAAGACCCAGAAACACGTGTCAGGGAGTGGTAAGAAGCTCAAATTAAATCGAAACGCAACCATTTTCGTATATATATAAAACAAATAAAAAAAAACAAATGCTGTCCCACCAGGAATTCAATTGATCAATATAGGTAGATAGATCTATAGATAGAAAAATAATTTTCACAAAGTGTTACTTATTCTATTTTTACAATTACAAATCATAAAACAGTTATAAATTTCATTCATATATGGAAATAATTTAGAAGAAACTCTATCTTTCAGAATTTTATCTTTTTTGCCAATCTTATAATATTTTCAACAATGATTCTACGATTGGCAATGGCCCTTGTTTTTATTATTTTTGCTTCTGTTGATTGAACCACTTTTTTAAATGGAGGCCTATTTAAATAATATATTCCTTTTTTCCTCTAAAAGATCTGATATATCAAAACTCCTGTCTGCAAAAATAAATTCTTCTTCAATAAGTCCTAAAATTCCGCATTCTACTGTCATTTTTTTTATCTTTATTGAAATACTGCCTCCATAACCATCAGATACATATATAATTTCTCCATTTTCAGATCATCCTATTAGTATTTTAAAGGTATTGGTTCTATAATATGTAGAATATGTTGGCTGTTGTATAATAGGGACATTGCTTCGATCTAATGGAATTTAGGTACGGACCAGAATAATTTTATACTGGTCTTCTGAAGTTTTTGCAATGCTCCAAAAGGCAATTTTTTTTAAGCAATTGCAAAGATGCTTGCTCAACTTAACAAATATTTTTCGAATGTTTCTTCTGACAAACAGTCATAAGAAATTAATTGACTTCTATTCTATGTTATCACAGTTTGAGTTGTAATACATGTTTTTGAACGCTCTTACTTATTTTCATTAGCAGGTGTCTCTGTTGAACCACACTTTTGTGTATCATTCTTAACTGTTTGTAATAATTCTGTTTCTGTTTGCTCTTTTTGTTTGGTGGCAATACTGCTGTACAAAAACTTTTTCTATATCTATCACTTCTCCCAGAGTCCTTCACTGGAGTCTCCAACTTTCTTTTTGGTAAATTTACTTAAGGGATCTTTTGCATCTTGCATCTTTTTAAGGGATCCTCCATTGTCCTAGAAAACAAGACAATGACAATGTAAGAAATTAGGATAAGTATTTTTTAACTTACCCATACTTGTAATAGTATAACTTTCATATGAAAAGAGCCTGGATAGATTTTTGTGTGCTTGCTGATACTTTTTTCAGATTTAATATTCAAAGCGAAATGTATAAAACTTAACATTGTCAGTTTTATTGGAAAATGAATTACATTGCGGCACACAACAATTGTGGGGCATGCTGTAAAGTTTTAGTAAAAGTGTCAAAATAATTAAAATTTCCTAAATAACTTATTAAAACTTAAATCACTCGCAAAATTGCATACCCACTAGAAAACGAGTACCAAACAATGTAAATAAATGGCAGAATAAAATAAGGTTATGTTTTAATACCAAACCCTGACGCCATCGCCACCTACATGCATGTGATCTGTTAAGCGACGACTGAAGAGGTATATGGACCAACAATTCCAAATCCCCACTCCAACCAGAGTTAATGAAAACTATTTAGAGGGCCGGTTTGACACACCGTGCGTGAGTAAAGGAAGGTTAAAAACGTTCATAGTAAACGAAACTAGGAAAATGAAATAAGACATAATATGCCACATTTCAGATACCAACTTAATGCCCCAAAAGTCATGTAAGGACTGTTTTTTTTTCTAAAAAATGGCTTTGGCAGAGCCAATTATCCAGACTTGTTTTGACGTGACAACGTCTTAAATTAGGTTGTGGCTCGGAGTCATTCATGAAAAAGTGTAACGCCCGCTCACGTCTGTTACGATGAGTCACCGAACGAGAGAGAGGCCCGCCGGACCGGCGAATGCCTTGCGTCTCTCTCCCACTCAAACATGATCGGTCCGCTGGTGCGATGCTATTTCTCCTATCATCGTCCTATCCTCAACAAAATCACTCAAATAGATATTAGTTAAGTTTAAGTTTACATGTACAATGTTTTAGTAAACAAAATATATTTCTATAGTTAAAATTTGTGCAATTCTTATTTTCATTCAATTCCTTGTTCCTATTGTGCAATTTAATAATATTCATATCAATAAATATTCTACCGAGAAAAAGACGTTGTCACGTAAAATCTTCGCCCGTAAAACCGACTTTACAGGCAACCGATTTTTTTCTTATTTTTATTACACCACCCAACTGGCTGGTGTATTCTATGGTTGTCATTAAATTATAATAAACAAGTATTGTAATATTGTTGGTGCTCCTAATAAAGTTAATTTCAAAGGAGTGTAACAATATTTATTTCACGACAAAGACCACCTCAAAATAATTTGATAATTTCGTTTAATATTATATCATTATGGGTTTTAATGTTCTTATTTGCTTTTAGGGACGATGATGACTATGACGATGACTCAAGTGAAGAGGAAAGTACTCCAAAGAGATATAGATTTGCTCTTGACGAGGAAGATTATTAATTTTTTTATTTCAAATAAGAGAAAACACAATGTTATAAGGAAACATTTAAGTGATTAATTCTATTTGTACATCAAATAAAACAATTTAATTAATATAAAATAATTGAACAAATTACAATAGATTCCTACATAAAATAATATTGATACCTAGATAGATATAGGCAACCAATCTTCCGTCCATCCTATAAAATGGAGATTATACAACAATGTGTAAAATAGGTTCTTAGAAAAAAGCTCTTATCAAGTGCCTTAGAGAATACTTTTTTCTGCACATTTTTTTAATGGATACTTCCCAAATTGCCCAATTCCATCTACCAAATAAGAACGAAGAACATTTATTTATTTCTTCTTCTTCTTCTTCTTTATAAGCAATTCTGCTTGTTCATTGGCGGATTAATATCTCTATGGAAGGTTGTCACTCCATCTTTTGCGCGGTCGTTCGATACTACTTCTGCCGATTAGTGACTTAACTCTTACTATTTTGACGACACGGGTCTTCCCATTCCGCTTATGTGGTTATTCTATTTTTTTTTCTACTTAGTGATCATTCATTTATACACTGTACGTTACATTTTCTTCTAATGTCTTCACTTCTCTTTCGATCTCTCAGTGTATTTCCTGTAATTCTTCTCAGTACTCTCATCTCTGCCGTTTCCAGTAGCCTGTGCGTTGTGGCTGTGTCGGGTCTTGTTTCTGAGACATATGTCATTATTGGTCTTACACTGGCTTTATAAATTCTTAATTTCATCTTAGTGTTAATGTGTCTGTTTTGCCATATATTGTTATTAAGGTATCCCGCCAGTCTATTTGCTTTTTGTACTTGATCTTTCACTTCTTTGTCCAGGTCTCCATAGCTAGACAGTGTAATTCCCAGGTATTTCTCACCTGAGGTGAGATTGTCATATTAAATTCTTTTGCTCTTATGTTAAATCTATGGACCAGTCTTTGCAGACTATCTTCATCTTTGGCTATCAATATTGCGTCGTCTGCGTAACAGAGTATTTCTATTTCTTTGTTTCCCATTCTGTATCCTCTTTCTTTATTTATTTGATGTAATTACTATTTAAATGGGAATAAGCCAAAATTAAACGTTAAAGTACGTTTATTGACGTTTCAATTTCCACTTCGGAAATAATTTTTTATTTATTTATTCATTTAGATTTCCAAAGTGGAAATTGAAACGTCAATAAACGTACTTTAACCTTTAATTATGGCTTATTCCCATTTAAATAGTAATTACTTTAACATGCCACAAGAAAATAGCTTCAGAACAATATTTATTTGATGGACCATAAGCTTTGTCTTTGGGTTTTTCTTTTTCCTGTTGATTGTATGTAGTTTAACATGGAGGCTTAGCTGGAGGCTTAATCCTAAACCAGGCAATAAACACTATGCAATTAAAAAAAATCCAGAATTTCAAATGACACATTAGCCATTCTATCAATGCATAGCTTTATTATTTCTTTCCATTTTATTTTATTCTAAATGTTGTTTTTATTCTTCTACCTTCTTATATATATATTAAGTTTTAAGAATTCTTTAATATTTTTAACTCATATTTTTTTCAGTTTCTTGCTTTCAATAGATAAGGGAGAGTAGTACACAGTAAAAAAAAAAGTTTTTTAGTTCAAAAAATTTATTTTTGAATTAAAAGGTAAATTTTCAAAGCAGTATGTTAACTCTTTCTTAACATTCTAAGGACGAAATTCGCTAAGAATTCACATAATGAACAAAAAAGAACTTAAAGAAAACTACCGAAAATTGTTATTTTCTCACATTTTCGTAAATATGAAATTTCATAATCATTTTGGCCATTAACACCGGTAAGTAGCTTTCCAACTTAGTCGACCTTTTTAGGAAAACGTACGAACACGAAATCGCCCTTATTAGCACTTCTTCAGCTTGTTCGGGAATCCAATTATCATCAGCATCTAAGGAGTCTGATATATGGCTTTCATGATTGTCATATATTAGAAGGGAAGGATTGTCAGGCGTACTATCTGAATGCTTTATAAAATGGTCAAGAACATGTGGAAAGAGTTTGGCAGTCATCCAACCATTGGGCGTTGCTAATCCCAGTGTACTTGAAGGTGCTCCACCTACCATGTGAGTTTTGAAATATTTTCTTGTAAACGCCATCACGGAGTATTATCCACGTTTGGCACTGCTACATTGACTAACTTGTTTGGAATCCTTTTCGGCTACAATTTTTCTGGAGTTTTGCACAGTGCTAGTACCCGTTTCATCAAGATTAAAGATTCTAGATGCATTAACTACTTGAGGTTTCTTTTCAAATATTTGGTGTAGATGATTAAAAAATGTGTTTACATGCTTCCGGCTGACGAATGCTAAGATTATTTCGTCTTTTGATAAATTTTTCTAGCCAATTAACCCCTTCTTGCTTATTTTCTGTCCAAGATTTAAAAACAACCAGTTTTTTAACATCCACCATCTCCCACGCAAGCCTTCTGCACCCCTTTATGGACAATCCATATGCCATTTTACTGCAAGTATTAATATACTGCAGGTTTTTTGAGCACATATCGTCGTAAAGTTACAAAACTAATATTATGTCTCTCGGCTGCTCCACGTAGAGAATAATTTTCCTCAACTACCAACTTTGTGGCAGCAGCCATTATATATGCACACGTATTCCCTATTTTAATAGGCGTTTGCTTTCTAACCATAGGAAATACCAAAATAACAAATTGCTGGTAATAATTTAAAACTTTGCTATGCAAAGTCATTATCTTACAAATTATGTTTTAGGTCATATTATTAGATAGATAAAATGTCATTATAATGGTAAGAATGCTTGAAATCGGCTATTAATACATAAAAAATACAAGCCAACTACTCTTATTAAGTTACTACATACCTTTAAAAAATATAAAATCCACGCACGTGAACGCTCACAACATTCAACTTTACTAGACGATTGTAGATTTCACAAATGCGCTTTACGAAGGCGCCAAATTTAAAAATAAATTTCGGTGTTTTACTGTGAACCATGTATCACTGTGTACCACTTTCCCCTGCTGCTTATGCAGTAATAATTTTGGCATTTTTTTATTTTCATTTAATTTTCCTGTTCTTTCTGCGTATTCTAACATGTAAGCATATAGACGCACGTGTCTATATTCTTTGATAGATGCACGCGTCTATATGCGATGATGTTTTATATCATCGCATAGAAATTCTAATACTGGGCTTCCTTCTTATCTTACCTTACTTTCCGTTTTGTACTTACCTGGTATATTGTTCTTTTTCTACTTCATTAACCTTTTTAAGACTTTACATTTTTCATAACTTTGGCAATTTTGGTGTTTATTTAATAATCTTTCTGCCTTTGATATTCTATTTTTAACCCAAATTTCGTCTGTTTCTTGGATTATCGTGTTAATATTACCTTATTAGTAAAACCAAAGTAATGTTTCTAAATAATATTACAGCAGCATAACATTCGAGCCTACAATTTCTGTATATTGTCTGATCGTTAAGTTAATGTTTTGGCTGAGAATTTTAAGAGAACAGTTTCAAAGTATCAAATGCATTTCTAATTTTCACCTTCCGATAGAATAAAAAATTTTAAAATAGAATTGCTATTTCTATGTGTGTTCTTTTTCTACTTATTCTTCTTAGGACTCTACATTATTCTCAGCTTTGGTAATTTTGGTGTTTATTTAATGTTTTTCCTGCCTCGTTTCTTCTATGTTACACCCACATTTCTTCTGATTTCTGTATTATTTTGTTATTATTACCTCATCCGTAAAAACCAAATACAGACGTCCATTTAAAAAATGGTTATTATCTTTTATATTATTATTTCCTTTTTAAGTATTTGTTTGATAGTAACAATGTTAACCAATGTTCTTTTAGTTTGGCAAAACAGAGAAAAACAAAGTCCAATACAAATAAATCCATTTGAAAGAAAGAAGGAAACTCATACGTTTTTTGTATTTTTGTGGATAAAAATATATAGGGGAGAAGTGGGAGGTATGGGACACTTTTTAAATAATATTTTTTTTAAATTATTTATTAGCTCCTCGTGAAATAATAATCCTAGGATATGTTAGATAGCCCTTTGGCCTACTCAATTTTTAAAATATGACTGATAAAAGTATTCTTTAAAATGAAGTATAATGGATAGTGTGAGGAGCTGCAAATGTCCCATACCACCCATACCACTGGGAGGAGTGGGACACTAGTAGGGAGGTCCGGGACAGGATGTAATAAATGTTTTTTTCAACACAATAGAAACTTTTTTTTTATTGTACATTGTATTTTGACAATTTAACCGGAAATACAAAACAATGATTTTACTCTCTCTGTACCTCCAGATGATATTGGTGCAGGCAACTTAAGCAATATATCCTGTTTCTCAATAACGCTATTGTCCCCCACATTTGGAAAATAAAATTTACAGATTCCTCCCTTTTTACGCATGAATTGAACTTCAACTTCATCTAATGAATCACACTTCAATACTCTCCCAACATAATAAACAACACACTTTTTAGTACAAAATTTACCAAGCACATAACCGTCAATCTTAAGATTCACAGAACTATTATTCCAATCTATTTCTTTCATTTCATCCTCCTCAGAACTCAGAGATATTTCTAGATCATCATCTGTATCTCGATATGGAATTTGTACTTCCTCGGACAAAGACTCAGAATCTTCACAAACTTTCTTCTTATTAGATATATTGCGGATGGCTACAGATAATTTACCAGACTTCTTCCTTTCTCTCTCAAGAGCTAATCTTTCGGCCTGTGCTTTCTCTGGTATACTAGTTAAAATACGACTTCTGCCTCTCTTCCTTTCTCTTCGAGCTTCTTTGCGTTGTGCAGCTTTAGGAAATGGTCGGATTTGATCAGGTGTAATCAGGATTTTCATTGGCATTATAAGTTCTTGAGTGCCGTTAGAATCTTCAGAAGTTGATGGTTTTTCAAAAGATATAGAAGGATCTTTTGAGGAATGATGTGAACTGGCTGTATGATCAATTTCAGGATATTCTTGTTCTGCTGAGGAAGAAGTACCATTAGCTTGTACAGATGGAAGAGGCCGGTCAGTACTGAAGACATTAGAAATTCTGCTTCACTGAATGGCTCACTGTTGAAAGGGTAGATGCCAGTCTTTCAAAAACCAGCAATAATGTTCTTCTGCGTTACAGTCAAAGGGTAAGCTTGTCACACAAGATCACCTATGCGATAGATGGATATGGTTTTGCCTGGGTGATTCAGTAGCCAATCATTACAAACTCTGTTATATTGACTTTTAAATGGGGCAAAAACAGATACATCGAGGGACTGTAGTCTGTGACTACAATGTGATGGAAACGTTAAAAGTAAAACTCCCTTTTCTTTTGCTGTCATTACCACTTCTAAACCCACATGGCTCTCGTGGTTGTCTAAAATTAACAATATTGGTTGTTCTTTAGTGCATTTTGTGTGACGAATTATGTGTTCTAGACTCTGTTTAAAAAGATCACTTGACATCCAACCTGTCTTGCTAGTTAGTGCAATGCTGCCTGGAGGAGCACCATTTAAGAAAAACTCCTTATATCTGATTCTGGGAAACACAAGTACAGGTGGTAAAGCGTTTCCTATTGCATTTACTATAAAAAGACCAGTGATTTGCTCCCTCCTTTCAGCTGATGTCACTTGTCCTACTTGCTTTTCACCACGCTTAGCCACAACATTGGGTGGAATATTTCAGGGCACTTGCATATTGCCATGCTAGAATTCTGACCTGAACTGATGTTAAACTATGATGCATTCTACTTGCAGCCAGGATATATTCTACTAGAGCCAATTCTTGCTCTTCTGAGAATACCATACCACATATCAAATTAGAACAAAAAACAACGCATTCCTTGTTGGGAGCTTCATCATATTTCTTCAAATAGCGTTGAAGAGCCGATTTTGAAATACTATAAGTTTTTGCTACCTGCCTTATACTATTCCCTTCTTTAATCTGCTGAATGGCCTCCACAATGCGAGACTTTAATGGAGCAGTCCTCTCAGAATTTTTCTTCTTCCACTTATGAGGCATCTTACACTATAACAAAGGAAAAATATACTATTAAAAGAATCTAAATAATATCAAATTAAAAATAATACAACAGGGGAGGTCTGGGACAATGTCCCAGACCTCCCACGCATGCTATGTCCCAGTCCTCCCAGTGGATCATTTTACAATAAATCAGTGAACAAACATAACCTCAAGGTGTCCCAGCGTTTTGTATTATATAATTTACACACTTTAATAAAAGCTTATCATTATATTGGTTTCTATATTGCCTTGAAATATTATAATAATCAGAAAAAATAATTTATATTTACAAGTTAAATTCTTACCTTTCAAAAATGAAAATCAATAATATTCATACTTATTAAACTGTTTATTCGGGCTGTTGGGCCGTTGTCTTCTGTTGAGATTTGTTCTCGACGTTTCGCCAACACTAGGGGTTGGCATCTTCTGGAGATGTTGATGCTTCGCTTGTAAGCAGAAACTGACAGTTTCTGCTTACAAGCGAAGCATCAACATCTCCAGAAGATGCCAACCCCTAGTGTTGGCGAAACGTCGAGAACAAATCTCAACAGAAGACAACGGCCCAACAGCCCGAATAAACAGTTTAATAAGTTAGACGATGGCCGTGAAAGCCTAACGCAATTTATCAATAATATTCATGTTTTAAATATTTGAGATCTGTCAAATTCTCTACTTTTAATATAAGATTGATGTTCACTTATTCTAACATTTTTTGGCCTTGATGTTTCACCTAAATAAAACTGATCTCATTCACAAGGTATTTTATAAATGCAATTCTTTGTCCTGTCTTGTTCATTGTTAGGTTTGGTTTTAGACAAAATAGATCTCAACGTGTTTGTTGTTTTGAATGTTGTTGAAATGTTGAATTTATTTTGATAGTTGAAGTTGAAGTTTTTCTGATAATACTTTTATGTATGGTATTGTTATTTACCTCGTATTATTCCTTGTGTATGTATGCTGTAGGATCTCGTTCTAAGTTGTTCTGCTCTATTTGATCGATTGTTGAAAATTCCTTATTTATAAACGATAAAGGATAATCATTTTTTAATAAAACAGATGTTAACAAATGTTTTTCCTCCAAGAACGAATTTTCGTTATAACAAGTAATTTTGGCTCTATCGTATAAGGATTTAATGATTCCCTTTTTAATATTAATATTGTGATTTGATTTGAAATTTAAATATATGTTGGTGTGTTAGTTTTCTATACACTTGAGTCTCATATCCAGTATCGTTCTTAGAGATTAAAACATTCAGGAAAGGTAATGTGTTATTATATTCCTTTTCCATGGTAAATGTTATTGTCTCCTCTTTATCGTTTATATCATTTAGGAATGTGTCCAACAACTCTGATCCATGAGGCCATATTGAAAATACATCATCTACATATCTCCACCATACTGTGGGTTTTAAATTTTGTTTAGAAATAATATTTGTTTCAAAATCTTCCATAAATATATCGGCCAATAATGGAGATAAACTAGAGCCCATTGCTAGACCAAAATTTTGTTTATAGAATTCATTATTTAGTTGAAAATATGTTTATAATGTTAATAACTCCATTATAGCTGATATGTTTAGTTTTGTTCTAGTTGCCAATATATCATCACTCTCGAATTTTGTTTTGACTATATTTAAAGTCTTATCTAATGGCACATTCGAAAATAAATAACGTACTTTAACCTTTAATTGTGGCTTATTTCCATTTAAATATTAGTTATATTAATTTCTGTTGCACAGTATAAGATTGAATAAATTTCTGCCTGGATCATAGTGATATGTTCCCCTAGTGGAATAGAAGTGTTTATATTTTCACCACTAATAAATATACGTGCATCCGGCACTTTTAGACCCGTCTGTGTATCAAACATAATCATGCAGTCTACTTGGAAAAGCATTTTAGGTCTCTATCTGGGTACCATATGGTCAGAAATCATTATCCATTTGGAATCCTTGATTTTATTTATGATGTTACTATGTCCTAATCTAAGCGTTACGTTGCTCAAGTTTTCTCGAAGTGTTTAATATCCCATTCTTGTCTTTTCATTTTTATACGTTATAACGTTGTCGTAAGGAGGGAGCTCCAGTAGGAACTCTACAGCTGCTGTTGCTGTGCCCTTAAGAGCCTCAGTGATTTCAAAGATAAGCAAGTCTTTGTACCTTACTTAGTTTGAGGATGGCACATTTTTTGCTGCACCTATGTCCACCATAACACTAATGCATATGTGATTGCTGGTTTTACCATTGTGTCATAAATACCACATGACTTGTCTGTTGTCTGGTTACCATTACCGTAAATACTACTTTTTTGGTTACTCGTTTTATCTACTGATTCAATGTAAGGTTTGAGTCTGAAATTACCCCAAGATATTTTACATCACTCACCAGATTTAGAAGTGTAACATTTAGAGTTAGAAGACCCAATCATTCTATTTTTTTTTAATTTCATGATTTTTGATTTCTCGTAGCTTACATTAAGCCCTACATTTAATGTCCATTATGTAACTAAGGTTAGCGCCGTTGCATTTTATCCCTGACTATGACTTTTATGTGTGCCAGTGCCAGTATTATTTGCCGTGGACTAAGGCGGACATGGGATTAAAATATATTAATAATGGCCATAAAATAATGTTGCATATGGGATTAGAGGTATTGATACCACACCTATGCAAGCTCCTCAAAGCCATTTTAGCATGGGGGATCGTACCGGAAATATGGCAAAAGGTCAAAGTCATATACTTGCCTAAGGTAGGTAAAGTATCAGACCTAACACCAAAGTTATATAGACCGATAAGCCTATCTTCTTTTCTATTAAAAACGCTGGAAAGGCTTCTTGATAGGTACATCAGAGACGAAGTGCTAAAAGATAATCCTCTAAGCAATCGTCAATATGCATACCAACCTGGTAAATCTACGGACTCTGCGTTGGATGATCTAAATAGGCTTATCTCAAAGTCAATGGAAGACAAAGAGATAGCAATGGATGCTTTTTTAGATATAGAAGGGGCATTTAATAATGTTACCACCAGCTCTTTGATAGGGCCTATGAGTAGACGAGGCGCACCTGCGGTAATATGCAGATGGATAAGGGCATCCCTGGAGAATAGGACAGTAATGTCCACTCTGGGTAAAGCAATCATCAAAGCAAAAGTAGGTGGAGGCTGTCCACAAGGAGGAGTTCTGTCCCCTCTACTTTGGGCAACCTTGGTAGATGATCTCCTTAGAAATCTGTCCACAGAAGGCTTTTATTGTCTAGGATATGCTGACGATATAGCAATCGTTGTCAGGGGCAGGTTTGCTCAGGTAGTGTATGAGAGAATGCAAGCAGCCCTAAATATAGTTGACGACTGGTGTAAACAAGAGAGACTGATAATCAATGCTCAGAAAACACAAATTGTCAACTTCACCAAAAAAACAGCACTACAAGGCCTAAAACCACCGGTGCTGGAAAGAACAGAGATTTCATTTGCCAAAGAAACAAAATACCTTGGGGTATATTTTGATCATAGGCTTACATGGAATACTCACATTCTAAAAACCACACAGAAAGCTACTATGTCCTTGGGCAGATGTAGAAGAATGTGCGGTAAGAATTGGGGACTTAACCCCAAAATGACTCTATGGTTATATACAAGGGTTATTAGACCCATGATAACCTATGGCTCGGTGAAGTGGTGGACAAAGACGCAGCAAGTGGGAGCAATAAAGCTGCTAGGTAATACACAAAGGCTAGCATGCTTGTGTATTACGGGGGCCTTAAAAACAACTCCTACTGCATCGCTGGAAGTCCTGTTGAATCTACCACCACTTCATATCTTTATACAGGGCGAAGCCAGATCCGTGATGCACATATTAATCCATAGTCAGCGACATATAAGCCAGATGCATGGTACTGACAACAGAAAGCTAATCGAGGAGCTAAAAGCCGATATTGTGATGGGGAAACCTATCGATGCAACAGTTACGAGATATAGCTTTAACAATAAGTTCACAATTAAGATACCAGGCAGGGAAGACTGGAATAAAGGTGTACCCATACAAGCTGCTGCTACCTGGTACACGGATGGCTCAAAAACATCGGAGGGTGTGGGAGCCGGCATAGTAGGGACAAATCAAGGGATAGATTTCCCGGTAAGTATATCTAAGGATGTGACAGTTTTCCAGGCGGAAATAACTGCAATCCATCACTGCGTGGAAGAAATAGAAAGGCAGGAAAGAACGTTCTGTTCAGTTGCCATCTTCACAGATAGTCAGGCAGCGCTTAAGGCACTTAATTCTGTATAGGTCAACTCTAAG
This sequence comes from Diabrotica undecimpunctata, assembly GCF_040954645.1. NCBI lineage: Eukaryota > Metazoa > Arthropoda > Insecta > Coleoptera > Chrysomelidae > Diabrotica > Diabrotica undecimpunctata. The sequence continues at coordinate 87,002,761 of NC_092811.1, read as the reverse complement.
CTAGTATGGGATTGCGTGTGTGCCCTAAATAAACTAGGAGACCGTAGCAAGGTTACGGTAGCCTGGGTACCGGGGCACGAGGGTCATAAGGGCAATGAAAAAGCAGATGAAATGGCCAAACAAGGCTCATCATTGCCATTCATTGGACCGGAACCCTTCTGCGGAGTTGCTAAATCAGTAACAAGAACGGCTACAAGGAAGTGGGTAGCTCGCAAATCTCTGGAATGGTGGAGGAATTCACCAGGACAAAGACAGGCGAAACAGTTCATTACAGAACATTTGCCAAAATTTACGGCAGACCTAATAAGCAAAGACAGGAAAACAGTCAAGGTCATAGTAGGTCTTCTAACAGAGCACTGTAAGCTGAATAGGCACTTGAAGCTGATGGGATTATCAGATGATGACCTGTGCAGGTTCTGTCACCTCGAAGAAGAAACAGCAGAGCACATTTTATGTCAGTGTGACAGTCTGGCAAATGTGCGGTTCTTTGCATTAGGAGAAGAAAATCCACCGGCAAATAGCTACATGGAAGGTACAGTCTCGAAGCTACTAGACTTTATAAAAAGGGTCAGGCTAGAGAATGTTATCTAGGACTAGAAGACCACAATAGATCTGAAAAGGTCGCAGTGGAATAGGCCGAAAGGCCACCTCTCTTAATCTAATCTAATCTAAGGCGGCCAGGTCATTCGCATAGACCAAGATATGATACATGTCGTCGCTGCATCTAGCTATCAGCCCATCCATAACTAGATTCCACAAGAAAGGACAAAAGACACCCTGCTAATGGCTTCTGGCTATCTATGATTCCCCAGTAACGTTGCATATATCATACAAATTCTGAGGATGCAGTTTATCTGTCGGCAGGTTGTTTCCTTGTCGGTCAGATAGGCAAGCGGGCTAGGCGGCCGATTCTCATTCGCTTCACTGTCGAATGATTCAGTGGATGTGGGTTCGAGCTTCAGCTCGGTGTACAGAAAAATAAAAAAGATTAAAGCAGCAGTCTAAAATTCTAGATGAATCTGCGGCTTAGACTAGAATATGCTGGTGTCTGATCGGCCTATGGTGGAGCAGTACGGCAAGAGATAAGGGCTTGCGGCTCGGTGATACTCCTTTATAGATCCCTACCGGAAGGACATGGCGCCTAAAAACCGGTGTATATATAGGTTGTTTCCTTTATTCCTTTTATAAAAAACGTCCTTGTGATTGATGTGTTGTTAAATGCTCCCTCCATATCGAGCAATGCATCCAGCATCACCTCTGGGTTTTCCCTCAGTGTCGAGTGAGAATCAGAGTCGAGTGAGAATCAGAGTCACTCGATACTGAGGATTAGGCAGATTGAGACCTCACTGCCGTTTGGCGGTTCTTGTATTTATACAGAACACGAACTGGTACGTCATGAGTGAGGGAGTAGGCAGATTAAGATCCCGAACTCAAACGGAACCGTATCCCTCTTGATAATGGCTCCAAAATGGGTGCCGAAACGTCGAGTATTAAATTCTCAACGTGGTTCTTCCCGATGTTTATATATATAACGTGGCTCAAATGACTTTATTGTCCATTTGGATATTTTATTCTGATTTACCACTTCTTTTGTGATAAGCCCCTTTCCCATTGCCCATTCCCTAAAATCATAAGTTACGGTCTACAATTCAGTTTGTTGTTATGTGTCTAGTGGTATCAGGGTTGTTGTCAACTTAAGAAAGTGCATCCTGAAAAGTACTTTTATGATCTCTTTACAACTCGTGTATTCAACTGTCTCCTTTAGCCTTTTGTATTATCGACCAACTTCATTTTATCTATATAGATAGAACCAAATAGAAATATATAAGTATCATATGATGTACCATACGATCAAATAAAGACCACATTACTAATTCATAAAAATCAGTCTTGGTATTGCTTATTTAGTAACAACAGATCAACCCATTTTTTAGATCATGTCATTAATTTTCCATATTGTTATGGTACCATATTGTTAATTTTTTACCAAAATAAATATACAGTAATGTTTTCTTTTATTTGATTACAACTTAAAGGACAACATAAGTTATATTGATAAAATAAATCCGAAAGAGAAAAATATGCACGAGGTTTTGCAAGGGTAATCTATACTTCTTTATATATATATATATATATATATATATATATATATATATATATATATATATATATATAATATATATATATATATATATATATATATATATAATATATATATATATATATATATATATATATATATATATATATATATATATATATATATATATCTATATATGAAAATTACTTAGTTCTCGGGAAGAACCGCGTTGAGAATTTATTACTCGACGTTTCGGCACCCATTTTGGAACCATTATCAAGAGTGATACGGTTCGGTTCGAGTTCGGGATCTCAATCTGCCTACTCCCCTCACTCGAGACGTACCAGTATCGTATTCTATATTGCAAGAACTGTCTCTCGGCACTGAGGTCTCAATCTGCCTACTCCTCAGTGTCGCAATAACGACCAAACTGCGTAGTCCAAAGGGTTAAAATCGCATGACCGAGGAGGCCAATGAATCGGAGCTTCTGCACCTCTACCAATCCATCGATTCGGAAAATGATTACTCAACCAATTACGACACCTTCTATCAAAGTGTGGTGGAGATCCATCGTGCATAAAAAATAAAGATCTTCGTTCGTTTAGCGTTAAATCTTCTAATATCTCGAATAAGGAATTGTTTAAAAAATCAAGATACATATCACCATTTAAATTTCCAGGTAGAATATGATAACCTATTAATTTGTTACCTAAAGTTGCTGCCCAAACATTAACTTTAAATGAGTGTTGGTAATGTGATACCCTTTTGAATCGTGGATTCTTATCACACCAGTAGTGTGCAGTATGGAAGTTAAACATACCTTGTCGCGTAAAGGTGGCATCGCCCGTAAAAAGAATGCATTTTAAAAAATTTGGATTGTGGGCTGTCCTTTGTTGCAATGTTTCACAAAAATCCACTCTAACCGGTAGATCATCTGGCAAGAGCTCTTGAACTTGTCTGTAATGATAAGGATGTAATTGCTGTTCTTTCAGTATCCGCCAAGTACTCGAAGAAGAAGTATTTGTTTGTCTTCCTATATTCCTTACGCTAACTTTTGGATCTTGATCAAGTAAATTTAAAATAATATTTTCTTTATTAGTTGTTCTTGTTATTCTTGATCTACCAGAATTTATTTTATTTGGTCTCACATTCCCAGTTTCTCGACAACGTCGTTAAACGGCTCTAAATGTTTTTTTGCTTGTTAAGTTTCTTCTAGGAAACTTTTCTGCATAGCGTCTCACAGCTGCACTAGAACATCCTAAACATTCGCCTAAGGTTAATAACATGTCAGTGTATTCAACATTTAAGTACATTTTGATTTGATTTTACAAATAACAAGGTTTCAAAACTCTAATTATTGTTGATTTATCGTCATAACAATCAATAAATGTCAGATTTCCATGGCACACTTGGAGAAAATAGAGGTATATCTATTAGAACTTTATCATTACTACCAGCATCAATTATTACTTCATAATTTTCAAATCAAAATATTCCGAAAACGGTACACAGTATCGAGTTTTACCAAGAGTACCTTTTTCGTGTAAAATTGAATGGTGTTTAAGTTTACTTGAAATTTTGATTAATAATTATACTCTTAAAAAAGTTATATTTAGATAGATAGATAATACTTAGTACGATCCGTGTAACTAGCTCCCTCTATGAGAATCAGATATAAAAACAAATTCGTGGGATGTATCAGCTTCCAAAACATATTCGTATCAAATTTCATTACAATGTTGCCAGTAGTTTCGGCATAATCGTAAATAATGCGTAAATGCGTTTTTTCTTAAACGCCCTGTATCTTGAAAACGGATGGCGTTACAAAAATTTTTTACTAAGCAAACCCCAATTATTTTTCAGTTTTTTACCTACCCTAGAGACGGGGTTACCTTTTTTTGAAACACCCTGTATATATATATATATATATATACAGGGTGTACATATATATATATATATATATATATATATATATATATATATATATATATATATATATATATATATATATATATATATATATATATATATATATATATGGCCTAAGAGGACAAACTTAAACTTCCCGTACTTCGAATCGGCCTCAATATAGTGTTTTGACTCATTTCAGCATATCCCTGTTTCATCAGACACTCGGGCTGCTACAGTTTTCTCGTCATCATCAGATCTATTCATTAAGTAATTGACGACCGGTTTCGATCACTACAGTTTTCTGGTCATCAATAGGTCATAAGTAAAGTATAGATTAGAGGTGAATGCAGTCGCAGATTCTGTCTCTGTACCAAATACTCAGCCAGAAGTTGGTTCATGATGAAGAAGAGACTCTGAACTAGGTATAAAAAATGCCTTTCTCGAGCTCAACAAAAAAAGATGAAACGAGAGGCAAAAATGGTTCTGAAACATTGACCATAGGAAATCCACATAAAACTAAAGCGCGGTGGTACCGGCAAAATCCGAGGGTAACAAGAGACTACCAGGGAGAATAACATAATTTCCAACAAAAAAGAGTGCCTAAAAAATCAAGGAACTGTAACGAGCAGAGTAGATCAAATCTCTCTCTCTCTCTTGTCGTTTCCCCATTACTGAGGATTGTGATTTCTTCCAATATTCCTAACAATTTTCCTACATTGGTCTCTATATTTATTTGTCCTAAGAACTTCGCAGAATAAGTTTCCAGCTGAATTCTTAATTTGGTCGGACCATCTAGTTGGTGATCGTCCTCTTGATCTTCTCCCCGGAACGTTTCCAGAAACAATTAATCTCTCCAAACTATCGTCACCTCTATGAACCACGTGACCGAAAAATTGCAGAATAGGTCATATACAGGTCATATACAGGATACAGTTCAATAGGCATCTCGAGTTGGTTTAAATCAAAGGCATCAATTTTTTGGCGCTTGCGTCTGCGAAGAGTCCAAGTCTCTGACCCGTATAGAAATATTGAGAATTCACCAGTCTCATCTTGATATTTTGAGAGATAGAAAAATCTGCGGAAACGGCATTGAACTATCTCATATAGAGGGTGAAGTATATTCCAGTAAACCAGGAGGTGATATTAGGTGCATTTATCGATATGTAGAGAGCATTAGACAATACTTCCTGTAAAGAAACCACAAGAGAGATAAGTCTAAAAGGAATAAACGGAACAAGCTTCGGATAGGTAAACTGCATGCTGAGCAGCCGTATATACACACAAAGTTACTGGGGATACAGCAGAAGCTGCCAGCAGGGCGGAGTCTTATCTCCTCTATTATGGAATGGGTAATGGCTGCGCCGGTTTAACCAGGGGTCTTTTCGGGGATGTAGCACCGGGCGGTTGAAGGTTCCAGGGCGGTACGCGCGAAGCGCGTGCTGTTCCGAAAGATATGGTTATGGTAAAATAAAATTTGCATACAAATCCACATAATATAATAATAATAATAAAATTTTGTTTTATCAATAACTTTGAAACTTAACAATTTATAAATAAATTATTATTATTACCGTCGACGTATATGGTTTATGCACGGTGTTCAGTTTATGTTATCTAAATGTCAGATAACGTACAAACATGCCGCCGTAAAATTATATCATTTTACAGCATTTAAGAATAGTGTGCGAACACCGCAAAATTGTAACACCATGTTTATACCTCGTACAAACGTACAACTAAACTACGGTAAGAGGTTTGTCTTACATTTGAAACTGTATAGGTAATTATAATCTGTAAATAAAACATTAATATAATAAATATTCAATAGAAAAATATGGTAGGGCGGAAACACACTGGATCTTTCTGGCGTAAAAGGAAACAAGAAAAGCAGGAAATTCAAAATAAAATTTTGAAAGATATACTCAAAATGAAAGCATTTTTTACAAGGGATGGAAATCAAGAAGACGACACTACAAATATTTCCCAACCCGGCCCTAGTTTTCGTGCTACTAGTGATAAATCTATTCATATTCGACCACATGAACCTATTTTGGAGACCAGAATTTCAGAATCAGTGCCAGAGTACTTAGTATCACCTGATGAAGCAACCCCCAGTAACTAATGTAAAGCATATATAAATTTTTTGTAACGAGTCTAAAATACAAAAAGATAACGGTGCCTTACAAATGGTAACTAAAACAGGACAATAACAAGTAATTTTTTTATTTCTTTTCAGATCCAAAACAGGATTTACCTAATTTTAAACATCCAGCACTTTGGCAAGATTGCCATAATTATGCAGAAATGATTCTAAAAATGGGTCGAACAGAATCTTACAGACATGGACTTGGTCAAATGTCAAAAAGCAATTTCGGTGAACAAAACAGGTATGCCAGTAAGCAAATATAAAAAACTGGTTAATGGAGAAGTGGTTTGCCGCAATTGAGTAATTTACTCCGGGAGCACTGGCAATATATTTTGTCTTTTTTGTGTCTTATTTGAAAAAAAAAGAACCAATTTAAAACTGGATATTCATTATGGAATAAAAGTAAGGATAGATTTGACGAACATGAAAGATCCAATGATCATATAGATAATCTGAAAATTTATACGACTCGCTTATTAAAGCAAGGAAGAGTTGATGTGGAACTGGAAAAGGAAATAAGCACTGCGAAAGAATATTGGGTTAAAGTACTAGAAAGAATTATAGGTGTAATAAAGTTTCTGGCTACCAGGGAATTGTAATTTAGAGGTACTCATGAAAGAATTGGCGAAAAACGGAATGGAAACTACTTAGGTTTACTGGAACTATTGTAAGAATATGATCCATTTTTAAAAGATCATATTAATAAACGAGAAAATTTAGGTAAGGGCAAGACGTCATATCTATCAAAAGATATATGTAACGAATTACTGAATATTTCGTCTAATCGAATCATTGATGAGATCGTTAGGCAAATAAATGCAAACAAATACTATTTTATAAGTGTAGATTCAACACCTGACATAACACACCATGACCAACTTTCAGTGATTTTGAGATATTGTAACAATAAAGGGAATCCCGTGGAAAGATTCACTCGTGGGATTTTAAAAATCACTGGGCATAGCTCACAAGAACTTGAGGAAACAGTTATTGGGATGTTAGAGTCTTTGAAATATTAGATATTAAGAACTGTAGAGGCCAGTCTTACGACAATGCCAGTAATATGAGTGGCAAGTATTCTGGTTTGCAAGCACTTATTAAAGTTTACAATGGTTTAGCTCTCTTTGTGCCGTGTGCTGCTCACTCTTTAAATTTGGTTGTCCAAAATGCAGCAGGTTGTTTTTTGGAATCAAATGTTGGTACAAGCTATCTAGAATTTTTTCTCCGTGTCTACATACAGGTGGGAGTTATTGTCTCGTGCAATAAAGGATTAGCCTAAGTCGGGGCAGACACTGTTACCAAAAAGAGTGAATACAACCCGTTGGTCTTCTCATTTTAATGCCGTACAACGTTAAAAAGAAATTACGGTTTGATTAAAACATGTTTGAAATGTCAACGGATATAAATGAAAAAAATGTAGTAAGAGTTAAAGTTGCCGGTTGCCAGTTGTAGTTGGCCTATTATGATAGCAGCTAAGATTGTAGCTGGCTACACTTGCGGTACACACAACGTGGTTAATTGGGGTGTCCAATCAAATAGGGGGACAAGAAAAAGTTAAAGATCTAGAAAAAACTACAACAAAAAATATTGTCTTAGCGGATAGCATAAAGAAATGTATCGCCTTGTCCTGACATTTCAGAAAATTAACAAATATGAAGGCAGTGGCAAGGATAATCAAATGAATATAATTTATACAAATACATATACATAAATTTAATTATCAATAAAACAAATTTATTAAATATATTATATAAAAGATTCTAGCTACATATACTAATTAAAATTTAAATTAACACATTAAACATTAAAAGGATAAAGGAATTAATTTTTCTGATAAGCTTATCAGAATAAGCTTATCAAAAAAATAAAAAAAACAACATTTAAAACAATAAATAACTTAAATCTATTCTATCCAAAACCAAACCTAACAACAAAGAAGAGAAATTAAAGAACTACATCTATGAAATACTCTGTGAATGCAACAATTTTTTATGTAGGAGAAACCGTAAGATCTCTAAGTGTGAGGACAAACGAGCATACGACATACATCAAAAACAGGTACTTTGATATATCATAGACATGCAAACATGCCTGGGACAATGAACGTAGAGTACGATGAAAAGATGAAGCAATAGTCATGAAAGAAACAGATATGAAAAAAAAATCAAAAAAACAGCGCTCATCTTACTTAATAATGAAATATGTGTAGTAAACCCATCAGCAGAATGTGGCAGGCTTTGGTATCAAATACTATAAGAAGAAGTCATCAACAAGAATATATCAACAATAGCGGAACAACGCTATTGTTGATATATTCTTGTTGTGAGCTCTTACTCACATTTGCTAAGGAAAAAGAGTTGGTAATCACCAATACACTCTCCAAATTACCACACAGAGGGTTATACACATCGCGCTTACCCGGTGACACGCCAGAAAATCTGATAAGAAACCAGATTGACTATATTTTAATAAATAAAAGATTCAAAATCTCAATAACATTAGTGAAAACCTACCCTGGTGCAGATATTAAGACAGACAATAACCCAATTGTCATCAACTAAGAGATGATGACATAAAACAAGAAGTACGGGAATATCTGAAGAACAACATATCTAAGTCAGAAGTAGTTAATGATGTTGACACAGAAATAAACCACTTAGAAAACATTGGGAAGGAAATATTAGACCAATACCTGCGACCGAAAAAGACAGAAAAGAAAAAACCATGGATGACCGACGGTATATTACAGATGATGGACAGAAGAAGAGAATCCAAGCGGAAAGACTACGTTGCATATCAATTTCTAGACAAAGAGATAAAAAAAAAGCTGTCAGAGAAGCTAAAACTAGAAATCTGGAAGAACAGTGTGAAGAAATCGAGATATTGGAACGTAAACACGATTCCTTCAACCTCCACAAAAAGATCAAAGAAGCAGCAGGCATCTATAAATCAAAAAGTCCGGGACACTTAACAGACGCTCAAGGAAATCCAATAGTTCATATTGAACAAACAAAAACAACATGGATGAACTATGTGACAACAACATTCGAAGACGATAGAAATATCACCATCACACAAAATAAAAATGATGATATCGGACCACCTATTCTCGAAGCCGAAGTAGAAGCTGCTATAAACAACATTAAGGAGGGAAAAGCCGCAGGACCAGACGAGTTCTACTCAGAATTTTTGAAAATTATGGATAAAGACGAAGTAAGAAGACTACTTACCTTGATCTTCAACAACATATACCAAAGTGTAAAAATACCCCAACAGTAGCTAAGATCAACTTTTTTAACAATCCCTAAAAAACCCAATGCCAAAAAATGTAAAGATTATCGAATAAAAAGCCTTATGAGCCATCTACTCGAGAGGCACTTTTTGCAATACAAATTCTCTTTCAAAGATGTAGAGACGTGAATTTTGATGTATATGTGTGTTTTGTTGATTACCAGAAAGCATTCGATATAATAAAACATGACGAACTGATGAAAATATTAAATTCAATTGGTCTAGACAGCAGAGATCGCCGTATAATAAACAATATCTATTAAAAACAAACTGCATCTGTTAGAGTTGGGGATCAGTTAACAGACGACATAAAGATAAAAAGAGATGTGCGACAGGGATGTATATTGTCCCCATTATTGTTCAATACATATTCAGAGCACATTATGAACCTAGCGCTAACCGACATAGACGAGGGAATACTTATAAACGGAGAACGATTGAGCAACATAAGATACGCTGATGATATTGTCATTTTTGCAGACAGTCTTGAAGGTCGGCAGACAGTAAGTAGCAGGTTTGGGCTTGATTTTAACATCAAAAAAACCAAATACATGGTTATAAGCAAAAACAATATACCACCTGGTCAATTACTAGTTAACCAACAACCTATAACACAAATCACCAACTTTTAATATCTGGGTGAAAACTTAAATAAACAGTGGGACCAATCGACGGAAATTAAGATAAGGATCGAGAAGGCAAGATCAGCTTTCGTCAAAATGAAAAAAATCTTATCCACGATATAAAATTAGAAATAAAAGTTCGTTTACTAAAATGCTACGTATTCTCCGTTCTTTTATATGACGTGGAGTCATGGACCTTAACTAAAGCATCAATGAAGAGACTCGAAGCATTTTAGATGTGGTGCTATAGACGCATGTTGAGGATTTCCTGGATAGACAGAGTTACCAACGAAGAAGTACTACATAGAATGGGTAAAGAGTGCGAACTAGTCGTAACCATAAAATGTCGCAAACTAGAATATCTGGGCCATGTAATGCGCAATGAACAACGATATGACCTACTTCGGACCATACTTCAAGGTAAAGTGCATGGGAAAAGAGGTCCAGGACGAAGAAGAATATCCTGGCTGCATAACCTGCGAAAATAGTTTAATTTAACCACTACCGGACTTTTCAGGGCAGCAGTCAACAAAGTCAGAATAGCCATGTTAGTGTCCAACATCCGTAACGGATAGGCACCATAAGAAGAAGTGGAATAAGAAACCCCATACACATAGTCGTCTATCACACTTAATACACATGCAACACACAACACACGTTCAAACAGAAACGCTCTACACATATACAGACGTTTACAGCACATATTAACAAAACCAAACAGTTAGAAAATTCAGAGTTTAAAATTTTCATGGGGCAAAACATCCACCCCACATCTATTCAGCTACATGGCTGTTGCCTATAATACCGTGGCCAAAAGTGAATCAACCACCCATTTTGTAAAATGACATAACCTTGTTAATAACCGTGGCGGATAAACGCCTTGTTTTCAACAAAACTATTAAATAATCATTTTCTTAAAACAATTTCCGGAGTGAAGGTCGAAAGGTTAAATTTTTTAGGTAAAATATAATTATTATTACAACCAATTGTGGCTTATTTCCATATAAAGGGGAGGGTGGTATATAACGGGACAGTTTTCTATAGTTTTTAATAACATTTTAAATTCTGGCGATATTTTATTCAATTTAGGTACATAGGTAGGGGGTAAATATTCGTTTAAAATCTATTTTTTTTTAATTTTTGCTTTGATATTTTACGCAAAACACTGACTGTCCCATTATGTACCCCATGTCCCATTGTATACCATCACTGGTATATATTGGGACACCCTATGGTTCATATTGGGACATAAGAAAATAATATTTTTAAAATGGTTTATTATATTTCTAAATAATCAGAACAAAAGCAAAACCAACATATTCGTAAAAATTTAATTAAAAAGCAAAAACTTAAAATTGGAAATAACCAGAAATAAAACATATTCGGTAAAAAAAATAAAAAACTCAATATGAAGTACACTAAACTAACTAATAATTCATGTTATAAGAAGATAGATCATAATCAAAACTAAGCTTTTTCATAGATCTCTGCGTTCCTCCAAAAATTGCAGGTTTGGGTAACTTTTGAATTATTTGTCCTATTGTAACAGTGTCTTCGTCTCTTTCATCAGGGAAAATAAAGTTAGTTGAAGTAGTCTTGCATTTTTTAAAAAGTTTATGGAATAATTATCTGCCTCTATTTTTTCTATTTGTCCTATAAAATGCTTGTATGATTTCTTGGTAGTATATTCAACTATCACAAAATCTTTGATCCTTAAAGTTTTATCCTGAGAAATATTTTGTAAATCTTTGAAATCATCCTCCAGATCATTGTCATAGTAATCAACTACTGCTTTTGCAATATCACTTTCGGAAGATGTTTCATCAAAAACCTTCCTTTTTTGCATTGTGAGCAACTTTCTTCCGTGCTTGTTTTTCCTTTTCTTTCTGAATTCTCTCCTCCTTACTTTTCTTTTTCTCATCCATAAAAGGTGAACTAGTAAGAATTGTAGATTTAAGTTTAGGCCGGCCCTTCCTGATATTTTTTCTCTGCTCTGCCTTTGGGTAAGGTTTAACTTGCTCCGGCGAAAGAAATTCATCTGTTTGATTTACACCATGATTACTAGAGGAAGGTTCTGGCTCTGAATAATTTTGTGGCTTTTCATTATTGTCATCGGTCTGTATGTTAGCTTCTAAGGGTCTATCTGTAACATAAGAGCTGAAAAAGTCCTCCTCTTTGAAAATTTCAGAATCTACAGGTGATATTCCAGTTTTTCCAAATGACGACAAAATATTAGTAGGGGTAAAAGCTTTTGGTAGTATTTTACTCACAATACCGGCAACATCATAAATAGTAACAAGAACACCTGGATGGTTAATCATACAATTATCAGTCTCTTAATCAGGCTCAATTGTTGAATAGACGTAGACATCCCACGTCAAGAGGCTGAAGTTTATAGCTGCAGTGAGGTGGTATTGTTAGTAATACTATACCATTGTCTTTGGAGTATTTCATAATTTTATAATCACAGTGAGCTTCGTGATTGTCCATAATTAGTAATATATTTTTTTCTTGACTACATCTTGTAACGTCTACTAAATGTTTAAGAAAATTAAGAAAATTATCGGTCGTCATCCAACCAGTTTTGAATGCGGCCCCTGAGATCCAACAGGTGCTCCATTTAACATATGGGATTTAAAATTTTGACGAGGAAATATAAAATAAGGAGGACAGTAATTTCCATTGGCACAAATCGCTATACACATTGTTACTAACGTACCTCGTTTTTTAACATAACACTTTTTAAATTATCGAAAAATGCCGATACGTTATGAGCATTAAAACTAGTAGCTCTGCTTAGGCTCGTTGCCTCAGGTGTTCTTAATGTCAAGTTGCTGCGAATTCTAAATTTTTGCTCTATTTTGCTCCCATGAGATTGGAATTCTTTTATTGTTTGCCACTGCATATTGGTAGATAAACTCACAAGTGGCTTTTATAGTGAGTCCATGACAAAGCCTACATGCTTTTATTAAGTAATCAGCCAGAAGTTTTTCTTCTTCATCTGAGAATATCTGCGTAAAGCCATAATTCCGATTAAAATTAAAAGTTTTTTTTTTCATCTTCACTACATCCCTTAAATTTTGAAACCATTATTTGCAAAGAAGATTTCGTAACTGCAAATTTGTCTGCTGCTGCACGTATTGACAATTCTCCAGCTACAACCATCTCACTGGCTTTTTTCATTTTTCTTATATACTCTTCATGATCTTGTTTACTTTTCTGAATGAATTTTAACTGATCCTTTCTAATGTGTTTTGGCACCTGTAAAACAAAACGGGCGTTAAGTTGCTTTACTCTTAAAGAATACAACAAGATTGATTATCTAAATATCTTTTTCGTAAATACTAAATATACAAAGGAACATCAAATTATGTTATGGTACATAGTGGGACACGTCCCTGTATATATCACATACTAGTGTCCCACTAAGTACTATTACATTAAATTTATAAACATCACTATCAGTTTGCATAAATCGTTTTTAGGAAAAATATACCAATACACATACCTTTTACACTCTTTCCAGCACCTAACTGTGAAATTTCAGAAACTTTAATAGTCTTGTTACGGAATAATAAGGCATACAAAGGACATAAAAAAGTTACTTTTCGTCTATGGAAACTTAATCGCAGCCATTACAGTCATATACTAAGTCGGTAAATAGCAACCTGCAAGTCAAACGAACTCTTCTATTGTTGGCTTTTAACGTTTAATTCAACTACATCTACTTTATTATAGATGACGAGATATTTCAATTGACCCATTATGTACCACGTCCCAGTATATACCACCGTCCCCAACATAGTATTGTCTTTGGACATCTCAATGATGTATTCTGTCCATCACTTTAATTTGTCGTTAGTATTCGACACTAGTTTCCTATTTGTACCGTTTAGTAGGTTTAGTAGGTATTGCCGGTTTTCTTTTTCTGTTGTTGTGAGTTAATTCTTTAATTTTATTTTTGTGTTTGTTAAAACTGTAATGCCTTTTCGGGTATTTTTCTATTTCTGCGCATGTTGTTTTTAACCATTCTTTGTTCGTTTGCTAAATTTTGTATTTTATTTGTTTGACAATGGTCATATTCCAGCCAATTACATTACCGTACTTCTACAATTTATTCATGATTCTTATTCCAGAATTCTGGAAGTTTATATCAGACTGTATGAGTCTAGTGGATGGGTAATATAATTATGTTTTCATTCTCTAATATTTCCATTTGGATTTTTTCTTGTCGAAATTTTTGATACCTTGTTTAACAACTGCCGTATGAGAATAATTTTCATCAACGTATAAATCTCTTATTCTTGTATACATATGTCGATTGGCTAACAACTCTCATCTGCCAAAAGCTGAATAACAATACATACCTATATTATTGTTAGATGGATTCTCGATCTGAAGGAAACGCAAATGTGCAAATATTTTTATCAAATAAGTTCCCAGTACTCCAAAGAAAAACTAAAATAAATCCGTTGCTATGGCGACGAAGTCACCAATACCGTGATAAAATTCTGTTTCCATTCAATCGTTCTAGTGTTCGATTAGAAACAAAATGTGCTAAAATCTAATAGGTATCAGTATGTTAATAGATAATAGTTGTTAGTAAGTGATAATAATATTTTATTACATTATATATAAAATCAGTGATAAACAGTTGATATAAGTTATCAATGAAGTTTATAAACAATTATTTGTTTTTGTCTGATTTCCTATCTTTAATAAAAAAAATTATATTAAAATATAGTTTAGTATTTAAATATTTAGATAGCTAATTCTACACACGCTTGATTAATCATTAAAATCAAAGTGATAATCAGTCATTCACACGTGTGTAAAAATTATATTTTATTAGAAACAAAAATGTTATGTGCCCCGATAGTTTGTAAAAGACAACTAAGGAGTTTTGCAGCGTGTATTTGACACTGTGCACACTAAAAGTATGAAAAGGCATATTATACAAAAGTACTGATGCAATTTTATTATCCAATATAAAGAAAAGAAAAAACGGTAGTGACTCATTTGTTCCCTTATTCCCATTTCTTCCATGTCGATACATACGGCATCAAACCACTTTCTTTGTCCCTCTGCTTTTCTTCCCTTGTTCTCCTCATTTTATGCGTTATTTCGGGTCTCTTATAAATCTCCATTAGCTCCTGGCTTGTTCTTCTGCGCCATTCCCCATTAGTCTTCTGTATTACACCAAAAACTTTTCTCAGGCTTTTCTTCTTCCAAATATCTTTTTTTTCATGTTTTTGATTCATTGTCCAAGTTTAACATCTGTACAATACTGTTGGTCTCACTATTGTTTCATATGTTGGGATCTTGGCTGCCTAGGACACGTTTTTTGCCTTCTACAGTGCGTTTAATAATCTTACTGCTTTGCTGCCTTTTAACAACCGCTTATCTATTTCTCTCTCTTCGTTCTTACTATTTGTAACTGTTAGTCCAATGTACTTAAATTCTCAAATTACAAAGTTCTTTTCTAAGGAACTCAAAGTTACCTTCTCACATTTGTACTCTGCCTCATTCGTCCTTAAAGTGATCCATTTATTTTCTTCTGCATTTTCCTCTCTCATTTCCATATACTTGGTTTTTTATTTATACCCAGGACATATTTTTTAGCTTCTTCTTCAAATTTTGTAAACATTTTTCGAACGTGTCAGAATACTAACTCATCTGCGAAACCTATGCATTATGGTCTTTTGTTAAACCGAAATCCGACAGGTGGGGTGTAGTACACCCCAACAATACTGAAGCGCCTAAAACATACGGAAATTTTGCATGTAGTGGCAACAGCGGCTAGATAGATTTCTATTGTATATCCATCTATGCGATGACACATAGTTTTAGGCCATCGTTTTAGTCATCGGTTTCGTTTCGCCAAGTATATTTGGTGCATAGAATAACTGTTATAATTGAAAGATCATTAGACAAAAGAAAAGTCTGTTCTGCAACCTTCCTAGATGTGGCACAGGCGTTTGATAAAGTCTGGCATAAGGGTTTGATACATAAACTTAAATCATTCATGCCTAAACAATATTCAAATATATTACAATCATATCTAGCGGTACAACAGACATTTTAGAGTTAAACAAGAAGATGCATACACTGATCTCAAGGATATTGAAGAAGGTGTTCCACAAGGGAGTGTATTGGGTCCAGTCCTATACCTAATATACACGTGTGATATACCTGAACTAGAAGACGACACCATAGCTACCTTCGCAGATGACACTGCTGTCTTAGCGGTAAGTGACACCGTCGAAGAAGCTACAGAAAAACTACAAAATTCAATAAATAAAATCCATGAATGGACCAAAAAATGGAAAATTAAGCTGAATGAGAATAAATCAGTCCATATGAATTTTACCAATAGGAGAATTAATAATATTCCAATTAGAATAAATGATGTCCAAGTGCCTATTGCAACATCAGTAAAGTACTTGGGGATTACTCGTGATGCGAAACTTCGCTGGAAAGCTCACGTGAAGAAGAAAAGAGAAGAACTAGGCATCCGCTACAAGAAAATGTATTGGTTAATGGGAAGACATTCCTCTCTATCCATAAATAATAAACTCCTAATCTATAAACAAATACTGAGACCAGTATGGACCTATGGTTGCCAACTCTGGGGCTGTGCCAAGCCTAGTAACATCAAAGTAATCCAGATATTCCAGAATAAAGTGCTGAGGTACATCGTAGATGTGCCTTGGTACGTTAGGAACAACGACCTTCACCGGGACCTCAAGATGGAAGACGTCAATCAGATAATCAAGAAATTTGCAGGGAGCCATTAACAACGACTCCATCATCATGTAAACGTCGAGGCTATCCAGCTCCTCGACAATACGAACCTAGAGAGAAGGCTCAAAACAACAAAGCCTTTTGAACTGGTATAATGAGTGAGTGAAAAGCAGAGTAAAGTGTTGTGCGAGTATGCATGCTAAATTTAATGCTAGTTATTAGAAATAATAGGAAAGATACTAGTGAGTAGACACCTAATTTTAAGATTTCATTAGTAATTTAAGTTAGAAACAAATTGATAATTGGTCTTACTGACCAGATTTTAATGTAAGTACACTTCTGTGTCTTTAGTAAAAAAAAAAAGTATATTTGGATTGAAAGCGGTCAGACCCCACGTGTCGGAATCGACGTAACAAGCCTTCGTCAACTACATCCATTTTTAGTTTGGAAACTCTGTGCTTTTTTGTAGATGGAGAATTGAACAGATTTCTGCTCGTGCAAGCTTTATCTGTTACCCGACCTTCCCTGACTATTTGTTGAACTGATCTTAAGCTTATGCCTGAAAGAAAGCAATTTTTTATTGGACCTGAAAAAATCTGAAAATAATACAAATATATTCCGTTTATTTTAGTTTTTATAAAAGTTAAATTTTTGTTGTTTATTTATATACCTTCTCGCAACTAAAAGATAAAAAATCTACTTTATGGAAGGGATATTTGTTATATAAGATCACGGTACTTTCATACATTAGTTACATTTTAACACGTAGTATAACAAATGAATTGTTGAGAATACCTAAGTCTAATAAAAATGTACATGCAAGATTTGCATTTCATCTAGCCTCAAAAGCTTACAATTTATTACGCCTTACTATTAGGAAGATTAAAAACTATAAAAACTTTTCACTTCAATCTAAACTATTCATAAATGGTAACTATAACTCGATTATAAAAATTTTGAATTGATGATTTTACTTTTATTTAAAACTAAAAAATCAACCATTTATGTATTAAAGTATAACCCAAAAGTTTGCTTTTTTTTTAAATAAAATAATATAAAAAAATTTGTTTAATTTACTAATGTTTCGAAAGGTTTGCCTTTTAATACACTTGCCATTTTAATAAATATAAATAATAGTTTATATTATAGGGCCACTCCAAAGAAAAATGTAAATACTTGACAACACTGTCAGAAATCTAGCATTAATCACACGATGTGAACTCGTAGCCGACAGCAATAGAAATGAGAAATCCCTTCCACTTTTCAATTTGTTCTACGCGCAACCCGCCATCTCTCGCTTGTAGGATTATACAACATTTCAAGAGTATTATCTGAAATTTTGGTACAAAAGTTAAAAAAAAGTTACTTTGCGGTATTCATTGTAACTTATACCTGGATTATCTGTTAACAAAAAAAAAGATTTGGTTTATTCAAATTTTAGAAGCAAAAAAAGACAAATTTCTTGAATTTTTAAAAGATTTTTGTTAAAATTTGACTAATTTGATGTAAAATTAGTTATAACATAATGGACAATGGTAATTTATCTATAAAAGAAGTGTGCCAAAATTTGAGAAGGATCGATCATGTAGTTTTTGAGATACAGTGAACACCGATTTGAAAAAAACTATTCCGAGAGCAACACGTTTAAAATTATTTTTTTATACTTACACAGAATTGTCTATTCCATGCCCATATAGTAACGTGCTTCCTGCTAAAATATATAGAGCATCTTTTTGCTTCCGTTTTCGAAGAATTCTGAGTTTTTTGTTACATTTGCAGCCATTTTGTCCGCTCTAGTAATTAGATTTTTATCTGCCGCGAGTGCATGATTATGATATCTTGACACTGTACTTATTCCAATTTCAATGTGAGTGCTGACTCACATCGCTTACCTCACTCACTCATCTCACTCACTCACCTCACTCACTTACCTTACTCACTCACTCACCTCAATTACTCAAGTACTTAATCACTCACCTCACTTTCTCACCTCATTCACTCATTTACCTCAATCACTCACCTATCTCACTCACTCACCTGATTCACTCACCTAACTCACTCACTTTTAAATGCCTATAACTTTATCAATTTTGGTCCGATTAGTCTGAACTTTTAACTGGATACTCTTAAAGAATTATACAAAAACGCAGAAAACCTTTCCCCCCCTAACTGACCAATTCTGCACAAACTATGTTTGTCTAAAAGGAAATAAAGTATTTATTTATTTATTTCATCACCATTTTTGGCTTAACAATACTCTGTGGATCCTAACCTGCTTTAAGATTAGTCGCCATTCTGTTCGCATCTTCTGATCTTTAGTATCCCTAAGTCGGCCTCAACTTCATCTAACCACCTAATTTGTGGTCGGTCTCTTTTTTTCTTCCTGTAGGTGTTCCTGCCGTTAGCTTTTTAGCAATCATGTTGAGGGGCATTCTTAATAATAATAATAATAAAACTTTATTCATCCTTGCAGATTATTTACATAATATAGGACATGTCAAAGTAAAAAGAAACGTTAAAGACTACCTATACAATATAAACATACACATAAATATAGAAACAACATACAACATATCTAAGACATCAATTCCGAGACACTATAAAAACATGACTCGATGAGATAAGTCTTCAATTTATTCTTAAATGCCCTATCATCATCTGCTTCACTTTTTAATTTTGATGGGAGCTGATTAAAAAACCTTACGCCGCTATAATCAGGGTTTTTTTCAAACATAGAAGTGTAATGTTTAGGAGTCCTAAAGAAATCTTTTTTTCTGGTACGATAATTGTGTACATCTGAATTTGATTTCAATCTATTAATATTAGCTTTTGTATACAGAATACTTCTGTATATAAAAATTGAGGGAATAGTGAGTATTTGATATTTTCTAAATTGCTCTCTACACGTATGTCTATATGGTAAATTAAAAATCAAGCGAATTATGCGCTTTTGGGCTATAAAAACTTTCGAGACATTTGTTGCACTGCCCCATAGAACAATATTATATGACAAATGTGAATAGATGATAGCGTAATAAACATTAAGTATCTGTTCCGTTGTAAATAAGTATTTGAGTTGCAAAAGAGCATAGTATCCAGAATTAATTTTTGAACATACATGATTAATATGTACCTCCCAGCTCATATTACTGTTTAGATGTAGTCCTAAAAACTTTGTAGTGTCAGATAAAGTGATAAAATCATTGTCGACTTTGACAGAGAAATTTTCCTTTATTGGAGGTTTTATATAAAATTGCATACATACTGTTTTACTCGAATTTACTATTAAGAAGTTTTTTTCGCACCAAGACGTAAACTCATGGGCTAAGGTATTGAGTTTTAACCTCAATTCCTCAGCATTTTCTACAGATGCCACCAAAGTCGTGTCATCAGCATACAAAAAAATATTTTCCGTACTCATATATTTAGGCATATCATTGATATAACAAAGAAATAACAAAGGACCCAGTATTGATCCTTGTGGAACGCCAAGATCAACGTCATACAAATCTGATTGATAATGACCGACTTTGACATACATCTGTCGATATTCTAGATAGGATTGTAACCATTTTAAAAAATTACCTCGAAATCCAAGTCCGTTTAGTTTACAAATTGCTACATTTAAATTTATAGAGTCAAAAGCTTTAGTTAAATCAAAAAAGAGGGCTCCAACAAATTTCTTTTGATCTAATGAACTATAAATGAATTTAAAAAATGTTGTTGATGCACTCTCGGTTGATTTACCTGGAAGAAACCCATTTTGATATGAACTTATTATGTTATATTTACTAAGAAATGACAACATCCTTTTATGAATGCATTTTTCAATAACCTTACACAAGACAGTTGGTACGGTAATTGGTCTATAATTTTCTAACATAGTTTTGTTTCCTTTTTTAAATATTGGGGAAACGATACCAATTTTCAAATCAGTGGGAAAAATACCCATCTCTACAGATTTATTTAATAAATCAGTTAACGGTTGAATAATGTACACGCTCATATGTTTAACTAGCTTTGTGGAAATGCAATCAATACCCACTGAATTTACATTTTTTAAGGATGAAATAGCTTCGGCAACATCGCTATAGTCAATAGGATAGAAGAAGAATGTTTGGTCAACATTTAAGGTCGTATAGTTTTTAAATTGTGAATTTCCATATTTGGCATTTAATGCATTTTTTGAAAATGATGAAAAGAATACACCGAAAGCATTTGCTATCTCTTTTTTATCGTTTATGAAACTTCTTAAGTGTTCGATTTTTTCTATGTTTTTATACTGTCCTTTTTTTCCAGTTTTGATATTAACTGTTTTCCAAATAAATTTTTGCTTTTGATGGTTATTTTTGTTGTGAAAAGTATTCTGGAAACAATGCTTTTTTGCTTCTTGAATTTTATCAGTATACCTCTTTTTGTCTTCTTTATATTTTAATTTTACATCAGGGTCTGTCGAATTTTTTGTCAACCAGAAAAGGTTTTTTAAATCAACTCCCATCTTTAAGATTTCGTTAGAAATCCAGTTGTTAGTATTATTTTGACTTAATTTTTTTACAACCATAGGACAACATATATCAATATGATACAATATAATATTTACAAAAGCAGTATAAGCAGAGTCAATATTGTCGAGATTTTCATAAACAACCTTAAAATCCTCATGATTCAACCTTGTTTGCAATGTTGATATACTTATTATGAGTCCGGCACATCTAAGTCGCTGTGTTTTATTGAACGTTATGACTGCTGGTTCATTAAAGAGTTGGTATAATTCCACTGCCACTGCTCTTGATCGTTTATAGCTCCAAATATTTTGCGGAGTATCTTACGCTCGAATATTCCCAGAAGTCTTTTATCCTTCTGCGTTAGAGTCCATGTTTCCACCCCATATGTGAGAACCGGCCTCAGCAGTGTTTTGTATATAATAATTTTAATTTTTCTTTGAATATTTCTGTGGAATTGTTTTTGGAGTCCATAGTATGCCATATTTGTAAGGTTTATTTGTCAGTTGTTAACAGGGTTATACCTCTGTAATTGCCACACTGAAGCTGATCGCATTTTTTTATGTAACGAGCATATAAATTTGCTACAAAACCCAGCAAATTTGGAGGTTAAACATATGCCAAATACAAACAAACAAAGCGGTGTTGCCGGTTTTCCTCCAAATTCCGTCGCTAAAAATGATGGAAAGAAAATCAAAGGTATACAAGAGACACGTGAAAATATAACAATTACAAATCAGCAATTCTTAAGCGCATTAACGCAGGCACAACAAAGTTTAAAAATGAATGATATCCACAGTCTTACTCAAAATGTCAACCAACCTCCTCGGTCAGATGTAAAAGTTGTGGGTAATAACAGCGATAGTACAGGAGCTATCATCAAAAGACTGGATTTATGCCGCAAAGTAGATAACAATCTTATAGTACAGAAAAATTGGAAACATATCTACAAACAAAGTTCCCCGGACATGAGTTCTCGTGCACTTTGTACGCGAACAAGGTAAATGGATCCAATTGCTTCAGAATCACGGCAGATGCAGAATTGAGGGATATTCTTTTTCAACCACAGACGTGACCGAAGGGCATAGAGGTGAGTGAATATTTTTTTCGCAGAAAACATTCCGTCGATAAATCTTCTAGACAAACTAGATACATCAACCGAAAAAGAAATAAGTGAAAGTGTTGTTTCGAATAAATCTGTACCATTTTATATTAAACAAAAATCTTTAGCAAACTCTGACCAGATTAGTCTAGTTAATATTTTTCATGTAAACACACAAAGTTTATTAAACAAAATAGATCAGCTTAATATTTTTTTGAAAAATAAAAGATACAATATATTATGTTTCTCTGAACACTGGCTCAGAGAAAATGAATTAACAATATTAAAGCTTAATGGGTATTTTTTGTCAACTTTTTATTGTCGGAAGGTAAGGGAACATGAAGGTGTTGTAATTTTTAGCGATAATAAAATTTCTACACGATAAATTTGCTTAAATGATATATCATGTGAATATGAGGGTGAATTTTGTGCATTAGAAATTATAGATATTAAAACTATTTTAGTAACAGTCTATAGAACCGGAAATGGGAATTTTAAAGTTTTTCTAGAGCTATTTGAAAAGTTATTGGAGTTTTGCCCTGCTAATTTTTTAGAAATAATAATAATTGGAGATTTCAACATTGATTTCAAAAAAGCTTCTAATGAATTAAACAGTTTCCGTAATCTACTTTCTACTTTTGGTTAACGATAAATATTAATGAATTAACTAGAATCACAACTAGATCAGCAACTTGTTTAGATAACATTTTAACAAACATAAGCAGTGAGATAGTTGATTGTGCATTTGTGGACCCATGTATTTCTGATCACAGATCACCTACCTCTAGATGCTTCACGACAATACTTTAGTTGGATATGAAATTCAGCGCTCCAAGAGATTTGTATCGGAACTAATTCAAGAGATAAATTACGCGGGAAATTCAAAATTTAATTTTGGTGGGAAAATTTAAATAAAGCTTAAAATATGTAAATATAATTTGGTATAGTTGAAAAAAAAAATTGTATTTGAAATTCTAAAATATGCAAATTATTTTTAAATTCAAATATAAACAATACCCTTTACGAAAAAAGAAGACAAAATATAATTTATTTATTTATTTAATACATGTAAAACAACTTTGTATATAAATTTAGAATAGAATAGAAATATGCTTTATTACCACTGAAAATTTTACAATTTTATGGACAAAGCTTACAAAAATGTAGAAAAATAACAATTTAAAATTTACTGAAATTACATAAATCGTCAATATCACAAAATCAAAGATAATAAAATACACAATGTATTGCAAAATTTAAATAAATTGCAAATTGCATAATAAATCCTTACGAACTAATACGTTTAAGTTTCTGCATGTGATACTCAAATATATATTTATACAAATACTTTGGTTACTTGTACATAAAGCTATTCGTTAAGAAACTCTTCTACTGAATAATATGGTCTTTCAGATAGATAGGTTTTTGTTCTTTAACGGAACTTAAGGAAAGAAGTTGCAGATTTAAGTTGCAAAGGGAGATGGTTGTATAATCTTTTTACTGAATATAATATAGATTTCTTTCTAGTCATGATTAGGTCTTCCTAAAAAAAACATGTAGGCGTTTACGAATTAAGCAAACAGTTTCTAAAATATATAAAGAAGGAAGACTTAAAATCCCGTAATTTTTGAAGTATCTTCTGCAATATGTTATTTTACCGAGACCAAAAAGATACCGTATTGCTCTTTTTTGTTTGTAATTTAAAAACAACTGTCAGTTTGGGCAGCTGTTCTAGAACCCCAAAAAAGAAGACCATATCGAAGATGAGACTCGAACAAAGAAAAATATGTTATTTTGGAAGATGCTAAATTAATTTTCTTCAAAACAGATCTTGTTGCATAGCAGGCTGAGGTTAGTTTCTTACTTAACAAATCGATATGAAGGGACCATTTAAGGTTGCTGACTATAAAAATACCAAGAAATTTTACAGAATCGATGATACTGATCTGGCTATTATTAAGAAGCAAGGATTGAAGAGCTTTGTAGGATAATGCTACTGTCTTATCCACGTTAACAGAGATTTATTTATTTAGCGTATGGCTACATCACAGGTTCATTAATAGAGAGTAAATTAGAGTCTGACTAGAATTGCAATATTAGAGTTTCTCCAGGTAATACTGGTATCATCAGCAAAAAGAAAAATATTTCCATCGGTTTTAAGTTGGTGATGTTA
Source organism: Diabrotica undecimpunctata (assembly GCF_040954645.1). Taxonomy (NCBI): domain Eukaryota; kingdom Metazoa; phylum Arthropoda; class Insecta; order Coleoptera; family Chrysomelidae; genus Diabrotica; species Diabrotica undecimpunctata. The sequence continues at coordinate 86,978,189 of NC_092811.1, read as the reverse complement.
ATTATAAAGATAAGGAAAAGTATAGGACCCAACACTGAACCTTGTGGTACTCCACATACAATGCTTTTATGACTAGAAGCTGTATCATTTGCTATAACTAGTTATTTCCTATTCCCTAAGTAAGATTGGAACCAATTCAAAGAAATACCTCGAATTCCATAGAAATTTTGTTTTTTTTTTTTTATCAAAATGTCGTGATTTACACAATCAAAAGCTTTGGCATAGTCACAGAAAACAGTGGCAGTGTAAAGATTATTGTGTAGTGCTTGAGAGACCTCATTTGGTACATACATAGCATCATAGCATCACTGGTACATTTATTACATAAAAACCCGATCTGACTTTGTGATTTTTTACAAATCATTAAATATAAATATAACTTAAACTAAAAGAGCACATAATACACACTATACAAGCATGAATACAAATTATTCACTGGTATTAAGATGACCAATTATGGGGATAAATAGGATACTATGGAACAGATATATTTTTTATGTGTGCAACTAATGATCAGTAAAAATATGATACCAAGATCTCTAATTTCACTCATTTTAGTTGCTTTAGTAGGTACTTGAATGTATTTATTTATTTATTTATTTACGCATGTACCATTTACACAGGAACAAATATAAAATTTCTATTGTTAGCATATTAACATGGTAAATAAAAATAAACTACCGAAAGGCCGTTTGGAAATACTTTTAAATCCTTACTCTCATCAGTTTGTATTAAAATTTCTTCGTTTGGTAACTGTGCACCATTGTGTTCGGCAACTAAAAAGTTTCATAAAATAGTAACCAATTTGAAAATTATTATTATCTTCATAATACTTACTACAATGAGGTATCATAAATGATTGAAACATGTGTGTAGATTGTGCATCTCTACTTGTTCAAGGACTCTCAACTAAAACAAAAAGTTAATATAATAATTTATACCATGAGTCACTTCAAGTAAAATAATTTTTATTAATTACATATTAGGGTTACTTACTTTCGGTTACATTTGCTTCCACACTCAACATTGAAATACTTCTGGGATGTACATTAGAAGAAGAATCTAAAATCAAACATCAATCAGTTATTTGTTCTTTAATAACAAATATTTATTGGACTCACCATACAAATGTAAGCTAGGAATTGCATTTTTAAATTTTTATACAAATGACAACATAATAACAATTATAATTTTTAGTTGTGTTCTAAACCCTAAACCTAAACTGCAGAGTAAAGGTAAAGACAGAGTAAAGCGACATCTGAAGATTTGTATCGGTACTACAAATTACATTTAGTTTAGTTTGACCTTGAGCTACCTACGTGAAACGTCTAGTAATTAGTGGTCTGTGTTTCTGATCATCTTGCACAATTTCTCTACTTAAAAATAAAATCTGAAAAAAATCATAGTGCTAATACATACAGAAGACATATAACAAGTAATGGCATCCGAATGTTAAAACAGTCGTTAAACAACGTTGACTGGGCTTCAGTTGTTTCTCTTAAAACAACAGAATTAGCTCAATTTATTACCGAAATATATGTAAAGTTACCTGAAATTAATTTTCCATTAAAAACATCACGAACTCATGGTAAAGCTCCAATTTCTTGGTTTGATGATGAAATAATAGAAATGCGAGAAAATCTTTTCACAGTCAAGATAATTGCTGATGTTACAAAGAAATATAGTGAGTATAACAAATTTAAGAAGCACTATAAATCAACAACATCATTAAAGAAAAAACTGGCTTATGAGAATTTTTTTTCCAATTCAGAAAATATATCTCGTGATGGAAAGTTATAAATTATCACAGAAATAAATTTCAAAATAAAAAAGTCTGTCCAAGCGCGATTACATCAAACGATTTCAATAATTACTTTACTTCAGTGGCTATACATATTAGAAGTTCTTTTAATTCTACAAATGAAAATGTAGCCATAGATTTTTTGAAAGATGTACACTCTCCTTGCGACTCTTTATTTTTATTACCTGTTAGTGATACTGAAATCAGGAATGTTTTGCATAGATTGAAAAATTCACACTGCACGGATTTTTATTTCTTAAAAAAAATAATTGTGGAAACAATCGATATAATTATTGACAAATTAATTATACTTTATAATAATTGTCTTACTGAAGGGATTTTCCCAGATGTTTTAAAAGTAACAAAAGTGCTACCAGTGTTCAAAAAGGGAGCTTTAGATGAAATTGGAAATTATCGTCCCATCTCAATCATTCCCATTTTCGGCAAAATTTTTGAGATTATTCTAAATGTTGGTTTGGTAGAATATCTAGAAAACCACAAAATACGTCACTGTAATCAATATGGCTTTAGAAAAAAGTGTAGCACTACACTAGCTATACAGAAAATTGTGAGAGATATAGTTAATGGCTTGGAGGAAGGTCATTTTGTGTCTTTGACATTTGTGACTTATCCAAAGCTTTTGACTGTATTTCGCATGAATTACTGTTGGAAAAAATGCAAAAATACGGTATTAGGGGAAACACTCTTAATCTATTTAGATCATACCTAACAAATAGAAAACAGGCAGTTTTTCTTAATACCAGCTATTCTGAGTTTAACACTGTTGAATATGGTGTACCTCAAGGTTCGATATTAGGACCCACTTTGTTTCTTATTTATCTGAACGATTTATTTCACTACATTTTTCCTATAAAATGTGTTTGCTTCGCAGATGATACAACTCTCATAAATACTGATATTAATCAGAATAATTTAAAAATTAAAATAGATAGTGATACCCAGAAAGCAAAAAACTGGTTTGCACATAATGGGCTAAAGCTAAATGAAGAGAAAAATCAGAATTTGATTTTTAGTTCTGATTGGAAGTATATCTCAAGAAATAGTGTTAAACTATTAGGAATCTTTCTAGGTGATAATTTGGATTGGAGTGCTCATATATATTACTTAAGTTCTAGACTTGCTACAAGTATATTTTTAATACGCAACATAGTTTATATGATTCCTAAAAATACCCTTAGAATGTGCTACTTTGCACTATTTCATAGCCATTTACAATACGGAATAACTGTTTGGGGTAATTTTTCTCACGCAGATCGAATTTTTAAACTACAAAAAAGACTAGTGAGGATACTTGCAAGAGCAGAGTATAGGGAACACTGTAAACCCGTATTTCTGGATTTAGGTATTATGCCACTACCTTCACTCTATATATATGAGACGCTGATTGAAATTCATGCCAACAAAGGTAAGTTTAACATAAACTCCAACGTCCATGATCACGATACAAGATCTAGAGATGCTATTAGAGCACAACGTTTTAGGTTGACAAAGAGCATAAAAAATTCGACTGATGTTAGTTTGTATAACTTTTTTCCAGATGAATTAAAAATCTTCACTTGTAATCGTATAAGCTTAAAATCAAACCACACTTTTTGAAACATTGTTTCAATTCAAAAACGGAGTACCTAAGTACAGCTTTTAAACAATAGTACCAGTTTGGTCACGGTAGTTGCAGTTGTGGATCCAAGGGGGGGTCACGGGGGTCATGACTCCCCCCTACTCCCAAACAAAATTAAATATCAATCAAATAATCCTAAAAAAAATAATTTACAACCCATCAACCGTATAAGCAGGAAGTCAAGAGTTTAAATTATTTAAACTCATTTATTCTAGGGGTAAGTGTAGAATTATGGGGAAGCCTTTTTACATTGCTCTTTAAAAAAATCAACAATTCTAATAAATACAGTAATACCTCGACTAACGGTACCCGACTTCCGCAAATTCAGAGTTACGCGATTTTCAAATTTTGTCAATTCGTCATTTGAGTGACCGAATCGTTCGATTATAGATGAGATAGAATTACCGCTCACAAATTATTGCTCATTCAATGTACAGAACATGACTTTTCGCACGAAATCAGCACAGTTTTATTTTTTGTCAAGTATTTCTTATCTTCAGTTTTGTCTACGAATTGGTTGTTTGTAATTTGAATATGTATTATAATTGTTGAGACTGTATGCTACATTTTATAATTTATCTATAATAAATATCAAAGTGAATATTTTTGTTGCATTAGCTCTGTCTAATACGTTAGTGAATACAAATAAAGGAACTGGGGGCTGCTGTCCAATATATTTGTGAAACTCGTTGGTTTGAAAGGCATGTATTTTCAGTTCCAGGGCGAATCAATCATCAAAATATACAACGCTCCTGAAATCACTTAGTCGTCTTCTTCAGTCACCAAAATTAGATTTGATGAAGGCTACTGAGGCCATAGAGGACACTAAATGCATTTTTCAAAATAAAAGATCAAATGCTGAATCTGTTTTTAGCAAACTTTACTATGGAGTAAAGGAAATAGCTGAACAACTAGACATTGAATTGAAGATGTCAAAACCAACCTGCGAAGAATATTTTTTAAGATCTATGTATTTACCCCTTTTAGACAATATCTTAACTGATTTAGAGGAACTACTTTTACCGAAAGTTATGAATCTATTTAATCTTCGAGTTGTTTTACCTAAAACTGATAACATACCAGAAGATAAAGTTGCATTAAAAAAACACCTTTCAGGATATTATTGGACCATCTACTGCATATTCCACGATAGAACAAGAGTTTTCACTGTGGATTCAAAAGTGGAAAAGAGTCGTGCAAAATAATGGAAACCTTCCTGATTCTATTTTAGAAGTATTAGAAAACTGCGATATTCATATATATCCAAATATCAGAATATTTCTGCAAATATTAATTACACTGCCAGTCAGTTCACCAACAGCAGAGCGTAGTTTTTCCACGCTTAAGCGTCTAAAGACTTCGCTTAGAAATAGAACTTCGGAGGAAAGGTGGTTTAGCACTCATCAATGTGCATCCTGAAATTTCTCTAGATGTTGATGCAATCATAGAGCAATTTGCTAAATCGGAAAGGCGAAAAGAATACATTTTATAATTATAATATCTACTTATCAGTATACTCCCTTTATAACGAACACGGTTATTACGAGGTTTCGCTTATAACGAGGTACATTAGATGTCCCGTGAAATTTCTATTAAACTATAGCCCTTTATAGCGAGGTAAATTTGCTTATAACGAGAGAAAATAAGATTGCAAAACGTGTTTTTTACGTTTTGGCCCGGCCGTAGCTATAAATAAATACCCTTTTTAACTGTGGGCCGCCCGCAATAAACTTCTTACAATTTATGATTCGGAAATGTCATTGTATTGGGTTGACCATTCACACCTAATAATATGGGTCCTAATAGACAAGATGTGGAAAGTGTTTTAAAGGTTGTCAGAAACTTTATCCAAGGACAAAACGCAAATGAAGAAGCATAAAACTGTTTCACACCTTTAGAAAATATGATAGATAGAATACTGGACAATTTAAAGCGGTCAAAAATGACAAAATAACTTTATACGCTTTATACATATTTACAGAATACAGATTTTTTGTTTTAACATATATCATTGACAGTAAAAGTAAACAACTCTTTTTTGTTTTAATGCATTTCATTGATAATAAAAGTAAACAACTTTGTTTTAAAAACGCCATTCAAACAATATTTATTAGCATCTTATATTGCTCCGAATGGCTTCACTATAGAAAGTTAATGTTTTAGAAAACTACATATTCATATGTATGCAGAATATTATTGTTGTTGGATATAACGAGATCCGCTTATAATGAGGTAATTAGTCTGCCATTTCAGTTCTCGTTATAAAGGGAGTCTACTGTAGTATTTTTATTAATCACTGAACTTTTATTTACCACTCGTTGTCGGCTGTTGCTGACAATACGTGAAAAAAATTTCAATACCGAGTAAAAAAATATTTCACTCACTTGTAGCCTAATATGCCTAATTATAGAAATAACTATTCTTAAATTATATTATGTTTTTTGTTGAATAAATTAATTTTAATAAAATTCTGTTTACACTTGTTCTTAAGGTTCCTTCTTCATTACGGAAGGGTGGCTATAACTACAGCAAATTGCTCTCTATCTTGAGCTGTCCTTAGTATCGAATGTGCGTCCATGCCTTCCAGTCTCTTACATTCTTCAGCCAGGAGCATTTTCTTTTTCCTGAACCTTTTTTCCCTTCTACTTTCCCTTACATGATGAGTCGTAGAAAGTTATATTTTTCTCCTCTGTAAATATGTCCTAGATAACTCGTTTTTCTGTTGTTTACAATATTTAGGATATCTATCATTCTTCTCAGTACCTCGTTGTTGGTTACGTGCTCTGTCCATGAAATCTTCATGTATTCTTCGAAAAACATACATTTCAAAGGGTTCTATACGCCTCATAATTTTATACATAATTGTAATTTCGAGAGTCCATGTTTCCACTCCGTATAGAGCAATAAGGAATAAATGAATGTTTTTACAAATTGATATCGGATATCCAACGATAAGATAGAGTTTATTAGAAATGTTAAATACATCCATTAATGTTAACACTTACATTGAGTTATTGCATTTAAATTACTTAACTTTGGTTTTTACTTATTTATCCTTGGTTTGTTCTTGATTTTGTAGTGCTAGGATAGGTGGGTTTAAATTAATTGTCTTTAAAATACCTAGTTTAAATTGACAGATTTTTCAGTATTTATATTTTAATAACTTTCTTTTGGTTTAATAGTCTTGTACACTTGATTTTACTGTCATAGAGTATGTGGGTCTAAATTATTTTGTTTGGTTTAAGTTTAAGACTACTTAATGTTGTATCTTTCTTTGCACCCGTAGGGTATTTGGGTTTTAATAACTTCTCAATGGTTTAATATATCGCTTAAAATAATTATTGAGAAAATGGTTCCCTTACATGAGGCACAAATCATATCAATCGTAAAGGTGCAAAAATCTAAATCCCACATGAAAATCACCCACAAGACCCATGACCCCCCCCCCCCCGACAAAAAATTCTGGAGATCAGCCACTGAAAGGTGCAAATATCATCTAAATCCTATATCAAAATCACCCTCAAGATCCATGACCCTCCCCGAAAATAATTTCTGGATCCGCCACTGGGTAGTCGCCTATTATAATTATATTTCATGTCTTTTATAATTCCATTAAGTGTGTTTGTCGTGTTTTTTTTAATTGTTAATATTAAATACAGTCCATCTAATTTACAAACCGTTGCACGTCATCGGCGTCATAGCCCGTGACGTCACATGATACCAACACGAAATATTTAGGCGGTAGGTGCGTTCTTTTTTAGAATCACTTTGCCGAGTATACTGGCATTACAGCCACTAGACATATTTTATTATATACACGTAGAAATAATATTTAAAGATTTCTATTAATGTTAACTTAAAGAAATACAGAATAATATATTTCATTTAATTTGTATAAATGCATTACAAAGCGTTTTTATGAAGAACATTTGTTCGGAACACACTGTAACTGTAATCGGACGAAGGTGAAATTTTGGCATACATTGGTAACACTTATTTGACAGTTGCGGTGTTGACGCTTTAGTTTTGTTTTTATTATTTACTATTAATTAAACTATGTATGTTGTTTTTAACACAAGTGGCTCAAATTGTTTTTAAGATTATTTTTTAACTCTTGTTTTGTTTCTATTTATTTACATTAAATATTAATTTATTTTGGTGTATACTGTTGTTGTACACTTTTGCAATAATTATGTGACCTATTTGATTTAAAATGGATTCAGGAATTTTTTATACTTTGGCAACTATGTCAACTTCGATCTCTGATGTAGATAATGACGTGCAACGGTTTGTAAATTAGATGGACTGTATATACATGATACATGTTCGTAATGTTTAAATTCGCCAAAAATTTTATATGTATTGTCACTATTCCTTTGACTTTGTCAAAAACAAAACTATTTTTGTATATTGATTAAATAAATTCTATTCTATTCATATTCTATTCTATTCTATCACGCATTGAGACCATTCACAGGGCATGGTCTCATTTTGCCAGACAAGAACTAAAAGTTTATGCAGGGCTCGCAGCAGGGCGTCGTCACCATTCTTGGAGAGCTCACTACAAATTTGATCAGTCTCATTTATCTCGAGTTATTTGTCATAACACAATTATTGTTACACATTTGTATTATTGGATAATTCAAACATTAAAAAATATGTCATTCTATTTAAAAAAAGTTGTTTGCGTGTATACCTTTGCAATTTCTTTACGAAATCACGCGTCAATCATATAAAAGTTTCAGAACCTCGCTTAGTATAGAGGGTCAGTGTGTGGTTAACCATTTTGTTATTAATTTTGAATGATGAGGTATATTTATTATTTATCGTGTGGAACAAGGTAAAAAATGGCTATAACTTAGAAACTTTACATAAAAATGAGAATAAAACAAATAATATTAAATTATTGTGGCGTTTTTAATAAAACGAGCATTTCCAATTTATATAAATATATTTATTTATAACTTTACAGTTATCGGCAAATCCTTAATTGCTGGATCAGCTGTTACACCATTACTTGCTACAATATGTCCCAAGTACTTCACTTCTCGTCGAAACAAGTGACATTTCTTCGGACTTAACTTCAAATTCGCTGCCCGCAATCGTTGAAAGACTTTTGTCAGATTATTGGCTTATTCATCGAAGGATCTTCCAACTACAATTACATCATCCAAATAAACCAAGCATGTTTTCCATGTTAGACGTCTTAAAACTGCCTCCATTATTCTTTCAAATGTGACCGGGGCTTTACATAAACCAAAGGGCATAACTGTGAACTGCCAAAGCCCTGATCCTATCGAGAATATGGTGAATGAGAATGCTACTTGCCAATATCCACTTTTCAGATCGAGTGTGGAGAACCAACGAGAACCAGAAAGTGTATCCAAAGTATCGTCTATTCTGGGCAAAGGATAACTATCTTTTTTAGTTACCGCATTGAGCTGTCGGTAGTCAATACAAAAACGTGTTAAACCATCTTTCTTCTTTACTAACACTATTGGTGATGTCCATGGACTGTTTGATCGTTCAATTACCCCTTGTTTGTTCATATCTTTGATGATGTCTTCGGCTTCATCTCTTTTCGCAAATGGAAGTCGTCTAGGTTGCTGTCTGATTGGCTGAGCGTTTTCGGTATTAATTGTATGCTTTACTATGCTTGTTTTGCCATTATCCTTCTTATCAATGGCAAAAACATCTTAAAGTTCTATCAGCATAGACTTCACTTTTTTAGTTCGTTCACCATCAAGATCTTGGCACGTTTTAATCATCGTCTCAACAAGCTCCTTTGGATACTTAGATTTCGACGGTTTCTCATTAGTAGTCATGGAACAAATCGAAGCCACGGGAACACACTGTCCGATCAAAGTTCTTCTACTTAACTTGATAGCAGTTTCCTTTAAATTCATAACTCTTACAGGAACGACATCTCCAATTCTCACCAAAGCTTTTGCCGTTAGGAACTCAGCATTGTTCACATCTTCGACTATTATTAAACTTCCCTCTCGACAGTAACCATCAGGTCTGGTCATAAAAATTTTCTCACTATTACCGGGTATTGTTACGTCACAAGTAGTTATTAAAATGATAACATCTTCTTTGTCTTCATGAAACGGCAACTCTTCACCACTAATCTCGAGAAATCCATCTTTGACATTCAATACAGCCCCAACTTTCCTTAGTAAATCCATTCCCAATATGAACTCGTCGGAGATCTCTGCAATTAATACGCTATGTTTCACTGTGGTCTGGCCAATGGATACTGACATATTAGCCTCGCCATATGTATTAATTATCTCACCAGTTGCTGTTCTAAGCTTTACTGTTGCAGGCGATAATTTAAGGTGGTCTCGTACTACTTCTGGCCATGCCATAGTTCTTGTTGCACCTGTACCTACCAAAAACGATCTACATTTATTATTGATACGACCCTAGATGTACAAGCTATGAATTCCACCGGAGGACGTAATGTTCACAGTTACTATGGGGGCTGTGTTTCTCGAGGTCGGCAGTTGCCCCTTGGTGTCGACCCGTTCTAGTTTTCCGACTGTTGTATCATTTTCTTGCAATAGCGGCGAATGTGACCTACGTCACCACAATTCCAACATCTGGGCTCGCGTCTCTTCGGCATCAAGTTACGAACTAATTTTCGTACCATTTCTTCCAGACCTTCATCGTTTGGTTCGTCGCCTTCTTCAATAATTCTTACTTGATGGGTCCGTGAAGTTTGACTAGCTGTTTCATGTTCCAAGGCAACAGCGAGAGCTTCATCTAGAACTTTCGGTCTTGCTAGTAGTAAAGCTTTCTGTAATTCATTGTCTTTTAACCCATTGACGAAGATATCTACAGCAATTTCTTCCAAAATGTTGCCTGGTGCCTCTGAATAAGCTAACTGCACTATGCGAGCAACATCTACAGCAACAACATAGTTGAGTGAACAAGGTCTGGTAACATTTTTCTTGACCCTTACGAATCGATCTTAGGATATCCGCAGCATCACCTCGTATAGCAGCAGCCAAGGAAACAGCTTTTTCTTGTTCTGTCCAATGATTGGCTATCGCAATAGCTTCAAATTGTCTAAGGTATATGGACCAAGAGGACTTTCTATCAAATGGTGGCAATTTGAATCTCCTACGATGTGTCGTTTCGTCTCGAGGTGATTCTTCTTTCACTACCGGATCTAAGGCTACTGTATTAACTGGTGGTAGCACTTTTGTGTTAGTTATCACGGTCTCTAATTGTTTGATCTTTTCTTCTACGTCTTCTATCTTGTCGTTTACATTTTTCTGTATCTTATCGAATGTTCTTGAGACTGCTTCAAATTTCCCATTGTTTTGATTACATACTTCTTTAATTATTTGAGAAGTCTCGTCGAATCTTCTAGCAACAATTTCGAATTTCTCGTCATTTTGTCTAGCTGCTTCTTTAATAATTTGAGACGTTTCATCGAATCTTTTGGAAACGTTCTCGAATTTAAAATAATTTTTTTTGAGAAGATTCTTCAATCATTTGCGAGACATTTTCAAATTTGTCGTCGAATCTTCTAGACACATTTTCGAATTTATTATCATTTTTCCTAGAAGTTTCTTCTATCTTCTAGATAGAAAAAACTTCTCTTTTTATTCTCCTGATTATAAAGATAGATTATCTCCTAATTATAAAGATAGATAGAATAAAAAGAAGATTCTTCTCCTAGAAGTTGCTCACGCAACTGGTTTACTGAAAATTGTACTAGCAGCATGTTTGGTCAGGCACACACGTACTTTTAAAATGTTCTTTTTTTACAAAGATCACTACCAAACTACGCGGCTGTTCCCGACGAACAATACTTTCAAAAGTTCAAAAGTCTTTTTTTTCATTTAGTAATCACTGCTGAATTTATTTCTAATAAATCAATTGTCCTCACACTATGATACCAACTGTGGCGTTTTTAAATAAAACGAGCGGTTCGAATTTATATAAATATATTTATTTAAAACTTTACAGTTCGGTACTATCTTATCAACTAAAAACTACTCCTAACATCGTTACATATATACCAAAAGTATTATGTATGAGAATATTCTGGATAAGCCCACCTCTAATTCGTCTCATCGAAAGCGCATCGAAGACGGGCGCTATTGAAATGTCAATTCTTGAGTTTTCTAGATTTATCCTTCTAAGAATTATGATGTATCGGAGATGGGCTATTTCGTTACAATATGTTTAAAAAGGAATAATTCCTGGGAGTTGACTGTATACCATAACGATACCATATAGTTAGTATATAGTACCAAACTCGAACATCGAAGTAAAACTCTTCTGTTGTAAGTGGTATATTTAATTAAAATTAAATTTTAAATTCCAAATGAATTAAAAGTTCAAAACGTTTTCGGACTAGACAGTCCGAACTAGACTAGATAGTTCAGTGAAGTTTTGTAGTACTTGTGTAAATAACCGCAAAACCAAACAGTGGTTGGGTTTATATCAATGAAAAAATGCTTGGAAGAAATAAATTATACAGCAGTATCCCAATGAAATTAGATTACTAACCGGAAACATAAGTTCCTTCTACTTTTAGTAGGCTGTCCGATCATCGAACGTTGGTGATGATATTCGCAATAATAATTTTTGTTTACGGCAACTTAAAACAGATTAGCGGATGTCTCTTGATACAACTCTCGGAGTTTTCTAAGCCAGGATGTTGTTCTTCAGCCTGAGTCTCTTCTTTTAACGATCTTGAACTGTATTATGAGGTGTGGAAGGTAATATCTTTCTGGATGTTTCATTACATGACCGAAATATTTTGAATTTTTAGTGTTTTTGTTATTACTGTTCTCTTTTTCGTTCGATGTAAAACTATTCCATTTGTTATTCGATCAACCCAACTTCCGAACCGCAATATTCGCCAGTAAGTCTACATCTCAAAGGCCTCAAGTTTTTTCATTACTGTTGCTGTAAGAGTCCAGCTCTTTATGCCATACAGCAATGTGGAGAACATGTAGCAGCGTATTATTCATTATGTAATATCTCTATTATTGAGAATTTACTTTAATTTATAAAAGGCGGCTCTGGCTTTTTCAATGTGTATTTTTATTTCTTTGCTTATATCCCAGTTATCGTTAACATTGGCCTCCAAATAATGGATTCTTTCTAACTCTATTACATAAACCGTGATGTTCATTGGTTGTAACTCTGTTTTGCTGACAACCATCAGTTTTGTCTTAAACCTATTAAGCTTTAGCCCATATTCAACACATGTTTCGGTCACCCTGTTTATAAGTATTTGCAACTCTTTATAATATTATTCCCGTTAATTTTAATGCCAGCATCTCCATCTAAGGCTTCTTTGAAAATAAATTCGGTATTGCTGTTAAAAAGAAAAGGCGATAAAATACACCCTTGCCTCACTCTATGTCGTATTTCTTCTGCTTCCGTCGTATTCTGACCAATTCGTATGTTAGCACAAATTTTTGATAATATGGAGCTCTTGATCATCAATTCCCACCTGTTTTGAGATACCTATCAGTGTGTCATGAGTAACCTAGTCAAAGGCTTTTTCAAAGTGGATAAAACACATATACTGGTTGCTCTATATCCCTACATCTTTGAACCAGGATTTGCAAACTGCATAATGTTTCTCTGGTTCCAAGGTTGTTTCTGAAACCAAATTGTGTTTCGCTTAGTTGTATTTCTATTTTGTTGTAAATTCTCGTGTGCAGTATTCTTAAGAAAATTTTCAGGGCATGGGTTATTAGATTAATGATCGCGAGAGAGCGATGATCGCTACATTGTTTAGCGGCAATTTGTTTCGGTATTGTTACAAATGTTGACAGTAGTCAGGCTGTTGGTATATACCAAGGAGGTATGTATATACCATATATACCATGGAGAATGTTTGCCTTTTTCGTCGAGTAGTTTGATTATTTCGCTGGAAATTTCATTTGGACTGGTTGCTTTCCTATTCTGTGATACTACTATAGCTCTTCTCATTTTATCGAAAGTTATGTTTGGATTAGTCCATATATTTTCGATGTGTATTTCCGTTCTTTCGTCATCAAACTGTTCTTCAATATATTCCCTCCCCTTCTTCAGTTAATCTTGTTCATTAACTATAATATTTCTTTGTTTATCCAGTAAACTACTTAAAATTGACTTGTATCATCATTGACATGGTTCAGTTATTTATTGCATCTTTTTGTACATATTAAACGTGTCATCCTTTTTCTGCAGTTCTTATATTTCAACAAATTTGCTGCTGTACCATTTTTCTTAGCCCGGATTTTCCTTCTGATTTCTTAATTGATTTTGTTGTATTCTTTAGTGTTATTATTTTTCTGTTCTCGTCTGTTTTCCATTAGTCTTAATATTTCATCAGTCATCCATTGTTGTTTGTGTTAATTAATAGTTTTCGACTTTTTTGTTATTTCTTGCATGATGGTTTTGATTTGATTCCAGTGGTCTTCGATGTTAAGTGTTTCTTACGATTTTTTGAACTTATTTTCTATCTCGTTTATGATTTCTTGGCTATCTCGAATACAGCTAGTGTTTATAATCTGAGGGACATCTGCTCCAGGTAGTGTTTTAGTTATCTTGATTGAATTTCGGTATCTTTCAGTATCTGCTGGTGACTTCTAAGTGTATAGACGACGCTTGGGTAACTTAAAGAATGTATTTGTCACACATAAATTGTTTTCTTTGCAGAATTCTACAAAACGATCTCCGCTGTCATTACGTTGTCCAAGTCTGAAATTGCATACTGTGTGTTCTTGTCTACCTTTTTCTTATTTGGCATTGAAGTCCTTTATTACTATAATAATGTCTTTATTTTTCAGCTGACTTATTACGCCTATCTTTATATTATAATAAAATTTCTCTATATCATCTTCAATACCTCTTGCTGTGGGTGCATAAACTTGGACCAGATTAATATTTACTGGCTTCGAGTTTAATTGTATCATGATGAGTATGTCCGAAATGTAACTTACAAATTTAATACAACTAGAGACTTCTTTATGTACAATGTATGTCACACCATTTCGGTAGTTATTGCCTTCTTTTCCGGAGTAGAATACGTCGTGGTCATCTATGCTACATTGTCCAGTCCCCGGCCAACTTATGTAGCTTATCTCAAGAACTGGTATATTGAGCCTTATCATTTCGCTTATAGTGTTTAGTGTCTAATCGGACTCATAGAGACTTCTGACATTACACGTGCCTATTTTCATATCTGATTTTATTCTTTTTTCTTTTCTATTGTCACAGGTGTAACGGCGTGGGAAGGCTTTTTCTTCTTTTGCCAAATTTTTGTGTCCGAGGACCATGATCAGTATATCTTTTCTATCATATATTAGTGCCATTATGAATGAACTAGGGAATAATAATGGGTGGTTTCCCGTTGCCTTTCTCATGGTAGAACCACAACCATTTAAACTACTCCAGTCATGCTTGTGATAGTCCAATTTAGGGCCGATCAGGATCGTTATTTCATCTACGCCATAAGCTGATACTGATGACCGCTGTTACCCTTCATCAGGGACGGATAGGAGAAAGATAACTAGCTTTTGGAAGGATAAAGGGATGGAATATGTTTTCTCTCAGTGAAAAGTTAAGAGTAAAGCATGGCTCTCGTGGACAGGGTCGTTTTCGTTAAGTAGACCTATTCTGTACTGGGATCGTAGAAAAGTGTCTACCCACTACCGCTAAGTCCCTACTCGAAAAAAATTATTTCTACATCAAAACTATCGGGATGAACGAAGCCAACCAGTTGGCTTCATTTGTTTCTTTGTTTCCGTATTTTTACATCAACTGCATTATAATGAAAATTGCATCTGTTGTTGATTTGCCATGCATAAAGGGAAACTGACTATCGGATATCTCGGTTTTTTCACGTATATATCTATCGATTACTCTCTTTCATATTTTCATGGTGTGGCTAAGTAGTTTTATGGCCCTGTAGTTTTGCACATTGTTATCTCCCTTGTTTTTGTAAATATACTTTACTCATATATTATTACTCCAGAATTTTATTAAATAAACCTCTTAACCAACTTATTTCTGTTTCCCCTAATGCTCTTTACACTTCCCCAGTAATATCATCTGGTCCAACTGCTTTTCTTTTCTTTATTATTTGAAGTGCTTGAACCACTTCCTCGTTTGTTATTTTGGTGACCATTGCTCTTATTGGCTCCGTTAACTTAACTGGTTTTCTGTCAAACTTTTTATTGAATAAACTTTCAGAGTACTTTTTCATCTCTTTTTGACATCCGTTTCTTGAATTAGTATTTTATTATTTTTATCCCGGATATATCTAATCTAATTAAAATCTTTTGCTTTCTTTACTATATGCTTGGCTATTTTATATACAATTGTTTCGAATTCCGTGGTATCAGGTTGATCGATATATATTTGTACACGCTAGTTTTGAAGATCTGTATTCGACCTATTTCTTGCCGCTCTTTATAATTTTCTCTTCCCTTTTATTTTTTGCTTGTACTTCGTTTGACTTCCATCAAATCTCTTTATTCTTAAACTTTTTTCCTGTGGTTTGTCCAAGTATTTCAATAGCAGTATCTCTAATGATACTGACCATCTTCTTGTTCATTTTTCATGTTCCAACATGTGTTTTCTATTATTCTTGCTTTAAATAGATCTTCTTTATTTAGAATAGACAATTCCTAAAATAAATAATTAATCACGAAAAATACACACAACTGCTTAACTGTTTTATATTGAACTAATACACAACTGGAGTTAACAATTCATAATGGGAGTCAGTTGTAGTGCTACTACCATCTCTTAGTAAGAGGTGGTACTTACATGTATTTACTACTGATATATTTTAATTTGAACCATTCGCACTGATTATTACAGATATTTAAAATGGTGGTACAAAACGTGTATAATTGAACACTACTGTTGTATTTTTTTGGTGGTATATTAAGTGAACCTCTTCCTCTGAAAGAGTTAATGGGAACTAATCACATCCATTAGGCAGCTGCATTTACTAGAATTATTTCATTAATTGTGGTTACTTTACATTAAATATAGCTAATACTATTAAAATGCCATAAAACATAGTTTTCTTTCAATGTCAATATTTTTATATTATACCAGAAATATAGTTACATGTTCACTTCACTAGGGTAAACTGGTCCATAGTGGGGCACGGCCCATAGTGGTAATTTCACTCTCCTGGCTATTTTATGGTAGCGGCATAAAGGGTTATGGTAGCGGCAGAGCTATATTTTAGTGTGTGCTATCATAAAAGTACGGCCTCTGAATCTCGTGTTCGTTTTTCAATTAGTACTGTGCGTTTTATTTATATTTTGGAAATTCAGATGAGTGATCAACTGAACATTTTTATTTCCATGTTAAGATTTTTTCGAATAATCCGCCGAAATGTATCCGTTTTAACTTTTGATATAGAATTAGGTATGGATATCTAAAACATACATAACCTCAATATCGTCTTATTCTGTTTAAATTTAGATCTACCACTTTGATAAAATGTTTGGTCATTTGTATTTTGATGCACTATGGTCCATAAAGGCGCGTTTTCACGGGTCGATCTAGGTTGAACGATTTGGATCGTTCGAGCATAATTCGATCTGTGTGGAAAGCAAAAAGGTTTACACGACAGGCGATGAATGTTAAATTAATTGTGGTACAAAATGGCGTCACGTGAAATGATTAATGTAGGTGTGCAATTAATTTGTTGTGCAATTTGGGAAGAAATCGCTAAATCAAACAAAAAGAAAAAAAAACGAACGTGGTGGACCCGACCGTGGATTGTGAGACGAAATACCCATGGTGCATTACAAATCCTGCCCAAGAAATGGTTGTGGAAGATCCAGAGGCTTATAGAAATCATTTAAGAATGGATAATGCTCATTTTAGAGAACTTTTAGAAAAAACTGCTGAGAAAAGTCAAAAAACGATACAAATATGCGTGAAGCATTACCAGCAGGGCTGAAATTGCAAATAGTTCTTCGATTTCTAGCCACTGGAGACAGCTGTGTGTAAATGATTTATTAAGGACTAGTACAACAAAATGAATGTTTTGAAAAATAAAAAGCCAAATTAGAACCGGTACATATAAGTCGTCAGGTTCAGAGCCACTCTTTAGTGATTTCAATACTTTGCTCAATTCTCGATTGTATGTTATTCTAATATATTTTATTTTATTTTTCAAGTCATTTTCAGACATATTGAGTTTATTCATATGTTGTAGAATTGCTTGCAATGCCTCTCGCCTCGGTTGTAGATTGCGATAAAGCTCGGTTTGTGGATTCCATAATACATTATAGTTTTAATAAGCATCCAAAAATCTTGCCATGTCTGCATCTGATCATTTTTCAGTAATTTTTTCCCAAAATTACAGCTTTTCGTACTAAAAACTACAACTTTATACACGCTAGAAGTACTCTACTCGGCTTTCGGTACGTTGTGTTTCCGTTCGACCAGGTGTTTACACATTCGATTCCAGTCGTTCGACATCGATTCGGCGACAATCGCCCATCAAAAGTAGACAGTCTTTCTACTTCCGTCGAATCGACTCACTCCGCCGAACGGCCAAGTCGATTTATGGTTTACATATTCAATTTGCTTTCGATTTCATAATCGACCTAAATCGTTCAATCCAGATCGACCCGTGAAAACGCGCCTTTATGGGAACAAAAAAGCGTTTCATACTGGGATATGGCAACATATTGCGGTCCATGCTGAAATATAGTAAAACATGCTTAACATGTTTATTCTGTGCAGAATTAAATATACCGACACATCCACGATTCCAACTGTCAGCGAAAAAAGCCTAGAGGATCGTGAAGTATATGCAAGGTCTATGCATTCTGCAGTAGAAGATGTAGAAAATCAAATGTCATTGATGAGTCCATCCAAAAAGCATGGTGTAAGTAAGTCGGCTCTACAGAGGAAAGTGAAGAAGTTCAAACTAGCTAATAAAGCTAATGAAAAAAACACAAATGATTTTGAATACGGACGAACCCATGGTTTCTAAAACAATATTTACAAGTAGAGAGGAACAGCTATTGTGCGAGTACAGGCTTGTGAAATGTGATACGGCATAACATTAATACATACTCGCGAATTGGCTTATAAGTATGCCATTACTAATAATAAAACGATGCCTCGAGCTTGCTACGAGAAGAAATGAGCTGGAGTCGTATGGTTGAAGAATTTTAGGAAACCTATGTTATCACTTCGAGAACCAGAAGCAACTAGCCTTGGCAGGGTCACCAGCTTTAACAAGCATAATGTGGCTACTGAAGAAAATTGTAAGGGTTTTGATACACTTTTATTACGTACTTTATACAAATTACAGTAAATAAGCCGACGATACTGAATAGCGACCGACTTGGCCTGTTGTTGAGAGCAAAGTGAAGTTGTTCGCGCCAAAAGCTGGCTTCTACTTTAACGGCTAAAACCAGAAAGCGCTCTAGTCAGTGGCGCGTATGTTTGAATAGAGATACAAAATGAATATATTATTATTATGACAAATGAGTTTGAAATAAACATAGATGCGAAACGGAACAGCTACATTTTTCACAAACTTGAGAAGTGTAATAATGATATCCAGCCGAACCAAATTTACAATTGTGATGAGACTGGTGTTAACAATGTGTATAAACCCGACAAGGTACTTGCATTAAACAAAAACAAAAACAAATTGGAAAAGTGACAAGCTCTGAAAGAGGCACATTAACCCTTAACTTGGCAAAACATGAAATACGCGAAATAAAAATTTTTTCTGACTATTTGTTAAAGTGGGTCATCAATTAATACATTTTCAGCAATAAACTTTTTTTTTCCAAATTTTGACTTTGATTTGTACGTATGTATCTGAATGCACAACACTAAGAATCCATAAAACAATATGTGTGTATTACAATACACATTACCAATTTGAGTACTTGTGTTTTAAATCAATATTAGGTGGAAAAATGAGAGAACACCCAGGGCTGTACTGATTTATTTTGCTAACAAAAATATTACAATGATTACTTGCTCATATGAAAATCGTAAAAACAATTTCGTTTTGACACAAAACAAAGACATGCGTCACATTTGGTACATTTTATATGTGTTTGGGTATTTACACAATTGCGGCATCGGCCCTTTGTGGAAAATTGTGGAAGGTGTCCGAAATTATCAAATCTTATATCATCTTCTGGCCGGGGTTTAAACATGGTTTTTATGCTTTTTTTTTTGGAACAGCGATGTCCTTATTTGAAGTTCTTCCACGTTTTTTATTTTTACGAAGCAAGCTGTCGATTATGGAATAACGAAATTGTTTTAAAGTTTTTGTTCTTTTCTCCGGGTTTAGTAGTAGCATTTGTCTTTTATATAGAATCAAAGCGTTATTTACACAAATATCCAAAATTTGTGAAAATATTGATATATACCATCTGTGGGTTTTCAGTGACGTTCTATATAGGGATACAAACATACCGGCGAGATCCACTCCACCCATATGCCGAATATACTCTTTAACTATTTTTGGGCACGTTATGTCTGTTTTTGTGTTTGATTTTGTTTTAACAAACCTTTTAATGGAAGATAACGGATATGCATCCACGTATGAACTGCAGAGTCGTACTACTCTATTGTCGAACCACTGAACAATTGCTACCCTCTGGTCATTATCGACCATTTGAAAATAAGAACCTCTACCTTCAGTTCGAAGTTCCTTTTCATCCTTAATGGGACAATGCCTAACTCTATTTATGCGTAAAGTGCCAAGTGAAAGTATTCCTTTAACATCGCGTAAATAGGATACAAAATCAGGAGAACAAAAAAAGTTATCAAAATACAAAATACTACATATCGGATTTGAAATAGTTTTACTAAGAGCTATAACTACTTGCTCACTCATTCCAAAAGTCTCTTCTTGTTCATCAAATGCGATATCTCGAAATGTATCATCGCCGCCATAAGGTATGAAATCGTAGACCATTCCTGAGATTCCGCAACGCAGAAACAATTTGAAGCCCCATTTCTTAGGCTTATTTTTGATATATTGGCGCCTAGAACCAGCCTTTTTTCCTTTGTAGGGAACCATCATTTCGTCGATGGACATTCGTCTTTCTTCTTGAATTTTCAGAAAATTGCGTCGTACATGATCCATCACAGGTCTAATTTTATAATAGCGGTCGTCACTAATAGAATTATTATCGACGAAATGTAGATAACGACGTATTTCTTGATATTTTTTCAGTGGCATTATGTTAGCTATTTTGTCATATCTAGATTGAACACTCCAATAATCTGTGTAAGCTGGCATTTTTACAATTCCCATTGACAGCTCTATTGCCAAAAAATCCGTCAATTCGTTTTTGTTCATATTGATTGAGGTACCAGAACGTTGTTCAGAATAAAGGTTACTTTGATATGTTATCATTTCCAATAACGCATCATCAAAGAACATTTAAAGTAATCAATTTGAGATAAAATCTCGTCTGGAACTTGAAAATTATCCTCATCAATATCTACCGGGTAACCAAAAATTTCCTCTGTCCAGTTGTATATTTTTTCTTTCTTGGATTTGTTTTTCTTTTGAACTTTTTGTTGTTGTTTGTTCTTCTTTAAATTGAGAGGTGTATCATCAAGCTCATCTGCTAAGGTTTCATCTACAACATACCCAATATGCTCATCTAGCTCGTTGTTTTTAGCACGTTCTGAATTTTCTACTTCTTCATTGTTTGCTTCGTTTTCCAAGATATCCTCGTTTTCGAGCAATACATTCGATAAAATAGTAAACTTAGATGAATTTTCTAATTCATCTTCATGAACACCCTCTATTAGAGGATATGCTAAAGGGGCGGGCGGTAACATAATGTATTCTTCATTATCACTTTCAATATCGGAGTCAATATTTCTATTGGGAACTAATATATTATACTCACAATCCTCCTCATCATTTATTTGTTGAGTTGCTAATTGTAATATTCTCTTTGTTCTGTTGGACGTCATAATCTGAAACAAAGACGAACTTAAAACTAATACCTAGCGCCCATTATTAAAACTTATTGGAATACATTTGAAAAAAATCACAAAATAAATTAATTTTATACAGTTAATAATTCAGCAAGTACTACCCTGGATACCTGCTATTCATCGTTCTTATTTAAATGGTCTAAAACGGGCAGTGTGTATTCAAATTCACATTTATTATTGTTCGTGTTATTGGCGATGTGAATTTAGATACACATGTTTTTTAGGCGGAGCTCACATTTTATCAAACATCAAAATTACGAAACTATTGACATATTACTAAAGGACAATGCTTACCTTATTCGATTTTATTCACAGAATTAAAATAACTTTACAAGTCACCACAAAAACTACCTTTATCTTGAGAAAAGTTGGTAAATTGAACCCGGCAAACGGTCGTTACAGAACTAACCTATAATAGTTGAGCGTTAATATGACGCAGCTACAATCAGTGGTATCTTGTCCGTTTATATAATGTCCGTGTATATAGCAGATAAAATAAATAAATAAATAAGTAAAATAAATTGACACCGATAATACAATAATATAGTATGGATAATCTATCATTTCAACAAAAAGTTGCTTTAATATTGGCATTGTGCCGTCGACGTAGGGTTAAAAAACAACGAAAATGGTAGATTCACCCTGTTCTAGTGCCTAGACAGACAGAGGGAAAATTTTTTCTTTTACACAACAAATCAAAAGAATAAGCTGACAAGTTTTTTGAATATTACAGGATGTCAGTGTCTTCTTTTAATTTTTTATTATGTGAAATAGAAGATGTCATACGAAAACAGGATACATCAATGCGTGATAGCCTAAGCCCAGAAGAAAAATTAGCAATTACCTACCTTAAAGTAAGATTTCGAATTACATATTTTATAATCCTATACATGTATCTACATAAAAATAAAAAAAAAAACAAAATATTTAACTATTTAACTTTCATTAGAATAAAAAGGGGCCGCCACCACTTCTTACCTCTGCGTATTCTGTAATTAGCTACTGAATTATCAAGTAGATCGACGGCTTCCATATGTCGATTATATTCATTTATCATATTGGGTTGATGTAATGAATCTTTCTTTTCCAATATCCAACTTGCTTTTTTATGTTACAATAATTTAAAAAATTCTGATGCGACATAAA
This sequence comes from Diabrotica undecimpunctata, assembly GCF_040954645.1. NCBI lineage: Eukaryota > Metazoa > Arthropoda > Insecta > Coleoptera > Chrysomelidae > Diabrotica > Diabrotica undecimpunctata. The sequence continues at coordinate 86,955,612 of NC_092811.1, read as the reverse complement.
ATTTGCTTTGTTGCATTCTTTTATTTATGAATCAAGCCAAGCTATCGAAAACGAAACATTAGTACTGAAGGATAATAAAATTTTACTATAAACAATAATTATTAAATCACCAGTTCGAAGAAGGGAATCCAAAAAATAGATTTTCGGGAAATCAATAAAAACTGTTTATTCTCCCTATTCAACTTTTTCTTGTTTAATAGGCATCTATTATTAAGTAAAGTTTGATACGGTTAATTGGGATTGAAAAAAAAAACCATCAATTGATTTTTGTTATCTAGAATATCGATAAAGAAAATATTGGATTTATTTCTTTCCTAGAACTTATAATTTTTTGTTACGATTTGAGACACAAAATTGTATGAAAAAACTTTAAAGTAATTTATAAAAACAAAGAAACAACTTAACAAACACAGAGAAATAAACAAACAAGAACAAAAATATCCGATTAAATGGCAATTACCGCTACAAGCGACAAATTACTGCTAGTGGAGCCACAAACGCGCTACAAATTACTGCTAAAAAATAGGTCCGGATCTATTCGAACGCGACACGACCTTGAAGACGCGTCTCGGTCTCGAAACGAAGCGACAATCTACAGCGCGTGGAGCCAACTCAGTATCACTGCTGTTGTTTTCATTTATCAAGCTACATTTTACTGCAACTGCTAGCGACAATCTGTCGCTCATGGAGCCGTAACCTATCAGAATTTACAAACGTTAAATCAAGGTGATATACAATTTTGAAAAAAAAAAACGTCCCACTATGGACGTTTACCCTACTAGTTTTATTTATAGTTATATAAATATCCTTTGTATGTACTTTTGGCAATTTCAGTACTTTTACGACCTCTTTAGACTACCGTCACCTCTATTTAGTTATCAGGTTATCATCTTGTTCCAGGGCACTCGGTCTAAAACACCGGTTTATAAAAGACCAGTTTTAAACTTCATTTTTAATTATTCAATCGTCATTTATAACAATCTCTTTATTTGCGTAGATTTTTTTTTATTTCTTTCAGTGTATTCATAATTGGCTTAGTATTGTATTATATTCTAAGCTTTAATTATCTATTTCTCTACGAACAAAAACATCTATGTTAGCCTTGAGTAATAAATATTACAGTAATTTATGCAGAAACGGTTGAATCTTTTATATTCTATATAGTTTTCTGGATAATTCCAACCTGTATGAGAATATTTTAAATTATTATTACTTAGAGTAAAAATATATTTCGCGTTTGAAAATCCAACCACTAAAAGTGTGCATTGATGTAATAGTGTTGTTTCGCAATATCTGTTTTGAGTTTATTAATAACATTGAAAAAAGATAATATATTTTAGCCATTAATTAACCATTTAAGAAATTAGGCTTTTAATTTATTTTCCTCTTTAATCTTTTTCCACATTTGTTATCCGATGTGTGATAGCTAGTCTGTCATCTAACACCTTCCATATATTGGGAGAGCTTACAGATGTTGATGGTACCTGAACAATACAATACACATTGCAGCTTATTGCATTGCATGAAATATATTGCATTGCACGAAAAAAGCATTCAAGGAGAAACTACTACTACACTTCTCAAGACTTATGAAAAAAGAATAAAATATTAGCGGACTACATAACAATAAAACACTAAAAACTTTGTTTTCAAAACTTCCACAAAATTTATTATAATATCTTATAACTACAGTTGTTTCGGTAGAGTATCCTTCTTAACCTTTAACTACGGGCTACGGTGTACACAGTACACCATGCGTGTTAAGTTGGTTGCCGTTTCTTAAAACTATTTTCTGCGTTTACGGCGCTCGACGTAACCTATCAGTATCAGTATAGTATCAACCATTGTCTGTTACAGTCGATTGAGTCGATACGTGATTTTTGATCGAATAGTTGAGTTGTGATAAAAAATATTAAATTGAGTTACCGAACAGTGCCTTCAGTACACCACGCACATAGTTATATAAGTAAATTTAACGAATGTTAAACTTTAAATTACCTGTAAACGAGTTATTTTATGTGTAGTAAATGTTACATTGTACTTTTTATACAAAAATGTGAAATTGAAAGTTAGGGGAGAAGAGGATGCTAGTTCCTCAGAAGAAGAGGAAGAAATTACAAGGGACAACGATTATAACACTGAGTCGGGGATAAAACTAAATGATAAAGAGTCTTCTGATTCAGATAACGAGAGCGATGGTGAGAGTTTAGAAAGCGATGAAGATGAGTATTTTATAGCGAAAGATAAACAAACAAAGTGGTATAAAGATTCCAACCCTGCGTTTAGTTGATAAAGTGCCGATTAAAATCTGCTCTTACTAAAACTAACTTTTCAGCGGTTTAAAGTCAAGAAACGTAAAATATTGTTAGCTAAATAGAGTATTTAAACAACAAAGTTTCTTCACACAAAAAATAAACTGTGAGTACATTAACAATTTAATACAAATTCAATATTATTAAATATTATACATAACCCATAATTCAATACAACACATCAATTAATCCAGTTTCTGGTTTTTTGGCAACTTCCATAAGTCGAACTAATTAGCCGATACAGGACCGGCTCTAGAAAAATTTCATCAAATGAAGAAAACAAAAATTAAAAATGGATGATTCTGAAAATATTAGCATACCTACTACATCATCAACATCTACATACTCCAATGCAGTAAGCAACTTCAATTTTCCTTCAAAAGAACAAGCCATTATTCTGTCAGCTATCCAAGGTATTAAAATACATGAATACATAGTAGCCATAGGGTCTCTACTCACACCAAAAAATGTTATTTTTGCATCACGAATAGCTAACAACAGAGTTTGTATTTACTTGAACAATACTAGCATAGTAGATACCTTACTAAACAACCATAAAACAGTAGTCATCCAAGGCAATGAGATAGAAATTCGAAGACTTATTACGCCAGCAAGGAGACTAGTAATATCAAACATCTGCCCCAGCATTCCGAACAGTATTCTAGAAGACGAACTGAAACAACTAGAAATAACTGCAGTATCCAAATTAACGTTTTTAAAAGTTGGCATGCCCGAGTCTGAGTATAGTCATGTCTTAAGCTTTAGGCGGCAAATATTTGTCTCTCCGATAATCACCAAACCAATTCCAAATACAATCTTAATAACCTATGACAACACTCCTTACAGAATCTTCCTATCCCTAGATGGTTTAAATTGCTCTAGATGTAATACTACTGGCCACAAAGACGAAAACTGCACATCAACATCAACTGGTACAGAAACACTTAAAGATCCTTATACCTCAGAACTCGAACCCATGGAAGTAAATCAGAATAATTCAGCAACAAATATTTCAGATGATACAACAAACTGTTCCAACCCTATTTCTGCAGATATCCCAACGACAAATGATTCGCTTATAGTACACAGCATACCTTCAACTACAGCTAACAGCAATAATACTAAAACAACCAATCAAGCAAAAAGGCTAATTTCAACCTCTCCTGAAATCTCAGAAACTAAAAACCTAAACGAAACTTTCATAACTCCAAAAAAATCCGCACCCAAAAAAAAAAAGAAAAAGGCTTTAGATGTCGAAGCCACATTAAAACCAATTGAAAACATTTTAATGACAGCATCTCCTTAATATACGCTAAATTTCTCTGAATTATGCGACTTCGTTATAAACGCAATAGGATCAAAATTTCCTGAAGTCACAGCTAAAAACTATACAGAAGATTTTGACGGCTTATACACCTTATTAAAAATGGTTCACTCAAAATTAAATGATAGACGCATGAAAAATAATATCACAAGAATTATAAAGAAAATAAATCCAACAAATGAATCTTCCCTCACTGAAGAAAGCGACTACGATTTATCTCAATAGTCCAATTATATTCATTCTTCAATGGAACTTGAATGGCTATTATAGCCACATTGAAAACATTAAAATGCTAATCAATGAACTGTCACCACTAATAATACGTCTTCAAGAAACTCGTATTTCCAACAATCAAGCAAAACTAAAAACTTATATGCCCTATACAAAAAATCGAGCAGTACAGCAAATATCCAGTGGTGGAGTCGGAATTTTTGTACATTCAACCATCCAATCCCAAGAAATTCCGTTAAATACAAATCTGGAAGCAGTAGCAGTTTCGGTAATACATCATTTTAAAATCAACATATGCAACGTATATTTACCACATCCTGACGAAACTACTCTATTAGAACTTCAAAATGTAATTAAACAAATTCCATCTCCAAAATTAATTTTGGGTGACACAAACTGTCACAACATCGCATGGGGATCACAAAGAACAGATAAAAATGGACGAATATTATTAGACGCAATTAATAACATAAAACTAGTTTTATTAAACACAGGAGCGCCTACTAGATTCAAATCACATAATGGCACTTTTTCCTCCATAGACTTATCTATCAGTGATTCAACTTTAGCTCCATTTTTACAGTGGAATACATTGGACCACCTATACGACAGTGATCATTTTCCGATAATAATTACTCACGACAAAGATGAAAAAACCTGTACAACACCATATGAAACTTGGAAATTAAAGTCAGCTGATTGGGAAAAATACTCGAACTTAGTAAGCATACGTATACCAAATCTCGTTATATCAGATAATATAGACACTACTCTATCATCTTTCAATGGTATAATTTTAGACGCAGCCAGAGATTCTATAGGAAAAACCAAAAATATCACAAAAGCTCCTCTTCCTTGGTGGAACACTGAAATCGCATCCGCTTTAAAGCAAACAAAACATGCTTTTAATATATACAAGAAGTTTAACACACCTAATAACTTAAACAATTTTAGATCTTTAAGGGCCAGATCTAGATTTTTAATAAAACAAGCAAAAAAAGAGAGCTGGGCCAATTACGTGTCGTCAATTGACTCGTCTACGCCCATAAGGGATATATGGCAAAAAATAAGAAAAATAAAAGGTTCAAAAACATTTAACCATATTGACACAATCACTACAAATGATCTAACAACTTCAGACAAACACGAAATCTCAGAAATTTTAGTAGAACACTATCAGTTGTATTCAAGCAATCAGCAGTACCACCCAAATTTCTTAGAACACAAAGAAAGAACAGAAGCATCAAAAATTAATATAGAAGATACTGCTGATCCACTAAACACTTCCATAACACTTGATGAATTAAATGAAAGTCTTAATAACCTCAAAAATACCTCACCTGGACCTGATGACATACCACCAATTTTCATAGAAAAACTACCTATAAGCGCGAAGGTTACTTTAGTAGAGATCTTCAACAAAATTTATTCGACCCATAAATTTCCATCTCTCTGGCGCGAAGCAATTATAATACCATTTTTAAAAGATAATAAACCAAAAAACTTATCTTCTTCGTATCGACCAATATCTCTTACCTGTAGCATCTGCAAAATAATGGAAAATATTCTAAGCAAAAGATTAAAATGGTACTTAGAAAAGAAAAATCTCCTTACATCCATCCAAAGTGGGTATCGATCACAACGGTCTACAATAGATAACATTATAGCATTAGAATCTGAAATCCACGAAGCTTTTATACATAAACAAAAATTAATAGCAATTTTCTTTGACACCACAAAAGCATTTGACACCACGTGGACATATCACATCTTAAAAACAATGAAGAGTTGGAAAATAGATGGTAAATTCTTAGCCTTCGTCAAAAACTTCCTGGAGAACAGAAGTATAAAAGTTAAAACAAACGGTGTCATGTCAACTAAGAAATCACTGGAAAATGGTATCCCTCAAGGATCTGTATTAAGCCCCCTGCTATTCTTAATAGCAATCAACAACGTATCTAACCATTTTATGCTTCCAGTAAAAGCAAACCTTTACGCCGATGATCTTGTAATATATATGAGAAGTAAAAACCTAAAATCAGCTGCATCAATATTACAAAATACACTAAATAAATTAGAAGGGTGGTCTTTAGATATAGGCTTGAGATTTTCAACCGAAAAAACTAAAGTAATAATATTTGACAAAAGGAAAACACAACACCACTTAAATTTAAAACTTAACGGAAATACTCTTATAACAATCAACGAAATCAAATTTTTGGGAATGACATTCGACTCTCAACTAAAATGGACATCGCACATAAATGAACTAATTAAATCATGCCAACAGAAAATAAATCTTCTAAAAGTTCTTTCCAGTCACAAATGGGGCGCAGACACAAGTATTCTTCTGCGATTATATCAAGCTCTAATTAGAAGCAAACTAGATTATGGATGTATATGCTACGAAACTGCTACTAAAAGTCAAATGAACAAACTGGACATCATCCAATCCACAGCATTACGCATAGTTTTCGGAGCTTTCAGAACCACGCCAATTGACAGCCTTCAAGTCCTAGCTGGAGAACCGCCATTAACTCTCAGAAGACAATATCTTTCAATGTGTTGTGCTATTAAATATCTCAGTGCAAAGGAAAACCCGTTTATAACAAGCCTAATAAGGAGCAACCCTCCAAATCTGTACTCAAATTATTGCCCTAGAAACTTACCTTTCAATGAACGACTAAATCGATTTGAATTCGATATACATCAATTGAGAGCCACTTCTACAAACAGATGCCAGTGTCCTCCCTGGAAAGTTCAAATACCAAAAGTAGATTTTACCTTACTTAACTATCCCAAACATTCACACAATCCTTCTGAAATACAACAACAATTTCGGTCTACCATCTCCAGGTACCCTGATTTCAAACTAATTTTTACTGATGCCTCTAAAAGCAGTAATGGTGTAGCTGCTGCAGCTATTTTTGAAGACAACACCTCTGTCACCCGTCAAGCCACGGAGTGTAGCATATATACTGGAGAACTGCAGGCAATCTTCAACGCACTGAACCAATGTACCAGCATTGATACAAACTTTCTTATTATATCAGATTCTCTAAGTGCCTTAAATGGTGTCAAGCAGATGTATCCTACTCATGCCAATTTAGCATTAATAAAAGACATGCTATACAATGCCCAAACATGTAGTAAAAACATAACATTTTTATTGGTACCATCCCATGTTGGAATAAAGGGTAATGAAGCAGCTGATAAAGTAGCAACAGAAACTATCAATAACATGAAAATTCCTATTATGCAAAACATACCAATTTCAGACCAAAAAACATTAATAAAAACTTACATGAACAAAACCTGGCAAGTAAAATGGAACCAAACAGAAGCAAAATTAAAAAGTATCAAACCAGATGTTACTTCTGCTTTACTACCGCTCCCAGCTAAAAGACATGACCAAGTAGTTATTAACAGACTGCGGCTAGGTCATACAAAATTTACACATGGATACATCATCTCCAAGGACCCTCAGCCGATTTGCCACATCTGTCAAATACCATTTTCAGTGCAACATATAATGATAGACTGTCCAGTGTACTCAACAGCAAGATCGACAGCAAAACTAAAACACAATTTGAAAGAAACTCTAAAAGAAGACATCAGCAATACAATAAATTTTATCAAAAATTGTAAACTGTATAACAAACTGTAACATAACATAAAATGTTTGTATTTTCCAAAACTTAAATTATATAAATTGTAATAATATACTAAATGTAACTTTTCTAAAATAAAGATATACCACCCGCTAATAACCCTAGGGGTTGATGCGGTAAAAAAAAAAAAAAGTGGTATAAATATTCAGTGGTGAGCAAATGTAGCAAAACTTCCAGCAAAAATATTGTAAAAATACTTCCTGGGCCAAAGCTGAGTGCTAGAGATATTACCAATGAGAGAAGTGCTTTCGAAAAAATATTTAGTGACGACATTATTGAAAATATAGTTGAGTGTACAAACTTGAAAATTGCAAATATGCGAATAAAGTATAACCGGCCGAGACGGGCTAAAGACACAACAAAAACAGAAATTATGGCATTTATCGGACTACTACTTCTTGCAGGAACTAAAAAGCAAAACCATACACATTTTCTTGAATTGTGGACGAAATACGGAACCGGCTTAGAAATATTTAGAGCGTGCATGAGTGCTAATCGATTTTTATTTTTGCTTGCTGCTCTAAGATTTGATGACAAAAATAGTAGAGGGATACGCAAGGAAACTGATAAGCTGGCTGCTATTCGAGTTACACTGGATCGTTTTGTGGAGAACTGCAACAGTAACTACTGTTTAGGAGAAGAAGTAACAATTGACGAAATGTTAATACCTTTCAGAGGTAGATGCAGTTTCAAAGTATGTGTTAAAAGTATTTGTATTGTGTGATGCCCAGACACTTTATGTTACAAATTTAGATGTGTATTGTGGTAATCAGCCACAAGGGCCTTACAACAAATCAAACAAACCTGCTGATATTGTACATCATTTACTTCAAGACTGGAAAGGGAAAAACCGGAACTTGACATGTGATAATTGGTACACAAGTTACTCATTGGCCAATGATCTTTTGAAAGATAAAGTAACAATGGTTGGCACACTAAAGAAAAATAAACGGGAGCTGCCGTTGGAGTTCCTACCACATAAAGAAAGAGAAGTTGGATCGTCCCTTTTCGAATTTCAAAAAGAGGTAACTATAGTGTCATATGTCCCTGCAAAAAATAAAGCTGTGCTTTTGATATCAACCATGCATAATCAATCTGCAGTAGATCCGGAGAAAAAAAAAGCCAAATATAAATTTAGATTATAATTCTCACAAAGGAGGTGTCGACACAGTACTCGATATCAAGGAGAACGCAAAGGTGACCGACGGTTATATTTTTTCAGCTCCTAAACATCGCAGGAATTAACAGCCAAATCCTGTATAATGCTGCAAATATAAACAATCCTCAAAAATATAGAAGGATATTTTTAAAGGAATTATCTTTATCTTTGTTGAGACCACACCTTTCAGAACGAGCTGAAATACAGCGTTTGTCATTAGATTTAAAACTATTCCTGAAGAAATATAAAGCCACTTTACTGGAACAAGAAGAAGAAGAACCACCAGCAAAAATACGAGGAAGGTGCTATTGCTGCGAAAGGCGTAAAAATAGAGTGACAACCATTTCGTGTCAGACGTACAGAAAAACGGTTTGCAAAGAACATTCCACCATTATTTGTCCTGAGTGTATTAACTCAAATAACCAGGAAGAAGACGAAAGTGAATAAAGAAGTATGTGTTTATTTTTCTACCTAGTTAAAAATTTAAAAATTTTTGTATATTTTTTTAGGTTGGTGTTTCAATATGTAATAAATTACTGTTTTCGTTTTTTCTCACTTTTGAATTATTTTTTAGTTTTATTTTTTATTATATAATAACTAATTATTGATTAAACACAAGTTGTGCCAATTAATATAGTTCTAATTATTAAAGAAATTTTGTTTCTGTAGCTATTTGTAATTGGTGTATAGAGTACACCGCGCCCGTATTTGATATTCATGGTTGGGCGCCCGTAGTTAAAGGTTAAGTGATCTATTTTTGGTATGTGTTTACACTGTATAGTCCCTAACTGAATAGGTTGAGGAGGAGAGAACTGTTTATCTTCAGTTGGTCATTTAGAATTATGTTGTATTTTTTAATTTGTTAATTTCTTTAGATTTTAATAAAGATAGCTTAAGGCCTTTATTTTGGATGTGAAGAATTTTAAATTGGTCATTAAAAGAATGATTATCATCTAGAAGGTGAACTGCGTATGTAGAATCTGTTTTTCTATTATTGAACGCGCTTTTATGTTCTGCTATACATTTATTAAAGATTCGACCAGTTTGACCGATGTAAGTTTTTGGACAGTCGCCACATTTAAGTTTATATATACCACTGTGTAAGTGCTTTTTATTTTAGCTCTTGTTGTTTTTAATATATTTGCCCAAATTTTTGTTTGTCCTAAAAGCTGGTGTTATTCCTTTTTTATGCGTTTGGCTATTTTTGTTGATATCTTGCCTGTATACGTAATCCAGCAGAAGGTGTAGCATTTTTAAATTCTTTGGTATGTACTGAAATCACCCCGTATATATTAAAACACCGAAGAATATTTTCAATGTATTTCTGTTTTCTATCGTATTTACTAAAATACCGGAAAAGTATTTTCAATCCTTTTTGCGTCGACGAGTTGATAATAAACACATTTTAGAGCTTGTTTATATATCACAGATGCATATTTCTTCGGTTTTCTTTGATCGAGAGCCACTTTAGGATATTGCGCGTTAAATAAATAATCCCGTTTATACGTTTGGTTTTTACCGAGATGGGCGAATGAATTTTAAAGAGAATTACATCACTCTCGCTGAGGCCGCTGTTAATTTTTCTTCAAATTTGTAATGTTTTGTGTTTTTTTGTATTCTATCATGGGAAAATGTGTACTGTAGTAGCAGTATTAAGTTTTATGTCAAGTTAAAATAAGGTTTGGAAGAATGTTTAAACAGTCAAGACGCTGTGAGTGTCGGCGTCAAGAAGCGGCAAATTTGTTGAAAAAAAGTGATTTATACTCAATGTAATGTGTCAGTTCTAATAAGAGTAATCACTGTTTTTGTTTTATGTGTTCTCTTACCTAAGAGATTTGTTTCCAACAGATTTAAAAAGTACCCACATGTGTTCCAGTTTTTTAAGAAGCCGATTCTACAATTTTAGTCCCAGTGAACAACTTCCAGCCTCAATTTGTTTGTCCTAAGAAGTCGTTTCAGAATATTTCCGCAGTTTGGAGATGAATTTGTTCGTGTGGCAGAGAGTGTAAGTCCAGTACCTAACTCCAGAAATTTTAGTGAAATCCAGGTAACTCTTTTGTGTTTTTTTTAAACCAAATTTTTTTCCTAAACCATTTTGTTTATTTCTCTTAAATAACTCTCTAACTCTTTTTTTGTGTTTTTAGGGAGGAAGAACCTTTTCTTTCATCCACCAGGAAGATTTTTTAAAACCGCGTCCATTTTAAATAGCTTGAGAACCTTCTTGTATTGTGTTTTGTTCCAGAAGATTTATGTAAGTACCCTTTTGCTTTACTCTTTGTAGTTGCCTCAATCCAGCCCCCTTTCCCTTCACTTATCCACTACCCAGTTCTCCAAATTAACCCTGAGTAGCCGTTCGCAAAAGTTTCGATTTGTTTTGCTTGCCCTATCTCCACCCCAGTAATTTCTGTCCCCATTTTCTAACCCTCTATAGTAATATCCTATAGGGTAGGCAAAATAATCGTTACAAAGGTACTGTCTTTGTTCTCTGGTGGTGAAAATACTAATTTTTGGGTTTTGTTATGTAGTTTTTGATTGAAAATTTTATTAATTCTTTCTTCTTTGTACCCATTGTTTACTGCTACTTGCTATATGATATTTAATTATATCTGAAAGTTGTATTTTGACATCGGAATTTCTATTAATCTATGAAAAATAATATAATATACGATAAAATTGGTCAAATTGCCTATTAGTTTCTACAAAACATACCAGTACATCGTCTTCGTATCTCCACCAACATAAAAACTGTTTGAATACAGGATGTTTTGAAATATTTGTCTCTGGATACTCCATAAAAATATCTGATAGCAGTGGGCTTAGAGTATTACGGATTAAAAGTCCTTCATTTTTATTTGTATATATTTGACTATTAAATTGAAAGTTCCTGGTTTATGCAAATTTCAAGAAGATGTAAACTTTCAGATGTACTGATTGGATTTGTAATATTATGGTCTGAAAGGTTTTTTGTAGAACAAGTTTCGGTGAGAGGAATACTAGGAAAGAGATTTTTAACGTCAAATGAAATTGACCTGAAGTTGTTAGGTAATTGAAAATGTTGTATTTTATTAACTAGTTCTATTGTATTTTTTACGGTATATTTAGGTTAAAATATAGTGTGTTCTAAAATAATCTTTTACAGTTTTTTTGCTGTATAAAAATAAACTACCGGTCTTATTGGGTGATTATTTTCATCAAGTAACGGTCGAAGCCATCACTTATTAGCAGACTTTTCGCAAAAGAAAATAACGAAGCTGTACTAAGAATACTCTTGAGCAAAAACTCAAACATACCAAGGGCAAACTGTAAACAATCAATGTGAATGGGCACAGAGACTAAACATGCCGAAAAAATCCAGAAAATGTATACTATATGAATATATTGGGAACACGTGAAACAATATGATCCAACTAGACAAGGCGAAAAGCTCGAGTTCATTCGAAAAAATATTCTCATGAGATTTTTTTGCATTATCACTTTTATGAGATACCCCAAAATAAGGTTCACGAGATCGCCAAAGCGAAAAGTTGTTCAAATTTTTTTAAACAGTTTTTTTTTAAACATTCATTGCCAAGGGAGAGTTATACCCGTGCACCAGTTCTATTTTTGAAGTTATACTTCTATACGCACGGTCGGCGTTTGGAAATTTGCATGAGAGTGAATCTGTGAAACCATTACATATGTAAGATAATGAGTAAGAGAGAGACAGAAGATATATTTTCTCTCTCTTCCTCTCTCGAGAATAAAAATGTTCCTTTTGTATTATATATTTAATAATATATATAATATTGTATAATACATATATATATATATATATATATATATATATATATATATATATATATATATATATATATATATATATAATATATTTAATATTATATATAATAAAATATGTATTAATATTATAATTTATGTGATATGTTTTGTATTATTTAAAATTAAACGTTTATAATTATTTTAGGCTTTTGTATTTCAAAATAATCACTGTTTTAGCGAGAACTGTCAATTTTGAAATCCGTTAGTGTCATGTCCAATTGGCAAATCCTTTACGTGTTTGGTTCATACGCTGATGGTTGTGAGTTCGAATCCCAATTATGAATTTCCTTTTTTATTTTTGAAATATTTAAAAACCTCACGTTAATCTTATTAAATATATGTAATATACGCAAAAAACATAAATTAAAAAAAAAATGAAAATTTACAACATAATCTGAGTTGTTGGTTTTTTATTTTTATCTTCGTAAAGTAAGTTGTTATTGGCAGTTTTAAATACTTATGAATATTACATTTAAATTTATATTGTTATAATTTATATTATATTGAATTATGTTGCAGTGTATTTATTGTATTGTAATTTTTATATTAATAACAAAATAAACAATGGATTTTACTGCAGAGTATGTGTAATTTTTTTTGCATTCAACTCCTTTTATACATATATAAAAATAAAAATATATATTTTTATTAAAATATTGATACAATCCTTCATTTACTATACTCCTATTACAGGTCAAATGTTCATATACAGCAAACGATGCACCGTATACCTATATAACTAATTCTTTTTCTCTTTGTGCTCTCTCTTACCTATAGCATTACATATGTAATGATTGTGCAGATTGACTCCTATATAAATTTTTAACGGCGAACGCGTGTATAGAAGTATAACTTCTACCGGCAGTCCCACTGGACTGCCACACCCGTTTTTTTTATTACAGGAAAAAAGAGTCGGCACTGCACTATGTTTGTGAAACTCTAGTGCCACAGAACGCGCCAGGTGTGGTGTGCAAGAATAAATATTTTATTGAAATACGTACATACAAATAAATGTATGTTTATATTTAATAAATATGTGTTTATGTATTTAAAATATATTTTAAACATATAAACAACGACACAAAACGCAATAGAATATTAATAAAAATACAAACGAAAATATTATTCTAATACAAAATAACTAAAACTACCTGCTATATAATGCCCAATCTTCAATTTTCATTATTAAAGCCCAGTCTTCAAAACCTATGGCATGAAATTTCGGTTATGATTTTTGGCCAAAAATTTGAGCAATTTGAAATATGCCTAAAAATTGCCGAATTTAAACTTTTACATTACAAACGATCTAAAACATTTAGGGGAACCTGGGGTGGAACGGGGTACCTAAGTTTGATAGTAATTTGTGCGATATTTATTGAAACTACACCATCATTTGACAAATCTTATTTCTTTACAAGGAAAATATAGCTAAAGTTATAAAAAACAAACGTTTCTGAGAAAAATGTACATTACAAAAATAAAGGGAAATTTCGCATTCTGCCCCACCTCCCGGGTCACAATGGGGTGCCCCATACTTTAGCTAATATCATTGGCAAAGTTCACAGACGAGAACGCTTTCATCATCGTCACTATCTAAATCAGCACATGCTAGATGTGCCCATTCTTATAAATGCTACAAGAACACCAGCCTTCATTGGACTTAGGGTAGTAATCATGGCAATACAAGCAGGCCGTATCTTCTTCTTCTGCGCTATCTTCGGATTCAGTTTCAGATATTTTTTGTTTATTTGCCTTAGTTTTAACCTGTTTGTTCTTATTTTCTTTCCTTTTTCGTTGAGTTTCAATTTCTCTGGGTTTGTTTTCATCATTTTTAAACATTAATCTCTGTTTAATTTTTTTCTCTTTAGCTTCCTTTATAGCTTGCTTGTTTTTTAAAGATTCTTCCATTTCAACCTTATAAGGTAAGGCGGTAAGGACAGCAGTCTTTCCACGCTTTTTTACAGTTTTTTTTTGTTCCGGCTTTAACTTTTGGCAACGGAATTAGGTCTCTTGGCGACGTGACTGAAAAATGTGTGTCGGCATTAGTACGAACAGGGGAATCGGGCATCCAAGAACATCCGGGTTTAGGGACATTCACTGGTGGGGGAAGATTTTCGTCAATTGTCGGTACGGATGGATTATTTTTGACAGGATTATCAACTACGGGTGTGGGATGAACATGGGGTGAGGAGAAATGCTTCTGTACTGGTGTGGTTGGCGTTGAGTCAGTTGTCTCTGGCATAGCCGGCGATGTTTCCTGGATTGTACTGAGAAACAGGATTTTCCAAGGGAATATCTGTTGTTGCTGATGGTAGAAAGTCATCATCGATGAATTTATTCATATTGGATGACCAGATACCAGATTTTTCAAAGCCATTAATGGCAGTTCTCATATTTGCTGCACTTAAGATAGCCTGGTCAAAAAGTGTTGATATGTCGAAAAGCTGAACCACTCTCCCTGGATGCGACCTGAGCCACTTCTTTATTTCATCCTCATAATAAAAGCTTAAGGGCTTCATGAATGCAACGTCCAATGGTTGAATTTTGTGAGAGAAATGAGGAGGGAATCACAATATTAACACACCATTGTCACGTGCTAGATCTATTGCGGCCAAGTTCTTTGTGTGTGACGTATGCCCATCAAGAAGTATTAGAACGGGTGTTCTTTCGTCGCTTTAGAAACTAAAATGAACTGTTGTAGCCATTTTATGAAAATCTCTGCAGCTATCCAACCAGAGTCACTAACTTCAGCCCAGCCTCCTGGTGGGAGACCTGTTTCAAATTCACGTTGTTTCTTTTTTCGCAGAAATATTACCATTGGGGGCATGTAACATCCGGCAGCTGAGCAACATATTTCGGCTGTGACAGTGGTGCCTCTTTCAGCAGAACTTAAGACACCTACTTGATGTTGTCCTCTAACAGCTTTTATTTTCGAAAACTGCTTGAAAACCACGCTAATACCTTTTTCATCACAGTTGAAAATTCTAGTGGCATCTAATTCGTGCTTGTCCAGAATTTCATTAAGCAGATTAAAAAATTCGATTCTGCTACTATATTGAATCCCATAGCCCGTGCTCCAGAAGTTGCTTAGGGTTTTCTTAAGCTTAAATCAGGGTGACGTTTAAGAAAACCTTTACAGCAGTCTTCTCCTATCATTTCCGATGTTCTGTTGAGGTTATGCTTGCAGTTATTCTTTTCTGCTACCACAAAACTCTTTGATAGTCATGCCAAACAGTTGTTTTTGCATATCTTTCAGATAAACGACAAGCTCAAGCTCTTGCTCATTAGTGAAAACAGTTTTATGCTTTCCTGACGTTTTATCAATGATAGCGTCGGAATTCTCCCGTCTTTTCTGAACATATCGCTCCAGCGTTGATGATGGAACACCAAACCGATTAGACTCAGTCACATATCCCAGTTGTTCACTGATAACCGCATCTACAGCTCGCTTCATAACATCGGTAGACCACGACTGCTGGGTGGTTTTCTTTTTGTAGTTACGTACCATCTGCGATCAATAAAAAATATAATCAATACGAGAATTTCAAACGAGAAAATACGAGAAGAAAAATATTTATCAATACTAAATATAATCAGGGGCGGAATGGGTTATACCCTATTGTGCCCCACCCATTGTACCCCAGACAACCGTTCTCAGAAATATAAGTGTCATAATGGGTTATGTTTATTGGACGCGAGTTATTACTACAGTTTTAGAGAGCTAAAAGTATATTGAAACAAACATGTAAGGTAAATTAAAAAAAAAGAATAGTAAACAGTATAATTACCTTAGCGACACAATGAAAAAATTAGAATTTACAGGTTTCTTGTTTGATCTCCGATAAAACACCAACCATGCGTATTCCCAGACTGACAACGACACCTTCATACGACTCGACGTGACGTGGCGTCTATGTCGTTTGTAGGTAATATCACGTTGGTTTCCCATTCTGCCCCAGTACCCTGTTCCACCATTCCTACGTTTTTATAAACTACATTACTTCAGCTACAAACTTTACCAAAATAATCTAACGAAAATCAATAAAAAATGACAAAAAATCGCGAAACGTTAATTTATTTAACACTTTTATGGAAAAGGACTTTAATTGCTGCAAAATTCAAAACTTGCATAAGAAAGCTGCACTTTTCAACTTTAAATCACTTTTTGGTTTTTTTCGATAGGACACTCTGATCAAAAGATATCGAATGTTTACCGTCGAATTGATACAAATTTTGTTTATAATTGATGTTGAGCGCGTAGTTGCGCCGTTTAAGTGATATTTTTAAGGGAACGGTTTATTTTATACAAAAGATGCTAATGAACGTTTTTGTTTAAAATTGTCGCAGCTACATTTTTTATTTAAAATATTTCTTTCTATGATGCACATATTCTTGGTAAATCGATTTGTTCCGTGTTTTTCACCTACGAGGTGCGGTGGTTTTAGAGGGAACCTAAGGGTAGGAATAGTAAACATTTTTACATATTTTGGGGGGTCCTAAAACTAACATTCTCAGAAAATTCAGCTTGTTCATATGATTTTTAGAGATTCAGCAGCATTTTCGTCTCTGACGACTGGAATATAAATAAATAAATTTATTTATAACAAAAATAATATCTCTGGCATTTGGTAATGCGGTTTTTAGATGGCTCTATTCAATTTATGTCAGATTTAAACAAAAATGAAGATAATTGCTCTATTGGAATCCGAGAAAATCCATTTTTTACTTAAACCGATTTTGATATTTGAAATTAAATTTTCTTCAACCTAATTTTTTTGGTATTTTTTACGGGTAACACCAATAGTTTTTTATTATTATAATATACAGAGTGGAACAGCCAAATGAAATAAATTCGATAATTAAATGGGAGCGTGTTTAAAAATGGACACGTCGATTGGTATGTTTAGTTCGGCAAATTTTGCAATAACAATTTTTCATGCAAGGTGTGTCACGTAACAGTGACCAATACCAACTTTCTTATTTCAAATACAATACCTTGTATATTATTTAAGTTTGATCAGATAAAAGACATATATCGAGCACAGTTTAATTTTATCTTACCCAAGTACTTTCGATCCCTAGATCATCTTCAGGGGCATTTCGTCAATTGCGCCCTATCCGACAAGAACAAAATGTCATAAACATATAATTGTACATCACACTACACTACAAAAGGACAAACAAACACTTTAAAATTATTTAAGAAAGGCTACATTACTTGCAGAAGCCGGAGACAAAATACAAGTAATGTAGACTTTCTTAAATAATTTTAAAGTATTTGTTTGTCCTTTTGTAGTGTAGTGTGATGTACATTTATATGTTTATGACATTTTGTTCTTGTCGATAGGCCGCAATTGACGAAATGCCCCTGAAGATGATCTAGGGATCGAAAGTACTTGGGCAAGATTAAGGCTGTTTTATCGGTGCACCAAAACCTAGGGACAGTGTTTTCTCTGTTATTTACTGACAAAATGTCTCGAAATTTGGACACTTTATTCGAAATTATGTTGCCTTTAAACTGATGGTTTTACTTTTTTTATTTTTTTGAAACTTCTGTTAAAAAATTGGAATATACTGTTTAACGTTCTATTATAACCAAACTTTTTACGCCCATCACTCGAAAGAGTTTTTTTTTCTGTAATCGTTGATTTTTGTTTCACCTTTCTGTGTCCAGTAATAGTCGAGAAAAGCGTGTTCCAATTTTAAAGAAAATTGCTAAGAAATACTGAAATCTAATAGTGAAACGTGTTACTCATCATTAGGCTTAGTTTCATCGTTATCGCCTTCGTGACGTCAAATCTCATGAACGTACGGTCAGTTAGTTCGTGTTAAAACTAATTTGAATGGAGAATAATGTATTTGTTGTCATTAAACTACCCGTCGGTCGGCGGTACTGAGTAAAGATGGTCTCGCGTAAGCAGTGTAGAAAAGTAAGTGATACGCCCATTTCAAATCGCAGTGTACTTGAACTGCTAAAACAGCCTTAAATTAAACTGTGCTCGATATATGCCTTTTATCTGATCAAAGTTCATTTATTCGAGCATTCAACCTTATATTTATTATTTAAGTTTCGGATTTCCCAGAATATTCTAAATATATCTCATGAACAATGTCCTATACCTATCTTTAACTGTTTTGTATTTGTAAAGTGTTTTTAGAGTTATGCTATAAATTTTCTACAACATATAATGTTTTGGCAACATCCTAATCGTAAATAGAAATTTCTTCTAAAGTTACTTAACATCTTAAGCATGACCGATCTAATATCTAATTGCAAGCATTATTAGTCAGCTAAGTCGAGTTTTTTGGTTTTATATACAATATTTTCACATGTTCCCTTAAGAAGAATTCTAAAGGCGTCAAATCAGGACATCGTGCTGGCCATTCCATCGATCCTCGCCTACTTATCCACCGATTTGGAAATATTCGGTTGAGGTACTGTCGAACATTGATTTGGTAATGGGGTGGTGCTTAATCTTGCTAAAAGTATATCATATTCGCTGGAACTGGTGGGTTTGCTGGATCAGTATATAAGTTGTTAAAAGTTAGTATGACATTATTTTTGAGAAGTGCTAAATAATCGTCGCAATTCAAATTGCCATCAATGAAAAAAAGTCCTATGATATGATCCCTTACAATTCCTGCCCATACATCCTACCTTTTCGGTATATTGTGTATGTTTTTTTTATCCAGTGGAGATTTTTCCTAGATCAATAGCGGCAATTCCGACAATTTGATTGATTTATGCTGTTATGATACAAGTAGATAAGCTAGGCGGCTTTGAGACCACCCCCTAAATCGCATCCCTTAAAATAGCAACCTCCGGTCGTAACTGCCAAACGGCTTAACGTAGGATGACGTGTGAGGTATCGTTGGAAAGGGGATGAAAAATGGGGATGAACGCTGTAAGTGCCGTGCATATCGGAGTATGACAAAGGTGCATTACGTCATATCTACGTTTCTATTGGTCCGATCATAACGTACGAGGGCTCGTTGGAACGGGGAGGAGGTAACGAATACGTTGAGGCAAAAAATAAAGATAGCGGCATTGCCCAATGGGCGCTATAACGTATCTTCGTTGCTATTGGCCTGATTTTGACGTATGGGGTGTCAAATGAAAGCGGTGGTGACACAGAAGCCAACTGTTAATTAACAGATGCTAATATTACACAAGACATCGCAAAAACATTGTCTATTTCACTTTTCATATTTTCGCTGGTGCTGTTACCATCCATGGTGTAGGCTAAATATGTCTTAATGGATATGTAGCTTGTGGTAGCTTTCGAAAGGCGTAAAGACCTTGCTGCTGCTGCTGCTGCTGCTGCTTCTGTTACTGATGCTGTAGATTCAACTCTTTAGGCTTCCACGTTGTGTCCTCAATATGTAAGCTATCCAATTGTCTATTAACACGTTAATCACCCACGTCAAATACTAAAATTTTTCCACTCATGCCAAAACTCTATTTAGAGATATTTATATTGATAACTTTAAAATACTATGTAATAATTGACAAACAATTGTTTAAGATATTTTTTCACATAAAAAAACAATTTTAAAATGTGAAGCAACGTTTGGATCTCGGAGCCTATGTATTTGTGAGGCCCTGAGACCCAAATGCGGGTTCACGCATTATTCAGGCTTGCTTTGCCTGACTTGTTTTGACTTGTTCATACTCTTGAACAGCATACGGGTGTCGCCGCTTGGTCACTTGTTTATTACGTTTTCTTATTTGACACTGAGAGGACGCTTTATTGAAAGTGAAAATGAGTGGTGATTACGAAAAAAATCAAGCTTAATTACAAAAACTTTGGAGTGAAATTTTGTCTGAACGGAAGATAAACCTTTTCAAGGTGGGTCATCAGATGGACACAATCCTGAATCTGATCGTGAATATTCTTCAGATGAAGATTTGAGGCTGCATAAAAGATTCAAAAGTGACATTTTAATTTTTTCTCTTCAAAAATATGATGGATTTTTTTAATTGTATTGTATGCACAAATTATTTACCATTTTTTTACGTAGTATTATCTAAGTTATTTTTTAGGCCAGAAAGTATTTCATTGACATCTAAGCCCAAAGCAAGTCAAGTTCATGATGGAGCCATTCCTTCAACATCCAAAGAAATTTTTCAACCGCCGGATATAAATTTGTCTGTATAAGATACTATAGAGGCAGTTGTTATGAAATATTGCACGATCGATAACGACAACTCGGACAATGATGATCCTGATGTAATAACAGAAAATGCGACTTGGTCTACAGTTGATTTCTCCGTAGGTTCCGTAGGCCCCTCTGATGAGATTAGGGAATCCTATCTGGGTAAGACCCCTGTCGATTTTTTTTTACAATATTCTTTAATGAAAATGTAGTAAATCTTATAGTAACCGAAACAAATCGTTATGCGCAACAAAGCATCAATAAAGGAATTACGCAACATTCTAGATTGCATAGATGGAAAGACACTGATGCGGAAGAAATTACCTCATTATTTGCAATTTATTTGTGGATGGGCTTAGCAAAATACCCTAAAATTACAGATTATTGGAGAAAAAGCCCACTGTATTCAAATAAATTCTTCCGAAAGGTGTCCAGGAATCGTTTTGAGATGCTGCTGCGTTTGTTGCATTTTAGCAATAACGAAGAAGCTATTCCTGGTGATAGTTTTGCAAAATTACGTCCTTTTCTGACACAAATTATTGACAAATTCAAAGAAAGTTATAAACCGGAACGAGAAATTTGCATAGACGAGAGTATAGTTCCATTTAGAGGTCGTCTACTGTTCAAACAGTCTATAGAAAATAAACGTTTCAAGTTCGAAATAAAGCTGTACAAGCTTTGTTGCAAAAGAGGATATACATACGACCTGAAAGTTTATACTGGAAATGACAAGGATCCAAATATGAGCGCATCAGCAAAAATTGTCCTCGAACTTATGGAACCACTTCTTCGCCAAGGCAGGATTTTTTTACGAATAATTACTATACTAGCATTGGTTTGGCACAGGAGCTTTAAAAAAAAAAGAAACTTACCTAGTCGGCACCCTCAGAAAAAACAGAAAGCTCAATCCCGTAAAAGTGACCACCAAGAAGCTAAAAAAGGGAGAGGTTATTGCTAGAGAACATAACGGAGTGGTTGCCCTAAAGTGGCAAGACAAACGGGAGGTACTTGCTTTGAGTACTTCTGATACAGCAAAAATAACCAAAATTCAACGATGAGGTGAAGAAATTGGCAAACCCACACTAATATGCGATTACAATGACAGTAAATCGTTCATTGATTTATCTGATCAACTGAAGTCGTATTCTACGGCCTTGAGGAAGGGAATTAAGTGGTATCGTAAGCTTGTGTTTAAACTGATACTAGGAACTTCTATAGTAAACGCATATATTCTTTACAAGACGGTAACAAAAGGACACATATCTATAACAGAGTTCAGAGAAGAAACTGTTCAGAGTTTATTGCAACTGAATTAAATGGAAGTAGAAAACACAAGCCACACAGAACAACATGCATTAGAGGAAACCGACTCCAAAAACCGCCGTAGATGTATTATTTGCTACGAAAATATCTGCAGTAATGAAGATCGAAAACAAGCACAGCTAAAGGCAAAGAAATCGAGGTTTTCTTGTGTAGCTTGCAACAAATTTTACTGTTTGTCATGTTTTTTCGACGTTCATAAGTGTCAAAAATAATGTTTGTACTTATTTTTAGTTGTTTATATTTAGAAGTTCATGTGATACCATGTTTCAGTTCCTAAATTAGCTGTACGTAATTTCTGATATTACATTAAGCACTAATAAAAAACTTAAAAACTTGTTTTTTTTTGCGAATTTTGTTATGTATATCAGTCGAACCAAAAATAGAAAAATTCCAGGCCAAAAGCTGTTTGGGGCGGCCAGGCCCCTTATTTTAATATCCCACATGAAACGATGTAAAGCAAGAACTAGACGGCGGTTCACAGAGTCGAAAACGATAACAAGTCGTGAAGCCCATATATGGGTCACAGGGCCTGGTGGTATAATTTTATTGAGACTGAGATGTCGGGTCATATGGCGATTAACGTGTTAATTTGTTATAAATTCTCATATAATTTAATATCTTTTCGTAACTAATTAAGTTTAATCTGAAATTCCATTACCCTATGTATGTGCTCGATGGGATTCCTACTAATACTGCTCATGCTCTGTGCGAAATATCTCATAAATGTCAACTTTGAAGCACATGTCCTGCGTCAACTGTCACATAAATGTCACGTCCTGCGTCGAATGTCACGTCATTCACGTCATTTCACGTGACATTTCACGTCGAATGTGATGTTCTGCATCAAATGTCGCGTTCTGCGATGACTGCCACATAACTGCTACGTCCTGCGTCGAATGTCATATAATTCACGTCATTTCACGTGACATGTCGCGTTATGCGTCGAATGTCACGTCCTGCGTCGAATGTCATGTTCTGTTAGGCACTATACGAAAAAGAAGAAGAAACGTTATTCCACGTGACATTTTACGTCTAATGCCGCGTTCTCCGCCGATTGTCGCGTTCTGCGTCGACTGTCACATAAATGTCCTCCTGCGTCGAATGTCACGTTATTCACCTCATTTCACGTGATATTTCACGTGGAATGTCACGTTCTGCATTAAATGTCGCGTTCTGCGTCGACTGTCACATAACTGTCACGTCCTGCGTCGAATGTCACGTTCTGTTAGGCACTATACGGCAAAGAAGAAGAATTGACAGTTAATATTGAACGTTGACAGACGAAGAATTAACAGTTGGCTTCTGTGTCATCACTGCTTTCATTTGACACCCCATACGTCAAAATCAGGCCAATAGCAACGAAAATACATTATAGCGCCCATTTGGCAATGCCATATTCGTTACCTTCTCCCCGTTCCAACGAGCCCTCGTACGTCATGATCGGACCAATAGACACGTAGATATGACGTAATAACCTTTTGGCTTGCTCCGATGCGCACGGCACATACTGCGTTCAACCCCATTTTTCATCCTCTTTCCAAAGATAGCTCACACGACATCCTACGTTAAGCCGTTTGGCAGTTATAACCGGGGGTTGCAATTTTAAGGGATGCGATTTAGGGGGTGGTCTCAAAGCCCCCTAGCTTATTTACTGGTACACTCAGCAGAAAACAAAGCATGTTTCAATTTATTTAAGACGAATTATAAATGTCTTACGTGAAAATTAAGTGGTTGAAAAACATTGAATAAGAAACGGCTTGTTTCCCCCTCTTTTTTGTATTTATTGCTATTTTGCAGCAAGGGCAAACAAATAAATTGAAACAGTATTAAGATACGGCTAATCTTATAGAAAATTTAAATGTCGCTATTATTTGTTTAAAACTTTGTGCCAAAGTAAAGGAAGTTATAAGCTAGGAAAGTAGAGAAAAATCGATGTTTTAATATTTAAATATTAACTTATGTAAATATATAAATGTATTTAAATATTTAAATTTTTTTATTGATATGTCAATTATTATTACTTAAGTTATCACCTTACTACTACTGCAAAAATTTGAATGCCAATTATCACATCCATCTCAAAACAGTTATGCCGTGGTCTATATACATAAATCTTAGACAAGGAAAGCGAGAGGACAGGTAACGCTCATTTAATAAACCTTCGCAAAGTGTCGATGTGACCGCCATGTTTTGGTGCCTGTACGTTGCCCACATCGAGTTGAATCTATGGAGAGGGCATCACGTGACTAAAAACGACCTCACTTCGGCCATATTGTTATAATCGTTGACATATCGTGTATGATTGTTTACGTTTGTTGTTTTTCGAATATTTTTAGTTTTATAATACTTTTATTAAAACGGTAATATTATATTGTAATAGTGAATAATAATGGTTTCTTGTTCTCAACGTAGTTGCAGTAACAAAAGCAATGTTAATAAAAAATCTTCAGGAATAACGTTCCACAGGTTATTATACAAATATGTAAACAAAGTAATGACCTGTACTTAAGAGAATAAATTAATAGTATTCATGAAAAATCTTACAGTAACGTAGAAAAGTTTCTCGATTAATTTTTCAGTCATTATTGAATATTTTGAAAAGTTTCCAAAATAGCAATTAAAAATCCACTTCCAATAAAATATAAGTAATGAATACACAGAATATAAAGATACTAATAAATAATTTGTAGGCTGTTTATAATATTTTTTAGTTCAATAATCATATTTTTTATTTAAAATATAAATTTGTTATTAAAACTTAGTGATGCATATAATTGTATTTTTAGGTTTCCAAAAGAAATCAAATAAATATAGTGTTTTATGTTCAAAACATTTTTTAGAAAAAGATATTGATAGAACTTCACTTTCTTCTATTCGTTTGAAAGACACTGCTGGTCCAATAGCTTATATCAAACAGGTAATATATTCTTATTAACTACTGCAACATCATTATTTTTATATTGTTATCTCTTTCAGATACAACTTGTTATTTGACTGTGTTAATCTTTATGTATAATATACTTATCGTGTTTTTAATATTTACCGCGGGATAAATAAATCATAGTTTATTAAAAATGTATTGCACTTGTTTAGATTATGATTAAATCTTCTGAATAACTAGTCATATTTGTATAGTAGTTTTAATATTATTGAGTCTGGCCCTCATCCCACCGCCATATTGATATGATCGTTGGCCACACCTACTGACGCCGTTTTTAATACACACCTTAACCCTTAAGTACTAACGCCCCGTCTCTCAGAACGGCATCGCTTGTCGAAAGTGGGATATCTCCCTACCTAAAAAATTTTGAAGGTCGCCTGTTCCTGACTTTTCAAGTTGGGTTGTTATTTATTAGTATTGAGATCGGCAGTTTGCTACAGGTTGTTATTCTAAAGATATTTAGATTCAAAGTGTGATTTCCGTCTGATAGACGGGTTGTTAGTGTTCGTATTTATTTACTATTTATCTGAAAATGGATGAGGGACTCAGTACGTCAAAAAAGGTCAAATATGGGGATCAAAACTATGAGGAAACGCTTTTGAAATGGCTTGATGACGCAGATGACGACATAAGCGAAGTTGAATCAATTTGTGATGGAAATGTTGCTATTGACAGCGATCACGAAACGGAATCGGAAATAGAGGGTAAGTCAAATCTCTTGGAATTATTATGTATGTATTGTACTAAAGTTCGGTGTTACTCTAGTATGTGGTCTACCTCGAGGGTGCGATCTACCTGATGCACAAAATAATGATATGCAAGAAAAATCTTGTGGAAAAATTAATTATTCACAAGTAACAACTATTTTACATTTATTTTGGAGCAAAATCAATGTAAAATGAAATGAAAGTAAATCTACCTTGCCATGTTATTTGAAAAGAGGGGTTCATATTTGTGCATACCCTAGGAAAATATTAGGGTGTTATTTGCATATTAGTAAAGAAAATAAATTTGCGTAGTTTATTTTATATTCCTAAATAATAGTAGTATAAATGTTTATTTTACTTAGCAATAAACAGTTCGTCTACAATGGTGCCTTTCATTATTGTTTGCAAACCCTTCTGAGAAAAGAATATGGTGATTAGCAACACATGTATACAATACCAAAAAAAAACAATCTTTACAAAGTGAATAAAACGGATAATGTTGAAGAATTATTTATTGAAAGTATTGATATGTAAAATTAAAATAGAAATTCTTATGATTTATGCGTTTTGTTCACTTTGTAAAGATTTTTTTGTCGAATACAGCGTATACACCGCATCCCTGGGTAGACCGTAAGCTATAGTAGAAACGCGACGGCAGACCGCATAGTATACCATTACCTAAAGTTCTCTCTTTAGTTTCAGAAAATGAAAATGAGGTAGAACAATCTTGTAGAGAAGATAATGTTGACCAAAGCAGCGAAGAAGACGATCCAGAGGAGACAGGGAATTATTTCTATGGTAGAAATAGATACAGATGGTCAAAAAATCCTCCCACTTCAAATAGAGGCCGGCGTCCACAGCAGAATATAGTTTTACAGTTACCTGGATTACGCCCTGCAGCTAAAATTGGAGATAGTGCAGACCCTTTGCAGGTTTGGAAGTTATTATTCAGTGATAATATTTGCAACATAATTCTTAGATGGACGAATGTGAAAATCGGCAAAGAAAGAGCCAAGTACAAAAATCAAAATTCACCTTCTCTCAAAGACCTTGACATGACAGAACTTCACGCATTTTTGGGATTTTTAGCATTTACATGCTTATTTAAATCAAACAATGAAAACCTAGATACTATTTTTGCTACTAATGGAACTGGTAGAGAAATAATGAGATGCATTATGTCAAAAGAGAGATGTGCGTTCCTTTTGTCATGTTTGCGATTTGACAATCCCGAAGACAGAAATGAGAGAATAGTGTTGGATCCAGCAGCACCGATTTCAGAAATTTTTAGTGAATTTATTAACAACAGTCAGGCATGCTACACTGTGGGAACTTCAGCCTGTATTGATGAGATGCTAGTGGGATTCAGAGGTCGATGTCGCTTCAAAATGTACATACCGAGTAAGCCCGTAAAGTATGGTATAAAAATTATGTGTTGTACTGATGCTCGAACTAGCTATTTATTCAATGCTTATATATATACGGGAAAAAATTCTGACGGTATTGGACTTACAGAGGAACAGAAAAGATACAGTAAGCCGACACAGGCTGTTATGCGCTTAACTACTCCTCTCTATGGGACCAACAGATCTAATCTAGATAACCTTTGACAACTGGTTTACATCTATAGAACTGGTAGAGGTATTGAGGAGTAAAGGTCTAAGAAGAAATTCCTCCTATCTTCTTACCCACCAGACGACGAGAAGTGTGAACGGAAATTTACGGATTTATAAAACACATTACTTTACTTTCACACACAACACATAAAAATAAAGCCGTAATTTTGGTATCATCATCTCATCACGCAGCCACTGAGGATACAGATACTAAAAAAACACACATAATAGTGGATTATAATTCAACAAAGGGTGGTGTCGATTCAATGGATGAAAAATGTGCCAAGTTTACAAGCAGTCGTCGAACTCACCGTTGGCCTATGGCTATATTTTTCAGAATGTTTGGTATAAGTACAGTAAATGCTTATATTCTTTATGAATCTTTTAAAAATATTACTCATCTAGAAAGGCCCAATTTTATTGAAAAACTGGCATTTCAACTTATCCAACCTCAGCTACACAGAAGACTAGAAAGTTCCTCTTTACCTAGAAAACTAAAGTTGAGCATATGCGAGATACTGAATATAGATGAACCTCAACAGCGTCCAGAAGTAAGAGTGGAAAAATTAGAAAAAAGGAAGGACTGTTCTTGTCACTGTCACTGTCATTATAAAAAAAAAACAGCTTATGTCTGCTTTCATTGTCAGAAACCAATTTGTTTGGAATGTGCGAAAAAAATTTGTTTGGAGTGCGCTACACTCTACCAACTTTAGTGACTGTCAGTTTTTTTTGTGTGAACATTTTTTAAAAATATTATTGTTTTAATGTTTCTTACTCTTTACTTAACCCGATTATAAATTTTTATCAATATACTTTAATGTGTTTAATTTTTATCACTTTTTTTTCAGGCGTAAAAATGTCCACAAAAAACCGATCCATTCTTGTTATAATATTTTTTATTTTAATAAATACAGATAAACTATATTAATTACTGTATTTTTTGGATAACTAATACTTTCAGTAAGTCATTGCAATATTTTTTTTGCATCAAGGTATATAAAAAACAAAAAATATTCACTAAAATGTTAAACCCATCTGTCAGGCGGTTAGTTAGTGTTTACGCCATTGATTTAAGGTGTTAGTACTTAAGGGTTAATATGATTATAGCTTCTCCATAGATTCTCGATGGTTGCCCATTACCACGGTTCCTAGACTTACAACGGTTGCCTACTCCGACTAACCAATGAACATTAAGCCCGTAAATACATACCGAGAGTACAGTAATTTGAATCGTATCATGGTTAATCGGCGTTTTTATGTCTTTGATGTATGGAAAATAGTCAAGATAGTTATGAAATAAAGATGTTTAGTGGATTATAATACCTAATTATGGAAAACTGTTAGAATGTAGGTAGTTGGGTACTAAAAATTAATCAGAACCTGTTGTTTACGTTTATCCAACGGTTAATGCAGGATTTACGTAAATCTAGGACTTCAATCTCCATTTTACACTGAAAATTTGTCGCGTATACTAAATTTCCATCAATACTGGATTAACTATTGAATGAATTACCGGTTCTTAGAGGTTAGCTAGGATTATACGAATTAGAATTACTTGTATATTTTAATGTAAGAATTTAAATAATACGTAATAAATTTTAATTGATAAAAAACGTAACTACCTATTATAGTTTATTGTATTTCCATTAGATATATATTAATGTAATATCTTTCCTTGATTGATCATTAATGTCTTCATCTTGTTTTCTTTTGGCACTGGTAACCCGGCTTTTGAAACGTTTATTAAAATACTTGATCCGCATGGATATCCTTTGTCTGCAGTACGTTTTTACGAGACAAAGGGGTATATCCGAACAATGACTGAAAACATACTCTGCAGTTCGATGTATAATTTTCTTACCTCGATTTAGGTTTTCACCATGAAAATTTTGGAAATATTTTTCCATCTTCATTACTTGGTCTACCCATTCCGATGATGCATTTATGAGTCCACCAAATGATAAATAATCGTGAATCAGAATAATTGTAACCATTTATATTTTGTTCCTCATAGGTATGTCTTCCTAAATTTGGGAATTTATTTTTATATTTAAATGCTATGAAACCAGCAATATACAGGGTGGTCCTTAAGTAATTGTACAAAAAGAAACAGTAGATTCTACACTTTAAAATATTACGATTTAAGCCAAATTGCTTTAATAAAATGTTGATATTAAGAAAGATACAGGGTGTTAAACTGCAAAATTAAAATTATATTTTTCGCTATAACTTTTATGTTTGTGAACATTTATGTATAAACATTTACAACTAAGTACTTTTAAATATGAGAAATTATAATTTGATGCACACTTTGATGTAACTGATAGAGGGCGCCACTTATGCCACATATGTGGTATAAATTTGCACATAACTTTTTTGCTCTTTAAGTTACCTATATTTGGGATAGGAAATATAAAAGATATATTATTTTAACAAAAATAAGGTATACTTGTTAATAACTTCAAATCCCAATAGTTTTCGAGATAATCGCATTTTAAAAATCAGCTGCATAATTATGTTCCAAGGCAATTACTCCACTCAACGAAGAAAAAATAGACAAAAACATTAATACTTCTGAATTTTGGTATAAAATACCTTTAACTAAAGTTAATAGTTAACGAAATATGAAATAAAATAAATATATCAGCAGGATAATTAATAATAGGATTTGACAAAATAACAGAATAATAGGATTTTACATTAAACATTTTACGTTTTACGTTAAATTAAAGTCATAATCAAAACATTTTGTTTACAAACCAAATTAAGAAATAGTTAAACTAAATAATATAACTTTTTGTCAAAGTACGTGTTCGATATGTACACCATTTTCTTTAATGCATTTGTCAATATATTCCATAAAAGATCGTCTCATATTAAATAGCATCATTGGTTCTAAAGAAACTGCAGCAGTATTTATTTCTTCCCATAGTTGGTTGCGAATGTTTATGGGATTTTTATAGACACGTTGTTTTAATGCGCCCCATACACCAAAATCAAGCAGATTAAATTCGGGGCTATGTGGTGGCTATAATGTATAATGGACGAATATATCGATGACATTACTTATTTATATGATTACGTTACAGCTTACGAGTAACTATAATTACATCTCGAACAAATTGACTATTATGATTTACTAACGAACTAATATCCTGCTGAACTAAACTGCCTGTGTGTTTACTATGTTTATAACAATATCGGTTATTAGGACAACGATGATGTTTTTGTAAAATTGCTGAGTCTTTCAGGTTAGATTTGTAGCAAAAGTATTATGAAACAGAACACATATGTGTTATTTAATACCCGTGCTCTACTTTCTATTTGTCCTAATAAAAATGTGTAAAAAATTTACGTAATGAACAATAAGTATTCTTTTCGGATTTTTTATAAATTAAATAATTATATTAATATCTCACCACATTGCCAAGGAATATGACTACCACGACCAATCCACGTTCAGAAAAGTTGTATTTAAATATGTTCTAACTGCCTTCTCTCTAGAATGTGGTTGTGTATCATCTTGCATAAACCACATATTTTGGGTTTTTAGCATTTTACAATAGAGAAAGCCATTATAGAAACTTAAGAAGCGATAGCAAAGGGAAATTGTAAACATTATGACGGCCAACGTCTGAATACGGACATGGCACTTAAAGAAGAAGATGAAATATCTTTTCTCCACTAAGACATTTAGCTTATATAACAAAGCATTTTGTGATGTTACCTTTAATCGGGTTATCGTTTATCATCTTTAAGTTGTTTTAATAAAAATAAACTATGAATTATGCTTATCTACAAGTATTCAGTGCTTTACCGCACAAATATCAAACTTAAAATTATTGTGCAGCTGACTTATAAAATGCATTTATCTTGAAAACGGTTGAATTTTCAAGTTACTAACAAGTATACCTTTTCTTTGTAAAAATAATGTGTCTTTAATATTTTTTAACACAAATAGAGCTAACTTAAAGACCAAAAAAGTTAAGCGCAAATTTATGCCACATATGTGGCATATGTGGCGCCCTCTATTAGTTACATTAAAGTAAGTATAAAATTATAATTTATCTTAGTTAAAAGCATCCAACTGTAAATTTTTGTCCAAAAATATTTACAAACGTAAAAGTTATAGCAAAAAATAAAATTTTAAATTTCCACTTTAACACCCTGTATCTTTCTATAATCAACATTTTATTAAAGCAAGTTGGCTTAAATCGTAATATTTTAAAGTGTAGAATCTATGGTTTTTGTTTGTACAATTACTTAAGGACCACCCTGTATATCGACCCATCTGTTTCGATTTCTTTTGTTATATTAGCTATTTGTGACACGTCTATACTACGGCTACTTTGACTTTGCAGATCCACGAACATACTATCTACACTTGTGGGCACTGCAGGTGGCAACATTTTTATATTTGCTTGTTGAAAAGCTTTTGCAACGATATATTCTTCTTTTTTTTTATTACCATAATGAGAAACGTTAGTAGTTCTTTGCACCATACCTGGATTTTTTTCTAGTATTATCATTCGTACTCTGTAAAGGGTAGGGATAGAGGTGACGGATGGTCATGTATCCACCCCTTGTTCTTAACTAAAAATACAAAATAAACGTATGCTTAAAATAGGTAACAAATGTGAGAAAAAGTTATGCCAGACAATTTTGGTTTGATCTGTGTGTTAATAAATAAGAAACTTTGTATTTCTCTTTTAAGTCAGTAAATAAAGACTGAATGGATTTGGAGGATATTATAATGCCCCTTTGGAAATTTTTTATGAATTTTTTTCTAATCCACACCATTTTAGTAACAGTAGGTATCAATTACTAGAGCCAATAACCTATTTTTGTTCTTCCAAAATGTCTATTCCATAAGGTCGTTTCAATGTAGTTGCATCAGATGTAAAGGAATTCATTAAATCAAGGCAACTATTAATAAGCTCTATAAACTCCCCAAGTTTTTGTGCTGCGATTTTTTTTATCTCTGGCTGCATTTTGAAAATAATGTTTTAAGGCTGTTGCAGTTTTGTGAGATAGTAATTCTGCAGCAAGTGCAACGTTTTATCTCCGCATTTTTTTTACCTCAAAATGATCTGAAGTCAGCTTATATATGGAACTTATTTCTGTTGTTGAAGCTTCAATTAGTTCTTTTAACCGATATTTTTTCAATACACTTCCATCTTCAAGTTCAAATCCTGTGTCGATTGCACATACATCACACATTGCACATTGTCACATACTTGTATTAAAGCCAATGTAGACCGGTTGCTTCCATTTATCAAAAAGTCCTCTTGCCATCACTACTTACATGTACGTATGAGGGCCAACCACTTCATCCACTTTTTGGTTATATTCATAATGGACACAGATTTGCATTTCATCATATGACAAGACGTATACTCTTTTTTTTTTATTTATTTACGCTGTAACCACAAGAGTTATTAGCGACCTAAAAAATATAATACAGGTAAAGTTAGAAAAAATTACAATAATTGATTAGTATTTAATGTTCATGTTTTTTCCTAAGGCTTCCTTTATATTATTTAGGATAGTGTGCTTCTTTCTTGCTGCTTCATATGTTTTGCACTGAGTTAGTATAATATATGCTTCACGGAGAGTGTTACTTGACTATTTTCACACATTGGCGGCACAGTTCGCGTAAAGAGGTATTTATGTGTAAAGTTACTGTGTCCTAGTCGCAAACGTGTTATTCTCACTTGGTCGTGTCTATTCGCTGTGGGTTGGAGCCACTGTTTCACTAATTGTTTGATTTCCTTGAGTTTATTTTGAGATGCACTCCATTTATTTTGCCACGCATTTAACTTTATTTTTATTTCTGACTTGAAGTCATCTGAAGAAACCTCATTAATAAGAATGAAGTCCTGGCTGAAGGATGCTAAGCGGGCTAGTTCATCTGCTTCTTCATTTCCTTGTATACCTGAATATGAGGGAACAAACATGAAGTCAACAGTGATCTTATTATTATTTAGAATCTCTATTTCTGATTGGATATGTGAGGCAAATGGATTATTGGTATATAATCGTTTGATAGTGTGAAGTAAGCTTAGTAAATCGGTTATTATGAGAGACGGGGACTGTTTCGACTCTTTTATGTGGATAAGTGCTTGTAATATTGCAAACAACTCTGCAATGTATGACAAAGTAATGAGATTGAATTTAAATTTTAAGGATGTATTGGGTGTGAGGATGGCAACACCATCTGAAGCTTTGGATGCGTCAGTGTATATCTTATAGTGATTTTTATAGGTTTCCATTTCTATTAAGAATTATTTTTTGATCAGGTCTGTTATAGTCTCACTTTTTTATATATATACTAAAGTTAGTATTTATCTTGGGAATTGGTACTAACCAAGGTGGAGAAAGTTAGGAAATTTGTTGGGAAAATTTCAGGAAATTTAAGAAGTAGGTAGTAAGTAGTAGTAGTAGTAGGTAGTAAGTAGTTTCTTCTAATTCTTTCGTAAAATTATGGATCTGGTTTTGTTGTCTTGAAATCGATCTGTAAACTTATTGGTATAAGTAGGGTGTTCTTTATTACTAGCTATTTTAGAAGCATATCAAAGAGAAAGGTATTTGGATCAAAAACTTAGGGGTGGTTCTTCTGTTAAGCATTGTAAACTTTCAACTGGTGTCGTTCGAAACGCACCTGTAGCTATTCGTAGAGCTGTGTTTTAAACAGTTTCTAAGGTTTTCAATACTGATACTTTTCTTGATGAATAAACTATCGCACCATAGTCGAGTTTGGATCTAACTAAAGATTTATATACATGTAATAGTGTATTTTGATCTGCTTCCCAGTTTTTGCTGGAAATAGTTTTCATAAAATTTAATCCTGCTTGGCATGATTTTTTAAGTTCTTCTGTATGTTTTTCCAGGAGAGCTTTTGGTCGAAAACCATACCTCAAAATCTGATATTATTTGTGAAACTGAGGGTTTGATTATATAGCTTCATATGTGGAGTTAGAGTGTTATGTTTTCGTGTGAATAAAATACATTTAGTTCTTGTCGATGAAAATTGTAACCCGATAGTCCTAGACTCTGATTTTAACTGATTAATTGTTGTAAATATTTTTGAATAGATGTAGAGTTTTTTTCTTTGCCAAGTATAACTAAGTCATCAGCGTGTAATCTTCCTTTAACAATCGGTGAGCATTGTTAAAGTATGTCGTTTATGGCTATTAGAAAAAGGGTTGAGCTTATAACTGATCCTTGTGGTACTCCGTTCTCTTGAACTTTTTTATCTGAGTTAACGTTGTCTGATCGAACTATGAAGGTGCGAGATTAAAGAAAATTTTAAATAAATTTTAACATATTGCCTCTGATATTCCAATTATGCAATTTTGATATGATATTGAATCGCCAGACAGTATCATAGGCTTTATTAATATTAAGAAAGACTGCGATACAATCTTGCTTATTTGCAAATGCTTTATGTATTCCTGTCTCTAAGTCTATTAGGTTATCTATAGTGTATCGATTTTGCCTAAATCCGCTTTGTTGTGGAATAAGGAGTTTTTGTTGTTCTAAATACCATCTCAACCTTTTATTTACCATTTTCTCTAACACTTTACATATAATATTGGATAAAGATATTGGTGATGCATACAGGTGATGCCCGGGATTTCTCAGGCTTAAGAAGTGGTAGTATTATTGCTTCGAACCAAGTTGATGGGAAAACCTGGTTACTTCTGATAAAATTATAAAGGTCTAGTAATAAATTTATCCCATTGTCTGGTAGATGTAGTAGAAATGCTAAGGGGATACTGTCTGGTTCCGGGCTTGAATCTTTGGAAGAGTTTAAGGCTTCAGCAAGTTCTATGTCCGTCGAATCCAAATATGTTTTTTTCTACGTTGTTTTTTATGTATTTTAAAATTATCAGTGTAATTTTCATCACTGGAATTTAATTCGTATTGGTCTGCTAACATATCTACGATTTCTTTTCTATCACTAATTATTTTGTTATTTTTTGCTAGAAAAGGAATCTTATATGATTGGCTTTTGCCAGAGATTTTCCTTAAGTTTCTCCAAACTGTATTTATGCTTAAAGAGGTATTTAAAGATGAGATACATTTTTCCAGGATTCTTTTCTATTCTTTTTTAGAATGTATCTTGCCTCAGCTCTTCGTTTTTTGTAGTCCGTTATGTTTTCGTCTGTTTTATAATGCTTTAGTCTATTGAAAGCTTTCTTATACACTCTTGTAGTTTGGCTGCATTCAGGTGTCTACCACGGAAGATGTTCATGCTACTTTAAAATATTTGTTTTTCTTATATACGTCTCTGCGGCTGCTGTAATGGTTTGTAAAAATGTACTTCAAAACTTGTCAATGTCGTTTGATGATGTGAAGTTGGTTAGGTTAATGTCCTGTTCGATCTGTTTGGTAAAGTTAGTCCAATCAGCATTTTTAATATTCCACTTTGAGATAGGCGATTCGATATTTGTGGTTTTCTGATGCGTTAAAGAAATTATAATAGGGTAATACGTCCCAAGTTAACATAGTCGACAGAAGTGGGTCATACAGAGAACTATTAATTGCCATTTTGTATGTTGAATCTGGTTGGTCTTCCGTCGTTAAGTAGATTTAGATTTTGGGATGGTATAATATCTTTTATAATTCGTCCTTTCGGGTTAAGTTTTATGGAACCCCACATCGGATTGTGACAGTTAAGATCTCCAACGATAATTCTAGGTGAAGGAATTTGTTCCAAAATAGCTGTTAAATCTTCTTGGGACATAGTTTGATTTGGTGAGATATACATATTACATATATAAATCTTTTGAGGTATATTTATTGCGATAGATATTAATTTAATATTATGTGAAGTCACTGGTAACTGTGTGCTCATGAATTTTTCATTTACGTAAATTGCTACTCCTCCACTGGCAATGTTTTGGTTTAATCTATTATTATAGAAACATGAATAATTACGAAAGTTATATACATGGTTTGAATTTTGAAATTTGTTTACTGTAGACAGATAATACATGGGTGTGTTTAAGAGATAATATGTTTTAGTTTTTCAAAATGGGTATAAAACCCATTTAAGTTCAATTGAAGCGGAGAAGTGAATGTAATTATTCTTTAGAGGAATTATTTACCGATGAGTCGGAATCTTCTTCCGACACTGAAGTTTTCACTGCAGGGAGTAAACCTATGTGTTTGCCAAGTTTTCGTATTAATTTGGTGCCTGTGGTTTTCATTCTTTTGTCGATGTAGTATGGATGTAATTCCGTTAGAAACTTTATAAGTGCATGAGAGTCTTCTGAGTACAATTTTGTTACGCTGATTATGTCTTTTGATCCTTGTATATTTTCGAATAGATTCACTACTTGATCGAAGCTTATTGTTTTTCCCTTTCTACATATTCTCTAACTGGTTCTAGTAATGTTTGGAGATTTGTCATCTCATCTCCTAAGTTTTTGTCATCAGTTTTGTTTTTTTTTCTTTAATTGAAGCTTAGGTTTTTCAAAGTTTTCTTCAGCGGGTGGCGTGATTGCATCTTCTAGGGTTCTTTTTCCGGTTGCTTTATTCGAAGTTATCTGGGGTTCGTGAGAATTTACATGTGTATTTTTATTTGAAGGTAAGTGTTGACTTGTTTCGGGTGAGGTTGATTTATGTTTTTGGGTATTAGAGGATAACTCAGACGATGTAGGTGTTGCGATTTTAGTCTTAACTGAAGAAGTGATTAAATGTATAGATGTATTTTGTAGTGACCATTGTTGGGTTTATTTATTGATAAATTTGGGATTGCTACTGTTTGTAATGTGGTTTGAGAAGACGTAGTAAGTGTGGAGGTAGTGATATTTGAGATTGTGGAAGTATTTTGTAGATTATCTCGTTGAGTATGATTTATTGATGAATTTTGTCTCATTTCTGTTTGCATTGCACTATCATTGTGAGGATGGTTAGAAGGTGAAATATTTCAAAAGACAATTAGCTGCCTGGTGTTCAGTTAATTTGCATTTGAAACATGTTTAGTTTTGGGCTATAAATATGCGGTATGATGTTTGTTCCAACTCGATGATAAAAGATTCAGGTAGTACAAAGTTGTCTGGAAAAGGTGAAACAAAAATTTGTCTTCGGAAGCTTAGAATATCACTGAAGGCAGGATTGATTGCTCCTATTCGTAGGTATGATATGTCTGAGAGAGGATTTAAACCTAGTTTTATTAATTCGTCCATTATTAAGTTAGAAGGTATGCTTATACATGCATTGGACAGAATTACGCGCACTGATGGAGTTATTAACCTTCTCGCTTCTAGTATATTTCTATTTACTATTATCTTCTTTGTTTTTGCTATTAATTTATCTACTATGTTTTTAGATGATAGATATATGCATATTCTACTGTTTGATATACGGGATGCGAAAAGTATATTTTTTGGTTTTATATGCTGACTCAATCCTTCAAGATAGTCATTAATTATACAATTCTCTAGAGTGTTAGATAGAATACCTTGATCTCTGTTTGAGATTGATATACTACGTGCTTGACTAACTGCTTTTGAGTATAATGCATTTTGTGGTAGCTGACTGGAAGAGGACATCTTTTAAATGGATTTAAAATCCGACTAAAACTGGTGCTGTTTTATAGCTTTCGCTGTGGTACCAGTTTATGGAAATTGGATAATACTTATAAATAATTGCAGTGATTAACTTAAATATCTAAATCCAAATAGATGAAAAAATTATATTTTATCTACTCGCGATTCCAATATTCTGTATACAAATCACTTTCACTTAGTTTTATACTTAATTAGTTTTAAATTTACTTCAATAATTACTATTTAACTAGTACGATAAATGAGTGCCTAAAACATGTCTTTCTCGCTTGCTGGTCAAACATAGAATTACGGTTACTCTTTGTAGTTCAGTTTTAGATTTTCCAGCAATATACATTACCTGAAGTACACCTTGTATGAGACCAAATCTAAGATTAATCTGTACAGCCCATTTTTGTGAAGTTAATATTGCAGGTAATGGATATTTAAGAGTATTTCTTAGATATAGGTAATATATTTTATTAAAATATCTTATTGTGAAAACCTTTGAAATTTCTTCTGTCGTCCAACATGCTCTCTTTTTCTTTTTCACGATAATTTCAATTTCGTTTTTACTAAACATGTGACCAAAGTGTTTCAAAATATTTTGCTTACTACCAATGTCTTTTTCTTTGATTATTTTATTTAATTCTACAATCCTCGTTCTGGTAGTACACAAATCCTGTTCATTTTCTCTTATTTATCTTTTAGTTTTTTTGTTTGCTTCAAGCAACTCCTAGTATTTTCATTTTAACATATCTTCCTCCGATTCTTTACTTGCACCGGATATATCAGACAAGTCAATGGTTACCAGAATAATTTTTTTTCCTTTTATGTGAATGCACATCTAATAAAGTCTTCAATGATAGCTGTTTGTGTTTTCAATGCTACTCTTTTATATCTTCTTGCTGTAGGTTTACATTCTGTTTGTTTTGAAACATCTTGAGAGTTTAGGTTTTTACTTCGAATTGCTACAAAATAGTATGATGATAATAAACAGAATTACATTAAGACAACAACACTTACCGCCGTTCTTTAATTATAACTTGGGCCTAGTTCCCATTATTCGAGCATACATGTCATCCACAAAATCATCCTTTTTGAAATGGTTACTAAATACTCTAGTAGTTTTTATATTTATTTTATCTTTTCTGCAACAGCGCATAATCCATATTTTTTCTAATTTTGTATTTTTGGGAAACGTGAAAATACTATTTGTTGATCAGAATCAGCAGACTTCTTGTTTTTATCAAATTATTTTTAGAAGTAGTAGTATAAAAAGATTTTTTTTTACATCCTTTATTTATTGTAATCTGTTTCTACAATAAAAAACAATAATCAATAAGTTTATCACGTAATTAACACAGGGAAGATCCGTCCAGTGACAAAAATCCTTTAAGATAAATTTCTAATATATATAAATATTTGAAATGTAAATAACACTTTACAAAGACATTTACTAACATATTAAAAAAATATAGCAATAGTTAGAATACACACACAATTATAAATTGTAAATATAGTATAATTTGTAGCTATAAAATGATAGAGTATACGTTTATGTAGGTAAAGGTATAGAAAGGTCTAAGGGATCACGGCGTTTTAGTCTTCCTCTCCTCGGTCGCTTAAGTAGGTCTTGGGCAAGCGTATTTGGATGATTCAGTAGTCTATTTCTGTAAGTGCCACTGAGTGAGACAATGGTGTCTTTAATATTTTGGATCTGAAGGTCTCGATGTATAACATAATTGGACACATACCACGGTGCATTGGTAATATGTCTCAAAACTTTAGATTGGAAACGCTGAAGTTTCAGTAAGTGAGAATTAGATGCTGTACCCCATATCTGTATACCATAGGTCCAAACTGGCTTTAGAATACATTTATACAGTAATAATTTATTGTGTAGACTTATTATGGATTTTTGGCTCATGAACCAATACATTTTCCTGTATATTAATCCTAGTTGCAGTCGCTTTGTCCGGATGTGCTTTCCCCAATTTAGTCGGCTGTCAAAATGTACTCCCAAGTATTTAACATCACTTTTTTTTGGGTATTATGGTATTGTTTATGTTCACAGATGGTGCACTCTATTTTCGTAAAGTAAATGTTATATGTGCTGATTTGCTGCTATTTACTTTAACTCGCCACAGTTTTAACCATTTCTCTAGTTCATTTAAATGAATTTGTAAATTTTGACAGGCTGTAACAGGAACCGAGCTAGAAGCCATTATCACAGTATCATCTGCATAGGTAGAAATTGTGCTGTTTACTCTTGTGGGAAAATCTGCCGTGTAGAGTAAGTATAAAGTTGGTCCCAATATACTTCCCTGAGGTACTCCCGATAGAATTGGAGATATGTTTGATACTGCTTCACTGTATCAGACCTGAAAATATCGGTTGGTAAGATAGGATCTCAGAAGTGCATACAGATGATGAGGAAAATGATTTTTTATTTTAGATAGCAGCCTCTTATGCCATACTTTATCAAATGCTTGTGAGACATCCAAAAAGGCTGCAGTGAAGTATTCCTTCTTTTCAATTGCATCTCTTGCTACTTTGGCAACTCTATGTACCTGCTCAATTGTTCCATGTTGTTGCCTGAATCCACACTGATAATCAGGTATTAACTTTTGCCTGTCGATTATAGAATTCATACTTTGAAGGAGTATCCTCTCAAATATCTTAGAGATAATGGGAAGCAAACTGATTGGACGATAAGATGATAGTTTGTGTGGATCTTTATTTGGTTTCGGTATTAGAATAATTTGTGCCATTTTCCATTGAAACGAAAAATAGCCTAACTTTAGTATAGCGTTAAATATGTACATAACCAGCCGAAATCCTTCATCGGGTAAATTTTTGCAGATTTTTCCTGATATTAAATCATACCCTGGAGCTTTTTTAGTATTGAGATGTTTAACTATCTCTTTAATTTCGTTAATTTTGATATTTTCTATAGGAGGTGACATCTGGTAGGGTGCATCTAAGTTCTTGTGAAGAAAAATCGGTAAGATAGTTTCGAAACAAATTCAGATTTCTGCTTTAATCTGGAGCCTTCTAAAAATTGCAAGGCATGGCCAAACGATGATAAAGATGTTAATAGAGACATGGGGAATCTAAAATTTGCATTCCACGACATGTCTATTCATCTAAGCAGAAATCCTAACGAATTTGTTTCTCGTACTCATACAGAGTAGATCCGAAGAAAATGAAAAAGACAGAAAAGAAAAAGAACGTGAAATAAAATCTTTTCTGTCTTTTTCATTTTCTTGTGAAGAAATTCTTCTTCTTCCTTTGAGATAGTTCTGGAGTGAGGTT
Organism: Diabrotica undecimpunctata; assembly: GCF_040954645.1. Classification (NCBI taxonomy): domain Eukaryota; kingdom Metazoa; phylum Arthropoda; class Insecta; order Coleoptera; family Chrysomelidae; genus Diabrotica; species Diabrotica undecimpunctata. Next base: position 86,914,481 of record NC_092811.1, on the reverse strand, counting down.
GAAACACTTGGCTGAGATGATTAGCAAATGCTTGTGCTTTATCTTCATCGGCCTTGACCCAATCGCCATCTTCATTTCTGATGGGACCATCATGCTTAATCTGATGTTTAAGTTTCTTAGAGAGTTTCCAAATAGAGTAATTTATATCATCCGTCGCAGTGAGACTTTCAAGAAATTCGTTTATGCCTTGATCTTTGTATTTGTGTAGTTCTCTTTTAAGCAAACGACTAGCCCTATTCAGTTCAGTTTTGTTCTCAGGAGATCTGGAAGTTTGCCACTGTTTTCTTAGTTTTCTCTTTTCGTTGATTAAGATTTTTATATGATGTGGATATGGTTCACAGTTATTACTCTGATTTAGATTTGGAGTTGCTCTCCAAGCTGCCTGTTCATCAATATTTTTATTTGTTTTAAGGGGAATATTTAAGTTAATTGCATTTTGAATATTAAATCTGAACAGACTCCAATTTGTTTTATGATTTGAAAACATGGGGTATTTATTTGGGATAATGCAAAATAAGTTTTTACAGGAAACAACACAAAAATTTCAAATACAAAAATATAAAGTAAACTAAGATATCTAAGAAACAATAAATAATTAAATAGATAATAAACTCAAAGATCATTACCATGAACAAACTGTGATAATTAAATGGGCTTGTATTCTTGTGTACTCTGGTGATGTAAGTCAAGCATTTAACTCTCCCCACTCCAGTCGGAGTAGGCAACCGTAGTAAATCTACGAACCGTGGCCCATTACTAACTCGCAGGCTTACCAGCTCTACTGATTTTTCAGTAGATCTACTAATTTCAAGTTCAATTTACTGATTTACTGAAACACTTTATCGATCTACTAAAAAACATGTAATCATAAAATCTTGTTCAAAAAGTGATCATTATAATATTAGTGTTCAATTATAAATTTAAAAAAATCTATTTATTTATATACAAGGTGTTTGAAAAAGGTATGTCATAAATTAAATCACGCATTTCTGGGACAAAAATAAATTGATTGAATCCAACTTACCTTAGTACAAAAGTGTACACAAAAAAGTTACAGCCCTTTGAAGTTACAAAATAAAAATTGTTGTTTTGCATTATCTCCTAAACTACTTGACATTTTGTAATAAAAATGGACACGTTACTTTCTTGTTCTAAAAGCATTTGCATACAAAAGAAACAACAAAATGTAAGCGCACAGAAAAATTTTAAGGGGGGTGTGCAGCTCTAAATCCCAGCAAACTTTTGAGTACGTTCAAATCAAATGAATTTTGTGGCATCATTAGTTTAACACATTATTTTTAAAACTTTTTTGCCTCTTATTATTTTTTCGAAAAACTAGTTTTTTCCTAGTTCTCCATAAAATTACAATTAGTTTCTACGGATACAATAATTTCAAAGAGTTCCATTAATAATAGTCAATAATTTAAAGCTATCATTTATTGTGTGAATAAGATTAATATTAAAAATTTTGATATTACAATGGCCAACACATTTCAGGAAATGGCAGATATGCATTTAACTTTGGGTAAGTTGGATAAGATTAAATTATGATTTCAATAAACTATCGGGAATATCGTAGGTGAGTGTCAAGGAAATAGTGCAGCAGCCGAAAGGCGTTATGCAGTAAAATACCCCAATCGAAATACACCCGATAGACGATTATTTCTGACCAATGATCGTCGTTTATGGGAAACGGATACATTCCAACAGCAAGCTGCTGGCAATAGTGGTCGTCCAATAATGGATGCAACTGATAAAGACATTTTAGACATCAAAAAGAAGTTCCTAGAACAAGTACAAGGGTAATAGCTGCTCAACTAAATGTTCCACACGTAAGAGTTTGGAGGCGTTTGAAGGATCAGCTGCTTAAAACCTATCACTTAACAAGGGTTCAAGAGTTATTGGTTGAAGATTATCCTAAAAGGATTGGATTTTGCGATGGGTTGTTAATGGGAAGGACTCGAAATGATAATTTTATTAGAAATATTTTGTTTACCGACAAGGCTACTTTCAGTAGAAATGAAATAACAAACCATCATAACGAGTACATTTGGGCCGACGAAAATCCTCACGCCAAAAAAAAACGACTCATCACCAAAGGATTTTCAAAGTTAATGTTTGGGCAGGAATTGTGGATAACAGTCTAATAGGCCCAGTATTTCTTCCCAACAATTTAAATGGTGATAATTATTTGCAGGTCTTGGCAAACGATTCACAAGACTATTTTTGGAAGAAGTGAATATTGCAATAAGGCAAAATATGTGGTTTCAACAAGATGGCGCTCCACCGCATTACAGTAATGAAGTCCAGGAATACCTTTGCAGGCAGTATCCTAGTCGGTGGATTGGAAGGGGTCGTGACGCACCTATTGCTTGGCCTCCCAGAAGTCCAGGTCTTAACCCCATGGACTTTTGCTTTTGGGGGTTTATGAAAGAGAAAGTGTATTCTGTAACAATAGAGGACGAACAACAATTGAGGGTTAGAATAGAAGTTGCAAATCAATTTCGTCAGAAAAATATGATTTTTCAGCACATTCGGTTTTCCTTATTAAAACGATACCGAATGTGCATTGAAGAAATTGGGGGTAATTTTGAACATTTATTGTAATATTATATTTATAGAGGTTATAGACATTTTTTGTACTTGTTAATTCATTTAAGCCATTTATTTAGTTGCACGTAATTTTTTAAAGATTAATGAAAAGGGCCGGAGGGAACTCAATAAAAACTGTTTTTTGAAAAAAGTTATGAATCAAAAAATTTTTAAAAATAATGTTTTAAACTAATGATGCCACAAAATTCATTTAATTTGAACGTACTCAAAAGTTTGGGGGGATTTAGGGCTGCAAACCCCCCTTAAAATTTTTCTGTGCGCTTATATTTTGTTGTTACTTTTTTATGAAAAATGCTTTAAGAACAAGAAAGTAACGTGTCAATTTTTATTACAAAATGTCAAGTAGTTTAGAAGATAATGCAAAAAAAAATTATTTTGTAACTTCAAAGGGCTGTAACTTTTTTTGTGTACATTTTTGAACTAAGGTATGCGTGATTTAATATATGACATACCTTTTTGAAACACCCTGTATATATCCATTATTTTCAATCTACTTAAAAAATAAAATATGACATGGTAACCTTTCTGGTGCCAGTCAATTCCATACGATTCCGCGTCCCCTCTCTTTCCTTGTCTAAGCATAGAATTATTTCTCTCTGTTAAAGTTTTTTATATTATATTTAAGTTTCTTACTTATGTGGTTTTGTTTTTTGTATCTTATTTTCTTCTCTTTTTTTTTGTTTATTAATATTCTAGTTATTCTGATTCGTCGGGTAACATTTTTTTGTAGGCTTAATTTTTCTTTGGATCCATAGATCCTTAAATATAAAATACAAAAAATAGCTTAAACGTAAATAATCATATACAACGTAACTATAAATTATATTTCGGAGAACAATTATAATGAAAACTAAAAAATACAATAAGCACGACTTGCTAGATTGTACACAAAATTACATAAAATCAACTATATCATTACAGTTCACTTATCTATTTTAACAATGTATTGAGAGTTCAAGTTTGCTCAGTGTATTCAAACGTCAATTTTTATAAATAATTAATACAAATATGGGGAATTATGGTATTACGTTGCAGTTCATATCGTTTGTGCACAATTTATAAGTCTGAACTATTCATCGTTTGGAATCACTTCCATATTTTCCTTTAAGCGTATTCCTAGGAATATGGTCTACGAAACAGAAGGTAAGTGAATATTTTGTAGTATGAACATCTCTTTTTTATCCTAATATTCAAACCTGTATTAAGGGATGCATAAAAATGACCAATACAAAACATGTCACGAGGCATAAGCGAAAAATTACGCGATTTTGTTCTAAAAATGTTTTCTTGTGACATTTTAGCTTTAATTAAATACCTCATCGGAAATAAAAATTGTGATCTTTAATCATTTATTTATCGTTTCAAGTTTAAAATGTAAGACTCTTTTTAAAATTTTTTTAAATAAATAAATATAAAAACTGAAGCCTCAATTGGAAACTTTGTTTTATAATTTTATTTTTAATTCCATAACATTAAATATTTAGATAATTATACACTATTATTTTTTCCCGAATTTATGGGGTAGTTTTAAAATATAGATAGATCTCTTTGTTTCTCTCTCTCTATATAGGCGAGAGGTTTACCCCTCAAAAGACGCTTAGAAACAGAATATACCGACTAAAATTCTTTTTGCATTTCTAATGTACCAAACGTTTTTTATTCTATTCTATATATTTTTCCAAGATGAAATGTATTTTTTTTTTTAATTTTTACAAGTGGGCCGGCAATATTAGTTATTAACAAATAACTAATACAAAAAAGCAATTTCACCGAATTGCTTCGGAATCAATTTTTTAGATGTATCTCATTAAAATTAACACTTTTTCTCTCTTGATAATTTTTCGAAAAATGCTTTCTTTTCGAGTTATTTGCATTTTTTTGTTGAAAAAATGCCTTAATTAGTGATTTTTGGGATTTTTTTTCTAAAAAAATACTAAATGAATTGCAATTCTACAAATAGCTTTATAATCTTTAAACCGTCGAGTACAAGTTAGAATATTTTGACAAGGATAATTTTTTTCTCTCTTGCTAAAAACGTGGACCCAAATATTTCGAATATGCCCTTCGAGCAGTCTACCGCTAAGTGTGTACAGCGGTTGCGGCGATACAGGCGTGCGGCACGTAGAAATATTTGTTTAAATTTAAAAAATTAATTCAATACAAATATTACGTACAATTTATTAAAAAAAGATATTTCTAATTATTTTTATATAGACATATTATAATTAAAACAATTAAAATTAATTTTTTACAATGCTATAATTTTATTTATGACTATATTATTGAATGTTTTATTAAAGTGAAATACATTAAGCAATATATAATTAATTTTCATTGAAAAATAAAATAAAATTAAAATTTAATATTAATTATACATCGTTTTCATTGTCAATAATTTGAAAATTTTCGTCAACAGCAACAGGATTTCCATGTAATAAGCTGATTTCATTGTCTTCAATAAAGTCGTCTTTAACATTTTTACAATTCTATGGTGTACATGCACATACTGCGCAGCATTCTAAATTATAGGAAATACAATTACAATTTTTCGTAGAACATTTTCCGGTACATGAGCAGAAATACTTTTGTAACATATCTAAACTAGTCTCGCCTTCAAAATAATTAAAATCGAAACAATTATTTTCCATTGTCCAACCATGGGTTAATGGATCAAGAAATGAAATAATATTGTTTTTTGCTTGAATCCATTCATTTATTTGCCACTTTGCTCTTAAGTAATGTTGTAATAATGCTGGTTTCGAAGGTGGTAATTTTTCATTAGATGCATTTTTTTTTAGCGCCTACAGCACCTCAACCGCTGTACACGCTTAGCCGGATACTCCCGAAATGCATATTCCAAATATTTGGGTCCACGTTTTTAGCGAGATAGAAACCATTTATCCTTGTCAAAATATTCTAACTTGTACTCGACGGTTTAAAGATTATAAAGCTTTTTGTAAAATTGCAATCCATTTTAGTAGTTTTTTAGAAAAAAATCCCAAAAATCACTAATTACGGCAATATTTCCAACAAACAAATGCAAATAACTCAAAAAGGAGGCATTTTTCGAAAAATTATCAGGAGAGAAAAGTGTTTATTTTGATGAGATACACCTAAAAAATTGATTTCGAAACAATTCGGTGAAATTGCATTTTTGTATAAGTTATTTGTTAAATAACAATTGCCGGCCCACTTCTAAAAATTAAAAAAAAATACATTTCATCTTGGAAAAATATATAGAATCGAATAAAAAAGGTTTGGTGCATTAGAAATGCAAAAAGAATTTTAGTCGGTTGATGCTCTGCTTATAGGGGTAAACCGCTCGCCTAATAGTTCCATCCTTGCTTGTGGACGATTCGTTTCTATTTCTTGATCTGTTTTTAATTTCATTCAATTATTTTGTGTTCTCTCGTTGTAGTTATTTTACAGCTTTTGTCTAGTCTCCCTCTCTTTCTTTTATCCTCTGGTTGGTATTTAAGTACTTGTCTGGTCATGTTGCTTTCATCTTTCCTCAATTATGGACAATCCATTTGCATTGTTTCCTTGACTGTAGTTGATATGTTTGCTTTGTTCTTTCCCATAGTTTTGTATTAGGGTAAATTATACCGTGATTGGCCAGTTAAGAAGGTGATTACAGTATATTTAATTTATTTAAACAAAAATTTCACTTATAGATAGCTTAATATTATTTTTGGTCTCTTCTAGAAATTCCTAAAGGATTTCAAAAAATATTTTTGCCATTTAAATCAATTTTTATTTGTAATTTTAAGTATATTGTTATTTGTAAAATATTCGGAGATTGATCACTTACCTTCAATTATTGGCCAGTTGAATACCAGTAATTGGCAAAAGCAAGTCATATTAGCCCAGTCTGGTTATGCAAAAATCATCGATTTCACGGCAAAATTTTTCGCAGATATCTGAAGCTTTTAAAACATAGGAGGGGGTTACTAGATGACGAATAGATGAAAAAGTACTCGTATTTTTACCTTGCGTTTTTTTTAAACAATAATTTATGGTCACAATTTGATTTTTTGTCTATAAGTTTTTTTACTTATATTTTACATAATCAATTTTTTATATCAAGAATATCTTTATTTTTCCGTTTTTTAAATTAAAATTGATAAATAATTTACAGAGATATTTGCAAAAAGCAGTTTTTTGAACTAATTTATAACTTTTATTAATTTTTTTATTAACAAAATAAAATGTTATTAATACATTTGAACATCGAGGAATTACCGTCTTTTAAATTTGTGCGAAATTTGTTCCCGATCGGTCAAATAGTTTAAAAGTTATTTCATTTATTTATCCCTTAGGCTAAATATTTAAACGATTGGACTTGCTCTATTAATGATGCCAGATACATTTAGCTAATTTCATAGGATTCTTTAAAACCTAAACTATGCCAGAAGTTAAATGCATATTGCGTTTTCATCGAAATTATTTACAAAATAAACGTTTGAAAAAGGGTATGTTTTTAGTTATAAATAATTATAATAACTTCTATATTTCTCAAGCTATAGACTTGTATTTACAACCATTGTATAGCTGGTAAAAAAACTCATATTTAAAAAAAAAACCTTCTTTGACCAACAGGAACGAAGTTAGGGACTATTTTTAAAAAAATAATATCTCCATTGTTTATAAACATTAAGAAGTAAAATTTGCAATTTTAAATGAAAATCTAAACTTTATATTGAAACTTATAGCTATAAAATTCATCCAATTTTTTGAAACTTATAGCCCTTCGAAACGAAGGTACTTTCGAAAGATCGACATAAGAAAGTGGAGGGGATAACTGTTTCGGCTCCGTTTTTTTTTTCTAGATCGGAACTTCAAATTGAAACACTTGGGAAAAATTTACATTATCTCGGCTTCCATTGCAGCTAGAAGCCCCTTTTTTTTAAACTGGGGTAGCTCGTCGAAATATGAATACCTTCATAGTTTTCACTGGCTTTCATCTGAGGACCAGATCTGACCAAACAACTATTAAAACTAATCCAAAAAGAATAGAACAAAACAGAATTCCTCAAGAATGGAGATCAAGCATCCTAATACCTCTCTTCAAGATGGGTGACAAATCGGATCTGGAAAATTACAGAGGAATTAATTTATTAAACACAACACTAAAATAACCAACCAAAGTGATAACAAATAAACATAATGAAATTATAACACTAGCAGAAAAACAACAAGATTTTAGGTCGGGAAGATCACGCACCAACGCTATATTTATAATGAGGCAAGTGCAAGAGAAATCATTAGAATACAACAAACCGGCATATTTATGTTTCGGGGACCTTAAGGAGAAATTTGACTGGGTCAAATTAAAAGACGTTATCCATTTACTGTACGCAAGAGATATACCTCTAGGAATAATCAAAACCATCGAAAATATCTACCAAAACATCACAATAAAAGTAAAAGTAGAAGAAGAACTAACCGATCCTATTTAAGCTAGCAATGGGATAAGACAAGAAGATTCCCTGAGTCCTCTATTGTTCAACCTGATTATAGATGAAATAATAAAAAAAGTAAGAACTAAAAAAGGATACTAAATGGGAGAAGAACAACTTAAAATAATCTGCTATGCAGACGATGCAATACTACTCTCTCAAAGTGAAGATAATTTACAACCTATGCTACGCCAATTTAATATAACCGCCAAAAAATTTAACCTGTTAATTTCCCCAAAAAAGACAAAATGCATGGTTACAACAGCAAATTTACTGAGATGTAAATTGGAGCTGGATGGTCAGAGAATAGAACGAGTGATGAGGTTTAAATATCTAGACATCACATTATTTTCGTTTCTGTGATTTCCTTCCTATTGTTATATTTATCGTTTTATATCTGTCTGGGTAATTTTTGGATTTTGTTCTTTTGTCCGTTAGTTTCAGGATCTTATTTGTCATCCACGATTTTTTCTTGATTAGTAATTTATCTGTCCTTAAACGTTTATCCTTTTCATTAAAATTTTTTTTTCAACTATTTTTGTAATCTCTTTAATCTTTTATTCTTTGTTCCATTTGTTCCTAATTGCAGTGACTTGCTCGTATAACATGGCTTGGATCATTATTTTCCTAATAAAGTTTTTTAGCATTTATATGGTTGTAATTTTTTTTTAGCACTCTTGAATTTGTCTTGAATTACTCCGATCAGTGGAACGTGGTTCGTCCCCAAGTGTGCTTCAGGATAAGCCTTGATAGATGTAAAGTTGTTTCGATTTTATTTTTAATGATTTTCTCGGGTCTGTCTTGAGGGAATTTTTACGTGTACAGCTTTCGAGAGGGTAATTGAAAGAATATGTTGGTGACAACTAGTTCTGAGTCTTCTGCAAATTTTTTTGAGCCTAAGCCCATGGGCCCCGATGTACTGTGTCTTCAGCTCCAGCTCCAAGCTTATCATTAAAATCTTCCATAATAATAACAACTTCCTGTCGTGAAATTTTCTGTACGATCCAGTTGATTTCTTAATAAAACTTAATTGTTTCTTCTTCCACTTTGTCTGCAGTAGGGGCATAGATTTGGATGATGTGTATATTGATGAGGTTGACTTGTTCTTGTAGTAACATTACTCTTTAATACTGGTGTAAAGTTAGAAACGCATTTCGCAATCTTATGTGATACAATTACTCCGACGCCATATTCATGTGATCTATCAATTTTTCCAGAATAGTATACCAAGTGATTTTCCACTAGTATTTCTCCAGATTTGAATATGCATTCTCTTCATCTCCTGTTTTGTATTGTATATCTTTTACTTTGAATAAGGTTTTTAACATTTTATGATTCCATTGATAATAAGAAGGCGATCAGTAAGAAGACCACAAGTCACATGACGAGTTATGTCTACATAAAAAGAAGAAACAGAAGAAAAATATGTTTGGAATTTAAACCAAAAGTGCTGACTATAAATCTGCAAAGTAGGTTACTTCTATTTCATAACGTTTATTTATACGGCAAGGACCTATCATTCTTATATCTAGCAGGACTACAAACTATGAAAGCCCCTGTCTTGTATGTTATTATCATGTATGTTATCTGATTATTTCGTCTTTTTTGGTTCTTTACCTGTTATCTTCAGTCTGCTATTTTAATTTCTTTCATATCACATCCCATACTTAATCGCCATCTTATTTCCTTTTCTGTTTTTTCGCCTTTTATTCTTTATTCTCTTTCACCTACCTTTATGCCTCCCAAGATTTTCCGTAGGATGTTTTAGAAGTGTTTTAAACCTTGATCTTTCTTTCTTAATTTAAACTTACAATTTAAGTTTAACATTCTCAATACTATCATCAGAATTAGTATTTAATAGGTTTGGATTTTGACCCAGGCTTATTTTTTGTCTTTAACAGAGCTTTTAAAGGGACCAGTTATCTCTGACCTGCCCCCTAAGGCTACATGTTACTTTGTCCTTTACTTAGAAATACATAATTTATAAACGGCTTCCTCTGGAGCTACCAAACTTTGTAGTCATTTTTTGAGTGATATAATACACAATCTAAATTACCGTAAACTGTCAAACTTTATTAATTAATTTTTTTACGAACATTTAAATTTGATACTTTAAATCAACATATTCAGTCTAATTTGGGTTCAGAATGTTGTTTAGGTATATGCATGATGTTGAAAAAAAATCCATCTGTTGAAAAGTCTTAATCTTTAACAGTTTTTTATATACATCATGTTCTTAAACTTAAAAAAATCCAGCTTTTTAGAACTCAAAAACTAACACTGTCGGATTTAGAACCCTCCAGCCTCATATTCTTCCTTTTTTTTCGTACATTTTTGTTTTATTTACTTATACATTTTTCTAGTAGTTGTTGCTATTTTTTAGTCATTTATTCTCATAATATTAGTAGATTTTCGTCCAGAGTATTAGGTCAAAAGCGAATAGAAAAAATAAAACAGAAAAAAAATGAAAAATTTTTTTTCACGTGTACCAGGTCCCCAATATTCTAATGCTTTGCTAAATTTCAACGGGTTTTAATTTTTCTCTTCTTCACCCTGTTCTAGTTGTGAATGAGAGAGTTTTTTTACAACTATTATATAAAGATTGCTTTAAAAATTCTGTTTAGCTTCTGTAATTATGCCCGTAAAGTAGGTTTATATATTTTTGAAAGCAGCGTAGTATTGGAAGGTAATATGTCAATGTATTTTCACTATTTTCTATTAAGGTCGTGGCATATTATCGTGCACGTTGCGTTTCCAGCACATAGCGTTTAGTTTCCGAAAAATATAATTTAAATGGTTTTAAATATGAACAACGCACACTGTCCGGAACATAGGTCGTAACCGGTTGGTAAGGATAATGTGCATTAGATGTCCGTCGTTCTCCCCTTGTTGTTTATTTAGGAAATTGTTTGATTTTGATACAGAGTCTTTAAAAAAATAATTTTCGAGGCTATTTTGTCATTTATGCATGTGTTTTTATTGCTTTGTGGCAATTAATCACGAAAATGATAAACAATTAGGACTTTTGTACTTAAGTGATACCTCTTCTTTTTAAAAATACTTTTTGGTTTGATATGTATGGCTTCGTTAAATGTAGTATTTTGTTTTTTAATTGAAGGTAAAATTAAATTTAAAACATATTTAAACTGAATCCTATTCATTCTAAAATAATTGTTAAACCTATTAATTATTATTAAATTCCTAATTGTTTATCACTTCCGTGATTAATTGTCACAAAGCAATAAAAACACATGCATAAATGATAAAATAGCCTCGAAAATGATTATTTTTTAAATACTCTGTATCAAAATCAAACAAAGACCTAAATAAACAACAAGGGGAAAACGACAAGTATCTAATGAACATTATCCTTACAAACCGGTTACGACTCGTTACGCAGCCGTCGGCATCAGTAAAATATTGTTTTCGAATATACTGAACGGAAAAGTTAAGTGTCTGAAACGCTATGTTCCGGACAGTGTGCGTTGTTCATATTTAAAACTATTTAAATTATATTTTTCGGAAACGCTATGTGCTGGAAACGCAACGTGCACGATAATATGCCACGACCTTTATAATTAAACTTTTTAAAATGACTTCTAGACACACAGTACACAAGTTGACGTTTCTCATTATTTATCAAGGGCCGTGAAAAATTCACAGCTAACTTGAATTAGTTTCATCCATGTACATGTAAAGACTTTAGACTAATTAGTCTCATGAGTCACTCTCCCAAGCTACTTCTTAGGATAATTCTTAAGAAAATCAAGCAGAAATGTGAAGACACATTGGGAAATAAACAGTTCGGTTTCAGAGAAGGATTGGGAACAAGGGAAGCTTTGTTCTCAATGCTAACACTACTACAGCGATCATGAGAAGTACAGAAACGAATTTACGTCTGTTTTATAGATTTTGAGAAGGCGTTTGATAGGGTTCAACATGGTAGGCTGTTCGAATATCTAAAAATGATTGGAATAGATGATAAAGATCTGAGACTTTTACAACATCTATATTGGAGTCAAGAAGCTTCTATTTTGGCAGACTGCAAAGAAACAGACACAATTTGTATTCAAAGAGGTGTTAGACAGGGTTTTGTGTTGTTCGCAACTTTGTTTAACGTTTACTCAGAAATAATTTTTAACGAAGCCGTGAAAGGGCAATGTGGAGTTCGAATTGGGGGAGAAACTATTAACAACATCAGATATGCAGATGACACCGCGATCATCGCTGAAAGTATCGAAGATCTTCAATTCCTAATAGATCGAGTCACTAAAGAATGCTCTAATAACGCACTAAGCATAAATACAACAAAGACAAAGTTACTTGTGGTTATTAAACAAGACCTCGGCGCTATACAACTAATTGTCAATAACGAACCGATAACAAAAGTTAACCATTTTAAATACCTAGGATGTTGGATAAACGAGACACTAAATCCGGATGAAGAAATTAAAACTCGTATAGAAATTGCAAGAGGAGCATTTATGAAACTTAGTTCTAGTCTGAGCAATTCTCAGCTGAACTTACAGCTGAGAATTAAGTTCCTAAAATTTTATGTGTATCCTGTATTACTGTATGGATGTGAAACCTGGATTATGAAGGTTAACATGATGAACAAATTAGAAGCCTTCGAGATGTGGTTATATCGTAGAATGCTCAGAATATTATGGGTTCGACACATTTCAAACAGAGAAGTCTTGAACAGAGTAGGTCAAGGTGACGGTGACTTAATATAGATGATAAAAAAGAGAAAACTCGAATATCTGTGGCATATAATGAGAGGAAGCAGATACAGGATAATTCAGTTGATATTCAACGGAAAGATCGACGGAAAAGAGGAATTGGTAGAAAGAAATACTCATGGCTCCGAAGCCTTCGTCAATGGACTGGCTTATCAGCAGATGAATTATTACATGCCGCGCAAGATCGAGAACGATATCGGCAAATCGTCGTGGGAGCTACACACGCCTAAAACTTGGGCACGGTACTCAAAGAAGAAGAAGATGTACAAATAGAGTATTGTGCACTACTTGTCATGGTAAAGGGTAAAAAATGAAAAATACATACTTAAAAAATACGGTGTATGGAAACACATGTTTTCTATATACTGCTTACATTCGAGTACCTAAGTATTTGCAATGATTCTAAATGCACACAAAAATTAAAAAACCGCACGCTGATTATAATTGGATGGATTTTGGCAACAACACACGCCGTTTTTAATCACAATACTTAAAATATCAGTCTAATTATATAAACAAGAATATCGAACAATCAGCCTTATGAGCCACATGTTGAAACTGTTTCTTAGAGTCATCCATGGAAGAATTTATAAGAAGTGCGAGGAACAAATATCGGACAGACAGTTCGGCTTTATTAACGCAGTGGGTACCAGAGAGGCACTTTTCGGAGTACAGGTACTGATTCAAAGATGCAGGGACGTTAACTGCGACGTATACGTGTGCTTGATCGACTATGAAAAGGCATTTGACAGAGTTCAACATCAAAAGATGATAAACATTTTAAAAGAAGCAGACCTAGATGACAAAGACCTCAGAATAATTTTAGAACTATACTGGAATCAGACCGCATACATGAAAATTAACGGAGAAGAAACAGATCACATAAAAATACTACGCGGAGTTAGACAGGGATGTATCCTGGATGTATCCTATCGCCGTTGATATTTAATAATATGTACTCAGAGAAAATTTTTAACGAGGCTCTTTACGGAATAGACGAAGGCATCCTTCTAAATGGTGAAAGAGTAAACAATGTTAGATATGCCATGGTGATAGCAGATAGTTTAGAGGGACTTCAGAGGCTAATGGACAGAATAAACGAGTACAGTCAATAGTACGGACTAAACATTAATACCCACAAAACGAAACAAATGATTATCAGCAAGGAGAATATAAATGGGGCTCATCTTTCCATTAATGGGACGCAGATAGAGCGAGTAAAACAGTATAGCTACCTGGGAACTATTATAAACGAACAGTGAAGCAATGTACAGGAAATAAAGTGCCGCATAGGAAAGGCAAGAACGGTCTTTAACAAAATGAGCGCCATCTTCAAAAGTCACAACATATCCCTAGATACAAAAATGAGACATTTGAGATGCTATGTTTTCTCTGTGTTGTTGTACGGGGCGGAGGCATGGACGCTTACAGACACCACTATTAAAAAACTTGAAGCATTTGAGATGTGGCTTTATAGAAGAATGCTGAGAATATCATGGACAGCAAGGATCACGAACAAGGAAGTTCTAGAAAAAATGAAGAAGGAACCAGAGATTGTGTTTACGATCAAACGCATAAAATTGCAATATCTGGGACACGTTATAAGAAATCAGCACCGTTACTCCCTGCTGCAGTCTATATTGCAAGGTAAAGTCAAAAGTAAGCGAGGACCCGGTAGAAGGAGAATATCATGGCTGCGGAATTTAAGAACATGGTTTAAGAAAACCTCAACGGAGCTGTTTCGAGCCGCAGCGAGCAAGGTCATGATTGCCAATATGATTTCCAACATCCGAAACGGATAGTAACCAGAAGAAGCAGAATATAAACAAGAGGAATTGATAAGTGTTGATACAACACAAACATAACTATAATGCAGAACGTCAGTTAAATGATTACAATTGATTTCAAGGCTAACCTGACCAAAGATGGGTTTCAGTTTCAATTGAACAAACGTACCTATATCAGTACGTAAAAATTACCTGCCTTTTTTTAATAATAATCACACGGGGTCTACTATAATAAATACTAGCACTTTTTTTTCTAATGTTCATATACTTTATTTTATTGTAGAGTAGAAATTCTTAGAAACAAGATAATTATCAATATTAATATCAACAATCAAACAATTTAATTAACTCAATTAGCATTTAATTTAATAGAAACAGCGGCATAAAATAGAAGTCTAAAAACAAATAAAATAAAAACGAAATACATAAATTTCAGTAAATCAAACAACACTATTGAGAGGCATCCACAAAATGTAACCATAAAAGATCACAACATTGAAAGCGTGCAAGCAAGCAAGCTATTTATTTAAATCCAGCCTTTGAGACATGTTGACCCCTAAGAATTACGTTTGTAACGATATAATTTGCCTACCACATTGGGTATCACTTATAGGGGGTTGAAACTTGGGACTGAACAATTAATGGGCTGGAGATAGGGTAATCAAACAAACCGAAACGTTTGCGAACCGCCACACTGGTTTTGTTTGGAGCGCTTGGTCATAAGTAAGTGAATAAAGGAGGGACTGGGAGGGGTAATTACAAAGAAAGAAATGCAAAAATCTAATACCGTCATTATGTTTTATTTTTTACTCTGTTTGGAGTACCAGAAACTGAATTCACTACGAATTTTGACCATGATGAACGGCAGGTGGAATGCATATTTTAGATTCCCTTGCCGAGTAATTCATCAAGCTGTTTGCTTTACAAGTTGTAGAAGACGCAGTGGTAAAAATTTTAATTCAGTTTCGCCAGGTAGGAAATCGTATGATTTCTCTTGTTGTTATTAGATGGCGCTTTTTACGTCTGTAAATAATTAATTCGATAATTATTGGCCTACGACGGGATAGATTTTGTTTCGATTCATAGCAGTGGCATATACCGCTCTGATGAGACCTACAGAGGTCGAAATACGTATAAGCGGCTTGTCGCTGCCCTGTATCGAAACAAAATTCTAATACCATCATTATGTTTTATGTTTCCTGTAATAATTTCTCACCAACCTAAGTGGATATTTATTTGACGCGCAATATTAAGCGGAATCAACATCAAAAGACGGCAATTAGTGTTATTATATCCAGACCAGAATTGTTGATATTATCAATCTCAACGACTCAAAAAGATTGAGAATAATTTTCGGTGTTTTAACATATAAAAGGAAATCAAAATGCTACACGTTCGAGTGTAACAATTCAATGGAGCGAGGTGTATTGACTCGAGTTAAAAATAGGAGTCACTTCGCCGCGCTCTAATGCTCCAGACCATCCCTTTCCCCTTTGTAGCAGTCTGATGCTCGATAGAGGCACAACTATCAGCCAAATGCTCTTCTTATGGGAGTTTTGAGTAATAGAACTCCAATATGGTACTTTATCCGATTCAAATTCATGCTAGCCTTAGTCTCTTTATTCCTGTTATCTTCATGTGACTTATTCGGGAATCTAAAATTGATTACTTGGGCGTCAAGTCTCGGCTCTGGGCTGGGCTACGCCCAGTTCGAAGACTTGGTACTCAATAGGTTGGGCCGTACTTGCATGGATTTTTATGGATTTTATTAATATTTTTTTGTGGCTTTCGCCGGTTTTTGTTAGTAATTTTTTTGGTGACCGTAGCCGTTTGTTGTAGTTTTTTTGTAGGATGTCCTGAAACATAAAATCATAATTAGTGTATGCATATAAATATAATCAAATTACCTGGACCTACACTGTACTTGCGCTTGTCCACAATTTTATAGAGCTACGAACTATCTGCTTTTATCTGTTATTGTTATTGTTGTTTGTAATATTTTCTCTCCTGTGATTTTTATTTTATCTCTGGTTTTATTTTATTTTTATTCCACTATTTTACGTGCAACACATTTCTTTACAATATGTAAAGCAAATTCTTTTTCTATTTGGCCAGTCTTTGCTTATAGTGTTATGTAGATTACAAATACCGCTTTTTTGGTGCAAAAAACCGATATTAAACTCAGTATTGAATATGTGTCTGTACTGACTTTTGGTGGCTGGCTTTTATCGTATGGGTGATACTCTAACCACCATCCATTATACAGTGAATACAATTTAAGAAACGTTAAAGACTCCTAAAGATCAAAATACATCTTAGCTATTCTTTTGGCGGAATAGAGTTATTGTGCGCACAAATGGAATTTTTAATATTTTCATCTATATGATCATCTTCTTATGACGACCACTCATATCTCCAGCTACGCACTCTCCGCCTTCCTGACTATCAATTATTTTGGATAGCACAGTTAACCACATATCTGTTAACCAGTGTCCAAAAATATTTTTTTACAAACACAAAGTTGGTGTTCTGCTAACTGCAAATTATATGGCCAGTTTTTTTTGGACTCTTTTAACTTTGCAACTTTTCTCTCTTGTCTGAGAACATATCTACAAATATATTCGCTCTGTTTGTCATGCTCAGCCATTATCATTTTCAGAAAATTGCGATTTACATTTTATGCTACATTTATCGTTACATTCAAGTTCCAATTCTCTTATTTTCGTTAATTTTACAGTTTTGCTAGTATATACTTGGGAAGAGTTACTCAGTTTTTCCAAGACATTCATTTTCCACACTTGGATCCGTTTGTCTCTTCCTTTCCACTTTTTTCCTTCTTTTGGTATTGTTTTTACTTACCAGACTGCGAAATGAGTTATAACTTCCCCATAAAGTGTTAAGTATTGGATGTAAAATACTGGTAAATTGACTTAGAATGTTATTCGTAGTAATATTCCACTACCTTGCTTTCTTGTATCACAACTTATAATGAAGTTATAAACATTTACTGAATAAATTTTTCCAGAAAAACATTGTACACAATGTTCTTCTTCTTTAAGTTCCATCTTCTATCGAATGTTGGAAATCATCATGGCTATGTGGACTCTGTTGACTGCCGCTCTAAAAAGTTCTGCACTACTGGATTCAAACCATTCCCTTAAGTTCTTAAACCAGGATATTCTTCGTCTTCCCACATTTCGCTTTCTTCGAATTTTGCCTTGCATAATAAGTTGTAATAATGCTTATTTTTGCCCTCTCATCACATGTTCTAAGTACTCAAGTTTTCGTCTTTTGATAGTTAATATTATTTTTGCCTCATTTCCTATCCTTCTAGTTACTTCCACGTTTGACATTCTTTGAATCCATGATATTCATAGGATTCTTCTGTAACACCAAAATTCAAAGGTGGCCAACTTATTCAAATGGACTTGTTTTAGTGTCCACGCTTTCAAGCCATAAAGAAGAGTAGAGAACACGTAACATTGAAGCATTCTCAGACGTTCTAACCTTATATCCCGACAACAAAGAAACTTTTTAAGTTTAATGAATGATGCACGTGCTATTTCAATTTGTGTCCTAATTTCTTTGGTTTGGTCTACATCTGATGTTATCCGTGTATTCATTAAGGCGTTGCATTACGTTCTGTAAATCATTGTTGTTATCCGTCATTATTACTGTATCGTCTGCAAAACGTAAGTTATTCAAAACTTCTCCATTGATAGATATACCTTCTATTGAGTCTGAGAGCGCTTTTTGAAATAACGCTTCACTGTAGACATTGAAAAGTAGTGGGGACAGCACGCAACCCTGGCGGACTCCTCTTTGTATTTTGATATTTTGGGTGTACTGGTTGTCAACTCTTACCTTGGCAGTTTGATTCCAATATAAATTAGATATAATTTTCATATCACGACTGTCAATATTTTTGCTTTTTAATATATCTACTTTTTATGTTGAACCTTATCAAATGCCTTTTAAAAGTCTACCAAACATAAGTACATGTCCTGATTCATGTCCATGCATCTCTCAGCCAGCACATTCAAGCCGAATAAAGTATCTCTTGTACTCATACAATTTCTAAAGCCAAATTGTGTGTCACTAATTTAATATTCAAGAGTTTTAACAATTCTGCTGTGAATTATTTTCAAAAATGTTTTAAGTGTGTGACTCATTAAAGCTATTATTCTGCGATCTGAGCAAGTTGTTGCACTTGGATTTTTTTGAATTGCTACAAAGGTCGCTTGCAGCCATTGCCTGGGGATTGTGGCAGTCTGATATATTAGATTAAAGAGTTCAAGCATTACATCAATAACATCTTCATCGATGAGTTTTAATAATTCGATTGGCACATCATCTGGTCCAGTAGCTTCACCCTCTTTTGTGTTTTTTATGGCATAGATGACTTCTTCTCTTAATATTGGTGGTATGGTATCCTCGGTGATTTCTAATGACAGTTCTTCTCTTTCATCATTAACTAGTTGTTGGATGTAATTGGTCCAGTGACATAATCTCTCCTTCATATCAGTAATAATATCCCCTTTATCATTTTTAAGGATATTCGTTCTTGTACGTTTTCTAGAACCTGTCATTTCTTTGATTTTTTTGTGTAAATTAAAGCTATCATACTTTTTATCCAGATATTCTATTTCCTTGCATCTGTCGGAGAGCCACCTTTCTTTTGTCTCTGGAATTTTCTTTCTGATGTTTCTCTGAATGTCTTTGTATTTATTCAGGTCTTTTGCTTTATGTTTTTTCGTTCTTCATAAGTTTGAGGTTTGAGGGTTTCTTTTCCAACTGACACAAGGGCAACTGACACATATATACAATGTTACAATGTTTTTATTATAAAATATTCATCAATCATAAAAATTTTCAATATTGTAACATTGGTTACCAAGTTTTTTGCACTAAGTGATTCAAAATTTGCACTTGGCCATAGTTAAAAAACATTGTAAGTAGAGTTACATTGTTACTCATATCAGGTGGCGATATAATATTTAAGTTAATTTAAATTATCTTAGTTCTGCAATCTTATCCGCTTCATGATTTTTATTGACTTTTAAGTTATCTAAAATTTCCGGAGTATGAATACATTTAAATCACAAGCAAATAATAATTTATAAAATTGTCGATAAGGTATATATTTCTTTTTTATTAACTAATATATTGAGAAATGCACTTTAGATAAGGTCATCTGTCTGTTATTTATATAAATTTGCATTTTACAATGTCTTCATTGTAAAAATATATGTTCTTAATATATATATATATATATATATATATATATATATATATATATATATATATATATATATATATATATATATATATATATATAGGTATGTTGATCAATATATCTTAAAATTATTCCAGAGCATTTTTCTTTGTTTTTACTTCCTATTTATTTACAGCCTGTAATTTAATTTTTTTTATTTTAAATGCACATTTACAATATACATATAAACAGTACATTGAGTATTACAACCCTGCGATTAGTTGATATAGTGCCGAATCTGCTCTTAGTAAAACTAATACTTTATTTCCTTTTTGACAAATTTGTATAGGATCAGTCACAGTTTAGTAAACAAAATAAGTAAATATAAATGTAAATCTAAAATTACGCTAAACCTAACATTACAAGGCATAAACACAAATAGAAAATGTAAAATTACTAGTATATTATACTTAAAATAATGTCAACTACTAAAATATTCATCAACAGAATAAAACGCATTCTGCAATAAAAAATCTTTTAAAGTTAATTTAAATATTTTCATATTCTTACATTTTTTTATTGGTTTGGGTAACTTATTATATATTCTTTGACCTATTATTGCAGGTGAGTAAAAATGCATATTTCCTTTAGAAAAAGGCACATGTAATTTTTGATTCTGCCTTGTATTTATATTGTGAATTTGACTATTAGTTTTAAATTTCTCAAGATTTGAATGAATAAAAACACAAACTTCAAAAATATTATAAGCACGGCACAGTTAAAAGTTTATATCTAGTAAAGTAACTCTTACAGCTAGTGATTCGAGAAATACCAGCAATACAACGGACTATTCTCTTTTGAGACAGAAAGACTTCACTGAATTTACAAGACCTACCCCAAAATACTATGCCATACCGCAAACGAGACTCGACCTGAGCATAATACAGCATAATTAGCTTTTTTTTACTTAGTATATCTTTGAGATTTCAAAGTAGGTAGCATGCTGAGTTTATTTTGGAAATAATATCATCACATTGCCTTTTCCAATTGAGACATTCATCAACATACAAACCCAAAAACTTTAGGCAATGAACTTTTTCAATTTGTTTAGAATATATTGATAGTTCGATATCTAACAGATGTTTCTGTCTATTGTGAAAATGAATAGCATGCGTTTTATCCGCATTAAGATGTAAGTAATTCGAGGA
The DNA here is from genome assembly GCF_040954645.1 of Diabrotica undecimpunctata. Taxonomy (NCBI): domain Eukaryota; kingdom Metazoa; phylum Arthropoda; class Insecta; order Coleoptera; family Chrysomelidae; genus Diabrotica; species Diabrotica undecimpunctata. Next base: position 86,893,457 of record NC_092811.1, on the reverse strand, counting down.
AAACCAATTACTAAGATCACACAAAAGTTCGTTACATTTATTTTCAAGAGATATATGTGATTTATCTGATATAAGTATTGAAGTATCATGTGCATAAAGTGTAAACTGTACAGCAGAATTTATTGAGACAATATCATTTAAGTAAATAAGAAATAGCGCGTAGAAATATTGCGTAGCGCAAGCGGTAGGATGCTTGCCTCGCAAGCCGGTGGTCCCGAGTTCGAATCCTACCGCTGGCAAGAACATCTAGACATTTTAAAAATGTCTATAGGCCCCAGGTCGACTCAGCCTGAATAAAAATGAGTACCTTGGGTAAAACCAGGGGTAATAATAGACGGTTGAAGCGTAGCACTGGCCATGTTACCTTCCTTGTATACCGTAGGCCCTAGATATAGCAGACTACCCTGCTATACTCCCAAAGCCGCGACAGCGGTATAAAACGGGAGACTATTATTATTATATAAATAAGAAATAATATTGGGCCAATTACAGAACCTTGCGGAACACCCATATGAATGTAAATGTAATCTGATTTGCAAATATTTACCGATTGTTGGGATACATCTGTTAAGGAGACATACTCACGACGTTCTGATATGTAGGATTCTATCCATTTTAGAGAAAGATCTTTTATTCCAATATTTTCTAACTTATTAATGAGTAACGTGTGATCGACACAGTCAAATGCCCTACTGAGATCACAAAAAATCCCGACAGGGCATTCATCCGTATCAATATAGTTAGTTAAAGTCTCATAAAATGAATGAACTGCTGTATTTGTAGACTTACCTGCCTGAAAGCCATGCTGATATTTACTAACAATACCTTTCTCCAATAAATAACAGTTTAATCTGTTAAGATAACAGTATTCAAATATTTTCGAAAACACTGAAGGGACAGTTATTGGGCGATAATTACTAATATTCTTTGGATCACCTTTCTTATGTACAGGAACGACTTTTCCCACCTTTAGATAATCCGGGAAAATACCATTGCAAAAAGACAAGTTTATTAGAAATGTTAAAGGTGATAATATGAATGGAATTACTTTTTTTAATAAAAATTGAGGTATTTCATCAAATCCACACGATTTTGAAGATTTCAATTTTCCTATCAATAATTCACTCAGCTCATTTGGAGTGTAAGGACATAATTTTAAAAAATTTTCATTTTCATTATAAGGCGGTTTCCTTAAAGTACTATTTTGATGACTGGGAATTTTAGAACGTACCTCAATTGGAGCATTCTTAAAGAAAACATTGAACATGTTAGCAACAATAGGGCATTCCTCTATTACACAATTTTCATCTGATTTTAGGCATACATTTTTCCTTCTATTATTGTCAACATTATTAGTCACGTCGGCAACAAGTCTCCAGGCACTTTTTGTAGGATTATCTGATGATGAAATAATATTCTGGTAATAATTTTTCTTTGTCAAACATAAAACTTTCTGGTGTTTCTTTTTTTCTAACTTGTAATATTCACGAAGACATGGACAGGATCTAGATAAAACATGCAAGTTTTTTAAGTTACTACTAGATAAGCGTACTTCAGTGTTTACCCATTTTTTACGATCATTTATAATACGTTTATTTTGCAATGGAAAATTAATGTTAAAATAATACGAAAAAATATCAACAAACACATTAAAAGCCAAATTAGTATCAAGTATACCATAAACAAGATTCCAATCTTCCAGCACAAGACTCTTAACAAAATTATCTATCCCACTCTCAGAAAAATATAGCTTTTGACAAGACATAGGCAAGGTCGATATATCGATTTCAAGTTCGACTAAAACAGTTCTATGATCAGACACAGTGTTGTCAAGAATACATGATGTACCTAAATTAGAAAAATTTACAAAAATATTATCAATTGTTGTTATGCTGGTATTTGTTACTCTTGTAGGCCATTTGACAAGATTAGTATGTATGTTATAAGCAGATAAGCAATTAAGTAGTTTTGTTTGGTTATTGTTTGACGTTTTCATATCAATATTAAAGTCACCACAAATAATACAACATGCATTTAGCTTGTATAAATGATTTAAAAGACAGTCAAGATTATTTAAAAAAATATTTACATCTCCACACGGAGATCGGTAGCAATTCAATATGTAAAAGATATTATTGTTTTTATCCCCAATTTAAGAACAACAAAACTCTGAATGTTTATCAGAACAGAATTTTTTAACATTCATATTATGAGCGTTTACATTTTCTCTTTACGAATATTCCTACACCACCTCCTCTTACGGAAGAGTTTCTACAATAACTACTACTCATAGTAAATCCATCAATGTATACATTATTAATAGAGTCAATGGTTTCCCATAATTCTGTTAGACACAAGATTTCTATATTTTTAAATGTATTAATATCCACAACAATGTCACATATTTTATGGTTATTTATACTTTGAACATTTATTAACATTAATTTAGGATTAAACATTACCTCTGGAACCTCTGATTTTTCCGTAGGTCCAAAAAATTGTTCACACATGCATTTTCAGGCCAGAGTGCTGGATCCATAGCTTTATTGAAATTATTTTGATATATTCGGACCTTAAATCATGAGTAAAAACTTGGGTAGCGAGAATCCATAGACTCGCAAAGCACTTCCGGAAAATGGGGTTTTAGAAGATTTTCCATTGCAGTTACATTGGTGCTAGGATCAATGCGATACACATGTAGATCCACATATTTTGGAACACCTTTGACAGATCCAGCACCAGTTCCAACAACTAACTTCTTCTTTTGTTTCTGTCTTGAACTTTCTGCCATGGAGCTTCGTCTTTTGTGGCTTCTTTCGTAAGATTTATTACAGATGACATAATACTTTCTTGGGCCTTTTGACACTCATTACTTCCTAAATCAACTGAAGCTGGAAGTGCTGCTTCCACAGTGGACGTGGATTGACTTTTACTACGACTACGACTACTATTATTAGCTACAGCATTTGAATTTTCAGGTGGTTTAAGTCCCCCGTTAGTAGGTTTGGCAACGTTGGACGTAGTCCATTTATGTTCAGTATTTTTATTTGAATTCGTTTTTAATAAAGAAATAATTAAATCTTGACGTTTATTACCTTTTACTAGCTCTGTATTTAACGATTTTTAGTAAGTAATCTCGATCTCGGCACACTTTAACTTGCACTGTAGTTGAGTGAGTTCTAACCTCAATCACTACTGCACAGTTTCACATCGGAACAAGAAGATCCACTGGTCTCCAAAACATTTTTGACACTTTCACTAATTTTTATTCCTTCGGGAACCTTTTTGTGAATAAGTATTTCCAATAATTCTGATTTCTTAAGACGATCTAGTTCTTTGTATATTAATTCGTCAGTCGCCATCTTGACATTCTCCTGAAACTAACTTTTTATCGGTTTATAATCACGAAACGCAAAATATTATTTGCTGAATAGAATAGTGATATAAACAACAAAGTTTCATCATACAGAAAATAAACTGTGAGTACATTACCAATTTAATACAAATTTAATAATTTTAAATATTTAATACAACCAATAATTCCATACAACAGATTCAGTAATCCTGCTTCTGGTTTTTCGGCAACTTTCATAAGTTGAACTAATTAGCCGATACAGGGTCGGCTCGACAAAATCCTATCAAATGAAGAAAATAAAAATTAAAAATTAAACAACGAAAATGAATGATGTCCATAGGCCAGGGGCGTCGAGTTCCCAAACGTTATTGATATCATATAAAACTTCTTCATATTCTGCAGCGTTAATCAATTCAACTCCAAAATTACCTTCCAAGAAACAAGCTATTTTATATAGTGCTCTGGAAAACGCCAACCTTGAGGAATATCTACTTGCACTGGAAAAATTATAGAACCAAGACATATTATGTTTTCATCACGAATTTCAAATCACCGTATTTGTATTTACCTAGCTAGTGAAGAACTAGTAGAAACTGTCATGAATGGTGACAACGGAAGAATAACTATCAATCAACAAATAATTTATGCTCGACGCTTAATTACACCAAATGAAAGATTACTAATCTCTAATGTTTGCCCTAGTATTCCTCACACTTTCATAGAATCTGAACTTAAAAAGTTAGGCCTCAATTTATTAACTCCAATTATTTTTTTACTAATAGGTACAACAAACCCAGAATATAGACATATACTGAGCTTTCGAAGACATACATTTATCTCTCCTTTGGAAGCTATATTAATTTCTCCCTCAATTGTCATAAACCACAATCAAACATCTTATCGTATTTTCTTATCTTTAGAAAAACAGATGTGTTACTATTGTAAACAATCTGACCATTTTGTAGCAAATTGTCCATCCTGTACAAATCCAAATCAAAACTTGTGATACGCCAACGACAGTGATAACTACTACTATAAATACAGTAGTGAATACTATTCCACCTGACGTCCCGATCACATCAGCATCTTCAGCGAATTCCTTTTCCTTAAAATCCTTGACAATGCCTTCCTCATTAACTATACCAATATTAACTGCATCTCAAATATCACCCTTAACATAATTTCTAAGTTCTTAAAATATATATACAGACACAACTATAACAACTACTCAGTTATTAACAACACCTAATGTTTTACCACCTCATACGTCAATCCCAAACTCTTCCTCAACACTTGCATGCTCTATCAATTACATATCAATAGATACCACTGATACACTTGAAATAATTAATACACCCAGTAAATAAGTAAACACAGCTAAGGCAATCTTGATGACATTTTAACCTCACCATTACAAGAACCTAAAGAAAATTTTACAAAACCAATACAAAAACTTAAAAAATCCAAAACTATTAATAATTCTGAGGCTATTGCTAACAGTATGGAGCCCGTAAAAGATTTTATTACTAATAAACTATAACACCGATATTAAACTTACTGATTTTTGTGAAAATGCTTTAGGATCTCCAGATAAAATGAGTCTATCTAAAACTTATAAAGACACATTAGGCTTACTTAATTTGTTAAAAGAAATACAGTGGTGAGTGGCTTACCACCCGGCAAAATAGCGGAAAGGATAGAAGACAGATTAAGTTGTGAGATAGTATGAGATAAAGCTAGTTATTAGACGTGGCTATTTGACTTAGTCATAATTATATGGATGACCTCGAAAATATTTTATTTTAATAATTTCTAATGTTAGAATAAATGATTGAATAAATTAAGATATATTATAGTAAAAAACATTAATTAGTAGCGATTTTAAATTATAAATCTTTAAGTTTATTTAATATTAAAAATAACTCAACTGAAATATTTGACTAAACTAAAGGTAGATATGTTCAGTCCGAAAACAATTATTGTATGTGGAATTGGTGTAATAGTTAGAGACGTGGTCAATTGACAAGAAGATTGGGGTTCACTTCACACCAAGGATAAAAATTTTGTTTTACGCAATCAAAAAATAATAGAAAATATGATACACATTAGGTAACAAGTTTTCGAAAAACTCATTATTTACAATTTATTCTTATTCCAATGTTATAAAATAGAAATACAAAATAATTCAAACTCAATTCCAGTTTTACAGTCTTCAGTTGTGAATGCAAAATAATCCGGTGAAGACTGTTTAATGTCAAATCCATCACTTACGAGATAAAAGAACAATGGGAAACACTAAAAAACTGCCTCCTCGCTCCATGCAAAGTGATATTAAAAGAACCGACTCGAAAGAAAGACAATTGGATGACCGACGAGATACTCGGCATGATGGAACAACGAAGACAAGCCAAGAACAAAGACAGTCACAATTATAAAATCATTAACAACGAAATCAGAAAAAAAATAAGAGAGACAAAACAAACTTACTGTAAGGAAAAATGCAAAGAGATAGAGGATCTTCAGAACAAATACGACCTATTCAACATACATAAAAAGGTTAAAGAAATGCAGGTCTGCAAGAAAGGCAGGACTGCAAAAAAGAAACCACAACACAACTCTTTTAGATAAAAATGGAAATACTATGATAACGACTGACGAAAGACTAAAACGATGGGAAGAGTATATGGAAGAGCTCTTCGACGACGAAAGAGGAATCCCACAAGACTTGTCTTTTGAGGACAGAGAAACAAGTATAGAAATTACAAAGGAAGAAATACTGTATGCACTAAAGAACACCAGAAACGGGAAAAGCCCGGGACCAGATCAACTGCCTATTGATATCCTTAAAATAATAGAAAATGAGTACATTGATGTCCTCTTAAAGCTTTTTAATAAAATCCACAAGGAAAATAATTCCTGCAGCTGGCTGTATACCACGTATCACAAAAAGAGGTTAATCTTTGTATGTGGGTATATTTTATAAAAACCCTTAAAAGGGCAACATTAAAAACACGAACGTTTTCGGAACAACTGTTCCATCATCAGGTTAAAATACAGGTTACCATGCCTGAGCCACCAAAATATTTGGGTAAAAACCCTTTAAAATGTATTGTGTTACCTAAGATTGTACATGATGTTGATAATGTTATATGATGTTTAATATTTTAATTAAATTTTACTTCAGGTAACATACACCCATGCTTAAATGAGTTCCAGTGTCCGGAGAGTAAACCTCTTCAAACGGACCAGCTGAAAAATGCTAGAGAATGCACCGACCACCGTACCATAAGCCTGATGTCTCACACACTTAAATTGTTTTTTAAAAATCATTCATAATCGCATTTAAAAAACACTTGATATGGATATTGAAGAAACTCAATTTGGATTCCGTAATGACGTAGGTACCCGTGAAGCTCTATTTGCATTCAACGTACTAATCCAGAGATGCTTGGATGTGAACCAACATATGTACGTCTGTTACATAGACTACAACAAAGCTTTCGACAAAGTCCGCCACAAAGAGCTAATGGACATCCTCAAAGCAAAACAACTACAACACAATGACCTTCGAATTATAACAAATCTATATTATAAACAGCAGGCACACGTACGCATTAATGAATACACATCAGAAGAGTTCGAAGTTAAAAGAGGAGTGCGACAGGGGTGTGTATTGTCACCACTACTATTCAATGCATACTCTGAAGAAATTATGAAAAGAGCTCTTGAAGGAGAAACAGCAGGAATCAAGGTCAATGGAACACCAATTAACAACATTAGATATGCGGACGATACTATCATAATAACAGACAACCTCCAAGACCTCCAAAAGCTAATGAAGAAGATAGTTGAGTATGGAGAAGAATATGGATTATCAATAAACACCAAGAAAACCAAATTTATGAGGATATCAAAAACCCAAAATATTGGTGAAAGCCTGACAATTAACGGTAGTGCTTTAGAATAAGTTGAAAACTATTACTATCTTGGCACAATAATTAATCACACAAACGATTACTCCAAAGAAATCAAAGTTCGAATAGAGAAAGCACGTACAAACTTCAATAAAATGAGAAAGGTACTTTGTGCAAGAGAACTAAAATTGGACTTGAGAGTTAGGCTAGCAAGGTGTTATATTTTCTCGACTCTGCTTTATGGGATAGAAGCATGGACACTTAACGCGTCGACTTCTAAAAAGTTGGAAGCGTTTGAAATGTGGGTGTATAGAAGAATCCTGAAGATATCATGGACCGAGCATTTAACAAACAACGAAGTCATGAGAAGAATCAACAAAAGAATGGAAGTATTGGAAACCATCAAGACACAAAAGCTGCAATACCTGGGGCATGTTATGCGTAATGAGAGATACAACCTACTTCAATTGATTATACAAGGGAAAATCCAGGGCAAGAGAAGTGTAGGAAGAAGAAGAATCCCATGGTTGCGTAACTTGAGGGAATGATACGGATGCACATCAATTGAACTGTTCAGAGCAGCAGCATCTAAGATCAGAATAGCCATGATGATTGCCAACCTCCGTCGCGGAGATGGCACTTGAAGAAGAAGAAGTTCACTAATTTCTCAGTGTTAATATCAATTCCTCTGTACAGGTAATAAATTTCAAAACAAATGACAACATTGGAATGGATGCGCTCGAACAGCTGCCTACTTTACAGCTAACCAAATTATCAAGCCTTCAAGCCATCAAATAATAACATATCGAGAAGTGTTTTTGCACGGTAAACAGAAACTTTTTATTGAAAAAACAATTCGTGAAAATGGTTTTAACGGTCGAGGAAAAAGTGAAAATTGTTGTCTGACAAGTGAATGGATTATCAGACAACATGATTAGACAACAATTTGTAAATATGTTTCCAAATAGGCCGGCTCCAGCACGATCAACAATTCAGCCTATTATACGTAATTTTTTTATTTATGGATCCGTGTTCGCTCCAAGAGGAGTTCGTAGACGAAAGGAGGTAAATCCAGATTAGGAACTAAGGGACACTTTGATTTGTGCAAGTATTCAGCAAAATCCTACCCAATCAACATCATGTCTCGGAGAACAATATGAAATTTCAAGATTTAGAGTAGGTAAAATTTTGAAAAGACATGGATACCGTTCCCTATAAACTTCATAAATCCAACGAACAATTCTCTGGTAATCAATATAGACGTTTAGAATTTTGTCAAACTGCAATGGAAACGTCATATCAAGATGAACATTTTTTAGAGAACGTTTTGTTCACCGATGAATGTACGTTTTCATTGCATGGCCGTCACAATTCAATGAATGCTCGGTATTGGTCTCGAGGAAATCCTCGTCAGATTTATGTCGCTCGTACCCAGCGTCCTCGAAAAGTAAATGTTTGGGAAGGCATAATAGGGAATCATGTCATTGGTCCATTTTTTATAGACGGTATGTTGACTGGGCAGAAATACTTGGAACTTCTGCAAAATCAAATTGTCCCAGCCCTTCGTAATTTACCAATACCTTTCGATTCCATATGGTTTCAACACGATGGTTGTCCTGCACATAATTCTCGCATCGTCAGTGAATATCTTAGTGCGACTTTTCCTAATCGATTGATTAGTGGCCACGGAGATATTTTTTGGCCTGCAAGATCAGCTAATCTTGCACCTTGTGATTTTTTTATGTGGGGATATATCAAGTCCAAAATATATGGAATTGAAGACGATAGGCCTAATTCTCTCCAAGAATTAAGAGAAAAGATCTCTGATTCAATGAGAGGTATTAGTCCAGAAACATTAACTAATGTTAGACGAAACTTTTATAATAGATTGGGTTATTGTTCTGTTGCTAATGGAGGCTTATTCGAACATTTTTTGTAAATACATTTCATTAGAATAAAATACGTTTATTTAGAATATTTTTATAGAATTTCTACCTATTTAAACATTTTTTGTAAGTACATTTATTAAGAACGTTCTTTTATGTTTGAAAAATTTTTACTTTATTTTCGAAAGTACGACATTGTTTTTTCAATAAGATTTTCATGTTTTACTATAAACACTTTTAATAAAGACTGAAATAAATGTTAAGTGATTTAAAGCAAAACGATCTCTGCATCATTTCAAATTATTAAAAAAAAGAAAACCACATGTGGGTTTTGAACTCTAATCGTCTGCGACGTCTGTGTCGCATTGTCGAATTCTTACCACTAATCCACGAAGAATTGATAATTATTCCGTGACAAGAGTGTATGAAACTCCTCAAATCATAGTAGAAATTATTCTTGGTTAATAATTTAAAACTTTAGATTAAATAATCACTATTAATTAAATTATTTTATTCACATTTTTGCTTTATTGTGGTCAATCAGTTTTTACTTTATGCGAAATTAAAAAATGGAAAACGTCACACATGCGACGTTACACATAATAATTATGATCGAGGTGATTTAACTCTAAAGCTAACGTCTAAAGGTGTGAGACTATCGATAGTGGTAATGTAATGTAATGTAAATTATAGGTTTCTATCGATTATTTCTCACCTCTACAAGTTTCATCTCTTTTTATTTCACAAGGTAACTGTGTTTTCTATCTCTTACGTTAAAAAGCCGGGTGGTAAGACACTCATCACTGTACAGTGATGAGTGACTGTAGATTTTATAAAAAGTCTGCTAAATATCGAGAAATACTGAGGCACACATAGTCTTTTCTTTCAAACTTTTCTTGATTTCATTTACTATTCTATAACATTGTTGAGTTGTTGAATAATTTTAACGGAAACCAAATTAATGGTCGGGTATTACGTACTCGATTGATATAGTTTCGCCTATTTTATTTAGCAGGAGTCTTTCAAATACCTTGGATATTAAGGGCAACAAGCTTATCGGACAATAAGAAGAAGGTTCTGTAGGCAATTTACCTGGCTTATCAATCATTATAATATGAGTATATTTTCACTGGATTGAAAACTGGCTTAACTGCAGAATTCTATTATAGATAATAGTAAGCATAACAACTGCTTTCCTTTGTAGATGTTTTAGGATTATTTAGGAAATGGCTTTTATTGAATGTGATAGTTAACAGGCTGCATTTAGTTATTTGCTAACTACATCATCATTTATGTTTGGCCTAAATTTGGAGTAAATATATTTTCTAATTATTTTGCAAATACGTCAGCTTTTTTATTGTCAGTCAGTCTCAACCTGCACCCAACTATCAGGTTTTCTTATTGGAGGAATTCGTAGAGTCGGTTTTTTTATTTGCTCTTTATATAGAGTAGTCATCGGGATAGAGATATTTAATATAAAAATTAAAGGTGTTATTACGAGCTTGATTTAGTGCTGACTTAGCTGGTGTGTAAGTCTACTAAGCTGTGCCTTATCCAGTGAATTTCGGAACCTTTGTCATTTTGCACGCGCTCTCCTTTTTTTACTAGAACTTATTGGATAGATAATGGCACATTCTTGTCCTTAGGGTTACCGTTTTTACTTATAGGAGTAGATTCCCAAGCAGCGTTTTGTATTACAGAATTAGTTTTGTACTGCTAATTCCAGCTCAGCAAATTTTTTTATTCGGTTATCTAACGTTATATTCTGGTTAATAATGTTTAAATTGTTTATTGTTATTTTTAATTGTTTAAATTGTTTCCAGTTTGTTTTTTTGGTAGGTATTCTTAACGGCTCTTGATTGTATTATAGTTGTGCTTAATGTTGTTATGGCGCAATTGTCAAAACTAGAATCTATTTTTGAATGCATATTAGCCATAAAGGCTTTTCTTTCCTAAAAAAAAATATTAAAAGGTAAAAATCTTTTTAAAAGAACTAATTCTAGAACTGCTGGTTTAAAGAAAAACATTATATATTTATTATTACTTTACATTAACAGTTATTACAAGTAATATTAACAAAATTTAAAAGCAAAACTTACAATGTGCTATTTGTAACGATTTACAACAAGCTCCAGACGTTGGGGACACCTACAGGAATTTAAATTACTATTAAAATGAAAATATATTTTTTAACGGAGCTTACATTGAGGTTAACCTTTAAACTAAACAATTCAAATTTATGGTTATGTACCAAATTTCCGAAAAGGATAATACTGATTCTCATATGTCGAAATGAAATATTAAAACTTTTTGAAATATTAATTAAATTTTAAAACTAATTGCATTTAAAAGAAGAACAATATGACAATTAGCTAATCCATAAAACGTATAATTTCATTTATTTACAATTTTTTAGTTTGTCATGAAAGCAAATTTTTTATTAATGAAAAATTGTTTATTTTTACTTGGAACAATTTTAACAAAAAGTACCTTATATCACTCTGGCTGATGTATTTCCTTGAATAAATTTTTGGGATCGGAATTGGATCAAAAACACTGTCCCACACAAACTGTAAATGGCCTGGAACGACCATGGAACATAAAAATTGAGAGATCTTAGGAAGTTGGACTACTGATTTGGGCTTCGGATTATCCTGGATGACAACAAACTGCAATCTTTAAAACTCAGCCTCTCAAACGCTCTTGCTTAAAACCATGTAAACCTCTCAAATTATTGTAACGCTGCTTACAAATCTCCCATATAGGGCACAACACAAGAAATCGGTGATTAACTCAACAAAAACTCCCACATTGCATTTGAGCTTAAATTCACCTCTCCACAAAAAAAAAATTGCCGGTTTTTGAAGACTACACACACTGAAATCTTTTAACTTCAAAATCTCAATGAAAACTTCTCTCAATTTAACTGCTACATGCTACCAAACTTCACTATTTCCGATAACAAAAACGAATCACGAAAAACAATAACGAATTTAAAAAAAAATCCGGACTCTTTCGTTTTATTGTTTGAGTCGTTTTTGTTTGTTATTGTTTAATAAAACCAAACGCTATGGCGTTCCATCATCGAGTATATCACTTTACACTATATTACCATGGCAAAAACGAATAACGAACAACAATAACGACTTTAAAAAAGAAAAATCCGGACTAAACAATGAACTGACCACTTTGACGATTCATCGTAAAGTGATGTCATTCTTAAAAATCATTCGTCTCCCAGTATAACTTTCTCAGCAATCTAAGTGGATATTTATTTGACGCGCAATATTAGGCGGATCACGATCAAAGGAATGCAATTAGTGTTATTATATACATACCCGAAATGTTTGTTTTGTCAATCTTAGTGACGCAAAAAGATTGAAAATATTTTTCGGTGTTTTAATACATACGAAAGGAAAATAGAAATGCTACAACTTTACTTACTAATGTATCTATAGAAGTTAAGAAAATGTTTAAGTAACAATTTTCTCACGGTTTTGTTTAATTTAATAATATCAGCAACCATAGTACAATAGTAGATCGTGTTAGAAGATCACACCTTCAAATAATGTTTATTGTGAAAAACCTTGAATCAAATATAGTTTTGTCATCTTCTTCTGCTCTTCTTCAGCCTGTATTCATCCACTACTGGACATAGGCCTCTTCCATTTGCTTCCATTGATTTTAACTCTTGGCAATTCTCACCCACAGCTTGCTTGCGACTTGTTCGATATCTGCCCACCTCTTCTGTGGTCTGCCTACTCCTCGCCTGTTCTCTCTTGGTCTTCAGTTTGTTAATCTCTGTGTCCATTTTTCGGGATTATCTCGATCATCTTATCTTCTGCGACATCAGTAAAGTTTGTTCTTTCACGAATATCGATATTTCGAATTCTGTCTCTCAAACTAATCCCTAGCATGGTTTCATCGCTCTTCGGGTTGTACTGAGCTGCTCTAAGGTTTTCTTTGTAAAGGCCATGGTCTCCAGTCCATATGTAGTTACAGGCAAGATACCTTTATCTTTATTATCTTTATTATCTTTATTCTTCAAGATAAAGTTTAACTTTTCGAAAGCTACCCAAGACAATTGTATGCGTCTTTTTATTTAGGCTATTTGGTTTTCTTTGCCGATTTTAATGGTATGTCCAAGATATATGTATATAGTGATCTACATTTTCAAGACTGACGTTGTCAATAACAATATTAGCTTGTAAATTTACCCATTAGTTTTGTTTTCTGTAGGTTTATTTTAAGACCTATTTTATTTGACCGCTGATTTAATTCCTTAAGCATTTGCTCCAGTTCATAGTTGTGTCATAGCTCCTTGTATTTGATGAATTTTTTTCTAAAAACATCTTAAAGAAATTCTGCATACGTACTAACGTCATATTTTGGGTATTGGTAAATAGGCATCAAGAAAAGTGTCTCTGTTCTTTCAAAAATAAATATTTTCGTTAACTTGACTGTGCCGAGTGCTGCGCATCGGAGTTCAAAGGGATATACAACCCTGTCGTACTCCTCTAGATGATTCCAGTACAGATTTAATATTATTTGTATATCTCTGGTGTCGATGTTCTTACCCTCCAGGATTTCTTTGAGTTTATTGTGGCGTACTTTGTCAAAGGCCTTTTCAAAGTCTATAAAGCAGGCGTGTACCTCTTGGTTAACATCTAGACATCTCTGTGTTAGGGCGTTCAAGGCAAAGCGAGCTTCTCGTGTACCTAATCCTTTTCTGAATCCCATCTGTGTATCGTTAATATCGATATCTAACTTTTGATAGATTCGACCGTGGAATACTCTTAGAAATATTTTAAGCAGATGACTCATCAAGGAGATTGTTTGATGATCTAAATATTGCATTGCCTTAGTTTTCTGCGATATGTGGACAAACGTAGACAGCAACCATTCCTGAGGTATTATACCAGTACTGTATATTGTATTGAATAGATGTAATATTATGGTTACGCATTTATCATTTAAAAGCTTTAACAGTTCTGTAGGAATCTCATCAGGTTAATTTTCTTTTCCATTTTTAGCGTTTCTTATTGCGTATTCTACTTCTTCTTTCAATATGTCTGGTCCAGTTGCATTGATTATCTGAGTTAAGTTGTTTCTATCGTCTTCAAATAATTCATTCAGGTATTCTGTCCATCTTTTTATTTTATTCTATAGATCTACAATAAGATTTCCATCTACAATTAGGTTTCCGTTTCTTTACATTGTTCTTTAATCCACGCCTCTTTGGCTTCTTTTATTCTCTTTTTTATGTGTTTGTTTATTTCTTTGTATTTGTCTAGGTAATTCTTCATCTTTCTTCTTTGTTCCATTAAGTCTACTATATCTTATGTCATCCACCCAATATTCTTTGTTGTTGTTTTTGTAAGATGTTTCTTTCCTACTGTTTGTATAGCTGTATTTATGTACTTAAATTTTTAGTTAACGTTATTTGTGTCTTTAATTTGTTGCTGCACTGAACGGAGGTTTTCATTTATTTCTTCTCCTGTTTCTTGTCGTATATTTTTGTTTCTAAGTTGATGATTTTATCCATGATAAAATTAAATGTGTCTCCTTGTCTTATTCCGCTGCCTCTTTTTATAGGTTCTGTAAGTTGTCCATCTATTGTGACTTCCATTTTGTTGTTTTGGTAGATATTATGGATAGTTTTTATAATATTTAGGGGAACTTCTCTATTATACAGAAGATGGATTACATCTTTGAGTCTTATCCTGTCAAACGCTTTTTTTAGGCCAATCAGACAGAGAAATGCTGATTTATTATACTTTAGTGATTTCTCAACAATTTGCTTTATAACGAACATTGCATCTGTACACGATATTCCACTACGAAGACCCTGTTGTTCATTTGCAACATTTATTGTGAAACTTAAAACTCAAATTTTATGTTATAGCTTTTAAAGGTTAGGCTCTAGTTATAAAAACTTCATAGTGGCCAGTCAATGAAAGGGATAGATTGTATTGATCTCGTGAGAATCATAAAAACTGGCAAAAATCGCACCAAGTTTGTTTATTTAACACTTGTATAAAATCTGAGTTTATTTGCGGCAAAATACAAAAACTGCATACAAAAGATAAACTCTTTACCTTTAAAACTCATCTTGATTTTTGTCGATAAGTCACTTGTATCAAAAGATATCGAATTTTTACCGTCGAGCTGATACAAATTTTATAGAACATTGATTTCGCGCGCGGCATGCAAAATCGACGATCACTTCAAGCGTTTTTTCTAAGAAAACGGTTCGTTCTACACAAAAAATGTTTATAAACATTTTTGTTTAAAAGTATCTCAGCTATATTCTTTATTTGAAACATTTTTTTCTACGCAGTACAGATTCTGTCTAAATCGATTTTTTGCGTGTTTACTTCCCTGCGTGGGAGATTTAGGGGGAAGCCCGGGGGTAAAAGTGGTAAACTTTTTTGCATCTTTTTTTTTGGTCCCAAAATTAATATTCTCGGCAAAATTTAGCTTGTTTGTATGATTTTTAGAGGTTTCGTCGCACATTTTCGTCTCTGATGACTGGAGTATTAATCTTCCACACTATTTCGATTACTTATCATAAATAAACTGTAAATACTGTAAAAAGCCAAACGATAAAAACCCAATTACAATTCGAAGACACTCAATTCAAATTCTCAATTTTGTTGAATAGATTTTCGATATCGATTTATTATAAATAGAAATATTTAATTTTTCATTTAGCTAGTAATCTTTTATACTTGACCAAATAAATATCATTGGAAAGTTACATTCTACCAAAGTCAGCGTCATATCGATTATAGAAAAAATAAAAACACAAAAGTTCTACTTACAATTTCTTTAGTTTCTGTTCAATAATTTTTACGCCCAAATGTCAATGTCAAGTTATCTGGAAACTCACCTCCCATCAATAAAATATGTATAAAACTCAAACCACAATTATCTACACGCACACCTTCTTTCTTATGAGTTTATATACAGGGTGTCACGAAAGTATAAAAGTTATAGGTAGAAAGCACCATTTAGACCTAAAAAGTTCTCTAACATTTTTTTCTAAATTGAACCGTTTGACCAAAAAACGAAAATACGTTTTGGTATGCACAAAGCAATCTGTCAACTACGTGCAGTATGAAAATCTTAAAGTAGACAGTCACAATTTTAGTAAACAGATATTTTGGAACAATCATGTTTAGTGTAGAACACTACAAGAGCCCACACTTACCTTGGAACAATACAAAAGCCCACCATTGAAGAAAATTCAGGTCGCGAAATACTACCAGAAGAAATAACGGCAGCCGTCAGACAAATGAAAGATGGAAAGGCACCGGGACTTGATGAAATTCCTGCAGAACTGTTGAAGCTATTAGATGCAGAACAAATAAAAATAATAACTAAAATATTTAATGAAATATACAAGGCAGGAAAAATACCAGTAGAGTGGCTCAAATCGGAGTTCGCACCATTGCCCAAAAAACCAGGAGCAAAAGTTTGTGAAGATTGTAGGACCACAAGCCTAATGAGCCATCTGCTGAAGCTGTTTTTAAAAGTCATCCACAAAAGAATTTACCGGAAATGCGAGGAACAAGTTGCGCCCAATCAGTTTGGATTTGTGAACGCCGTTGGTACGAGGGAAGCTTTATTTAGCGTGCAGGTATTGTTTCAGAAATGTAGAGATGTCAGCTGTAATGTTTTTGCATGCCTGATTGACTACAAGAAGGCTTTCGATAGAGTCAAGCATGAACAAATGATGGAAGTACTGAAGAGGACAGGGATTGACGGAAAAGACTTAAAAATAATAGCTAATCTGTATTGTAATCAATCAGTGGTACTCCGAATAGATGGAGAATATACAGATCAGGTCAAAATCTTAAGGGGAGTGAGACAGGGGTGCATAATTTCACCACTGATATTTAATCTGTACTCGGAGAACATTTTTGAAGAGGCTCTCAAAGATAATGATGAAGGGATCTCAATAAGTGGAGTCAAGCTCAATAACCTGCGGTATGCAGATGATACAATAGTGTTTTCCAATACCATAGGAGGGCTGCAAAACTTAATGAACTAAATAACGAAAACAAGTAGAAAATATGGACCGGATATAAACACCAGCAAAACCAAGCTAATGATCATCAGCAAGGAAAACATAACTGAAGCAAATCTGTATGTGAACCAAATAAGAATTGAACGTGTCTCACAATACAACTACCTGGGAACTATAATCAATGAGTCGTGGGACAATACCCAAGAGATTAAATGTCGCATCGGAAAGGCAAAAAGTGCATTCTTGACCATGAGTTCTGTGTTCAAGAGCCATGACCTCACCCTAGAAACAAAAATCTTCTTCTTCTTCTGGTTACTATCCGTTTCGGATGTTGGAAATCATATTGGAAATCATGACCTTGCTCGCTGCGGTTCGAAACAGCTCCGTTGAGGTTTTCTTAAACCATGTTCTTAAATTCCGCAGCCATGATATTCTCCTTCTACCGGGTCCTCGCTTACCTTTGACTTTACCTTGCAATATAGACTGCAGCAGGGAGTAACGGTGCTGATTTCTCATAACGTGTCCCAGATATTGCAATTTGATGCGTTTGATCGTAAACACAATCTCTGGTTCCTTCTTCATTTTTTCTAGAACTTCCTTGTTCGTGATCCTTGCTGTCCATGATATTCTCAGCATTCTTCTATAAAGCCACATCTCAAATGCTTCAAGTTTTTTAATAGTGGTGTCTGTAAGCGTCCATGCCTCCGCCCCGTACAACAACACAGAGAAATCATAGCATCTCAAATGTCTCATTTTTGTATCCAGGGATATGTTGTGACTTTTGAAGATGGCGCTCATTTTGTTAAAGACCGTTCTTGCCTTTCCTATGCGGCACTTTATTTCCTGTACATTGCTCCACTGTTCGTTTATAATAGTTCCCAGGTAGCAATACTGTTTTACTCGCTCTATCTGCGTCCCATTAATGTATAGATGAGCCCCATTTATATTCTCCTTGCTGACAATCATTTGTTTGGTTTTGTGGGTATTAATGTTTAGTCCGTACTGTTGACTGTACTCGTTTATTCTGTCCATTAGCCTCTGAAGTCCCTCTAAACTATCTGCTATCACCATGGTGTCGTCGGCATATCTAACATTGTTTACTCTTTCACCATTTAGAAGGATGCCTTCGTCTATTCCGTAAAGAGCCTCGTTAAAAATTTTTTCTGAGTACATATTAAATATCAACGGCGATAGAATACATCCCTGTCTAACTCCGCGTAGTATTTTTATGTGATCTGTTTCTTCTTCGTTAATTTTCATGTATGCGGTCTGATTCCAGTATAGTTCTGAAATTATTCTGAGGTCTTTGTCATCCAGGTCTACAAAAATAAAGCTTCTTAAATGTTATGTGTACTCAGTGCTTCTGTACGGAGTAGAAACGTAGACATTGAAGGCGGAAACTCTATCAAAACTTCAAGCTTTTGAGCTATGGTCATACAGAAGGATCCTGAAGTTACCATGGACAGACAAAGTCACCAATGAAAAAGTACTGCAGAGGATGAACACAACTGCGGATTTGGTCAACATCGTGAAGAGCCGTAAGCTGCAGTACTTAAGACATATAATGAGAAATTAAGGCAGATACGAGCTACTTCAATGTATTTTGCAAGGTAAAATTAAAGGAAAAAGGGCTCCAGGACGAAGAAGAATATCCTGGCTTGCTAACCTAAGAGCATGGTACAGAAAAAGACCTCAACACAGCTATTTCGTATAGCAACCAATAAAGTCATCATAGCCAGTATGATCGCCAAAGTTCGGAATGGACAGGCACCCTAAGAAGAAGAATGTTTAGTGTCACCGCAAAAATGTTTTCGATTCGTGAGTACTATGATATGTTGATTATTTATGGAGAAGCGTAGTGTAACAGTAATTAAGTTCATCGGTATCCCGAAAGGCGAACTCCTAATGCTCGAACTTTTGTAAATGTTTCTCAAAGATTATAAGGAACGGGTTCTGTCATACCAAAAAAAAAATAGGGGAAGAACAAGAAGTGTCCGGCGATTAAATGTAAAAGAAAATGTTTGAGATGCTCTGGAGAATAATGTAAATGTAAGAACACGAACGGTGACTAAAATGGTTAAAATGTAGAAAAACGTTGTTCATAATTTTTTGAACGACTTCTACATCCAATATCAGAGAGTACAAGATTTACACCACGGTGATCTTCCACAAAGATTAACATTTTGTAGGTGGTTTTAAGAAAAACTCGTCAGAGAACCTGAATTTCCATCTAAAGTGTTATCTGCGGATGAAGCATGATTCACGAGAAATGGTGTGTATAATTTTCATAGTTGCCACATATGGGGTGACGAGATATGCCTTAGTATAAATTTATTAGCTGGAATAATTAACAATCGTTTGATAGGACCGTATAAATTACCCAGAACACTAAATGGAAAGACCGACTATAATTTTCTGGAAAAATGTTTTGCCGGTATTTCTTTTGTGACGTTTTCTTTGACGTTCCTTTGCAAACACATCGTGAAATGTGGTTTCTTCACGACTGAGCCCCAGCACATTTTACTAGAGCTGTTAAAAATCTTCTTGATACCACTTGTCCGTGTCATTGGATTGGTAGGAATTGGACCCATTCTGTGGTAACCACGAAGTCTCGAATGCAATGTATTGGATGTTTATTGTTGGGGATATCTGAAATCATTAGTTTATGATAACCGAGATAAAATCGAAACAGAAGCTGAAGCAGAAACTATCCGACATAATTTAATTAACTATAGCATTACTAAAAATTGGATTCGTCGTAGGTGGAGTTCATTTTAAACAATTATTTTAATAATTATTCTCAAGTACGTACAAGTATCTAATTTAATTTTAGTTCACAAGTAAACAAATTACTGATAGTCCGAGCGTAGTTTAAAAAAATAAATTAGAATTATTAAACGTTGTCTGTTGTATTTAATTTCCACTGTAAACTATGTAAGTATCGGAAGAATTCGGCATTCAGCACCTTTAAAGCTTAATAAATACATAGTACTAGTGCAGTTAAAAGATAAAGTGTTTTTTATTGTAAATAAATGATATAACAACAATTTAAAATTATGCCATTTTTAAATAAATTTCAGAAAAACATACTATATCGACAATAATTGCTACTCCACGTCTATGCTGGTTGTCAATGTTTCCCGAGTAATATAACTTACCGGTTTCTGTCGAAAGGTATCCTGAGTTAGGCCACCATGCTTCGTTTACACCTAATATATTTATATTCATTCTTTACATTTTTGACGTTCCACTTACCTATTTTTGCTTTTGATAATTTTACTTTATCTTGCTTCGATGTTTAACAAGGGTTTCGCCGGTTAACGATCTGGGAGTCCTTGTCTGTTCCTTCTCTGCTGGATCTTGTCCTCCGATTCCAATGTTATTTCTTTTTTTCTTTTAGTACTCATTGCCATGATGATTGTACAAGAGATATCAAATTGGATCTTTAATGCAGTGCTTTCTTCTTGCCTTCTGCATCCTTATGCCGTTGACCATTTACTTGATTCATTCGCCTTTGATGCTAATTTCTTAGCGCCAGGACATAAAAGTGCCCTTCCACTTACCAACTCATCCGGTCGAAGCCGTTGGTCAGTCAGTGTGAGATTGCTTATACCGGCAATCGCTTGGTGGAATTTTTGTCATATCTGGTTACCCTCACTTAATTTACCCTGCAGACCAATGCAGTTGTCCGGGGTGTGACACGTGGAGCTATAAGTGAGAGTTAATTTTCTTATGAGGACCAGTTATCAAGAACCATCACCTGTCTATGACGCTCGATGTGGTCGTTCCGATAAAAGGGTGTTACTTCTATAACACAACTATACACCCCTTAATTAATTCAGATAATAGGAAATGCCACAGTATTAAAGCAAGAAATCATTATTTTGAAAGTAGTTCCTAAGATGTTAACAACCTTTAATTGTAAATAAACAAGGATTATGTTAAATACCCTAAGTCATAAACGAGTTTTTATTCAGAACCGCTTTCACTGCGTACGACGCGACATTGCTAGATTATTTAATTTCTTAAAATAAAAATTCACGTAGGTATATGGAAAACAATGTATTTTTTTTTTAAATAGTTAACTTTAGAAAAAAGTGTTTTAGGAACTTATAATTATATATTAGGAAATACATCCATACCAAACCCTGGCGCATTGGCGCATTAAATACACATTTAATTTAATAGTTTAAAATATGTTTTAAAGAGAACTATTTTTTAGAATCTTTTACTTAATCAGATAACCTCTTTTACCTGTTTTTGTTATTGTAAAGAGTTGTTAATTTCAATGAAACGATGTAGATAGTATTATTATTGAGTATATAATAATAGTTAACTACTATAAATAAATAAATCCTAAAATTTTTTTTATTAATTATTTATTTTATGTATTTTTAGATCCGCAGGATGAACTTAACAACAATGATGAGTCTGGGGAAGAATATACTTTTTATACCCCGTTTAAATTTGAACCAGATCCTCGGGGTCTTGGAAATTTTTTGTTTAATAAAATGAAAAAACATAGACATCACATAGCACAAGTAGGTATACTATAGTGTGGTACCAATAATATTACAATATCAGTTAATGTACTTTGTAGTACACAAATTAGTATTTATGAAATAAAATTGATATTAAATTTCTTTCAAATATTCCTAATCGATTTAATATTATTTTAATTTTATTATTTTAATGTTTGTTTCAATTGTCAACAGGCACGCTCTTGCTTAGTGTACGATAAATTTAGTATTAGAGCCGCCTAATATCATAATCGCCAAAACGCCATTTTTCATACGGTACATACGGTATGAAATGCTCTTCTTACTTAGTGATCAAATGTCTAATGAAGATGTCTCATAAAAGCAAGAAGCTAAAAATCTGAATATTGCTAGCATTATTAAATCCGATTTTTATGTGGGCGACCTTTTGACAGGTTTTGATTCAAAACAGAAAGCGCGCGAAGCTTGTAAACAACTTTTTGAGGTCCTCAAAGGCGAAGGAATTACATTGCATAAATTCTATTCAAATGATCCTGAAATATTGAGAGATATACAGGATAAATCAACTACGGGTTCTGTTATTCAATTCAGCGAAAACGAGAAGGCGAAAACTTTGGGATTATTGTACTCAGTGCAATCAGATATTTTGTTTTATAGCATGAATTCATCTCTAGGATTCTAGGCCATATAATCACAAAACGAACTTTATTATCGGACATAGCTCAAATTTTTGATCCCTTAGGTCTATTAAGTGCTTGTACAGTCATAGCGAAAATTATGTTACAACAACTATAGCTAGAGCGTCTTTCATGGGATTACTTCATACCTGAGCATTTAGCGAGAAATTATTATCAGTTAAGGAATAAACTAGGAAGCTTAAACAATTTAAAAATACCATGTTATATGTTATCGTGAGGTCAAAATAGAACTTCATGGATTTTGCGACTCCTCAGAAAAAATATACGGTGCTTACATATTCATTAAATCTACCGATTCGTTAGGTAGATCGTATTCATTCTTATTATGTACGAAAAGCAAGGTTGCGCCCTTAAAGCCAGTTACCTTGCTGCGTTTAAAGCTCTGTGGAGCAGTCATTTTATCGCGTTTGACCAATAAGATCAAAAATTCATTAAATGTTCAATTTAACACGTGTTACCTCTGGACAGATTCCCCGATAGTACTTAGTTGGTTGAAAACAGCAGCCAATGTATTAAATACGTTTGTTAGTAACCGCGTAGCAGAGATCAAGGAAACCACTTCGTTTGCGCAGTGGCGTCATGTGCCAGGCCAGGATAATCCTGTAGGTCTAGAGTCATAAAATAATGGAATGCAACTTATGGTGGCATGGACCGGAGTGACTCATGCAAGATTCAGATAGGCCAAATTTACAAGTTGCTTCTACTAAAATAAGCGAAACGAGGAAAAACATTAAGGTTTTTACGAATAAACTTGATGAAACACAGAATACGGAAGTATTTTCATTTGAACACTTTTCTAATATTTTACTTTTAAAAAGAACCGCTGCATATGTGTTCAGATTCATCCGCATGTGTAAAAATAAGAAGAGGACTTCTGAACCCCTTTCTGTAGATGAAATACATTCTACATTTAACCGTATTCTAAAACTGTGTCAATCACAGTCATTTTCTAATGAAATAAAGCGTTTGAATCAAAGAGATCTCTCGATAAACAGCAAACTCATGTTTATCTCCATTTCTTGATGAGAGTTGGTGGGCGTTTAAAGCATTCTGAGTTCGCGTATGATAAAAAAAATCCTATTATTTTAGAGGCAGATCATGTAGTTACAGCATTAATATTTGATCATTTTTACAAGGATCTTATGCATGCTGGTCCTCAGCATTTACTTTCCATAATAAGAGAAACTTTCTGGCCGTTATGTTTTCGTTTATTGTTTAATAATGTTTTCGTTTAAAATCTAAACCCATTCAGCCAGTTGTGGGAGACCTACCTGCCCAGCGTCTCGCAGGTGGGCCACCGTTTATTGTAACAGGTGTAGATTATGCGGGTTCTTTCTTAATTCGCGATAGAAAGGGTCGAGGTTGTAAACTACTAAAGAGTTACATGTGTCTTTTCATTTGTTTTTGTACGAAGGCCATACATTTAGAATTAGTTACGGAACTGTCTAAGGAATCATTTCTGTTCGCTTTTAAAATATTTATTGCGCGAAGAGGCAAGCCTCAGAAGATGGTTTCCGATGAGAATCCTTGCTAAAGGATAATATTTCGTGGTCTTTTATACCTCATTATTCTCCACATTTCGATGGACTGTGGGAACATTTACATAGAGTTTTGGGAAACGTGCACTTAACGTTCGAGGAATTTTATTCGTTGCTTGTGCAGATTAAAGCTATAATAAATTCCCGACCTATTCATCCTTTATCCTGTGATCCAAATGATCTCTCCCCATTAACTCCTGCACATTTTCTCATCGAAAGACCACTTATTACCAATCCAGATCCAGATTTGCGTCATATTGCAGTTAATCGGCTCTCAAAATTCCAGCATATTCAGAAGCTTTCTCAGTATATATGAGAACGATGGAACAAACAATACATCTCCAAACTACAAAAACGTACCAAATAGACTACTACTAACTGTAAAGTTGCGTAAAACACGTTAGTGCTCATAAAAGAGGACAATTTACCCCCATTAAGGTGGAAGTTAGATCGCGTGATCGAACTTATACGCGGCAGTGATGGTGTAGCCAGAGTTTTTAAGATAAAGATAGACATTGGTATTATTACTCGTTCTTTTTCCAAGGTGTGTTCGTTGCTCGTTTCGGACTAAGTGCATTTCAAACATTCGAACATTTAGCGTTTGCAGTCGATTTTGTAGGCATTGCTTGTCAAGACGGGGGCCATGTTCACGCCATCATATGGTTAAGTTAATTTCATACATTTTTTTTTTCGATACGCAAACGTAGCAGTCTATGCAGATGCAGATGTGTGTCATATATGCGAAGATTAGAAGAGTCACTAAAAGAATCTCTAATATGTGAAGTGATACAGCTAAGTGCCGGGCGAAACATTTTTATTGATTTAAATATATAAGTTTAAATTAGTTAAAGTTCGAAAAACCACATAAATACATTGTCTGCTAAGCGAAGTCGGGGAAAGAGGAAATCAAATTACCTCTATAAAAGAATTATAGAGGAATTATTTGTTAATTAACGTTTAAAAAATTATTGAAATTGATGGCTACTGGCTACCGAATAGATTAATTCCATTAGCAGAACAAATATTACGTAATAAACGTTAAATGCTGGACATACACCTGGGCGTACATTAAATCTTTGTACATGTAAAACAAGCGTATGATTCTCTAAACAGGGATAAGCTGTGGACGGTAATGGAGGAAATAAGAGTCCCAACTTTTTGCGCTAAACATCATATTACAAAAATTCCGTGATCAAAGAAAAGATGTATTTGCATGCTTCGTTGACTTCGAAAATGCATTTGATAAAGTACAGCATGTAAAATTAACGTATATGCTAAAAAATATAGTATTAGATGACAAAAATATTCGTGTCATTAAAAATCTGTACTGGAATCAAACTGATATCGTATAAATTGGTGGGAATTACACCGACGAAATCTCCATACAACAAGGAGTCAGACAAGGTTGCATTTTGTCCCCAACATTGTTTAATGTTTACTCGGACCAGCCATTTAAAAAAGCACATGGTATTCACGAAGTAGAAAAGCAAATTCAGTTATAATAAACAACTAGCTTTGCACCTACGTATCGAAAGTAATGCTTGCTTTTGCTAATAATGTTGACACAATTATATAAACCACCAGAGATACAAAGGAAGTTTACCTTCTTTTAAAAATGTAAAAGAAGATAACATCAAGCAAGTACAGGATGGTTACGAAGAATACGACACCACGAATTAAAAAATATATCCATTAATGACCTTTGACTTGGTTACATAATTCAAATATGTGAAAGCTACTATAATTTCAGAGAACAAGGAATATTATTCCCTAGCAACGTTGTTTTAATTAAGACATCTTCCAAAGAACAGTGAAGATAACTGTATATAAAAGAATAATCTAAATCAACTATTAACTCAAAACCAACCAACGTGAAACAACAAAAATAATAACCTTAGTACGAAATACCATACGGACTAGTTTTACATGGAGATAAAAACATGATATGCTACAAAAAGACAAATTGTATGAAATGGGAAAAGAATAATGTTGAGTTACGAACACCGAAAACAGACACAAAGATGAAAACGTTATTTTTTCTAAAGCTGACTAGAAAGAAGTGTTCGACATGATGGTTTGCCAAGTTAAAAATATACGTGAACGATGATATTTTTTATTTGAATATTTAAAGATACCATAGATTTTTTTGGAATTCTATTTGTGTGTACTAATGTAAGAACAATATTACCCATTTTTTGTTTTAGTATATTGTTGATAACGATGAAGAGCAAACCTACGGTGAACTTTTATTACGTTGTGTACGCACAGCCTGCCATCTTTCAACCAGAACTTTAACAAAGGACGATGTTATTGTGCTTTGTTCTAACAATCATAAAGAAAGTCCAGTACCATTCGTTGCTAGTCTATTCTTAAACGTTCCGGTAGCATCTATGGATCCCACATTATCCCTTATGGAATCGGTGTATTTATTGAAGGACGTAAAACCCAAAATCATTTTCGTAGTCCCTGAAGGTTTGGAACTTATGGAAACTTCAGTTAAACATGCAGGTAATACGTTCTTAGTATTTTAATTGTCATGTAATATGATCATCCTTTTTTAAAGATAATACAGTTTGTTTTTGTCTTGTGCAACTTCAATCCATGTCTGAAAATAAATACCTAGTATGTTTTATTAATTTTTAATTTAAAATGAGCAGATAGAAATCAAGTCTGGTGTGAAAAAGATCAACACTCTGTTCTGCAAGTTGGAGAAGAAGATATCCCGTGCTGGGAAACATGCCCTCTTTGGCCAGCAGACAGTGGCATAGTGAAAGAGAGGCACCAAGGAAGTATGTGGCTTCAACGGAGATGCAGACGGACGCCTCTTGTTGGACGTAATAAAAAAAAATGCAGGTGTGCAGGCTAGAGTGACTGATGACCTGCAGATGAACGCGAATAGGGCGAATGAAATTGGAAAGAGTTAGTGTAATGGTGCTGATGAGATCATGGCTCCAGTCAATCAATAATGGCCGAAGGTGCCTTTCGAGAAAACAAGTATGTGTGAGGGTTCTTCCTCTCGAATCCGCTGGCGATGTGGACGTTGCAATAACCGCGAACACACAAATGCCGAAATGATCGGCAAGCTTCGGGAAAGATACCCGGAACTGCCGGGAGCGCCGGTAATTGGTGACGGCATCGGAGGAGTTAGAACAATGTTCTCGAGGGTGGGAGTATTAAAGAAGGATGGGCAACTGGTGTGTACTGAAAAGTGCATATAATACATCTAATAGATAATATAGGATCGAATTGCATTGGCGATGTGAGCAGTGCCGTAGACTAAAAATTTGACAGTTAACGCCAAAGGGCCTTCTGTTTGTATTTGCGCCAGGGGTAATGGTGTAACCAGAGAAGAAAATGGAGGCATATTTTATGCAGTTTCTGTGAACTGATTCATCCAGATACAGGAAAACCTCGTACAAAATGACCCCGCATTTGTCTTTTCATACCACTTGCACCGCGGGTACCGATTCGATATCATTTTGTATCGTATTTAGTACCTTTCCTGCAGGTGTGCATAAAAGCTCTGAGTTTGGGACAACTCCTTAAACTCCAGAGCACACTGGTCCTTCTTACTGGATTTGCTCAACGTATTATCTATTGGGATGTGTCGTGTTTTGTGTATGCCAAGTCCTGCCTCTTACCAAGAAAAGCCCCAACGTATGATGGAAATTGCTTATAAAGTTATATATTTCATAAAACGATATTCATTTTTTGTATAGGAGCTTTGCTATTTTGTCATTATCGTCTTTACATAAATCGTTGTATATGTCGCTGGCCTAAACCCTCGGGAATGAGGAAAGGTGGTCCAGTCGTACTATCCATAGCTGAAATAGACCGGAGCAGGTAAGGGTCACGGTCCGTGGACATATAGGCCGTATATGCCCACAAAGCTAGAGGGAAATACCTGTTTAAAGGAATGCAAATAAATATTTACTAAAACTAAGAATCTGCAAATAAAGTGTTAATTAGTCTTAGAACTAAGAATCTGTAAGAGAAAGTTATTAGTAATCACACCTAAGACTAATTAATGCAAAAAAGTAAAAATGAAAAAAAGTGAAAAGTCCCAAAAATTTCAGAAAAAGGTAAAATTTCTACTAAGTCGATTTCGTCCAAAATGTGATAGAAGTGTTTGTCGTGGTGACTTCGGGACGAATCAACAAACATATGTAACAAAATACCAACACAAAGCAAGTTATTGGAAATTTTCGACTATCGAAAATAAGACCTAAATTGAAGAAAAATATTATTAAAGTTATTTTTTATATCAAAATATTTCAAAGTCAATAAAGAAAAATAATAAAATACTAGAAATATTTCAAAGTCCCTAAAAGAGAAATAAAATATTAGAAATATTTCAAAATATTAGAAAAATATCCCAAAGTTATTTTACATCCCAAAATATTTCAAAGTCCCTAAAGGAAAAGAAATAATTTGTCAGAAATTATCCTGAAATAAGTCGCTGAAAGGAAAATATTATAAAATTCATCTAAGTTCCGTTCAGGAACTTAGAGAATCTGAAAGAGAAATAACTTTACAAAATTATCCTTAGTCTAAATTCGTCAAAAAATACCAAATAAATAAATATGAAAAATTATTTTAAGTTCGTTTTTGAACTTAAGAAAAATCGTGAAAGAAATAACCAAATAATTTAAATTATCCATAATAATATCAAAGTTATTAAATCAGAACAGAAAAAACAGAAGTCGAAAATACGATTTAATTCGAAATAAAATATTTCACCAGAAATATCGTAAGTCGAAAAAGCTGAAATATATACATTTTAAATATAAATTAGACTAAGTCTCGCTAGAGAACTTAGAAAAATCCTGAAATAAAAGGATAGCGGTTAGGTGCAATAAAAAGCAGAGTTTCTGGGAACTAAATCAACTAGAACGTCTCTAATGACAAGAAGGCTGGTTCTGCGGAGCCCTGTCCAGACCAGAACGAATTTTTGGCCGTCGTGCACCCATACTTATATGAAATTAAGTAGGTCAAGTGCTCCATGGCGCTCTGCCATTGGAGCTTGCACGACAGCCAATACTCAATTTCGGGCAATACCATTTGCTGCAATTATCGTTGCAATTCGACCAATCGTAAAGCCGGAATTGAGTTTAAATTTCGGGCAATACCATTGGCTGCAATTTGACCAATCGTAAAGCCGGAATTGAGCTATTGGCGACATTATGCGATATACATAATCAAAATATTTTCAAAATTGCTTCTTTTCATCAAATCATAAACTTAAGAACGTATTTGTTCAAATATATAATCGCTATGAAAACAACTATCTGCTCATTACCAAGCTGAAAACTAAAATTGTTTCTAGCATTCTACAATAAAATGGATGGTACCAGGTGTTATTAAACGATATCATTGTAAAACAAAACTGTTTAAAATCTATTGGTACACTATTGGTTCGAGTATACTGTATCGAGTAACCACTGAAAAGAATTCAGTTGTCAACTGAGAAGTTGTTTTTATCTTTGGCAAGTCACATTTTGTGCAGTGATGATTTGGAGACTTTATTACTCTTAACTTATTAGCATTACTGTCATCAACTGAAGTTCCTTTACACTTGGAATATTGAGACTATTATAGTCATCATTTTTAGAATTCTTATCATTTTCTAGGCCATTGTTATAAGGTAAAGTGATATAAATATTAATAGGAATACGATCGCCGTCGAGGTTTTCCAATTGTTCATTGAACTCTGCCTTGATGAAGGGAGTATATTGTTTATACATGAGTAAAGGGACGAAAAATTGTTTAATCTTTTCCATATTAATAATTTCCATTTTATACCGTTAGGGTGTCTTTGAGATTACACCAGGGCAATCTGCTTTCTCTTGGGCCTAGGGTATACAAGGACGTTAATAGGACCAACTGCTACACTTTCCCCGCCTGCTATTATGCGTGGTTTTACCCAAAGTACTCATTATATTCAGGCCGAGTCGAACTAGAGCCTGGAGATATTTCAAAAGTAACTACATGTTTTCGCCGGCGCTGGAGATCGATCTCCTGCCTACTGCGTGATAGTTAGTGTGACAACTTACTGTCTTAGCTATCCGACTTACTATTATAATAATAGTGTATTGTATAACACTAAAAACAATTTAGTTACTAATATTTTCTGTGGTTCATGTTCTATTTTACGTTGGTGAATAGAACATTAACTACAGGGATATATGGTTAAACATCAACCATTATAATTTCACGGTCAATAAATATGTAGTTTAAATAAATACATTTTTGTAACAAACACACAAATATTTAAGGTACTACCCAAATATAAGACAGTGTGTCCTTTTCGACCTGTTAAACATAAATGGGTTTAAGACTACGCTGTTGAGCATAATTAAAAAAGGTTGAAAAATTGAATGAAGTCATTTATGTGTAATGATAGATAGTATTTGATATCCCTAAAATTTAGGGTATAAAACTGAACATTACATTAATTTTGTTAATATTCTCGTAGGGCTGGATACAGAAATAGTTGTCTATGGCTCATCTGACACTCTCACGGAATTCTCAAGCTTTTTAGAACCTCATGAAAATGAAGAGAAATTTGCTCCAACGGAAGTGGATAGTTTAAAGGATACTGCTATTATTATGTTTAGCAGTGGCACCACAGGACTTCCGAAAGGAATTATTCTTAATCACTTGGGACTTATGGGGCAGGCACTAGTTTTACCGTAAGTTACACCTCTACAACTTTGTTCCTATGCATAAGTAGATGTATTAAATTTTTAATCAAAATTCAGTTAAAACCGTAACAAATTAACTAGATGTAAATAACGAATATCTTCTTCTTTGACGGTACTACAGCCCAAATGTAGCCTTGGCATCCTTTATTTTTTGCCTCCACCCTTGATGGTCTGTAGCTGATCTTCTCCATACATGGACTCCTAAAAGGGCTTGTGCGTTGCTGTTTACTGTGTCTTACCAGCGCTTTCTTGGCTTTCCAACAGGTCTCTTTCCCTGCATTCTAGCATTCAGTACTTTTTTTGGTAGCCTATCCCATTCTTATCACATGTCCAGCCCATTGCAATCTTTGTATTCTAATGAAGTCTGACAGCGGTGCTTCCTTATAAAGTTGATAAAGCTCGTTGTTGTATCGACTTTTAAAGATTCCGTTTTTCCTCACAGGTCCTGGTATTCTCCTCAGTACTTTTCTTTCGAATGTGTCGAGTTTGCTTTTGGATGCTTCTTTCAGGGCCCATGCTTTACTGCCATAGCATGGTATTGGTCGAATTAAGGTTTTATAGATTATCATCTTTGTATTTCGCTGAACATTTTTAGATCAAAATATATGGAAGAGGGTAAAATAAGCTCTGTTTGCTGCGTTATTATGTCTTTATGTATGTCTTTATGTATAATGTTTTGTAAAACTATAGTTCCTCTCGCCTGTATCATTATTTTTGTTTTTTCTGTGTTTTTTCGAGACCTGGCATTTTTGTTTGCGTTTTTAACTCTGCGTATGTTTCCTGTGCTCCTGTTGATGTTCTACTCATAATATTAATATCATCGGCATAAGCGGCCAGTTTAACCGCTCCTCTCTCCATCTCTCTGCTTTAATCCCTGCGAAATTTTGAAAAAGCCTGTTCGGTGGTTTTGTATTCGTACAGATGCCTGAGTTTCATCCATTGTGGCTTTAATGAGTCAAACTAGCTTGTGTGGTATTGCCCATTCAGCCAATATATTTTAGAGTTTGTTCCTTTTGACTGAGTCGTATGCCTGTTTAAAATCTACAAACACGTTGTGAACATCAATGTCATATTCCCATGATTTACTCAAGATCTGTTTGACTGTAAATATTTGATCCAGTGTTAATCTTTCCCGTCGGAAGCCCGTGTGATACTATCCAATAATATTTTCTGCTTGTGGTTGGAGCCGCTGGTTTTTAATATAAGCGAGAACTTTATATGCTGTACATAGTAGAGAAATTCCACGGTAGTTTTAGCACTGGAGTTTGTCTCATTTTTTATAGATCGGGCATACTATACTTTCTAGTCGTCGGGTATTTTCGGGTATTTTCTCTTCTTGTCTTTGATGAGCACGTAAATGTGACTTGCTATGTGGTCGCCACCTACCTTATACAATTCTGCTGGTATTTTGTCAACTCCCAGGGATTTATTGTTTTTCTGGGCCTTAATAGCTTCGAGGACTTCCTCCATATTTGAAGCTTCTACTCCATTCTCTACTTCATTTCTACTCCATTCTCTACTTCATTCTCTTCTACGTAGTTTGTACCCATTTCATCTTCCATGTCTACTTGTGTACCAAGTAGGGTCTGAAAATAATGCTTCCAGGTTTCTGTGACTTTCTGTTGGTCACTGATTATTTGCCCACTTTCACCTTTTATTTGTTTGAGGTTTATACTTACTTTTTATCTTTATTAGGTATTCGTAAGCCCCTCTAATTTCGTTATTTTAAAAATATTCTCCCATTTTTTCTATTTGTCCATTTTCATAGGCTCTTTTTTTATTTCTACGGACATATACCTAACTAACTACGGATATATATCTAACCAACGAATATAGTTAACGGAAATTAATTATAATTTTAATTGAAATAAGTTATATTAAACGACAATAAAAAAGGTCCCACAATTACAATGGAAGAAGTAGGAAATGCAATAGAAATATCCAAAAACAGAAAAGCTACGGGACAAGATAAAATACCAAGAGAAATACTTAAAATACTTGGAAATAAAGGGAAGAAATCACTTTTTTGCCCTTTGAGTAAAATATATAAAACATGGTAAATACCAACAGACTGGCTTGACTCTGTATTTATGATGCTTCTACAAAAAAAAAAAGAAATGCTAAAAAGTGCTTCGACTATAGGACAATCAAAAATTTTTCTTCAGATAATTTACTCCATAATTACAATAGAATTTAAGGAGAATTTAGTGATACACAATTTGATTTTCGTAATAACCTTGAAATAATAGAGGCATTATTAAGCAGACAAGTATTGTTTTAGAGGAGTAGAGATATTAGACCAGGCAGGTTTCACAGCGGGGAAAGCATGCTTAGATCACATTTACACGGCCGAACAACTAATAGAAAAAAGAATGGCCAAAAATAGATCCGTCCATCTGGCTTTTGTTGATCTTAAGAAGGCATATGACTCAATACCTAGAACCAAGCTATGGGAAGCAATGGAAGACATAGAAGTTCCACGAAGATTAATAAACGCGGTAAAAGCACTCTACAAGAATAACGAAGTAGCTATTAAAACGGGCAATAGAATATGCAGTCCATTTAAGACGACAAAGGGACTACTACAGAATTGCTCCACATCCCCCACCCTGTTCAAAATATTCCTGGAAAAAACCCTGAAACCATGGTAAAGAAAGTGCGAAGGAATGGGTATACCAGTAAGGAACGAATATCTATATACGCTAAGTTTTTCCGACGACCAAATAGTGATCGCACAAGACGAGGATGACCTCAGTTTTATGATCAGAAAACTGGAGCAGGAATATACAAAGAATGGGATGGAAATAAACCCAAAGAAAACTGAATACCTAACAACGGAGAATACAGAAATAAAACAGCTGGAAATAGACGAAAGTAAACAAATTAAAGGAACAGACAAGTATAAGTATTTAGGTTTCATAATATCAAACAAAGGAACAACGGAGGAAGATATAAAAAATAGACTAGGACAAACAAGAGACTGCATACGAAAATTGAACCCGGTACTATGGGATAAGAACATCAGCATGAAAACAAAGAAAAAAATATATAATACCATGACAAGAAGTATCCTCACTTATGGGTGTGAAAATTGGACAATAAATAAGAAAACCAAAAACAAAATAAGAGCAACAGAGATAGAATTCCTAAGGAGAAGCTGCAGAGTAACAAGAAGAGATAGAATAAATAACATGGAGGAGAATGGGAATGAACTCCGACATAATAGACTACATCGAACACAAGAGGTTAACCTGGTACGGACATGTCAGAATAGCAGACCAAAATCGGTGGATAAATAGAATAACAGAGTGAAGCCCGATAGAAAGAAGAAAGAGAGGCAGACCTCGAAGATCTTTCAGAGATGAGGTGGACGAAGCAATGAGTAGAAGAAACCTACAGGAAGGGGACTGGCTAAACAGGAAAAATTTGAGAAAACGGTTGAGTGAAGGAATACAGTGAAAACTGTGGAAATCCTTGTATATATATAGAGATATTAGACATGTGCTATATAGTATTCGACAAGGTTAGACATGAAAAATTGATAGAAATTATTGAACGAGTACGAATAGACGACTTGTTACCATTGTTTTTTAATTTGTAGTCCGATCATATTCTTAAAGGGGTACTTGCCAGGATTGATATTGGTATAATGGTCAACGCAATTAAGATCAGTGATCTGAGGTGTGTGGATGACACTGTGTTGCTTGCAAGTTCTGCGGCAGAACTACAGCTATCAATGAATTGATAGTGTTAATGGAAAATTCAATGAACACCTTTAAGAAAAAAAGTGATAAAAAATAAACGTAAGGTAGTCCAGATGTAAAAATAAAAAATGTATATAAAATTTAAAAACAGGCACAAAAAACAAATAGTTTAAGATGTAACTATACTCAATAAACTATCAATAAAAAGAGATTATCTACAGAATATAAAACCTTTAAATATCGACGATCACAATAAATTAATAACAGACTCAGTTAAAAACACACAAAGAAAATTTTGCAAGAAAAATAACAGCCAAGAGAACTCATACAAAGTAAAAAATTATGCATTAAATACGTTTTCTGCACTTAGCTAGTCATTTGGTATTATAAAGTAGTCAAAATCGGATTTGGAAAGTCTTCAGCGGAAAGTCAGAACACTTCTCTCAAAATTACAAAATCATCACCCATGTAGTGCAGTAGAGGGGACAGCATTATCGCAGTATCAAGTGGTAAAGGACTTGTGAACACATTGCTAAAGCGTTTGTGCCCTCCAAATTTAAAACTTGGCTGGACCCTGGGCTACCTATCTTTCGACATACGCCCGTCACGAAACCTCTGCCCCTACGAGTCCGACACCAAAGTGAAGGTGCCACGCCACGTATGCAAAAATAAACGTTTCGTGGGGCTCCACCTTCCCCGTAGTACCTGTGTTGCGAGTACCTTGCCTACCCGTTATTCCCACACCACGGGCGGGTAGGTTCGACAGGCGGAGGAATTTCCACCTCGCACGTAGACAGGTCGCCGCCGAGGATCTCTCCTCTACCACTCTTGGATCTCCTGGTGGGTACGTGCCGGGACACCCACATCACTCCTGACCGAGGTCAGGAGAGAAATGTACGGGCCCAGCTCGTTCAACCTCACCAGGCTCTTTTGGAATGAGAGTAGAGTGGTCCCACGAGAGTCTCGTCTCGGATACTAGGAATGTAGACCGGTGACCGTGTCGCCGAAGCGACCGTGTGCGTTTCTACCAACCCGACACCTCAAGCGACGGCTCTTCGCCTCCCGATTCCTACCCATTAGTCGCCTCTTACGACAGGCAGGGCTTTTTGACCCCGGCCGTATTCTTATCTCCGCGAGCCGGACGGAGACTTGTGAACACAGGGGAACATCTGGATAAACAGGCTGTTAATTTAAGAACATATTTTTAGACGCAAGCTGAGATATCTCTTTTACATCGAGAAATTTGCGCAGTGGATGACACAACGCAGCTTAAACTGAGAGAATAAGAAATGCGCATAAACCACTTGTCTAAACAATAAAAACTGCGCACCTGGATAAATAAACCTCTGCATAAGCGACATCTTAATGAGATCAGCCAAAAACATTTTCGACAATACAGCTTCAAACTATTGGTTGGCATCAGAAGGATTGTTTCCCGAGACAGAAGGATTCTTACTTGCCATTCAGGACCAGGTTATTCCAACTAAAAATTACCTTCTTCTTTATGTGCCGCCTTCTACCGCAGGTTAGCTACCATCAAACGATAGGTTTCTCTGTTTTGTGCCGCATGTATTATTTTCGCAGCTTCTGGTATTTGAAATCATTCTCTCAAGTTTCTCAACCAGGATTTCTTCTTTCTGCCCAAAACTCTTCTACCTTCAACCTTGCCTTCCACGATAAGCTGTAGCAGACTGTACTTATCATTACGGAACACATGGCCCAGGTATGACGCTTTCCTCCTTTTAACAGTTGTTAACAATTCCACCTCTTTACCCATTCGTCTTAATACCTCTGTGTTGGTCACTCTGTCTCTCCAAGGTATTCTCAGTATGCGTCGATACAGACATATTTCTAGAGCCGCTAACTTCTTTATAGTTGCTGCTGTTAACGTCCACCCTTCAACTCCGTAAAGTAGCGTAGAGAGTACGTAGCATTTCGTGGCGCGTTATCGGAGGTTAACGCTTAGGTGGCGGTTGCTTAAGAGCTTTCTCATTTTGATGAATTTGGATCTTGCTATTTCAATTCGGATCTTAATCTCTACGTCTGGGTCCCACTTATCATTTACTGTATATCCCAGATATTTAAATCGGTGTACTCTTTCAATACGTTCGGATTCAATATTCAGGTTGATATGTTGAATGTTCTTTTTACTGATCACCATAAATTTAGTTTTCTTTCTATTGATCTTCAGTCCAAAATGGTTGCCAGTTGTATTTACTCTATTTAGCATCATCTGTAAATCTTCGATGTTATCGGCCAGTATAACAGTATGATCTGCATATCGAAAATTACTTATTGGTACGCCATTAATCTTGATGTCCTCGTTGTACTCTTCCAGTGCCTCTAGAAATATTTGTTCCGTGTACAGGTTGAAAAGCAGTGGCGAAAGAATATAGCCCTGTCTAACCACCGCTCGAAATGGTTACGTTTTCACTCACCATATGTTCATTCTTCATGTGGGCTGTTTAGTTCCAATATAGATTTTTTATAATCTGAATGTCCTTAGTGTCAAGTCCTGTAAGATGTAATAGTTCTATGAGTTTGTCGTGTTTGATAGTATCGAATATTTCTCATAGTCGATAAAACAGGCGTAAATATCTGTTTGTTGATCCAGACATTTTTGAATCATAATTGATAAAACCGAACTGTGTTTTAATTATGCTGTGTTGTAATTTTGCTCGTATTCTGAAATGGATAATACGCAAGAATACTTTAAGGGTGTGACTCATTAAACTTACCTAAAAATTACCTTAAATATATTATCACAGAAATCCTGAGGTCTAGAAACGACAAATGCCAATATGGATGTTAAGTCCAAGGAACCATCCAACATCTTACGGAGGCTGCCAGACGTTTATCGGTATTGATTATTAAGAACGCCATGATTCAGTAGGAAAGATTATTCACCAAGAACTGGTCACCAAACTGGGACTTCTCCAAACCAACCATATCCTTTATTATCAACAATTCCCTGACAAAATGCTCGAAAACAACAATTACAAGCTATATTGGGACCCCACTGTGCTCACAATTCAACCAATGGTACATAATAAATTGGATCTCATACTAGTTAATAAACTTATGTAGATTATTGTAGCATGACATTAATTGATGTAGAGACACCTAACAACAATATCATCGTGAAAACTACGACAAAAAATCGCCAAGTTCAGAGATCTAGAAATTTAAATGAGGAGACAACGGAGAATGAAAAGTACCCAGACAATACCTATTATTTTATCTACAACTGGTCGTATTGCGAAAAACCTTCTAGTAAACATAAAACATCTGGCTCTAAGTAAACACCTGTATAAGTTCATGTAGAGAGCTATACTACTCTCGACTTCCTTCCAGATACGTACAAAAATGTTTGTAGATACTCCAACGTATCAAGTCATCTAAGGCTCGATGACAAGAAAAAAGTCCCACCAGAAAGCAATCGCTTTGATACCAAGGAAATTTTTATCTTTGAGGGAGTGTAAGTCGTGTGGCTAAATCTGAATATTATTGTAATATCGTATTGCATTTTTGCTGGGGAAATTCTTTCGGATTGTTTCGGCGCCAACTGCATTTTGAACTCTATTTGAAGTAACTAGGGTCAATGTACACTATTCCACGGGGACCGACGGCTTTACGTCGACTATTCAGCATGGGGAGAACGCGAAGGCTCGTTTTCGTTTTTCGAAATGAAAATGCTTAGAAGCTCTAACCAGCTTAGAAGGCCAGTGTGTGGGCCACTGAGCTACGGCGGCGTGGATCTGACATTATACCAAAATGATTAATCTTATATACTAAAACGCTAAGCCCTTTTCTTGTCCACCACTTTACTCAAAAACCATATTAGATAATTAAAATATTTTTTTGGAATACTATTAGTATTACGTATGAGATTGTCAAGATATACTTTTGGTACAAAAATTCACTTCGGGTTTTGAGATGACCTGAAGTTAAAATTTACTTTAAGTTTTAGACCCCACAATGTATATATGGATCGAAATCTTATATACTAAAACGCTAAGCCCTTTTCTTGTCCACCACTTTACTCAAAAACCATATTAGATAATTAAAATATTTTTTCGGAATATTATTAGTATTACGTATGAGATTGTCAAGATATACTTTTGGTACAAAAATTCACTTCGGGATTTGAGATGACCTGAAGTTAAAATTTACTTTAAGTTTTAGACCCCACAATGTATATATGGATCGAAAGGTCTCGTCGAGACAAATTTAAATATGTACTTCCGGTTGCGATCCGACACCGGAAGTGACCCTAAACGCGCATAAAACGTCAAGATAGAGCAAATCTGATACCGGATTCGTGATCAGCATGCAAAATTAACTGCTAAAAATGATAACATGTAACATAAATGTAACAAAAAACATTGTTTTCGACGAAATATTTCGTGATATTTAATACACTTTTTACTTGCATTATTATTGATGAATGTTATGTATATTTTTGCTTATATTGTTTGTATTGATCTCTTAATTTTTCTCGCAAAATAAAAATTTCATTTAAAAAACTCGATGTCCGCTATTGTATGTCTATTGGTCCGCTAGTTTGTGTATATTTTCTTAGATATCATCAATATCAACTTTTGATGAAGAGGTTACTTTTTAAAACTATAACAATACAAACATTTTTTACTTTGGTCTTGACATCTGTATCATTTATTTTTTTAAGTTAGTAGTTTTTAGAAATTATTTTTAATTGTATTTTAAATTAATTGCGATTTCATACTTTCTTAGTGTCTGTGGTGGAATTGGAACTATTTACTTATCTTACTCAACGCTATACTGGATATCGGCCGTAGTATACCAATTGGCAGCTATCATTATCGGTGGAGCAAAAGTTACAGTGCAAAAGATGGATCCACACGAGACGTGGAAACTTATTGATAAATACAAAGTAAGTATTTTATTAGGCAAGTTATTACTAACTTCGTATCTCCTTAGGTGATTTGAATAACTGAGAGTTTTTGTTTTAATATAACCAGTCATTATTGAGTTGTATAGTTTTCTGGATCTTGTTGTGAGTATCTTGGAGTATTGAGCATTATTTCTTTATCTATTTTTATAACTTCTCTACTCCTCACTCTCGAATATATTCCGTGATGTGTCCAATATCCCTACGCAATAATTTATTATTCGCCAAGTCATTTTTTCCAGTCCTTCCGATATTAGTGCTCCGTTGTGTTTTGATTTTAATGCCCATAACATTAGCAATTGCTATTGTTGCACTCTAAATCAGAATATTCAAATATTACAATGTATGGGCTTTTGCGACATAAGTTTGTTGGTGGTCGGTTGGTGATTTATTAATGTCTATAAAACGAACGCGTTGTAGGCAGAAATGTCCAGCATATTATAAAAAACAATCATAGGGCAGCGATTTGTCTTCCTCTTGCATGTATATGTACCAACAAGCTGATCTAGACTATCCGCTGCTCCCTTACTGGAATTGTAATCTAAAATAATTTGGGGCTATTTGTCATTTCTGTCACTAATAGCCTTATCATGATGCAATGTACTAATAAGAATAACATTTTTATTCTTTTTAGGAATATACTTAACAACAGTGGTATCTTGCGTGAAGTGGAAAGACGAACTATGAACTTCTTTATTCGCAATTTGTGCTGGAAGCTCTGGCTTATTTTTGCTTATAGTCCCCAGCATTGTATTTTTTCTTTTTAGAAGAAGTTGTCCTAAATTGGATGATATAAAAAAGTTATCACAAGTAATATTGTGGCCTTTCAGATCACTACACAAGTCGCACACCACACGCATTCCCTGATTCCGTTCCGGCGCGGCACCTGCTTCCTTTCCTGTATACATCTACAATTTTAGAGCATACGAACTTTTACTGTCATATGAAGCCCAAATGTTTATGCCTTATTTCGCTGGTTTGCTTGAAGGAATGTACTGTTTAAAGGGACAGCGGCCTCTAAGGGCAACTAATTGCTCGTCGACGGTAACATTTTCATCAGGGTTAAAAAATTTTGGTAGATTTTCTACCCATTTTTCCCAAATTTCACGTATTGCAGCAAGTTTATCAGTACGTTCACTTTCCTGTCTAGTAGTCTGGTTATCAAAACGTATTACTTGCGAAATTTTTGTAAATACTTCCAGGGACATTGTTGCTCGAAATACACTACGACCTGTTTCTTCATTTCACAAACTTTTAGTTGATTCGCCATGGGACTTAAAAACTCCAGCTGACAACAAAAGACCAATGCATGCTTGAAAACCAATTTTATCTAAGTCTTTCCAGTTGGTTCCAAAAACACGCTGTCCTTCCATGTTGGTCATATTTATAATTTAGTTTGCAACTATGTCAGAAAATAGTGTCAAATGAATTTTTGATATCAAAAATTCGTGCACATGCGTACCTTGTAACTCCTGGAGCATTATTTATAACATTGGCTGTGGAAAAACTGCCGCGTTGATAAGGAGGATCGGGAGACCACTGAATATTACCGTCTTTTGAAGGAACTGTTAGAAGGTTCTACTAGATATTTTACGTACAATAGAACCGCAGAATCATCACTACTTTCTTCCTCACTCTCACTACTTGTATTATTTTCTGTTTCTGATATGCACTCATCACTCTCTGACATGTTCGCTAGCTTCGCTAAAATAAAATAATATTATTGTGTATCTAAGTCGCCAATCTCGGTTACAATTTGCCTAATTATTATAATTTGTTGTAAATATGTACCCATTTTTTCTTTTTCTGTTTTTAACTTGTTGAACTTATTCTGCTACTAATTGTATTGTATCAATGTTTTCGTATGTTTTCCCAGGATATCCAGCAAGCAAATTAATCTAAACGAATTTACATCCACCATTGACCTTCCCAGCGTTAATAATAGTATCAGGTTGGCTAATTTTAGTTCATGTAGATATTTTTGTCTTTTTAGCTAATTGTTACACTGCTGGGGGTAGCGGGTGGCACTCCTTTACGATCCCGGTAGAGGATAGGCTACTACAGGGCTTGGCGACCCTGCCCCATGCTAGCCCCTGACATCCCTCCATCTCATTCGAGGGAGTCGGGTCCTTATACCCTTTCCTGTCTTTCCCAATTCATCCTCACCTACATCCTTGTCAACTCGCCAACCCGCTCGGCAAGCGTGGCATTTTAATTGCCATTTTCCCTTCAATATATCCATGTATACATCGAGATTCAAAAATAAAGTACCCCAGGTGGGTAGAGTTTATAACTTCACTCCAATATGGACTGCCTCACGGATTCTAGGGGAGGCAGAAGATCGAAAATACATGACAATAATAAACAAATTAATTCTCAAAAATTTAAATTTGCTACATACAACATTAGAACCATGAGAACGAACGACCATCTAGAGGAATTAGAGCAGGAACTAGGGGCTATTAAATGGGATATTGTAAGCTTATGTGAAACGAGACTTCAAGGAGAGAAAAAGACCACCCTAAAATCTGGGCACACTTTATACCAATATAATTCAGAAGAGAACCACGGTCAAGGAGGAGTGGCTTTCATGGTCAACCGAAGAATAGAACACCAGATTGTAAAATACTCAGCAGTGTCAAAAAGAGTGATATATCTTGTATTAGAACTGAATAAACGATATAGCTTACAAATAATACACTGCTATGCTCCAACTTCCACTGCGGATGACGAGTCAATAGAACAACTCTACGAAGATATAACGCGAGCTAAAGCCTACATAGGAAACTTCGGTCTAGGCAACAGAAACACCAGAGGAGAGACATTAGCAAATTTCATAAGAACCGAAAAAATGTTTTGCCTGAACACGTTCTATAAAAAACAAATACAAAGAAAGTGGATATGGCGTAGCCCGAACGACCAGGTTAAGAATGAAATAGATTTTATCCTTTCCAGTGATAGATCAATATGTAAAAACATCGAGGTGCTGAACAAATTTAATACTGGCAGTGACCATAGACTAGTTCGTGCCGATATACATATTAACGTAAAGAGAGAAAGACGAAAACTATTAACAACAAACCCTTTACC
The DNA here is from genome assembly GCF_040954645.1 of Diabrotica undecimpunctata. Lineage (NCBI taxonomy): Eukaryota > Metazoa > Arthropoda > Insecta > Coleoptera > Chrysomelidae > Diabrotica > Diabrotica undecimpunctata. Next base: position 86,851,107 of record NC_092811.1, on the reverse strand, counting down.
GACGGCAGACATCCTAGCCAATAATAAAGAGAAATATCAAGAGGAATTAGCACGGAAACTAGTAGCAAATACCTTTGAGCACAAGAATATAGATGAACTAGCTGAGAAAATAACAAAAGACATACAAACAGTCACTAAGAAACTTTGTTGCAGAATAAGAAAACAAAAAGAAGCTAAACTAAAACCCGAGACTCTAGAACAGATAGAGAAAAGAAGAAGAACGAACAGAGATAACCCGGACTATAAAGCCATCAACAGAAGCGTTAAGAAAAATATTCGAAAAGACCTCAGAGCTTATAGAACAAACCAGATTCTTGAAACCATAGAGAACAATAAGAACATGAGAGTACTAAAAACATGTAAATCCGCTGGCAGGAATAAAATCATAAAGATAAAAGACGACCGTGGAACATTGTGCTCGCATAAGGAAGAGATCGTTAGAGAAATCCGAAAATTTTACGAGAAGCTGTATACTTCTACTATTCCGAACCCCGGTATACCAACAAAACATATCTTAAATGTGGGCTCAGAAGATCTCCCTGAAATAATAACATCAGAAATTAGAGCCGCCCTAAAACAAATGAAAAATGGGAAAACACCAGGAGAAGATAAAATTACTTCAGAGATGCTAAAAATGGGAGGCACTGCATTAGAAGAGGCAATGAGAGCATTACTGAATAAATGCCTATTGGAAGGACAAATACCAAAAGCATGGAAAAATGCGGAAGTCATTCTACTCCATAAAAAAGGAGACGCCGCAAATATAGAAAACTACCGACCAATAAGCTTGTTGTCACACCTTTACAAACTACTAAACCGAATAATAACAAATAGATTGACAGCTAAGCTAGATGCATACCAACCGGTGGAGCAAGCAGGCTTTCGTAAGGGTTTTAGCACTATCGATCACTTGCAAACAAACCGGACAGTTATTGAAAAAACAATAGAGTACAACATACCACTACATCTGGCATTTGTCGATTATCACAAAGCATTCGACAGTATCGAGAAATGGGCTTTTTTAACAGCATTGGACGACGCCAGAGTAGATTCAAGATATGCTGCCCTCCTTAAGAATATATACGATGATGCTACTTTTCACGTAAAAATAGATGATGATCTGGAAACTATGAAAATAGACCTTGGCAAAGGCTTGAGACAGGATGACACCATCTCACCCAAGTTATTTACTTTGGCATTAGAAAATGTCTTCAAAAAACTAAATTGGGTCGAAAAGGGATTAAAAATAGATGGAGTATATCTTAACCATTTGCGTTTCGCAGACGACATAGTACTAATAAGCACAGATATCCATGAACTAAAATCAATGCTACAAGATTTAAATCACAAATTGAATCAAATAGGATTAAAAATGAATCTCGACAAAACAAAGATATTAAGCAACAGCCTAGAAAACATCACGATAGATAACATCAATGTAGAAAAGGTAGAACAATATATATATCTAGGACATGCAATTAAAAACGAAAAGGAAAACCAAACCCTAGAAATTAAAAGAAGGACACAATTATCATGGGCTGCTTTTGGGAAGTTGAGCTTCATTTTAAAAGACAGAAAAATCCCAATACACTTAAAACGAAAAACCTATGACACTTGTATACTACCAGTTGCAACTTATGGATTGGAAACTATGGCAATAACAAGAAAAATGGCAGAACAATTAAGAGTAACTCAACGGGCCATGGAGAGGGCAATGTTAAATATAAGCCTCAGAGACAAAATTCCTAACACCGAAATACGTCGAAGAACTAAAGTAACCGACATCATGGAAAAAATAGCAACATTAAGATGGCAATGGGTAGCACATGTAGCAAGACAAGACACCAACAGATGGTCTCATAAAGTGACATTCTGGAGACCTCGAGAAACAAAAAGAAGCGTGGGAAGACCCAAAAAGAGATGGATAGACGATATAACAGCTGTAGCTGGAAAGCAGTGGGTGAGAATTGCAAAAGATAGGGAAGCGTGGAAACAATTGGAGGAGGCCTATGTCCAACAATGGATGAATGAAGGCTGAAGAAGAAGAAGTTACACTTCTGGTGTATATTTTATAATTATTTTTATTACCTTTGGTGATATCCAATCTGGACCCGATGCGTTTTTTAACATATTTTGTTTTAGTTTCACTTTGTTCTTATCTTCTTTTCCTTTTACCAAATTCACTTTTCCACACTACTTGTTTCAATAAATTTTGCAACTCCTCTATTATCTTCTTTATGGAACTGCTCTATCCTTGTTCGAATAAATAATTCTCCGAATGTTTATCGTTATTTTTTTCTCAGTGTATTCGCGGAGAGCTAAACTTTTGGATTTAAAATTTTCTCTTCAGGTACATCAGGGTTCGTGTTGGGGAAGTCTATTCACTAGAAAAACCGGTCAAGAGCTGAGTCACACAAGGGTCAGTACTTGAGCGTCTACTGTTTTGTGTCCACACCCGTGATCTTCCGCTCATTGTATCCAGTAAGGTTTCCATTTATACTGATGATACCAAACTATATGTGAATCTCATTATTAACCAACATGTTCTTCAACACGATTTTGACGCAATATTCAAATGATCTTCAGAACGGTTACTGCCTCTTCACATTTAAAAATTCGTTGTACCTACTGCATATCGGCAAAATATCCCATCACTACCGTACTTTGTTAATGGACATACCTTTCACAATGATCTAGAAGTGATAATTAATAGAGATTTAAATTAGTCCAATCACATAGTGTCGCTGTGTAAAGATGTAAATCCAAACTGTTTCTGATCCATAAATGTTTTACACGTATCTCTCTATTGGTAAACTTTACTTAATATACATCAGACCTATTCTTAAGTGTGCTGGGCTAGTTAAGGCCAGTGTATACAAGCTACAAGACTCGGCCGTGTACTACCTAATTATGAAGGTAGGCTTTTCAAAAAACATTCAGATAGACACCATATCTGTAACTACAGTAAATAGTTTTAAAACTAAACTTGATAGCACTATATTATATGTGTAGAATTGCAATGTGTTGTACAATTTTGTTTTGTATGCTAAATTGTAACTTTATAATTATTATTAGTTTTACACTGATCTTCTTTATTTTTGGGCATATTACGAGCTCGTTCCTCTACCCTTGTGTTTTTTTACAATAATAATAATAATAATATGACAAAATATTGGTAAACCCTAATGTATGTAAGTGTCTTTAAAGTACTCCAGTCCAGTATCACACGTACCATATACAGGGTGTTTAAAAAAAGGTAACACCGTCTCTAGAATAGTTAAAAAATTGAAAAAGGATTTTTAGTAACGTCACCCGTTTTTAAGATAAAGTGTGTTAAAAAAAATTTACGTATTTATTACGATTTTGCCAAAATTACTAGCAACATTGTAATGAAATTTTACACGAATATGTATATTCAATATAACTTTTTTAAGTATAGAATTATTAATCAAAATTTCAAAAGAACTTAAACTTTATACCATTTTACAGCAAAAAGTGTACAAAAACTAGAAGAAAATTAAAAGAAAGACTAAGAACATGAAATAAAATAAAATTAGGGTAAGTGTTTAAAATTTCCTCCGTTTTCACGAATAAACAAGTCTATTCTTTTTCATAAAGAATCAATTTAAACTAACGCTGAAATCTGTTTTCAAGTTCTTGACGTGAATTTACTTTTATAGCATAGACTTTTTCCTTTACATACAACCAAACTGTGTAGTCTAAACTATTAAAATCTCAATACCGAGGAGGCCAATGAATCAAAGCTTCCATACCTCTACCAATCCACCGATTGAGAAAATGGTTATTCAACCAATTACGACAACTTCTATTAATCGTGCATAAAAAATAAAGATCTTTGCTCATTTAGCGTTAAATTTTCTAATACCTCGAATAAGTGATTATTTAGAAAATTAAGGTTCATAGAATTATAAATGAGTGTTGGTAATGTGATACTTTTTTGATTCGTGGATTCTCATCACACCAGTAGTGTGCACTATGGAAGTTAAACATACATTGTCGTGTAAATTGTAAATGTGGACTCGTCCGTAAAAATAATGCATTTAAAAAAATTTGGATTAACCTGTCAGTAGACGCAGCTTGTCTAGGAGACCACTGGGAGTCAATAACGGTCAATTCTAAAGCCAATCGGAAGCTTTCGAGTTTCTCCGGCTCTGTACCTTCTTTTGATATAAGTACATTTATCGACTGTGTATCATTGCAGTGTTGATGCTCGAACTGTAAGTTTGTAATTTGTAAAAACGGTACAGTGGACCGTGTGCGTCTAGAGAAGTAATAGAATTTTGTGATTTGTAAGTAATTGTTAGTAATTAAGCAAAAAAGATTGTTAGCACTTTTTAAGGAAGTTTCGACGGGTGATGAGTATGATGATGAAAAGTAAGCGGAAAAAGAAGATCATGTAGAAGAAAACTTGGAGGGAAGCGATAAGGAACAGGAAAATGAGGAATTTGATGATGAGACAGATTTTGCCATTGGTCCATATTTTTTGGGCAAAGATTATAAAACAAAATGAGCTAAGCATATTGCCCCTAAGATTGTCAGAACTCGAGGTAAAAATGTTGTTCTGCAACTTCCGGGTTCAACACAATGTGTCAGACAGAAAACCGATATTTTAGATATCTGGAACAATATGTTTAATACTAATATGTTGCAAATAATTGTTGATGAGACCAATACAAAAATAGAAGCAGAAAGCAGAAGTTCAGTCGCGATCGAGATATATACCCAATAAGCATTGATGAAATTTGTGTCTTTTTAGGTTTCTTATATCTTGCAGGTGTAAGAAAGGCAAGTCACCTTAATACAATAGACTTGTGAAAAACAGGCGGCACTAGTATTGAGTTTTTCCGACTGACAATGAACATTACGAGATTCAGAAATTTACTAAGGTACATGCAAACTGATGATATCAATACAAGGCATGATAGAGTTAGTTTGGATAAATTAGCGCCAGTAAGAGATCTTATTACCAAGTTGAAAGAAAATGGGAAAAAATGTTTTTCTCATTCGCAATACGTAACCGTGGATGAAAAATTGAAGGCTTTTAGAGGACGGTGCTCATTCCGCCATTACATACCAAGCAAACCCAATAGATACGGTATAAAAATATTTGCACTGTTTGACGCGAAATTACTTTATACCAGTAACATGGAAGTATACGTTGCGTTGGCAAAAACGAAGTGGGTGGTCCATACTATCTAGACACTAGTACCAAGGCAGTGGCGAAACGGGCCTGTCAACATCTTTACGGATCTAAGAGAAATGTTACCACCGACAATTGGTACACCAGCGTTGATCTTGATATAAGCTTGAAGAAAATGGTTTAACTTTCTTGGGAACAATAAAAGTAAATAGAAGAGAAATTCCTGCATATTTCTCTAACAATCTAGGATGACCTATTGGCTCTAGTACATTTGGGTTTGGTTCAAGAGGAACACTAGTGTCATATAAACCAAAAAGAACAACAAAAACGTTCTGTTTTATTTCACTATGCACCATGAGAACGTTGTTGATCCTGTAACTGGAAAAGCGGAAATCATGTTAGCAAAACAGCATATAAAGCTATGTTGATACCGTAGGTAAATTATGCGCACAATATGATGTGGCACGTTGTAGTGTAGTAGAAGATCGCCTATGGTTGTTTTGTATAGTCTTTTAAATGTTACAGCAATAAATTCCTTTGTTATCTATAATTGTAACATTCCAAATTCCACAGACGAGAAGTTTTAATAAATTTGGCATTTAGCTTTATGTACAACCACCAGAAGAATTGAAGCCAAAATGTCTATATACCCAAGACAATAAGGATTAGACCAATGAAGATCTGTCATTTGGATAAAGATGTCATGCTAGTTCAAAGAACTCCGGGAGCAATTGGGAGGTGTGTTGACTGTGGATGGAAAAGAATCAAAAAACGAAATATTTTTGTTCGATTTGTAAAAAGTATCTTTGTTTGGAACATGTAATTCCAATTTGCAATGACTGTAACAGTATTCCGGCTTAATTTTATTATGTTTTTTGCCATATCTTAGTCTTACCGAAATAATGTTTTACTTTTGTTTAAGATAGTTCTTGAAGACTAATATGTTATGTTCTAATTTTAAATTAATTGTAATATGTTTAGTAAAAAATAGAATAAATCAAAATATTACAAAAACTGGACTATTTTTTGTGCTACGTAAATAAACAGTTTAAATAAACAAAATATGTTAATAATAATAAATAATGTTAAAAAAATTACAAATTATTTTCTTGAAATTTAAACAAAATACATCCAGAGGACTATTTTTTTGACCGGTGTAGCAGATTGTATGCAACTACTGATACACAAAATTCAACTGCATCTACTGAAAGGCTATCCTTTTGCAATGCTTTACAAAAGTCCACTCTAATAAATAGATCATATAACAAAAGCTCATATGTAGCTGCTGCTCTTTTAGTATACTCCAAGTGCTTGAAGAAGATGTATTTGTTTGTCTTGCCATATTCATTACGCCAACTGTTGGATCTTGTTCCAGTAAATTTAAAATAATATTTTTTTTAGTAATTGCTCTTGTTGTTCTTGATCTACCAGAACGCATTTTGTTTAGTTTTACATTTCTAGTTTCTAGACAACGTTGTTCAACGGCTCGAAATATTTTTTTCTTGTTAAGTTTCTTCTAGGAAACTTTTCTGCATCACACGTAAAAGCTGCACTAGAGTTTCCTCAACACTCGCTTAAGGTTAATAAAAAGTTGGTGTACTTGAGATTTAACTACATTTTGATTAACAATATCTATTTTTACAAATAACAAGGTTTAAAAAATCTAATTATTAAAAATGAAAAGACAGTTAAGATTTGATTTCACATACAGTGCGTCTGTGTATCCGCTTAGCCTGTCTGTGTACAGCCGTCTCTGAAGAGCCCTATTAGGGCAAAATACGTATAAGCGTATACACAGATGCACTGTACGTGAAATCAAATCTTAACTGTCTGTTTCTTTTTATTACGATATACCGATGTACTGTACGAGTACTAGAAACCAATTCGCTAAGAATTTTTGCTTAGTTGAGGAGATATGTTGTGTAATGCATTTTTTTTAATCTAATTATTGTTGACTTATCGTCATAACATCAATAAATGTCAGTTTTTCATTGCCAACGTAAAGAAAATCGAGATATACCTATTAGAACTTTGTCATTACGTTATACCAGTATCAGTAATAACTTCATACTGTTTAAATCAAAATATTCTGAAAATTGTACAGAGTATCGAGTTCTACCAGGAGTACCTTTTTGGTGTAAAATTATATGATGTAAACTTGGAATTTTAAATAATATTTCTACCCTTATTTAAATGTTAGATAATAGGTAATAGTTGGCAGGAACCTTATAACTAGCGCCTTCTATGAGAGTCAGATATAAAAACAAATTCAGGGGATGCTACAATGTTGCCAGTAGTTTAGGCAAAATCGTAAAAAATGTGTAACTTTTTTTTTTCAACACCCTTAATCAACTTTTCACATACTATGGTAGATTTTATTTGATTTGCCCATTTCTGACAACAGCAATGTGGTAAGTAAACATAAGAATACAATTGACGAACACCTTTTCTTTATAGGTGACTACTGTATTTGGCGCTCCATCGCTAGCTGCAGCTCTATTAAAAGTTGGTCGCCCCGAAGGTTTGGATACCAGCAATTTATGGAGTTTTATCGTTGGTGGTGGATATATTCCAAAACCACTACTTCTAGAGCTCCGTGATCTACTTCCAGGAACTTTTGTGTTTAATGCATACGGACAGACGGAAGTCAGTGGAGTATTGACGACTTTCAAGACTTCAAATGTTAAAGAGACGTTGTATTTACATTCTAAACCAACATCTGTTGGATTGATTATACCAGGATTAAAAGCAAAGGTGAGTTTTTTGGGACAAAGCGTTTCACTTTCTTTTTAATATTTTTAAAATTTTTTATAGGTTTGTTATAAAGAATCTTTTTTTTTTCTTAAAGATGTTTTTTAAACATTTTAATTATTTCCCTTTTTCTATTCTCCAATACAGATTCTCCAATTTTTAAGTGAAAATATTTTTAAAGAAACAATTAAAAAAACACAAAACTCATTATTTTACGCAAAACTTAAAAACTTGTCTATTTAGAGATTTGACGTCAACATACAGCTTTTTCAGAAAAACGAAGATACGAAAAAAAAAAGAGATACTTATGGTTAGACTTAGGCAAATATGCAAATAAAAAAGTATGAAATATGCGCATAAATATGCAGTATTTTTTGCAAAAATATGCAGTATTTTATGCAAAATATGCATATTTATCTAGAAAATATGCATGTAATAAAAATATTTAGAATTTTTTTTTATTTACAAAAATACAATATTATAAATACATAACATATACAATTATTTTAACATATAAATATTAGTTTGAATTGTGGCAACAATAGATTATCAAACGATGTTCAAAATTTTCTAATAAAAACTTATGGCTTCTATCTGAATACATAAATTTGTAAATAGAAAAACTTCTTTCGACATCAACTGATGTAACTGGAGCATTTTTCAAATTTACTATAATAGATGGTTCTAAATTAAGTGGTTCGGAAAATGTCCCAGCTAGTACTTGAACCACTTCAGAAAGAACCTGGTAAGCACTATTTTTTTCCATGGTTACTTTAAATTTTAAAAAAATTTCCTTTCCAATAGTCCCTTTAACGTTTTGACATAATGACTCAAATTCTTTTATTAAAATTGTACTCTCTAACAATGATAATTTGAAGGATTCTAATTAAGTTATCGTTTTCTGGACAAAACTAATTTGATTTTATGAATGACAGTTGCTGTTCTTCTTCTTCTTCTTGAGTGCCGCTCCTATCAGAGATTGGATATCATTAGGGTGATTCTAATTTTATTTACTGCTGTTTTGAATAATTCGTTAGTGGTACAGCCAACCACTCTCTTAAATTTCTCATCCAGGACATTCTTCTACGGCCTGGATTTCTGCGTCCTTGGATTTTTTCTTTCTTTCCAACAGTTGCTGTTGGAGGATGTTATTTTGAAAAGTTTGCTTAGCTTCCAATAAAGATTGGCAACTATCATCCGTTAAAAGGTTAATTATTTTTTTTTAAATCAACAAAATGATCAGCATAGAAATTATCTGCTTCCAACCATGTTCCCCAACGTGTTAAAATGGGTTGCAGTGGCAGTGGAATAGCAGGAAGCATATCTCTGTATTATTGTATTCTTAAAGGTGATTTCAGGAATACCTTTTTGACGCTCGCTATTAAACTGTTAACTAGTGGAAATTTTTTTCTTACTTCCTTCGCAACTCTGTTTATTCCATGCGCTAAACAAGTGACATATATTAAGTTTGGATAAAATATTTTTAAATTTTGTTCTGCTTTTACCATATATTATATGGTGCGACATCAGATAAAATAAGCAATAATTTATCATTAGGCACAGCAGAAGGAAGAAAAAAGTTTGCTAATGCTTCTTGTAGAAACCGTGATATTGTTAGAGCGTTAATTTTTTCCATTTGCTTACAGGAAATTAAATACAATTTTGGAAAGGTTTCATCGCTAAGTACACCAATCAATAAATGCACAATGTATCTTCCTGACGAGTCAGTGGTCTCGTCCACGCATGTGTAAAAGTAATTATTACCTATTTCGGTTTTTATGTTGTGGATAACTGAGGAGTATAACAAATTGACATTATTTCTCTTTAGAGTTCGTTCACTGGGAATGTTTTGTTTGAACTAAAGTTTTCATTAGATAATTTTAAAAGCGGTATATTAGAAGATACTAATGCACTACACAAGTCTTCGCTAAAAGTTTCTTGTTCGGTTTGTTTTTTGGAGCTTGACTGAAAGCACTTGGACACTAAAGGTCGATATTTTTCACCGGATGTGGTTTTTAGTTTTTTAGCTAAATATTTCGCGGTTCTGACATGCTGATCTATTTGAATTTTTTTTTCAGATGAAATCTAAAAAAGAATATAAATATTCTATAGTTGTACCCATTTTTAAAATATAAGATTATAGAAATAAACTAAAAATGAACCGTTTTCGCATAATAATTAAAATATTCATATTAAATCAAATAAAAATCGGTGTAGTAATCTTGAAAATGTCAAGAAATGACTGTGCAAGAAGGAAGAACCCCCAAATATTTACAAGAGGCTCTTGGTCTTTTCTGTTTACATCTAAAGAAAAAATACTGTGAGCATAAATTAAAAGCACTTAATTAATTAAGTCCAATATATGGTATGTTTGTTTTTAGCAAAATTAAAGCAAACTATGCTTTTGTTAGAAAAAAAATGTTAGCGACCTTTCAGTAGACTATTGAATGATTTTAATTTTAAATAGGTATCCTATTTTTTATCGCAAGGAGTTTAAAAAATGCTTGAAAAAAGAAAAAATACATCGATTTATTGCGAACTAACTAGCCTTGTGTCGGTACTTTTCTTAAACATAATCTCCAATTTTAAAATCTTGGTTTGTACCACCATGTAAATTTTTAAAATAAAATAAAAAATAATACGTATGTACTTACGGATTTGCCACAACATGAGCAATAAACATTATCTATATCCATAGGTAAGGTTTTATCCAAGTTGAAACATTGCTTATTTTCGGCAATTTCAAAGCACAATAATTATTCATAATTAGAAATACACGTTGTTTACACCTCAAATTTTACAACAAAAGTGAAACCAAGTGAAACTGACCTTTGACGGTTTGATAAAAATTTTTTACCTAGAGACATAAACTGGCAAACACAAACCCTTAATTCCAAGACAAAACGTGACAAAACTATAAGCCGCTGTCTTTTATTAGTTACTATAACAAGTATTTGAATATCAAGTGATTATAAAACAAAATTAAATATTGGCATTTTCAAGCTATCTGTAAGTGTGAATATCAAAAGATATAGTTAACACCAAATTTTCAAATTATATCCACTTTATGCTCACTTTTATAAAAATATGCAAAATTTGACATTTTTGCATTTTTTATGCATTATATGCAATATATGTAATTTGCATATTTGCCTAAGTCTACTTTTGGTTAATAAAAATCGGATAATAAACACACAAAAATTTATTGCAAAAAGAACAAGAAAATCGCTGTTATCAAATATAGTTAAAAACTTTTTAATTATTTGTTAAAATGTGTTTAAATGTAACTAAACTTACTGTCCTATTGTGTTTTAATTGTGTGCAAAAGATGGACTAGATCGGTTAAATAGTTTTTTCCGTCGACCGTCCATTTATGATCAATTTTAACACCCTCAAAATCATTGATTAATGACCCCTATTAATGAATGATTTTCTATTAATGAACGATTTTATTATAGGCAACACAACATACATTGATTGCATAAATTAATTTAACCACATTTAACGCTCTGTGATTGGCAGTTACCTGTGGTGTAGGCAACCACATACTTATTTATATTCCCACTAAAAAATTATTTAAAATGAAGTAGCCGCTGTAAGTACTGTCTGTCATTGTATGTCATTATTTATCGTTAAGTAAATAAAAATTTAAACTAAGATATTTTTATTTCTGAAAAGTACGGTAGACGGAAAAGTTTTGTAACGAACTCGTGAATTAAAATGGCGATTAACAATCTCGAACATTAACGCACTCACTTCGCTCGCGCGTTAATATATCTCAATTGTTAATCGCCCTTATTAATACACTTGTTGGTTAAATAACTATTTTTTAATTTAATTTGTTTAAAAGATTTTTTAAAAATAAGCAAGTCTATCATTTAGTCAAATCATTTGACTAAATGGATCTCAATAATCCCGGACTTATTTTCTTTTTTAAGACGTATACTCATAACCTATGTAAAAAAAGTTTAAAAAATGGCATTTATGTACACAAAATGATTTAATGTAAACATTTAAAGTAACTCAGTAGAATTTAGTTTAAATTAAATGGCTAAAACATATTTGAAAAGCTGGTTAAAAAACACAACTTTTAAAAACAAAAAAATTTCTAGGGCCCTTGGAGCGAAGATAGTCCCTTTTTTTAAATTACTCTTACGTTTATTAACAACATTAAGGGCTAACATTAACTAATATTTTATAAGAAAAGTCAAAGTTTTTACAAAAGTTTTAACAAACAAAATTATTAAAAATTGTTTAACATGAGTGTTATAAACAAAGGGTACTTGCGTTCCGACTAGAGTAAAAGCGGTAACCGACTGAACTTGCCATCCGCACTCTTCAAAAAATCCAACAGTTTCAAAATAGAGCGCTCGGAAAAAATGATTAGTCTCGAGTTATGCTGGACCAAAGTTGCTATTTCTTTTTAAACTGGGACACAATAATAACATTTATCTTATTTTTATTGCAAAATTATCAAAAACAAAGTAACTAATAACATTAATAAATTGTTATTTATAAACAAATTTTTCATATACTCTGATTAAATTTGAGCACATCAATTTTTTAGCAGTAAAAAAATTATTTTGAGAATAAAAAAGCGTATATACACTCATGGACAAAAGTATCGCATATTTTGGAATTTTCTAATTTTTATTTTTTTTAAATAAATTCTGGCCAATCAAGTCGTTTATTGTAAAATAGAGTTTATTTTAACAATGTTTAATAAACAATTTTTAGTTTTTATGCGGAGAAAATTGCAAAATAAATAAATGCTTGATATTGGTAAATAAAGTTATTTTACTTTAAACTTAAATGCTAATTTAAATGGCTTAAACAAGTCTTTTTAACTAAACGAAGTGCATGATCAGTAACGAGTATTCTCCCCTCTAGCTCTTATTACTGCTTGCATCCTTCTCGGTATGCTTGCAAGTAAATTTTGGACATATCCTTGGGAAATTGCATTATATTTATCCTGTGCAGCAAGCCGAAGCTGCTCTATCGTATTTGGAATAAGATTTCTTTGTCATATGCGGCATTTTAGGTGATCCCACATATGTGCTCTATTGGATTTAAATCAGGGCTAAGCGGTGGCGAATCCAATCTTCGAGTTTGAACCTTATCAAGATAATTACTCACTATGGCAGCGGCATGTCGTCGAGCATTATCGTGCAGTAACATAACTTTTTCATATTCAATGTTACCAACATATGGCAAAATATGATCTTGCAGGATGTTTTAAACGTAAGAGTCACAAGTCATCCATTCAATCACTTCCACAAGTGCGGTGCGTACCTCCCAACTAATACCTTTCCAAAGAATTATGCCTCCATCTCCAAAACTAACAGTCTGTGCGAGATTGCAGCTGGCGAAACGTTCTCCATCTCTTGGTAGACGTGGTTTTGACTATTTAGCTTCCATAATAGGATTCTGGTCTCATCAGTGAGAAGAACATTTTTCCAGTTGTCGATATTCCACTGAATATGTGTTCTTTCAAATTCTAAACGACGAGCTTTATGATTTTGGAGAAGACGTGGAACTTTGGCGGGGCGTCTGGTCTTTAAGTTTGCTTCTTTTAATCTTCGTCTAACTGTTTCTGAACTTACATTAACTTGGCTAACATTCATTAGCTCATTTCTGAGGTGCATCAATGTCAATGAACGATTTAGTGTAAAAATAAGAACCAAAAAACGGTCATCAAGTGCGGCTGTGCAACTAGGGCGTCCTTGTGCAGGCATTCGTACGAAATTTCCTGTTTCGCAGTACTTTTTTAAAGTATTTGAGACTAGATTGACTTCTCCTGAGACGTCGTGCGATATCTTTTTGTGCATATCCTTCCTAGTACAAAATTACCATCTGTGCTACTTGGGCTTCATCGGAGTATCGAATTGGTGGCATATTTGTTTTCACCTTAGTTATTTCAAAACAATATTTAATTAAACTCAATAAATTAAACTAAAAAAAACTGAGGTTTTTTATGATAAAATGTACGAATGACCCTAAACGCTAAATAAACGTCAAAATAAAGACCAAAATATTTCAAACCAGTTGACTACATCAGCCTACTGTATAAGTGCCATCAGGAATGTAAAATTGTTTTGAAATATAGTGACTACAAAAAAAAATTGGAAAATTCCAAAATATTCGATATTTTTGTCCATGAGTGCATAATATTATATTGTGAGAAGTTATAATTTCTTAAATATCTTATCTTCTTCTTTATGTGCCGTCTTCTACCGAAGGTTGGCGACCATCAAACGATAGGTTTCTCTGTTTTGTGCCGTATGTATTATGTTCGCAGCTTCTGGTATTTGAAACCATTCTCTCAAATTTCTCAGCCATGATTTCTTCTTTCTGCAAGAACCTCTTCTAACTTCAATCTTGCCTTCCACGATAAGCTGTAGCAGACTGTACTTATCATTACGGAACACATGGCCCAGGTATGACGCTTTCCTCCTTTTAATAGTTGTTAACAATTGCATCTCTTTACCCATTCGTCTTAATACCTCTGTGTTGGTCACTCTGTCTGTCCAAGGTATTCTCAGTATGCGTCGATACAGCCACATTTCTAAAGCCGCTAACTTCTTTATATTTGCTGCTGTTAACGTCCACCCTTCAACTCCGTAAAGTAGCGTAGAGAGTACGTGGCATTTCGTGGCGCGCCATCGAAGGTTAACGCTTAGGTGGCGGTTGCTTAAGAGCTTTCTCATTTTGATGAATTTGGATCTTGCTATTTCATTTCGGATCTTAATTTCTACATCTGGGTCCCACTTATCATTTACTGTATATCCCAGATATTTAAATCGGTGTACTCTTTCAATACGTTCGGCTTCAATATTCAGGTCGATATGTTGAATGTTCTTTTTACTGATCACCATAAATTTAATTTTCTTTCTATTGATCTTCAGTCCAAATTGGTTGCCAGTTGTATTTACTCTATTTAGCATCATCTGTAAATCTTCGATGTTATCGGCCAGTATAACAGTATTATCTGCATATTGAAAATTACTTATTGGTACGCCATTAATCGTGATGCCCTCGTTGTACTCTTCCAGTGCCTCTAGAAATATTTGTTCCGTGTACAGGTTGAGAAGCAGTGGCGAAAGAATACAGCCCTGTCTAACCCCTCTCGAAATGGTTACGTTTTTACTCACCATATGTCCATTCTTCATGTGGGCTGTTTGATTCCAATATATATTTTTTATACTCTGGATGTCCTTAGTGTCAAGTCCTGTAAGATGTAATAGTTCTATGAGTTTGTCATGTTTGATAGTATCGAATGCTTTCTCATAGTCGATAAAACACGCGTAAACATCTTTCTGTTGATCCAGACATTTTTGAATCAAGACTTGTATTGCAAAGAGCGGCTCTCGAGTTCCAAAACCGCATCTAAAACCGAACGGTGTTTTACTTATGCTGTGTTCTAATTTTCCTCGTATTCTGGAATGTATAATACGCAAGAATACTTTAAAGGTGTGACTCATTAAACTTATAATGCGATATTCACTACACGTCTTAGAATTCGATTTCTTGGGAAGGGGCACAAATGTAGATTTTAACCAGTCCGATGGAATTTGATCAGTATGGTATATCTTATTAAACAGTTCTAATACTACATTCAGGTTGTTCTCGTTAAAAACTCTAAAAAATTCGACTGGTATTTCATCGCATCCTGTTACTTTCCCATCTTTCGTTTGATCTATAGCTTTTATCACCTCACTTTTTAATATTTTTGGTCCATTCAGATCAAGAGTGTTCGTAGGAATATGACGATAATCCGTAAACAAATATTTTATGTAATTTGCCCAAGTCTGTAACTGTTCTTCTTTATCTACAATAAGCTTGTTGTTCTCGTCTATTAACCTACCAAACTGTTTTTTCTTGTAAGTATAAGTAAACTTATTGATTTTTTTATGCATATTAAAACTATCATGTCTTCCTTCTAGCTCTTCTATCTCTTGACATTTTTCTTGTAACAATTTCTCTTTGGATTCTTTTATCTTTCTGCTTACAAGTTCTATCCAGTTCTTTATATTGTTTGGGATTATTCTTATTTTCCCTTCTTCTGTCCATAAGGTGTAATATTTCATCTGTCATCCATTCGTTCTTCTTCTTCCGCTCGTAGTCACCAATAACTTCTTTCGCACCGTTGCATATGGCGTTCCTTAACTTGATCCAATCTCTTTCAATATCATCAGTATTGTTACGGAATCGTTTGTTAATTGTTATAAAGTCTATCTGATCTCTAACGATATACCCAGTCCTGTCCTGTGGTGACCTCCAAGTGTACAATCTTCTTAATGGTAACTTAAACCAAGTATTAGTGATAATTAAGTTTTTCTCCTGGCAAAACTGTATTAGTCGATCACCTCGCTCATTTCTTGTTCCCAACCCATACTTACCAACTACTTCACTGACTTCGCATTTTCCTACTTTGGAGTTAAATCCCCCATTACCATGGTTATGTCTTGTTTCTTTAGGTTTTTTATGATTTCGTCTAATTGTTCGTAAAACTCTTTAACTTCGTCATCAGTACTCTCAGATGTGGGAGCATAAACCTGAATTATATTTATGTCTAGAGGGTGCGCACTTATCTGGATCAACATGTAGCGTTCTGAATATGGAATAAAAATTTTTATATGTTTTTTGATTTTATTATTTACTAGAACCGCTACTCCATGCCTATGGTTGACATCTTCTTCTCTGCTGCCTGAAAAAAATATTGTTGCATCCTCCTTCTCGCACTTACCATTACCTGGCCATCTTATTTCACTCAACCCTAGAATATCAATTTTGAGCCTCTTCGTTTCATTAATTGCGTTGTTTAGTTTTCCAGTCTGATAAAAAATTCTTACGTTCCATGTAGCTATCTTAACAGTATTTTTTCTGATATTTTTATTTGTTTTATCCAGTCGCATATTTTCCACGCAAGGCCTGGTACTCACCGTTGCGTGGCCGGTCTCCGATTTCACATCGTCCAGCCCGGGAACTCGACGACGCCGGTTGCTAATCGGGTCGCATGGCATATCATCTTTAAATCTCCTACTCGTCATGATGGTTTTACTAGGGATATATAATGTGGTAGTCATCCCGTGGATTTTCACATCCTTATGCCGTTGACTACTTAATAGTTCCTCCGCCTTCGAAGCCGATTTTTCAACTCCAGGACAAAAGAGTGTCCTACCACTTACCAACTCATCCGCCCGAAGCCGTTGGTCAGCAAGTGGGAGATCGCTTATACCGGCAATCACTCGGAGAAATTGAGGAATTTAGGAGTGTGTGAATGGCGACCTCTTCCACAAACACGGTCAAGAGGACTCATCCGACACTTGGCAATCACTCGGTGAAATTTTTGCCATATCTGGCTACCCTCACTTAGTTTAGTCTGCAGACCAATGCAGTTGCCCGGGGTGTGGAACGTGGAGCCATAAGTGAGAGTTAGGTGTCTTATGAGGACCAGTTATCAAGAACCATCTCCCGTCTATGACGCTTGATGTGGTCCTTTCAATAAAAGGTACTACCTCTATAACACAACCCTACACCCCACCTATAAATATCTTATACAGGACATAAAGCTTTTAGCTGGACATAAGTAATATACATTGAGGTAATTGTGGCAACTGAGTTTTCTCAAACCGACTGCTGTCGTCAAGGCCACATTGCCATAGAAGTTTTAACCCTTAGTATTAATTAAAATTCTTTTGGGTGTATATGAAGGGAGTTAATTCTGCTACGTTAATCTAAGTAAATAACTTAAAGTTATTGCAATGCAGTTAAAAACCTTTGAAAATTTTTATTGTGGGTTATGCCCAGTGAAAAACGAAAAAGCATTATTCTTAACCTAGTTAAGCATAACTAAATAATTCATTTAAAGAAATTGAAAAACAAATAATACATTCTACTGTATAAAATAACAAGTAAACAAAATAAAAGGTTCAAATGTACCAACTTCTTTTGCAAGACAATAACCTAGTCTATTACAAAATACTTACATGCATTTCTTATTTTATTTTCTAAACAAACTAGATTATGTGCCATCTCGAGATTGTTGCCGTAGATGGTGGAATTAATATGTCCTCAAAAAATAAATCCAAGGGAGGTCTCGCAGGCCATTTAATTGGGCTTGTTCCGCTTACATTGCAATTCTGAAAAATTGTGTTTAAGTAATTTTTCACGATACGAGCATTATGAACGAAACAGCAATCCTGTTGTTATCAGACATCTTCTAACCGTACCTCTGGGAGATTCTAAATAGCTGGAATAATCTTATCTTGTAAAAGAGCAAGATATTTAGCGGAATTCAAAACTCCCTTAATGAAAAATGGACCAATTACATGGTCACTTAAAATGCCGGTCCACACATTAAGTTTTTTAGGGCGTTGGGTCCGATGTACAATACTTTGATGTTTGTTTTCCTGAGAAATCCAAGGATTGTGATGACCCCGTACTGAAAATGACGATTCATCGGCGAAAAGAATATTTTTTATAAAATTATCATTTTTATGAAATGCATTCATTGCAGTTTCACCAAACACCATTCTACGAAGTTGATATCCAGAAAATAATTAAAGAGTATTTGAATATTTAAAATATTTCTTAAAGCCATATTGCTTTAAAACTTTTAGTGGTTCTGGAGTTATCCATCTCGATGGTAGCACAAATAGTTTCATCTCTCCTTTCGATTTCCTGCTGTCTTTCCAGGGATATATCTTCTCTTTTGTGACATTTTGTACAACCAGAATCGAACAGCTCGTCGTATATCGCTCTTCGCTGGTTTACGTTGGCAAAGGGAAACAGAAAATCGATATTAACGATCAGAAAAGAGACAGCGGTTGGCAGCCCACGTTACTGTGAAATTAGTAAATATTTGCTTTTTGATAAATGCACTTGATCTACCCCAAAATGTAGTTGGACTATTCCGATTGTAAGTATTAACGGTTAAGTCTGTTATGCGCCATTAATGTTGGCGGTAAAAATTTTGGGTAATTTACACAGTGATAAAAATTCCAACACAACTTTGTTAGACCACCCCACAGTAAAATTACCACAACATTGACCGTACCTCGTATCTTTGCAGATAAATACACAAGATGTTTATTAAAAATATCAGAAAAACTCATGGATATTTACAGTTTGTGTAATAAAATCCTGTATACTAACGCGTATGCTAGTTTTTTACATTTATATAAAAAGTATGTAAATGATACAAAAAATTTAATGTCTTTCATATACTTAATAACAATTTCAGCAATCCTTTTGTGTATTTGTTTTTGATTTTAGGTTGTTGATTTCTATACAGGAAAAAATTGCGGGCCGAATGAAGAAGGCGAGCTTAGAATTAAATCAGAGTTTCTTATGAGTGGATATCATAATCACGATACTTCAGATACTTTCGATAGTGAGGGTTGGATGAAAACTGGTGATATCGTTACCTATGACGAGGATGGTTGTTTTTATATCAAAGACAGAATAAAAGAAATGATAAAGTACAAAGGATGGCACATTGCACCTGCTATGCTAGAACAAGTACGTAATCAATATCTTAAAGGGTTTATCTCTTTTGAGTACAGACAAAATTTTGAGATAAATATTCATTACCGCTATCAATTAAGTGCTTTGCTTTCTGCAGTAGGCTCCTCCTACACGTGCTTGTTTTTTGTTAGTATTATTTTTTTTTGCTTACTTGTGCCGCTTTGTAAGTCGCCTTTTTATAATTTTTTTGGTGGTCGATGCCGTTTTTTGTTTGTTTTATATTTTTTGGAAAACTTCGTTATATGCTTGACATTGGCCAATTTTTTTTACGAATAGCGAAGTACCTTAGCAGACAAATATATAATATCCACTAGGAAACTAAGTTCCCGTAGCTGGCTGTATACCATGTATCACAAAAAAATTTTCTTTAGAATTTTTAGTTGGAAGGTGTTCTTTAAGTTTACTGGAATTAAATTCTAAAAAAGGAGATCTGTAAACATTATAGCAAGCTCAACTATATATATATATTGTAAACTTAAGGTAACGTATGACTCTCTACTTGATTCCATAGGCTTTCATAACTTAAATAACCTTTTGAATGATGTTCAGGACAGATTGGACAATGTAACTTCTACCAAATTCAACAAACTTAAATCAAAATTAAACAATTTCATTAAAAATAAAACCCAATTCATCAAATCATAACAGTAACAACACTAAATTTTCTAATTTCTCTTTTCATCCAAGATTAAAAAATCTCTCTTCAGTTTCCTTTGACAATAATGAACTCTACCTACTAAATCTAGGCCTCAAATACTCCATTCCTAGTAAGGTCTTTGAAAAAGACCTTCAGAGTCTCTCCATTGAGCTAGACATTATCATCCAAAATCTCTCTGTTCCTTTAAATCAAAAAACTTCAATCAGAAACTCTTGTTTTGATACTATTAACAAATTCAAAAATAAAAACTCTTTATCTAATTCTTTAAGTCTTTAATACCAACACCCCCTCATCTATCAACCTTTCTTCCACTCACAACAATAGTCATTTAACATCCAACTTTCCCAAATTTTCCCATAACAAACGTAATGAACATTTAAATACCCTCAAATCCATCAAAACAAAAATCAAATCCAACAATCTAATCATCATCAAAGCTGACAAAGGTAACTGTGTAGTGATCTTAGATCAATCTTCATACAATGATAAAGTCTCTACTTTCCTTAATAATAATAACTTCACTCCACTCACAACAGATCCCTCAAAAAAGTTTATAAACAAATTAAAAGATAACATCAAACATTTTACATATTTTTTCTCAGAACACTTTGCACCATATTACAAACTTCCAAGCAACCCTTTAACACCCAGATTGTATGGTTTACCTAAGATACACAAGGAGGGCATTCCTATTCGTCCAGTTGTTAGTTTCCATCTTATCAAAATTCATATTGAATCTTATTAACAACATGACGAACTTTACCCCTCGATTCTTAGTCATAAATACTAGTCATCTAGTCAATAACCTACAACAGATCAATCTTGACCCCAACATTACTATGCTCTCATTTGATGTCAGCAATCTATTTATCTCTGTCCCCAAACAAGAAACAATTAATCTAGTTCACTCTCTTCTAAAAACCAATTCCATCAGCCTGTCTACTATAAACTCCATTATCCAACTATTGCAACTTTGCTTAGACCAAGATTTCTTTGTTTTAACAACAAATATTATAGACAACCTGACGGCTTAGCCATGGATCTCTTCCCTCTATTAGCTGATGTATTTATGGATCATTTAGAATCCACACAGATTATGAAAAACCCTGAAATACTCTATTGGTTTCGATATGTTGACGACTGTTTAGTCTTCATTTCAGGTAACTCCAATTTAGCTGAACTATTACCCAATTCAGCATAACTATTATTTTCTAAAATTAATTAAATCCACCCCAACATCAAGTTCATCATGAAACTAGAATCATCCATGTCAATCAATTTTTTTGATCTCACCATTACCAGACTAAATGACCACTTCGACTTCAGTATCTATAGGAAACCCACACAGACTGACCGTGTAATACCATTCTCATCTAACCATCCCATGTCTCATAAATATGCAGCTTTTCATAGTTACATCCATCGCCTGGAGACCATTTCACTCTCCCACTCAAACTACAAAAAAGAACTCAACATTATCAAACAAATAGCAGTCAACAACGATTATGATCACAACATCGTCAATAAACTCATCCATAGAAGACTGCAGTTCCTGCAGGAGACTGCGTTCCCCAGAGACCCTACCACCAAACCCAAGTATGTTTCACTTCCATACCATCATGAGAGTCTTTCTGGAGATATTCGAAATCTAATCAAACGTCCAGTTGAAAATGTCCATGTTTCTTTTAAAGTACCCCATAACTTGGGTCAGTATATATCCAATTCCAAAGACTCCATTAATTATATGAACCATAGTGGTGTTTATAGACTCAAATGTTCTGATTGTGATGCCACCTAAATAGGAAGAACATGTAGATCATTGTCTTCACGCTCTTTAGAGCACACAAAAAGAGAAAACACTTCCACTTTCTCTCAACATCTTAAAGAACATAACCACACCCTCAGTATCCCAGAAGACGTTTCACTTATTCATAATATCACTCAAAAAAACTTTCTCAAACTAGACTTATATGAAGACCTAGAAATTATTAAAGAAAAACCGAGAAGACCAAATTGTGTTAATCGCCATGTCTCATTCAATCGAGACTTTCTTCCGCTCCATCGTCAACTATTCTCATAACCCACATTCTTACTTTACTTCTTCATTAGAATTCGATTTTTCGTTCTTCTTCTATCACCTATTAATCCTCCTTAGTCCTATCAAACGTTTTCAATATAACCAACTCCCCCCCTTTCCTCACTTCTTTCTAGGAATCTAAGCGCCAAGTCTGACCCCACACCTAATATCCTCCATGCTCCTTTTCTACAAACTAAATTCAGAGCTAAATATTTCACTTCCTCTTCAAAATTTTATCATTACCATACATCTTTATCTACTTACACACATATCATCACATTTTCATACTGTTTTCATTACACTTTATTTTACTTATCCACTTTCCCTCAAGGTTTGGTTCCGGATCTCTGGGGACTTCAGCCTCTTGTAGGGTCTTTTCTCCTTTCACAATAATATTAAAACATCACATAACTTTAGTAAATTTAACAGAGCCACCTTAAAATCCAACTACTCTTGCAGTTTTTACATATCGTTACAATACACACCAAAAGCCTATTAACTTCATCTACCTACCTTAAACCCAAACTTATAACTCATCCTTTTTATTTCTCAGGTACCCAATGTTCCTTTTAACATGTAGGGCCTTTTTCTTTTTCTTAAGTTATAACTTGAGCAATGTTTGAACAATATTATACCAAACCACCTATCATCCATCAATTTTCTGTTTATATTGCATACTAGTCAACACACAAACAACTTACCATCTCTATCCTTCAAACCGAACCAGTAATTTATGTTCATGAACTTATAACTTAAAAAATCTATTATATTTACCAGGTACCAAATGTTGTTTTCTGACATAGGGGGCCTTCCATGCTTAAGTTGTAAGTTAAGCAATACATGAACATTACATTACAAAAACATTCTTTTCATATTTAAATTTCATCTCAACAGTAAATTCAAACATATCATTTACTATATCACTCCTCAACAATAAATTTTATAGAACCATCTTCCTACATATGTCTTTTTCACTATTTCCTAGGTCCCAAAAGTTTTATAACATACAGGACCTGTTGTTAAAATCTTTACTTAAGAACAATCAAATTTAGACACATGTATTATAGTTGGTTGCCTATTGATACCTACAAAATTTCATGTATTCGAGTTTATCTAAATTAATTTATATAACAAATTTTTAAATGTTTTTCAACATAAATATAGGACAAATTCACATTACAGACTACAACATTGATGGTTGATACTGTTATGTTATTACAATTGTAATTTATTCAATTTTAAATAATGCTGACTTCTGTCATTTTAGACAACTACCGTAAGTTGCACTGACTGATTTGTTCCGATATCTCTCCTAACATGTGAATATTGTCATTCTTATCAGTTGTTATCAAAAGGTCCTCGAAGACACTTTGTCTCAGGACCAAGTAACCGATGTAGAGCCATACGTTGCCATGTTACCAATTTCAACGGTAACTTAGACATCTTAATTTTTAATAGTAGGTATATAATGTAACATATTTGTAAAATTATATCATTTAAAGGGATTTTACCCATATATTTTAGTGGCTCACAGCATGTGCACTTTGTAAGTATTAACCACATTTTGCATAACCTTAGTCAACATTTTAAACCTTACGTTCTTTTTAATTAAAGTGGTTAATTACTTTCAGGTTACAGTGATGATGGAATTTACATTCCGAAAACGTTCTGTATTTGTGATATAGCTCGTTTGGGTGTTTTATTTATACCTTTTACTAAAAATTTTGAAATAAAAATTTTTTATTATTATTAGACATACCAGAAAAAAAAATTCTTTTTTTAACAAAAATATTTAGGTATTTTCCAAATGTGTGTGTATCCTTTTGGTTATTTGAACTTAGTATCTTTGGATAGAGCTACGTGCATATCTAGTCTTCTTAATGTTGTTTAAATGTTTTGTTATTTGAGCGGGGTATCTGGAGGAGTGAACATCGTTCACTAATGGACTCACACGAGCAACCAATCCAATATTATATCTTACTTCTTTGAACACCTTTAGTTAGATTTATTTAGAACTATAATAGATCCAGTTTTATTATGTTTCGCCTAATTAGCAGTAATAAAACATTAATGAACTAACATAAATTTCGAAAAGTGGTCTAGCCGGCTCTATCAGGCAACTAAGGTGTCGACAATATGTCTAGTTACCAACTACAGACACATTAATATTCTGAACAAACAATTATATCCTTAATCTGTGTTTCTGCTTTAGACTAAAGGGTGTTTTGTTTAGAGGTATAGAAATGTAAGTTGGTAACACTTTTTTAACTGTTGGCCATTTGACAGCTGTCAAGTTTGGTTTGATATTTCAGCATAACTAGACCAAATCCTGAACAACGCTTTCAAATTGTTTAAATTTATTTTGAAAAAATTGTGGTTGTGTTCAAAATATGTATCGCGCACTATGTCCATTTTATAGCCAACATAATAGTCCATCAGGGCAAGTAATTCGATTAACCATGGAACGTTTTTGCACCACGTTTACCTACTCTAAATAATAATATGCATCCACAGATACGTCGTACAGTGCGTACAGAAGAAGTTGTTGCTGCTGTAGAGAGTAGCATACACGAAGACCCGAATCAGTCTATCGTGCACAGCGGTTGGATACGTACCCATCGACTTTATGGAAGATTTTGCGGAAAGATCTCACTTTGCGTGCTTAAAAAATCCAACTCATGCAAGAATTAAAGGTACATCACCACGTAGATTCGTAGACTCGGAGAGTAGGTCCAAAACGAGATTGCCTTTGATTCCAATTTTCATAAGCGAATTTTTTTTAACGAAGAAGCTCACTTTTTGTTGAATGGCTATCTCAACAAAGAAAACTACTCTATTTGGAGTTAAGATCCTCAAATGTATGTTGAGAAACCATTACATTCAGAAAAACTGACTGTTTGGTGTGTTTTATGGTCTGGCGGAATCATTGGACCGTACTTCTTCAAAAACGATGGTGACCAGAACAATATAATCAACGGTGACCGCTGTAGAGCCATGATTAATTCCTTTTTTATTCCCCAATTGAACAAACATGATGTTCAGGAGCTGTTGTTTTAATAAGACGGCGCAACATGTCAAACAGCTCGTGCCACAATTGATTAATTGAAGGAAACATTTGGTAACCGCATAGTTTCAGGTTTGGGACCGTGAATTGGCCTCCAAGATCGTGCGATTTAACATTGCTAGACTATTTTATGTGGGAATATGTAAAGATGCTAGTCTACACCGATAAGCATAAATCGATTGACCATTCGCCGCGTTATTGCCAATATACTGCGACAAATATTGGAAAAAGTGATTGAAAATTGGACCTCCAGATTAGACTATTATCAGAGCCAGCCATGACGGTCATATACCAGATATCATATTCAAATTATAATGCCAAAAGTTTATCTTTCGAATAAATAAAATAAATTTCATGTCAATTGATAAAAATCATCTTTATTTTATTCCATTTTGAAGTTCTATACCTCTAAAAAACACCCTTTACATCGGCAGTAACGTATAGAATAATAATTCCACAGCTCAAATATCGATATGGCTTAAACTACAGATAATTTAACTTCTAGACAACCAAATTTGTATGTATCCAAAGAAAGACCAAGTGACAGTTATACATGCCAATGAAACCCTTTAATCACAGGACTACGTTAGAGCTATAGTCGATGCTATTGGACCCAAATAAATTACTTTTGCTATATCAAATAACCGGATATGTTATTGAAATTGCATCAAAATATTCAGACTGGGAACATTACCCTAAATATGCGCAGACTGGTATCTCCCACCAAAAAAATCGTCACATGAAATATTTCCCGAACCGTACCACTTGATATTAGAGAAAGTGCCATAAAAAATATTGGGCTTTACTAAGCTTTCCTAATGTGTTTTTTAAGAGCTGGTATCACAGAATTTAAGTATTCTCACATCCTTAGTTTTCAACGCCAAGTGTATGTCATTTCTACGACAGACCATTTTGGGTTACAAACTTCGATTGTAATACCTTCTAAAGGTAATACAAAAAAAAATTTATTTACAGAAAAAATTAAGATTTTTATCTGTAAACAATCAGGACACGTTGCTTCAAATTGACCTAATCTTCTAACAGTTAGTTTATCCCAAATTCGAAAATTAAATTCCGAACCACCCATTATGTCAATCCTTGTATTACACAACGCAAAATCGACAGAAATCTCAAATACTGCACAATATGACATAATTCCAGTACAAAAACCAGCCCTTAAAAACGAGGTCTCTCGGAAGTATTGACGGCAAATAATGAAAATAGTTCTCTGGCTGACACTGTGATTATGCCTCCACCTGTTTCACCTGCTGGTCATACACAGCATGACAAAAGTACCAAAAAAGGGAACAAACAAAAGAACAAAGAACAAACCCACCTATAGAAATTAGTCTACCTGAATAAATTAAAAAAGGTATAAAATAAGCATACAATCAAACATCAAATGCATTCATACTTTCACATGATAACTTAATAGCTTTTCTTGGGAAATATCGACCCTTGTATAGAAATATTGAAATTCACGAATGATATTAAATCTTCGCCTTTAAATTTACAAATTTTGTATCCATCTCTCCAAGAAAGGTCAATTAGAGATCGCACAGCAAGTATAGATGAAAAAATTAAACACCATCTTAAATCTGATGAAGCCAAATGTGTATCTAGCATCGATATATCTAATGATCTAAGTGAGAATGACAGTAACTCTGACGTATCTTAATCGTCTCAATAATCTTAAAAAGTCATTATACTAATCAGTAGAAATATTGATATTAATTCAGTGGAATGGTGACTGGTTTTTTCCATGTCTAGAACGTTGACAACAATTAATCTCAGATCACTGCTTGCTCCGATTTCCCCTACTTACAAGAGACTAATTTAAATATAGCACACAACCCTTATCTTGAGAACTACTCTAGCTATCATTTTATTAAACAACATTTAAAAGCCAGCGGCGGATCCTTCGTTAAAAAGCAACACTAGAAGCTTTAGCCGTAATTGCCTGGTGCCAGTTCCATTTCCGGCCACATTTCTAAAAGTTTCTCTGTCTTTTGCAATGTGGAATAATTCGTCTACAGTCATGTTTGTCCAGTCTCTAATATTTCGCATCCATGACTTCCTCTTTCTACTTATTCTCTTTTTGCTATCGACTCTACCCTGCATGATGACCTGCAGAAGACTATATTTATCATTCCTCAGTATGTGTCCAAGGTATGGACTCGTGCGTACTTTTATTGTTCTCAACAATTTTTTGTCTCGCCTCATCCTTCTCAGCACTTCCTCATTGGTGACCCTGGCAGTCCATGGAATTCTCAACATTCTCCGGTATATCCAACGCTCAAAGGCTTCAAGCTTCTTAACTATTTGCGCTTTTAATGTCCATGTTTCTACCCCGTACAATAGTTGCGATCAGACGTAACATTCAACAAACCTCAGTCTCAGCGCAGTATTCAGATTTTTGTTACAGAACAATTGCTTGAATTTTAAGAACGCTGCCCTTACCATTTCTATTCGTACCCTGATCTCTTGGTCTGGATCTAATTCTGTGTTGATGTAAGCTCCCAGATATTTATATTTTGTCACTCTCTCTATTTGCTGTCCACCTAAAGCTGACACTAAAGAGTTAGTTGTTCATTATTTATTGGACTCCTTGATACTATCATAAATTTGGTCTTATCTGTGTTGATGTCAAGTTCCATTTGAATGCATTCACTATTTATTGCATCTAGTAAAGTTTGTAGTTCTTCTATACTCTCAGCCATAATTACCGTGTCATCTGCAAATCTCATGGTGTTTATGATTTCTCCACCAATTCTTATTCCCTCTTTATCTTTATATTGGAATCAAAAAATATGTTTAAAAATGTCTCAATATAAACTGCAGTTATCATAGTGTTAGTAATTATCTACTATTTATTAAAATTTGTTGACAAACAAAGATTCCGTTTATCTCAAAACTTCGTTTTTGGGCTTAGGCCACTGTCGCTCTGATAGCTTTAATTGTGAATCAATTATATTGTAAGATTTAAATTAAAATACTAAGTTTAGAGTTTCCCCTTAACTCAAGTTAAGTTCTGATCCAGTAAAGACTAGATTTGTTATTTTATTGGATTTTATAATTAACTGCTCTCTTTACTAATCACATATATTGTGTGTTGGAGGATTGTTTATCCGTCTTTTCTTAATTATTTTGTTTTCAACCACTTGAAGCTAATGGTTTATTATTAGTTTTTTTTTGTATTTAACGATTTGTTAATGTTAAACTTAACAATTTAATACTTTTATTAACAAATTGCTTACTACAATTTTTTTAACAAATTGTGTCTAAAAAGTTAATTTTGTACATTCTCTATGCCATGTTTTTGTAGGTTATTATGACCCATCCGTTAGTGGCTCAAGTCGTAATAATTGGGATCCCTCACGATGCAGATGGCGACCATCCCATGGCTGTAATTATCCCAAAAGAATCTTTAACAGTACCTATAAACGAAGAAGACATCATTAAATTCGTAGAGGAAAGAGTCACAGATACAATGAGGCTTAGAGCAGGAGTAAAGTTTGTTAGTTCTATTCCTATGACTCCGTCGGGAAAAATAAGAAGAAGAGATGTAAAGAAAATGGTTTTAGACGGGGACCTTTAACAATATTTTAATTTTTTCTGATTTGTATTATTTGATAGTATTAATAATATTAATGACCTCAGTTATCAAAACAAAATCCTGATTTGGTGTTTATTTTTCTGCATATTCCTAAGAAAATCCTTTTCCTTTTTAAGATGGTTCTGAAGCTATACCCACGTGGTATGTTTTCATTGATACATATTTTATGGTGAGTAAACTACAACTAATTATAATGAAAGTTGCATTTTTATTTTCTTTTAAAACACAACAATTAATTATAAATAAAGTTTCATGTTTTATGTTCTTTTCGACGTTTTGATTATCAATCCGAAAATGGTTTTCAAAATAATTCTAAAATACAATTGTGAAAATTGATCTGTAACCTATAAATGTTGTTAACAATTAGGTGGTAGGAAAAATATAAATTTGTCAGTTGACTAACTTGTCGTCGGTAAACGTGTCAGTCATGTTTACACTTTTGGAGTTAAATGTTCTGAAATGTGTTGTTATACTCTCGGTTGATATCAAATACTCATCTTTTGTACTTGTGTTTTATATTATATTTGATTACAGATGATTGTCTCTGACCTGCAATTAACTTATTAGTAGATTCGCAAATCTGCGAAATGCATATATGCGAATATTATGCAAATATCTGGGGATTTTTCATATTTATACAAAAAATTGCATAAAATGCATAAACGTCAATTTATTTCGAATTGCAGATTTTAAATAATATCTATCTAACCGTAGATAATGGTATGACTAAATAACTGGAGATTCCAATGTTAATTTATATATCAATTTCAATATATCAGTCTTTAATATTAGGGGAAGTGCGGGTATTGCCGCCCACTTAAGCAATTTTTTAAATTTTTCATCGTGGGATGAAGCGCTTGAAGAACTGAAGACCTTAGAGCAACCATGGTACATGCCACAAAAGTAAGTTTTTGAGAAAATCAACTATGAACGTATTAATTAAATCATAAAATACCAAATGTAGAATAGAAATTCAGTAAATGATGTTATTTAAAAACTGTATATCTACCATCATTGAAATGCTAAGCTAATTTAAAAAAAAATCGTTTTTGCAGAAAAAAAATTTCGAAAAAGTGTGGCTTGCACCTTTATTACAAAAAAAATTTAAGAATATAACAAGTTGTAAACTAGGTATCATAATATAATAATAAAAATTATACATAATATTAAACGAGAGAAAACATAATAAATTGCAATTCTATACTTGTTGTAATCGGATTGTTTTAAAATCGCTTTAATTTTCATCCTCCAGATCGCTAAAGCGATCCAAATGTTCTGTCTCATTATCCATATTATTATCATTATCTGTTCATATATTTTCAACAACACCAATATCTCTATAGTTAATCTGTTAAATATGTAGTATAAGCATCGAAAGATTAGATTTTTTGGATTTAATGGAATGGGTGCATCATATTTAATTTTTAAATCTCTTACACTCAGGGTTACTGCACTTCTCACACCTCTCCTACTAATATTGGTAGATTTAAATTCTTCGTTCCAAAGATGTTTATAAAACATAACATTCGAAGGCTCTTAAATAAATTAAATGTACAGATTTTACTGAAGTTAAGCTTCTCTTTATTTTCTGTTTGAGATGTTTTGGTAATATTTTAAATCTGTAAGTCTTTAAACGACAAAATATCTTGTTGTTATAGGAAAATGATATTAAAACAATTTTTTCTTTTTGATTTTGATTAACTAGCTGTTGCTACAAACATTCAATAGTCTAATTTTGTTAAAAATCCTTGCAAAAAACGCTTCTATAGTTGTTTTCTTTTACTGGATTGGCATTTCTATCTCTACGCTATTCCAGGTAATAATCGTGATAAATAGCAGAAATTGATAAATCATGATCTATGCACACTTTGTTTGGATTTTTTTTGCCTGCCCTAGTGACTAATGTATTTTGGAATGAACTTAATACGCGTTTTTACATTTTCATTATCACAGTCATTAATTCTATTTGGTCTGTTCTGGTGTTTACCACATTTATGTGGTTTTGGACTACTAGCACCTTCCTTCATTTGTTTGCATAAAAGTTAAATTCTTTTTTTTTATTTTTGCAAATCATGAACTGCAAGAAACTCTTGTTTGCATATTTTTACATCTATAGCTCTGATTTTTAGAAAGTATTTGTATTGAAACATTTCGCGACGATGTCTTTTGGTTTTTTTGGGGACTGTTTATTTTTTATTTTTAAACAGATTTAATTTGAAAAAAAAAGATAAATATTTAGTTTATCACAGTCAGCCAAGTTCCAAAACACATTAAAGATCTGTGCTTCATTTCCCTGCATAGCATCTCGACATTTGCTACACTTATATAGAGGTCTCATTTCAGGTAGTCGTTTTTGCTGTTTACTTACATAGCTTTAGTCCAAATTTCACTTGATTTTTCTCGTATGTCTAGTCTGTCTCTCTAGGTTTGCCTGGCGCCATCTTAAAGAAGGGGCTTTCTCCGGCGTGGAAAGAGAACCTCGTCTGTCAAGCAAATCGTTTTTCGATTCGGTAGCAGCAGAAAACTCATTTGCCTGCAAACAAAATAGTGTTATAATTTTGGGACTAGCATAAACGTTTTGAACTAATTTCTAAGACAATAAGGGGATAAGCCATAACTCTTTCTTTCTTTCTTTCTCCCCTTCCTTTGACCCTATCAGGGTGTCGGATTTGGGCTAGCTATTTTAATTTCCATTTACCCACCTCTTCCTGCCATTCTTTTCTGTTTCCTGCCATTATTTTCAATTCCTCGAGTGATTTTTGTTTAAGTTTTCCCACCTCTACTACTTGCTGTATCCATTTTTTCTTGGTCTGCCTCTTTTTCTTTTTCCGATGTTTTTTGTTTCATAAATTTTTCTTATTATTCTATTGGATTGCATCCTCATCAGATGCCCATACCAGTTCATTTGTCTCTTTGCTATTTTGTTCATTATCGGTTCCTGGTTGGCCATTCTCCTAATAGTCTCGTTGCTTAATCTATCCCATTTTGTCTTTCCAACTATCCTTCTTAGATGTCTCATCTCCATTGCGTTTATCCTGCTCTTATGTTTTTCCAGAATTGTCCAGTTTTCACTTGCATAGAGCAGAGTCGGTATCACTATTGTGTTATATATTTTTATTCTTGTTTCGCGCGCAAGTTCTCTTTTTCCCATTATTGGGGCTAACGCATAATATAACATGTTTGATTTCTTTGCTCTATTTGTTATTTCCCAGTCTATTTTTCCGTCATTAGTTATTAAACTTCCCAGGTATTCGTAAGTTGTTACTATTTCCAATTCTGAGTTTTTACATTTTATCTTTATTTGATTATCTTCCTTATCTCCTTTGCCGCTGATTATCATTATCTTACTTTTTTCCTCGTTTATCTCCATTTTAAGTTCTTCTATTTGTTCTACCCATATATCCATTAGTTTCTGCATTTTATTTTCGGAATCTGCTATTAGTACTATATCGTCGGCATACATTAAGGACTCTATTGTTACCGGTTGTAATCTGCGGTAACCTATTATTGTCTGTACTTGATTAGTTCTGACTCTAGTGTTTCTTATCAATTCGTTCATTATTATTATGAATAGCAAAGGGCTGAGACTATCTCCTTGTTTAATACCTCTCTTCCAATTAAATGCTTCCGATCTTTCCCCTGTTATTTGTACCCTTCCTTTTACCTCTTTGTAAGTACTTTCTATAATTTTTATCAATGCATGTCTTTCTATCGTGTCAAATGCTGCTCTTAGGTCTATGAATGCTAATACTAGTTTTTCCTCAGTATCTAGCTTCTTTCTATTAGGTTTCTAATGATATATATGTTGTCCTTTGTCTGTCTTCCCGGTCTAAATGCCGTTTGTTCTTCTCCCAATACCATTTCTACTTCTTGTCTCAGTCTCTTCTCTATTATTTTCGTATATATTTTAAAGCATACCGATGACAGATATATTGATCTATAGTTGTCGCAGTTTACATGTTCACCTTTTTTGTATATTGGCACGATGATATTGTTCTGCCAGTCTTTAGGGGTTGTTTGTTTTTCTCACGCCTCTTTATATATTTTCCATAGCCAGTTTATTCCTTCTTCTCCCATGTATTTTACCATTTCCGGTTCAATTTCATCATCTCCACCTGTCTTGCATATTTTTATATTTTATAATCCTTCTATTACTTCTTCTCTACTTATTTGATCTGGCTCTGTATTTTCTTCGCCTTCATTGATTATATTGTCTTCCTTTATCACTTCGGTATCAAATTTTTTCTCATAATATTCTTTCCATACCCTAGCTATTTGTTCTGGGCTTATTTGTATTTGGTTTGAAGTATCTCTTACTGCGTTTATTTTCTTTCGTTTTCTTTGCCTTATGTGTCGTATTGTCGTCCAAAAGTTTCTATTATTTGTTGTATATTCTTCCTGAAGTTCTTCTTCAAATTCTTTCCATGGTTTTGCTTTTGCTTGTGTGACTGTCTTTTTTGCCAATCGTCTCTGCCTATATTATTTTTCTTTATCTTCTTCTAATCCCGTTTCGATGTATTTTTTCCATGCTATTTTCTTCTTTTTTATTTCTGTCTTCACTTTTTTATTCCACCATCTTGTCCTTTTCAACTGTTTATTATATTTTTGGTTCCACACACTTCAGTTGCTGTTGTCTTTAATACTTTATACACTGTACGTATTCCATCTTTCTTCCATTGTCCATGTTTCTTTTTGGCACTCTATTTGTCTCAGTCTTTTGTTAGTTTCCTCCGTGTAGAATTCTCGCACACTTTTTATCTTTAGTTTGTTAACATTTACTTTCTTGTACTCTTTTCTTTCCACTTCCTCCATTTTTTTATCCTCCAGTTTTGCAGTGACCATCCTGTGTTGTGTAGACAGTTCGGGTTCCTTTTCCGTTAAGATGTTTTTTATATTTTGTTCTAGGTTTCTCGTATAGACTATATAGTCGATTAAGCTTTTTGCATTTCTCTCTTTGTTTGCAATGAACGTTCTCTCACAAAGATGCTTAGACATGAACCAAGAAATTTACACCTGCTTTATTGATTTCGAAAAGGCCTTTGACAAAGTACAACATAAACCACTAAGACAAATTCTAATAAAGAAAAATATAGACAGCCGAGATATTCGAATTATATGCAACCTATATTGGAATCAAACAGCAAATGTGAAGGTTGAGGGTAGGCTAACAGAAGAAATTCAAATCCGTCGAGGAGTCCGGCAGGGATGCATCTTGTCGCCACTTTTATTTAATCTGTATAGTGAAGCTATTTGTGAACAAGCACTCGAGGAAGAAGATCTTGGTCTGATAATAAATGGTGAGACGATCAACAATATAAGGTATGCTGACGATACGGTTCTCCTAACAAGAACGCTAGTAGAACTACAACATCTCGTTCAAAGTCTTAATATATACTGTAACAGTTACGGCTTGAAAATTAATTTGAAAAAAACTAAATTTATGGTAATCACGAAATCAAAGAACATCAGAGCTAATCTTGTAATAGACAATACAACGATTGAGCGTGTGTCCTGTTATAAATATCTAGGTGCTTGGATCACAGACGATACTGATCAAACAAAAGAGATTAGATGTAGAATAGAAATCGCTAGATCAGTCTTTAATAGAATGCGCAAACTCTTTTGCAATCGTGATATCAATATAAAGTTACGAATACGAATGCTGCGGTGTTATGTCTTTTCTACCCTGTTGTGTGGAGTAGAGGCTTGGACACTAAAACAGTTGACCACAAAAAACATCGAATCTTTCGAGATGTGGTGCTATAGGCGCATTCTCAGAATATCATGGATGGACCGCGTCACTAACACGCAAGTACTCCAAACTTTAGACAAAAGATGCGAAATTCTAAATGAGATAAAAACTAGAAAGATGGAATACTTGGGGCACATTGTGAGAGGTGAAAAGTACGAACTTTTAAGAAATATCATGCAGGGCAAAATTAAGGGCAAAAGAAGTGTGGGAAGAAGAAAACTATCGTGTCTTCGTAATCTACGTGAATGGTTCGGGTGTAGTTCGATTGAACTTTTTAGGCGCGCTGCTAACAAAGTCGCAGTGGCCATGATGATTTTCAATCTCCGCTAGGAGTGGCACGAGAAGAAGAAGATTTCTCTCTTCAGCCATAAATGTATATTTGTCGTTAATGGTTTGTTCACTGAATGTGTTTCATATTATCAGGTCATTGGTTTGGCAGAATTCCAGCATTTTAATTCCATTTATATTTAATGTTTCTTCCGCATATTGTCCAATGCATCCTAATCCCCTGTTAATATCCTTACCTACCCTTGAATTCCAATCGCCTAAGATTATTATTTTTTCTCTTGTCTCTCTTAATTTGTCTAATACATTTTGGAGTTCGTTGTAGAATTCTATCATTATCTCTTCTTCTTTACCTTCTGTTGGTCCGTATATTTGTATTATTCCTATCTTGTCTTTTAGTTCTAAGCCATAACTCAACCTAGTTCACTACCTGTAGAGTGTTCACTAACACTATTACTTTCAAAATAGTCTTTATCTTTAACACTCTCATCAGACTAAAATACAAATCAGAATCACTAATGAATTTCACATTTCGTTGAGCAATGGAGAAAGATGTTTAAAAAAATTTTCTCTTAAAATAAATATATTTTATATACCTTCTCTCTTTTCTTCCTCTTTATAATATTTTCACTTTTTCGATCTCTCAGCGTGTTTCCTGCAATTCTTCCTAGTAGCCTTTGTGTTGTGTCTGTGTCAGGTCTCGTTTTTGATGCGTATGCCAGTATTGGTCTTACACTGGATTTATAAATTTTCTACTTCATCTCAGTGTTAATGTGTCTGTTTCGCTAGTATATATATATATATATATATATATATATATATATATATATACATACATATTGTTATGATGTGTTGTTTGTTTGAATGATGAGCAATGAGTATTTTTAATAATATATAGGGTTTTTATCGCGGTTCTCTAAGAATTAGTTTGTAAGTACTTTTTTAAATTATCTTTATTATAACTATTATGAAACACACATATATATCTAACCTAGCCAATGTAAATTTAAAATAAACTATCTTTAAATTGATATTCTTATAAAACTAATTAAAGTCTATAGACAATGTTAAATTTAAACAAACTATCTTCAAAATTGAAACTGTTATGACACTAACTAAATTATATTAACAAAATTTTGTACCTTTCTTTCACTGAATGCCTAAATGAACTGTTTTCCACTATATAGATTCTAATCACCACTGAATGTCTTCGTACTTCGGTTATCCTTGTTTTTGTGAAATTACTTTTTCCAATTATCAGCTTCTACCAATTTAAGATATATTTTTCTTCACCAGCATTTATAAACCACCAAGCAAACCAGCAAAACAGCATTTATATTTATTCTTCTTTTCAATATACCAATATCCAATTATTATAAGTTGATTTATACTAATCTCCAATCATAATATAATTTTAATTTCTTCCAATATACTTTTTTAATCTTCAATAATTATTTGTGTATAATTATAAATGTGCATTAAAATATATGCATAATTTTTAATCTTCATTTAACTCACTATATTAAACAATTGGACTATTTGTAACTGATTCACTGACTCCAACTAACTTTCATATTTCTTACTAAACTTTTCTGACTGACTTCTTGAAAATTCTGAACAATTTACTTCACTAACTAAATGTGTCTACTAACTTTCATAATAAACTGGACTCACAGTAACTGTAACTCATAACTGATCGATTCTAATCCAAATCACCGGGTATTTATATCTTTTTTTCTGTTCTAGAATCATCTGGCAATAAATCATGTTCTATTTAGTTCTATTAAATACATGTCTGAATTTTCTGGAACAAACCATTTCGCAAACATGGCCATCTCCGGTGATCCAGAGAATTCCATTCTTTTCTATTAATAATTTTGTTGACATTTAGGCTTTTCAGATCAGAATAAACATTTAAATCATTAAATATATATAAATTAAACATTTTAAACTAACATTATTATTATAACCCCACTTTATATTCGTATTATGATTAATTTCTGTCTGTCAATTTACTGTATAGTTGGTTGCCTATGCACATGGCTCACTTAAATATATTTACAACATTAAAATACAACTTTTTACACTTATTATATGCTAATTTATTAAAAATGCCCTCACATAAATATATTTTTATTAAATTCTCTAGTATATAACTTCTTAAAATAACCAAATACTTGTTATATCTAAAATTATCTAGTATATAACTTATAAATTAATTTTTTTAACAATATCTTTCTTTCTCCTATATCATATCAATGTATATATATATATATATATATATATATATATATATATATATATATATATATATATATATATATATAAGGCATCCTGTCTATTTGCTTTTTCTATTTAATCTCTTACTTCTTGGTCCAAGTCTCCATAGCTGGATAGTGTAATATAATCTACCTGCTACAGGAAATATAATTAAATTTTGTTCCTTCTAATGTTCCTTATATTGTCACATACCTAGATAACGTAATAATAAAGTAAAATTACTAAAACCTTTTAGCCGATAAGCATTTTTGAAATTCCCAACTTTCTAAATAAACATTTGGTAAAGAAAAGTGTGTAATTACATATTATTATATTAAGCCTTGTGATTGGTTACAGCTGATAAGAGGAATGTATTCGAACATAAAAATTAAGAATTATTAGTGATCTTATAACTAGTGTCTGAATAATAAATGTAAGAAATATAATATGGAAAATGAACTTAGGTTTGGCTTGAGTTTGCGTGGAAAACGTACTCTTAAATACCAAAATTTCAAGTTTGTTCAAAATCGGGTAATCGAATCTGGAATTGTGTATTGAAACTATAGGAATAGTGATAATTACGAGTAAATGATTAAGGTCCATGAAGACCTAAGTCACCAAATCTTTATTTCGTACAAAACAAAGTTAAACTTTTAAAACCGGTTATTGATAAATTATTGATGGTTATCGCGAACTTTGTTGATTAGATTAGTTACTTAGGTAATTGATGCGAAACACACAAGAAATTAAATTTATCTTGAAATTATGCAAAATAGAACATAATTCTTATCTGTCAAACTACCGAACATTTATTGACCTGAAGGGTTCAAGTAAAAAAAAGGTTAAAATGACAAGTAGACAAAAGTTATTAATATGAAATAATTCTCATTATTGGGCAGGTTATCAAAAAATTGTTTTGGAGTGGAGTGTGGAGAAGACGATACAACTTCGAACCTTATAGAATATACCAGGAACCTGATAGAACCTACCTCATAAAACATATTAAGATAGGACGTCTGAGGTGGATAGAGCATGTAATGCATATGGAACAACATGACCCAGCTATAAAAACTCTCATTGATAAAAACAGACACAAGATAAAACACAAGATTAAAAAAAATGAGGATATCACATCAAAAATTGCCAAACTCAAATGGAGCTTAGCAGGTCACACTGTTAGACAAAAAGACCAACGTTTTAACGCCAGAATACAACACTAAAAATCTTACAAGGATAGACTACCAAGAGGAAGACCACATATTGAGATGTGTGGACGACATAAATAGAATAGCCGGAACAAATTGGAAGAATGTTGCTTAGGATAGAGATCGATGGAAGGAGTTGGGATAGGTATATGTCCAAAAATGGACGAGAGAAGGCTAAGAAGAAGAAGACATTAGAGTAGTTATGTTTTTGTTGTATATGTACGTGTAATATAATGAAGTGGTGTTGAATGTATTTTATGTTCCTTTATTTTACTAATTAAAAACATGTGTGTGGTAACCTACATAACGTAACTCCGTAAGTAATGAAGTGAGTAACGTCCCATTACATCTGTCAATGTCCAAGTGTCATGTTATGGAACTACTAAAATGTCAAGTATATGACAAGTCTCCTCCTCGTAAGGAAATGCTAAACTTGTAAGGTTAATAAATTAAAAACAAAAAAATTTTACTTATAGTCCAAGATCCCAGAGCGATCAGACATAACTTATTTTCACACAGATGAAACCTTAGAGTCTGAGTAGCGTCTCGTGTGCTTTGAATACCTGCGTATTTATGAAACTTGCTGAGTGACACCTGGGCAGGTACCAGGTGAGAAAGGTAACTAAAAATAAGAGCTATTTAACTTAAATTTATATAACTGATTTTTATACATATTTTGTAGAATATTATTTTGAAAATACTGTAATAAGTGTCAGACACTTGTCATGGACCAGAACTTTTGTCAGACGCTTTAAAGCTCCACTAAAATTAAATGAACTTTACTTACTTTTACATGTCTGATTTTTAAATATGTTATTAATGGAACTATAATAAAGTTATATTTAATCAGACAAATTAAAATGACCAAACATCCCTCAAACACAAAAATTAGTTAACCAGAAGTATGAGCGCGAGAGTGCTGTGCGCATGAGCCTCAGAGTAAAAAATTCAAATACATTAAGAATACTTACTGTTTTCGATCCGATTAAATATTTTTGCATCTCTATTTAAAAATCAGACATGTGAAAGTAAGTAAAGTTCATTTAATTTTAGTGGAGCTTTAAAGCGTCTGACAAAAGTTCTGGTCCATGACAAGTGTCTGACACTTATTAGAGTATTTTCAAAATAATATTCTACAAAATATGTATAAAAATCAGTTATGTAAATTTAAGTTAAATAGCTCTTATTTTTAGTTACCTTTCTCACCTGGTACCTGCCCAGGTGTCACTCAGCAAGTTTCATAAATACGCAGGTATTCAAAGCACACGAGACGCTACTCAGAGTCTAAGGTTTCATCTGTGTGAAAATAAGTTATGTCTGATCGCTCTGGGATCTTACTCTATTACAAGTCCAGCCTTACAGCCCTGCAGTATTTGTAATTTGTAATTGTAATCGTGTACTTTTGTATCTTGAATTGTAAACACAACGTCACAAAAGTATTTGTAACAATTGGATTATTACCCAGGTTAAAATGTGTCGGTTGTATATTAATATTTTTCCCTATAGATCTGATTTGATTTATATGTCTCTTCCATATTCTTGTATCGTCTAACTGTATAAGGTAGTGTAATTTCCCTACCGAATTGACTCTACCGAATTCCCATTTATCAGCATGTATGTATTAATATTCACCAACAATTTGTTTATTTATAAAGACATTCTAAAACCAATATGGAGATACTGGAATTCAATTGTGAGGGATAACATTCCATTCAAATATCGAAATCCTACAAATATTCCAGCCCAAAGTACTTAGGATTATCGTAAATCTTACATGGTACGTAACTAGCAGTTATATTATGACTCCGTCGTGAAGAAATCTGTCAAAAAAGAAATAACCTACTTCGTCCAAAGTATGAAGAACGCATAGAAAATTACCCCAATGCATCGGCTCAACCTCTAATGAGACGTCCAGTCCAGCGAAGGTTAAAAAGGCATCTTCTATGTGATTTGCTGTCAGATTTGTCGCACCTTAGTACTGTAACACTATAGTGTAGTGTTGTGCAGTACCTAGTATAGTTTCCCATACCCTAAATGTTTTGTTACTATCATTAACATTAATTACTATTTAAATGGGAATAAGCCACAATTAAAGGTTAAAATACGTTTATTGACGTTTCAATTTCCACTTCGGAAATCGTTCTCAAAATACAAACATTAGTAAATTAAACAAATTTTGTTTTTGTTACTTAGTGAAAAATTCTTCTATTAATTTAATTTTATCTGACTCATCTATATTGACAATTCAGAGCTATTTTCTTGTGATATTTTAAATTAATTACTATTTAAATGGGAATAAGCCACAATTAAAGGTTAAAATACGTTTATTGACGTTTCAATTTCCACTTTGGAAATCGTTCTCAAAATACTTTGAGAACGATTTCCAAAGTGGAAATTGAAACGTCAATAAACGTATTTTAACCTTTAATTGTGACTTATTCCCATTTAAATAGTAATTAATTTAAAATATCATTAATATTTTCCTATTGTAAAATTTACAGATTGCAAATTAAATGGGATCTTTATTTAAAAAAATGTAAATAATCACATATAGTCTTGCAAGATAATTCGGATTGAATTCCCCAAATTAAGAGACTGGGCCGATATCAAGCACAAAATGACTGTACTCCTTTAATGCTGTAACGAATAGTCACCCTTAGTCTTTAGTTATATTCGGTTCAATTTTAAATTCTATCCAAAGTTTAAAGGTACTTTACTAAATGATACAAAGTAGGTGTAGCCAGGTACGTATTTCCATTTTGAGTTGTTAACGATTGGTAAATAAAATTTAAAGCATAATTTTGTGTACCTATTTAAATTTAATCAGTTAATTGAATTTGTACTTGGAATTCAGAATTACAAATTTCTAGGTATGTAAAGCCAGTATTTATAAGAGATTAGAAAATTTCTTGGAATTTTATTCAGGTAAAAGATAATGTTTACTTAATATCAAATTATCACTAAATGAGCTTCTGTGAGAAGAAAGTTTATTTAAAAAGAACTTCATTTTTTTGTCGTTCATTTAGCCTCCTGAGACCCAGAGTATTTTTTAAAATATTTTCAAAGTATTTTGAATTTTTGCCGTTTTATTTGACTTTACTTACAGCAAAAAATGACAAAAAAAATATGCCATGGAAAATAAGGCTTTTCTCAATGTCATATATATATATATATATATATATATATATATATATATATATATATATATATATATATATATATATATATATATATGACATTGGGTCTATCTGTTAATAAAATAAACTCGAACATAAGAAAGAAAGACTACAATAAATACTAATATTTTTTAACAATCTTTTATTAAAACGTACGTGTTTTTTGTGTTAGTGACGATGAGAGTGATAATACTGACTCAGACGGAGCCTCTGAGGTTTCTTCTGAGGTGTCCGAGTTGTCTGAAGAATTTATGTAGTCAGAATCGTCATTATCTGATTTGGCGACACGACTAAGGCATCTTCTTCATCATCGGAAAGGTTTAAATCCGATTCGTAAAGAAGCTGTTTAAGTTCTTGTTGAGTTAGTGCTGCAACAAATGAAGAATTTGTTACATTGTCGAAAGTCATACAACATTGACAGTATACATTAAGACCCTATGTAATACCTATATGACATAAGCTAAAGGGGGTTGAGTCCCCATGTAATACCTATATTACATAAAACTATTACGTGCCACAATCAAAATATGTCCTCATGAATTTACAAAATAAAGATCGAATAGCAAAAACTGATCATCTAGATATACAATAAATATAAAAATATGTACAAAAAGTATATGATGACATTAATATTTTATGATTAC
Organism: Diabrotica undecimpunctata; assembly: GCF_040954645.1. Taxonomy (NCBI): domain Eukaryota; kingdom Metazoa; phylum Arthropoda; class Insecta; order Coleoptera; family Chrysomelidae; genus Diabrotica; species Diabrotica undecimpunctata. Next base: position 86,808,930 of record NC_092811.1, on the reverse strand, counting down.
TTACGTCGTGAACGAGGACGGTAGGCCATCTTTCATGCTTCATTTGGTATATAGTGTTATAACTTCTCATATTTAACAGTTACATTTTACAGGTCCCAACTCAAGGAAAGTAAAGTAGATTTCTTTGGTATCAGTTGCTAAGTTTATAATAAATTACGTGAGATGGCGTCACTAGAAAAGTTTAATTTTTATGTTGTAAATATATGACGCTAGGCCCCAGGAGGTTAGAACAGAAGTCAGTGTAATAACTATAAATATGAGTGATATAGAAATGATTAGTGACGATGTACTGTACATTCCTGCCACTATTTCAGGAAGTGAAGACGAGTCTGAACCCGAAAAATGTTCTGGTTAAAGCAAATCGTGCTTAACGTTTACAACAATAAGTACTCGTTATAAATACTTTTTCGTTAATCTTCCTAATACCGGGTGAATTTTAACACGACCAGTAAACGAGTAACGAGTCCGTCACTTCAATAATTCTTTAATTACTTTTAAATAAAATTTTTAAATCCATATTCCATTAATTTTTAATTTCTAAGTTGATATTAAACAGCTACTCCAAGCGGCGGTTTTGGCAGATATGCTTATCCGACTAAGAACGAGTGGTCACCGCTCACTTCTGTTCTTCGGGGAAAGAAAGTTGGATTTAAGAAGTAGAATATGAATTTTTTGTTTTGGGAAGAAGTTACTGAAAGTTTTGGTTTGTTTTTTTTTCGAGTGTCCCGTTTGGTTTGTAGCCACTCTCACCCGCCTACTGAAGTAGTCAAGCAGGAGTCAAGGGAAGAAGTCTTTATTTTGTTTTTTATGGGGTATTTTTTTTAAGAAGAAGGGTTAAGTTATTCCCTAGTCGAATTTACACCTGTTTCCAGGGTTGATTCTCCTCTGTCATAACTGTTTCCTCAGAGGTCCAGATCGTACCATACTATTCCCGGACAACTTCAAGAAACCAGCCGGAATACCTCCTTCATTTAGAGTTTGGAACATTGTCAATCTTTATGAAGTTTATCATTAATTTTAATTTTTTCTATAATATCTTTTTTTAAAATTTAAATCGTACTATTTTACCTAATAATAAAAACCCGTCATTTTTTCTAAAATAATGCTGAATAATATTTAAGAACTAATTGTCAACTACAGGTTGAGGTTTTAAATCCTCCCTATCAATTCTGTTGTACGGTTTTATGTGTACACATTTAATCGGAGAATTCGTCATTGATATTTTATTATTATATATTTAAACTTTTGGGCATTTATCCCTTCAGGATAGTGTCCTTATTACTTTATCAAGACATTTAATTAATACCTGTTTTCTTTTTAATTTCAGCAAAAAGGGTCTACAGCTTTACAAGATACCTTGGAAGGTATATGTTAATACTTTCCTGGCACCCAGCTACATCTTAGAGCAACTTCCATAGTTTATCACTTTCATTTACATTATTCATATATATTTTTTTATCACCTTGTCATTCATTTTACGGTCTCTGTAGGGCATGCAAATTGGCCGAATCCTCTTTTGAGTGTCAAGTAGTCACTCTCCGGCACATTCTGCTAGCCAGCTTTAATTTATTTGATTTTAGTACATTGGCGCTCTGTTGTAATTTGTTACATTATCCCAAATACTTTTGTTACATTACCATTACACATTTTTTTATACATTGGTATCCAACCCCACATTCATATTTTTTGTTACAACAGTTGGGGCGATTTCTCACCCCAGTAGTTTGGTTCACTTTTAAGCGCAAGGATTCAATGTATCTCATGAATCTTACCATTTTTTTAACTCTTGATTGTCTGTATACTTTGTTTAGTATCAATTTAACAAATTAAAAATCAAAGACAAAAGACAGTCACATTAAGGAACTCACCAAATAAACAGGTAATTTTAGCAGTTATCAGATATCAGACGTACTTAGGGCTAATTGCACTTCACAAATTCGCAGAGAGACAATCCCAACTAGAAAGTGATGCTTCGAAGAATTTAGACAAAAATTTGCCAATAGGGGAATTATAAAAGTTCTCACTGTGTAATAGCAAAAATGGAATTTCAAAGATAAAGGAAACACATTACAATCAACTGGTATTATGTAAAGAATTCGACTGCACACCATGGAAAATAATTAGCACAGTCATTAGCCATTAACCATTTTCCAAAACTTTCATCTAAACTAATAAAATCAGATTTGTAGAATGTGAAAACACTCGATACCACGTGGGGCGAATTCTTGCCCCACATACATTTCCGCGAAATCCGACGAGAATATTTAATTTTCTGTTCGCGGTATTTTGGGTTTTACTACTTCTTTTTGCTATTAATACATCAACTACCAATGTCCCTAAACCGTCAAAGCGATTGATTACACTTAATTACAGATATTACAAAAAAAGTTAGACTTATGGGCACGAATTCGCCCCATCCGGTACTAGGAAGGTTAATCATATTTACCGAACAATTAATTCATAAAAATCACAGAATTTCGACCAGAATTCCTTAAAAAGTAAAGTTACATAGGTATTGTTTCTTACGTTTTCTTTCGACGATGGTTAAATCAGAAGTGATCAAAAAGACGGTTTTTTTGACACAAGTGCGAGGATCCACTGTACACGATCTATACGATAAAAAACGGTCCAGTGTTGCGAAAAAAAAAAAGATTCTGGTGCCCATCGAGTATTACCGAATTTATATTTATAAGCTGTACGGGAAACAATATATCATATTTATTCAGTGAATAACTTACTAACTTTAATTAAACTTTTGAGTAAATTAAGAAACAAAGAAATAATCCACGAGTGACATAAAACTACTTTTTGGAGGTTTTTAAAATCTAATGGTTTTATGTTTAAAACAGTGAATAAATGGCAGGTAATTATGGAATCCAGTCCTTTAATAAAGTGGAGGTTCGATTATTTGGATAGTGTTAGGTCTTTTAGGAGTGAAGGGAAGAAATCGTATTATTTGGATGAAACTTGGTCCACGATAGAGTTAAAAAATGTTGAACCGATGGTAGTAAAAATTGCGTCACCAATGTTCTTGCCTCTAGAGGGAAGAGAATTTGTATTTTACATTGTGAGGGAGAATCAGGATGGGTAGAAGATGCTTTATTACTATCTGCTAAGAGTGTAAGTGATTGTCGCTGAGATTATCACCAAGATATGGACAGTATTTTGTTTGAGCAGCTATTACGACCTAAATTAAAAAGAAATAGCGTTTTATTTTGAACAATGCTGCGTATCATTGTAGACTAAAGAGTAAAATTCCAAACACTAATTCAAACAAAGCTAAAATTTAGGAATTTTTATCAAAACATGAAATATATTTTATGGATTCTTACACAATAAAAAACAAATTTTAGAACTATTAAAATTAGTTAAATGTGAAAACAATTATGTTATCGACAGTTTAACTGAGAATTATGGTCATAAAGTATTAAGACTACTTCCTTACTATTGTGTACGGAATCCAATAGAATTCTTGTGGTCTTGATTAAAAAGTAGTGTGAGGAGAAATAGTAATTCTCGTAAATCATTTTCGACTGTTGTAGATTTAATTAAGACCGAATGTAATAATATTACAGCAGATAATTGGAAACAATGTATAGATCATGTCAAAAAACTAGAAGAAAAATCCTTACAGTTCCAAACCAGTATAAAAAGAGTAGTTATAGATTTAAACGATAGCGATGATAGTGATACCGATATTTAAGTTTAAAATATTTTAATATAAACGTATTACTTATATATATTTTTCTTTTACTTTGTGGGATTACCGTAATTTTGATAAAATGTATCAGTATATAAGTCCGAAACTGTATACAATTATATAAAGTATCTTGCAACGAACAGTACAATTTAACTATAATTTATATTTGGGAGAACAACAATAAAAACCAAAAAATACAAAAGTAAGACTTACTGAGTGTACGCAAAATTATATAAAAACAAATATATCGTTACTGGTCTATTAGACTTATCCATTTTAACACTCTATTTAACAATAATTAACAATTTTTATAAATAATTAAGGCAAATAAACGGAATTATGTTGTTACGTTGCAGTTCATATCGTTAGTGCACTTTTTTTTTAAGTCGAAACTATTCATCGTTAGAAACACTTCCATATTGGCCTTTACACGTATTTCTAGGAATATGAACTACGAAACAGAAGGTAAGTGAACAGTTTATTAAACGAATATCTCTTTTTTAACATGAAGCTGTATTAAACGTTGTATAAAAATAATAAATAAATACAAAACATGCCACAAAAATATTGGGAATAATTTATTGTTTTCAGTATTCATGAAGAATTATAAATGAAAAAATTACGCGATTTTGTGCTGGAAGTGGTTTCTTGTGGCATTTTAACTTTTATTAAATACCTCTTTAGGAATAAAAATTGTGATATTTTTTTGGTCATTTAATGTTGTTTTCTGAGACTGTTTTCAAAATAATGTAACTAGACAAACTATCTTTTTTGTGGAAATTCTATTTTGAATAATAAGTATAGAAACTTAGGAGTCAATTTGGATGATTGTTTTAAAATTTAATGTTTACTTTCATTAAATTAAATATTTAGATAATTATACTTTATTATTTTCTCGAGTTTGCTGGTTATTGTTGAAATGTAAGATATAAATAGAGACAGACACAATGAAAAAATGTTGATTTAGTTTTAAAAACTAATAAAATTAATATTTATTTGTAAAGCTCTGCAGACCATATTATAGATTTACTTAAGACTAGGTTAGGATTCGTATTACAATTTAATATTAACAAAATGGTAAATTTACACTTGAACAATCATTACACTTTTACAATAAGAGTTGAACAACTTTTTCCTGCAATTCTGCTAAATTGGTGGCTCGTTTAAATTCATGCCGATATAATTTTGATTTTAACATTCCCCAAAAATAAAAATCCAAAGGTGCTAAATCTGGTGATCTAGGAAGCCATTTTATTGTTCCGCATGTAGAAATTAATCGTTCAGGAAATGTTTGTTGCAAATAATTTGTAACTTCAATTGCATTATGTGCTGGGCAACCATCCTGTTAAAACCAGACATCATCGAAGATCATTTGAACTGCTGGAGTAATCTGATTGCGTAATAAATCTAGATACTTACGTCCATTCAGATTTTCCGTAATAAAAATGGACCAATTATATTATTGTTATAAAGTCCAGTCCAGATATTTAATTTCTTTGGGTATTGTGTTTTCACAGCAATACTTAAATGTTTATTTTCCCTAGACCAATTGCGGACGACAGATGGATTATGACGTTTATGAATTGTGAATGAAGATTTATCGGAAAACAAAACATTTTTTTAAAAACTTATTGTTGTTTTTCGATTTCTCCATCATAGTTTCACAAAATTCCATACATTTAAAATAATCGCCTGGAAAAAGTTCTTGTGAGGTTTGCACTTTATAGCAATTGTATCCATTTCATTTTGAATTATTCTTTACAGTTCTCTCCTTTAGGACAACTTCGTGCGTAATTTGTCTACTCGAACAAGGCGTTTTTTCAGCAGTTAGACAAACTTGCAAAGTTTTTAATAATTGTTTTCTCTGTCGAAATTGGGCGATTTTCGAAAGCAGCAATAAATATCTATATTATTTCTACAATAGAATGGTTCCCATAATACCATTTAACCATTTGAATCTTTTCTTCTCGAAAATATACACTTGGCATGTTAATTATTTGTTTTCAACCTTTTACCACTACAGCTAAAAATCAAATAGATAGACCATAAATCTACTGTACAGATAAGCACCGCCTATTCTTTCGAGAAGAAATCATGGACTCGTAGAGAGGTACACCGTTTATACTATCTACGATTTATTAATCGAATATGAACATTATTAAGTGCACAGTTTGTGTGTTTTTTGTTAAGTTAGTACCAAATGTTGAATAAATTTTACAGTACATATAACATCGATAATAAACTACATATTGAGTTAGAACTGATGAAGTTTTAGAAATATAAAGGAAAACGTCTTCAATTAAACCAGTAGCCAACCAGTGAAGGAGCCAACTTCTTTTTTTTTATTTGCCAACCTAAATGACCCATTAAACCTCTGCTAGTTGAATACTTTTGAAATATATATATATATATATATATATATATATATATATATATATATATATATATATATATATATATATATATCGAGAGAAGGAGTACGACCGTCAATCCAATATAAACTAAGGAACACTCGAAGAGTGGTGGGTTTTTCGATCAAGTGGAGAAATAAAAGACCGAGAAGGTGGCTACTTCATTTATTTATTGAAGACGTTTCGCTTCCTAATCGAGAAGCATCATCTTTTCCAAAAAAAAAACAATCTGAAAAACCAAACATCCATGGAAAAGTTATTATAAGTGTGTTACCTTAAAAAGATATGTAGCAGTCAAAGATATAAAATGTGTAAAGAATCTTATGATAATGGACGTTAAATATTATGTTGTATAGACAATTAATTGGAACTGAATACAGTTTACAAATTAACTCAACTTGGCACAGCAAAAGACATGTGGTAATGGTACATGTATATAAAAAATATGTGAAAAAACTTAAGAAAAAAACATTAATTTACAGAGAACCAAAAAGATCATATGATGCACTTCCAACAGTATATTATTATTTAAATTTGATTTTAACTTTAGGTAACATTACTAAAATTGAATTATAGATATTTAAAAAAAAATTATATATTGAAGTTACCACTCTTAAGCTTCTCAGTCGCTGTCGGTGAAATGCGACCAGCATTTAGGTACCACGCCGAACAAGAAAAGACAGTGGCCTTGAGGTCAAAATGTGACAGAACAGCAAGGCATATTTTAAAAAGTTAATGTTGTGGCAGAATAGCCAGCAACAGGTGAAGATTGATTCAAGCTCCAGCAGGCCAAGTTTCATAACATTTGGAACGGAGAATAATATAGATTCTATGAATCTATTTTATTATAAAATTGTATTAAATTATTTGAGCAGAAACAATTATTTAAATATGTAAAAGTAACCTTGACAAAATAATCAATAAAATGTAAGTTGAATAAATCTAAGTAAGTAAAGTAAGAAACTATTTTATTTTATTTGAAATTATTCAATATGAAAATATGATAGAACATACACCTTAAGGGACAATTTTTAAAGTAAACAACATATTAAACCTAATTCTGCAATATTAATGCATGGTAAATTTGGCTCAAGTTACTAATGTCCGTTTTCTTATTAAGAGCTTTAGGGTGTTTAAGTATTGCACACATTTCCAAAAACTGTCTTTTAACGAGATTGCGTTCATTGCCAAGAATCCTAACTTCATTAAAGTCCACTTTGTGTTTAGTGTTAATAGCATGCTGGGCAAGAGCACAAGTATGCTTAGATAAGTTGATATCACTGCGGTGTGTCGTAAGACGCCCTCTCAGTGATCTCCCTGTCTGCCCGATGTAGCATGAGTCACACTCAGCACAAGGTATGTGATAGATGACATTTATTGTTCCAGAAGGGACAAGGGTGTTTTAGTTTTAGAAAACAAATTTCTGACAGTCTTAGCATTTTTAACCGCAATTTTAACCGGTACGTTTTTCTGTTTGTACAGTTTGATAAGTTTTTCAAAAACTTGGGGAAAATAAGGTAGAGATGAGTAATGGGTGGTTGGAGTCCCAAGTACAGTATTAGGCAGAACAGTGTTATTAGTTGAATTATTTGATATTATTCTGAGTTGGTCACCATTGGGTATGTCATTTAAAGAGGAACCATAACTCTGTGCATAAAGGTATTTATTAATGAGGGAAGATATGAATTCTCAATTAGAATATTTCTAAGTAATTGGAGGGATTCCCTTCGATTAACCAGATGTGTCAGTCTATTTAGCCTACAGCTTAAAGCTTTAATTAGGTTTAATTTATATTTTTAGGGATGACAAGAATGGTAGTTGAGAAACCTATTAGAGGCCATTGGTTTCCTATACCAACTTGTGGTTAAGGTGTTGTCTTCCATTCTAATGACAACGCATGTCTAAGAAGGGAATACTTTTTGTGGTGGGGTCCTCAAGTTCAGCAGTGAACTGTAAGTGAGGATCAAACTCGTTGAACAAAGGCAAGGTGGCCTGTATCTTGTCTGGGGGTAAGGCTAATAACAGGTCATCAACATACCGCTTAATAAAAGGGATTTGGAAATCTAAAAGTCCCAAACGGTCAGATACTAAATCATCCAATACAAAATAAACTAGGATGGGAGAGTTTGAGGAACCCATAGGTGTCATAAAAATTTGAAGATAATATTTGTCATCAAAGACCAAAAAATTAGTGTCAAATACTAATTGCAACAGTTCTGCAAATACATCCCAGGATACAGGACAGTTAGGTTGAATAGAATTCCAATGATTTCTTAAGGAGGTTATGACACTAGAAAAAGGTAAATTAGTGAAAAGAGATACCATCTCAAAACTCACTAAAATGTAACTTTGTGGAAGTTCAAAGTTATTAATAAATTCACTAAAGTGGAAAGAATCAACAATATTAAAGTTTTTATTATAATTATAAGATTTTGATAGTATATCAGTTAAAAATTTTGAAATATTAATATTAGATGAATTAATGGAGGACACAATTGGCCTCATGCTCAATGTGGGCTTATGTATTTTCGGTAGACAATAATATCTGGGAGCATATCCATCATAATTATGTAAAAATTTTGCAAGTGGTTGATCTATGATCTTTAAATTTTTTAAATGAGCAATGAATCTATTTACTTTATTAGTGAATTTAGAACAAGGATTGGTAGAGAGAGGTTGATAGTATCTATCATCATCTAACAACGATTGACTCAGACTGAGATATTGATCTCTGTCCATGAGGACAGTGGCATTCCCTTTATCACTAGTAAGAACGAGAAGATTAGGGTGGGTTTTTAAAAACGATACTGTCTCCCTGTAAATCTTATCTAACTCCGATATAGATTGTCTAGGGCGATTAGAAAAATTCACAAGAATATTGTTGGAAAGAGACCTAAGAGATAGAAGGTAAGTATTGTCAGCATGTGACAAAATATTTTCAACATCTGCTAAGATTCTACTAACAGAGTAATCTCTGAAAGATGGTTGTAAGCCAAATTTAGGACCCAAGGATAACAACTTGAGAATGTCCTGAGGAACCTCAGTATTGCATAAATTTTGGAATCCACTCGGGATTGAATGGAATTTTTTTACATTGGGGGGTGTCTAAGTTGTTAAGTTTCTTACGGAGGTGTGTCATGGATTTATGATATACAAAATTAAATTTCCTATGTAAAGATGACTCAAAAGTGTCCAACAAATTGTCAGGAAGGTAATTATCAAGAAAAGCAGTGACAATATTGATTTGAGAAATAATAAACTTAATATCGGTGTGAACCTTAGATATATAGAAATTAAGTAATCGTGCCCTCACCTGTCTGTTTAAAACTTGGCTTCTGCGGTATAATGTGTCATTAGTGAAACCAGATGTTGATGAAAGTATGTTGGAAGTGGTGTCTATGATAAATCTAGGGATCTTTTTAGTTCTCCTACACTCAAGAAGGAAGGTTCTTCAATCTTCACCTGTTGCTGGCTATTCTGCCACAACATTAACTTTTTAAAATATGCCTTGCTGTTCTATCATATTTTGACCTCAAAGCCACTGTCTTTTCTCGTTCGGCGTGGTACCTAAATGCTGGTCGCATTTCACCGACAGCGACTAAGAAGCTTAAGAGTGGTAACTTCATTATATTATATATATATATATATATATATATATATATATATATATATATATATAATATATATATATATATATATATATATATATATATATATATATATATGTATATATATATATATATATATATATATATATATATATATATATATATATATATTAAATATCTATAATTCAATTTTAATAATGTTACCTAAAGTTAAAATCAAATTTAAATAATAATATACTGTTGGAAGTGCATCATATGATCTTTTTGGTTCTCTGTAAATTAATGTTTTTTTACTTAAGTTTTTTCACATATTTTTTAAATACATGTACCATTATCACATGTCTTTTGCTGTGCTAAGTTGAGTTAATTTGTAAACTGTATTCAGTTCCAATTAATCGTCTATACAACATAATATTTAATGTCCATTATAATAAGCTTCTTTACACATTTTATATCTTTGACTACTACATATCATTTTGGGATAACACACTTATGATAATTTTTCCATGGATGTTTGGTTTCTCATATTGTTCTTTTTAGATCAACTGATGATGCTTCTTGATTAGGAAGCGAAACGTCTTCAATAAATAGATGAAGTAGCTACCTTCTTCGTCTTTTATTTCTCCACTTTGACCGAAAAATCCACCACTCTTCGAGTGTTCCTTAGTATACATATATATATATATATATATATATATATATATATATATATATATATATATATATATATATATATATATATATATATATATATATATATATATTGTCGTACGGTCGGTTCATTCTCCATATTGTCTAAAGTTCCAGGATGGTTTCCGACCGCCGCTCTTGTGGAGGAACGAAGTTTCCTGTTTGCTCGGGGAGTTATGTATCCTCGACTTACACTCAGCGATCAGTATCTCCCTGATCATTGAGTATTCTCTTCGAACGGCTTGATGGCTTTTGTGAGATAATTACAAAGCTGTTTCCAGACTTTTCTTTATCTCGTCAAAAGATAGTCGAACAGTCACAAACACCGATTTCCTACAATTTTTATTGTTTAATAATATCAAAGTCGTGAGACCTCGTGTTTATTCAAATACTTAAAGAGCTGAAGAACCTTTTTCGAAGAGAAGTCTTCGTAGTTCGATGAGGTTTTCACATAGGTGAAAAATAAAACGCAGAGGTTTCTTGAAATAGCTACTTAGTCAAATAGGTCTTGGCGGTAAGAAGATTAAGACTAGCTTGATCCCGGTCAGAAGATACGTTGCTTTTTATACATTTCTTGGTTGCATGTCCGCAGCAATCTTTCGTCTAAGGGCCATTACAATTGCAGTTAATAAAACCACTTGTAATTGGCCGGCCAGAGTGACAATCTTCGCTGTGATTCGTCTACTTTGGCGCCAATAGATATACATATATATGTAAATGATTGGAACTTTTAGGAATAGCTCGCTACTGCTATGATAAAATAAGTCAAATAATATGGTGTAGGAGCACAAATTAGTCAAACTTTTCACGTCTGAATCGGAATCAATAGAACAATATTACTGTTATTTCGCCATTCGTTCGAGCTGATTCAGATTCAAACCGAAAAGTCCAACTAATGTCTCCAAAATCTTCCCACTTTCCAGGTTCGAGCACAGGGTTGCCATCTACTTTGACGGCGAGGTACAGGAACGATTTAGTAAAATAGTTCTTTGTTTCCCTGGGCCATCGAAATGTTTAAACGATTGAAACTTTCAGCAAAAGCTTGTTACTACTCTAATGAAATAAACCAAGCATTATGGCGTTAGTGCACACAATAGTCAAATTTTCTTTTCTTTTGGTTTTTTTGTCTGTTCTTTCTCTTCATCCTTCTGGCGTATTTACACTTCTGTTAAGTCTTAACATTTGTTATGTTTCAATTATTAAATGCCCCCATGTTTTTAAAATGTTTATTGTTTGATCTAGATGGACATTTGCTTCCATTTGCCGAATTTTTAATCGAACTTGCAATTTTATTATTCAAGGTGGTTTTTACAATTGTATGATTTTATATACAACTCAATGAGTCATTGATGTATCTTTGGCTATTAACGTAAATTTTAGATTTGACAGTTTTTATTAAATGGATTTTTCCTTAGTTTTTTTATCGGTTTTCCCATATTTCTACATACACACTCAGCAGGTCTGTTAAAGTTCAAGTCGTTTTCGCTCTCTTTCCGCCAGTGATCTCTTTTAATCAAGTCATTTTGACCTACTTTCCTCGCTGCCATTGCTTCTTGGACCACAACATTTCAAGTCTTCTTTGATTGTTCTCGTTTATTTCTTCCAAGAGAAGCCCACTGTCATACTGTTTTTGGCCCTAATAGATGGCCTGTGTCTATTATTACCTTATAAATCCGACGTTTGGCTAACTGGTTTTTGTAACTTCCACATAATGTTATGATGCGTCGTCCAGATTTGCTGCTATGTGTCGTGTCTTATATTGGTATTTAAAACAATAAATTCTCCTATTGGTATTAAGATCAGCTTTTAGTCTAACATATTATTCTTTAAATTTTGCTTCTTTTCTAATAATAGTATAGTTAATAATAGACTTAAGAGTTTCTGTGTTAGAAACATCCATTAGTTATTGGTGTTTTTGCCAGTTCTTCTAGTTATATCAACTAGCAATACCACTTTGTAAAAATGGGATATTTGGTCCATCAAAGGAAAACGCAGAAGTACGCAATCAAATAAAAGGAGCAAAAAACAATTTCTGGGAACAAAAATGTATCCAAAATTTAATTGGTGGTTCTTAGACTACGGAAGCATGTAGAACTTACACTAATCTAAATAAAAACACCCATAACTCATCAAAGCACTTAATTCCTATAGAAAAGTGGGAATATTACTATAAAAATTTACTCCAAGAGTCCAGATTGGAATATATGGGAGAGGAATACGGTATGGAGAGACAAACAAATAGTATCATTAATATTACAAATAACGAGGTCCGTAATGCGTTAATTAAAATGAAATATGGGCGATCTCCAGGACCTGAAGAGAATTAAAGGTGGAGGCCCACTCCTAATAGAACCAATAACTTTTCTAATAAATTATTGCTGCCAGCTAATTAAAGTACCATCTAAATGGAAAACCGCTCACTAAGTCTTCTTCTTTAAGTGCCATCTCCGCGGCGGAGGTCGGCAATCATCATAGCTATTCGAACTTTGAGACGGCTGCTCTGAACTCACTAAGTGTCCACATTTAAAAAGGGTAATCGAAAAGATCCTAACTGCTACAGAGGATTAAGTATCCAACTTACTTTCGGGAGATTGTTTGAAAAGATAATAAATAAAAAAATACAAGACGATTAGGGGCATCTAATTAGCGAAGACCAAAGTAGATTTACGCCTGGAAGATCTTGCATCGATAACTTGTTTATAATCCAACAATTAATAGAAAAAGAATAGCGGTTGGTACTGAAGTACATCTAGCCTTCATCGACCTAGAAAAGGAGTATGATACAGTTTCAAGACATAAACTGTGGCAAGCTTTACAATAACTCGGTATTAGTCCATACCCTTTAGAAATAATCACATAATTATACGGGGATGACACTACTTACCTAAAAATCGAAAATAGACTATCAAAGCCAATAAAAGTAAATAAAGGCCTAAGATAAGCAATATATCACCCTTACTATTTAATTTATATATTGCGGCAGCCCTCTAAATTTGGAAAAACCACTGCCAGGGAATGGGAATCCCCATAGGAAATAACATACTATTCTCCCTGAACTTCGCGGATGACCAAGTCGTCTTGTAAGGAAATTATTTTGCTTACTATAGGGTAAGAATATGGGGTAGAAAAATTGGGGGCAGAAACTATGGGGGCCAAGATAAGGCAAGCAAAATAAACGCTACTAGTGCAAACGACACTCAGTTGGTTGTTGGAGAGCTGGGGTCGTGGATAAGTTGAAATGACAAAGGGTTGAGATTGGGGTAACTACCAAAATAAATGAAATAAAGGGGTTACTTACATAAATCTCCTGGGCAAAATGAATAAAATTGACAGACAAGAAATACCTTTAGCTATTTCAAATGGACGCCGCTTCGAGAAGACTTCCTGCTGGAGGAAAGAAGGGTTCTACTTTCCTAAAAAATAAATACACAAAAAAGTTGGGAGATTTTCTAAAATAAAAACAAAAATGATTGGAGCAATAAATTAAACATTTATTTGTGTCTCTAACAAACAGTTACAAAAATATTAATGGCACAAAAATATACTATATAAATAGTTGCCAAATACAGAATAAAAAACTTACATGTGTCCGTTTACAAACTTCGTTTACAAAGGGGTTGGAGATACTACAAAACTTACAAATGTTATCGCACAGAGATTAACCTGTTTTTTAAACAAACAAAACAAATGAATATAGAAAAGAACAAAGCTAGCTGTCATATGTTAACATTACATAAAAAAAAAACAATTAAAATGACAGCTGTTAAACCATAAAATTTACAATTTATTAAATATTACAATTCCTTTAAATTTTAACGAAAGCAATTATTGTTTTAGCAAAAAAATGTCTGTCTTTACTTTAAAATTAATATGTTAAATGTTACCTTGATTTCACTGTTTAGCACTTAACTTTCAAAAAAAATTGTTAACATCTATGGAACACCTATCTGGACATATTCTCCAACAGGACCAAAACAACCACTTCCATACTGACCATACTCAGGGACGAACAATCAAGAGATGTAGAATTATTTTCTGTGGAGGAAGCAAGCTGACAACGGGGACATCCTATATAATAATTTTTCAAATTTCTTCAGTGCCGGTTCACAAATCTTATGGTGATTACTATGTTCTAAACTGCCATATTGAAGAGAGTATTATCACCTTAACCGGTCTTAAGACATAACACAAAAAAAAATCTTTCTACTCTGGCATCTCTTGCTTCACTCCATTGTAACACGTCTGCTCTGCTTGTGGCTTAAATGTCGACTCCCTAATGCATTACATTTTACAAATTTCAACGCAAAATAAATTTCCCTTTACGTCTCACAGCTAGTTTTTGCCTACAAACTTAAAACAAACAATCTACCCTTTTTTGACCTCGTTCTTAGCAACGAACCAACAAAAAAACTTCTTAATTATTTACTTTTAAATTGGTTAACTGGAAATTTTTTACCTCACAATACATACAGAGAATAGGGGAATATTAATGTAAACAAAGACAAAAAAAATTTTCTCAGTTAATACTTCTTAGAAAAACCGTATACCTGACTTGCAATATTATATTAGGGGACTCAAAACAACTTTGAAATATTCCAGTTTATTGCGTTTTAACGACGAAAGACAAAAACAGCTGAATACCAAAACTTGATATTTAGAATCTCAACTTAAAATGCCATAATATATTGATCGCTTTAAAATTCATTTGCAAACAGAAAAACGAAAATATTCCACCAAATTTAAAACGCTACAGTCTTAGCTCAAGATTCTTATAATCTAGAATTTATAATAAAGCGTTTATATAGAGAATATGTAAAATGGGGGTTACAAGTCAGCATGAAGAAAACAGAATATTTAGTTATCAATTCAGATGCAAGGTTTTGAAGTGTTGATAGACGAGGACGTAGAAATCAAACAAGTGGAAAAATTTAAATATTTAGGTGTATTCATTAATAATAACGGATTGAGAGAAACTGAAATTAAACACCGAATTAATCAGGGACGTAAAATTGTAGGATATCTGAACTCCTTATGGTGGGATCCCAACATTTCCAAAAGGAACAAAAAAAGAGTAGGGCAAATCATCGTTAAATCAGTTCTTTGTTATGGCTCCAAAGTATAATCAATTAATTTATACCTGAAGAGAAGATTGTTGGAAGTTGAAATGGATTATTTAAGAAGAAGTGCTAGAACATCAAGGCTGAAAAGGAAGACCAACGAATCTAAAAGAAATAACATGAATGCTATAGAAATGGTCATTGACATAATAGAAAGACGAGGTTTAAAATGGTTTGTACACCTATTGAGAATGCCTGACAAACGTTGGCCCCAAAAAATCACAGATGGAAGCCTCCTGGAAGAAGAAAAAGAGGTAGACCTCGACGCTCAAGAAATGAGGGAATTAGAAGAGGAGAAGAGAAGAGGAGCATGCCTTGTACCGGGAAGATTTGCGGAGGAGTACCCGTATATATATATATATATATATATATATATATATATATATATATATATATTAGGGATCACTCAAAGAGTGGTGGGTTTTTCGGTCAAAAGGTGGAGAAAAAAGACAAAGAAGGTGGCTACTTGATCTATTTATTGAAGACGTTTCGCTTTCTAATCAGAAGGCATCATCAGTTCATCTAAAAAGAACAGTATAAAAAACCAAACATCCATAGAAAAGTTATTACAAGTGTGTTACCATAAAAAGACATGTATCAGACAATGATATTAAATGTGTAAAAAAATCTTACGAAAATGGACATTGTGAGATCAAGTTGTATAAACAATTAATTGAAACTAGACACAGTTTACAAATTAACAAAGTTAGCACAGCAAAAGAACATGTGGTAATTGTACATGTATACAAAAAATTTATGTAAAAAACTTAAGTTAAAAACATTAATATCAATATGCAGAGAACTAAAAATATCAAAGGATGCACTTCCAGCAGTGTATTATTAGTTAAATTTAATTTTGACTTTAGGTTACATTATTGAATAGATTAAGATTGAAATATAATATAATATATGACAGAACAGCAAGGCGAAATACCAACATCTAGTGCAATAGAGCGGTACATTTGAAGAATATGATAAATTTGGGTGACAACTTTTCAGTAAAAAACCAAAAAATGAAAGAAAAGGTGGTTAAGATCACCATTTTCCCCCCAGTGATTGGTTAAGAGAAACTATGAACAAACAAGCGAGTTCAATCCAAACTATCATATATTATAAAGTCTACGTTGTGACTGGTTAGCCAGCCACAGGTGAAGATTGATTCAACTTCCACAGTCCAAGGTTCATAGCATTTGGAACATTCATAGCATTTTGGAGATTAAAAAAGATTCTATGAATCAGTTTTAATTAAAAAATTTTATTAAACAATTTGATAAAAAAAAACAATTATTTAATATATGTAAATGTAATATTGACAAAATAATTATTAAAATGTAAGTTGATTGAATCTAAGTTAAATAAAGAAAGAAAATATTATTTTATTTTATTTTTATTTGAAATTATTTAATATGAAAATATGATAAAACATACACCTTAGGGAACAATTTTAAAGTAAACAGCATATTCTGCCTAATTCTGTAAAATTAATTCATGATAAATTTGGCTCAAGTTACTAATGTCAGTCCTCTTATTAAGAGCATTAGGGTGTTTAAGTATTGAACACATTTCCAAAAACTGTCTTTTAACGAGATTGCGTTCATTGCCAAGAATCTTAACTTCATTAAAGTCAACTTTGTGCTTAGTGTTAATAGCATGCTGGGTAAGAGCACAAGTATGCTTAGATTAGTTCATCTCCCTGTCTGACCGATGTAACATGAGTCACACTCAGCACTAGGTATATGATAGATGACATTTACTTGTTTCAGAAGGGACAAGGGTGTTTTTGTTTTAGAAAACAAATTTCTGACAGTCTTCACATTCTTAACTGCAATTTTAACAGGTATATTATTCTGTTTTTACAGTTTAACAAGTTTTTAAGTAACTTGAGGAAAATAGGGCAGAGATGAGTAATGGGTAGTTGAAGTCCCAAGTACAGTATTAGGCAGAACAGTGTTATTAATGAAATTATTTGATATTATTCTAAGTTGGTCACCATTGGGTATTTCATTTAAAGAGGAATCTGCCTCTTGCAGAATTAATATGTTGTTTACTTTAAAATTGTCCCCTAAGGTGTATGTTTTATCATATTTTTATATTAAATAATGTCAAATAAAAATAAAATAACCACCATCATTTACCTGCAGCACCTAAAAAGCTAAAGACTGGAACTTCATTTTACTTTTAAATATTATATTATTCAATCTTAATCTATTTAATAATATTACCTAAAGTCAAAATTAAATTTAACTAATAATATACTGTTGGAAGTGCATCCTATGATCTTTTTAGTTCTCTGCATATTAATATTAATGTGTTTAACTTAAGGTTTTTACATAAATTTTTTATATATATATGTATAATTACCACATGTTCTTTTGCTGTGCTAACTTTGTTAATTTGTAAACTGTATCTAGTTTCAAGTAATTGTTTATACAACTTGATCTCATAATGTCCATTGTCGTAAGCTTTTTTACACATTTAATATCATTGTCTGCTACATGTCTTTTTAAGATAACACACTTGTAATAACTTTTCTATGGATGTTTGGTTTTTCCTACTGTTCTTTTTAGATGAACTGATGATGCTTTCTGATAAGAAAGCGAAACGACTTCAATAAATAAAGTAGCCACCTTCTTTGTCATTTTCTCCACTTGGCGACCACCAACTCCACCCACAAATCCCTTGGCGATGACGGAGTAGTGACCGAAGCAATCAAATTAGGTGGAAATAAAATTATTTAGACTTTGGCCAAGCTTTTCACCGAATGCATCTACCAAGAAAAAACTTCTTCTCAATGGAATATGGCAGTAAATACTTTATTACACAAGGTAGGAGACATAACAGATTTAAAAAACTACCGTTCTATCAGTTTGCTTTCACACAGATATAAACTTTTCACAACAATTATCAAAACACTGGACGCTAAATAAGACTTCTATCAGCCTAGAGTAAAAGCTGGCTTTAGATGGGGATATAGCACTAACGACTACTTACTAGTGATAAAAAACCTAATACAGAAGTCTGTAGAATACAACAAACCATTGGCACTGATATTTGTCGATTACGAGAAAGCATTCGATACTATAAACCATCAAAAAATGTTAAAAGCATTAACAAAATGCCTAATAGACCATCGCTATACTAACATAATTAAATATATCTACCAAAATGCCACCGCTGGCGTAAGACTATCTGAACAAGAAACCAATAAATTCTGTATACAGCGAGGTGTACGGCAAGCTCTCCAAAACTATTCACGACGCTTTTAGAACATACTTGTAAGAAGGTACATCTGAACGAGCATGGTATTAATATAAATGGAGAGAAATTCAGTCATTTGAGATTTGCAGATGACATCGTCCTTATAGCCGTATGGATGATGCAATAATAATGTTTTAAAAATTATATCACGCTTCCTTGGAGGTCGGAATAAAGATTAATATGAACAAGAAGCAAATAATGACTAATATTGTGCTAAATTAAAATACTGCTGTTGATTGAAGGGATATTGTGCAGACTACATCGTAGAAATACCTAGGACATGAAATTCGGTTGGGCAGAAATAACCAGACATGTGAGCTCCCACGTCGCATAGAATTAGCCTGGGCAGCGTTTGATAAATTAAACTATGTATTTAAATCGGATCTACCCATGTGCCTCAAACGAAAAATCTTAGACCAATGTGTGTTGCCGGTGCTCACTTATGAAGCGGAAACATCAACACATCAATAGAAATAGACATACTAACAAACAAGACTAAAGTGGTATGGACATGTAAAAACAACTAGTGACAGCAGATGGATAAAGAGAATAATCGAATGGAGCCCCATAAGAAAGAGGAAAAGAGGACGACCCCGAAAATCCTGGAGGAACGAAGTAGACGACGCCATGAGTAAGAGAGGCCTAAACGATGGAGAATGGAACAACAGAGAAAGATGGAAACGGTTGAGTGAGGGAAAGCAGTGAATACTGTAGTATTGGATATTAGTGACTGTCAATATAAACAAACAACACAGTTTATTAGGGTTGAGTCAGAAAATTGGCTGGGATGTTAATGAAACACTCTTATGACTTTTTTTCTAGCTTTCAGAATGGTTTAATTCCTTTTTCAAGACTGTAATAAGAAAAAAAATGTAAATATTTATAAAATATCACAAATCTTCAGTGCAACTTACTAGTCGTTGAGATTATTTATAAAAGCATAGACACTCAACATTATTAACATACATATAAAATATAAAATAGTGGACAAAATACATTTTAAAATTCTTTAAAATTTAGGTACAGATAGTAAAAATTTGGTTTGTCATCTTTTACTAGTGTGTTTTAACTCTGACACATAGAGAACAAAAAGAAAAAATCATAAAAAGTAATTAGGTGTACTTAATATTATATTTCTTATATAATACTTATATAATACTAGAGGCCCATCTTAGGTAATTTTAATCTTTAAACCTGTCTTAATGGTATGCAACATGTTATGCATATAAGTGTAATTTGTGTGGGTACAGGTAGATATTAATTTTATTTTGGATGTTTTTTCAGTAAGTAACAATAAATGTTGCTCAGTTTATCTATGTCTGACTTTTTATTGATGCAAGATGTACTAGATTTTATGGAACACATTTCCAAGAAAACACGTTCTGAATGGTTCTTTTCTTTTGCCACAATACAGGAATCCTCTAAATTAAATTCATGTTTCAACGTTAATGCATGTTCTGTTGGTCATACATTTAGTTTTGTTGGTACAAATGGTCATATTTAGTTGGAGGCTTATTTGAAAGAACTGAAAGAGCTGTCTCTGAAGATCATCTTCTGATTCGGCAAAAATTGCTGCATCATCTGCGTAACATCAATCAGCCCACTCTGTCTATCTTTGTTATATTGGTCGGCGTTTTATTTTCTATTATTATATTTAGAATGTCTCCCAGGCAAACCATGTCAAACGCCTTCGTCAGTTCAATATAGCAAATATACGCTGGCATTCAATCATTAAAATAGTAGTGTATGTGGTACCCTATCAAAGGCTTTTTCCAGTTATGCCCTTACAAAGTTTATATATGCGATAATGTAATATTTTCATAAAAAATTTTGAACGTGTGATTCATTAAACTGATAAAAGTTGTTGTAAAAGATTAAAGTCGATAGTCGCTACACTGTGTGGCATTCCTTTTCTTGAGAGTAGTTATAAATATTGATTCTAACTAGTTGTCTGGTAATTTACCGCTGCTATATACCTTATTAAAGAAGGAGATGATAATCGCAAGACTTTCATCATCCAATAGTTGTAAAAATTCTGCAGATATTTCGTCAGGATCAGAAGCTTTTCTTCGTTTTGCTTGGTCGATGGTCTTCTAAAGATGTTACTTCTTGGTAGATTCTTTGGTCATCGTTAAATAATTCTATTATGTAATTTTCTCATTCGGCGCAGCGCTCCTTAATATCACTTAAACTTCTAATACTAGAGTCCTGTACTGTATTTTGCATGTATATTCTGCGTTTGCTTATTAATTTTTTTAATTTTTAATGCAAATGAAAGCTGTCATGGCGTTGTTCCGGTTTCTCAATTTCTAAACAGTATTTTTCCCTATTTATGGATTTGTACTGCCTCCGAACATCCTTTAGATCTAAGATGCCTTGTGCCACCCAGTCATTTTTAATTATTCGTTAACTTAAAATATTTTCTCGAGATTCAGTGATTTGTAATGTTTTCATTTGTTCCCAGCAATCATCTATGTTGTTGGTATCTTCTAGTCCAATTTCGTGAAACTTGTTGTTAATTTTTTGAGAAACTTATTTAGAGTGCCTGGGTCTTGGAGTACATCTAGTGATATTTTGGAGGTTTTCTGATTTTTACAAACTCTATTTAGTCTGACTGTGATTGTAGAGCATCGTATAGAATGGTCTGATTGAATATGGTCACCAGGGCAAGTCTTGACCGATTTTATGCAGTTTTTAAATCGTTTATTTACTATTATACCTATAACCCATTTGATATTTTCCAATATTGTCTCCTTGGCCACTTAAAGACTTTCAAGTATATAGTCTACGTTTTAATAGACAAAACCGTGTATTCATAATTACAAATTTTTGCTCGTGGCAGAATTGCAAAAATTCTAGATTGTCCTAGACTTGTCCTAGATCATACTTTCCAGTAATATTGTTTTAATTTCCAGTAAGTTCGTGTTTTTTTATCATAGATAAGGCTTCTGAGACAAGTTGGTAAAATTATTCAATCACGGTATGTTCTTTGGTGAAGTTGGTGCGTATACTTGTATTGTATTTATATCAACTGGGAACGCAGCTAATTTAATTAGCATTACTCGATCTGATAATGGGACAAATTTGTTTCCAGATTTTGCAAGCGATCTCTTTAATATGACTCATCGTTTGCTCCAAAATAATATCTCTGATAGTCTTGAGAATTGCACTTTCCGTTGTTTGGCCAACTAATACTCCTCCTGTATTAGGAGTTTGGACTCACAATACAGGGACATTTCAGTCCATTTCAGGTAAGAGGTTTCTAAGCTTTTTTGCTTCATATAACGTTTTAACATTTCACGTGCATATTTTAATTATTTTATGCTTGTTTACCTTTAACGAATTTTTATAGGGATTTCACTTGTTGGTGACCAGGGAAGTCCTATATTCCTCTGCCAGATTTTGGGATCTAAATCCATGATCAGTAATTGCTATTTCGTCACTATTGCTTGACATGACGATTGTTCTTGAAAGATCCTTAGGAATTTTTAATATAGTGGTTTTCCGTAACCTCCTATATCTCCATGTCGTTAGCTGTTTATTGGCTCATTCGCCTTTTGGGACAATTTCTTATTCCACGGACAAGGGGGTGCCTTTATTTTCTTCTCAGTTCGTCCACCCGAAGCTGTGGACTGCGTATCCCGGCAGTCAATCAGTAAATTAAGGGCTAGGCTATGCTTATTTAATGACAGCAACACTCACCATCTCACAGTATTTTCTTTGGGCTATTGTAGTATTTAATAAAGGAAATCTCAGAACAAGAGGTGGTCAAATAATTGCATATGCAGACGATATTGCTATTATTGCAAAGAACAGAAACAAAAGAAATGCTAGAAGAAATGAAAGAGAAAGGGGGGGTAATGGGGCTAAGATTAAATCAAGAAAAGACAAAAATATTAAGATTAGGGAAAAAACCAATGAAAGAAAAAATCAAAAGAGGAAGTTCTGAGTTTGAAGAAGTAGAATACTTCAAATACCTAGGAGTTACAATAAGTAAATCTGGAGAAAGGAAATCCGATATAAAAGAAAAAATATTAGCAGCGAATAAAACTTATTTTGCAAACAAAAGATTACTTAAAAGCAAAACACTGACTAAAAAAAGGAAGATGAGCATTTATAACACCATAAGTAGGCCAATATTATAATATGCAGGAGAAACAATGATGATGGTTAAAAAAGATGAAGATATATAGAAGCAGAACAAATGCAGAAATTAAGGAAGAACTTAAGGAAGACATCGTAACTAAAATAAAGCAATGCAGAGTTAGATGGTTAGATCACATTTGGCGAGCAGGCGATGAGGGAGTGACATACGCAATGATAGAATGGAATCCAGGAGGAAGATAGAGGGGAAGACCAAGATCAAAGTGGCTGCAAGAAGTTGAAGAAGACCTCCAAAAGGCAGGAGTCAGAGAATGGAGAGGAAGAACTAGAGACAGGAAAAAATGGAGAGATATTGTCAAGAAAATAAGATAAACAAAAAAGACTGATCCACTTAAGAAATAGGATCTAGAAAGCATTCGCGGTTTAACCCCACACTGGGGTGTATAGATATTATATACTCGTATATATATATATATATATATATA
Organism: Diabrotica undecimpunctata; assembly: GCF_040954645.1. Taxonomy (NCBI): domain Eukaryota; kingdom Metazoa; phylum Arthropoda; class Insecta; order Coleoptera; family Chrysomelidae; genus Diabrotica; species Diabrotica undecimpunctata. The sequence continues at coordinate 86,785,557 of NC_092811.1, read as the reverse complement.
TATATATATATATATATATATATATAGATATTATATACTCGTATATATATATATATATATATATATATATATATATATATAAGTGTAATATCATACCCTTATTCATGTGAAGAGATAGCAGTTTGAATTCGTCTAAAAAGAGTTTATTATCGTTAAAATTCTACAATATAAATTATTAACAATAATAACATAACTAAAATAACTTAACAAATATACAAACCTAAAAAGAGAATCAAGAACAATGCTATTTCTTACGCCATTAAGTAATTTGACAATTGTACCATACAATTTACAATATGTCAATGTCAATAAAACTTAAACAGTCATACAACCTAAAACTTTAAATAACTAAAAATAACTAAGCCCTGCTGTTTCACTTAAAATAAACATAGGTTTACTTTTACATCCCCCTACCAAAAAGGTATGATAAACCATCTAAGTATATGGTTTATCACAAGGCATCAATTTTGAAATATGGAAATAATTCATATCATTCTTTTTGTATCCAATATCTACTTCATATAATGTATTTGAAATTTGTTTTTTTATTTGAAATGGACCTACTCTTACTTCGTCAAGTTTTTTTCTATTTAGTTTTGATTTATTTTCTACATATGCCCAATCTCCCTCTTTGAATTCATAGGATTTTCTATTTTTGTCATACAGTTTTTTATTATATTCATGATGTCGTACCGAATTTTTATAGGCTATTTCTTTATCTTTTGATACATTTGTTGTCTCACAGAGTTCCTCGGGAACAATAGGATCTGCTTTTCCAAAAAGCAAATATTCTGGGCTATATCCGGTTAGAGAATGATCTGTTTTATTGTATTCCTCTATACATTCTTCAGCTATTTTTGTCCATGCTCGAATTCTAGTTTCATTTTGTTTGCATCTTATTCTGTTAACTAATGTCTGATTAAGTCTTTCATTTAATCCATTCGAGAATGGACAGTCTACTGCTGTAAAAATTAATTGAATATTTAAATGTTTCATATGATTTCTAAATATTTTGGAATTAATTCCTGGATACTGATCTGTTAATAATGTTTTTATGGGGTGTTTATCTTGAATTTTGGCGATTAATTTTATGAAATCATCTGTGGTCTGATTTTTAGAAGTAACTGCAAACGCATATCTGGTGAAGTGATCTACAAGTAAATGGAGGTATTTTTTTGTCGAACGATTGCCACCAAATCCTCCTATTGTATCTAAGGACATTATCTGAAAAGGTTCTTTTGCTGGACCCAATTGTGACAGAAGACCATATTTTGGACCGATTCTTGTTTTATTTTTACAGCAGATCTCGCATTTTTGACAGATATCCTTTGCTAGTGAATCTATATTCTTAATGTAGTAAAAATTTCTAATTTTGTTTGTTACTTTACCAGCACAAATATGACCATAAAATTTGTGAACTTTTGTTATTAACTCTTTTCCAAAATCTTTGGATAAAATTATTCTTTTTTCATTCTTCCTTAATTTATAAAATATATCTTGGTTCAAAATTGTTCCTCTCATTGTATCTATAACTTGTCGATTATTATTTTGGTCTTGTTTTATCTCAGTTAATGTGACTAGGTTTACTGTTCTTATGAATGTTTCTGCATTTTTCATATTTTCCAACACTGGGTTTCTAGAAAGGCAGTCTGCTTCTACATTTTCTTTTCCAGGTTCATATTTAATGTCGAAGTCAAATTGTGAAAGAAAATGTGTCATATCTCCTAATTCTTCATCTGGTCTTGTACGAAGTTCTCTTCCCTCAAGGGGTTTATGATCAGTAATAACGAGAAATTTTCTTCCCATTAGCCAGTATTGCCAAAATTTTATTGCTTCTTTAATTGCCAGGCATTCTAAAAAAATAGCCTTTTTATTTTTTTGATATTTGTTCAATTTTTTTGAAAAGTATGCTACGGGTTTCATTTCTCCATCTCTTTGTTTTTGTTTCAGAACCGCACCAATTCCTAGAACACTAGCATCTGTATATATAGTTGTAGGAGCATTTGGGTTAAAAATGGCTAGTATAGGTTCAGAACAGAGGATATTCTTTGCCCTATCAAAAGCTGTTTGGCAGCTTAAAGACCAGTGGAATTTGATATCTTTTCTAAGTAAATTATGTAGTGGCTCTAATAACCTAGCTGAATCTTTTATATATTTGTGGTAAAAATTTACTTTTCCCAAAAAATGTCGTACTTTTTTTCTCGTGTCTGGTGCTGGAAAATCTCTGATCGATATTAAATTATCATGTAACGGACGAACTGAATTGTGTCCCACAATGTGTCCCAAATATTTAACCTCTTCTCTTGCAAAATTACATTTTAGAAGTTTGAGCCTAAATCCCTCTTCAATAATTGCTTTCATAAGTCTTTCTAAATGGTCTAAGTGTTCTTCAAATGATAATGAGAATATTAAAATGTCATCTATGTAGTTTATACAAAATGAATTTAAATTATGCTTCCTGATAATATTACTTAAAATTCTTTGAAATATTGCGGGAGATGTTTTAAGCCCAAAAGGTAAGCATTTCCATTGCCAATGACCACTTTGGGTAACGAAGGCTGTCTTGTATTTATCTTTTATCCGAACTGGAATACACCAAAAAGCAGAATTTATATCTAAAGTAGTAAAGAACCTAGCATTCCTTGTTTTGGTCAAAATCTCGTCAATTAAAGGAAAAGGTTGGGGTTCAGGAATAATTAATTTGTTTAACTCACGAAAGTCAATGCACAATCTTGTTTTAGATCCTTCATCTTTTTTAAAAGCCAATGTAACAGGTGCTGCAAAAGGTGAAGATGATTCTTCTATTAAATTTGCTTTTAATAATTGTCCTATTTGAAATTCTATCTCTTTTTGGTCTTCTATCGAGCATCTATAGGGTCTTTTTGCAACAAATTTATGTTCTAAAAGTTTAATTTGAGCTTCATTATTTTGAACCTGCCCAATGTCAAATTTATGTTTTGCAAAAATATTGTCATATTTATTTAGTAATATTTCTATTTTATTTTTCTGATATGGCAATAAATGTTGTAATTTTGCTTCAAAAAGTTCTGTGGGAATTCCCTCATTAAAGTTTATGGAGTATTCTGTAATATTAATATTATAATTAAATTTTTCGATTTTTTCTTCAATTTTTCCGTATAATCTTTGATAAATCTCTAAATCAAAATCTTGTTTCATTTGAAAATTTAAAATAGAATCTAATCCGAGTAGAATATCGTACTCAAAATATTCATCATTAATTACAAAAAGATTAATATTTTTCTCAATTTTATTAATTTTCAGTTTTGCAATTAGTTTTCCTGTAAAATTTGTTCTGCCATTTATCGTTTTAAACATATTCCTATCTTCTTGAATATCTAATCCTAACTTTCTTGCCACCTTCGAATTCAGAAGAGTAACATTTGAGCCTGGGTCATAAACTCCACATAATTCTTTATTATTTAGGAATACTTTTAATTTGATCAATGGCAGCAAATCTAGTTTTTTTGTTCAGTTACTGTTTCATTTAATGTCTCCTGTATAGCAATATTATTAATATATTTAATATCATTTGATTTGTTTTCTTTTGTTACCTTTTTATCTTTTTGCTTTAAACGGCATATTGCCTCTGGATGAAACCTCCCAGGGAATCCTTTTCTATCACAATATTGACAAGTAGTTTTCTGTTCTTCTGGTATTATAGTAGATTTTTAATAAAAATTTGGTTTTGTCTCCAATTTATTCTTCTTTTTTATAACTAAACTTTCCAATTTTCGTAATTCACCTACCAATTTTTCCATTGTTGTAACGTCAGCTCTATTAATATTATCTTGTATATAAATTGGCAAATTTGTTACAATTAAATCAATTAGTATATCAATGGGAAAATCATTCTTTATATTTAGCAATAAATTTTCTTTACGAAACGCATAATCAACAATACTACCACCTATATACCTAAAAGAATAAGCTTGCCTATGATTATGCCAACCTGTTTCACAAAAACTATCTAAAAAATTAATTTTCCATACCTCAAAACTGTTATCTAAGCCTAATGTTATTATTTTTGATTCAAACCATTCTTTTGCTATTCCATCAAGAAACAAACGTAGAATCAAAATCTTGTCTTCATCAGCAACCACCTCACATCGCAAACATTCTGATTCGAAGGTCTTGAGCCATGAATTCATTGGAACATTATTTCCATCAAAATTTCGAAGTACAAAATCATCTTTTATTTTTTTTAAATTTTTCTTTTCAACTTTAGGTAAATTTGTGTCATTAAATTTCTGGAGCAACTCAGCAAATGATGGAAATTGTTCAGCTGTTTCTATCTTCTCATACACTGGTAATAAGGTCTGTTGTAAGTACTCACTTTGATAAACCACATCACCATCTGAATCAAAATAAATCTCCTTCAAATTGTCTTCTAATGCTATAGTACATGTTCTAAAGGATCCTCTTGTTTTCATAGATGCTAATATATTCTTCACTTTTTTCAGATGAAATAGTTCAGAATGATCAATTTGAAGTTGTTTTTCAAAGGGGATTTCATAATATAAACGGGACCCTGTTGGCTGCAGCCACTTAAATTTATATACATTTTCTTACAATCACTACTGTTTGCTTCTATAGCCATGCAAATTCTCATTGATGTAAAATTCATTCTTAAATATTGTTTTATCCAAATAACGGCTTGGAAATTTATAGTTATCACTATATTTTTTTTTATCAGCTTAAGTTCTTGATTTATAAGTGTAATATCATACCCTTATTCATGTGAAGAGATAGCAGTTTGAATTCGTCTAAAAAGAGTTTATTATCGTTAAAATTCTACAATATAAATTATTAACAATAATAACATAACTAAAATAACTTAACAAATATACAAACCTAAAAAGAGAATCAAGAACAATGCTATTTCTTACGCCATTAAGTAATTTGACAATTGTACCATACAATTTACAATATGTCAATGTCAATAAAACTTAAACAGTCATACAACCTAAAACTTTAAATAACTAAAAATAACTAAGCCCTGCTGTTTCACTTAAAATAAACATAGGTTTACTTTTACATATATATATTGTACTATTTTGTAAGGTATGTTTTCTTAAGGTATACTCACCTCACCCTCCAGTATCGTCGCTGCTTAGTCGGGGATTACTTATTCAATATATTTGCAACTAACCTTCATATCTGAAGGCCATCCACTATCCACCACCTGTGACCCTGCTGGTAGCCTACAGCTCAGCATTAGGCCAAGTTATATCATATTATCCTATAACTTTTCATCGATCTCTCTTAAACTCGTGAGAGACATACTTCATACTACTGTAAATACACTACTCACACTATATCCATAACTACAAACTGCTGCATCCTCACATGTGAGACTATAGCCATTTTGGAAGCCTTGGTTTTCTTCAAAACTTGAAAATTTCGGACAATAAATAATAAGTTAAATATAATTGAATCATCTCGAAGGGAAGTAGCATTTATCTGAGTACCGTCGCATGTAGGAATAGCTTGAAATGAGAAAGTGGACAACCTAGCAAACATAAGTCAAATAAACTCACAATATACAAGAAAATTAAAAATTACCCACACATGGATCTTAAAAACCTAATTAAAGCTCACTGTATAAATATGTATAGCAAAGTTACTGGAAAGATGCAGGCCCAAATTAAATGAAATCTCTCCTTTTGTGAATACCATCTTGGATAATCCATTAAATAGAAAAGACCAAGTAATAATTAACCGAATAAGAATTGAACATACAGCACTAATCCATAAATTCTTAATGAAAAAAGAATCGTCGCAGAACAGAAACTGTTCTCTCCCATTGACGGTGAAATATATTCTAATTGATTGCCAGTACTACGAAGAAAAATAAAGAAAATATGGAATATCAGATGACATCCAAATCGCCTTAACTGAGAAGACCGAAAAAGTGATAAATTATGTAAAAAATGTTTATACATTTATTAAATGTAAATAATACGAACTTTATGTGCATTTTTAGAAAAGTTTTTTTGTTGTGCAAAACAAGCGTATTTACAATATGGGCTGTGCCTCTGTTTTCATTATGGGCTAGTGGCCCATATTTAGAACAATGTAAAAAATACTTCAGTTGTTTCAGGATGTCAAAACAACAGCTGAAAAGAAATAAAAAAAATTGGATGAGAGAGATATGGAACGTGCAATTATAGCTGTCAGGCAGCACGAAATGAGTACGCTGAAAGCTGCAAAAATGTTCAATGTCCCACGTTCTACGTTACAACGTTCTTCAAGAAAACTTGAACTAAAGCCAATTGAAGCTGCCTTAACTGAGAACACCGAAAAAGTGATAAATTATATAAAAGATGTTTATACATTTATTAAATGTAAATAATACGAACTTTTTGTGCATTTTTAGAAAAGTTTTTTTGTTGTGCAAAGCAAGCGTATTTACAATAGTGCTGTGCCTCTGTTTTCATTATGGGCTAGTGGCCCATATTTAGAACAATGTAAAAAATACTTCAGTTGTTTCAGGATGTCAAAACAACAGCTGAAAGAAAATAAAAAAAAAAATTGGATGAGAGAGATATGGAACGTGCAATTATAGCTGTCAGGCAGCACGAAATGGGTACGCTGAAAGCTGCAAAAATGTTCAGTGTCCCACGTTCTACGTTACAACGTTCTTCAAGAAAACTTGAACTAAAGCCAATTGAAGCTGCTTAAATATAGTAAGGATGCTGTCTTAGGGAATGATCTTAAGGACGAGTTCATTATATTTTGGAAATGGAAGCTAAATTTCATGGATTAATCAGAAAAGATCTTAGGAGGATGGTGTACGTCTTAGCTTCCAGGGACAATATCAAACATTCGTTTGGAGGTAATACGGCATGCAGAGCCTGGCTGAGGCTTTTTCTACGCCATAAAGAGCTATCAGTATGACGACCAACAGAAACATTATATTCACGAGCAAGAGGCTTTAACAAAGAAAATATCGCATCCTTCTTCAATGTTCTGGAAACAGAATATGACAAACGGTTTTACCAACCTAAATGTATCTTCAATATGGACGAGACATGTCTTACGGTTGTACAAAACAAGATTGCACAGGTAATAGGCCAAAAAGAAAAACGACAAATTGCATTATTAAGTTCTGCTAAAAGGGTCTCTCTGATAACCGTCGTGATATCGATGAGCGCTGCTGGCCAATTCATCCCACCAATGATGATATTCCTATGGAAAAATATTAACCAGCAACTGATGAAAGGAGTTCCTCCAGGTTCCATTATGGCAGTACATCCCAGTGGATGAATACAAAACAATATTTTTACAATATTGTTTCAACATTTCATTGACACAGTGAAACCCACAAAAAAATCACCAGTTCTGCTTATTATGGATGGTCATTACAGCCATACACGTAATATAGAAGTCATATATGTAGCTAGACATAATCATGTCACTATAATTGTCTTGCCTCCCCATTGCACCCACAAACTCCAGCCATTGGACAAAACTACCATGGGTGTTCTTAAGGCTTACTACAGCGAAGAGAACAGGGCCTGGTTGCGCCACAATAATCGTCCACTAAGTGAATTTGATGTATCAGAGCTCTTTGGGAGAGCTTATTTGAAATGCCAAACAGGAGATATTGCCGTTAATGGATTTAGAACTAGAGGAATTTATCCCTTAAATAAAAACATATTTACATATTTCGATTACATGGCAGCTAAAATTAAAGTAGAAAATACTTCTACAGCCGCACCTGATGATGCGAGTGATGAAAATGATAAGGTAATCGTCGTTTCAACCGCTGCTGTCAATTCAAATGAATCTACAAATTATGACGATAACTCTATCAATTTTAAGAGCACACTAAATTGTTGTTCCAGCCACAATAATTTATATCTAATTCTCTCACTCTTTCATCTGAGCCTAATAGACAGGTTGAAACTATTCCTAAAACTAATACACAGTTTGATACTATTTCTTTAACTAGTTCACAGCTTGTCCGGTTTTCGGTTTTTTTAATCCAATAGGTTACAAGTTTGCACTTTTAGTTTGCTTCTGTATTTATAAAAAAAAAATTGAATTATGGTTTTGTTTGGAATAATTACTTGAGAATAATAATTATGATTTTGATCCAAAATAATACCTAACCTAATCCTAATCACCATAAAAACCTAATAACCGGTTTTTACTTTAAAAATAAAAAACCGGTTATAACCGGGACAAAAAAACAACCGATGAAACCGGTTACTGCGAAGTAAAAAAACCGGTTTTCGGTTAAAACCGGTAGGTTTTTCCCATCCCTACTGCCACGCCTTCCAGGAGACCTTGTGCAGAGCTTGGTGTAAAAAAAATATTTGAGAATAAGCCCACTCCATCAATTCCTTCCACATCTGGATCTTCAAGAACATCTCTAATAACACCATAATATGATCTTTCTCCTGTGCCATTATTAAAGAAAAAAACCTTCAATCGTGGGCGTAAGCCAAGTAAGTGTTCAGTGATAACCATTACAAAAATGAATTGATCCAGTCTCTTAACAAAGACAAAGAGGAGCAAAACGAAGTACGAAAAGGTAAAGTAAAAAGAAAAGGGAAAGAAATAAAAAAAGAAAACTTAAGCAGGTTACCAAAGTCACAAAGAATCAAAAAAATTAATGGGGTTCTAGTAGTGAGGATGAGGAGGAATATGTGCCTGTAGATGATGAGAGCGATTACAATGAGTTTCCTTCCTCCACAAGACGCAGCTGACGTAACGTGTATGTTTTGCGAAGCACTTTTTTCAGAGGACAATCTTGGTAAAATATGGGTCAAGTGCTTCATGTGCCATTACGAGTATGCAGGGGCCGAAAAAGAAGAATATGTGTGTGACTTTTGCAAATAGTTTTTCCCCTAATAAAAAATAAGAAAACTTGAGCAAATCAAACACATATGTCATTGCCTATGACTTATTTGGTTTTCACACAAATTTAAGACACATTTTTCAGGGTAGCCCATATTTAGGATCATTATTCAAACTACGCAAAAGTACAGTATTACATTATTTGTATATTTAAAACAGTTATATGTTTTTAATTCAATTTGGACCTTGGGCAGGTTATAAGTAACTAAATATAAGTGTTCTTACGTACCTTTGGAATTGAAATAGAATTTTTATTATTTTTATAAAGAAATACAAAATGGGTAGCCCATATTTGCATCCTTTTCTCTAATTAAGCAACAAATTAACAAAAATAACTTTATAAACCCTCATTTTAAAGGATTTTCTTTTCTTTAAGAAGCTTATGCTTTTTTAGTCAAATTTTGTCATTTTTCCATATAATTCATCAGTCTTCCCATATATATTTAAAATCAAATAGTTGTATAATGAAAAACATGAGGTTTACTCTTTGGCACATTTTGTTTATTACACAATATTTTTATCATTAAATTAACCAAAGGCAGTTGTTAGATACCTGTATCAAAGAGGGTCACGGGAAAATCGTTAGTGCCCTAGTCTAAATAAAGAATATGATCAGGCAATAAAAATTATATAGATCAAATTATAAAATAGAAACACGTTAGCAATTGAAGGGTTTGGTGCAAAAACCGGTCAAAGACCATTTTTGTCGAAATTGAGGTTATGGCATTTCTTGCCTTCAAAAATACCTCCGCACAGTTTTTAACAAAACCCACACACGTATTCTGTAAGAAATTCAATGTAGAATAACGTAGACGGTTATTGCACCGAACTTTATTTGAAAAAATACGATCCCGAGCAATATTATCTCTTAAAAAGGCACGAAAAAATAAAACCTACAGTAACGTATGATTACCATTATAGGTATTTCACAAGATTTTACTTTGTCATTTGGTTATCTAAAATCAGACACTTGTGCTGCTTGTTATCTGTTAAAAATACAACTTGATGATGCTTCTACGGATGAACTTAAGCACCAACTGAACGTTCAAAAAGAAGTTCATCTCCGGAAACCCAAGCGTTCTACGATGATTTAAAAGAAAAAACTGAAATGGCGCAAATCGACGAAACTGTGGATTTGTTACGATTATCAGCAAAATTTACCATTTTCTGTTTTGATTACGGGTGAAATATTTTATGCTAGGCAGATCTGGGTTTACAATCAGCTTTTTTACTCTTCTTCTAATAATAAACCAGTCAGTTATATGTTTGACGAAACAGTTGCGAAGAAAGACTCCATAGAAACTGTATCGTTTTTGTGACATTTTATATAGAAGTAAATTAAAAATTCTGTTACTGTTCTAAATATATTTACTGACAACTGTGGAGGGCAGAACAGAAATGCTATTATGATCCATTTTCTTTCAACTTTACCCAAGAATGGAAGATTTTCAAATATAGTACAGCATTTACCCGAGCCAGGTCCAGCTTCTTACCGTGTAAAATTTTGCATAAATTGAAAAAAAGAACTATAAGAGATTTTGTATGTACACGAAGAATGGTATCCATTAGTTGAAAGTTGTGGTAAAAAGTTCACTGTGGAACGTGTAACACAAGGCATGGTGTTTGATTTCAAAACATATCTCTAGGTTTTTTTTTAAATCCGCTGTGGTTAAAAAGCGCCCTTTTACTTTATCGAAATATACATTATTTATATATGATTCTGCATCCTCTGAGAATATTTCAATAACTGAAGCACATAATCCTTTCTTTTTAACGTCATATGCTATAAATAAAAGTTCAGGATCGATTATTGACCTAAACGGAGCTCCTCTGGCCTATAACGAAAATATATCACTGAAATCAGCAAAATACGATTCCATTACGCCTTTAGTGAAAATATATGTTCCCCCCTTTTGCTAAATAATTTATGATACAATCAAATGGGCAGATGCCGATTGCCAAAAAAATGATGATTCTGATTAGAGTGTTTTAGACTATCCTCTTTTATTTAATTTTTGATTTTCTGCATTATTACAGTGATAGTGTAGTAGAATTTATTATTGTATCAAGCACTTTGTTCTTAGGTTAGTTCTGTTATACCCAATAAAAAAGATTTTTTGCAAAAACATAGCATTTTTACTATTTTTTCAGACAATGTTTCCTATTTAGGTAGCAATAACCGTCTATCTGCAACATTTAACATCAACTTTCAATAAATAAACCAAAGTGAACATATGCATATATTGTTAGAAAAGATGAGCTTTTGGTTATAAAACAATAAAATTCACATAATTTCAACTATGCTCAATAACACGTTTTTCTCATTTTTCTCAAAACTATGCAATGTGCACGTCTACGGTTATTGCATCAAGCCCTTCAATTATTGTTAACTGGTTCATTAAAACTTTTAAGTAATTAAGTAAGAACAAAAAAAAATGCTCTATTTTATTATCATCATTAATTAAGACTTAATAAAGAACAGTTACAAACAATTAGAAAATTGTAACACGTTAGCAATTGTTTACCCGTTCATTAAAATATTTTTTAGTAATTAAGTACGAATTAAAAAAAATGATCTATTTATCGTTAGATAAGACTTTGAAAATAATAAGAAACATTGTTGACAAATAAATACATTCTAATTTAAAACAATGTATATATATATATATATATATATATATATATATATATATATATACAGTGATGAGTGCCTTAAGAACCGGCAAAATAACGCAAAAGATAGAAAATATAATACGTTGTGAAATAAAAAGAGATGAAAGTAGTAGAGGTGGGAAATAATCGGTAGAAACCTATAATTAACATTATAAATCGATAGTCTCACACCTTTAGACGTTAGCTTCGAGCTAAATCACCTCGGTCATAATTATTATGTGTAACGTATGTGTGACGTATTTCCATTTTTTAATTTCACATAACGTAAAAACTGATTGACCACAATAAAGCAAAAATATGAATAAAATAATTTAATAAATAGTAATTATTTAATCTAAAGTTTTAAATTATTAACCAAGAATAATTTCTATTATGATGTGATGAGTTTCATACACTCTTGTCACGGAATAATCACTATCCTTCGTGGATTAGTGGTAAGAATTCGACAAAGACGTCGCAGACGATTAGAGTTCAAAACCCACATGTGGTTTTCTTTTTTTTTTTTTTAATAATTTGAAATTATGCAGAGATCGTTTTGCTTTGAATCGTTAAACAATTTTGTCAGTCGTTACTAGTATTAGAAGTGTTTAAAGTTAAACACAAATATCTTATTGAAAAAAAAAGTATCGCCGTACTTTCGAAAATAAAGTAAAAATTCTTCAAAATTAAAAGAACGTTTAAAGAATGTTTAAATAAGTAAAAATTCTACAAAAATAAAAAAATATTGTAAATAAACGTATTTACAATATGTTCAAATAAGCCTTCATTAGCAGCCGAACAATATCCCAAACTGTCACTGAAGAAATATAAAAGTTTGATGGATCAGAGTTCAAGTCACGATGTTCTCATGCAGGCGCTCAGGGTTCAAATCCCACATGAAGGTTTTACTTTTTTAAAAATTTGAAATTATGCAGACATTATATCGTTTTGCTTTAAATCACTAGACATTTATTTCAGTTTTTATTAGAAGTGTTTATAGTAAATCATGAAAATCTTATTGAAAAAACAATGTCGTACTTTCGAAAATAAAGTAATAATTCTTCAAACATAAAAGAACGTTCTAAATAAATGTACTTTTAAAAATATTTAAATATGTAGACATTCTATAAAAATAAAAAAAATTATTCTAATGAAATGTATTTACAATAAATGTTTGAATAAGCCTCCATTAGCAGCAGAACAATAACCCAATCTATTATAAAAGTTTCGTCTAACATTAGTTGATGTTTCTGGACTAATACCTCTCATTCAATCAGAGATCTTTTCTCTTAATTTTTGGATAGAATTAGGCCTATCGTCTTCAATTCCATATAGCTTGGATTTGATATATCCCCACATAAAAAAATCACAAGGTGCAAGATCAGGTGATCTTGCAGGCCAAAAAATATCTCCGTGGCCACTAATCAATCGATTAGGAAAAGTCGCACTGAGATATTCACTGACGATGCGATAATTATGTGCGGGACAACCATCGTGTTGAAACCATATGGAATTGAAAGGTATTGGTAAATTACGAAGGACTGGGACAATTTAATTTTGCAGAAGTTCCAAGTATTTCCGCCCAGTCAACATACCATCTATAAAAAATGGACCAATGACATGATTCCGTATTATGCCTCCCCAAACATTTACTTTTCGAGGACGCTGGGTACGAGCGACATAAATGACGAGGATTTCCTCGAGACCAATACCGAGCATTCATTGAATTGTGACGGCCCTGCAATGAAAACGTACATTCATCCTTGAACAAAATGTTCTCTAAAAAATATTCATCTTGATGTGACATTTCCATTGCAGTTTGACAAAATTCTAAACGTCCATATTGATCCCCAAAGAATTGTTCGTTGGATTTATGAAGTTTATAGGGACGGTATCCATGTCTTTTCAAAATTTTACCTACTCTAAATCTTGAAATTCCATATTGTTCTCCGAGACGAGATGTTGATTGGGTAGGATTTTGCTTAATACTTGCAGAAATCAAAGTGTCCCTTAGTTCCAAATCTGAATTTACCTCCCTTCGTCTACGAACTCCTCTTGGAGTGAACACGGATCCATAAGTAAAAAAATTACGTATAATAGACTGAATTGTTGATCGTGCTGGAGCCGGCCTATTTGGAAATATATTTACAAATTGTTGTCTAATCATGTTGTCTAATAATCCATTCACATGCCAGACAACAATTTGCACTTTTTCCTCGACCGTTAAAACCATTTTCACGAATTGTTTTTTCAATAAAAAGTTTCTGTTTACCGTGCAAAAACACTTCTCGGTATGTTATTATTTTTGATGGCTTGATGATTTGGTTAGCTGTAAAGCAGGCAGCTGTTCGCGCGCATCCATTACAATGTTGTTAATTGTTTTGAAAATCATTACCTGTACAGAGGAATTGATATTAACACTGAGAATTTAGTGATGGATTTGGCATTAAACAGTCTTAACCGGATTATTTTGCAATCACAACGTAAGACTGTAAAACTGTAATTGAATTATTTTTTATTTCTATTTTTTAACATTGGAATAAGAATAAATTGTAAATAATGAGTTTTTCGAAAACTTTTTACCTAATATGTATCATATTTTCTATTATTTTTTGATTGACTAAAACAAAAATTTTATCCTTGGTGTGAATTGAACCTCCAATCTTCTTGTCACTAGACCACGTCTCTAACTATTACGCCAATTCTACACACAATTGTTTTAGGATAGAACATACATACCTTTAGTTTAATCAAATATTTCAGTTAAGTTATTTTTATTATTAAATAAACTTAAAAATTAATAATTTAAAATCGCTAATAATTAATATTTTTACTATAATATATCTTAATTTATTCAATCATTTATTCTAACATCAGAAATTATTAAAATAAAATATTTTCGAGGTCATCCGTATAATTTTAACTGAAGTGAAATAGCCACGTCAAGAACTAGCTTTATCTCATACTATCTCACAACTTAATCTGTCTTCTATCATTTCCGCTATTTTGCCGGGTGGTAAGACACTCATCACTGTATATATATATATATATATATATATATATATATATATATATATATATATATATATATATATATATATATATATATATATATATATATATATATATATATATATATATATATATACAAACAACACAGTTTATTAGGGTTGCAGTCAGAAAATTGGCCGATATGTTAATGAAACACTCTTTTGATTTTTTGTCTAGCTTTCGGAATGGTTCTGTTCCTTTTTGAAGACACTGTAATAAGAAAAATATGTAAATATTCATAAAATATCACAATTCTTCAGTGCAACTTACTAGTCGTTGAGATTATTTATAAATGCATTGACACTCAACATTAATAACACACATATAAAATATAAAATAATGGACAAAATACATTCTAAATTTTTTTAAAATTTAGGTAAAGATAGTAAAACTTAATTCATTACTTTTTTGTAGAAAAGTAGTCAGTATATTCAGAATACTGAAATCTACATTTAAACTTCGAGAGTGAGTCAGAGTCACCCGAAATTACGGTATAATTTTAACTTTAAAAATTACGGATTTACGGACTTTAAAAATATTAATATTTATTTAATATATGTATTTTTAGATCCACAGACTGAACCCAACAACAATGAAGAGTCTGGGGAAGAATATACTTTTTATACTCCGTTTAAATTTGAACCAGATGTACGCGGTCTTGGAAATTATTTATTTGATAGAATGAAAAAACATAGACATCATATAGCACAAGTAGGTATACTATAATATGGTATCAATAATATTGAAATATCAAAAAACTCTAATAGAGGAGTGCTCTGGAGGAGAAAATTAAGGACTCTGTAACGTTCGTCACTTTTTAATTATAATTTAAACATCAATAGTCTTTTATAAGAACTAATAGTTAGACAAACCATATTACCAGAGGAATTTCAATTTCATAAATATGATAGAGTGTGGCATGCGTAAAACAAAGATTCTTACTGGTCATCCTCTGGAACAGCCTACTAGCCAAGCTGCATTAAGTTTCACAATATTGTGTTGTGAGCACATCTCTTCCATTTTTGTTACATTGGCCACTTCATCTGCCAACTCCCTTTCTTGTTAAACTGGTGCTTACACTAAAGCCCACCCAAACAATTTGTGCTGCAGCTGTATTTATTTTTAATGCCACATCATGTATGACAACTAACTCTGTGACACTAATAACTATAAAAAAAGGGTTAGTATTCTTCTTCTTAGAGTGCCTGTCCGTTCCGAACGTTGGCGATCATCCTGGCTATGATGACTTTGTTGGTTGCTATATGAAATAGCTGCGTTGAGGTCCTTTTTCCCTTTTTCCTTCAATTTTACCTTGCAAAGTGCATTGAAGTAGCTCGTATCTGCCTTGATTTCTCATTATATGTCCCAAGTACTGCATCTTACGGCTCTTCACGATGTTGATAAATCCGTAGTTGTGTTCATCCTCCTTGGTTAGTATTAGAGGGGTGCAAATTAAGTGCTGTATGTTTTTTAGTGCCACATCATAAAAACATAAGAATATGTAAAACCTATAAATAGGTAACCTCTTTTTAGACCTACAGAATATACATACAAAAATTTCAAAAAAATCTGTCCAGTCGTTTCGGAGAAGCGGTATTAAATATTTTTTATAATTAGCACTTAATTTTACTTCCTTACCATTAGGTTTAAGTACAGGTACCAACGGTGTGCCCTACAAAGCATTTCCTACTTTCTCTATTACCCCTTCTTTCTCTAGCTTAAGCAACTCTGCCGTTACTTTCTCTCTAAATGTAAAAGGGATTTTGAAAAATTGGCCTAACATCTTCATCCACCTCTACATGAATTTGATCACTTATGTATTTACCCAATTCATAATTAAAAATTGTCCCTAAATTTTTAATAAAACATTTAATTGTGAATCAAAGTCAATTGGACGTAGTTATGCAGAAAGCTACCAACCCACAATAGGCTTAAATTCGTACTAAGCACATAAAGTTTGTCTATATGTCAAATATTTTAAACTGCAGAAACCTACCAATTAAAATTAATAACTGTTTTTGTATTAACCAATCCATTTTCTTAACCTTGTAAGATTTCGGTTTTTGCAGAAAAATACTAATCCACTTGGCTGGTATCAATCGTGATATAATGCGACCAAGCGGCTTGGTTGCCTTCTGCGTAAATAAAAATCTGAAATTGTTGACGCAACTGCGTTGGTTGGTAGTTTTCTGCATTATGGAATCTTCACATAACCTCAAAATATTGTTGTTTGGTGTATTTTGGGTCGTGATATTCATCCAGGTGGTTCGGAAGATGACGATGACTCTATTCGCGACACCAATTACGAAGCTTTAAGTGATTATTCTTGTAGTTCAGATTATGAAAAACATTATTAGAACAAGATCATGTCGTTGCTGATAGCGATTTAACAGAAACCACCTTAGAAAATAAAGTTTACGAGGGAAGGCCAAAAAAGTAAGAAAACGGAAATTTGACAATCAAAACAGGACAGAACTGAAAAAGAACAGGAGTAGCAATGAACAATATTACAACCATAAAGGAAGAGAAATTAAACCAAAAAAATTTTTAAATTACGATTGTAATTGCACTTTAAAATGTGCCGAACATGTACCTGTCGAGATACGAAAGTTAGAGTTTGAAAGATTTTGGTCATTGGGCTCATATGATTGCCAGGTGAATTTTATCGCAACGGGAGTACAGCAGCTTCAGAAAAAACGACTTTATGGTAGAAATCCAGAAAAAAGAAAATTTTCAAGGATCTATAAAATACAAGACAAAGTGGTATGCCGTGAAATGTATATTAAATCAAAGAGGTATTAAACAAGGAGGTCAAAATAAACTTCCAGAAGCCAAAATTCAGGAGGTAATTGAACAAATTAAGAAAATTCCAAAATATAAATCTCACTATCGTAGCGAACAAACAAGCGCTGAATTTTTGCCCCCGGAAATGACGATACAGAAAATGTATGAGCTGTATAGCCAAGAAACCGAAAAACCTGTAAGCATGCCATCCTATAAAAAAATATTGTACCAACGATTTAATTTGAAATTCAAGACACTCAAAAAAGATACCTGTAATACGTGTGATAAGTTGAAGATACAAATTGATAATGAAATATTCCAAAACAATTATACCAATCACCTGAAAGACGCAGAAAATGCTCAATATTTAAGAAGACATGACTTTCAGTTGGCTAAAGAAAATGAAAAATACGAATGCCTTACATTCGATTTAGAGAAAACATTACCTTCACCAAGAATACCGACAAACATTGTATTTTATAAAAGACAGCTCTGGGTATACAACTGTGGTATTCATAACGGAAAGCAAGATCAAGGATTCTGTTACGTTTTGTCTGAAGGCGTTGCAGGAAGAGGGGCTCAAGATGTAGGTTCTTGCCTTCTTAAACATATAAATGCTCACATAGAAAAAGGCGTCCAACATCTCATTCTCTGGAGTGATTCATGCGGCGGTCAAAATCGGAATATTAAGTTAACTCTTATGTTAAAAGCTTGTATTTGCCCTCCGAATATGTAAAGGTAATCAAACAATGTCGAAAAAAAAACCTTTTGTGGTAACGGAACTGAACAAACTGAACTGAACAAACTGTGTCAATATGATTGAAAAAAAAAAAATCGTCAACAGAAAAACAAGCATCGACGGACAAAAAACAAACTGGCTAAAAATAAGATCGATTATGTTAAAAAAAGATGAACCATTCTTGGTGACTGTTCAGCACGATTCGTTTGACGCACCTGTACATAAGATTGATATTAAAAAGAAGAAAGAAAGGAACAGCACAATAAGTAAAACTGAAGACATTTTTTTAATGAGTACGCTATGGCCCAATGGTAAGATGATTGCTGCAAAAAAAATTGCAAATCTGAACGAGATAATGCACCTTATCCCATCAGACTGCCAAGATTTCTACAAAAAAATACAAGGAGATGACAACATTGAGGAAGATATCGATGGGTATAATGTAGCTAGTCTTGATTTTGAACTTGAAGATGTTTCATAGATTTTTTTTTAATAAATGATTTTTCTTTTGTATAGATCTTCCGAATTATATTTTTTTTTAATAATACATAATAATGCAGAAAGCAACCAACCCCAAAAAAAATTGCTGTATTTTTCAAAATATTGAAGAAAACACTTTTCTTTTACTTTTACTTTGTTAAAAATGAGATATTTTGTCAGATGAAAATAAAAAATTAAATTTTTTAATTAAGCTGTAATATATACTATTAATTTACTGTTAAAAAAACGATTAATATCGATTTACTCAAAACTCTACTTTTGAGGGTTGATAGCTTTCTGCATAACTACGTCCAATTTCATTTATATTTATTTCATTAATCATTAATTACTAAAACTTAATTCATGATTTCAGAAATTGACTTTTGTTCCCTTTGTGAATAAATTAAATTTTATAAAAACATCTCTGCCTAATAGTGCCATAGTAGCTCCCTTCACTACTGTCACCTATTATAGTTTGTACCTTAATTTTACTATTTGGTATCACTACTGGTCGATCATAATACTTTAATTTAATCAAACTTGGTTTTAACTCTACTATTGAAAAACATTGCGTCTACATACCACAAGAAATGCAAGAAACACCAGCTCCTGTTTCTATCCATAGCAATAAGTTTTTGATTTATCCAAACGGTTACTGACATTCATTTATACAGGGTGGTCCTTAAGTAATTGTACAAACAGAAACTGTAGATTCTGCACTTTAAAATATTACGATTTAAGCCAACTTGCTTTAATAAAATATTGATATTAAGAAAGATACAGGACGTTAAAGTGAAAATTTAACATTTTATTTTTCGCTATAAGTTTTACGTTTGTAAATATTGTTAGACAAAAATTTACAGTTGGATGCTTCTGAATAGGATAAATTATAATTGTATACTTACTTTAATGTAACTAATAGAGGGCGCCACATATGCCACATGTGTGGCATAAATTTTGCTCCTAACTTTTTTGATCCTTAAGTTAGCTCTATTTTTGTTAAAAAATATTAAAGATACATTATTTTTACAAAGAAAAGGTATACCTGTTAGTAACCTGAAAATTCAACAGTTTTTGAGATAAAGGCATTTTATAAGTCAGCTGCACAATAATTCTTAGTTTGATATTTTTGCGGTAAAGCACTGAATACCTGTAGATAAGCATAATTCGTAGTTTATTCTTATTAAAACAACTCAAAGATGATAATGTAACATCACAAAATGCTTTGGTATGGGTTCTAAATGTCTTATTGGAGAAAATATATTTCATCTTCTTTAGGTGCCGCGTCCGTATTCAGACGTTGGCCGTCATCATATTTACAATTTCCCTTTGCTATCGCTTCTTAAGTTTCTATAATGGCATTGTATTACTTTTTCTCTAGTGTAAAATACTAAAAACCCAAAATATGTGGTTTATGTAAGATGGTACACCACCACCAGGTTAGAACATACTTAAATACAACTTTTCTAAAAGCTGAATTTATCGTGGTAGTCATATTCCTTGGCAATCTGGTGAGATATTAATATAATTATTTAATTCATAAAAAAAATCCGAAAAGAATACTTCTTGTTCATTACGTAAATTGTTTACCCATTTTTATTAGGACAAATAGAAACTAGAGCACATGTATTGAATAACACATAATAATATGTGTCTTGTTTCATAATACTTTTGCTACAAATCTAACCTTAAAGACTCAGCATTTTTACAAAAATATCATCGTTGTCCTAATAACCGATATTGTTATAAATATAGTAAATACACAGGCAATTTAGTTCGGCATAATATTAGTTCGTTAGTAAATCATAATAGTCCATTTGTTCGAGATGTAATTATAGTTACTCGTAAGCTGTAACGTGACCATATAAATAAGTAATGTCATCGATAGGTTATTCCGTGTGTATATAAGTAACCAATGAACAAGATACATCACAATTTAATACATTATTTCACTTCCGCGACAAATAAGATGTAGTTCCTAATATACCATAAGATTTGGATATGTATCCAAAATAATATATTCATCCATTATACATTATAGCCACCACGTAGCCCCGAATTTAATCCGCTTGATTTTGGTGTATGGGGCGCATTAAAACAACGTGTCTATAAGAATCCCATAAACATTCGCAACCAACTATGGGAAGAAATAAATACTGTAGCAGAGCAGTTTCTTTTGAACCAATAATGCTATTTAATATGAGACGATCTTTTATGGAATATATTGACAAATGAATTTATAAAAATGGTGGACATATCGAACACTTACTTTGACAAAAAGTTATGTCATTTAGCTTAACTATTTCTTAATTTGGTTTGTAAACAAAATGTTTTGATTACGACTTTAATTTAACATAAAACGTAAAATGTTTGATGTAAAATCCTATTATTCTGTTATTTTGTCAAATCCTATTATTAATTTTTCTGCTGGTATATTTATTTTATTTAATATTTCGTTAACTATTAACTTTAGTTAAAGGTATTTTATACCAAAATTCAGAAGTATTAATGTTTTTGTCTATTTTTTCTTCGTTGCCTGGAGTAATTGCCTTATATCAGAATTATGCAGCTGATTTTTAAAATGCGATTATCTCTTATTAAGTTATTATTAAGTATACCTTTTTTTTGTTAAAATAATGTATCTTTAATATTTTTTATCTCAAATATAGGTAACTTAAAGAGCAAAAAAGTTAAGTGCAAATTTATACCACATATGTGGCATAAGTGGCGCCATCTATCAGTTACATCAAAGTGTGCATCAAATTATAATTTCTTATATTTAAAAGTACCCAGCTGTAAATTGTTATTCATAAATGTTTACAAACATGAAAGTTATAGCGAAAAATAAAATTTTAATTTTGCACTTTACCACCCTGTATCTTTCTTAATATTAACATTTTATTAAAGCAATTTGGCTTAAATCGTAATATTTTAAAGTGTACAATCTACTGTTTCTTTTTGTACAATTACTTAGGGACCACCCTGTATAAGCGTCAACACTATAAACATGTACCTGCAGCATTTCCACTATACTATCTACCTCTGAGTTATTGCCCTCAGCATCTACATCATCGGTTTCTATGTATTCTATAAAATTGTTTCTTCTAACTTTATATGCTGCAGCAATATGCCCTACTTTTTTGCATTTTTTACAGATAAATTTTCTAAAATAAAAAAAGGTTATAATCATGATCGGACTTATTACGATAAAAACACAAATTATCCCTTTTATTACTCAAAGATATCCTATTAGTCTTAGTTTGATCTAATGAACTTGGTTGTCTTAGTGGAATTTTCTTACCACCTTCCCTTTTGGCTTCTGAATAATTTATGTTCACTCCTCTGGATTCTCTCAAAGTTGCTTCCTTTGCCAGTACTATTTCTAAAAGATCTTTAAAACTCGGACTAATATTGGGCCTGGTTTTATTCCAACTACAAATTTTTCTTGTGCTCTATACATTAACTTATCACCAAATTCACATGGAGTTGCCATATTGTTAACTAACTTTAATATTAATATACCATTTATTTATAGTTATATCTTCCTGTCTCAATGTTTCAAATTTTATTCTTCTTCTATAAATTGCAATGCGAGGTTTAAATTGACTGTTCATTAGTGCCATAATATCATCAAATGATTTCTCTTTTGCTTTGTTAGGTGCACATACGTTTTTCAGCACTTTGTAAATGTCTTTACTGAGTAATGTTAATCACACAGCTTTTCTTCAAATATTTCAAAATCGTCAGTACTTTTAAACGTTGCTAATTATTAGGATATATTATTAAGATATATAATTATTAAGACTATTGTACGTTGCATGTACAACTGTTATGAACTGTGATCCAAGTGGCACCACGGCCCTCTTTTCCACTGTTTTACACTTTTAGCAATGTCAACACTAAAACCTGGTATTTGGCAATACCAAAAATAGATGTAAAATTATTTTATTGGGTACATAATCTTATATAACACTCAATAACACCCTATGGTAAGAAAAAGCAGAAGCCAGGGGGAAGCGGTTTTTGAATTTGTTGCCTAGAAGCAACATTTCCAGCCAAGAAACATTATTTGGCACTAACTTCACTAATGAAGATCTCAAAATTTAGTTAAACATAATATGTAAAGAACTGTTTAACAAAAGAACATATTATTGATTTAATATAAAAACTTTTTCTAGAAAGTGCCCAAGACTAAAAAATTATAAATATAAGATATAATTCTAACGGTGGAATGATAAAAATTAATTTTTGTTCGGTGTAAAACGAAGCCGCATGTTACATTTTTCACACTAAATCTTGTAGTGGTATAAACACACAAACATAAAAGTTCACACTTTTTCAATTTTACAAAATCTACATCTTCTTTTAGTGGTATAAAGTGATCAGTAACATAACGCATCTGTTCCGGTAGCATCATCCGGTCTTAAAGTAAGGGGATGGCGATTTAGGTTACCTGTATTTTCCGTACTTGATGGACGGCCTCGCTTCACTTGATCTTTCCAGTGTTGAACAAATATCTAACTAGTTCCATTCTAAACTTCTTGAGAGGCATAAAATTTAGATAATTAGCTGTACTGCCATTTTGATTTAATATCCATGCATTTATAATACGTACATCTAAAAGCCAGGTAATTATTGGAAAATTCCATGTTTTACTACGACGCCGACGTGGACTTCTATAAACACCCAATAAGGAGTTTACTTTATCCACTCTACCCATGTGTTTATAGTATTGAGTGATCAGATTTGGGCATGGCATATTTACTTTTCTTGTATGTACTTTAGGAATATCTTTATATATGGTTGACTGGTTCAATTCCACCACCAGTACTAGCCAGAAGTACACATTTGCTATCTGCCCATTTGACAACTGCCAGTTTGTATAATATCCTTTTGTTCATTGAATGTATAAACATAGGGACCCCTGCCACGTTTAAGCAAAACCTTATCAGTATCCAAGATGCAAATTATTATTCTATTTGAGCGAATATTACCCAAGCTATATACCTATATATATATATATATATATATATATATATATATATATATATATATATATATATATACCTATATATACATATATATATATATATATATATATATATATATATATATATATATATATTGCACAAAAAATCATTGAGATGTGGGGGGGCATCCAATGTTTTACATAGTGCAATTTCTGAAGATGTAACGAAACCTGAGGATTGTTCTTCTTCAGAAATTTGATTAATAGTTCCCTGTAGTTGTGAAAACGTCGAAGCTCCTTGGTAGAGAATGAAATCGGCAATATATCCTGAAACACCTGCCCTTATAAAAAACCTGCAACCCCATGTATGAGGTTTATGTCGTATGTATGGTCGTAAATTGAAACTGCAGGTACCTTTGTACGCAACCATTGTCTCATCTATGGAATAGTGGTTTTTGAACTAATACTTATAACAATTTGTAGAAATATGACCTGAAAGGGGACGAATTTTGAAGTAGCGGTCTTTTGTTTCTAAAGTTACTTCTAAATTATCATTGAAATCGATCAGTGTTCTCAGTTTTTAATATTTTTTGAGGGACATAACATCAGCAACAAGAGTAATTCTTGAAGAAGTGATCGAATAATCCCCCCAAGTATTACCCCCATAAAAATCAAAATGAAAAAAGTCGGTTATTTCGGAAGTGTTTATGTTTAAAGAAACTTACACCAGTTTTTTGTGTACTGTATAAATTCGTCTGGTATAAAATATTCTTTATTAGATTTAGTGAAAAAAGGTCTCGTAAAATACTTAAGAGGCAAGGTTATTCCTACTGCATTATTGTTTATAGTTCGATTCTCGAATCGAATGGTCTTTATATCACTTTCAGACCAGTGGTTCTTCATAATCGTTTTTTTTTTTCATTCGTTTGATTAACCTCTTTTTAAGTTACTAGTTGATGATTATAAGGGTCATCATCTTTATCTGAGTGTGAGGCCATTTAATTTATATTGATGTTTTCAATTACTTCATCATACTCCTCCGTGTCAGAAAAATCGGAAAGATTAGGTAAATTAGGAAAGAAGGTAGTTGATATTTTATTTAAATTTTCATAGTGAAATCTTATACTGAAAAAAAAAACTCAATTACTTCTGTGATTTTTATTCGACAAAATAATATGATTATTTACCGTATACAGCAAAAGTAGCACATAATTACACTAAAACAACCTTTGTTTTTACACAAAGTAAAAAGCTAACCTCAGAATACTCCCAACACACGTTTGGCAATAACAACTATGACACACCCACTTAAACGTGGACCTCTACCGGTATCCTTTGTACTTAAATTTTTTTTTCGAATATCTCTATTGAATGTTAGATGTCGCCACTAACACGACCTGTTTCTTACAGTTATCATTGTCGCATAACAGCAATATATAATAGAAATTGACTCAGGTGCTTAGGTATAAAGATGCTGTTGCCTAAGAGCAACAAAACCAGATACCGGGTGAAATATATACAATCACTTTTCCAGTTACCTCGTCACCAAATTAGTGTAATGTGGCGGAAGTATATAAATGATTAAACATAGTTTTATGCAACTTGTAAGTATTTTTCACTAACGGAGAAATAACAGTCAAAATCTTTTTCATTGAAATTGGCATTAGATATGATGGTTAACTTTCTTTTTTTTTTCTCTATGGCCCTTATAATATACTCTGAAAAAATATGAGTACAATATTACCCATTTCTTGTTTTAGTATATTGCTGATACCGAGGAAGAGCAAACCTACGGTGAACTTTTACAGCGTTGTGTACGCACAGCCTGTCATCTCTCAACAAGAAATTTAACGAACGACGATGTTGTTGTGCTTTGTTCTTACAATCACAAAGAAGGTGTAGTGCCATTCATTGCTAGTATATTCTTAAATATTCCGGTAGCATCTATGGATCAAACATTATCCATTTTGGAAACGGTTTATTTGCTGAAAGAAGTAAAACCCAAAATCATTTTCGTAGTCCTTGAAGGTTTGGAACTTATGGAAACTTCAGTTAAACAAGCAGGTAAGACTTCCTTAATATTTTACTTTTTATCTAACATAATCATACCGCTTGTAATCATTGAACGACCCATCAGAAACGTTGGGTACTAATGGGTAACAATATAACTACCTTCTAAACTTGGGAGCCAATGTAGAACAATAAACCTCACAACTTTCTTTGGGAGCCAATTGTTAGGCTTCCTCTAGCTCAGTCCTTTAGGCGTGAGAACGTCTTATCTTAGAAGTAAATCTGAACAATGAGTTTGGCTGGCAAAAATAAACCGAGATATTATCTAATGATATTTACTGTACATAAAAAATATAAAATAAATTTTAATATTAAAAATCTAGGCAAATCTTGCCTATAAGCTTTACAAATATAAAATATGATATTTATGACATCACTGGATAACTCGTTAGCTTCAACGGATTACAAAATATAGTGAGATGCCGGTATCGAGCCCTTTTAGTTCTGAGCAGCTATTACGTTCTGCATGTTCTGTATTCAGCATCTGCTGCAGTTTTCATCCCATGTGTGTGGTTAAATTCCTCACAAAAAAGGGTGGTTAAAAGTTAATTAGGCAAAAAAACTAAAAAATTAACCATTTGTTCGTTCGAAATAATTATTAAATAGAAAATAGCAAATTGGGAAGGATAAAATGGATAATATAATTATTAAAAAAATTAGTTAAATTATAATAAAGATAATAACTGCATATTGGATGAATTTTAAAGTTAAAAGAAACATGTGTTGTAACGAAATATATATTGCCTTATTCAGGGTACGAACATAGGGGTAGAAATAGGGGACAAAAACTATGGGGGCGAAGATATGGCAAGCAAAATAATTCGAAACGTATGCCAACGGCACTCAGGGGGTTGCTGGAGAGCTGGGGTCGTGGATAAGTTGAAATAAATGGGTCGGATTGGGGTATCTACACAATGAATGAAATAAAGGGGTACTTACTCAAATCTCCTGGGCAACTGGGCAAATAAAACAACAAGGAAGGGCTTCTAGCAATTTAGAACAAGGGCGCCGCTTTGAAGGATCCTAAACTTGCTGGAGGAAAGAAGAAAAGGGCTCTTCCTTCCTAAAAAGTAAACACACAAAAAAAGGTTAGGAGATTTTTCTAAACTAAAATAAACAAAATGGTTGGAGCAATAAATTAAACATTTATTTGTGTCTCTAACAAACAGTTACAAAAATATAAATGGCTCAAAAAATATACTATATAAATAGTTGAAAAATACAGAATAAAAAAACTTACATGTGTCCGTTTACAAACTCTGTTTACAAAGGGGTTGGAGATACTATAAAAACTTACAAATGTTACCGCCAGAGGTTAACCTTTTTTTTTAACAAATAAATATCGAAAATAATAAAGCTGGCTGTCATATGTTAACATTAAATAAAAAAAAAGGTAAAATGACAGCTAAGTTAAACCATAAAATTTACAATTTATTAAATATTACAAATCCTTTTAAATTTTAATGAAAGCAATTATTAATAATTATCAAAAAAAAGAGTCTGTCTTTACTTTAAAATTTAAAATGTTAATTGTTACCTTAATTTCACTTGTTTCACTTAACTTTCAAAAAAAAACTTGCTACTTTCTCTGGGATTGGAGCTGCAAAGGACAAAACTCTCAACTCGAACAAAAGGAAACCATTTCCATACTTAGGCAGGAACGATTGAAACAGGAACTTGGTGGAGGAAATCAAGCTATCGACGGGGACATTCTATATAATACTTATTTTACAAAATTTCTTCAGTGCCGGTGCACAAATCTTATAGTGATTACTCTGTTTTAAACTGCCATATTTCAAAGAGTATTATCACCTTAACCGGTCTTACAACATAACAAAAAGAAATTGAATCGACTCGCGATTCCTAATTACTCAAACATCTTTTCTGTCTCAGATATATCGCTTGACTCCTCTTCGTTAGATTTTACAAATTCGACCAAAATAAATTTCCCTTTACGTCTCACAGCTAGTTTTTGCCTACAAACTTAAAACAAACAATCTACCCTCCACTTGACCTAGTTCTTAGCAACGAACCGACAAAAAATAATCTCGAAACATCTACTTTTAAATTGGGTAACTGGAAATTTTTTACCTCACAATACATACAGAGAATAGGGGAATAATAATGTAAACAAAGACAAAAAAAATATTCTCAGTTAATACGTCTTAGAAAAACCGTATACCTGACTTGCAATATTATATTAGGGGACTCGAATGTAAACAAATCGTTGTTCAGCGACAAAAACAACTTTTTAAATATTCCAGTTTATTGCGTTTTAACGACGAAAGATAAAAAAAACTCTTTTTTATATTCTGGGGGCATCATGAAATATAATCCTCTAGGCGACAAAAACTTGTCGAAATAGATAACATAATTCAAATTAACAAAATGGGATTTAAAAGTACACATAGACAAAAAATATATCCAGCGTTATTTACGCATTAAGGATTTTCGTAAAAGACAAAAACAGATTTTTTGGCAATCTTTATGCGTTCTGACGAGATAAACGAACAGGAACGTATTATAAAATTTAAAACGCTACAGTGTGAAAGAGGTTATGTATAAATAAAAGAAGTCAAATTGTAAATCATAAAAAGACACTGGAAGTTGGTTAAATATTAAATATAACCTACCCCAAAAAAAAAAATTTAATATTATAAATTATTTCTCAATCCAAGCATGCCTTTTTATAAATAAACGATATTTATAAAAAACATACCACTACAGAATTGTGGCAATGACAGAGAAGTGACATGACAAAGCACAGTTGCCAACTAACAGATATACTGCATATTGAAGTGGGGCATAGAAATTTATATATTCCATGTCTGTGATATAGAATAGAGTGGAGTTAAATATAGGAAATATGACTGAAATAAATGAAGATTAAAAATGAAAAGTAAAGATTAAATATGATATTTAGTTGATTGAAGAGTTGAAAGAAGAATTGGACGCCAACTATTTTTAGAATAAAAATCGTATAGTAATAGATAAAGTTAACAAGTGAATAAAATCAAAATAAATTATAGTAAAATAATTATTAAAAAAAATTACAAACATGTGACCTTTATAATGTTACACACTCCTACCACCCATCACAAAAATTTCGAACACAACTGAGAAATTTTTCTCAAAGAAAACAAGTAGACAATGTTCTCCCCAGGAAAAGGGTATATATGCAGTAGTAATCTGTAACAGCTAATTAAAAATAATTAGTTTAATATTGAAAATTAAGTAATTATGAAATATTAATTTTAAAAATTTAGAGTAAAACTCAGTTAAAAATTATTTAATCGAAAAAAAAATTGATATACTTTAAGCAAGTATATAATTAATTTCCAAGTAAAAAGACATTGTATAAAGTTCAAGTAATAATAATCCGGTCAATTTAGATATAAAACTAGTGGTGAAATAACGAAAATTCCCAGAAAGCCAAATATTGCTGAAGAGCTGGGATTTACCATTACATATATAGTTTTAAAAATCCCCATCGATCGTGTGTTTGCTACAAAAGTTATTTGGGATAAAATGTCAAAATTTGAAGTTTTTTGGATTTTTGTCGAAAACGGTAAGTTTTATCAAAAAAAACCTCAAACCAAAGTTGTAGATCTTAAAATTCTTTTAAATTTAAATAGCCTTTATGATTTTTTTTCTAAAAGTTACCATTCCTAAGATATTGCGATTCTAAGAGTCACATTATACATGGTATGTACATGTAAGCCATGTATATACATATCAGGTACTTCAGACAAATGTAAATACCTATTTGTATTTCTTTTATATATAATATACTATTTTGAAAACATTTATTCTAAAGATAGTCAGCTCCTAACTGAATTCCTTCTACTAACGTGGCCTTGAAAAATATCTGGCTATTCTATTGGCCGTAGGTCTAGTTCATATACATGTTTCTTCTAGTGCTAAAGGTTTAGTTCATGTGAAGATACGTACTTATTACAAGCGACTATAATTTAGGTTATTTGTGCTATTTTATAGCTTCAAAAATGGCTCAGTTTTGCTTTATTTGCAATAAAATTTTAAGTGAAGATAAAACAGTTGTGGTTGATCGTGAAATGGCAAATTTAATAGAGGCTATTGTCGCGAGAGGTGATGAGTTTACGGAATATTTAAGAACTCAAAAATCCATTACAATACACATGTATTGTACCAATACAATAGAGGAAATAACCAAGGTATAGGAGGCGTAGACTTTTTGCTACATAAGAGAATTGAAAACTTGGTAACTAAATTCCAAGCGATTTCTAATAGTTATCTATCTGGTAATAAAACTAAATCGTAGATACAGCACTCAAATAATCCACTGTTATGCACCAACTTCTTCTGCAGATGATGAAGAGGTAGAACAACTTTATGAAGACATTCCAAGAGCCAGAAACTTAGAGAAAACATATTACGTAATAATTACGGGAGATCTCAACGCTAAAATAGAAAAGAACGAAAATAACAACGACATCTACTATACAAAACCCCGGAAAAGACCATAGAACAATTCTAAACGTCGATTCGGAGCCTCTCCCCAAAATAACTTCTTCGGAAATTAGACATGTCTTACAGCAAATGAAAAATAAAAAGCTCCTGGTGAGGATCATATAACGTCTGAAATGTTAAAAATGGGCGGCAACATCGTTGTAAAGGTTGTGGAAGTTTTGTTGAATAAGTGTCTAACAGAAAAAAGAATAGCCAGTCTGTGGCTGGCAGCTTGGCATAATAACCAACCGCATAACACAAAAACTTGATTTATATCAACCGGTTGAACAGGCGGGATTTAGAAAAGAGGCCTATGTCCAGCAGTGGACCAATTGAGACTGAAGAAGAAGAAGACACATGGATTGTAGAAAATCATACGCCCGGAAAACTTTAATCGCTGCAGTGAAAAGACAACGTGAAGAGGAACAGGCTAGTACTTCAAAAATAAGTCCACCTCGTACTAGAACGCGAGTAAGTGAATCAAATTTTTGTTTTAAAAAATACTTTTTATTTTGTGGCAATAAAGTCAATGAAGAAACTGAGAAAAAAAAACACAGCTTCTTCGAAAAAAAAATTGTAACGTGACTACACTAAAATTCAAAGATCATCATTATCAGTGGCATTACAGCTCGTTATGAGCCAAAGCCTTCTTCAGAACAATCTTCCATTCGCCCCTGTCTCTGGCAACTCTTCTACATGCTTTAACTCCGATGGATTTTAGATCATCCTCTATGTTATCTTGATACCTAAGTTTTGGTCTTCCTTTGGCTCGTCTTCACACTGGTCCTATTCGGTCGAAAATTTTTCTGATCGTTGCATCTTCATCTCGCCTAATTACATGTCCTATCCATCGAAGGCGTGCTAATTTAATACATTTTACAACGTTAGGTTCCCCAAAACTTCTGTATAACTCAAAGTTGTAGCCCCTACGCCACAAATCCTGTTCTTGGATTCCTCCATATATTTTCCTTAGAATTTTTCTCTCGAAACGTTTAAGCAATTCTTGGTCGTTCTGTGTAAGTGACCACGTTTCAGACCCGTATGTTAACACTGGCCTTATTAGTGTTTTATATATGGTAACTTTAATTTTTCTGGGTAGTTTTGGGGCCATATGTTTAATCAAGCCATAATAGCACTTATTGGCAAGCACTATTCTTCTTTTAATTTATTCGCAGACATTGTTGTCTTTGGTCAGCAGTGAGCCCAGGTAGACGAAGGTGTCCATACCTGCCAGTTCCAGATCATCAATTAATAGTCTAGGTATCTGGTTGCCTGATCTAGTACAATACATATACTTGGTTTTCTGTGCGTTTATGTTTAAACCCATTCTAAGTGCAGACGCTCTTAGTGATCGAAATGCTTCGATGAGAGATTCTGTGGACCTAGCAATAATGTCTATGTCATCTGCACATCCGACCACTTGTACAGATTTATTAAAGATGGTGCCATTCGTATTAATATGGCACTCTCGAATTACTTTTTCTAGTGCAAGGTTAAATAAGAGACACGACAGTCCATCTCCCTGTCTCAGTCCATTTTTACAATGGAAGGGTCTGGAAAAGTCGTTTTGGATTCTGACTATACTCTCTACGTCTGTGAGTGTAAGTTCCGTTAGTTGAACAAGATGAAGCGGCATTTAAAATTCCACCATAGCCTGTAAACGTTTTTGTCTGTTGACTGAGTCGTATACGGCTTTGAAATCCACGAATATGTGGTGGGTGTCGACTCCGAACTCAAGCGTTTTCTCAAGAATCTGCCTGACTGTGAAGATTTGATCCGTTGTTGATTTATTGGGTCGGAAACCGCACTGGTAGTTCCCATTTATTTGTTCAGCATAGGGGATTAATCTTCTGTACAATACGTTGGACAATACTTTGTATGCCACGTTAAGTAGGGCGATGCCCCTATAATTATCACATACCATCATATCTCCCTTTTTGTGAAGAGGGTGCATTACACCTAATTTCCAGTCCGCGGGCGTTTCCTTCCGTTGCCAGATTTTGGTTACTAATTTATGCATGTGTTTAAAAAGGGTGTCACATCCATTCTTAAATAGTTCGGCAGGAAGATTGTCCAAACCAGGAGCTTTGTTATTTTTCAGTTTTGAAATGGCTTCTCTAATTTCTTCTTCAGTGGGGGGCGGCTCTTGAGAGTTTTCATCCATTTCAGGCAAAGTAATTTCTATTTGGTCTTCTTCACGACTATCGCTAAGCAGATCTTCAAAAAATTCAAAGAATTCCTGTTAAAATTAGCTAAAAATTGTTCTGATGATGTTTCAAAGGTTGTTCTTGAACGTATTAATTTTACGTATGATTCATTCGCTTCTGATACAAAATATCATGAGAGTTGTTACAAATCTTTCTTAAATCCTAATTCTGTTGCTAAAATTGGCCGTCCACAAGATGAAACTGTAAGATCTGCGATGGAGAAAATTTTTCAATTCAAAGAAACGAGTGATGATTACCAGTTATCATGCATCATGACTGCTGTTCGGCCTAGAACCTTTAAATCTAAACTACAGCTGGGTCTTTCAGTTTTTTTTTCATCGGCGATTGGGTTCGTTTACTGTTCTTAAAGTAAAACAAGTAACTATGATTCAGCAGCAGTTTTTAGTTGTCAACCTCATATTGTACCACCAGAAACAGGCACATTCATGTAATACGTTGCAGACATAAATTTAATGTAATAATTAATACTTTGGACTGTATTATAAGAAAAGTCGATGCAACAAGTAACTGAAGTTCTTTTAGCGAAAGATTTTGCAGCAAAGGCTCTTTTATCTATGCAGGTCTATCAAAACACTGGCATAGTTGAATACAGCAAAATAAATGTGCAAAATATTATAAAAGTTAATCTAAAGAGTATTTTTTGAAAACAGTTGATGTGACATGATTCTAAGGCAAATACAAAAATTTTTCTTTATTTGATTGGAATGGTTATATTCAATGCGTGACAAGTAATGTTATAGATTTTTCCAAGTCAAAAATAACATTTTGCTGTTTGTTCATCAACCAGCAAGTAATTAAAATAAAATATACACAACTATTCTGTGCTTTAGAGAATGCTAAACGTTATAACCACAAGTATGTATAATTACTTTTAATTAACCTCTTTATATATGAAAACTCGCGAGGTTGTATGTGCTGCCCCTAAAGGATGTAAAGTATCGAAGATTATAATAGACTAGAAGAATTTTATTTGTGCTTATGTTATTTTTGGAGCAATCGATTATATTATGCAAGAAAGTGGTTTAAAGGAAGTACTCGCTGAAGTTATTTCATCTAAATCTTTAGAGAAAATACTTAATTACCATGCTTACGCGAGGGCAGTTCGAGCTCATACAATACTTTAACTCACTTTAACGTTAAGTATATTAAACAAACTAGCTATTGATGATGTAAGGGATGCAAATCTTATTATTAACGTTGAAAATATTCTAAATATCATTCTATCATAGTATGACATTGAAGAAGATGATAAAATATGTGGAAAATTACTTGATCAGTTTAATAACAAATGAATTTAATATCAGAAACGAGGCCAACAGCACAATTATGTGCGGTTTATGCATATGCTTTCTTCTTGCGGTATATTGCACCAAAAAAAATTACTTGCATTGATCAATACCGATACTTAACTTTTGTAAAAGTACACAAAACAAGAAACAAGTACAACTATCATGTCTTCTTCCAACATCGGCATCTGCTATTCAATACTTATATCGAGTATATTATTAAGTTCAAACATGGCTAGGCAATTAACTAAATCCAGAAGACTGGGGTTGGAAATTGATAGATAGTAGTCTGGAACCGAATAAAACTTTTCTCCCACCTGCTCCAGAAAAACTCCTCAAAACTATTTTTTGCAATTGCAAAAAAAGTTGTAGTGTCAAATGTGGGTAAAAAGTCGGATGCTGTGTTCTTCAGCGTGTACATATTGCACGGGTCAATCTTGCTCAAATATTTAGTTGAATATAATAGAGGAAGATTCATGTGATTTTAATGAAGAGCATAACATCCAGCAAGAGAAAGAAGACTTGACTGTTGAAGTAGACATGCGAGATGCGAGAGTATGAATCTGATTAAAATATCTAAAGAAATCCAAACAATACTTAACCCAATAATCAATAGCGCTATCAATAATCAACATCAGTAATAAGGTAATATCTAGAACTTGATGGGTATTGATTTCTTAAATTATCCTAAAATTGTGATGATAGTGGAGTAGGCCTACAGGGAAAACTATGGTAATAAAATGCGCCGAGTACACTACCTCACAGGTGGCGTGGAAATCTGTGCATATCATGTTTAATGTTATTTGTAGAATCGCGATATCTCAGGAACGGTAACTCTTAGCAAAAAAATGATAAAAACCATTTTTGTAGAAAATTTTAAGGTCTACAACTTTGACTATTAGGATTAGTAATGTTATTTTTGATAAAACTTAAGATTTTCGAAAAAAAAATTCAAAAAACCTCAAATTTTGACGTTAAATTAGAATAACTTTGTAGCACACAGACGATCGATAATATTTTTAAAACTTTATTGGTAATGGTATACCCCAGCTGTCCACCAGTATTTGGCTTAAGGGAATTTTTGTTATTTTAAATGTCTATATTGAGCGGAGTATAATCAAAACTCAAAGTATATAAAATAATGGGCAAATAACCAAAATCAGGTAAATATAAAACAGAAATTACATCTCAAATAAATAGAGAGCCACTAAAAATTCTAATGAATCAATCTCAAAATAAAATATTAAGTACTCGGGATAACTGACTACCTAAAGTAAGATAATGAGAACAATAAACATAAGTTAAGACATGTAGATAATAAAGTATAAATGCAATTAATGATAAATACTAAAACATTACTAACTATACTTGTATGTCAAATAAAACAAAGTTCTACACAAAAGAGAAAAATGAACTGCATATAACAAGTCCTAAAAGAATAAACAAGTAAGTTAGCAAAGAAAGAGAGATAGGTAATGATAGACAAAACAAAATTTGTTTTGTGTATTTAATGCTACTTCCACTAAATATAAACCAGGGATCTACACCAGAGAACAAAATAATGTATAAATATGACCTAAAAAAGACAGAAGATAACAGATGTCATTTTTGACCCGTTAGGCATAAATGAGTTTTAGACTATGCTATCAATCATAACCTAAAAAGGTTGATAAAGTTAATGAACTCATTTATGCGCAAGTATAAATGGTATTTAATATCCATAAAATTTAATCTATGAAACTTAACAGTTTATTAATTTTGTTACTATTTTTATAGGGCTGGACACCGAATTAGTTGTGTATGGTTCATCTGACGCTCACACGGAATTCTCAAGCTTTTTAGAACCTCATGAAAATGAAGACAAATTTGCTCCAACGAAAGTGGCTAGTTTGAAGGACACTGCTGTTATTATGCTTAGTAGTGGCACCACCGGCCTTCCGAAAGCAATTATTCTTAATCACTTGGGGCTTATGGAACAGCCATTAGCTGTACCGTAAGTTACAACTCTGCAACAGTGTACCTATGCATAAGTAGATGTATATTATTTTTAAACAGAATTCAGTAAACAGCGTAACGAATTATACCCTAGTGAATAACTAGCGTATATAATTAATAGGAATAAATCACAATTTTAAATGAAATAAATTATATTGAACGCTAATAAGAGAAATACAAAATTGTGAAAGGTGTTTTTTTAGAGGTATAGAAATGTAAGTTGGTAACACTTTTTTAACTGTTGGCCATTTTGACAGTTATCAAGTGATTTATGTTCGAGTTTTGTTTGGTATTTAAGCACGAATAGACTTGACGTATGAACAACGCTTTCAAATTGTACAAATTTATTTTGAAAATTGTGGTTCTGTTCGAAATATGTATTGCTCACTACCTCTATTTTATAGTCAACATAATAGACGATCAGAGCAAGTAATTCGATTAACCATGGAACGTTTTTGCACCACGTTTACTCTAAATCAGGGCTTCTTAAACTTTTGTCATTCACAACCCCATTTATGATTGCGAGTTTCTTGACGACCACATACAAATATAAAAGAAAAATAAATTAATATTTTTTGATGATTTATTTATTAGGTAACATTTAGAATTTGTTTTGAAACATACAAAAATCTAAAATTAAAAATTGCATAAAAAATTATAACATTGTATTTATTATAGTTTCAAAAATAAAAGTGGATTCTGACCGTCTCAATTCGCTCGAATATATTCAAGTAGTTGAGTGGTAAGTATTAAATTAAAATATAAGAAAAAAATTTAATGAGATGGATGCGCTTGTTTTTTATTGCATAACAAATCATATTTTGGTGGAATGTTTGAAACTGCTGAACCTAAGACCTCTTCAACATTTTTTAGCGCTGAACGATATTGGGATTTAATATGTGTTAAAGCTGAAAAAGTCGCTTCACGTAAATATGTGATGTTGAATGGCAGAAGTACATTTAACGCCATATCAGCGATTGTGGGAAATTCAGTTCTAGTTCCGAACCAGAATTAAGTCAAGGGCTTTTTTTTTAAATTATAGTTTTAAGTTTGAGTTACTCGAAAGTTCAGCAAATTCCTCTTGAGCTTCAAGTGGCAGGTGATCAATCTCACTTAAGCCAATCCAAAACGGCTTTTGAATCCAAACTATTTTTTGGAAATCAATATTAATTTAATATAAAATATGTACGGAACTGTATTTCTAGTGCTTTTAAGTGATCTACAATAATTTTTGCATAAATTTTCTCGATTATAAAATTGTCGACACTGGAAAATATTTCGAACGAATTTTTTTCGACCCTATTTTTCTAAATGTTAATCTTTTTAATAAAACTTTCAATTTTATCATTTGAAGTAAATATATCGCAATTTTTTCCTTGAAGAGACAAGTTGAGATCGTTTAACTTCGCAAAAATATCTGGCAAATAACACAGATTGGATAGCCATAAGTCATTTTAAAAAAAAAGCAGCAAGTTCACATTTTCGTTCGGTTAAAAATATTTCGATGTCGTCCTTTAATAACAATAATCTTCTTAAACTTTGACCTCTTGACAACCATCTTACTTCAGCATGTAATAACAAAGTTGTGTAGTTGGAATCCGTATCCTTACAGAGATTTAAAAATAAGCTGCTGTTAAGGGGATGGCTCTTAATAAAATTTATGATCTTAACAATGTCCTGAAGTACATCGTTCAATTCTGGTGCTAATTTTTTTGCTGCAAGAGCCTCTCGGTGAATAAGACATATGGTCATATTGAGCAGCTTGAAAAAATAATTTAAAACCAATGTTTTTGGTCGTCATCGCTCTTACACCATCTGTGCATATTCCACAGCAATGTTTCCATTCTAAACCTTCTGCTTTTCAAAATTCGTCAGATTTACAATATATGTCTTTCCCTGTAGTATGGTCTTCCATAGGACGACAAAATAATAATTCTTTTTCCACGCTTTCTTTATAAACGTACCTGACAGATACTAACAACTGAGCCAATTTAGCAAAAATGTTAGTTCCATCGCCAAAAATTATTTTGATCCTAAAATACAATAAATAAACTTGCGTGCATAGAAATCGGCCCACTCATGGACGTATAAACATAGATGGACCCAGCAATAAGATACCTTAAACACACACTGTTTTGAAGCTTCGATATTCCTGGACAAGAGGGTAAAGGGGAGTAAAACGGGTATCGATAGACTGTGATACTTCCTCAATGAGCATAAGCGTGCTTGAATTTTTACTCGCGGGGATAATTATTCAGACGTTAATAATTGGAAGTAGTAATAATGTATAAAAACACGTTTTTATAGAAAAAATAAAATACAATTTTATTTGCTTTAAAATTAATACAATAAAATATAGTTGAGCTCAAGTTAATTTTTTAATAGGTATCAAATAATCCTACGATGAAAAAACAATTAAAAAATATACATTTGTCAACTTTAAGTACATACCTATATTTATTGATAATGTGTTAAAACATATTTTTTCAAATTGTGACAAATTTGTTTTAA
Organism: Diabrotica undecimpunctata; assembly: GCF_040954645.1. Lineage (NCBI taxonomy): Eukaryota > Metazoa > Arthropoda > Insecta > Coleoptera > Chrysomelidae > Diabrotica > Diabrotica undecimpunctata. The sequence goes on along the minus strand of NC_092811.1, from coordinate 86,747,418 downwards.
TACAATATGAATAGATTCCTCGTAGTAAGGCTTTCTGCTACAAAATTATTTATTGATCATTCCAAAGCTCTTGCTGGCATTTGACATAAAATTATTTGCAAATATACCTACTTATTAAAAAGTAGGCGTGAAAATGTATAAATTATTGGAAAGCTATTTACCGAACAGAAATATTAAAGTAAAAATGGTAAATAGACATAATAGAAGATGTTGATATAGAAATAAATTTTATTGATTGCGAAATAAAACAGTCTTAGTAAGAACGCTTCTTATGCGCACGGTGTTAGCATCTAAAGTAGTCCTCGTTTCATGATGAATTCCAATTTTAAAATATTTCTCAAGAACCAATTTTAAAAGTTGCACAGAGTGACCATCGATTGCATCTTCATCATACATATGGTCACCAAAATGCTCATAGATTGATTTTGCGACATTTTTTATGGTTTTATTAATCAAAATATTCATAAGGTTTTTAACTCGTCTGTTGTAGATATTTATAGTTTTATTAAAAAATCTGAAATATTTTTCAGCTTCCTTACAAGTTTAAATAACCAAAAAGGATGCTTTTGAAAGGTTTTTATACTGTTTTCTCTGTTGAAGTTTAGAGTAAGTTTCATCATTAATCAATATTATTTGGAAACCTACATAGAAAAATAAATGAGTTTTATTCATTTCACTAATTTATTGTTAATTCATGAGAAATATTAAATTAAAAAGCTACTAAACAGATCTTTTTAATCAGATGATGTCTACATACAATTTAAAAATATCTATACTAATTTCATGAACTAATATCTTGTTCAATACATTAATTGATATGAATAAACCCAATGGTACGCCTATGAAAGACATATTTTAAAATGTAAACACACAGGCTTCCTCAGTTCGTCATCTTAAATAATGTAAACAAACAGTACGTACAAATTAAATGAGACATTGGGATGTAAACATTTCGTTTTTTTTGCAAATGCAAAACTGTAGCACCATTATTATAATTTATTTATTTCACTATTTACAAATATCACTTAAAATACAGCCAAAATATCGAAAAACAACTTTTCCTCATCTTGGGTAAAAAGTAAATAAACATGGACATGACATGGAACAGCATTTGAAGTTTGACGTAGAGCCATAAGACAGAGAAATGTAAACACCGTTGCCATTAATAAATAGGTTTCAGTGCTTCTACATATAAAATAATTGGTTGATATCTGTTATACGCTATTATTAAATGATATGCACACTATGTGCACACTTGATGTTTTAATTACAATTAAATATATTAATATAAGTAATAAATTATTATTTTGGTTTGATAGCACCTGTAGAGTATAAAATAAATATAGTAATATTTTCAGCGATACGTGAATAAGATATTTTAATAAAAAAATGTGACAACATTTGAAGGTGCTGAGAATGTGACCTAGTCAAATAATTTTGGCTTCACATTTTTATGTAAATAACTGAGTCCATCTGTGTTTATACGTCCATGGGCCCACTGTAAACTTTTGACTTTAACTATATTTTTTTCAAGATATATTCATCAGATCACAAAAACAAATATACTGTTTGAAAGACAATTTAATATGCTTTAATGTGAGTATAAATTTATGAAAACTTATTTCGGCTTCCTATGTTTAACATAGTGAAATGAATTCATTAAGCAAATTAAGCTTTTTTATTATTAACATAAATAGGGTTATTGACAATTTAAAACTTAACACTTAATTTTTTAATAATGGGTATGACCTCCTCTTGCCCTAATAACATCTCTTATACGATTAGGCATAGATCTAATCAAGTTTGCTATTGTTGCTTGTGGGATGTTAAGCCACTCTTCTTCTGCTGCAAGAATAAGCTCTGGGATCGAGTCTGGGGTATGAAGTCTAGCTCGAATTCTTCGTTTTAGCTCATCCCATTAATGCTCGATCGGATTTAGGTCAGGACTGTTTGCTGGCCAGTCTATAACCTGAAAACCGACTTCTGCAATGTAATCTTGCACGATTCTTGCGGTGTGTGCCCTTGCATTGTCATGCATAAAGATAAATTCGTCTCCAATGTAGTCGACATAAGGTACCACATGAATTGCTAAAATCTCCTCGATATATCTGGCAGCCGTTAAACCTCTTCTTCCGTGAACACGGTCGTCCCTACGAATGAACTCAAGATCGGTTCGTGCTCCTATAGAAATTGCACCCCGGATCATGCAGGAACCACCCCCATAAGCACTCCGCTCTTCAAAGCAGCATTCTGCAAATCTCTCTCCTGGTCTACGGTACACTTTCCTTCTTCAGTCGCTACCATAGAGGCATATTTTGGTCTCATCTGAGAACATAACATCCCCATTGTTCCAACGTCCAATTCCGATGATCCTGTGCAAAATGCAGGCGTGCTTGCCGATGAGCTGGAGTAAGTTTTGGACCAATCGCAGGTGTTTTAGGGGTCAGGTTATTTTCCCGCAGTCTTCGTCTTACTGTCCACTGACTAACAGCCACTCTTCGCACCTCACGGAGCTGTCGTTGCACCTGAACGGCATTAAGGTGACGATTTCTTAATGTTGTTGACACAATAAAGCGGTCATCATGAGCGGTTGTAAATCGCCGTCTGCCTGTTCCAGGTCGCCTATGAAAGGATCCAGTCTCCTCATAACGTTGGCACACTCTTCGAACCGCTGCGCTTGTCATATCCAATTGTCTAGCAACAGCTCGCTGACTAAGTCCATTTTCGTTTAGAGCAATAACTTGGGCGGCTTTTTGTGGTGTAGTATGCATTAAACTAACACACTTGAACACTGCTAAGATTATGAAAAACGAATAATATGCAAATTTCACTTGCAAAGGCAATACTTTTACAATTAGACAAATTTGTTATTTTCGTGACAATCACCACATAAACACGTTTCATTTGTTTACCGGTTACTACGCATGTAAACGATAAGCCTTCTTGATAAATTTATACTCACATTAAAGCATATTAAATTGTCTTTCAAACAGTATATTTGTTTTTGTGATCTGATGAATATTTCTTGAAAAAAATATAGTTAAAGTTAAAAGTTTACAGTAGGCCGATTTCTATGCACGCAAGTGTATATAAAAATAATATATTGCACATAATAATTGATTTATTAATTACAGAATAAATAAAAAAAAAAACTAAAATCTTGTTATGGCGAAACACTGACAATTGCTCACACTAGAAGAGCGTCAACACTCCACTAATTCACATTACAGTCGTCATTATCATCAATTAGCCTATATTTGTCCACTGCTGAACATACGCCTCCCGTAAAATTAACCACACTAGAAGAGTGTCAACACTAATTCACATTACAGTCAGTGTTATTGAATCATTGTTTAGCTGCAGGTTGAACATATGTGTACGCGCGCGAATTCCTCCCTTTGATTGTGTGTGATATTTAGAGGTGGCGGTCATAGTGGGAAGTCAGCGACGCGTGGTTTATTTAACATGTATGATACCGACAAACGCACTAACAATGTATAGCCACTAGCCAGCATATAATAATAGCGATCATCGATCGTTTACTGCTGTCGGTGGAGATAGCTCAAAACCTTCAACAAATGCGCGTGTGTAGACGCTGCAAGTCCAGTGTATTCCACCAACTCTAGTGATGTTATAAAATGGTATATAAATATTTGACATTAAAATCTCTCGCGTCCGCAGAATTTTGCTACGCGACCCCATTTGGGGTCGCGACCCGTAGTTTAAGAAGCCCTGCTTTAAATGATAATATGCATCCCCAGACACGTTGTACAGTGCATACAGAAGAAGTTATTGCTGCTGTAGAGAGTAGCATACAGGAAGACCCGAATCAGTCTATCTGCCATCGTACACAGCGGTTGGATACGTGTTCATCGACTTTATAGAAGATTCTTATGGACTTATTTTACTACTACTGTTACATCTTTAATTATTTGTTTTTTTGTCACTTATGATATAGTTGATTTCGTTCCTTGTTCTACCGTTTGGACTTTCCCAGGTCCATCTTCTATGCATCTTTCTGTAAAAGAAGCTGTTAATGTTGAATAAATTATTCTGGAGTAGGAATTCTAGTAGCGTTTTCCCTCTGTCATTTCTTTCTGGGGAACCGAATTTTCCCAAGGAAGTTTCTAGCTCTGCTTCTTTCATACCTATTTTTGCGATGAAATCGCCAAATAAAATTGTGAATTAAGTACAAGAGTCATTAAGCACAATAGTTACATCGTCATAAAACATTTCGATTTCTTCGTTTGTATGGTCTGTTGTTGGAGCGTATACTTGGATAATTTTGTTTTGATATTTAAGGTTCAAGATACCTATGACATCCCACTTAATTTTATTTTTTTCAGTTTATATTTCTGTGAATCTTTTCTCGAACAGTAGACTTCTGGCATTATATGTACTGACATAACGGGTCATGGGGTTTTTGGATAGTTTCCGTATAATCATTTTTTTGTCCCCCCATCCCGAATCCTCGGAACAGACTGATAAATCATTGTGAGGTTTTGGACGCATCCTACTTACCTGGGATAAATCTGTATTTGTTTTAAAATCTGACATCGCGGTTACGCGACCAATAAAAATAAAACGTGGGATAAGTTAAGGTGATTAATTTTCCCCCAAAATTCATAACGACATTAGAGTATGCCTTTAAGATGGTCAATGGGGACCGCAGAGGAGTAACAATAGACGGCGAAAAGCTGAACCATCTCCGTTTCGCAGATAACATTGCCCTTATCACAGATAATTTAGGAGAAGCCAAAGATATGTTAAATAAATTGGACTTTGCATATTCGAAGGTGGGCCTCAAAATAAACTTGACCCAAACTAAGTTTATGACAATTATGGTCCCCAATAAACATTTAACTATTTAAGACAAAGTGGTAGAACTGGTGGACAAATATACGTATTTAGGTCATGAAATAAGAATCAGCAGGGATAACCAAACATGCGAAATCCAAAGACAAATTACTTTAGAACGGGCATCCTTTGGAAAACTGCGAGACACACTTAGGGCCCACATATCAATTAGCCTCAAAAGAAAAGTATTTGACCAATGCGTATTACCGGTCACGACCTATGAAGCGGAAACTATGACTCTAACCAAGACTACGGCTTCGAAATTGAGAGTGGCAGAGAGACGAATGGAACGGTCTATGCTGGGAGTGACGTTGAAGGAACGAATAAGAAACGAAGATCTGCGAAAAACGACGAAAATTGCTGATATTGTGGAACTCATCGCGGAACTGAAATGGAACTCGGCAGGCCATGTAGCGAGAATGCATGACTTACGATAGATGAGCAAAGTTACAGATTGAAGGCCAAGAGCAGACAAACGTAGTAGAGAAAGACCACTTACACGTTGGGCTGACGACATCAGGCGTCTCACCGAAAATTGACAACACAATCGTGAAGAATGGAGGGGTTTAAGGGAGGCCTATGTAACTAAATGTAAGTAACTAAATGGTGAGTTTTAGTAATTGCTATTTTTCGTTTTATTTCTATGTCTGGATCTAATTAGTCCGTTATGACAAATTTAATTTTGTGAACTTTTTCAGCTTGGATTCCATTTAATTTAAGTTCTGCATCTGCATGTGGGTTACTACTAAAGACTAAAAATTTGGCTTTGTTTGAGTTTATTTTGATGTCTATTTCCTCTCCTACTTCGTGAATATGATCAAGCAGAATTTGAAGACCTTCAATTTTTTCTGACAAAATTACTGTATCGTCTGCTTATCTAATTACATTAAGTAATTCCCCATTGATTTTGATTCATGTGGCTGTTTGTTAAGTGCTTTTTTAAATAGCAGGTCCGAGTAAACATTGAACAATGTTGGGGACAAAATGCAACCTTGTCTGACTACTCTTTATATGTCGGTGTAATTGTCTCCAATTTTTACGAAAGCAGTTCGATTTCAGTATGGATTTTTAATGACACTAATATCTTTATAATCTATTCCTATATTTTTTAGCATCTGCATTAATTTTTGATGCTGTACTTTATCGAATGCCTATTTGAAGTCAACAAAGCATGTAAATGCATCTTTTCTTTGATCACGGCATTTTTGTAATAGGATATTTAACGCGAGAGTGCGTCTTTAGTTCCCATAGCATTTCTAAAACCAAATTGAATATCTTCGAGATCTTTTTCGCATTTAAGTCTAATTCTGTAGTATCCGTAAGTACTCTTAGGAAAATCTTAAAAGTGTACCGTATCAAGCTAATTAATCGATATTCTGAGCATTGTCTAGCATTGTTTTTTAGGTATTGTAACAAAGATGGACTTGATTGAGCCAGTCTGCAGGAATCACTTTTTTCCATTAATAATACTTTTCACATTAATAATAGAATTTTATATATTTTCGCTGTCTGGAAAACGTCATCAGGTAACATGTAGAAACTTTTCCGTATTTACACAGTACGGTCCCATAAACATCGCTAACTGCTCAACATCTGATTCTGTCATATTGAGAAATTGTCTGAGGGTGACAAGGTGCTTCCTGAGCTTGATTGACGTAATGGTCAAAGGATATTTTATTAGTTTTTCAAAACATAATTTTCCGTATTTATTAGATATTCTTTAAGCACGTTCAAATGAGTTGCAAGAGGTAATAATGTAACTTTATTTCACTTATTTAGTTACTAGTAAGTACTTAGATGTGTCATAGTTTTTCGAAGTTTCTTCTGCCTCGGCAGCTATTATTGTAGAATATAATTATTTTCTCCTTAAAACAAGAACGATTACGATACCACAATATTGTTTCAGGATAGTACCCATATTAAATGGCAAATTAGGCGATTCAAAACGGTCTTGCACATAATTATATTTTTGTATTTTATCTTGCACTCACAAGTATGTCGAAATATTTCGGTTGAAGAGCTTCAAACAAATCATGAATTGAAGGCTGATATTTCTTGATTTCACATAAGAATTTAGCTCTCTTATTTTCCGTGATGCAACGTTTGCTAAACGTTTCTCTCTATTAGTTAGTTATTTATCATGCAGCATGTCCGCATAACACTAGAGTCCGGTAACGTCCTATATTACAAAGGGCGAGAAGAACAAAGTCTAGATAGCGTAGAATTTCTAATTTCCAAGAAATATGCACATAAAGTAGAGCAATTCGTAGGAATATCTGAAAGAATTGCTATCATTAGGCTAAATGTAAACGAGAACGTCTCCCTGAAAATTATTCAAGTATACGCTCCAACCGTAGCATATCCTGATGAAGAGATAGACGAATTTTATGAGAAAATTGCAGAAACTATCACGAATTATCACAGCACATATACGATGATAATAGGAGACTTCAACGCTAAGATTGAAAAAACCGAAAACTTTATAGGACAATTCGGCTCTAGAGTTAGATATGGGAGAGGAGAAACCTTGGTTAATTTCCTACAAGCCCACAAATACTATGCAATGAACCGCGATCACCGAATGGTTAGAGCCAAATTAGAGATAAAACATAATAAAAATAAAAATAAATTTAGAAAAACTTGGAATATAGACACAGATAAACTAAAATCTAATACAAAACAATATAAAAGCAACTTAAAACCCGCGAAAGTATTAAATCTACATGAACTTAGCTTAAATGAAATCAATGAAGTCATAACAAAACAACTATTAAATGCAAGCTCAGAAGTGGCAACCGCTAACAGTAAAAGAAAATCCAAAATAAGTGTAGAATCACAACATGTTGAAACAAATAAACGATCTTCTGAGACAAAACAAAAGAGATACTGCAGAATTTAAGGAACTTAATCGAGTAATAAAAAATCAGATAAAATAGGACATTAAAAAACATCAAGCAGACCGTATAGAACAAGTCATAGAGAAAAACCGAAGTCTCAAATGCACCAAACCGAAACTGGGAAAGAAAAACATAATAATCATTGAAAATGTAATAAAAGAGCAGAGCTAAGGGATGCTTAGATCTGTCATCACTGTAATAAACTCGTCCTATATATTTGGGACTGCAGCTGTAATACTAGAGGGTAGGACTACTGTAACACTGCCTGGAGTATTAACGTAATACGCTGTGTCCAGTGGGTTTAAGGACTGAACTATGGCCTGGAAGACCCCTGTAATATCCTAATCCTATATAGTTAAGGGAGACTTAGCTCTGCGAGCGGATGCGAGGCTTACTGGTCCACTAGTCCGAATTGGTCGTGATCGCGCCCTCGCGGATTTACAAGAGGGTAGGAAAAATAGAATAGGGGCTGAAGGACACTCAGATCTTCTTACCCTACCACCACACACATCGCATAAGCTCCAGGCGTTAGACAGGAGTGTATTTGGTCCTCTCAAGAGTTTCTATAATACTGTCTGGGATGATTGGATGGTGACCCACCCAGGAAGGATAATTACAATATACGAAGTCGGACGATGCTTAGTTTACGCTTTCCCGTTAGCATTTACTTAACGTAATATTGAAAGCGAATTCAAAGTTACAGGTATATGGCCTTTCAATTCCAATATTTTTACCAATGAAGATTTTATGTCGGTGTATGTTACTGATCGCGAAGATTCGGAAAATAATTTCACTCTATCTCAGTTTGATGTTGCAACACCAGCAATAAATAACAATAACGAACCCTCCACTTCTACTGGCACTTTCATCACCCCTAAAATAATTAGACCATCTTCCTCAACTGGATCGATTTCACATAATCAACAACTACGACGAACACTAATAGAGGACAAAAACCAGCCTTCTACTTCTACTGGTACTTTTACCACACCTCAAATAATTAGATCACATCCTGTAAATGGAGATACTTCACAAAATGATCAGCTACAACAAACATCAATGGAGCACAATAACCAGCCTTTCACTTCTGCCACTTTTAGTAGCCCAGAAATGATCAGACCTCATCCTAAAGCCGGGCACTAGACTTCAAAAAAGGGTAGGAATCTAGCAACTACGAAAATTCTCACAGCTACAGCTTTCCAGAAAAACTTGCGCTTTAGGCTAAAGTTAAAGTTAAAGAAGAGAAAAAATTAGAAAAAGGTCAAAGTAAGAGCACTTAAAAAATGACTAAACAAAAACTTAAGGATTTGAGGGAAGCTTCAAGTTCGGGCGGCAGTGACATTATGCTACCATCGTCAGAGTCTGAATATGATCCTACTGATAAAATGCAAGTAGAGACAGATACTGAATGTAAATCAGAAGCAGAAGGTGACGAGTTTGAATTGAGTGTGCAGAATTGGGTAATAATTGTAAGCTTTATCTCCGAAAGAAACTTAGTCCATCGTTACGTAGGACAGATAAAGGGAAGAAAGAACGAGGATTTTAAAATTTGTCCAAAAAAGGGATGACAAAACCTTTAAGTGGCCAGAAAAAGAAGACATGGCTGAAGTCGCACGTGATCAAATTTTAAAAAGTTACCAAGCCCGACTTTTAGGAGCTACAGTAAGCGCATAGGATGTTTTGTCTTTCCTAAATCACTGAGAATGTTCAATAATCAACAATAATTTTTTTTTCACTTTTATACCTTTTTGAATATAATTTTCTGCCAGAAAGTGTTTCTATTTTTAATAATATTATTTGTTATGTCATGACTAAGTAAAGTTAGTTTTCAGCATCCAATTTTTGGTTTTATTTTAATATTGTAAATCTGGGAAGGTATAATCAAGTCACCCATACACAAGGATCAAGTCTCCCGAAGTACGGGGAGATATGATTAGTTTTTTTTTTGTCTATTACTAGATTCTACAAAAACTCGTTATTATCATCGTCAGTATCATTGTTTAAATAGGACAATGGCAGTATATTTTTCGGGTTTATAACACCCTAAACTTTGATAAATTTGTAATGTTGCACTAAATCATCAAGGTTATAGATTGGTTATAAAGAAAGTTATGTGCAAAAATGTAACGGTATGATCAAGTCTTCCTCTTCTCCCCATATATATATATATATATATATATATATATATATATATATATATATATATATATATATTTATATATATACTCTATTTTTATAATTAATAAGTTTGTGATTTTCAGAAGCTATTTTTTAACTGTATTTTAAATTAATTGTAATTTTATACTTTCTTAGTTCTGGTTGTGGAATTGGAACTATTTACTTTACTTACGCATCGCTATACTGGATATCGGCCGTACTATACCAATTGGCAGCTATCATTACCGGTGGAGCAAAACTTACAGTGCAAAAGATGGATCCACACGAGACGTGGAAACTTATCGACAAATATAAAGTAAGTATGGTAATACTAGATTAAGAGGTAGATTATTATTTGCTTTTTACAGCCCATGGCATCTTTTCTCTTATGACTTTTTGATAATATTTATATCACAGTGTTGACAGATAGACTCGACGCCACAGGATGTGACCAATTTTTAGAAAGTTGGAAGACGAATAATTGGGGGGTACTTGACTGGATCTTCGATGTTATTTTGGTTCTTTGGTATTAAATAAGTGATTCCCTGAGTAACGAATGATCGTATTTCCTGAGAATTAAAAATAACATGATTAATTAATACTTTTTTTTATAAAAGAAAATAGTCGCATCCACCAAAAGGTTATTAGCGACAGAACAAAATTGAATAATAACTACAAATTATAAAAAATGTTTACATATCTTAGATATGTCTTTCTTTTTCATATTTATCACAATTTGTTAAAAAGTGTTCAACTGTTAATCGAACGTTACACTGATCACATATGGGTGGGTTATTCTTTGTGAACAGGTAAGAGTGTGTTAACTTGGTATGTCCTAGACGTACACGCGCAAACACAATTTGTATATTGCAAACAAAAAAATATCGGGAAAATTAGTGTTTACATTTTGAAGTATGTATTCAGTTCTCTAATTTGTTTATAAATTTATTTGCAAAAGTATTTTGATATATTGGTTTTAAAATATTACAAGCGACTGAGGCTGCATGTGATATGGCGAGGAACATGCGGCAGTGATGTAGCGATGATTCTCTTAAAAGAGCATAAATGCTGGTTGACGGGAACATTGGAAAAGCCCCTGTAATTAATCTTAAGACTTTTATTATGAATAATATCTAATGATTTAAGAAGAAATTGATTAGCAGTGGAGTAAGCAATTGCTCTATAATCTAGCTTAGAACGTATTAAAGATTTATACAGAAGAATTAGAGTGGATTGGTCTGAGCCCCAGTTTTTGTTACAAAGAGATCTTAATACATTTAATCTTTTATTACAGGAAAGGATGAGTTGTGAGATGTGATTTTTCCATGTAAGCTTTAAATCAAAGATTAAACTCAAGGATTTGTCATCATCATCATCATCATTTGGCTCTACAACTGCATGTGAGTCTTGGCCGCGTTTACTATTCACCTCCATTGTTGTCGGTCCTGAGCAGCTATTTCCCATTGCTGTATTCCCATTTTGCGTAGATCAGTGGCTACTGCGTCCTTCCATCTTTTTTTTAGACGACCAACTGACCTTCTGCAATCGGGCCTTTCCCAGAATGTGGCGTTCAGGAGTCTTTCGTCACTGGATCTTAGTACGTGGCCTGCCCATCTTATTCGGTTTGCTTTAATGTAGCGTACTATGTTTTCATCTCCATATACTGTCTGGAGTTCATCATTGTGTCTTCTTCTCCATTCTCTTGTTGTCTCTTCTCTGCTAGGCCCATAGATAGTCCGCAATATCTTTCTTTCCAGTACCAGTAATTTTATCGTTTCCCGCTGGTTCAGAGTCCATGCCTTGCGTCCATACGGTATTGTGGGACAAATTTTTGTCTTGTACACTCTTACTTTTGCTGGTATTGAGAGCATTTTTGATTTAAGTACGGTCATTGATGAGTAATAAGCCCTGATTTCTGCAATGATCCTGACTGCCACGTCCTTTTCATATTTATTTTCAGATGTTATGATCGTTCCCAGGTACTTGAATTCTTTGACGACTTCAAAGTTGTATTCATTGATTGTTACGTTTTGTCTAACCCTTGGTTTTGGGTTCTTCGTAACCACCATGTACTTGGTTTTGTCCTCGTTGACCTTCAGACCAACTTCCTTGGCTCCGTTTTCGAATAGGGTGAAAACTTCTTTTGCATCTCTGGTGGATTGTGCAATTGTGTCCACGTCATCCGCAAACGCCAATAGTATTTTTGATCCTTGGGCGGCAAACCAGTTTGTCAGTTGTGGTTGAGCTTTCCTTGCCGCATATTCCAGTGCAAATTAAATACCAGGGGGAGCGGGAGGATCTCCTTGTCTAAGCCCTGTGTCAATGAGGTATTCCTCCGACGCGCGACGTGGTGCTGCCAATTCTAATCCGTGCGGAAGCGTTCTCTCTGCTCACCTGTGCTAATCGTACCAGCTTTCCAGGTACTCCCATCTCTATTATGGTCTCCCACAATGCTTCTCTGCTAACAGAATCGTAAGCTTAGTTCACAAAGATTTGGTGTACATCTCGGTTGAATTCCCAGTTTTTATCCAACACCTGGCGTACGACGAATATCTGGTCTATGATCGACCTTCCGGTCTGAATCCGCTTTGATAGTCGCCTATTTCCTCTGCGTATAAAGCTAGCCTTCTAGACAGTATTATGGATATAATTTTGTACGTTGTATTAATTAACGATATTCCTCTGTAGTTCCGACATCTTTGTTTGTCTCCCTTCTTGTGGATAGGTACTATATGGCTTTCATGCCAGTGTTTCGGTATTTCTTCTTTTTCCCAGACTTCTCTTATAAGATGATATATCTCAAGGTGGAGCTTCTCTCCCCTTTTTTAGTAGTTCCGCCTGTGTGCTGTCTGTTCCTGGGGCTTTATGTTCTTTTAGGGACGAAATTGCGGACTTTACTTCAGCTAGTGTGGGGCTGGTATTTTAGGTTCGCCTAACTGGTATCTGGCTTATCTCCTCGTCGTCTATGAGCAATTGTCCTACATCGTCTTTTATAAATCTTGGGCTGTTGGTCGTGTTACCCTTCATTGTTTTTAGGTCCTTTTAAAACTGTCAAGACTGACGGGTTCTACGATCCTTCTCCAGTTGCTGTATTCGCGCTTCTAGGTACTGTTTCTTTTTTCTTTTCAAAAGTCTTCTCGTTTGAGTCCTTACTCTGTTGTAGTCTTCCCTGTTCTCATCTGTAGGGCGTCTTAGTAACTCTAGCCTCTTGATTGCTTTCTGATGCAAGCTTTGTTCGCACTCCTGGTCAAACCACTGGTTTTTCTTCTTGTTATTCCTTTCTTTTCCTATAGTTTCCGCTGCGGCACGTTCTATGGCGTTCGTTATATTTTGCCATTTCTGGTCTATGGTCAATTCTGGCGTTGATGTTTTTTCTTCTTCCAGTGTCTGCAATTTGTTTTGGATCAGTGCCTAATATTGGCGTTCAGTATCAGGTAAATCGAGCCTTGAAATGTCCCATCTGTATCCTTGTTGGCGTTGCTTTGGCTGTCTCGTCTTTAGCCTTGTTCTCATTTTTGTTCTGATCAAAAAGTGGTCAGAGTAACTTTCTGCTCCCCTCAGACTGTGTGCGCTGATGATATTGCTAGAATGTCTTCCATCGATAAGCACATAATCTATCTCGTTTAGTGTGATTCCGTCATTTGACACCCAGGTTACTTTATGTATATATTTTCTTTGGAATTGTGTACTTTCAACTGTGTGAATTTTCAACTTTCACTTCAGCTGTTTGATACCAATATAGGTTTCATATAATTCTAATGTTGTTGTCTATGTTGTCTATGTTTATATTTAATAAACTTTCTTTGAGCCAATTATGCTGCACTCTGTCAAATGTCTTCTCAAAATTAATACAGGCGTATACTTCCTGATTCAAACTCAATTTTGAGTATTTTGATGGGAACCTTATCAGGCTCGGGATATTTACCACTTTTAGCTTGCTTTATTGCATATTCGATTGCTTCTCGTATAATGACAGGCCCAGTATCATCTTTAAATTCTGCTGGTGCTTTCTCTCTTTGTCTTTAAATAGCTGTGCACATTGGGTCCTTTTCTGTATTTTCTGATTTAACTAAGTACGTCCACTCTATATTTTCCATACATGAAATTATTCACGAATTACTTTTTATACTAGGTTTTTACTCACAGACAATAGTATTGCAAAATTAAGCCGCTTGTCCGTAGAAATCACAATAAGTTAAACAAGGATCAACAATATGGTATGTCTTTGATACCTTGTTTACTGTAAATTTAAATCCGATTTAAATTCAAAAAGGATGAAAATCGACGAACATTAATTGAGCAAACTAGTATTGCTACTCTAAAAGCCAGATTCCTTCGTAAATACATTTAAAATCTTGAAAGTGTATTTACAAGGGAAGTTGTTTTTTTAGATGAAACTTGGATTTACTTTAAAGGAGATAAAACAAATTCTTAGCAAGACAATAGTGCTAAAAGTGTCCGATAACCAGGAGGTTATGATGGTAAAAGTTTTGTAATTGTTTACGCTGGTTCACGCAAAGGATTTGTTTTGGGAGCAAATTTATTGTTGTGTAGCTGATTATCATGGAGAAATGAACAACGAACTTTTTACTAAGTGGATTACAAGTGGACACAATTAATACCTAATTTAGAACAGCCATCATTGGTTGTAATGGATGATGTTTCTTACCACGGTGTCCTTTTAAATAAACAACCTTCAACTACTTCAAGGAAAGATGAAATTATTAGTTGGTTGATAACAAATAATATTTATGACCCACATTTTTCTAAATCGAATTGCTACAAATAGCCAAAAATAACAGAAAAGAAAATATTAATGTAATTGACGAGTTGTTTCGAGAATATGGTCATGAGGTGTTGACTGCCTCCTTATCACTGTGAATTTAACGCAATAGAATTAATTTGGGCAAATTGCAAGTCATATTACAGTAAGTATATTGGTATAGATGGGCATGAGCATTCTGATACTGCTGTTTTAAATATGTGGAATAAGGCACTGGAACAATGTAATACAGATCTTTGGGATAAATGTGTCAGACATTCTAATGAAATTACTAAAAAAATGGTATATCAGAGACAAGAGTATGGTGAATGTTGACTTTCAACCAATTATAATAAATGATGGTGATAGCTCAGATTCAAAGAGTGACGAGAATTAAAATACATGACTTTCTATTTCGGTTGGCATTCAGTTGGCAGTTTATTGTTATATAGTTATTTAATCTTTTATTTCAGTTCTGTTTAAAGAAATATTTGGTACTTTCTCTAAGAATATGCTATGGTATGAAGCGTTATCTATTATAATTATTACAGATGGTTCAGACAAATTTTTTAATAGTTGATTTTTAAACCACGATAAAAAATTTGCTTGATTCATTTATGTATGGTAGTCCATTATAGCCGATTTAGATAAATATAGTCTGTACACCCTTAATGAAGCCATTTTCAATACCAGCATGAAGACTAATATATCTACAAAAAAAATTATTTCAACACCTTCATGTTTTTAATATGATTACGGTTATATATTATCTCTCTCTCTCCAATGGCACTACAGCCCAAATCGGGCCTTGGCCTCCTTCAAACTATGCCTCCAACCTTGTCGGTCACGCGCCGATCTTCTTCAGGTTCTCATGTCAAGCAAATTTTGCGCGTCCGCTGCCACTTCATCCTCCCATCTTTTCCGTGGCCTTCCTTTTGGTCTTGCGCCCTGCATTTTACTATCTAGGGCTCTTTTCGGCAATTCTTACTACATGACCACCCCAGCAAAGTCTCTGAAGTTTAACGAATTCTGAGATCGGTGTCTCTTTGAACAGTTGGAAACACCATAAGAATTCGTAGTTGTACCTGGATCTCCATATTACGTTTTCGTTAATAGGTCCAAATATCTTTCTTAGGACTTTTCTTTCGAAGACTTCCAGTTTTCTTTTTGTCTCTTCTGTCATCACCCATGTTTCGCATGCATAACATACTATTGATCTGATAATAGTTTTGTAGACCCTGATTTTCGATCTCCAGTGTGTGTTTTTGGGTCGAGTCGTTTTTTGGATCGAATGAAAAATAAGCTTTGTTTCCCTTTACTATTCTCCTTTGGATTTCTGGTTCTTCTGTTCCATCCGTGTTTAATGCAACTCCTAAATATGTGAAACTTTCTACCTTTTTAATATCGTCCTCTAATTCAACTGTGCGTCTGTTTCCCCTAGCTCTTGCCTGTGTTAACTTTTTTGTCTTTTGAATATTTATTTCTAGTCCGGTCTCTTTTGCCTTTGTTTTTAATTGTGAATATATTTCTGCCGCCTCTTCTGTTCTGAGAGACATGATGCTGATATAATCGACATAGGCGGCAATCTGTATTGATTTATTTGTTAGGAGATTACCTCTTCCTATATTCAGCTGTCTTATCACATATTCCAAGGTCAGCTTGAATAGTGTCGGTGCCAGCCCGTCTCCTTGCTTTAATCCCTGGACTATTGTAAAGTTTTCAGTGAGCTCATTTTGGACTCTGACAGTTGCTATTGACGAATCTATTATTGTTTTTACCAGTCGGATGTATTTTTGGGGGATATTAAAGCTCTGCAATATTTGATATAACTTGTTCCTATTAATTGAGCCGTAGGCTTGTTTAAAATATATGAATATGTTGTGGACGTCAATATCATATTTCCAGGATTTGTTTAAAATTTGTTTCACTGTGAATAGTTGGTGAGTTGTAGATCTTCCTTGTCGGAAACCGGTTTGATATTCCCCGACAATATTTTCAGTTAGTTGTTGGAGTCGTTTGTTTAGTATGTAAGTAAAAATTTTGTACGCCGTGCACAAGAGGGTTATGCCGCGATAATTTTCGCATTTTAGTTTATCCTCTTTTTTATAGATTGGGCATATAATCCCAGTTTTCCAATCATTAGGGATCTTTTCATCATTCCATTATATATTATACTGAATATAAATATATTACGGTTTTCGACATATAGATCTATAGATCAAGTTTCATCTATAAAAACAAAGTTGTACAGTTTTTCATGTTTATATTTTTTATATAATCTCAAAGATTCTGCTCTCTTCACAGCAATATGAGATTGTTCCATCAATCCTCACCTTGGATTATCTTTTAGCCATTTAAAACCAATGTCTTTCAGTACAATATTGAGTGACATACGATAACCACGAAACAGATCTTTTTCCTTCAATTAAATCCATAAATGGGTTAAAATCACATGAGTGACAAAAGGAAGAATTGCAATTACTGTTGGGTCCCCAAGCAAAGACGAGTATTAGGAAGATTGTAGTGTTGATAACTCAATTTGTGAAAAATTTGCACTTATGTCACTGTTTCCCTAATGGTGCAATATATTAAAAATATTAATTGTTTTTCATATAAATCACTCCATAGTTTTGAATTTCTCATCATTAGGTAATATTAAATCTTTTTAACAATATTAACTTTGTTTTTGTGACTTTTTTTAAATTTATTTATTACCGTTCTACATTTATGTTTATACTAGTAATGTATCAGGTTCAAGCTGTTTAATGTTGAGTCCATCAATCTCCTCAATAGTGAAAAAGAATAAACACTTTAATGAAAAAAAGAGTATGTGTACTTAGTACACACATAAGAAGTTATACTTCTATTATATGATTTCAACGAAATAAATATATTTTAAACAGTTTATTTGTATTTTTTTTAAATATTAAACTAAGTTTAATACTAACTATTTTCCAAAAAAGTCCGCAGAATAATACCAACAATTAAAAAAAGTAAGGCAACAACACGAGGTGTTCCACAGCTACGTGGTTCCGTAGCGGTAACCCATCCAAATCATAACCACGTTCGACACTGCTGATATGTGACAATAGAATCAAATTTATAAAAAACATCATAAAAAATTTATAATAAGTATTTTGACAGATTGTACATTCTTCTTCTTCTTCTTCTTTTTGGCTTTTATTCTTCTGAATAATCAGCCAGTACATTTGTTTTGTTAATTTTTGGGCCACTGTCGTGAGTCTGAGAATATCTCATGCCCTATTATCAATTATCATTAACATATAGACATTTTTTCTACAAATCTACATTTTATTTATGTTTTCTATTTTCTTATCGTTGGTTTAAATGTTAATATTGGATAGGTTATTATTAAGGTTATAATTTTATATGGTTGATCTGTAGGAATCTGATAAGAATTTTGATAATTTTAGGGTTAATCTCGCATAGAAGCATTGGTATGTTAATTGGGGTTTTAATATTAATTTTGATCAGCTCCTGATAGACATCATAATCTTTTATTTTGTTTATTGGGCATTCCCAAAATATGTGTTCTAGTGTATCCATTTGCCCACATTTACAGTATGGGTTATCGCGAATGTTGATTTTATATAAATGTACTCCGGTCAGGCAATGACCACTCCCCATTCTAATAATGGTAGTAATATGCCGCCTATCTATGTATGGGATTGTGTCAAACCATGGTTTATTAGGAAAACAATTTTGTATGTTGTTATACCACTTGCCTTTATATTGAAAAGAATTTAACCAATTATTTTGATGCATAGAACATATTTTATTTTTTAATAATGGCATGATATCCAAGTTACTTAATCGAATTTTAGCAGGAATATTTAATTCAGCCCCAATCTTTGCCAGTTTGTCAGCTATTTCATTTCCCTTGATATCATTATGTCCAGGAATCCAACATAATCTAATATCTTTTCCATATTTATTTAAATAGTATAGTTTCTTTTTAACTTGCAAGACTCTGTAATCTTTTGTTGCAGTTATCATATTGTTATTAATGTTGTCTATAGCGCTCTTTGAGTCCGTAAATAATATAGCTTTATCAAAACTTTTTTCCTCACAAATCATTAGACCCTTTTGAATAGCTATTATTTCTGCTGTACAGATATTAATAAGTGAAGGAATTTTTTCAGAAAAGGAATAATTTATACTAGGTATGTGTATTCCTATGCCCGTTTTGGCTTCCTCAAGGTTTTGATTTTTTTGTTTTTTTGAAGCATCTGTAAATATTTGTATGTAATTATAGTAATACGAATTTACAAAATTGTAATATTCCCAAAGGTTATGGAAACTATTTTTTTTTTAATAATGTTTTTATAATTGGTACATTATAAGTGTAGATATCATATTCATTTGAGTAGCAGGCTGGTATGTCACTTGTGTTCATTGATGGTAAAAACTTTTTAACTTCTGTTAGAGCGTCAATCAAATATGTTGGATTTTTTCCCTTCCAATATCCTTGTTGATAACCATGATATTTTTTTAAGTCTAGAAGCATATTTAATAATGAGTGATTTGGAGTTGTGCTAATCTTTGCTATGTATTTCGTGGCAATCCATTTAAATCTATGGTGTAGATCGATAGTTGCACTTTCTGCTAAAATGACATTAGTGGGAGTAGATTTCATCATCCCATGTGTTGTTCTCAAAGCTTGGAATTGTATTCGGTTTAATTTCATAAAATTTTGTTGAGAGAAGTTATTAATTATACTAGCGCCATAATCTAATTGTGATTGTATCAAGCCATTATATATTAATTTTAGTGTTCTTGGGTCTGATCCCCACTATACTCTACAAAGAGCACGTATTATATTAATGCCCTTTTGGGCTTTATTAATCATGTTATCTATTTGGTCTGACCAATTTAGATTGTGCTTAAATATTATACCTAAATATTTTTTCGACAGAACATTAGGGATTATATAGTCATTAATTTTTATATCTGGTGGATTACTAATAGGACGGTTCATTTTAAACCACAAAGTCTCGCATTTTGATGAGGATAGTTTAAGATTATGTGTATCAAACCATTTGGATAATTCATATAGGATAAAGTTTACCTGATTTGCTATATGGTTAAAATTACTACCTTTTGTTAAGATAATTAGATCATCTGCATATGACAGAAGTACACAATTTTCAGGCATTATTGTGTATATATTTTTACGATAAATATTGAATAATATTGGGCTTAAAGGTGAGCCTTGTATTAGACCTTGTGTAGTATGCGATGGTCCAACCATTTCGTGATAATGATTTTTAACATATAGAGTCCTATTGTTTAAGAATTGAAATATAAGGTTATTGATGTCTACTGGAATATGAAGATTATTAAGAAGTCTGTATAGTATGTAAATATTCACATGATCGAAAGCTGCTTTAATATCTAAGAAAGTAGCATTTACATATTGGTTTTGTGAGAAAGCCAATTGAACATAAGTATTTAAATAATTTAAATTGTCGTTAACTCCCATACCTTTTCTAAATCCTACTTGAAATTGGCTAAATGTTTTTTGATTTTCCACGATCCAATCCAGCCTATTCTTAATCATTGATTCCAGTAGTTTTACTACACATGATGAAAGTCCCAGAGCTCTATAATTTTCTGCTTTTAAATTATAATTTTGAATTTTGTTGTTCTTAGGAATACTTATAATAATCTGAGTTTTCCACTCATTGGGAATCAGTTCACCTTCTTTAACCTTGTTGTATAAATTTAGTAGCCATATTAGCCCTATTTCAGGTAAATGTTTTAACATATTAAAGTTAATATTATCAAGGCCTGGTGATGTGTTTTTCTTTAAAAATAGACTATTTTTTAATTCCGTGAGATTGAATTCACTAGACAAGTGATCAATGGTCTGTAATTCAAAATCCGGTTCAATATTAGTTACCGAAAGGTTAGTTAATATTTCATAACTTATTTTTTCATTGGGAAGTTTATTGTTTGAAGGTTGAGAGAATGCATTTTTAAATTTTCTTATAGTTTGCCAAATAGAGCTGATGTCTACGTTTCTATTAATACTCCCACAATATTCCATAAACTTTTGCTTCTTTATTGTTTTTAGAAGTCGTTTTGATTTAGCAATTATGTGTTTTGCATTGATATAATTATTAAGATTAAAATTATTTTTAAATTCCTTTAACGCTTCTTTTCTTTTATTTATTATTTCAGTGCATTCCTGGTCCCACCAAGGTACTCTTTTTTGATATTGCAGTTTTCTTATGCCTCTGCCTTGTTTATTTGGGATAGCAATTTCTACTGCTTGGTTAATTATACTTGTGAAGTGATCATAGGATTGATTTTCTATATTTAAATGTTCTTCTATGTATTTACTATACTTGTTCCAATCAATTTCTCTAATGTTGTTTCTAAAATTTAAGTTTTTATTGGTTGTAATGCTTTTTCCTTCACTATAGTTAATTTTCATTAGAATAATTGTAGGAAAATGATCGCTACTACCACAATCTTTCAAGACATTCCATGTACATTGTATTGCTAGAGAGTCAGATACAAATGATAGATCTACAGGACTGGATCCCTCTAGTGGGGTATGAATTCTAGTGCTTCTTCCATCATTTAAGTATATATAATTAAACTCGTCAAAGATTTTTAATAAAAGGTTACCATTTCTATTACTTACTTGACTACCCCAACATGGGTGATGTGCATTCAAGTCTCCCATAATGAGCACATTGTTCCAATTATTATATATATATTCAAAAAAATTATATGATAATTTATTTTTTGGGTTTGAGTAAATGTTTATAATTGTATATTTATCTATTTTGATAGCTATATATCTAAAGTTAGGGCTTTGCCATTTGGAGTCTAAATTAACCCTACTGTAAATTAGATTATTTTTAATGAGTGTGGCAATACCTCCTGCTCCATTTTCTATATCTTCCCTAATTACATCATAACCTTTAATTCTACATATTTGATGAGGTTTAAGTTTGGTTTCATTTAACATAATGATATCAGGAGAATGTTCTGTTATCAAGATATTCAGGTTGTAATTATTGGATTGAAAGCCATTCATGTTCCATTGCATCAAACTAATGTTTTTAAGTGAGTTGTTGGTGTAACTCATAATTTGTTTTATTTTTTTAATAATATTTGTCCTGATCGTCTAGATCAGGAACTGATTTGTTGAGTTCTGAATATGTTAATATTAATTCTCTAATTTTAATTTGTTCTTCTTTATTCATATTTGTAAATTTTCTGTATAAATCATCTATTGTATTACAGTAATTTTGCGATGCACTAACAGGCGTTGATTTATTAAAATTATGTTTTAAATTGTTGTTATTAATACCAGATATAGATGGAGTGTCATTAATTTGAACTGTACTATTTAGTTGAGATAATCTACCATTTTGATTTATTAATTGCGATTCATGTATAGTTTTATCATATGAAATATTTCTTTTCTTTATTGTTCCCGTTGATTTGGCTGCAGAAACGTAACTCCTTTTAGAATTTATGCACTGGCTTGCAGTAGTTCTTCTTTGATTAATATTAATACTGTTGTTTTCTGTATTTTGTTTTGGTTTTATACTTGGGAAGTTAGCCGGATGGTATTGACTATCTTCTTTTCTATAGTCTTTACTTAAATAATTTTTTGGTGCTAGTTGTGCAGCTTCATAAAATGATAAGTTTTCATATGCCATTAACTTTTTAATTTCTGTTTGTCTGGTATATTCAGGACACTTTTTATTAACTGAGTTATGCTCAGGACTCTTACAATATATACACATCGTTAGGCATTTTGCCTCTAGATGTGACTCTAATTCACCCTCTTCCACCTGTTGTCCACAATTATGACATTTTGGTTTAGTTCTGCAAAGAGTCCTGGTATGACCATATATCAAACATTTATAACATTGTGTGACTCTCGACACATATGGAATAATGTTAAATTTAAGATAACTAATTTTTATTTCTCTTGGCAATATCTTACCATCAAAAGTTATAAGTATTGTGCCTGTAGGAGCATATTCAACCGAGTTATCATCTTTAATAATTTTCCTGTTTAGTCTTTTGATGTCTATAACATCGAAGGGTGAGATTATTGATTTTTTGATTTGATCTTCGGTTAGTGACGGGTTAACATCTCTGATGATGCCCTTACATGTTATTTGATTATATGGAATATATATTTTATATTTATCTTTAAGATTGATAGGGTTATTAATAAAATTGTTAGCCGCTTCGCTGTTTGCGAAAGAAACACCAATTTTATTTATACCTTTGACTTTAACCTCCAAGATATCTTTTAAATTTAAATTGAAGAGGTCATTTGCTATTTGTAAATGATTATACTTGCCTATTTTGAATTTTTTCTCGATTCCTTCTACTACAACTAAGTATGGCCCTACAGCATTATTCTTGTATCTGTTGTCGCTTTGATTAAATTTATTTTTTTTCTCATTATCAGACTTATCATTTATTATTGTATTATTTTCATTATTCGAAATATCCATATTATCGTTTTCATTATTGATCGCTTGAAGATCAGGTGGCTTTTTCTTGCCGCCATGCGGTGACATATCAGTAGCTGATCAAAATTTTACTAATATAGAAAAAAATATGTAATGGAAAAGACTTACCAATGCTCTAGAAGTTATTTTATATATAAAGAGTTATATAAAAGTAGATTAATTATCTCTATCTCTTAAGACTCTTGTCTGAAATTTCTTTAACCCAGCCAGTAAAAATTGTAGTATATTACGTTGTATATCGAAACTGTTGTCTCTACGCTGTAATTGTGAATTATTATATATTAAATTTTGCGATATACTCTCGTAAGTATAAAGACAACCAATATTTAAATTTACCGCTAGAAAGATTCAAACTTTTGACGTTTCGGTAAATTTCACTCCACAGATTGTACAAATAATATTAAGGTTACTTTTTAATCTTCTTTTCATCATATTTTTATTAATCCTATTCCCAACGAATACTAATCCAAATACACAAAAATTATAATAAATAATATATTTACTAAATTTAACTTTTTAAAAATACATCCACCGGGATAATAGCTATTTCGTAGTGATTTAATTGACAGTAGTAGGTATCAATGATAATTATCTACACATCGATGTACGTTTCATTTAATATTTTGATTTAACTTGTTTGAAAATGAATCATGACGCATGGGAAAAGATAGAGTGGACGTACTATATATGTTATAAATTCACCACTTTCATCTCTTGGTTGCCTAGTTTGAAGTGTTTTATTCCTGTTAGTTCTGTAATTTTTTTCTGTACGTTAAAAAAGTCATATTTTTTCTCAATGTCTTCCAGTTCTTGGTATTCCTCGTGTAACATTATCTCTTTATCTTCTTTCATTTTCTTTTTAATTAATCCATTGGTTTTATTATATTTAATTGCAATTTTTGTTTTAATTGATTTTTTTTTTCATTCAATAATAGTAGTATCTCTTCAGTCATTCAGTCTTTATGTTTTCTTTCCTTTGGTTTTAAGTTTTTATTTGCTGTTTTAAATATTGCTTGTTTTATATTCTCCCATTTTTTATCAATGTTATAGTTACTTTACTAGAGAGTCGACAGATTCACCTACCTCGGAACTACCCTCAACGTACAATGGGACTACGCTCAAGAGATTAGATCCAGAATTGAAATGGCACGGTCTACATTTATTAAGTTGAGATCCTTAAGTGGGGTGCTACGTTCTTCCAGTGATACTATATGGAGTTGAAGCCTGGACACTGACGCAAGCCCCTGAAACACGAATCGAAGCCTTCGAGATGTGGATATACAGAAGGATACTAAAAATATCTCATGTGGACCATGTAACCAACGTTGAGGGCCTACAGCGCATGACAAAAGAAAAAGAAGTGCTTAAGTTAATTAAACAAAGTAAGCTTGAGTACCTCGGCCACGTGATGCGGAACGAAGAAAAATATCGAATTCTTCAACTCGTTATGCAGGGTAAAGTATTTGGCAGAAGAGGACCGGGACGCCATCGTATCTCGTGGTTGAAAAATCTCCGACAATGGTTTGGGATGATCTCAGCGTCCTGTTGGGAGCTGTTTCGCAGAGCAGTCAACAAAACCACGATAGCCTTGATGATCGCCAACATCCGGACCGGATAAGGCACTGAAGAAGAAGAAGATAGTTACTTTTATTCAGTTCTTGAGCATTATGTAAATTTTTAGTAAGAGTTTTCACAGTTTCTTCCTTTGTTTGTGGTTCTCTTAATCTCTTAATATCAATTCTACTTTGTGTTGGTTTTTTAATCAACTTCTCTTTTAATTTGGTTCGTTATGTGACTACTGTGTGGTTATAGTCTGAACCGATATCTGCTCCAGGGTAAGTTTTAACAGGAAGTATAGAATTACGAAATCTTTTTCTAATGAGGACAAAATCAATTTGTTTAATTTACTAAAGTCAATTTGATTTCGAATTAATCTATTCGTTGTATCTCCAGGAGATTTCCATGTATACAATCTTCTTTTTGGTAATTTAAAAAGTGTATTGATCATCACTATCATTCTGGCTTTACAACCCTACGTGGGTCCTAGCCTTCTCAAAAATTTCTCTCCAGTCGTCTCTATCCATCGCCTTTCTCCGCCAAGCACGTATTCCCATATTTCTTATGTCGTCATCGATGTTATCAAGATACCTTGTTCTGGGTCTTCCTCTTCTTCTCTAACCAATGGGTCTATCAAGGACCGTTTTTCTAGCTGGGTTATTTTGTTCCATCTGCATTACATGCCCTATCTACCTCAGACGTCCTATTTGAATATGTTTTTTGATATCTGGTTCCTGGTATATTCTATAAAATTTGAAGTTGTATCGTCTTCTCCACACTCTATTGTCATTCACTGCTCTATAAATTCCATAAATTAGTACTTCTCTTTTGAAACATCTTAACATGTTTTCATTATTTTTTGTTAGAGTCCAGGTCTCTGAACCATATATTAGGACTGGGCGTATTATTGTTTTGTAGAATTTTATTTTTGTATTTCTTGATATAATTGTGGATTTAAGCCGTGTTAGCCGTGCAAATTCTGCGGTTTATCTCTGCGGTAGTATTATTTTCAGTGTTAAGGACCGCTTCCAGGTATACAAATTCGTTCACTACTTCGATGACGTCGTTTTCTATAACAAGTGGTCGTAGAATTTGTGGTTGCGTGCTTATTTTCATATACTTCGTTTTGTTCGTGTTTATTGTTAAACCCATTTTTGTAGCTGATTCTCTTAATGCTACATACGCCTCTCGTACAGCGTTTTCCATCCTCTCAACAATATGATATCATTAGCATAGGCCAGGATTTGCACTGATTTATTTCCCAATTTCCAAACCAACGATTTCCACGAATGATAAAGGTAGTAATGGGTTCGGAATATCACGTTAAAGATATTCTGAGAAATAAAGCCAAACTTCTGGAGAACAAAGCCACGGAAAAATTCTCAATAATTAACGACAAGACGCCCATCCAACAAGTACGTTTAAAAGAACTCCGAAGTGAGCTAGAAACTCGCAAAAGTAACGGTGAACATGATTTAACTATGAAATACATCAATGGCACTCCCAGAATCACGAAATTTCGTTTATAATTTTTCTACCGACAAATTTAATGACTGGCTATTTCTATATACTAATTTAGATTCACTTTCCGCTAAGTTTGACGAATTTGTATGCACAGTGCAACTTCTTAAACCTGACATTATTTGTATTGCCGAATCCTGGCTTAAACCCACAATTCCTGACTCTGTTAATATACATGGATATACAATATATCGTAAAGACAGAGAAAATCGTGTGGGTGGCGGTGTATGCATTTACTTATCTAATAATATTACCACAACTTTCAAAATTAACATTAAGCTAATAGATATTACTGGAATAGATGCAATTCACTTATCTATTACTAAAAATTCTTTTTGCCTTAATTTAGTATGTATATATCGTCCACCTACTACACTACTTGCACACGATAATGTTTTCTTCACAAAACTTGAAGAACTATCATCTCTTGATAATCTTATCATTACTAGAGATTTTAACTTCCCAGAGATTACCTGGCCAATAACTTCATTATCTGACACCAAAAACACTAATAATTTATTTAAAAGCTTTGTAGTAAATTCAAACCTGATACAACTCATTACAGAACCCACTAGATTTAGAAATAATAACCAACCTTCTACTTTAGATCTAGTGCTTATTAATGACGAACAGCTGATTTCATCTCTCGACGTCAGTTCTCCTATAGGAAAGTCAGATCATGCAGTTATAACGGCTCACATTCAGTTCAATCAAATATTACCCCGCAAAAATAATATTGTAACATATGCTACTACCGACTTTTCTGAAGTGGACATTGAACTCTCTCAAATCGACTGGCATTTATTTTTTGCAAACTTAAACGACCCCTCATTAATGTGGACTGTAATATCGATGATTTTCTGACAGATCGATATTACAAAGTTAGAGTTGGCGAATCTTTCTCACAGGACAGGTTAGTGGAGAGTGGAGTGCCTCAGGGTTCCGTCCTTGGACCTCTGCTGTTTACGGTTTACACCAGCGATGTTCCTTATTATGTCTCAAGTAAAATATCGTTCTACGCTGATGACACAAAAATATATGCCAATCCAATCACAAACCAGCTAACACTCCAAATGGACTTGGACTCTATTTTAACTTGGTGTTTCCAGTGGTTACTACCCTTAAACGCCGAAAAATGTGTAGTGCTTCGAATTGGTAAAAATAACCCACTTGTGCCGTACTTTGTTAACGGGCAGCCATTAGATTCAGTGTTTTCGTATAACGATCTTGGTGTTATCATAAACAGCAGCCTAACTTGGTCCGACCATATTACCTCTATTTGTAAACGTGTGAACTCCAGACTGTATCTTATTCGGAGGTGTTTTTCGAGAGTTTCGATGCAATCATTCTGTAAACTTTACACTCTTTACGTAAGACCCATACTTGAATACGCTGGACCAACATGGTATCCTGATCTGGTTCGAGACAGGACTATGTTGGAAAACGTCCAAGGAAAAGCCACCCCAATTTCTTTGGGACCGAGAAGACCTTCCTATGCAGAAAGACTTAATATGGCTAACCTAACTTCCTTTGAACTTCGCCGACAACGTGGAGACTTAATTACAACTTTTAAAATATTAAAATTCAATTTTGGAAATCTCGATGAAATTTTTATCATTAATCAAGATGAACGCCTCTGAGGTCATCAGTTCAAACTGAAGAAAGAAAATTTTTCTACAAGATCAAGACAGAACTTTTTACCAAATAGAGTTTTTGAGTGCTGGAATAACCTTAACGATAACATTGTCTCTGCTCCCTCTACCAATTCGTTCAAAAACAGACTTGACCGTTTTACATTATAGTTAAAATATTGTTTTTCTTTTAAACCAAAAATTGTAATTTTATTTCTTTTATTTGTAATTTTTGTTTTTTTTTACTAGTAGGTTATTAATGAAATTTCTTTGTTTTTGGGCATAAAAGGGACTTAGTTCCTCTGCCCTCGCTTATGTATAATAATAATAATAATAATAATAATAATAAGGCAGGGTGTTGAGGAGGCGGGCCCCTGTCATACAATCAGCTACAGCCCAACAACAAGAAGAACCACAAATGAGCCAAACAACAACAAGAGCTCCACCCGCTGAAGGTGCTGCGCTGGAACATCAGCCGGCGCTCACTCAAGCGGGACGACCGAGGCAGCGCATGAAATGGACTGTGTCCATAAACGAAAATATTTTGCGCTTTTATTATAAGGTGACAAACCTCGGTCAAGAAACGATCGGCTATCGACAACAACTGTATGCCGAATTTTGCAGGGAATACCCAGAAATTCAAGTATCTGAACAAAGAGTAGCAGACCAATACCGGGTAATTTTAAGAAACAATCTTATCCCAGAGACTAGACGCGACATTATCAGAAGCGAAATTGAACAGGAGATCCATAACCAAGAGCAAGTTGCAGACCAAGTCCCTAATGAAGTCCCCAACGAGCAGATTCCTGAGCTTCTCGTACAAGAAACTCAACCTAATAATACACAGCAGGACAATAACGAGTTGCACGATAGTCTGGTAAACGAGATGGCACGCGCTGTACAAGAGTTTAGTGGAACAAACCCACTTAGCAGACCACCGCTACCAAAAATAAACTCTTCTAAGAAACTAGGAGCGCTGTTACAAATTGTGAATACTGAAGTCCTACCCAATTATATCACAGAGGCCCACACATTAGAATATTTGCATATGCTGATTTACTGTGCAGCAACAGCAATTGCTAATGTTATGGGCATTAAGATCAGAACACGACGGGGTACCAACATCGGAAGGACTGGTAACAGAATAGCACCCTGGGAAAAACGACTGCTGGGGAAGATTGAATTACTGCGTAGGGACATTGGACAAATAACAGAATACATAAGAGGAGTAAGAAGTAGAAAAATCATCAAAAGAGCTGAAGAAATATTGTTTAACACTCTAAGACACTCACGACATGATCCAGAAAACAACACACCTCAACAATGCCTGGACACATTAAAACAAAAACTATCTGTTTACTCAGGCCGCCTGAGGAGGTACAAGGTTAGTAACCACCGGAAATGCGACAACATACTTTTTGAGCAAGCAGAGAAGGCTTTCTATAGGAAACTTAATTCCACTGTAGAAAATGCAAATAATAAATCCTACCCAAGCCAAGAAGAAATTCATGAGTTTTGGGGAAACCAACTTTCGACGCCAGCTACTCATAATAACAATGCTGGATGGATTGAACAAACGACGAACAACTGTCAACACTACAGTAATATTCCTTATGAACCTTTCACCACTGAAGAAGTCTCGAACATTATCAAAGAGCTTCATAACTGGAAATCTCCTGGACCAGACGGAGTTCAAAACTTCTGGCTAAAGAAGTTTTGGAGTGTTCATGAGCTTTTAACAGTATTTATTAATAATATTATTTCTAATTCACAGGAAATACCATCATTTCTTACTCAGGGAACCACTTATCTAATACCGAAGGATCAAAGTAATACCCAAGATCCAGCAAAGTACCGCCCAATTACTTGTCTTCCAACTTTGTACAAATTGGTCACATCCTGTGTGGCCCGGCGTATCTACCAACATTGTGCTCTGAACAATATCATAGAGCCTCAACAGAAAGGATGCGCTAAGGGCTCCATGGGCTGCAAAGAACAACTTATTATCGACTCAGTCATTTCTAACCAGGCATACACCAAAAAAAGAAACCTGTTTACTGCCTTCATTGACTATAAGAAGGCTTTTGATTCAGTGCCGCATGAATGGCTGGTAGATATATTAAGAATATATAAAGTCGATGATAATATCGTGACCTTTTTGAAGAATATAATGGCAGAGTGGAAGACTAAAATTCACCTTCAAATACCGGGTGAAATTAATATCGAAACTGAAAATATCCCTATTAACCGGGGGCTTTTCCAGGGGGACTCGTTGAGTCCACTTTTGTTCTGTCTAGCAATGAACCCACTATCTCAGCTGCTGAACTCTACTGACTCAGGTTTCAGCATCAAAAATAACAACACTGTTGTAGCGAAGCTTAATCATCTGTTGTATATGGATGATTTAAAATTAATGGCTTCCACTCGAAACCACCTAGATGAGATGCTAAAAACTGTAGAAAATTTCTCAAATGATATCAGTATGAATTTTGGACTAGACAAGTGCCGTATACTAAATATAGTCAGAGGAAAGATTCAGCCCGGAGGTTTCGATATGCAAGATGGCCAAAACATCGAGGCAATGGGTGAAAATGATATGTACAAATATCTCGGAGTAAAACAAGCGCGGAAAATTGACCATAAACAAATGAAAACTGAACTAACTTCGGAGTTCGTACGAAGAGTAAGACAACTAAATCGGTCATATCTTAATAGTAAAAATTTGTTTAAGGCATTAAATACGTACGCCTGTTCCGCGCTGAGCTACTCATTTGGTATTATAAAGTGGTCAAAAACAGATATAGAGGATCTTCAGCGGAAAGTAAGAACACTTCTCACAAAGGCGCAAAAACATCACCCACGCAGTGCAGTAGAGAGAACAACATTACCGCGGTATCAAGGGGGAAGAGGACTTATGGATATAGGTGAGCAATTGGATAAACAAATTGCTAATTTAAGAACTTATTTTCAGGTACAGGCTGAGACTTCTACTTTACATCGAGCAATTTGCGCAGTAGATGATACGACGCCGCTTAAACTGAGGGAACAAGAAATGCGCATAAACCACCTGACTAAACAAGACAAAATGCGCACCTGGATGAGTAAACCTCTGCATGGGCGACATCTCAATGAGATCAGCCAAGAATATGTCGACAATACAGCGTCGAACTATTGGTTGACATCAGGAAAGATGTTTCCCGAGACTGAGGGTTTCCTACTTGCCATTCAGGATCAGGTTATTCCAACTAAAAATTACCTGAAATATATTGTTAAAGATCCCCAAGTCCAAAATGACAAATGCCGATATGGAAGCCAAGCCCAAGAAACCATCCAACATCTTACCGGTGGCTGCCAGGCATTTGTCGGTACTGATTATAAAGAACGCCATGACTCAGTAGGAAAGATTATCCACCAAGAACTAGCTGACAAACTGGGACTTCTCCAAACCGACCATCTTCCTTATTATCAATACGTCCCTGATAGAATGCTTGAAAATGACAACTACAAGCTATACTGGGACCGCACTGTGCTTACAGACCAACCAGTGGCCCATAATAGACCCGATCTCATACTAGTTAATAAAATTACTAGGCAAACAACACTTATTGATGTGACGATACCCAACACCAATAATTTACGTGTTAAATACAACGAAAAGATCGCCAAGTACAGAGATCTAGAAATACAAATCAGGAGACAATGGAGAATGGAAAGTACCCAGACGATACCCATTATTCTTTCTACCACTGGAGTCATCCCGAAGAGCCTCCTAGAAAACATAAAAAAGCTGGGTCTAAACGAACATCTATATAAGATTATGCAGAAAGCTGTGTTACTTTCGACGTCCAGATGCGTACGAAAATTTTTGGGAGATACACCGACATACCAAGTCACCTAGGACTCGATAACATGGAAAGAGTCCCACCAGAGCTCAATCCTTTTGATACCGTAGGTATCTGGGATGAGTGAATTTTCCCCTTAGAGGGAGTGTGAGCCGTATGGCTAAATCTGGATAATAATAATAATATTGAACCAGTGGTTGAGATTTGTGACATAACGTATTACTTTTTCCAGTGCCAGATTGAACAGTATACAGGAGAGAGAGTCTTCCTGGCGCAGCTCGTTATTTGTTTTACAAGGTTTAGACAGTTTCCCCTGAATTCGTACTCTATATTTAACTTTTTCAAGAGTAAGTTTTGTTAAATTTACCAACTGATTTGGTATTTTTAGCTCTTTCATTGCTTTGAACAGTTTTCTTCTATTCGCAGAGTCGTAGGCTGCTTTGTAGTCTATAAGTATGTGATGAGTAGCAATGTCATATTCCACTGTTTTTTCCAAAATTTATTTTAGGGTTGGAATCTGATAAATTGTTGATTTACCACCTCTGAACCATTATGGTACCATGGCCACCTTCTTTATATAGTTCAGTTGGGAGATTATCTATTCTGGGTGATTTGTTTCTGGCTAGTTTTTTAACTGCATCTTTAACTT
This sequence comes from Diabrotica undecimpunctata, assembly GCF_040954645.1. Lineage (NCBI taxonomy): Eukaryota > Metazoa > Arthropoda > Insecta > Coleoptera > Chrysomelidae > Diabrotica > Diabrotica undecimpunctata. The sequence goes on along the minus strand of NC_092811.1, from coordinate 86,715,011 downwards.
CAAGAATCGTTGGTGGTTCCTCTTCCCTCTCGTCTGTTCCCCTTACCTCATATCTTTTGTCATCCAGGTTTTCTTCTTCTTCCTCTATATTAAGTGCCTGGTTAAACTATTCCACCCATCTATTCAATACATCTTTCTTTGTTTTTAATAGGTCGCAATTCTGACTTCTGCATTGTCTTGTGGTCGCTTTGAATTCTTTTCTGTTGATGTTTAAAAAGTGTATTAAACGGTCCCTACATTCAATTTTATTTCATAGACCATATTTACCCACATATCCATCCACTCTTCCCTGGCTAAGTTTGGCATTGAAGTTGCCAATTACTATTGTAGTGTAATATTTCTTCATTGACTTTAAAACTTGTTCCAAATCATGGTAAAATAGTTAGATTAGTTCTTTATCTTTATCTTCCGTCGGAGCATAAACTTGAATAAAATTCACTATACTCTTCTTAGATTTAAATTGTAATAAGATCCTATCAGAATAATTTGTTCGACATATATTTAATCAACATTAGTCTTAAAAGTAGTTGGCGGTAAACATTGATTTCTCCAAAATTTATGAACTTCTTCTTGGCTTGCGTGCAATAAATTGCTTGTTTATTTTCTACAGTGAAATTGAGTTTTCTAAAGAACTTTATATATTCTTAAACGATCTGAATAAATAGTTTTGTTTTATTATAACCACTTATTATTGATCTGTGTAGTTCTCTGGATCATTTTATGGGTGTCTTGGAGTGTTGAGCATTACTTTTCCAGCTCTTTTGATAACCTTTCTATTTTCCACTCTTCAAATATATTCCGTAATTTATCCAATATTCCTACGTAATATTTCAATATTTCTTAGCAGTCGTTTTTCCAAGGGTGCAGTTCTGTAACCAGTAGAATGGAGATTCTACTGGAGACCAGTTTAGATAGGAAAGTAAGTAGCTAGTCGCAAAAGAATATCTGTTCCTCTTTTTCCGTTAACTTACCCCGCAATTACCTGGGGTAATTTCGGGGTGGATTGGGTAGTTTTGTGGTTATCACAGCTAGTCCCAAGCCCGGATAAAATGTGGAGAGTAAATAGCAAGGTTAGAAACCTACCAATCGTAAAAACGAATACTGTTCAAAGAAACAATGTTTAGCCTCGGAACCGGATTGGTACTATGAAGATGACCACTGCATAGACTAGCGAAAAATATCCAAAACTTAGATGAGAATTACTAAACAAAATATCAGATTGCTCAACTCAAGAGACCAAGACATAACCCAAGTGCTGAAAGAAAAACAAATAGAGATTTGCGCCCTACGGAAAACAAAAGAGAAAGGAACAGGACAATCAAAGTTAGGTGAATACTTACTTATCTACAGTAAAGTAGCAAAAAAAACAGAGCAAAGAAAATGTAGCATTACCAATACACCAAAGATACCAAAAACACATCATGCGGTGTCAATACATATCAGAAAGGATTGTAACATTGTAACAGCAAAGATAAAAATGGAGGAGGAAGACCTGAACATCATCTAAGTATACGGCCCAGAAAATAACAAGCCTCACATAACAAGGGAAACGTTTTATGACAAATTAAAACAAGTAGTAGATCAAGTCAGAAATAAGATGATAATTGGGGAAATTTAATGCTCGAATAGTCAATAAAGTAGTACCTGGAATTAAGCAAAAACTAACGGGAATGGTAAAAACGAAAATGAAGAACCGATGATAAATTTCGGCACGAATTTATTAAAATCGTTTTTAAAAGGTATATAATTAAAATCCCAATCGGGCTTTATTAAAACAACAAAACGTTTTTGGAATCCATATTCCATCATCAGTGTCCTAAAAAGTATATATACGCTTAATTAAAAAGAACGTGAAATTTAAATTTTGACCAAGGTTAATGCAAAATGTGGTTAATACTTACTAGGTGGATATGTTTTGAGCCACTAAATATCTGGGTAAAAACACGTTAAAAGTTATTGGTTTAAATTTATTTTACACAATTAGATCTTATATGTTAAGATGTTAAAGTTACCAGTGGATTCGATAACATGGCAACGTAAGACTCTACATATAGTTGCTGGTCCTGAGACAAAGTGTCTACGAGGACTTGATGATAGCAACTGATTGAAATGACAAAATTGACATGTTAGGACGGAAGTCGGAACAAAGCAGTCAGTGTAACTTAAGGTATTTGTCTAAATATGACAGAAGCCAGCAATTTTTGAAAAATTGGGTACGTTAAAATTAAAATAATATAACAGTATCAACCATCAATGTTGCAGTTTTAATTGTAAATTTGTCCTAAATTTATGTTAAGAACATGGAGAAAATTGTTTTATTGATTAATGTATGTGGAATGAATTGTGGTGAAAATTTTGTGGGTACTAGTCTTAACTGCTATTGAGATGAAGTGTAAATAGAATAAAATAATTTTGTAATGTGCTGTTCATGTGGTACTTAACTTATGACTTGGCATGGAAGACCCTCTATGGTAAAAACCAACATTTGGTACCTGGTAAATATCAAAATTATTAGGTTACAAGTTCATGAACATAAATAACTAATTAGGTGTTAAAGGGTAGAGTTGGTTAGTTGCTTTTGTGTGTTAACAACTATATAAGACGAACAGAAAATTGATGGCTGAAATATGGTTTTATAATATGTTGATCATACATTACTCAACTTATAACTTAAGAAGAAAAGGCTCTTTTTGTTATAAAGATGAGAAATATAAAATGTATAAGTTATAAGTTCATGAGCTTAAGATGTGTAAGAACTGTAAAAGTAGAATGATTGTAGGTGGCTTTGTTAAATTTAATTAAAATTATGTGATGTTTTAAAATTGTTGTGAAAAGAGAGAAAGAAAGAAAAAACTTAACAAGAGGCTGAGGTCTACAGAGATCCGAAACCAGACCCTGAGCGAACTATGTGGATAAGTAAAAAATAAGATGTTGGATGAAAAAGAATGAAAAAGTGAAGATCTATTTTAAAGAGATATGTGGGGTTGCTGTATATTGTAAAATGTGTGTGTTCTTACCGCGTAAAAAAGGGGAGATGGTGTGTAATTATATTGATAGATATAAAAGGTGGTCAAAAAGATCTATTGATTTAATCTCTTCTTCATGTGCCGAGCTCTATTATCAAGCGTTGGCTATCAAATTGGCTATAGTAATTTTGTTGATGGCAGCTCGGAAAAGAGATGCAGAGGATCTATTAAACCAATCTCTCAGGTTTCTAAGCCATGACGTTCTTCTTCGACCTGGCCCTCTTCTTCCGTCTACCTTGCCTTTTATTATTAAATGGAGTATATTATATCTCTCTGGGTGACGCATAACATGGCCAAAAAATTCAAGTTTGCGATTTTTAACTGTTTTGACGATTTCCGTAACTTTTCCCATAACATCTCACTAATCTAATTTTCAGACTTAAAGTAATATTGTTTTCACATAACAATTTCTTGATCTTAAAGAATGCAGCTCTGGCCTTCTCTATCCGTATTCTAAATTCTTTGCTCATGTTCCAGTTCTCATTTAGATTACAACCAAAGTGATACTGTTAGTTCTCTCCAGTTGTTCATCATAAGCTGTTACCACTTCCGTTTGTATTGGCGTTTTACTGACGACCATCACCTTTGTCTTTACGGAGTTTAGCTTAAGGCCATATTCATCACACGTTGTGGTAATCCTATTAATTAGATGTTGAAGTTCCTCGTAATTGCTTGCAATTAACTTTGTGTCATCCGCATATCTCAAACTATTAATATTGACGCCATTCATTTTTATACCACATTGAACATTAGTCACTGCTTTATTGAAAACGAACTCAGAATAGATGTTAAATAATAGCGGGGACAAAATGCAGCCCTGTCTTACTCGTCTTCGTATTTGAAGCTCTTCAGAAGTGTCCCGGCCAATCCTGATATTTGCACGTTGATGTCAGTAAAGATTTTTAATAATGCGTAGGTCTTTATCATCAATACCTACCTGCTGAAGAATGGCTATCATTTCAGTATGTTTTACTCGATCAAAGGCCTTATCAAAGTCAATAAAACACATATAAACTGGATGTCCGACATCTCTGTATCTCTGTACCATAATCTGAATACTAAATACTCTTGTTCCAAGGTTATTGCGGAATCCAAACTGTGTGTCACCAAGTTGTTGTTCTATTTTTTGGTATATCCTAGAGTGCAAAATTCGTAGAAATATCTTTAAAACATGACTCATCAAGCTGATGGTTCGGTAGTCACTACATCTTTTTGCATTTGCTATTTTAGGTATCGTCACAAAAGTCGACAGCCGCCAATCCGTTGGTATATAGTCAGTTTCATAAATTTTATTAAACATATGAAGGAGAGATATTTTACCTGAACTTTCAAAGAGCTTTATTATTTCACTCACTATTTCATATGGTCCCGTCGCTTTTCAGGTCTTTGCTAATCGTATTGCTTGTTCAATTTCGTCCATAGTTATGTCAGGTCCTGTAACTACTTCGTTAATTTCAAGCTCGGGCCTTTCATCACTAAACAGTTCCTCAATATACTCTTTCCATCTGTCTATTTTATGCAAATTAGTGATAATCAGTTTTCCGTCTCTATCAACGATGTTATTTGCCTGTTTTTTGTTCTGACGTGTCAGTTCTTTTATTTTTTATACATATTAAATTAATGAATGTTTGTTTTGTAGCTCTTATTTTAGTCCTTATCTCTTTATTAATTCCTTTATACATTTTGACGTTTTGGTTCCTAAAATTGCGTCATCAAATTCAAAATCTCTACGTTTATCCACTGTTGCTTTTTTGACTGCTCTCTTTTAAGTTTGGAGTTGAGTTGCTTATAATCGTTTTAATTTGGTTCCAATAATCGTCGATGGATTTTTCTTGTTTATTATGATGGTCATAATTCTCAAAATTGCTCTCTAAATTGTTTGCAATCATCTGGCTATCGTTTCTAATAAAATCCATATCCAGTTTGTTATAGGATCGTTGTTGCTTTATCCGTTTAAGTTTTAATTTTATTTCGGCTAACAACAGATTGTGATCAGATGGAACATCGGCACCAGGAAAAGTTTTTACAGACTTTACTGCATTTCTATAACGCTCACTGATAGTTATGTAGTCAATTTGGTTTCTGACCATATTACGGGGAGTGTCTGCTAGAGATTTCCATGTATATAATCTCCGTTTATAATTTATATATCCGTTTATATAATCTCCAAGTGCTATATATGGTCCATCTTGCTTTATGGCATGGAAACGTGGACTTTGAAAAAAACATCTATCAACAAACTTGAAGCATTTGAAATGTGGTCATTGAGAAGAATGATGCGCATACCTTGGGTGGATAGAGTTCGAAACGATGACGTCCTTAAGAGAGCCGGCGTGGAAAGAGAACTCTTTGAATTATTTAAAAAACGCAAGATTGGTTACCTTGGGCACATATTGAGAGGAGCAAAATATGAAATACCACAGTTAATCCTACAAGGGAAGATCGAAGGTAGGAGAGGAGCCGGCCGCAAACAATTATCCTGGTTAAGGAATATTAAAGAATGGACAGGAATACACAATACAGGCGAGCTGTGTCACGCCGCCAAGAACAGAATTCTAGTAATGAGATAGTCGCCTACGCACTTTGGTGTGTGGCATGTTAAGAAGAAGAATCTCCGTTTAGGTAGTTTGAAAAAGGTGTTCATTATACATAAGTTATGTTCTTTGCAAAAATCTGCGAAATAATCTCCTCTTTAAATTTTATCGCCCAGTCCATAACGTCCAATAATGTTGCTTTGTCTGCCTTTTCCTATCTCAGCATTAAGGTCACCCATCAGAATGGTAAGATCTCTAGTCTTGAGTTGGTCAGTTACAGTCTTTAGATCGGCGTAGAACTTTTCAAGTTCTTCTAGTTCACTTTCCGCTGTCGGTGCATACACTTGTATTAAATTTATATTTCTGGGTTTCGCGTTCAACTGAATCATTATGACCCGTTCAGATACCTGGCATATCGCCCTGACACATTTGCTAACCTCCTTTGAGACTATGAATCCTACACCATTACGATGATAAAAACTATCTTCTCCTGCATAATACACTTCATGATCATCCAAATGGTATTGGCTAGATCCGGGCCATTGCATTTCACTAATACCCAGAATTAATATTTGCAGTCTTCTCATCTCATTTATGGCAGTGTGTGTTTTTCCGGGTTCATATAAACTCCGCACATTCCATGTGCCTATTCTACAGCTTTTTTCGATATCAAATTTGGCCAAGCGGGAGATTCTTCGCACCCCTGCCTCATTTAAGAGGCACCCGTACTCGGGGCTATCGTTTAATTCCTCAGCCATATTGATAAACCTGGGAAAAATAGTGTAGTAGTCATTCCTTTGGCTTTCTATACCGCTGTGTACACGCTGTTTAGGTGGTTACCACCGCACCTGGTACTGTTATATATTGACCGTTCTGGCCTACATGACTTCCGCTCAATACAAATACTGAAACACCAGCTGCCGCTTTCCAGGTTCGATTTTATATAAACCCTAAAACCATGGGGCTGCCACCTCCGCCCCCCAGACCGTTGTGAAGACCTTCTTCTCCGCCCTGGATGCCGTTGTGTCTTCATCCATGACCCTGGACAAGGGACCCTTGACAGGTACTAGTTTCCCAGGCCAGGAAACACCTGGAATCTGCGGAAGGCAAATATTGATTAACTTTCCCTGATAGGACTGTCCAAAAAGGAGTTCCTACCCGCTACCTTATTGATTTAATACTATGTTACTATGGAGTTGTGATTGATAAGCGAGGATTCAAATGTGTGGCTAGACTTTAGATGGATCATGAAATTATCTGGATGTGTGGATATGTAGGTGAAGGCGTAAGATAGTGAATGATTTAAGAGGGGGAGGAGGGCATACCATAATTTGAATCTACTTTTGCTGTTATTACACATCTTGTCAATATACACCAATAGTCTATTAACTTTATCATCCCACCATAAGCTCATGAACTATAACTTATCCCTTTTATATTTCTCATGTACCTTATGTTGTTGTATAAGAGATAGGGCCTTTTCTTCTAAGTTATAAGTTGAGTAGTGTATGATTAACACATTATAAAACCACCTTTCAGCAATCAATTTTCTGTTTGTCTTCTATAGTTGTTAACACACAAAAACAACTAGGTAACCAACTTTACCCTTTAATACTTATCTAGTTATTTATGTTCATGAATTGAGGGGCTTAGAATAAAAGGGATCCAAGTGCAATTTTACTAGTTTTGAGATATTTAAGGTCAAAGTTTTTTGAATAATAAAAATTCCTTGTACATTAGCTACAGTCGTACATAGTATTATTATATTATTAAGGGAGACCAGAAAAATATTATACCTACACACATTTTCAAAAAAATAACCAATTTACCTTTATTTTGAAAAAAAGCACTTGGAACCCTCTTATTCTGAACGGTCAACCAATTATTATCTGGACTAAAATGCATCCGTAGGATCTGCAGGAAAAGAGGTAAATTTTGAAAATGTTTGTTTAAACCTTTATTGGGTAAATTATTTATTTATAATATAAAACGATAAAATAATAAAAGATTGCCAAAAATATCTTTTCACTAAGCAAGTTTCACTCATAATCAGAGTCCAGCACTGCTGTATCTTCCATGTCTTCGCCAAACTAAATTTGCTGCGATGCCGACTCCAACGTTTCAGTTTTTTCTTGAAAACCTTCTTCAGACGCTTCGTTGGCGGTCTTAGTTTTTAATTTTTTCTTGTGTTCATTGGGAAGATTGTTGTAGAACTCGTGGTAAACCGGTGGAATAAAATCGAGAAGTTTTTGAATATTGTCCCATTTCAATTTATTGATTTTTATCGGCTGAGCGTTAAGATTTTTTTTAAACATATTTTCCATGGTAATAGTAGGACGTCCAGCTCCTTTTTGTACACATGCACATGTAAAAAATAAAAACTCTTCATTTAATGTTTCCTTAAAAGAAAACGAAAATGTTTCGGAAGATTTTTCATACAAAAAGTACCGCACTGGTCTCCATTTAAAAAGAAAACCTTTACTGTGTTTTTTGGGATCACTTATAACTTTGTTTATTGTTTCAAAACTGTAAAAGTTTTCTTGATTTATTCGGTGTACATTAAACTTTTTGCAAGCTGATTGAATTAGCTGGGCCCAGTGCTCTGGAATAAATACCTGTGGATTCTTACGCTTCACTTTTTCAATTATACCAAAATCTCTATCGCACTCCATAAATGTATGGCCTGGTTCCAAAAACTTGTGATGAATCTCTTGAATATGAGTAGATTTAACCAAGAACATAAACAGCTTTACAATGTTTTTATTTTTGTTCTGTCCACCACAGCAATCGCTATATGCGATGATCTTGGTAACACATTTAGAGAGTACGTTATTTGCAAAATGAATGAGGCACGAACCAATTTCTTGAGATCCCCTGCTTGAAATGGATTTATCCCAGATGTACATTTCTGATCTTCCTGTGGTTACATTGTGAACACACACAGAAGCTGTCGCAAATAAAACGCTTTGGAAGTAGTTATTAAGGGAGTGGACAGGGTTTGCTGAAGATCAAAACAGATTACGTTCGTATCTACAGATGCTTTGTATTTTTCACTATCTTGTTTTTTCATTGTTTCAGCCATCTTTGCTTTCCGTTGATGAAGCTCTTGATCAAATTTGGCTATTTTTACATTTTCTGCATCTGCTGAATATTCTATAATATTTCTATAGGCGTCACATCTACTGCATGTATCTGAGTTTGGCCTATGAAATGTTAGGTTAAATGCCGTATTAAAAATATGTCTATAATATGAGAGCTTCACTGGATCCTCATGTAGTTCCTCACATTGTTGAACATATAACTGGTACATTTTGTTTAAATTCAAATCTGGTGCCAAGTATCTTGTGTTCAAATTTGAATTCCTTGAATAATGACATATATTTTGGGAATTTGGCTATATGCTCAATAACACTATTACGTTTCTGTGGATCCATTCTTTTAGTAGATTGTTGCCCTCTTCGATCTTTTTCGCATACACCAACCTGATCAGTTTTCTTACAAACAGTTCTAAATCTTTTATTGCTTATGTTTAATGTTCGAAGAAAGAACAGTTTGCAGACTCGTTTATTTAAAAGAAATATCTCTGTGCTGTAGCTTTTATTTTTTCTGTCAATTTTGATCTAGCTACATTCTTCTTTTCTATACAGAAAGATAAAAAGGAATTTTAAAGATCATATGATGCCAGTTTGTAAAAGCTTTTGAACAATTGAATTCGTTTTTCTTCCGAGATTTTTTCGTTGCATTTATACCTGCAGTTATGGTTGTATTCCTGGACAGATCGTGCAGCATGGTTTTTCCCTTTATGAGCCACATATGCCATTCCAGTATTACGTAATTTTTTTCTTTTGTTAATTTTCCATTTGCTTTCATTTCTGCTCTTTTTACGTGTTTTTTTGAAGTTTACGTTTTCTGACGATAAGGATTCTTCTGATGATAATGAACTACCTGGGTTAAATTCACTTTCTTCATCTGTTTCAAACGGATCGACGTTCTCTGAAACAAAAAGTACCGATTACCAAATTGGTTTAAAAGTAATATTGTTAAAAGATTAAAAGAGAAAGTCCCAGTGGCTGTATACTGTAGTTTTAAATTTAAAGTATTTTATTTCAAAGAAGTAAAAACTTAGTTTGTTACGTCTTCGGGTATATATCGGGTATATATTTTATTAAAACACTTTTAAAATACTGCTAAGATATTTAAATAATACTACAACAGACGACGGTAAAAAATTAAATTTTATTTGTGTATTAAAAGCGGCACGATGTAGCCGTAAACAGCAATCATAATAAAAAATGTACAATCAATAACGTTAATTTTAAGGTTAACTGAAAACAACAACATACTCAGTCCGAATTGAACTCTCATTTTAAAAATTAATAAATAAAAACCTACTTACCTTCACTGCCACTGCTATAATACATTTTATATAAATATTTTTAAACTATTTCTATCGTTTTATACACAATTTAGGCCATAAATATCGAAGGTGATAATATACGTTACAACATATAAGTCAAAGTATACTGACTGAATTTAAGTTGGAAGTTGGAATATAAGGAAACCAAGTGCGCTTGGATCCATTTTAAACTGAAGGTTTCTATACTTTTATTTACAAAACTTTTTTCAAACCCCAGTAGATGGCAATCTATGTATGAAATCACTTAGATCTATTTTAAGATTAATAATACTATACTTTAGGTATTCAAATCTGTATTTAACTCGATATTAAAAAAAATGCCCTTGGACCCCTTTTATTCTAAGCCCTTCAATTTGTAACTTAAAAATTTTGATATTTACCAGGTACCAAATGTCGGTTTTTAACATAGAGGGTCTTCCATGCTTAAGTTATAAGTTAAGTACTACATGAACATTACATTACAAAATAATTTTATTCTATTTACACATATATCTATTTTTCCATTTTCCAGGTACCAAATGTTGCTAAACATAAAGGGCCTTTTGTTAGAATCTTTAGGTTACAACCACTTAATTTAGACTAATGTATAGTTGATTGTCTATCAGTATCCACAAAATTTTCATCACGATTCATTCCACATACATTAATCAATAAAACAATTTTCTCCATAATCTTAACATAAATTTAAGACAAATTTACAATTAAAACCACAACATTGATGGATGCTACTGTTATATTATTTTAATTTTAACGTATCCAATTTTTTAAATATTTCTAAAGTCCTCGTAGATACTTTGTCTCAGGAGCAGCAACTACATGTAGAGTCTTACGATGCCATTTTATCGAATCCACTGGTAATTCTAACATCTTAACATATAAGATCTAATTATGTAAAATAAATTTAAACCAATAACTTTTAACGGGTTTTTACCCAGATAATCAGTGGCTCAAAACATGTACACCTAGTAAGTATTAACCACATTTTGCATTAACCTTGGTCAAAATTTAAATTTCACGTTCTTTTTAATTAAAGTGGTTATATACTTTTTAGAACACTGATGATCGAATATGGATTCTGAAAACGTATTGTTGTTTTGATAAAGCCCGATTGGGTGTTTAATTATAAACCTTTTAAAAACGATTTTAATAAATTTTTTGTGATACATAGTATACAGTCAGCAACAGGAACTTAGTGTCCTTATGGATTTCAGCACGAATAACGAACTTAGAAAAAACAACGCACATTTTTGACCACAAAGACCAAAACAAATATACATTCAGTAACAGCCGTGGAAAAAGATCTAGGATAAATTATGTGATTATCCACAAAGATATACATTCATCAATAATAATCGACGTAAGATACCGCAACTCAGCAGATGTAGTTAGCGACCATAGCCTAGTACTGTGTAAAATAAGACTTATCCTGAAATCCTTCATACCCAAGAGAGCGGCGTCAACACAAACAAAAATCAAAGTCGAATGACTACTGAATCCACGGAATACTTATACAGAAAAAGAATATCAGAAAAGATTCCTGGGAATGAAATATTAGAAAACAATAACATCGAGAAAAGCTAAGAAAAATTCAAAAATAACATAATTAACGCAGCAACAGAATCTCTTGAAGCAACAAATTCTAATATATCAAAAAAGGAAACCCCAACGTTTAGAGAGGAAGTGAAGACAAAATGTGAAGAAAATAAGAAAGCCTTTTTACAATACAAATACAAACAAACACAACAGGCATATAACCACTATAAACGAATCAGAAATGAAACGAATACTTTAATTAGACAAATAAATAGGGAATACTGGCAGAGCTTCCCAAAACAGATGAAACACGACTTCTACGGAACACAAAAAGAAATATGGAGCATGATCAGAGGACAAAAAAAAAGAAATAAACGAACTGATTAAAAAACCATACAAATTCAGAAGAAAATAAGACTACTCTTACTTGATAAAGGTGAAAACGACAGAAAACCGAACGAACTCTCAAAGTACAAAGGACCAGATCTGATTAAACAACTAATAAAATTCATCCAAAAATAATAGAACAAAACAGAATTTCTCAAGAATGGAGATCAAGCATCCTAATAGCTCTTTTATCTGCTATACAGACGACGCAATACTACTTTCTCAATGTGAAGATGATTTACAACGTATGCTACACCAATTTAATATAACCGCTACAAAATTTAACATGTTAATTTCCCAAAAAAAGATAAAATGCATGTTATTACAGCAAATTTACTAAGATGTAAATCGAAGCTATGAGGTCAGATAATAAAACGAGTGATGAATTTTAAATATCTAGGCAGTATATTATCGTACTCGTTAAGTACTTTCGCTTTCTACAGCTCTTTAGGGGCATCTGAAATAAGCCAAGAAACGTTTTTTTAAATGAAGAAAATTGATTAACTTCGATAAAAACTCGAAGTTAGTGGATGATAAAAGTTTTTTGTGATTAAAAGTTTTAGACTTACTTCGTCAAATTTGGGCTATCCAGCAAGCGCAGAATGTAATAAACATAAAATCGAGACATAAATTGTACATAACACTACACTAGAACAAGGAAGGAAGTAGAAAGCGAAAGTACTTGGGCAAGATTTAATTATTAAAATTGTGCTCGATATTTGCCTTTAATTTTTCAAAGTTCATTTATTCGAGCATCGACCTTATATCAATATATTATCTAGCTATGAAAAGCTCTAAACAAAAGTAGAAGATCAAGTAAATAGAGCAAACAGAGCTGCAGGTTGCCCGAATAAAACAATATGGAGAATTTAAAATATCGGGAGAGAAATGAAAGGCAGAATTTACCAAACAGTCATCAGAACAATAATGACATACGCGGCAGAAACACGACCTAGCACAGAGAGGACAAAAAGGATGTTAGAAAAAGCAGAGATGAAAACACTTAGAAAAATTGATGGCAAACACCATGGAAGAGAGCTCGAAGTACAGATATACGACGTAGACGCTAGGTGGAGAACATCAAGCACTGGGTAAGAAACAGAAGAGTAAAATGTAACGATCATATAAGTTAAATGACAACAAACAGAGTCTATCTATCTATCTAATTAGCCTTCTTCGGTCCATCTTTGAACAAAGGCGTTCCCAATCCTTTTCCATTCTTCTCTATCTGTCGCTATAGTCAACCGCCTAGAGCCCACATGCTTCTTGATATCATCTGCTCCTCTCATTTGGGGACCTCCTCTGCTTCGTTTATATTCCCACGGTCTCCAAGTTATAAGAATTCTGTTCTATCGGTCTTCTTTTTGTCTTATATTGTGTCCGACAAATCTCCATTTTAATTTTGCAACTTCTTGTCTAACATCCCTCACTTTTGCTTTCTCTCTTATCCACTTGTTTCCCTTTTTATCCATTACTCTTATGTTCAACATTTGTCTTTCCATTGCTCTTTGGGTTTTTATGATTTTGTCCATGTTTGCTTTTGTAAATGTCCACGTTTTGGAACCATAAGTGATAACAGGGAGTACGCATTGATTGTATACTTTGGTCTTAAGATGATGTGGATATCTTTTGTTTTTAAGAATGTAGCTTAGTTTGCCAAATGCCGCCCATGCCAGTCTAACTCGTCTTTTTATCTCTGCTATTTGGTTTTCTTTGTTAATTTTTATAGTTTGACCCAGATATATATAATCCTGAACTTGTTCTATTTCATCTTGTCCGATCCTCATTGTGATGTCTTCATCTGTATTTGTTATGATTTTGGTCTTGCTGTAATTCATATTAAGGCCTATCTTTCCAGCTTCTACGTCCAGTTCCTTCATCATTTCAAATATTTCTTCTTTTTTATCGGTTATCAAAGCGATGTCATCAGCGTACCTGAGATGGTTCAAGCATTGTCCACAAATTTTTATACATTTTTTTCCCATTCTAATCTGTTAAAAATATCTTCCATAGCCTGATTGAAAAGTTTCGGTGATATTGTGTCACCCTGCTCACGCCTCTATTTATTTGTATTGATTTTGTTCCTTCATATACTTTAATTGTTGTTTTGGCTTCCTTATATATATTGGCTATTTCTTACTTACTTGGCTATTATATATATATATATATATATATATATATATATATATATATATATATATATATATATATATATATATATATATATATATATATATATATATATATATATATATATATATATATATATATATATATTGGTCACTTGTGCTGAATCCCTTTCTAAAACCAGCTTGTTCTTTCGACTGGTATCCGTCGAATTTTGTCGTTCGTCAATCTATTGGTTAAAATTTTTGTTAGGAGTTTATACATTACATTAAGGAGTGTTATAGGACGGTAGTTTTTTATATCTGCTTTATCTCCTTTGTTGTGTAGGATAATGTTTACCGATTCCTTCCAGTTGTTTGGGATTCTTTTTTCTTTTAATATCTTGTTAAAAAGAGAATGTAGAGTATTAATTACCACTTTTCCACCATATTTCAGCATCTCTGCAGTTATTCCATCTTGTCCAAGCGATTTGTTGTTTTTCATTTCTTTCAATGCCTTCTTTATTTCTGATTTGCTTATTTCTGGTTGTAGCTCTGAGTTGACATTTTTTATTTTAGCCTTAAGTTGGTTTTTAATTTCTTCTGGTGGTTCCTTTTTTGTTTTATATAATTCTGAGTAGAAATGGTGGATAATATTTATGATGTCATCTTTAATGTTTGTTTCTACTCCGTTTACATCTTTTATTTTGTTTAATTCACACTTGCCTAATTTCGGTCTTAAGCATTTCATATTTTTGTTGTTCTGTATTACTTCTTTATTTTATATATTCTATATCTAATTACGAGTTAAACATATTTAATGATTTGTATGGCTCTTTATAAAATCTTTTAGTTATTGATTACAAAGGACCCCGGCACTTTTCTTATGTCAAAGTGGTTTCAGTTAAATAGGCTAAAACTTTACAGAGAAGTAGTTCCAGTTATGCTGATCAGAAGTTATTATTGCGCCAATACTCCAATATTTTATAAAATAAATAATAAATTCGTCAGGAATGGGTCAAAAAGGGCCATACAAAGTTTGAACGGACAGGAGTGTGACGTCACGGCGGCCATATTGTTATTATTACTTTTACAAACAAAAGTTGAAATGCCCAATCTCAGTTAATATTTTGCTTCCTCTGCTGATTTTTTTTTAAGTTATTTTATTTGTTATATTATTTATTTTATTCTATTTATTATAATATCATCATAATTCAGTGTTTTATTTCTATGAAATATAGTTAAGTTTAAATTAAAGACATCCTAACCTCAGTTTATTAATACATGCATTTTATTGCTATTTTTATAAAACAACATGCTTTATTATTTACACAACCTTGTAAAATTATGGTAGTAGCTATTAGAATACTCGGATAATCCAAAAAGCGGAAAGATTCTGGAAAAAAATGAAAAAATAACGAAAAATACTAATTATCCACACTAAACAAAGTTTGTTTGGAAGGTGAAACTGACAGATGTGTGAGACACGAGCAAGTCGCGATAAGCCGCTCCGTGTCAGACACGGGGTAATACATTAAGTTTTCAAACGTTTACTTTTCAAAAGCCCTTTATTCCAATTGTCATGATTCAGTTACCTTTATTTGTCGAACAATTTCTAATTGGCCGTTTATTTGTCGCACCCTGTATATACACTCTATTAAGACACTATTATGGCATATGCTTAATTTTAAATTGCTGCCCGAAAATAAGGCCAGAAGGATATATCACCTCTTAGTATACTATTTTAGATTTGACTTAAGTTGACCATTTTAAAAGTGACAATCTCACAACAGCAATATGGCAAGTAAAAATGTGGCTAAATCTGACCAATGCTAGAATTTGTAGTTCCTCAGTTATGGTAATTAAGAGTGCGTAGTGAATTATTTAAAAACTGTATTCTACAGAAGAACTAAAACTAAACATGTGCTACATTCTAAAATAAGAGAATTGACAGTTGACAACTGAAATCAATACTGACATTGTGAACCAGATTTGCCAAGTTTAAATTTCCAGTAACCCTCCTCGATTTGAAATGTATGTTAACATAAATTTTATTTCTTAGAGTTATGAAAGTCTTAGTACCTAAAGGTTTAGAGAAAACATCAGCTAGATTTTCCTCAGTTGATAAATAATCCATTATAACTTCTTTCTTAAAAGTTAGGTCGTTTAAAAATAATTTTTTATATCTATGTTTTGTGCGCGAACATATGCACCGACTCAAGGGTTGACAGCAAGGAAGAGTACTTTAACAAGTTAACAACTGTTCTAGCCACAATTAATAAGAAGAAAGAAATTTGCATCTTAGCTGATCTTAATGCACAGAACTGGAAAGAGCTCCAACAGTAAAATAATAGGGAGATATGGAGAAGACATTCTGAACGACAATGGTCAAAGATTAATAGATTTTTGCGAGGCACATTCTTTGAAAATATTAAATGGTTTCTTCCCCCATAAGAATATACACAAATTTACATGGACGCAGTCTACCAGGAATTTAAAATCAATAATTGACTATTTCATTCAAAGATTCTAAACTAAAAACGAAGGACATGAAGGTGTTTAGAGGGCCAGAATGTGGAAGTAACCACCATATGATTATTGCAAAAGTAATGGTGACATTTTAGCGAGAACAATCAAGTCACAAAAATGATGAAGTAACAGACATAGGAACAACCATAGAAAATATAAAATTTAACCTGGAAAGCTTTAAACAAGATTCGACAAAGTTCTTATATAAAATTAGAATAGCTCAGAAAATAAAAAATATAGAAACAAAGGACTTAGACCCTGAAAGTCTGTATGAGGTAATTAAAAAATATATTCATGAAGTGGCAAATGAATCACTGGGAAAAGTTAAAAATCGGAAAAAAGGAAAACCTGAATGGTTGTCAACGGAACTAGAAGAGAAAGTTCTCAAGAAAAAAACAAGCATACCACATATGGCTTCAATCCAAAGATCCTCAAGACAGAGAAATATACGCTAAATGGAATAGAGAAGTTAAAAAAGACGTGGATCAGGCGAAAAAAATTAACTGGGAGGTTAAGTGTGATGAACTGAACAGCAGTTTAGGAAAAATGAGAAAAATGAAGACAACATTTCTCTCATAAAGTTAAATGAATGGGAATAATATTATACGAAACTGCTGAAAGAGGATAGAGTAGAGTACAGATGGGAAAAGATAAGGGAATTAATAGACAACAGAGACGAAAGACAGGAAATCCCTATAATAACATTATCTGAATGGACGGAAACCTTAAAAGAGGAAAAGCCGCAGGGCCTGGAGACATTCCCATAGAGCTGGTTAAATATGGGCCGACTGCACTTCTAGAATTAATAGTAGACCTTTTCAATAAATGCATGTGTGGAGACCAGGAAATTCCTAAAGATTGGAATAAATCTTATATAAGCTCCATATATAAGAGAGGGAATAAAAGAGACTGTTCCAATTATAGAGGTATTAGTGTGACGAGCTCTGTGGGCCGGTTGTACGGCAGAATATTAAAGAAGAGGGTTGAAAGACAGATACAAGATATTGAAGAACAAAGCGGCTTTCGTACCGGGAGATCCTGCCTTGATAATATATTTATCCTACGACAAATAATTGAAAAACGTGTCGAAAGAAGTAGAGAGACCCATTTGGTATTTATAGACCTTGAGAAAGCATATGATAGTGTCCCGTTAAAGAAAATGTTTGAGGTCCTCGAAAGGTTCGGATTAGATTCGACGTATATCCCAGCGATATATAAATTGTACGAAAATGCAGTTAGTTGTGTAAAAATTGGAACCAGAACCTCAAATGAATTTAAAGTCACTAAAGGCCTAAAGCAAGGATGCTGTTTGTCACCGACACTCTTTAAAATATACGTCCAAGAAGCATTGAGGAATTGGAGAAATAAATGAAGATTTATGGGCATCGTAGTGGGACAAGAAACTCTGTATACATTGTTGTTTGCAGATGATCAGGTGGTGGTTGCAACCGATGAGGAAGATATAAATTATATGAATAGAAAATTATTTGAGGAATATGCCAAATGAGGTAGTACTGTAAACATAAGCAAAACAGAATATTTAAAAATTGGAGGAAATACCACAGATCTGAGGCTTGAAAACACAATCATAAAAGGCTGCAACCAGTATAAATATCTAGGAAGCATTATATCAGCAGATGGCAGAGTTAAGATAGATGTACAAGACCGAATAATCCAAGGGAAAAAATGCATCCGAACACTGAATTCATTACTGTGGTCTAATAAAATAAAGATGCATACCAAACTTCGCGAATACAGAGCAATTGTGGAACCAATTATCACATATGGTGCCGAATGTTGGACGATGACAAAGAATGAACGAGATAAAGTAGACGTTGTGGAAATGGATTATCCTACAAGGTCATGTCGAGTATCGAGAATGGAAAGAATCAGGACTGAGGAAATACGAAACCGTACAGGAATTAGAGATACTCTTTCAGATAGAATACAAGGAAGGCAATTACAATGGTATGGTCACGTGATGAGAATGGAGGAGAAAAGGTGGCCAAAAAAGCCTTAATGTATGTTCCGCCAGAAAGAAGGAAAAGGGGAAGACCACCAAAATCCTGGAGAAGAGAAATTACAAAAACAATGCAATCTAGAGGCTTAGAAAAGGAAAATTGGAGAGATAGGAAAAGATGGAGGCTGAAATGCGGGAAGCGGCAATCGCCGTAGAACCCCCGTTATATGATGATGATGATGAGAATTTTCATTACAGTTAGACATTAAAATCGTACTTTTATTATCACAACATTGATTAAGTCTTGAGCTGTTTATGCTGCTGCAATGTATTTAGATTCTGCTGTTGATAATGCCACAGTTCTGCTTCTTTAAAAACCGTGATATTTGGTTATTACCATATAATAATATACATCACTCATACTTTTCCTATCTTTCTTATCTGTTGCCTCATCGGCATCTTAGTATCCATTGAGTGTTATCTGGTAATCTGTTTTATTATAACAAGTTATTCCCAGTTTCTTACTTTTCGGTAGATATTTTAAAATCCTTTATCCAGCATTTCATGTAGTAGGACAATCTAAAAATCTGATTAAGTATGATAACTAATGCCTGGCCTACTTGTTGTCTATACATCAGCCCTCCAATTAATTGCCTATAAGAAATATTAGAATTTCCTAAATGTATTGAAATTCATTTTACATTATAGTCATCTTTGGTTTACATTCCTTCATATTAAAATGATCCAAAAGTTTTTCTACAAATCATTCTTGATCAATTTTATTACTGTCTTCTGTCCTTCTGTAATGTTCATACCTAAAATATTTTTACCTTTCTTTAAATCTTTTGCCTGAAAATTATCTTGTAATATATTTATAATACTCTTGGTATCCTTATCTTCATCCATTAACATTATATTTTATCTTTATATAATAATATCCAAACCTTTTTGTTATTATATAAACAACAATCATATACAGATCTCTCAAAATTATTTTAGTACCTGACAAATTCGTTACTATTCATCTAATAAATGTTAATACTCTTAACTTTTTTATGGTAAGTCCTTCTGGTGCATAAATATAGACATCATTCTCAAGTAATCCATTTAAAAATTCAGTTGGGATATTCATTTGTTGAATTTCCAATCATTTTGTAATGATATTGATAAAAATAGCTTAATTATTGATGTTCTTGCTAGTGGTAAGTAATTTGGTTCAAATTTACTCTCTTTGATTTGCAAACTTTCGGCTACTATTCTAGCTTTTTTAGTTCCATCATCTTCTGTTCTTTAAACCCATTTGGTTTGAATAGCTTTTTTATGTTTAGGTAATTCTACTTGTATTTAGTATGTTAGGTATTTAGTTTTTCATGAGAGAGTCTCTCCTTTCTTATAGATTCTACCCATTCTGGATCTTTTATGGCATATTCATATTGATATTAAAGACTAGGCTGTGCAAGCTTCCTTAAATATTTGGGTGATTTTGTTTTTCTTCCGGTTTTTGTTGTTTCTATTTTTAGTATACATTCGTCATCATTTTCTGAACTTATAATTTCTGTTTCATCTTTATTAGCTTCCTTTAAATCATCATCTTAAATTATCATATTGTTTTCTTATTTGTATCATCCACCATATTGGGCTTAGTAATTTAATCTTAATTAGTTAACGTTTCAATAAATCTTACATATCTTGAACATAAAATTTCATAAGTTTCATAATTCCATAATCTATATCCAGCTCCTGCATATCCTAACATTATGCAAGGTTGTGCTATTCTTTCTAATTTTATTTTGTTTTGGTAAGACTACTAACTGCCCGTGCTTTACTTCCAAATACTGTCATTTTTGATAAATCATTTTTATTGTACCAAGGGTCTTGTGGCAGGTGTTCCTCGGTTATTTGTTTTAGTGTATATTCTATTTAACTCCTATGTTCAGCACAAATTGCTTCCCCCCATAATTCTTTTGGTAGATTATTTTCAGCAAATTTGTTCCTTACTTTGTCTAATAAGCTTCTGTTTATTCTCTCTGAAATCCAATTTTTTGTAGAGTATATGGAATTGTATATTTCACCTTAATACCTTTATTTTTACAAAAACCTGTAATATACCTATAATTATATTTATTATTAACAAAATCTACGTTTAAACAAGATAAAGTATTCAACATTTCACATTTAAGTTTTGATCCATTTTTATTTACAATAGCTTGTCCTTTACCATTAATATGATTGACAAATGTTACTCTAAAACCTTTTTCTAATAGGTAAATAATTAATAATACGTCTAATAATTTGGATACAGAAAAAAGGTTATATACCCTTAACAATAGGTGCTTCAATTTTAATAAAAGTAAAGTAAAGTTCGGGTAACCTTCTGGCTAATGACTAGTGTTAGGGTTTTCAGGCCGCGCAAGCGCCCCTAACATGACATAACGACTACTTTCGTAGCCGAGACCGACGGTTTTACGTGCCCTCCGAAGCACGGTGGCAGCTCAGTTAAATTATAAATTTTAAATTTTTGTCATCATCCCTCATCCCTGTAGCTTTGTACCTACTGTACCTACCTTATTTGCTACGAATACCTCATTATTATTTGCAGTTCCAATTTTCACTGTTAACATTAAAGCTAGGTTTCAATGTTAATTTTATAAATACACTTTTTCTTTGAAATGTGTTTTCATGGCTTTAATCATTTCTTTTGTAGTTTTTGCATCCTTAACTAAATATAAGTTTTTGTTTATTAAACATTGCACTATGACGCTTTTACGTTTGGAATCTTTTTTTAAACTCTGCTTTCACTTTTGCTTCACTATAATCTTGCTCTGTTTTCTTCAATACATCTGATAACATTGCCTTTCTTCCAATCTTTCTGAATTCCCAATTGTTAAAATTTGGAGCATTTGTTAGCTAAGGAACATTCACAATTACATTAGCCATTTTATATTTTACACTTTAATTATTGAATATTTATTTTTTGTCCGTCTTGGTGTCCATAACCTGTTAGAATTTGTTGTTCTCCAGTTATGGTAATTAAGAGTTCGCAGTGAATTATTTAAATATTTTATTCTACAGAATAACTAAAACTAAACATGTGCTACATTTTAAAATAAGATTACAATTGACAGTTGACAATAGGAATCACTACTGACATTATGAACCAGTGTTGCCAACTACAAAATTTCAATAACGAACACATTTTCTTTATAGGTGACTAATGTATTTGGTCCTCCGCCGATGGTTGCAGCTCTATTAAAAGTTGGTCGCCCCGAAGGTTTGGATACCAGCAATTTAAGGAGTTTTATAATTGGTGGTGGATATATTCCAAAGCCATTACTTCTAGATCTCCGTAATTTGCTCCCAGGAACTTTTGTATTTAGTGCATACGGACTGTCGGAAGCGAGTGGAATATTGACGTTTTTCAATATTTCAAATGAAAAAGAGACGTCGTATTTGCATTCAAAGCCAACATCTGTTGGATTAATTATACCAGGATATAAAGCAAAGGTGAGTTTATTGACTCAAAATGTTTCACTTTTTTTTAACGTTGTTAGAGTTTTTTACAGTTTCTTAATAGTTTATCTATAAATTTGTTCTAAAGAGTCTTATAATAGTTCCTTTTTATGTTTTTTACACAGGTTATGGATACAGGTGGATAAATTTCTATAAGAAATGTATCGAAGTGTTGCTACGCCACTGGTAGCAATTAACTTACACTTCTTAAATTATACCTAAGTGAATTCTCCAGCAAATTCTCATGAAAGCCGATAATGTATTTAAAAGATATTTTAACCCATAGATTAACTTTTTCCGACCAATTCCAAACATTTCCCTGTTAGATAAGGATTCAAAAGGTTGATTTTACCTACCTCTGTATAGAAATATTGAAGTTCCCTTCAGGGTCCCCCGACCCTTGCAAATCCCTTGGAATGCCTATGGCCTACAATTATGTGGATCTGCAGCAACTCTAACTTGGAAATCATACAACGTTTTTCAAATACGTCATTGAGATCCAAAGCGAACGATTCATGGTAGATCTCTAATGCAATAATAGCGAGAGACCTGCAAGTTCTCTGCATCAAAGAAGAGATCAGGAAATACAGTAAACAGTATAAAGAAAGACTAAGTGCACATCCATCCAAATAAACTACGACTTAACTACATTTTAGAAAAATTGTAGCCATTAATATAATATAATATAATATAATATAATATAATATAATATAATATAATATAATATAATATAATATAATATAATATAATATAATATAATATAATATAATATAATATAATATAATATAATATAATATAATATAATATAATATAATATAATATAATATAATATAATATAATATAATATAATATAAAGAAATAATAAAACCCACATCTTTTTCTAAATGTGCCTATCTTGACATTGACCCATCTTATTCTATACACAGCAGCTCGAAGTAGGTCAGTAGACGTCAGACCAGTCCACTTCCTAAGATTGACCGGCCAGCCAGGATATACGTCTACGCCCAGAGCTTCTATTGCCCTCAATCTTGCTTTGTAGAATCAACTGTAGAGCTCGGTATTTATTATTACGCAATAGGTGGCCGAAGTAAGCCAATTTTCTATTCTTTACGGTGTTAATAATTTCTTTGCGTTTTCTTAGGCTCTGGAGAGAATAGTTATGTTACTTGTGTGGTGTATATATAAGATCCTAAACATACGTCGGTAGCACCACATTTCAAATACCTCTAATCGTTTTATGGCATCTTCTGTAAGGCTCCAGCTTTCTACTTCATAGAGGAGGATACTAAAGATGTAACATCTAAGAATTCTTATGCGTATATCGATACTTATAAGTTGCAGAGAATCTTCCTAGACTGTTAAAATTTGGCTTTTTCAATACGAGTTTTTATTTCGTAGCTGTGATCCCAAGTATCCTTAATATTGCAACCCAAATAGCATATTTTTCCACTCTTTCTAACGGTATATCGCCTATTGTAATTTGGGCGTTTATGTTGGTGTTCTTACTGTCGGTAACGTGAGGGACTCTCAGCTCCCTCAGGAGAGAGAGAAGGCTCGTTACTCGCCCTCTCCATCGCTTTCTGGGACCTAAGAGGGTAGGGTTCTCGGTCAGTGGCCATAGACACGGGCTATGGACACTTACCTAGGATTAAATGCCTTTTTAATAAAGAAACACAATAAAGAATGTTTATTGAGATAATAATAATAATAATTAAATTATTAAGACAGATATGTAAAGCACTTATACTAAGAATCTGAAATAAATCGATAATTATCTCCTGATCCGGGAATCGGGAAGATAATTATGCTAATTATTCTTAAATTAAGAATGTGTAAGGGAAAGTATATTATTTATAACTATTAATCAAAAATTTGAGCAAAATACAAATTAGTTAATATAGCAAAAATGTCACTTGTCAGAAATTCCTGAAGTATGAAGGAATTGAGCTAGGAACTTGGGATAAAGTTAGGGACGTTTGTTATAGTGCCATTCAGGCTAATCAGCAATAAAAAGTACCAAAAGTACACAAACAAAATAGTTATAAACAAAATTCGAATAATTCTTATTGAAATTTCGCTGAGTCGCTGAGACCTATAAAAAATGTGGGAAAAATTACAAGTTATTTTATATAGTATAAAATAGACATAAATTGAGAAAATATTGCAAGTTATTTTTATACCTGTAAAGGAATACCAAAGTTAAAGTTTATAAATTTTTAACAGTGTACCTGTAAACAAGTTTTTAGCAGTGTACCTGGAAGAGAAATTAAAACGCAATTTATAAGTTTTATTTATTTTTCAATTCTTTAAAGGATATTAGCACCGTCCGGTGACTAAGTCGAAAAGCAGGAATAAATCCCTCAAAAATGGCCGCTGTTGGTTTGGAAACAAACCGACGTTAAAGCTGAGAACGTGAGGTTCTGGGTTTTAAAGTTGAAAGCGTTAGGCTCTGGATATGTAGAGAACGTTGAGTTCTGGGAATAAAACAGAGGCTCTGAGAACTGAATCGATCAGAGGATCTCTTACATGCCAAGAAGGCTGGACCAGCGGACTTATCCTCACCCGGTCTGGTGTCCTGGCCGTCGTGCACCTTTTTTATGCTAAAAAAAGTAGGTCAATCTGTAACGGTCGTTTTGGCCTTTCAGTGATTGGACCTGCACAACGACCAATGCCCAATTTTCAGCATTATCATTGGCTGCAGCTCAGGTGCCTTTCGACCAACGATAATACAGAAAATGAGCAACAGACTCCTGAATTATGATTGGCTGCAATTACTGTTGCCATTTGAGCAATCACAATTCAGCAGGCTGGGCGACATTACTAATGATAATTATTTTTTTCTTCTTGCAATTTAGTTTTAGGCCGTATTTGTTACATGTTTCTACAACATTATCCATCATACTTTGGAGCCCCTGAACACTACTTGCCAGCAACTCTGTATCGTCTGTATATCTAATATCTTATTAATATATATAAATCTCGTGTCACAATGTTTGTCTTCAATGGACTCCTAAACCAATTAACCGATTATAATAAAATTCGCACACCATGTGCAGTTCGATCCAACTTGAGAGATAGGATAGTTTAAATCTCAAATTATGGTCGCAATTTTAATTTATTGCTAATTATTTGTCTGTTATTATTTGACAGTCACAATTATCTGTTAACTCCAAATGATTCTAACAGATGTCGATACCTTTCGACTGGGTTGAGTAAGTAAATCTACGAACGTGTCATATAAGATACATTTTAATAGCATAATTACCACGTGTTGTTGACGCTATAAAATTAATTAAATTTATTTTGTAGTGAACGAAATACTGTATAATTCAATTATTTCCACTTTTTAAATTTTTGGTATTAGCATAGCCGGCCACGTGTTACTTAGACTGAAGTGTAAATTGAATTCATATTATAATGAAGATAATACAGTGAAATTAATCCTGTTTTATACTTATTTTTGCTTCATTGATCAAAACTTTATAATTTAATTTGAATATATGTATGTAAGTATTATCACATAATTATAAAATTTAATTAAAATGTCAATGCAAAAATGATACACAATTTCCTACACTTTTTCAATAGTTGTACAAATATTTTTTTTTATTGTTTTTATTTAACCTCTATTAAAAAATATTTAGCATTTATTATTTCAATGTGCTATGATAACAAGTTTTTCAGATTTTTTTTCTTATATTTAAACGATTAAATTAGTATTTTAATTCTTATTGAAATTATTATTTAAAATCTATAATTTAAATATGTACATGTCAGTATTATCACATAATTATAAAAGCTAATTAGAATGATTTTCAATTTTTCTTTTCTCATATTTAAACGATTAAATTATTATTTTCAGTCAAATGCCACCGAAAAAATCTAACCTCAACAACGCGAGCAGCAAAGGGTCACGACGCAAACGTGTTGAAAGAGCTCAGCAATTACCAGAACAAATCGAAACAAGAAATGCAGCTCAAAGAATCAGGACTGCAGAAAGTCGTGCACAAGAATCTCAAGAACAGCGTGACGAACGTCTGCAACAGAATATTACGAGAACAAGAGCGGCACGAGAACGAAACTTAGCTACAGTACGAGTACTAGATCGACAAAGGCAACGGATCAGCCGCTCATTAACACGTGCATCATTCGTTCGGCTTGCCTTTGAATATGCACCAGATATTAACTACTCAGCGCATTCAAAAATTGCTATCGGTGTAATGGATAAAGTATGTCAATATTGTCAGGCATTGAAATTTCGGAATGAAGCAGCCGGCATGTGCTGCGCACCAGGAAAAGTTGTGCTGTCACCTCTACCCGCTCCGCCGGAGCCTTTATTATCCCTTCTTACTGGCAATTCAGATGATTCCAAATTATTTTTGCGTAAGATACGCAAATTTAATTCTTGCTTCCAAATGACGTCATTTGGGGCAACTAAAATTTGCGATCGTGCATCCGATGGACGTAATTTTGAAACTACATTCAAAATTCAAGGCCAGGTGTACCATAAAATCACTGGTGCCAATGCCTGATAACAATCCGAAATTTCTTCAAATTTATTTTATGGGCGATTGTGAAGAGCGCGTGACGACTCGGTGCCTGTATAATTTTATTGAACAAGCAGAGGAAAGAGCAATTGTGATATTATTGGAAAATTTTTTAGAAGATCACAATCAACTAATTCAATTGATCAAAAGAGTTTCGCCACGACTGCAAAATGACAATTATCAAATCGTCATAAAAGCCGACAAAGTACCATTAGGTGAACATGCTGGTAGATTCAACGCTCCAACTGTTGATGAGGTTGCTGTTATCATGGTTGGTGATCCAGTTGACAAAAGATCTATAAAAATTACACGGCGAGACAACACTGTCAGTACGATTTCGGATCTACACCCCTTCATATGACGCACTACAATATCCATTGATATTTTGGCAAGGACAAGATGAATATCACCTTAATATCAAACAGTATGATCCAAATACCGGTAAATTTGACAATTATCTATTTACTTTCTTACTGTATGTATAGATTTTAATTTTGTATTGCATTTTATTTTTTATTTTTTTAGGTGATTACAGAAATAATAAAGTTAGCTCAATGAAATACTACGCACACCGAATAATGGTTAGGCAACATCAAGACAATTATATCCTTCGATATCGTCAGCTGTTCCATCAATACATTGTTGATATGTATGCTAAGGTCGAAAGCGAACGCTTGCGATTCCTTCGATTCAACCAGGCAAAACTACGATCGGAAGAATATATTCACTTACGAGATGCTGTTGCTGGAAACATCGATGGAAATTTAAATCCCAATGACATCGGTAATGCTTTCATTTTACCTTCAAGCTACATCGGCAGTCCACGGAACATGCAGGAATACATACAAGATGAGATGACTTACGTACGTCATTACGACCGACCGGATTTATTTATTACATTCACATGTTATCCGAATTGGGAAGAGATACAAACTTTACTATTGCCAGGACAACAAGCCATTCATCGTCATGATTTAACTGCACGTGTGTTTAAACAAAAATTGAAATCCTTAATTGATTTTATTGTTAAATATTCAATTTTTGGTATCACACGTTGTTGGCTGTATACGATAGAGTGGCAAAAGCGAGGTTTGCCTCATGCCCACATTTTGGTTTGGCTTAAAGATAGAATCCGTCCTGAAGAAATCGATCAAATAATTTCAGCCGAAATTCCAGACCCATTATTTGATCAAGAATTATTTGATATTGTCACCAAACACATGATCCATGGGCCATGCGGTGCTTTCAACATGACGTCACCGTGCATGGAAAATGGAAAATGTAAAAAAAACTTCCCAAAGCCGCATACGAATGACACGATCACGGATATTGATGGTTATCCAATGTATCGCCGCAGAAGTACTGAGAATGGTGGCCACACATTTACAATGCGACTGCCGAACTTTCCAAATCAAGTTGAGTTTGATAATCAGTGGGTGGTACCATACTCACCACTACTTTCAAAAACTTACAAAGCTCATATCAATGTTGAACTTTGCAGTTCTGTTAAATCAATTAAGTATATTTGTAAATATGTAAACAAAGGCAGTGATTTGGCCATATTTGAAGTACAAAACATAAATAAAAATGACGAAATAGCACGATACCAAATGGGCAGATACATTAGCAGCAATAAGCTATTTGGCATATTCTCAGCTTTCCCATCCACGAAACAGATCCTGCTGTCCAACATCTGGCAATACATCTTGAAAACGGTCAACGTGTATACTTCACTGAAGAAAATGTTCTCCAAAGAGCGTTCGAAGCTCCGAAAACGACTCTAACTGAATTTTTTACATTGTGTCAAAAACCTGATGTTTTTGGCCAATTCGCGAAGACATTGGTGTTTGCTGATGTTCCACGTTATTTCACATGGAACAAATCCAGTAAAAAATGGGAGCCACGGAAACAAGGAAAACCACATCCTTCCATTACAGGCATATTCAAAGCTAAGACATTGGAGAGACTTTACACGGTACATCCAAAGCAACGTAAGTGCTTCTATTTACGTTTGTTATTGGTGAATGTTTCCGGACCAACGTCTTTTGAATTTTTACGAACAGTTAATGGTCGAGTATTCAATACATACCAGGATGCATGTCGTGAACTGCAATTGCTAGAAGACGATAACCATTGGGACTTAACGCTTGCTGATGCTGCGTTGACATCAACACCGAATAACATTCGTCAGTTGTTTGCAATTATTTTGACGACATGTTATCCCTCGCAAGCACAAACTTTGTGAGATGTGTAACATCAATGTCAATGTGTAACATCAAAAAGAATAATGGAATAGCTGCAGTGTTGCGGAAGAGTTCTATAATAATTTGGGATGAGTGCACAATGGCACACAAATATTCACTTGAAGCATTAAACAGAACTATGCAAGATTTAAACAGCAATAATAAACTTTTTGGTGGTGCTATCTTACTTTTGTCTGGTGACTTCCGGCAGACCTTACCGGTTATACCTCGCTCTACTTTCGCGGATGAGATTAATGCATGTTTGAAACAATCATTCTTATGGCGAAGTGTTGAAACACTTTGATTGACCATAAATATGCGAGTACAATTGCAAAATGATCCATCAGCACAAATATTTTCCGAATAACTACTAGATATTGGGAACGGTAAAATAGAACTGCAACCAAATACGCAATGCATTAAACTACCAGACAATTTTTGCACTGTTGTTCAGGATAAAAATGAATTGATTCAGAGTATTTTCCCGGATATACAGAATAATTATTTGAATCATGAATGGCTTAGTCAACGGGCGATTTTGGCAGCCAAAAACGTTGATGTTGACGAAATTAACTTCCAGATACAACAGTTGTTACCAGGTGATCTGATGTTTTTTAAATCAATCGATACTGTTGTTGATGAAAATAAAAGTGTAAATTTTCCGATTGAATTTTTAAATTCATTAGATATCCCTGGAATGCCACCACATAATCTTCGATTAAAGATTGGTTCCCCTATTATTCTCCTCCGTAATTTGAATCCACCTCAATTATGTAACGGTACGCGTTTGGTCATCAAAAAGATCACCGGAAACATTCTTGAAGCAACCATTTTGGCTGGGAAGTTTAAAGGAAAAGTGGTCCTGCTGCCACGTATTCCGATGATACCATCAGATTCTACCATATCCTTCAAAAGGCTACAGTTTCCAATTCGTTTAGCTTTCGCCATGTCTATAAATAAATCTCAAGGTCAAACAATGTCCATTTGTGGTTTAGATTTGGAAAATCCATGTTTTTCTCATGGGCAACTATATGTTGCGTGTTCACGTGTTGGGAAACCGTCGAATCTATTTGTGTTAGCTAAAGACAGGTTAACCAAAAACATTGTGCACCGATTGGTGTTAAATTAAATTGAAATTGAAAGTATTTATAATTCAAAAAATTCATTCATTCATGAGTTTAAGCGTCACATGTTATTTACTGTATTATACTGGAATATACTTATATTTGTTATAAAATTAAATGGAACTAATAAATCTGATAAATTTTTATTTTGTACCTATTGATTTCTGCTTAATATCAAGTGTAAGAACATTTTAATTAATTGTGTTCAACGTACTTCCCCTTCAAATCTCAATCCAGTGAATTTGTATACCAACATCAACATTTTCGTCTTTGTTCGTAAATAATTTCATTGTACTAAAGGGTTATAGTAGTAGAAAGTCAAATAAGGAGATCACCATATTTTTTTACAAATACCATCTGTGTGAAAAAGCATAGTGGACTCCGTGACTGATGTTCTCTTATTGTTCCTCTTAGATTGTTTACTATAATGTAATATAACAAAAACTTTAGGCACAGCAACGCGTGGCCGGGTCAGCTAGTTGTTTATAAGTTGTGTTATTTACAGCAATCCTATCTTCTGATTCATTCAAGGGCTCTCTAAAGATGTTTTCAGGGTAGATGTTGAATAATGCCAGTGATAATATGCAACCCTGTCTTACTCCTTTTACAACTGTGAAGATCTCGGACAGTTAATTTTCTAATCGTACTGTTGCTTTTTCTTGGAGATATTTGAGAAAAGAAAATGTTGGAAGAGACTGTTGGAGAAGTTTAAGATCAGTTTTATATCCTTACCCTCGAGTCATGATGTTTTTAGGATATTGATTAGTTTCCCATGTGGGACTTTAAAAAATGCCTTCTCGAAATAAATGAAACATACATACACATCGCAGTTGATATCCCTGGCTCTCTGTATTAGAACTTGTAAACTAAAAAGTGCTTTCCTCGTTCCGTGTCTGCTCTGAATCCAAATTGAACTTCTCTCAGGTGTTTTTCTAATTTGGTGTATATGCGCGAGTGAATGATAGTAAGGAGTACTTTAACTACATGGCTCATCAAACTAATTAATCTATGTTTTTTACATTTTATAGCGTTGGCTTTTTTAGGAAGTGGAATAAATATTAATAAAAGCCAGTCTTTTGGAAAGTAACCAGTTTCGTAGATGTTGTTGAATAGCTTCGTAAGAGCTGTGATTTGGTGTGCCTCTAATAGCTTTAAAATTTCGCCATGTACCTCATCAGGCCTAGTGATTTCCCATCTTTAATCCGCTTAATGGCCATAGTTACTTCTTCGTTTGTTATTTCTGGGTAGTAGGGATTGTTTATGTCAGTCGCACTTCGTGCTATATCTTCGAATAATTCTTGCATATATTCTTTCCATTTTCGTAATTTATTTTCAATGGTAGTCAAAATCTGGCCTTTAATGTTTACAACTATGCCTGTACGGCGTTGTTTTCTGGTGTTCTGTACCTCTTTAATCGTTTTGTGCATATAGAAATCGTCATGTTTGCATTGTAGTGTTTCAATTTCCGTACATTTCTCCGTCAGCCATGCTTCTTTTGTTTCTTTTATCTCCTTTAGTATAGTCTTATGTAACTTTTTGTATTCGTTGTCTTTTCTACCTTTTAATTTTCTTCGCTCCTCCATCATCTGAAATATTTTATCTATCATCCATTCTTGCTTCTTTTCTCTTTTTGATTTTAGATATTCATGCAAAATTGTGCAAATATTCTTCGTTCCACTGTTCTTCTATGCCTCTAGTAGTGTCTTTAACTATTTTCATAAAATTCTGAATAATCTTTCTTTTTACCGTTTTCTGGATGTCATTTCCTTTTAGTAGTTTTATATCTATCTTGGACCTCATTTTTTTATGAACTATTTTGAGTTATATGTTGATATTTGCAACCAATAGACTATGATCTGAGATAACATCTGCGCCTGGATATGTTTTTGTTGAGGTGATAGAATTTCTTAACCTTTTGTTTATGTTAATAAAATCAATTTGGATTCTTATGATTATCTCTGGGGTAGCACCAGGTGCTTTCCATGTATAAAGCCTTCTTGGGTGTAATTTAAAAAGTGTATTCGGTTCAACCATATTCGTATCTTGACAGAATTGGGTCAGGCTTTCTACTCTTTCGTTTTTTATGCCAAGACCATATGCCACCACGACATTCTCGACTTTACATTCCACATCACCAAGAGAATTGAGTAAACTGATCAGAAAAGTTCACCAAAGAAAGCACCTGATTCAGATAAAAGCACTAACAGAGCTCTAAGTATCCTTCTTCGGAAGCAACTTGTATATCTGACAAACCTAACACATACAATACTAAAATACAGGCTCTTCCCAAACAGATAGAAGGAAGCACGACATGTAATTATGATATAAAAGCCAGGAAAGAACCACATATTTCCACAAAATAACTCGCCGATTAGCTTAGTCAGTAAGATAGTAGAGTGAGTCATCCAAAACAGACTCCAATCAGAGACAGACAGGCTAGGGTTAATCCCAGAAGTACAATTCGTATTCGTAGATTATCATTTCAGTGAACTACAAGTACTCAGACCTACAGAATACACAGCAGCTGGATTCAACGACAAGCAATATACAGGAATAGCCCCTGGATGTAAACAATGCCTGCAACAAAGTGTGCACGAGGGACTGACATACAAAATTAGAGATTATGAATACAGCCATACCATGACAAAAGTTATCTCTTATTTAAGGGACCAGAGATTCAGGGTCCACATAGAACCAGTTCTATCTAAATACGGAATCTATCATATATAGAGCAGATGTTTTAAAAACACTCGAAACACGAATCAGCCTTTATGCAGACAGGAACCGGATATGGCTGTAGTAAATTTACAAACGGCTCTGGATACGATAGGAGAATGCAGTATCGAATGGATAATAGCAATAAATCGAGAAAATACTCCTGTATGCTAACATATGTGCCAGGTTTTTATATTCAGATCAAACGTATGAAAATTATTATTTTTTAAACAAAAAAAATTTAATTGTCCAAATGTATATTAGTCGGAATTGTATTTTTTGACATAAAATATTAAAATGGCTTATATATGTATTTTCAGACACTTGATAATAATTTAATCAATCCTTTTGGGTACATATTTAATAATAAATACAATGGGTATTTAAACAAGTCCTTTTTTCAGGTTGTTAGTCTCTATACAGGAAAAAATTGCGGACCGAATGAAGAAGGCGAGCTCAGAGTTAAATCAGAATTTCTTATGACCGGATATCACAATCACGATACTTCAGATTCTTTCGATAGTGAAGGTTGGTTGAAAACTGGCGATATCGTTACCTATGACGAGGATGGTTGTTTTTATATCACAGACAGAATAAAAGAAATGTTAAAGTACAAAGGATGGCACATTGGACCTGCTATGCTAGAACAAGTATGTATTAAATATCTTAAGGTGTTTGCCTCTTTTCAGTAGTGACAAAATTTTAAGATCTCATTACAGTTGTGCTCGGTCTTTTGTCCAATACCTATAGCCCAGTCTGGTTACTCAAAAATCATCGATTTCATGGCAAAATTTTTCGCAGATATCTGAAACTTTTAAGACATAGGGACATAAAAAATACTCGTATTTTTACCTTGCGTTTTTTTTTAAACAATAATTTATGGTCACAATTTGATTTTTTGTCTATAAGTTTTTTCCCTTATATTTTACATACACAATATTTATATCATTTATTCTCCCGTTTTTTAAATTAATATTGATAAATAATTTACGGACATATTTGCAAAAAAAGGAGTTTTTTGCACTAATTTATAAATTTTATTCATTTTTGTATTAACAAAATAAAATTTTATTAATACATTTGAACATCGAGGAAGTACCGTCTTCGCATAAAGATGATTACTGTCATCTTTGTGCGAAATTTCCCCCAGATCGGTCAAATAGTTTAAGAGTTATTTAATTTATTTATCCCTGAGTCTTAATATTTAAACTATTAAACTTGCTCTACTAATGATGCTAGACACATTTAGCAAATTTCATAGGATTCTTTAAGACTTAAACTATCTCAGAAGTTAAATGCATATTGCGTTTTCATCGAAATTATTTACAAAATAAACGTTTGAAAAAGGGGTATGTTTTTTAATTTATAACAATTGTAATAACTTCTATATTTTTCAAGCTACAGACTTGTACGTACAACCATTAGATAGCTGGTATAAAAACTCACATTTAAAGAAACCTTCTATGACTAACAGGAACAAAAGTTAGTGACTATTTTTTAATTAATCATATCTCCATTGTTTATAAACATTAAGAAGTAAAATTTGCACACATTTTGAATGAAAATCTAAACTTTATACTGAA
The DNA here is from genome assembly GCF_040954645.1 of Diabrotica undecimpunctata. Classification (NCBI taxonomy): domain Eukaryota; kingdom Metazoa; phylum Arthropoda; class Insecta; order Coleoptera; family Chrysomelidae; genus Diabrotica; species Diabrotica undecimpunctata. The sequence goes on along the minus strand of NC_092811.1, from coordinate 86,680,798 downwards.
AGTTATAGCTATATAATTCATCCAATTTTTCGAAACTTACAGCCATTCGAAACGAAGGTACTTTCGAAAGATCGACATAGGAAAGTGGAGGGGATAACTGTTTCTGCTCCGTTTTTTTTTGAGATCGGAACTTCAAATTGAAATACGTAGGAAAAATTTACATTATCTCGGCTTTCATTGTAGCTAGTAGCCTCTGTTTTTAAATCTAGGGTAGGTCGTCAAAATATTAATAACTAGTTTCCACTGGCCGGGAAATATGGGAAACCTCGAAAAAATTTAGTCCATTTGACATTCACCGTAAAAACTTACTTTTTTTTAATTTGGCTGGAATAAACTGTCGCCGTATATATTTTATAAATTAGATTTCACGTAATTCCTAAGACTATTTCAGCCAAAATTAAAAAAAAAAGTAAGTTTTTACGGTGAATTTCAAATGGGCTCAATTTTTCCGAGGTTTTACATATTTACCGGCCAGTGAAAACTATGTAGTTATTCATATTTAGCTAACACAGAGCTAATACAGATTAAAAAAGGCTTCCAGCTGCAATGGAAGCCGAGATAATGTAAATTTTTCCTACATGTTTCAATTTAAAGTTCCGATCTCAAAAAAAAAAATTGAGCTAAAACAGTTATCCCATCCACTCTCCTATGTCGATCTTTCGAAAGTACCTTCGTTTCGAAGGGATGTAAGTTTAACAAAATTCGATGAATTTTATAGCTATAAGTTTCACTATAAAGTTTAGATTTTTATTCAAAATTTGTGCAAATTTCTAATTTAATTCATATTCGGAAAACTGAATGCTCCATTCTATTACAAAATCTACAACAAGGCGCACGCGTCCTTACTATTTCCGAACGGAAAATAAACCGGCATTCGTTTCGGATTTAATTCCGTACGTTCGGGTAGTCAGAATGAAAAAAAACCTAATGGCGTCATCCCAAATGCAGCTCTCTCATGCATTTCGTATCGTTTGCCGCACACGAACGGATTTTTATATTCAGAACCGCGCTAGCATTGTGGCGAAAGGACGTGTTCTTACGAGTTAAGTGACGTCTTAATAAAAAATGTGTGAAGCCCAACATTTAATAATGTCTGTGGAAAAATATCCTTGTATATGGGATATTAATCATGCAGACTACCATAACAGAGACATCAAAGACCTCGCGTGGGAGCAGATATGTAAAGAAGTTTATAATGATTGGGAAACGTGCACCGACAAATCAAACAAGTAAGTATTTTAATACTCATTTATCTCTATCTATCTATATAAGGATTTTTACAGCTGTCGCCGCCTTCCTTCTTTCAGCCAACGTCTCCAGTCCTTTCTGTTCTGCCATTCTCCATCTCTAAGGTCTCGTCTTTCCATGGCCTCGTCCACTTCATCCCTCCATGATCTTCGGGGTCTACCTCTTTTCCTCCTTTCTATTGGGCTCCAATCCGAAATCTTTGCTATCCACCTTGTATGATCTGTACTTCTTACATGTCCATACCAAATTAAACGTTTATATTCATTTAATTTAAAGAAAAAGAAGACAAACAAAACGTAGCTATTTTGATAATCCTTTCATTGTTGTTGAATATTAATGTGGGATTAAAGTTATTATTGTAGATTGTATTGTTCACTGTATTGTTTTGACAGTTCTCCAGTCCAGGCTGTGTCATGAAGTACTCGGCAAAGGTATCTCTTATAGTTCTGCCTCGGTTTGTAGATTGTGGTCGAGAATTGAATGGCAAATCCTCAAAGTAATACGTCAACGTGTCTTTGAAATTATACCCATCCCGTCTGCGTATAAAATTATGCAATACACATGCAGTCTGCGTTACGAGTACAGCATAATCTGGAGGGATGGTCATATTAGTATGAAAAATTCTCCACTTGTTTGACGAGGTTTTAGAGGTTTTAGTTCTGGCAAATTAAGGTGATTTTAATTTAATTTTTTCCCAAAAACCCAATTATTAAAAATATTGCTGTCACTGTCTTTGCCATAAGCGCCAACATCTACAGCTATAAAACGGTAGTCTGAATCTACTGTTGCCATCAATACAATAGAGTAGTAATGTTTATAATTATAAAAAGCCGACCCACTGTGCAAGGGAGAGATTAACCGGATATGGTTCCCATCAACTGCACCTACGCAGTTGGGGAAGTTGGTATATTTATGAAAATTTTCTGCAATTTCTATCCAACGTTCTTTTGATGATGGTGGCTTCATTTCTAATCGTTGAAACACTTTTCAAATAGCTTCACAAGTTTCTTTAACGATCGCAGACGCGGTGCGGCTTCCTACTAGAAAATCGGTTTTTAATTCTTCAAAATTGCAGCCAGTTGCCATAAATCTGAAAAACAAAACGAATAATTTAATTTTGAACACATTTCAGGTGCCGAATTGAAGAAAAGGTGGACCAACATGAGAGACTATTACCAAAAAGAAGTACAAAAAGCCAAAAATATTCCTACTGACAGTGCAGCTAAAAAGTCCAAAACATATGTTTATAGTGAATTGCTTTATTTTTTAACACCCGTATTTGCTAAAAGAATTTCTGAAGGAAACTATTCACAATTAAAAGATGAAGATTCTGAACCTATTCAAACCCCCAATGAAGAACAAAATATTGAACCGGCAGCTATCAATCATATGGTATCGCCAGAGCCAACTTTAGCACTGATTAATCAAAAAAGAAAGAAAGATGTTCCGACTCAGTTATTAAATTTGTTACAACAAATTTAATAACTGAAACAAACAGAACAAAAACAGAGCAAATTGCTGCTTATACTGACGAAGATGACGACACCAAATACCTACTGAGTTTCAGAACTTATATGAAAACAATGAATGCTTATCAAAAAATTTATTTTAAAGTGGGTATGCTAAATTTGGTTAAAACAATCACCATGGGAAATGATTTCCCGTCATCATGACAATTCTTCACGGTCATTACCAACGGATGGAAACAGTTCATCTTCATCACAGACTTTCAATCCATCTTTACCAAATATACATGTTCCGAAAAATTCACGTATACATTTACAAAGTCCATCTCCATCACCACCAACTTTTCACTCATTCTTCCAGCAGCAAAATATTCCCAGTACGAATACCTTTAGAAAACCTATTATTATCCACTCAATTACTAACATGAAATCTTCCCAATGAACTACCCAACAAAGTCCGGGGCAAGACTATTCTGAGTTATCTATACCAGAGACTAGTGCTGAAGATAGTGAGGATGCACAGTTTATATTACTCCAATCTGAAGGTTCACAAAAGAGTACAGTTCAAGAATTTTTAAAATTTAAGTAAATTAAAAGTGTATTGACTGTACAATATTTTGATTTTATTAAAATAAATAAATACATACCTTAATGTTATGGTCAACTTTTATTCTGTATCCAAACACAATCTCATGCCAGTATTTTGCTTTGATATTTCATCTCTTATGCCGTTATGAAGTTCATCAAAGGATTTTATTGACATCCTGTAATATTTGAAGAATTCTTCTGGGTGTGCTCGTAACTTTGCTCTTTTGAGATAGTACTGACTATCCGTTAATCTCTGAGTGTTCAGCGGATGTACCCAGTAACGGCGTTTTCTCCTCTTCTTGTCTAGCGCGAGTAAAAGTGCAATAGCCATAAATTTATCGTCATCGTCCATTTTGTGCTGTTACAGAAGCGTCTCCATTCGAGCTGACCGTGTAGGGGAAACCGGGGGAATACCGCACACAGGGGAGTATCGCGCATCAGTATCTTGGCAACACGGCATAAGTATTGCAACATTCAACACAGTGCGCCGTCTCGTATTTGCTAGCCGACCACATGTTTGTAACATGACTGCATTCGTAATATTGGTTTAGACAAGGTCATAGATTGTTTGTTTTTCAAGACTTTGATGTAATTTTCGACTAATCTTTAACAAGCGGTAAGTGCTTTTGTTATTAATTTTCATTAAAACTATTCAGTGATTATTTTGCTTTATATGTATAGATAATTTCACGTACAAAAATAATGCATTTTATTTAGTCATTAACGAACAATGATAAGTTAAGTTAGGTTACTCACTTAGGGGGAATACCGCACAGCTGTGTCGGGGTAATTTCGTGCTGCGCGGTATAACCCCATGTCAAGAATTTTTGCTGATATAGTGATTTTATTGCATTTTAGATTACAAAATGCCCCGTGCTTACGTTCGGAAAACTGAAAGATCAAAATGGACAGAAGATGAACTAAAAGCTGCGATCACTGCTATACGATCTAGGCGAAAAATACGAGAAGAAGGTCGATCATTCAATACTTCAGAATCCACTCTACGTGACAAACTAAAGTCCAATAGTCATAAAAAAATAAAACGTGGCAGGAAACCAATTTTTAATGATGAACTGGAATCCACCATAGCCAACCATGTTAAAAAGTTGGCGAATATGTTTTTTGGAGTCAGACCATCAGAACTAAGGCGTTTAGCATACCAGTTTGCTGAAGAGAATAAAATAAAACACCGTTTCGACTCGATAAAGAAGATCGCTGGTGAAGATTGGTCAAAACTGTTTTTAAAGCGTCATCCAGACATTAGTGTTAGAAAACCCGGAGGTACCAGTCAAAACCGCATTTCTGCATTCAATAAAGATGAGGTTGAACGATTTTTTAACAATCGGCTCACAGTTATGGAAAAGTACAAATTTCCTGAGAGTCGAATTTTTAATGTAGATGAAACGGGCATTTCTACGGTCCAGAAACCATCAAAAATTTTGGCACCAAAAGGTCAAAAGCAAGTAATATCTTGGGAAAGAGGGAAAAATGTTACCATAGTATGCGCTGTAAATATTTCAGGACAGTCTGTCCCTCCTATGTTCATATTTCCTCGAATACGTATAAATCCACAATTAATGAGAGGAGGCCCAATTGGAGCAATCTATAGATGTTCAAAAAACGGTTGGATAAATGAAGAGTTATTTTTCGACTGAATAAAACATTTATGTAAGCATATAAAGGCCTCGAAAGAAGATGCAGTGCTTCTTATATTGAATAACCATGGGAGTCACATTTCTTTGGAGATTAAAACATACTGCAGATCACACGGAATTGTTATGGTTTCACTTCGCTCTCATACCTCACACAGGCTTCAACCTCTTGACCTAACTTTCTTTGGGCCCCTAAAGAATGCTTTTAACCGTGAGTGCGACTTGTATCCGAGAACTCATACTCATGAAAAGATCACACATTTTGAACTTGATTCCATTTTTAACAGAGCATACCTGAGAGTTGCCACGATAGACAAAGAAATATCCGGATTCCGTGCTGCTAGAATATGGCCCATAGATCCTAATAAATTCTCTGAAGATGATTTCAGCTTAATAGATCACGCTTAAGTTTCAGATATCCACGTTGTAATGGACTTAGAAACCGACGTTACCAATGATGACATGGCCCTTGATCAGTCGAGATGTGACGAAACTCTGCAGAGAACTCCACCGAGAAATACCGAACCCCAACCTGGACCATACAGATGTGATGAAACTATACAAAGAACTCCACCTAGAAATACCGAACCCCAACCGGGACCATCGAGATGTAATGAAACTATGCACAAGATTCCATCTTAAATACCAAATTGAAATCAAACCAGCAAGCTGCACCCCAGCCTGGAACGTCAGCAAATATTAAAACTCAATCTAGTATACCCATTGGAAAGCTAGCTCCTCTTCCTTCCAAATTTATAAAGAAATGTTCTAAATCACGTGCAAAACAACACTCAGAAATTTTCACTTCCACGCCACTAAAATCGCAATTAGAAATAAAACAAGAAAAGAGAAATATTAAGAAAAAAAGCTGAAGAGGCCAAAAAAAATGAAACCAGAGGAACCGTAGGAAAACTGACTACTAAAGCAAAGAAACGATCTATACGCAGGTCAGAAACTTACATTTTGATGATTTTGAGTCTAAAAGTTATGATAAGAGTAAGCTTTGTGATGCTGATGAATTAGATGATGTAGATCTAACATTAGAAAATGATAGTGTTTGGTGTGCCGGGAATTCGGAAGAGACAAAAAAATTTGGTACCGTTGTGTAATGTGTTCGAATTGGGCTCATTCAGAATGTAGTGGTTGGGACTCAGCAGTTAATTATACATATGTGTGCCAAGGTCGAACGAAAGACAGTCAGAAAGTAAAATTATATCTTTAATGTTTTTTTTTTAATTTTGTCTTTAAGAAATCTGTTTTGTTTACAATATTTGATTTATTACAATAAATTTTTTTTCGAATAAAGATTTATTTAATTCTCCGCAGAATTACCCCGTACTTGGGCGAATACCGCGCAATGACAGTTTTTTAAAGTAAAATTTTTTTCTTTAAAATCCGTTAAAGTTTAATCCTATTTTTTTATGGGAATAACGTTCCCAATAGATACAAGTTTCAGTAGTTAAATTATGGATATTTGTTTGCACATAGGAAACTTTTTGTAAGTATTTTACCTTAGGTGCGCAGAATTCCCCCGGTTTCCCCTAAACTCCTAATACAAAAAAACGAACGGTTTGCGCTAGGCACGCGGAATTCCGGATATGAATTCCTGATAAGGAAACCTAATCATCAAACCGAACGTATGCGGCAAGCCTAAAAATTACATTTACATGCAGATAAATTACATATCAAGGTAGCCAACCCGTTATACGTAGTTCTTACATCATACCGATTTGAAAATTTTTACATAAATGTGTTAAAATCTGAGTTTACAGCATTTAATTATTTCACATAAATGGTACATCATAGCCCTCACTATCTAACGTTGTAACGCTGATATCCGTGACACTAGTTGGCCAATTGACAAGATTAAAATTAACAAGTTAACTGCCGTGCCGGACCCATGGGACCGGCACCAAAATGTTTCAGCACGCCACGTCGGTCCGATGGGACTGGCACTACAATGCTATTTTTAATGCAGCTTACCAGGCTGCCGGCATAACTGACTGTGTATAAAACGTATGTAATGGCCCGGCACAGCCTGTGCAAACATTATGCACGGGATATTTTCAATGATAAACATTTTTTTTTTAAATAAAAATGATATAAAAATTAAGCTTAAAATTTATTTTTTTTTGAAATATGTTTACAAAAACATTACATTTTTTATTTCATGTATCTATGTAATTTATGTATTATGTATGTAATTTATTAAAACATTGTAAACACAAGGATGGTGTTCCTTCACACTCTTTACACTGTGTAGTAACTTTTTTAGTTTTATTCTTTGCTATTATACGACCTTCATTTTTCATATTTGCTTCATAACACGATTTGCAGTATCTTCGTATTTTATGCTTATGTTCCTGGACCTCACTTAACTCGTGACATTTTCTTTTCGGAGTGACCATAGTGATGGGATTTGCTGAACTGCTACAACAGAGAAACTTTACAATTTTTTTGCGAAATTCAACTACACCTATTTTGTTACCAGTAACCTGCACATACAAAATGTATGCATTCACTACTTTACGTAGTGGACTGGAGTATGCTGTCATAACATCTGATAAATCAACTCCAGCTTTGCCTGTATTGTAAGCTAAAACCATTTTTGGTTTTACTACAGAAGTTCCACACACTAATCTCTGCGTGGCCGTGGCGTACCAAAGTCAAAACTCTCTCCCTACTATCGTCTACTACCTGCGAAGATGGACCGGCGTGGCGTGAAGTGACTTTCAAACTCTTTCTACGCCGCGTCGGGCCCATCGGACCGGCAGTCAAATATTGACATTTTTTTCGTTATTAATTACTTTTGAAAAAAATTACAATGACGTTAAATATCTAACAGTAATAATTGTCAAAGTTCGGTTGGCCTATAGGACTAATTTAAAAATATAGCTTGGCAGATAACTTGTTAATATTAAAATTCAGTAAAACATTGAGTAGATTAACATGGTCATTAGTCATATTTCTGGTATCTACATTAAAATCACCACATATTACAAAACGTATATTTGGTTTATATAAATAATTTAAAATACCTTCTGTAAACAATTTAATATAATATATGAGTTATTTTTCTTGTCTTTGAAAAAAGTAATACAAAATTCAGAATGTTTATCAACACCATATTGCTTTATCCTAGGATTGAGTTTGTTATTAAAATTAAGACCTTTTCGAACCCAAATTCCTACGTCCCCTCCTCTTATTGAGTTATCTCGCAAATAACAACTTGCTACGATAAAACCTTCAATGTTGACCTTCCCAATAGAATTATTTGATTCTCATAATTCGGTTAAACAGATAATATTTATGCTCTTATGAGAAGTACGTTCTAAAATAACATCACAAATTTTATCACTATTTATGCTTTGAATATTTAACAGCATTAAATTTGGATTAAAACTTACCCCTGATTTTGAGGTTGCCCCCGTAGGTATAAAAAACTATTTACACAAGCGTTCTTAGGCTATACTGCAGGATCCATTGCCTTCTTGAAGTGTTCTTGGTGTATCCGTACTTTGAAGGATGCATATAATTCAGGATGACGGGAATTCATCCCCTCACAAATGACCTCTGGAAAATAAGGCGTTAGATGCTGTATAATAGAAGCAGCTGTTGCAGTTGGTTCTATTTTGTATACGTGGAGATCTACGAATTTAGGAGTACCTTTTATCATGGTATTTGTACTTGTGCCTACAATAGCTTGTCTCTGTCTTCTGCTTCTATGACGAACTTCTTCCCATCTGCCGTTGTCTAAAGAGCTGCCTTCTCCCAGGGAAACTATTGACGTCATAATTTTTTCTTGCTCCGTGATAAGATCATTTTTCGTATTGGACGGTTGAGGAATTACCATTTACATTTACCTTCTTTTTTTTTCTGTAACGTTTCATGATTGTTTTCCATATTGTTTTCAATTTCACGATTGTCTTCTTTCTCCGTTGATTTGCAGACATTAGTATTATGGGGTTTAACTGTTTTGTCAGAAGATTTGGCAACGTTCGAAGTAGAAGGTGCATTTGAAGGAATATTTTTCGATTTTAACAAATATATTATTTCATCCTGTCGTTGGTTACCTTTTGTAAGTTCACTGTTTAAAGCTTTCAAGGATTGACTTTCAATATTAGCACATTTTAGATCACATGTTAGCTTATTGATGTCTAACCTCAACTCGAGAATATCACTGTTGATCACACCATTTTCAGCGGACTTATCAGTAACCCTGTATTCCACCAGTTGTTTAATACTTTCACTAAATTTTAACGAGTTTGGCACCTTTTAAGATATTAAAATTTCTATTAAATCGGACTTTTTTAGACAATTTAGTTCCTTATAAACACTCTCGTCAAACGCCATGTTTTAAAATCGTTATTAAATTTCGAACCCCATATGGTATAATAACATGTTTTCTCCCACTTTTACCCTCACGTTTCGGTGTTAAGGTTACGTCATTCTGCAATTTTCGTACAATATTTGCCAAAGGTGTCTTGAAAACCTAGATTTTGTAACACTCAAAGATCATGCTAACACGTTACGCGACAAATAAGTCTAGCACAACAAACATTGGAGATGTTTGAGGCACATAAAATGAATTAGGACGCGTTAGACAAATAGTAAATTCACTATCATGGGCGTGGGTCTTTGGATCATTCTTACTAGCTATAATGAAAGATAAACAACACAAAGAAAACAGGTTATCAAAAATTTGGCAAAAAGCACAGAAAATAAGTTACAAAAGATTTGCCAAAAAGGAGGACGCCACTTTGTTTTTTTTTGTGTGAGGAACACAGTAACCTTAGAAACAATATGCCTGTAGAAACAAATACATCAAACTGTAAACAATATACATATACATACAAATAATAGGTGTTTATCACTTATCACACTTACCTCGTAAACTATTTTAGAAAACATGTTATCAAATATTTATTTGTGCTCCACGAGAACAGAGAGTTAGAGTAATGAAAAACAATATAAAATTGTAACATACAAGCCATTATGATCTGCTTTGTTTTAATTTTTTAAACTAGTTCAAATAATATTTAATTTTTCAGGGTTTTTTACTACTCAAGAAAATTTATTTTACTTGCAGTTCGTGGCTTCGAGTATTTTCTGGATGCTGGCTTTCTTTGGGATAGACAAAAGGAATAAATATTATAACACAATGAACCTTTTAAAACTATCACCATTTATTTTAATACCATATATAACTATTATTAACATAAAAATTGTTTTCACTGGATTATCTATTCCTCAGACCAAAAGAAAACTTAATTCTGTTATTTCCCTTTTAAAACCAATTTATTTAATTCACTGCAAAATTGTTCTCATTAATTTTTTTAAAAACAAACAAATTTTATTATATGCAAATTTTCTGACTTATGAATTCAATTCTTTTTTAACAATCGCTTTATGGTATAAGTTTAAATAAAATATATGGTGTACATACAACGATTATTTCACAAACAAATTGACTGACAAACTGCGTTAGGCTTTCACGGCCATCGTCTAACTTGTTAAACTGTTTGTTCGGGTTCACAATATATCACAGTATATAAACACACTACATCCAAATATTCAATTTACGATGGAAACAGAAAAAGATCAACAACTAGCGTTCCTAGATGTATTAGTAAATCGAAAGGAAGGTTACTTAGGACATAAAGTGTATCGAAAACCTACACACATGGACAGATACCTAAACAGTAACTCAAATCATCATCCAAGCCAAAAACAAGGAATCATCAAAACTCTGGCGGAGAGGGCGAATAGAGAACTTGTGAACCACAGCATCTCCAAAGTGAACTTCTTCATATTGAAAAAGCGCTCACCTCTAATAGTTATACCAGAAGAGAAATACATAAAGCGATGAACAAAATCTCTAGAAGAAAGGACGAAGAAACAGAATGTAAAGGCAAAGCGTTCTTGCCCTATATATCGGGGGTAACGGACAGAATTGGGCGAATACTTAAGAAAGCCAACGTAAAGACCATTTTTAAGCCTACAAAGAAAATCAAGGACTGTTTAAGATCGGTGAAAGACAAACGAGACCCATTAGCAACGGCCGGAGTATATCGAATACCATGCGCATGTGGAATGGTATATGTGGGAACCACGAAACGACATACAAACACAAGGATAAATGAACATAAGCCATTATCGTTTAGGACATACTGACAAATCTGCCGTTGCCAAACACGCTTTGGGAAGCGGAGAACATCGAATACTATTTGAAGAAACGCAGATGCTGGACAAAACTTCACAGTACTACCCACGGTTGTATCGGGAAGCGGTGGAAATATATAAGCACCCAAATAATTTTAATCGGATAGAAGAAGGACTGAAAATTAACAAGACATGGATACCAATATTAAAATCCACAATCACCCTTCCCGCCAAACACGAAGAAATGAAAGCTACTACAAACGACGACACGCCCCCTCAAGCCAAAACCATTGGAGGGGAGGCGAGTGGGAAATATAAATATTGCCTCCGTAGTACAACGTGGCGTCAGTTTCAGGTTACAAGCGAAGCAGTAACATCTCCAGAAGATGCCAACCCCTAGTGTTGGCGAAACGTCGAGAACTAAGCTCAGAAGACAACGGCCTAACAGCCCGAACAAACAGTTTAACAAATTGACTAACCTTTTTTATCTTCTTTCTGCGATATCTCCCAACGGATACTGACTTAGTCTCTTAGTCTGTTTCCTCCCTCCAAAACTGTAAAACAAAAAACAGCACTCTTTCAGGTTCTCCACAAATTAACAAAAAACACCTCCGACTCATTTCACAATAATAATAATGGGACTCTTTCCGCAAATTGCATCTCCCGCCTCTAATGGTTATCTTATACAAACTTTAGATAACTTTTTTCCTTCTCTTACAGATTTAGGAGTTTCTTTGGACACAAGGAGTTTGAGATTCTCGACCTGGGTCTCAATTCGTCTACAACTATTCTGCTCACCAACTTAAACTCAAACATAAAAACTTATACGTCTTTTTCACACACTGTTCTCAAACTGGACTTCTTGTTCTGGCTGTTAAAAACACAATAATGATTCCACACACTGTTCTTAAAGTGGACTTCTCGTTCTCAATATTAAAAACACAATACTTCAAATCTCCTGGTTCAATTTTCAAGTCGACTGTTCTATTCTCCTCCCCTAGTACTTTCTAGCCAATCAACATATGTTCATACAAATTCATCCAACTACCAAACTTTTCCTAGTTTTAAATTTTAAGAAATCAAGCGTGTTTACTGTAATTGGCTTTTCCCTCAATTAACAAGATATATCGACTAAGCTTTCTTTTGTTTTGATATAGGAAAATGCCTCTTTGTAAAAAAAAACATCTATTCATAGCATTACCTTCGAAGAAAATAATATACAACCCATTATATATCTAACATTAATTTTAAATTCGCATCTTCAACAAAACCATGTATAATTATTTGTAAAATTTTAAACAATACTTTCTTACTTTCTAAATAATCCCGAATTGTTTTTCTATACAAATGTTCTTAGAGACTATTCACTGTTTTAAATTCACTGTTCTCCGAAAACACTTATTACAAATAAAACATATTTATAAGTTTTTAACCCATACAGGGTCTTGAATATTTATCATCTCATAGTATTTTCGGATTCCGGAAGTTTAGAGTTGGCAGACTCTTTAGATCATGAATTAAGTTCTCCTATGATACAGGAATAAAAGGATGACTAAGAATCTTACGGAATTGCTGAAAATACTGAAATTTTAAAAGACTCTTTTTGTTAGTAAAATTTGAGAATAACATCCATTATATAGCAAAAATTTTGAAAATTGTGAACTCTCATGAATTTAAAACTTTATATTTGAGAAGAAGTACGAAAGTTTCCAATTCATTTTACACTCCAGATGTTCCCGATATTCATAAAGATTAGAAATCTGATTTTGTTATGTTATTGCCAGCACCTATATATTTGGAAAACAAAAGACTATCTGGCTATTATAGATTTGGTTTGGAGTTTAACAATTTTATTGTACGATAACTTAAATATTTTTTGCATTAAGAAGAAGTAATAAATATTTTTTGCATTCAATCATTCTTTTTAACACATTTTATTGTGTACTATCTTATGTTTCAAACAGTACCAACGGTGGTACACATTGAGACAAATTCAGTATTACATATTTCTGAAAATTTTTAAGTTACTATTCTTGCTTTACTCATAATAACTATCAAATTTTATAGACAAATGTACACAGATAACAGAACTCTAAATGAAGATTTTTTCGAAGATTACGTTCCGAGGTTAGAGTACACTTCCTAAAAAATGTGTCATCGTGTAGACATGTTGTCTTTAATTTAAAAAAAATATATTATTTTGAATTTTTTTTAACAAGTTGTTTCTAAATAATTATTTTTTTATATACTTTATGTCACGTTTTTGTAGCTTATTATGACACATCCGTCCGTAGCTCAAGCCGTAATAATTGGGATCCCTCACGGCGAAGATGGCGACCATTGTATGGCTGTAATTGTCCCAATAGAATCTTCAACAGCACCTATAACCGAAGAAGAAATCATTAAATTCGTAGAGGAAAGAGTCTCACATACGATGAGGCTTAGAGCAGGAGTCAAGTTTGTAAGTTCTATGCCTATGACTCCTTCGGGAAAAATAAGAAGAAGGGATATAAAGAAAATGGTTTTAGACGGGGATCTTTAACAATATTTAAATTTTTTCTTATTACGTAATATTGAATAGTATTAATATTAATAATTACCCAAATACGTTACCAAACAAAAATCTTCTTTTGTTTGATTTTTTTTCCGCAAATCCGATGGTAATTTTTAAAATGGATCTGGAATTATAATTTGTGGTATGTTTTACATTTATATTGTTACGATAGTTCTGTGAGATTTATTTAAAATGTCATCCAAATATTCCAAAATATCTAGTAATGTCTGGAATGTCAGAAAATATATAAAAACAAAAAATTGACAGTTTAATGAACAGTAGTATTTTAAATAGTTATCATTGTGTACAAGTTGTAAACAAGTATTGTAATATTGTTAGTATTGGAATAAAGTTATATTAGTTAATCTACTTATGGTTTTTAAAAATGAAAGAAGATAAAAAAAAACGTAGGCAAGAAGAGGAAAATGAGAAGTGAGAAGCATAAGCAAGAAGAGAAAGAAGAAAATGAAAAGCGTAGGCAAGAAAAGAAAGAGAAAATAAGAAAAGCAGGCTAGAAAAGAAAGAGAAAAAGGAAAAACTTAGAAAAGAAGAGAAAGATGAGGAGAAGAGGCGTAGAAAAGTATAGGTAGAAACCGTAAATAGTTTATCCCAAATTCTCGATAATTTTAAGTTAGAGATAAGTCAAATTACTAGTTGAATAGATCAATTAGAACAGCAACAAAATTGTTCATAAAATAAAATAGAACAACAAAATAATTTAGAATATAATTAAGGAAGACAGATAGTTAAGTTAGAAAGAAAAATTGGTACCCAAGCTTCTTTATCTAATATTTTTCAGTAAATGATGTAAAATTTGAACAAACAGCCTAGTTAGAACTGGAACATTTTTAGAACCACCGACATTCGGTGGTGGTCAAACAGCAAGGGAGACTTATCGTTTTCAATTTGAATCTGCAGCTATAGCAAATGGCTGTACTGAGAAAGAAATGGCAGCATTCTTGGTAGTTGTCGCTTCGAGGACAGCAGCAACCGTCTAGCAAATTCTTTCTCAGAAGGCATTTAGTTATATTTCTCTTGTTCAAGCTTTAGTAGAGAAAAGATATGGCCAGCTACATTCAAAGCAGGTTTTCCCAAGTTAGCTAAAAGTTCAACATCAAAAAATCTAACAACGAAAGCCTGCAAGAATATGAAGCCGATATTAAAAGATTATTACATTTGGCGTACCCTCAGGCACCTAAAGATTTTCTGGAACAAATTGGTATACGGCGTTCATAGATAGACTATTGAATGTTGAAATGCAACAATCTCTCTGATTACAACATCACAAAATGCTAAATGAAGCATTAATCTCAGCCCTGGAATATGAAACGACGAAAAGTTTTTACATAGGGTAACATGTACAGTGATTGGCCACTTACGGAATTGCCAATTGATTCAAAATTGTAAATTGGTATCTTTTAAAAGGAAATATTTTGTAAGGGTTTTTTAATAGGAATGAGACATCAAATTTTCCAAAAACTCTAAAGACAGAAAAAAAAATAGTCAGAAATAATAATCTACAGGGTAAGTCCGGGAGAGATGGACAACCGGGAGAGATGAACCAGTCCATTATTTCCGAACTGTGACGCTCGAGCGCCACCATCGTTTGTTGTGAGTATGCTTCAGTTACAGTGAAGACATGCTGTTAGTTGTGTGGTGCTGTTATTAATATTTGTCGAGAAAAACGTCATTGTCTGTTTTGGTAAGTCCAAAAGTTTTTAACGTAGTAACATAGTTTTAGTTTTCAGTTTAAGTTTACGTGATATCGACGTAAGATTCTTGTAGTGATGTCAATAAACATGTAGGTAGTAACCTAACCTAAAAAAGCCGCCATGTGTACGTTAAAAATACGAATTATAAGGTGGTCCCTCTCACCTGGACTTTTGGGAGAGATGGACCAGTACGTTTTAGTAGAGATCTTCTTCTTCTTCTTTCTTAAAGTGCCTATCCATTCCGGATGTTGGTGATCATCACGGCTATCTTTACTTTGTTTATTGCAGCGCGGAACAGTTCAGTGGTAGTCGTGTTATACCACTTTCGTAAATTTTTAAGCCAGGAAATGCGTCTTCTTCCCGGTCCTCTCTTAGCATTTACTTTCCCTTGGAGAATCAGCTGGAGAAGGCCGTAACGTTCCTGATTTCTCATTACATGTCCTAGATATTCCAACTTTTTAGTTTTGACGGTCATGAGAATGACACATTCTTTATGTGGTCCATCTCTACATTAGTAGAGATGGGCCACGTATTTCAATGCGGGAGAGATGGACCAGTACCAACGTTTTTAAATGTTACGTTTATTAAAACCACTTTTAGTGTTATTACTAAGTAGCTGGTATTTTTCTGTTTCAGAAAAATGCCAACTACGTAAAAAAGGATACCAGTAGAGGGGCGTGGACGGAAGATGCATTCAAACAAGCGGTTAATGCGGAGAATGTATATGTTTGGATGAGGTTTCTTTAACATTTTGTTTAACCAGTTGTTCCATCCTTCTATGGCATTAGTTATTCCACCCCTGAAACTAACCTGGTATTTTCCTATTATCCGTTCCGCATACAGTGCCATACAGTGACATAGTACTGTTTTATACGCTGCATTTAGAAGCGTAATTTTTTTGTGGTAAGAGTATTCAAAGATATCTCATTTTTTGTGTATGGTGCGAAGTATTCCAATATTCCAATCATTGGGAAGGGATTTCTGTGTCCACATTTCTTTTATAAGCTGCTGTAATGCCATTGTGGTATCATGGCCACCTTCTTTATGTAGTTTAGCTGGGAGATTATCTATTTCGAGTAATTTGTTTTTGGCTAGTTTTTTAACTGCATCTTTAACTTCAAGAATCTTTGGTGGTTCCTTTATCCTCTCATCTGTTCCCCTTACCTCATCTCTTTCGTCTTCCAGGTTTTCTTCTTCCATCTCTTTATTAAGTGCCTGGTTAAAAGTATTCCACCCATCTATCCAATACATCTTTCCTTGTTGTTAATTAGCCTTGTTGTTATGTCATCATTCTGACTTCTGTATTGTCTTGTAGTTGCCTTGAATTACTATCTGTTGATGTTAACTTTTTTATAAAATGCTCTGAATTATTTCTCTCTGTTAGGGTTTTCTATATATTTAAATTCCTTATTTAAGTTGTTTCGTTTTTCTTTTGTGTATTCTCTTTTCTTTTCTTCTCTTCGTCTGGTAATTCTCTACAGTTATTCTAGTTCGTCGGGTAAGCATCTTTCTGTAGGCTTCATTTTTTCTTATATTGAATTCTTGTATTCATTGTCAAACCAATGATTATTACAGGCAGAAATTCTGTTCCTATTTTCTCTTTCGCTGCTGCTTTGTCTGTCTTTCTTTATTCTGGTCCAGTAGAAGTCTATATTTGTCTGGCCTTCTTTATTCGCATTTTGGTTCTAGCCTTTTGCTGATGTTTTCCGAGTACCGTTCTGTAATTGTAGAATCTTTAAGCTTTTGCTTATATGCTTATTCCATTTTTTTTGTATTTATTTTATTTTCTTGACTGGTGTTTAAAATTCTAGCACTGAATGTTGAGATCACTAGTCAATGATCTGAGTCTATGTTTGCGCCTCTATAACTATTACGTCTGTTCCATGCCTTGAATCTAATAAGATGTGATTAATCTGACTCGTTGTTCTTCCATCAAGAGAGGTACAGGTTACCTTGTGTATGTTCTTGTGTTCAAAATAGAGAACCGTCAAAATACGGAACCAAGTACGTACCATTAGTGACATCTTAAACAGTTCCGATAGCTACGCAACTATTAATACATACAATACATACCTGCATAGACATACAAGCGTGTGGCATAAAAAATGTCAAAGTTAGAAATGTTTTTAAGCTAAAAAGTCGGTCTTTTTCAAACTATTTTTATAATAACAAGTTTTACAAAATGTTGGTTTTTTAATACACCTAAAAAATGAAGCCTCGCAAATCAACTATGATTCACACAATACCTCTAGATTGACTGTTTAGGCAAGTACAGTTCTTTAAATAATCGCTTTTCAGAATAAACAAATTGAATAACTTACACACCGGTCAGCGGTCTCGAGAGCAGATGATGGCTAGAAAAGTTACGATGGTCGAGAGGGCGGAAGAACCAAGAGCATCTGATCCAGAATGGTCGGCTGAAGAAAAGGTCCTCCAAACGGGGGTTGTGGCGTTAGGAATTAGCAACCTAACACACAGAAAAACATAAGGGTAAGAAGAACGAAAATCGCAAGATGAAAAAGCCAAATACGGAAACACAACCCCGGGTGGAAATCCACATACGGGGAGGAGCAATGTTGCGAAGAGTTCGGAAGACCTCGTCTTATCAAAGCTCAACCAAAAATCAAAACAAAGAAAAGATAGCACATTCATATGTGCAACATGGAATATAAAAGGATGGAACAAAAAGGCAACGGAAGTGATCAAGGAGTTTAGAGAAAGCAACATCGACATACTAGTAACAACAGAAACCAAAAAGAAAGGAAATGGAATGGAAACAATAAAAGACCATATCCACTGCTGGAGCGGAGTTAATAAAGAATGCAGAGCAAAGGCAGGAGTGGGAATACTAATTAAAAATAAGTGGAAAAACAGGGTTAGAACATGGGAACCAATCAACGAGTGAATAATTAAAATGCATATAGACATATATAGTAAAAAGACAGTGATACTCGGAGTATATGCACCAACAGACGATTCCCTGAGAGTAGAAAAAGAACATTTCACGGAACAACTTTAGTATCAAATAGAGCTAATCAAGCAAAACGTGAAGATAATTATAACAGAAGACTTAAACGGCCGAACCTGAAGGAAAGAAAACGATAAACTAGTGAGAAGATTTAGAGAGGATGAACAAAACGATAAGAGAGAACGTCAAATTGAATTATGTGAACTAAACAACCTAAAAATCACCAACCGATTCTTCAGACTTAAAAATGTTCATAAATATACATGGACGCAAGAAACACGAAAGCTGAAATCGAGTGCGAGTCAGAAGATGAGCAGAATGTGGAACGGACCGTAGACTACTGACAGCAAAAATGGGCATTAAGTGGAATCATAACAAGACCCCCTCTACAGAAGAACCGAAGAAGAGAAAAACAATACAATATAAAACTACTCCAAAAACAATAAATAAGAGAACTATACCAACAACGTCTGGACCAAAAATTAATAGAATTTAGATACGGCAACATCGAAGAAATATACTAGCATATAAAAGCAGAGAGTTTAAAATAAGCAGCATTCGAAGCCCTTGGAGAAAAAGAACATATAACAAATAAACAGCACTATTATGAAATAAATGAACCAACAAAAAGAATAATTAAAGAAAAAAAGCAACCTGCTTAAATATTGAAACATACATAGGAGGTACAAGAACTTCGGAGTCATGAAAAGTACTGAGGGGATTGAAACAAAACTCAAAAGAAAAAATTAAATTGGGAAATATACAGGATAAAGAATGGAAGGACTATTACAAGGAAATATTAACAGAACAAAGACCACAATTCATTGGAAAAGAAAACAGGCGAAGACGAAGCAGATCCTCACAACAAGAAATAGAAATAACAGATAGGGAAATGAAAACGGCCATAAAAGTAATCAAAAATAAGAAAGCATCGGGACCTGGAGGCATCTCACCTGAGCTGATAAAATACGGATCAAATAAATTACACCGGATGATACAATCGATATTTCAGAAAGTCATAAATGGAGAACAGCTCCCAAAGCAATGGACGGAGGCATATATGACATCTATATTTAAGAAAGGAGATAGAAAACGATGCGAAAACTACAGAGAAATAAGCGTAATATATTCAATAGGAAGATTACATGGGAAGATACTGAGAGAAAAGATGGAGCAAGCGATAAAAGGCAAAATCGGGGAGGATCAGGCAGCCTTCACGGCAGAAAGATCATGCATAGACCATATATATACACTGGAACAACTGTTGGAAAATAAAAAAGTAAATAATAGAGATACACATTTGGCATTTGTGGACCTGAGAAAGGCGTATGACTCTGTACCAAGGTCAGAACTATGGGAGGCATTGTACAAATTAGAAATACAGACGGAACTCATAGAAGCTACAAAAGCTCCGTATAAAGAAAATAGTGTCCATTAAAATGGGGACAAGAAAGGAGACAAGAAATAGGAGACTTCACCACAACAAAAGGGCTCCTGTAGGGTTGTTCCACATCTCCAACCCTATTCAAAATATACTTAGAGAAAGCCTTGACTACATGGAAAAGAAAATGCGAAGGCATGGGAGTACCGGTACGGAACGAATACCTATATACGTTAAGCTTTGCAGACGATCAAGTAGTGGTTGTACAAGACCAAGACGACCCAAGTTACATGATGAATAAACTACAAGAAGAATATACCAAGGCTGGCCTAGATATTAACCTCGCGAAAGCAGAGTACCTATCTACAAGTGAAAAAGTCATAGGCATAGGCAGATCTACAGATTGATGACAACGTAACAATCAAAGGAAATGATAAATTTAAATACTTGGGGTTTATAATCACGAAAAAGGCAACAACAGAGGAAGAAATTACACAAAGATTAGGACAAACAAGAACAGTAATCCGACAACTTAACTCAGTATGGTGGGTAGACACTTAAATATGAAGACAAAAACACAGATTTATAAAACATTAGTGCGAAGTATTATGACATATGGGGCTAAAAATTGGATGATAAACAAGAAAAACAGCAGTAAGATAGAAGCAACAGAGATGGAATGCCTGCGAAGAATAACAAGAATGGATAGGAGAATGGACATGTAATAAGAACTAGCGACAGCAGATGGATAAAGAGAATAACCGAATGGAGCCCCATATAAAGCAGGAAAAGAGGACGATCCCGAAAATCCTGGAGGAACGAAGAAGACGACACAATGAGTAAGAAAGGCCGAAACGATGGTGAATGGGACAACAGAGAGAGATGGAAACGGTTGGGCGAGGGAAGGCAGTGAATACTGTAGAATCCCTGAATATATTTAATAACTTACAAACTATTTGGTTAATCTGTTTGAAATTTATTACACTCTAATAACTTATTAACTGCCACACTATTAATCAGTTATATTACATGCCATTATGCAAAAAACAAAGATATTAACATTTATAAATTACTGCAAAAATTAAGGTTTTTTGAGAAATTGTATTGGTCAATCCTTAATGTATTTTAATTTTGAAACTCCCAAAGACCTTTTAATGATGTACAATTTTAATTTAAAATATTTATCTCTAAAATGTATAAGTAACGTTTTATAAGCAAACAATAGTTTTTCACTTTTTAAGATTGTTTAAAAAACAAAATCAGAGCTGTACGTCTTCACAGATTTTTTTATTACCTACCCCTCATATAACTTTTAGAACCTTCAAATATCTGTATAAGATTTTTACGTGAAATAAATGGTTTTTTCACAGATAGACTTTACCTCTTCATCGCCTTCCTCCACCAAGCACGTATTCCTATATTACTGTCCTCATCGATGTAATCAAGGAATCTGGTTCTGGGTCTTTTTTTTTCTCTAACCAATGGGTCTCTTAAGGAACATTTTTCTAACTGGGTCATTTTGTTCCATCCTCATTATATGTAATATCCATCTCAGACGTCCTATCTTATATATGTTTTGTGATATCTGGTTCCTGGTATATTCTATAAATTTCGAAATTGTATCATCTTATCCACACTCCATTGTCATTTACCTCTCCATAGATTCGCTTTAGCACTTTTCTCTCGAAAAATACCCACAAGAGACATCTTCTTCTAAAACTAAGTTTAAATCTGTAACCTTGAATCCAATATATAAGTATTCGGTCTTACACATATTTATCTTAAGTCTCCAGACCTGAGCTTATATTCTTCTTTTAACTTACTTATCAAATATTCCATATCCTCCCTGTCATGCGCAAAAATGACTTGGTCATCTGCGAAAAGTAGTAAAAATGTAATATATTCTGTTGTACTGGTATGTCCATTGTTCCGCATTTTCTATACTATCTCTGCCTGATCTATATATACGATGTGCGTTCAAAAAATATCCGGAATTTTCGTTTTTGGAAAAAAATATTTATTTATTCGACTACATTAATATTGTCTCCTTCAAAGTAGTCCCCATCAGATATTATAAACTTGTGTCAACTCTTCTGTCGATCCTTGAAACACTTTTCACATTCGATCTTTGGGATATTCTTTAGTTCTATGAGCGATGCGCATTTAATGTCATTAATGCTTGTGAAACGATGGCTCTTTTTTAGATTTTTTAACTTTTTAAAGTTAATTTTTGAAAATAGAAAAAGTCACACGAAGTCATGTCTGGTGAATATGTAGGCTGAGGCATCATCGCAGTATTGTTTTGGTCAAAATTCACAAACAAGTAATAAAGTGTAAGCTGGTGCATTATCGTGATGCAAAAGCCATGATTTGTTTTTCAACAAATCCGGTATTTTTTTCTAATTGCTTGTAGATAATAGTCTTTATTGGCCTTTGTGCCAAAAATTCATGGAGCACTAGGCCATTAACCCTTAACTTGACGGTGTGTACTCCAGGATACGTTATTTATTAAATTGTACTTCCTCTACATAAACTAAGTTTGCCGCAAGATTTTAAACGTACCCTCTCCCTATAGCATTCGGCTAACCAACAAATTAATTTGAATGCCATACACACAGTTTTGCCACAATCAGAGAGTGTTTTGTGTAGACGTGCTCAAAATGACTTCCAAAAAAAGTGCTAATTTGTGTCATTCGGTAAGTAAATTAATTTTTTATATGTTATTAGTTATTGTATGGATTGGTAAACTATAATTATAGTTAATTGGGTCTTCAGCAAATAATTGTATAAAATAATATTCACGATTTGCCTATAAACAAACAGATAGGATCACTTTGAAAAGTAGTATCTCCGAATACACATTGCCAGATAAGCGACAATTTAGTTAGTATCCTCGAGTATACATTGGCAGGTACTGACGAAAATTGAATAAGTATCTTTTTGGATACATTACCCGGTATACGGACAAATACTAATTGTATCTTATTAGATACTTTGCCCATTAGAGGATTAACAGAAAAGTGATAAAAACATTTGGTATATTATGCTTGTAATGATTTGTTGTATAATTTTGCGATTTATGGTATACAGTCAGTTACAAAAATTTATTTTCTTGTACTCCAAAAGCTTGTGAATCAAATTCAATTATTGTCTATCTTCATATATATATATATATATATATATATATATATATATATATATATATATATATACATAGGTATATATATATATATATATATATATATATATATATATATATATATATATATATATATATATATATATATATATATATATATATATATATATAGAGGGTGGTCCTTAAGTAATTGTACAAAAAGAAACCGTAGATTCTACACTTTAAAATATTACGATTTAAGCCAAATTTCTTTAATAAAATGTTGATATTAAGAAAGATACAGAGTGTTAAAGTGGAAATTAAAAATTTTAATTTTCGCTATAATTTTCGTATTTGTGAATATTTATGTATAAAAATTCATAACTACGTACTATTGAATATCAGGAATTATAATTTGATGCATACTTTAATGTAGCTAATGTAATATGTGGCATATATTTGCACTTAACTTATTTACTCTTTAAGTTGCCGGTGTTTGTGATAAAAAATATTAAAGATACATTATTTTAAAAAAAGGTATACTTGTTAATAACTTTAAAACTCTGTTAATACTGTTAATAACTTTATACCAAAATTCAGAAGTATTGATGTTTTTGTCTAATTTTCTTTCGTTGCCCGGAGTAATTGCGTTAAATCTGAAATATGTAGTTGATTTGTAAAATTGCGATTATCTCGAAAACTGTTGAGTTTTAAAGTTATTAACAAGTATACCTTTTTTTTTGTTAAAATAATGTATATTTAATATATTTTATCACAAACACCGGTAACTTAAAGAGCAAAAAAGTTAAGTGCAAATGTATGCCACATATGTGGCATATGTGGCGCCCTCTATCAGCTATATTAAAGTCTGCATCAAATTATAATTCTTGATGTTCAATTGTATCCAGTTATGAATTTTTATACATAAATGTTCACAAACATGAAAGTTATATCGGAAATTAAAATTTTAAAGTTCCACTTTAATACCCTGTATCTTTCTTAATATCAACATTTTATTAAAAAAAATTGGCTTAAATCGTAATATTTTAAAGTATATATATATATATATATATATATATATATATATATATATATATATATATATATATATGTATATATATATATATATATATATATATAATATGACTCTTTAACTCTTTTTCAAAACACTATTTTCAAATAAACTCGAAATCTCAACAAAACTTAAAGAGTTTTATTTAAAGGCCAGTATTGACTACAAGACCCAATATATTCATATTATATTAATAATCACATAGTCACTAAAGCCTTTTCCAAGAATATATATATATATATATATATATATATATATATATATATATATATATATATATATATATATATATATATATAATCCGAATATGTATATAAAGAAAAATTAATAGAGAAAAAGAAGACCAAAATTTTTTTATAAAATCATGTTATAGTTATATCATATTTAGATATACGGTTTAATTTTGTTGTGTTGTAAAGTTAAGTATATTCTTTTGTGAAGAAAGGAGACTTTTTCAATTTTAGATTTACGGTTTTTGGACTTTTCAAATTAGCATTTTATTTAAGATTAGTTAAGTAAATAAAATGTTATATTGATACCAAATCTACCTGCATTTTTCAAGGATTAATATCGGTTACCAGGAAACAAGTCATTAGTAGAAAGTAGAAAGTCTTTGTCTGATATTTTTGTACACAATTTTTGGGTGCAGACACGAATTGAGGATCAAAATAAAATTTTATCTAAGGGTTTACCTTTATACCTGAAAAAATCGCACGAATTGGAGACCAAGACTTCTGATAAGGAAATCATTATACTCAGGTATAAAATATTATTAAAAGTACGAATCTCAATAATCGCAATAATCGTAATAATCACAATAACTATTAATTTCACTCATTTGGACCACCTTATAGACAGCTCAAAATAAACTAAATCTAAAATAATATTTTAATATTAAACGGTTCCTTACTCATTAAAATCTCGTTCAGTCCGTAATTCTGTGCACTTATTTTGGCTGTTTAGGTAGCGGTCCTCAATTCGAGAACAGCAATTTTTGGAATTGGAATGTGTTGGCATTTTTGGAGAATTGAAAACATATGAATTATGAAATTGGCGTCGTTAATAAAATTTATTTACATATTCGTAATAAAATTCACTAAATATTTTTTCTTTGTTTTAATTATATATATATATATATATATATATATATATATATATATATATATATATATATATAGTTTTAACTATATGTTTTTATACCAAAATACAATTGTGAAGTGTTTTAACTTCTGTATGTTTTTTAATAATAAAAGAGTTATCATGTGTAATAATTAAAATAAACGATGATGGGTATCCAAAAATTTTTTTTCAATTAGAAGCGTTTAATTGCATATTTGATCATACTTTTTACAAACAACTTTTCATAATAAGCATTTTCGATATTGAGACAAATAAAGGTACTTACTTCACCCTTAAGCAAAATCCATATTTTTTGACATACCTCGTATAAAATTAATAAAAGTTAATATGATGGTTGAGTCTTAGGTTTTAGACTTAGGCCATGCAGAACTTTTTATGATGAATAGCATATTTTTTAGTAAAATTAATGTTAAATTTTTTTTTCATGTTTTCTTTTAAAAATATAAGATAAAAGGTATAATACAAAAGAGATATGCATTATTTATTTTAAGCGAACCGAATTATTATAATATTGTACAAAGAAATTAAAAATATTTATTGAACAAAATATTGTATTAACAGACGGAAATATC
Organism: Diabrotica undecimpunctata; assembly: GCF_040954645.1. NCBI lineage: Eukaryota > Metazoa > Arthropoda > Insecta > Coleoptera > Chrysomelidae > Diabrotica > Diabrotica undecimpunctata. Next base: position 86,655,165 of record NC_092811.1, on the reverse strand, counting down.
AAAACATGACAAAACACACTTCGCAGTTCGCAAGCATTCATATTGTGTCACTGACGACGAATACGTACGGGTTCTGTGAATCCATAAAATTTATTTTTTGAAGTCGGCAAGTCACATGAAGACTGTTTATATTTTATCTAAGCAACGTAAACAAAAATAATAATAAAATATATAGTTCGATATTAGATTCCAACATTCCCAACTTGTAGACACGCTGTATAATATATATTATACCTATATAAATATTGTATATTTATATAATGTTTTCTTTTTAGATAGTATCATCGAGAACAAAAAAAATGTTCACAATTTTAGAAAATACTACTCTTGAAGACAGTGACGATGAAGGTAGTAGTAGTAATATTTTGATTCCACAAAAATATATTGATTCTGACATAGAGGAGGAATTGGAAGACTTTTCAATTCCAGTTAAGAAGGTAATTGTGGAAAATATTCCAGATTTAAGGGACACTCATAATTATATCAACCTTGTTACCGTTAAAAGTTCTGAAGAGACAATAAATAAATTTGATGTTTTATCTGATCTCCAGTTACATAGTGAAGAACCAAATGCAGTTATCGAAGAAGAAGAAGAAGAAATACAGTCAGGAAACGAAGAAGAAACACGTGCCTCTAAAGAAGTAGCGAATGTAAGTCAAAGCAACGTTCCATTGAACTTAACATATAAACAAAGAAGCCCAGATAGAAGCCAGAAATCTAAGAAGAGTACAGGACCGAAAAAAATAAAAACGTACAACTTTGATTGGTCCGAAGACAGCTTTGATTATCCAGTAGAGTCGCTTTCTGAGAATTTTACAATGCCGGGAAAAATTGCCACTCCGTTGGAATATTTTGGTAAATTTGTGGATAAAGATATTCTAGAAATGTTAACAACAGAAACTAATAGGTACTCTCTACAGTTAAACCAGGAGTCATTAGAAACAAATGTAGATGAAATTAAAGATTTTATAGCCATCGAATTACTTATGGGCATAACACAAATGCCAGCTTATACGGACTACTGGAGTCGAAATTTGAGATATGACAAAATAGCAAATATTATGCAGTTAAAACGGTACCAACAGCTAAGAAGAAATTTACATTTTACTAACAATGAAGAACTAAATAATGACAGATACTTCAAAATTAGGCCGTTTATGGAAATGGTCAGAAAAAATTGTCTAAAAATAGAAGAAGAAAAGAAAATGTCGGTAGATGAGATGATGGTACCATACAAGGGTACAAAAGCCGGTTGTAGAAGGCAATATATGCCAAAAAAGCCTAAGAAATGGGGTTTTAAATTATTCGTCAGATGTGGTGTATCTGGAATAGTATATGATTTTTTACCTTACGGAGGGGATGATACATTCAGAGATAGATATTTCGCTGATGACGAGAAATCTTTTGGTTTGGGTGCTAAGACGGTATTAGCTCTCTGCCAAACAATAAAAACCCCTGAATGTTGCATGGTTTATTTTGATAATTTTTTCTGCTCCCCTAGTTTAGTACACTACTTAAGACACGAAAAAGGAATTCTATCTCTTGGAACATTGAGAGCAGATCGTCTACAAGGTTGTGGTTTTCAAACAGATGCGGAATTAAAAAAAAAAGGAAGAGGATCTTTTCAGCAGAAAGTGGATAATGAAAAAAGAACTTGCATTGTAAAGTGGTTTGATAATAAGGCCGTTCATGTGTGCAGTTCGTATGTAAGTGCTTATCCTATGTCTACCATTAAAAGATTCTCTAAAGAAGCTAAAAAGAAAATTGAAATACCCTGTCCATCAATTATCAAACATTACAATGCACATATGGGTGGCGTAGATTTGGCAGATATGCTAGTTGCGCTTTATCGAACACCTTTTAAAAGCCACAGGTGGTACCTTTCAATTTTTTCCCAAATACTGGATATATGTGTCAACAACGCTTGGCTTTTATATCGCAGAGATAATAATTTACTGGAGGACGAAGAAAATGGTATGGGTCTAAAGGAATTTAGAATATTACTTGTCGATTCCCTTCTATTTAAAAATAGAAAAAGGAGATCCGACGGAATTAATACACCGAAAAAAAAGATTCGTACTCACGTCCAGAATATACCTGAAGAAGACGTTAGAAAAGATCTTTTTGGACACTTTCCAACTTTTACAACGAAAGGACGATGTCGAAACTGTTGCAAAGGACAAACAACTACGAGTTGTTCAAAATGTAGAGCAAGGTTATGTTTAGTGGAATCCCGTAATTGTTTTTATGATTTTCATAACTAAATTTTTTAATTTTTTAACAACTTATAATTATTACTTTTTACTTTTATTTTTTGAGTATTCTAAGTTTTATTTAAAGTTTTGAATTTAAGCTGTAAAAATAAATGTTTGATCATCTTTTTAGTTTATTGATAATTTTTAAATGTAAATGATTGATATTAAATGATACAATATTATGTTTATGGTTTAAATCCCTACTTTATGGTATCTGTTCATAATAACTGAAGTAAAACACAGTTCCACAAAATGTAATAAAAACATTAAACAAATCTACAATTGTTTTGCTAAAAGTCTTGATAATGCTAAAGACCTTTAGCGAAACAATTGTAGATTTGTTTAATGTTTTTATTATATTTTGTGAAAATTTGATAATTTCCATTTAATCCAATATTATTTAATATATTGGTCCAAACGACAAATAAACATCTTTGCAATGTATCTTTCTAGATACGGAGGTATTTTTCTAATAACCTGGCAATGTATCTATTGGTCATCAGTACTTGTTTTATAGTATTCCTGGCAATGTGTCTTGCGAGATACATTGTAATGTACGGTACGCCTAGCAATGTATCTTATGAGATACAATGTCAATAAAATGCCAAAAAAATTAAAATAGAAACAAAAATGTAATTGACTCTGAAAATGGAGCCCTCTAAAGATAATATTTAGTAAGCAAAAACATTTTTCTTACAGCGGTTATGTGCGCGCCAAGTTAAGGGTTAAAATCAAAGAACACAGTAAGCATAACTTTCAGGTTCGATCCCACTTGTGGAACCTTTTTTGATCTTGGCGAACCAGAATGTCTCCACTGGGACGATTAAACCTTAGTTTCGAGATCATGTCCATAAATCCGTGTTTCGTCACCTGTTATAAACCTTTTAAGTAAATCGTTGTTTACATCATTTAGTGCCTCCTGAGCAACTTCCATTCGCCGCTATTTTTGTTCAAAATTCAAAAATTTTGCAACAATTTTTGCTGATACGCGTTTCATACCTTAAACGTTTGAAAAAATATCATGGCATGAGTCAATTAATTTTTGTTTTTTATTTATTAAAACTTTAACAGGAATCTTATGATTTTGCTATCTGATCATTCACTCTGATCAATAAGCAAGTTGTTCTATATACAAATATTACGAAAAACTTATCTAAGGCTTCATTCAGCAATATTCCTTAGGCTCTAATATATTATAGTACTACTAGCTAACGTGTACATTTTAGCTGCACTTTGCTCTGCTTTTTCACTTTCACACACTTATAGGCACTAACGCAAACGGCTTCGTTCGCTTAAGTCTTCTTATCTGGTTGGCGTTGTCTAGGAGTTTAATGGCCTTGACATTGACGTGGTTGGAGAGCCTTTGTTCATGACTCTCGGCAAACTTACTTATTGTCTGGATAACCGTATACATTTGGAGGTCTCGATGAAGATCACAGTTTCTGAAGTACCATGGAGCGTTAACGATGTTCCTTAATAATTTATTCTGATATCGTTGTATAATTTGGATGTTGCTTTCTTTTGCACAGCCCCATAGCTGTATCCCATATGTCCATATCGGTTTAAGGACTTGCTTATACAATAACAATTTGTTATAAGTAGACAGAGTGGGTTTTTTTTCCATCAACCAGTACATCTTTCTGAACTTAATTTCTAATTCCTCTTTTTTTTTCTTAATATGTGCTTTCCAACGTAGCTTGGAATCTAATGTCGTACCCAAATATTTTGCGGTATTTGCATAAGGTATTTGGTTTATATTTATACTAACTGGGATATGTTGTTCTCTTTTGTTAGTAAAATTGACATGAACAGATTTTGTTTCATTCAATTTGAGACGCCATCGCCTGGTCCAGATGTTAATTTGTTCAACAGAGTTCTGTAGCATGGTTGCTGCATCCTCGTGGTTTTGACCGACTGCTAAAATGCATGTGTTGTCTGCAAATGTCGCAATTGTGTTAGGTACTAATGATGGAATATCGCTGGTGTAGAGCAGGTATAGCACTGGCCCCAGGACACTTCCTTGTGGAACTCCAGCTTTAACTTCTCTTAATTCTGAGCATGCTTCCTCATATTTAACTCGAAAGTATCTGTCAGATATATATGATTTTAGTAGTTCAGAATATTGTTTTGGTAAGTAGCATCTCATTTTATGATATAATCCGTCATGCCACACTTTGTTAAAAGCCTGCGCTACATCGAGGAAACTTGCAGAACAGACTTTTCCTTCTTCTAGAGATTTTTCTACTATATCTGTTATTCTATGCACCTGATCTATCGTTGAGTGGCTTGCCCTAAACCCAAACTGATGATTAGGAATTAGATTTTTTTCCTTTATAATCGGTTTAAGTCTCTTCAAGAGTAATTTTTCGTATAATTTAGACATGACAGGTAACAGTGAAATAGGCCTATATGAAGAAGCTTCTTGTCGAGGTTTTCCTGGTTTTAGTGTCATTATAATTTCTGCCACCTTCCATAACTTTGGTACGTACCTCAGCCTGAAGTAAGCGTTTATAAGATGTGTTAATTTTATTATAGCTTTCCTTGGAAGTTGCTTTAACGCTTCCCTAGTAATTAGATTAAATCCGAGAGCTTTCTTTGGATTTACATTTTCTTTCATTTCCAAATATGGAGTTACAGGGCTAATCTCCATTTCATCTTGATCAGGAAGCTCTCAGTTAATTATTTCTTGTTCTTCATTTGGTTGTAAAGTATTTTCTAGGTGGTCAGCAAATCGGTTGGCCTTTTGTATAATGCTTCTTGCCCAGCTACCATTAGTACTTCTAATTGGTGGATTATGTAAGATTGGCCTTTTTAATCGTTTGATAGCCTTCCACAATGAGTAATCAGTAGAGCTATCATTTGATAGTTCACTTAGGTAGATGCTAACTGATTCGTTTTTAAATTTTTGAATTTTTCTTTTTAATTTTTGTGTGGCATTATTTAATCTAGTTTTATCAACTGGTGCTCTAGATTGATGCCACTTGCGTCTCAGTTTTCTATTTTCGGTTATCATTTCTCTGATTTCTTTCGGATGGTTATTTCCTTTTATTCTTTCGACACTGTTCGTGCTGTTGTTCCAAGCAGCTTGTTGTACATTTTTATTGAATAATTCTACTTCTGCCTCTAGTTGATCAACGGTTCTTAATGGAACTGAGAGGTTAATCTTCTGTTCAAGGTCTATCTGGAAACTTTTCCAGTCAGTATTTTTGTTAACAAGTCTAGCGGGGCTTTCACAGTGTTATTGAGTGTGAGAATAATTGGAGAATGGTCCGAGTTTATATCCAATGCCTCTTTTATCTCTATGTAATTTGTTGAAATATTTCTGACTACAAAGAAGTCGATAAGGTCTGGGATTTGATTTGTACGTTAGCAGTAGGCCAGTAATGAGCCAATTAATATGCCAACTTTATCAGCAACTTTTTTGATTGTAATAAAAGACCATAGGCTTGTGTTAGTATTTCATACACTTTGTTACACTTCTTTTTTTTACGCAAAATTTAATATAAATTCTTTGATCCATTTTTTTAAATAAATGAAAATCGCCGTGCTCGGAAAAAACTGCGAACCTTAGCCGCTGCCACAGATAAGGTAAACAATGAATATAGCTGCAATTTTTTTTTATACTTTAGGAGCATGTATACCAACAGAACACAAAAAACATTGACGATTGGACTCTTGAAACGCGCTAAATTTAAAAATTTCGGGAATTTTTTGAACACACTTCGTATGTTGAAAAGTGAAGGTGATAGACCACATCATAATATGAGACCTTCTGTTGCGATGATTGTTTTTGTTGTTTCACTGCCTAACTTTATTTGCACCTCTGTTTTTTAGTCTTTGGATTATATTCACAATTTCTCTCTAACGTGCATTTTTCTCATTGCTTCCCATATTCATTTTCTGGGCACGCTACTTGATCTAAGTCGATAAAGGTCATATTTGTGTCAATATTTTTCTTTTTGTTTTTTTCTATGATGAATATATTAGCTAGATACGATCTGGTTTTTCGGAATCTGCCTTGATGTTCTCCATAATGGTCCAGGTGTTGTTCTATTTTTTCTTTCATTCTTGCTATTAATACTGATCCCTCTATAGTTATTTGGCGACCTTTTATCACCTTTTTTTAAAAATTGAGGATATGTATAATAGATTTCACTCCTCTGGAACCTCCTCTTCTGCTTCAATTTTATTGAATAATACTCGTACGAATAAAATTGTCATATTTCAGCAGTCCATTTTTATGTTCCCTAGTCCTGATGCTTTGTTGTTTTTAGCTTTCTTTAGTGCTTTAGTTTCATCTTCCACTCTGATTTTGGCTTCCTCTTTTGTTGTTGTCACAGGGTCTTGTGAGATATACTTCGGTCTATTTTCCTTCAATAATTTTGTGTAATGCTTTGTCCATTCCTTTGATGTAATTGTCTTTATAATAATTTTACTTTGTTTATTACTTTTGATGTTTTTTAATATTTTTCAATGCTTTCGTTGATTGGTTATACCCTATCATATTGCCTATGTCTCTGCACATTCTCTATTAGTATTTCATTTTTCTCGAGCCTTATCTGAGGGTAATGAAACGTACTTTTTTTTTCTTTTAATAGTTTCTTCTAGGTCGTCACTGTATTTCTTTAAATATTTATTCTTGTGTTGTTCAATACCTGTAACAGTTATAATTTGCCTACCACATTGGGTATCACTTATAAGGGGTTAAAACTGGGGACAGAAATTACTGGGCTGGAGATAGGATAAGCAAACAAATCGAAACGTCTGCAAACGTTCACTCTTGGTTTGGTTGGAGAGCTGGGTCATAAGTATGTGAATAAAGGAGGGACTAGGAGGGGTAACTACAAATAAATAAATGAAAAAAAATACTTACATAGATTTCCTGGGCAACATACACAAGAAGGGTTCCTAAACTATTTGAAAAGGACGCCGTTTACAAGAATCTTCTCGCTGGATGGAAAGAAAGTGTTTTCTTTCCTTATATCACTCTGGCTGATGCCAGAGTGATATAAGGAAAGTAAAAACCTGCACAGTAACATACAACTGTGTCTCACTCAAGCTGAAAATAGGTCTGAAATGACCAGGGAACACACATAGACAATCCTTTAAAAGTTGGACATTGTATTCTGGCCTCGAATTATCCTGGATGACAAAAATCTGCAATCTTCAAAACTCGGCAACTCAATTTCCTCCAAAAATCATGTAGACCTCTTAAATGATTGGAAAAGCCGTCTTACAAATCTCTCAGATAAAACACAGCACAAACAATTCGATGATCAACTCAACAAAAAACTGCCAGATCGCATTTTGAGTAAAATTCGCCTTTTAAATTAAAAAAAAAATTCCGGCTTTGAAGACTACACCCACAAGCTATTTCTTATGAATTTCAATCCCAACTTAGTTTGACCTCGACTTCACTCTTCGTCCCGGTTCTCTGGCCTTCTACCACCCCCCTTGACCAGTTTTGAGTTTTTTTCAATGACGCTTTTCAGGCGACTAAGAACCTTAATAGTGCTTGGCTTTGAAAATTGTAGAAGTTAAAACGTAAATATGCCAATTATCTAACTACGCAGTTAAAATTTCTTTTAGATGTGTCGTAAAACACTTGTATAAACAAGGACTTAAGAAATTTTTATACATAGCCAGGGGCGTATCAAATAAAACTTATACATAAAATATTCGATAGTTATACGGAAATTACACATGCTGCATACCTAGCACTTCGTTTGTCGCTTTGTTTATTTTTTCCTTTAGGTGTTGGTACATTCCTGTTTTTGGATTTTGTACACCTTCATATCTCTCTGAATATTGTCTTTTTGTCGCCTTTTCGTGTATATAAATTTTCCTAGTATTAATTGGTGGTTTGCGTGCACATTTTGCTTATCTGTATACTCTTATATACATATATTGGTTCTGGTCAACTCGTATTCTCGACATATTTTAATCAGCCGATTTCCATTGCCATTTCTAATTTCGTCTTCTCCGAATCGTTCCAGTATATCCTCATCTTCCTTTCCTACTTGACTATTAAAATCTCCAATTTCTATAATTTCCTCTTCTTGGCCGTTTTTTTTTTGTTTCGCTTAAGACCATTATATTTGTGTCTCGTCTTTTGATTTCTGGGAGTATTTTATTTTGTTTCGTTGCGAATCCTTGTATATTTCATGTTCCTATTGTCATAGTCCTTTTTGTTCGCTTAAGTCTTATATCCTTGGTTCCGTCCAAATCACGAGGCTATGTTTTTCCGAGTGTCGGGTATAATTCGACCGTTGCGCGTTGATGCGTTACATAAACACAAGTGTTTAATATGTGAAAACAACAAGTAATATTAAATTTAACGAAAATTCAACGGCTTGTAACATGAAATTTTAATTAAAAAAGCAACAGCTGCCACTGTAGCTATCAGCTTGTATGAAAGAATTTTAGCAATAAATGTAATCATTGGTTGAGAAAATATGTAGTCATATACGTTAATCGATAAATTACACCGCTTTAAAATATTTCAGAGAATGGATGTGGTAGATAATTATTACGATGTCGTGTTGTTGACACTAATTTTATTTATGTCTTAAACAATAATAATTATTAAAGGTGACTAATCTGCGTGACACAAACCTATCAAAAATGTATGTATATATTTATATCTATATGATAATTACTAAGTTCTCGCGAAAAACCACGATTAGAATTTAAAACTCGACGTTTTGGCATTCATTTTGGAGCCATTATCAAGAAGGATATGGTGCCATTCGAATCTCAATCTGCCTACTACCCTCACTCGTGACGTACCAGTATCTTGTTCTCAAATTTTATTAACAAATTATTTGTCATTCGTACAATAAAACATTATCCACAAGGAAAATAATTCCTGTAGCTGGCTGTATACCACGTATAACAAAAGAGGTTAGTCTTTGTATGTGGGTATATTTTATTTTATAAAAACCCTTAAAAGGGCAACATTACAAGCACGAACGTTTTCGGAACAACTGTTCCATCATCAGGTTAAAATGCCTAAAATAAGTATAAACCATTTAGTTACAGCAAACGTGGTTTAAAATTTTGACTAAGGTTAAAAACAATAAAATGGTTATACTTACAGGTTAACATGCCTGAGCCACCAAAATATTTGGGTAAAAACCCTTTAAAATGAAAAATGTTACCAAAGATTGTACATGATGTTTATAATATTATATGATGTTTAATATTTTAATTAGATTTTACTTCAGGTAACATACACCCATGCTTAAGTGAGTTCCAGTGTCCGGAGAGTAAACCTCTTCAAACGGGCTACGGTTGGGTTCTTTTTTTTAATAAAAAATTGTTTTGTGTTTTTTTTTTTTCAAATGACTCTGATTCCACTTTGTTTGAATCGGTAGACCTTTATCAGGAGGCTATTTGTTTATTTGTACATTTTTTTAGGGGGTCGCCTATAAGTACTTACATCGATTTGGCCTCGACTGTTTTAGGTATTAGATTTTAGGTATATTAAACATATTTTCTTATTGTCTTAAATCGTCTGTTCCTAACATACAACACATAATTTTCAATTCGAAAAACATTTCTATAAAATTTCTGTTTAATTTTTGTTAAAATTGAAACGTCTTTTTTTTAGGGGTTATTGTCATCTATTTTATAAATTGTAAACAATTATATTAGATATTTTTAAAAATACATAAAATATTTTAACTGCAAAATCTGTAAACCTGTAGCATCCTGTAGTATTTAGCACATTTTGTTAATTAAAAACAAAACGTAATAAATGTGGTTTTCCCTCTCGTGACTTGAATATTAGATATGTACATATTGGCGACAGTTTCGCTACGCACTTAGTCATGCTTAAACAATAAAACATACATACATAATAAAACAAGTGGTTATATAAAACACAGTATCGTCTTAAAAGGAGATTTGTAATTCACTAAAATGTATTTTTATTTTATAATAATGCTTTATATAGTATTTTAAAGAAAACATGACAGAATAACAACAAAGGAAGTAGTTAAAGTGTATATATGTATATATATATATATATATATATATATAATTAATAATAATAATAATAATAATAACTCCCTGTGGGAGTTTTTTGTCAGTTCTTCTATCAGGCGCGGCCCCCTGCGAATGGGGGATACTCTCTGGGTATTCTTAGAACCGATACCCAGAGGGTAGCAGGCATACCTGCCGTGGAACAAAAACTGACACCTGGCAGTAGGTATAAAATGCACACCCATGAAAATGGAGTTTAATAATTTATGTTTAGGGTCGCTGCCTGGGGATCGCCAGGGCACGTCTGGAGCCGGCGCTGGACGTGACAGCATGCGGGACGTCGGTGGCAGGGTGTTGAGGAGGCGGGCCCCTGTCATACAATCAGCTACAGCCCAACAACAAGAAGAACCACAAATGAGCCAAACAACAACACGAGCTCCACCCGCTGAAGGTGCTGCGCTGGAACATCAGCCGGCGCTCACTCAAGCGGGACGACCGAGGCAGCGCATGAAATGGACTGTGTCTATTAACGAAAACATTTTGCGTTTCTATTACAAGGTGACGAACCTCGGTCGAGAAACGATCGGCTATCGACAACAACTGTATGCCGAATTTTGCAGGGAGTACCCAGAGATTCAAGTATCTGAACAGCGAATAGCAGATCAATACCGGGTAATTATAAGAAATAATCTTATCCCAGAGGCTAGACGCGATACTATCAGAAGCAAAGTCGAACGGGAGATTCATAACCAAGAGCTAGTTGTGGATCAAGTCCATAATCAAATCCCAAATGAGCAGATTCCTGAGCCCATCATACAAGAAACTCAACCTGTTAACACGCAGCAGGACAACAACGAGTTGCACGATAGCCTGGTAAGAGAAATGGCACGTGCCGTACAAGAGTTTAATGGTACAAACCCACTTAGCAGACCACCGCTACCAAAAATAAACTCTTGTAAGAAACTAGGTGCGCTGTTACAAATTATGAACACTGAAGTCCTACCCAATTATATCGTGGAAGCCCATACATTAGAATATTTGCATATGCTGATTTATTGTGCAGCCACAGCAATTGCTAATGTTATGGGCATTAAGATCAGAACACGGCGGGGAACTAATACCGGAAGGACTGAAAACAGAATTGCACCCTGGGAAAAAAGACTGCTGAGTAAAATTGAATTATTGCGCAGGGATATTGGACAAATTACAGAATACATCCGAGGAGTAAGAAGTCGAAAAGTAATTAAAAGAACTGAAGAAATAATTCTGAACACTCCAAGACACTCACAACATGATCCAGAGAACAACACAGCTCAACACTGCCTGGACACATTAAAACAAAAACTCTCTGTTTATTCAGGTCGCCTAAGGAGATACAAAGTTAGTAACAACCGTAAATGCGACAATATACTTTTTGAGAATGCAGAGAAGGCTTTCTATAGAAAACTTAATTCCACCGTAGAAAATGTAAATAAATCCTACCCAAGCCAAGAAGAAATTCATGAGTTTTGGGGAAACCAACTTTCGACGCCAGCTACTCATAACAACAATGCTGGATGGATTGAACAAACGACGAACAACTGTCAACACTACAGTAATATTCCTTATGAACCATTCACCACTGAAGAAGTCTCGAACATTATCAAAGAGCTTCATAACTGGAAATCTCCTGGACCAGACGGAGTTCAAAACTTCTGGCTAAAGAAGTTTTGGAGTGTTCATGAGCTTTTAACAGTATTTATTAATAATATTATTTCTAATTCACAGGAAATACCATCATTTCTTACTCAGGGAACCACTTATCTAATACCGAAGGATCAAAGTAACACCCAAGATCCAGCAAAGTACCGCCCAATTACTTGTCTTCCAACTTTGTACAAATTGGTCACATCCTGTGTGGCCCGGCGTATCTACCAACATTGTGCTCTGAACTATATCATAGAGCCTCAACAGAAAGGATGCGCTAAGGGGTCCATGGGCTGCAAGGAACAACTTATTATCGACTCAGTCATTTCTAACCAGGCATACAACAAAAAAAGAAACCTTTTTACTGCCTTCATTGACTACAAGAAGGCTTTTGATTCAGTGCCGCATGAATGGCTTATAGATATATTGAAAATATATAAAGTCGATGATAATCTCGTGACCTTTTTGAAGCATATAATGGCAGAGTGGAAGACTAAAATTCACCTTCAAATACCGGGTGAAATTAATATCGAAACTGAAGATATCCCTATTAACCGGGGGCTTTTCCAGGGGGACTCGTTGAGTCCACTTTGGTTTTGCCTAGCAATGAACCCACTATCTCAGCTGCTGAACTCTACTGACTCAGGTTTTAGCATCAAAAATAACAACACTATTGTAGCGAAGCTTAATCATCTGTTGTATATGGATGATTTAAAATTAATGGCTTCCACTCGAAACCACCTAGACGAGATGCTAAAAACTGTAGAAAATTTCTCAAATGATATCAGTATGAATTTTGGACTAGACAAGTGCCGTATACTAAACATAGTCAGAGGAAAGGTTCAGCCCGGAGGTTTCGATATGCAAGATGGCCAAAACATCGAGGCAATGGGTGAAAATGATATGTACAAATATCTCGGAGTAAAACAAGCGCGGAAAATTGACCATAAACAAATGAAAACCGAACTAACTTCGGAGTTCGTGCGAAGAGTAAGACAACTAAATCGGTCATATCTTAACAGTAAAAATTTGTTTAAGGCATTAAATACGTACGCCTGTTCCGCGCTGAGCTACTCATTTGGTATTATAAAGTGGTCAAAAACGGATATAGAGGGTCTTCAGCGGAAAGTAAGAACACTTCTCACAAAGGCGCAAAAACACCATCCACGTAGTGCAGTAGAGAGAACAACATTAGCGCGGTATCAAGGGGGAAGAGGACTTATGGATATAGGTGAGCAATTGGATAAACAAATTGCTAATTTAAGAACTTATTTTCAGGTACAGGCTGAGACGTCTACTTTACATCGAGCAATTTGCGCAGTAGATGATACGACGCCGCTTAAACTGAGGGAACAAGAAATGCGCATAAACCACCTGACTAAGCAAGACAAAATGCGCACCTGGATGAGTAAACCTCTGCATGGGCGACATCTTAATGAGATCAGCCAAGAATATGTCGACAATACAGCGTCGAACTATTGGTTGACATCAGGAAAGATGTTTCCCGAGACTGAGGGTTTCCTACTTGCCATTCAGGATCAGGTTATTCCAACTAAGAATTACCTGAAATATATTGTTAAAGATCCTCAAGTCCAAAATGACAAATGCCGATATGGATGCCAAGCCCAAGAAACCATCCAACATCTTACCGGTGGCTGCCAGGCATTTGTCGGTACTGATTATAAAGAACGCCATGACTCAGTAGGAAAGATTATCCACCAAGAACTAGCTGACAAACTGGGACTTCTCCAAACCGACCATCTTCCTTATTATCAATACGTCCCTGATAGAATGCTTGAAAATGACAACTACAAGCTATACTGGGACCGCACTGTGCTTACAGACCAACTAGTGGCCCATAATAGACCCGATCTCATACTAGTTAATAAAATTACTAGGCAAACAACACTTATTGATGTGGCGATACCCAACACCAATAATATACGTGTTAAATACAACGAAAAGATCGCCAAGTACAGAGATCTAGAAATACAAATCAGGAGACAATGGAGAATGGAAAGTACCCAGACGATACCCATTATTCTTTCTACCACTGGAGTCATCCCGAAGAGCCTCCTAGAAAACATAAAAAAGCTGGGTCTAAACGAACATCTATATAAGATTATGCAGAAAGCTGTGTTACTTTCGACGTCCAGATGCGTACGAAAATTTTTGGGAGATACACCGACATACCAAGTCACCTAGGACTCGATAACATGGAAAGAGTCCCACCAGAGCTCAATCCTTTTGATACCGTAGGTATCTGGGATGAGTGAATTTTCCCCTTAGAGGGAGTGTGAGCCGTATGGCTAAATCTGGATAATAATAATAATAATTCATCACCCTGCCGTCGGTGGCAGGGTGTTGAGGAGGCGGGCCCCTGTCATACAATCAGCTACAGCCCAACAAGAACAACAACCACAAGCGAGCCAAACAACAACAAGAGCTCTGCTCGCTGAAGGTGCTGCGCTGGAACATCAGCCGGCGCTCACTCAAGCGGGACGACCGAGGCAGCGCATGAAATGGACTGTGTCCATGAATGAAAATATTTTGCGCTTTTATTATAAGGTGACAAACCTCGGTCAAGAAACGATCGGCTATCGACAAAATCTGTATGCCGAATTTTGCAGAGAGTACCCAGAAATCCAAGTATCTGAACAACGAGTAGCAGATCAATACCGGGTAATTATCAGAAATAATCTCATCCCAGAGACTAGACGCAATACCATCAGAAGCGAAGTCGAATGGGAGATTCATAATCAAGAGGTAGTTGGAAATCAAGCCCTTAACGAAATACAAGAGCCAATTCCTGAGGTTGTCATACAAGAACAAGAAACACAACCTGACAATACACAGCAGGAGAACAAGTTGTGCGATAGCCTAGTTAACGAAATGGCACGCGCCGTACAAGAGTTTAATGAAACAAACCCACTTAGCAGACCACCGCTACCAAGAGTAAACTCTTGTAAGAAACTAGGAGTGCTGTTACAAATTGTGAACACTGAAGTTCTGCCCAATTATGTCGTAGAAGCCCATACATTGGAATATATGCACACGCTGATTTACTGTGCAGCAACAGCAATTGCTAATGTTATGGGCATTAAGACCAGAACACGACGGGTACTAATATCGGAGGGACAGATAACAGAGTTGCACCTTGGGAAAAACGGCTGCTAACGAAAATTGAATCATTACGTAGGGACATTGGTCAAATCACGGAATATGTTCGAGGAACAACAAGTAGAAAAGTAATCAGAAGAGCTGAAGAAATAATGCTAACCACCGCAAGACACTCACAATATAACCCAGAAAACAACACAGCACAACAGTGCCTGGATACATTAAAACAAAAGCTTTCCGTTTACTCAGGCCGACTAAGGAGATACAAAATTAGTAACAAACGAAAATCTGACAATACGCTTTTTGAAAATGCCGAGAAGGCGTTCTATCGGAAACTCAATTCTACTGCAGAAAGTGCCAATAAATCTTACCCAAGCCGAGAAGAAATCCATGAGTTTTGGGGAAATCAACTTTCCACACCAGCCGCTATTAACACCAATGCTGGATGGATCGAAGATACGGCGCACAACTGCCAACACTACGTTACTGCTCCCTACGAACCCTTCACCACTGAAGAAGTTTCAAATATTATCAAAGAGCTTCATAACTGGAAATCTCCTGGACCAGATGGCGTTCAGAACTTCTGGCTTAAAAAGTTCTGGAGTATTCATGAGTGCCTATCAGCAGTAATTAATAACACTATTTCTAATCCGCAGGAAATACCATCTTTCCTAACCCAGGGAACAACTTATTTAATTCCCAAAGATCAAAATAACACCCAAGATCCAACCAAGTACCGCCCAATTACTTGTCTTCCAACTCTGTATAAATTGGTCACATCCTGTGTAGCCCGGCGTATCAACCAACACTGTGCTTTAAACAACATCATAGAGCCACAACAGAAAGGATGTGCTAAGGGTTCCATGGGCTGCAAAGAACAACTTATCATCGACTCTGTCATTTCTAACCAAGCATATAGCAAAAAACGGAATCTCTTTACTGCTTTCATCGACTACAAGAAAGCGTTTGATTCAGTGCCACATGAATGGCTTATAGATATATTAAAAATATATAAAGTCGATGATAACATAGTGACCTTTTTAAAACATATAATGTCAGATTGAAAAACAAAAATTCACCTCAAAATACCTGGTGAAAACAATATCGAAACTGAAAATATTGCAATCAACCGGGGCCTATTTCAAGGAGATTCGTTGAGCCCACTGTGGTTTTGTCTAGCGATGAACCCCCTATCCCAGATACTGAACTCAACTGACACAGGTTTTAGCATAAAAAATAACACCACTGTTGTTGCAAAGCTTAATCATCTATTGTATATGGATGATTTAAAACTACTAGCTTCCACTCGAAGTCACCTGGATCAGATGCTAAAAGCAGTAGAAAATTTCTCTAATGATATTAGTATGCACTTCGGTCTTGACAAGTGCCGTGTCTTAAATATAATCAAAGGAAAGGTTTAGCCCGGCGGATTCGATATGCAAAACGGCCAGAACATCGAGGCCATGGGTGAAAATGATATGTATAAATACCTCGGAATAAAGCAAGCGCGGAAGATTGACCATAAGCAAATGAAAACTGAGATAACTACTGAGTTTATACGAAGGGTAAAACAGCTGCTTCGTTCACACCTTAACAGTAAAAATTTGTTTAAGGCACTAAACACCTACGCATGTTCCGCGCTTAGCTACTCATTTGGTATTGTTAAGTGGACAAAAACCGATATAGAAAATCTTCAGCGAAAAGTACGAACACACCTCACAAAGGCACAAAAACACCATCCTCGAAGTGCAGTAGAAAGAACGACATTACCGCGGCATTTAGGAGGACGAGGGCTTATGGATATAAGTGAGCAACTAGAAAAACAAATTACTAATTTAAGAACTTATTTTCAGGTGCAGGCTGAGACATCTACTCTACATCGCGCGATTTGCGCAGTAGATGATACAACACCGATCAAACTGAGGGAACCAGAAATGCGCATAAACCATCTTAATAAGGACGAAAAAATGCGCATCTGGATGGGTAAACCTCTGCACGGGCGACATCCCAATGAGGTCAGTCAAGACCATGTCGACAATATAGCGTCGAACTATTGGCTGACATCAGGAAAGATGTTCCCTGAAACAGAAGGTTCACTACTGGCCATTCAGGATCAGGTTATACCAACCAAAAATTACCTAAAATATATCGTCAAAGACCCTCAGGTCAAAAATGACAAATGCCGATATGGGTGTCAAGCTCAGGAAACCATCCAACATCTTACCGGGGGCTGTCAGGCATTTGCTGCAACTGAATATAAGGAACGGCACGACTCAGTAGGAAAGATCATTCATCAAGAGATAGCTATCAAACTGGGACTTCTTCAAACAAACCATCTTCCATATTATCAATACGTTCCTGAGAGTATACTTGAGAATGACAACTACAAGCTATACTGGGACCGCACTGTGCTCACAGATCAAACAGTGGCACATAATAGACCGGATCTCATACTTGTTAATAAACTAAAGAGACAAACAACATTAATTGATGTGGCGATACCCAACAACAATAATCTTCGTGTTAAACATAACGAAAAAATCGCCAAATACAGGGATCTGGAAATTCAAATACGAAGACAGTGGAGAATGGAAAGTACCCAGACAATACCTATTATTCTCTCTACTACTGGAGTCATTCCAAAAAACCTCCTAGAAAACATAAAAAAGCTAGGTCTGAATGAACATCTCTACAAGACCATCCAGAAAGCTGTACTACTCTCAACGTCCAGATGTGTACGAAAATTTCTGGGAGATACTCCAGCATACCAAGTCACCTAGGGCTCGATAACACGGAAAGAGTCCCACCAGAGCTCAATCCTTTTGATACCGTAGGTATCTGGGATGAGTGAATTTTCCCCTTAGAGGGAGTGTGAGCCGTATGGCTAAATCTGGATAATAATAATAATAATAATACAAAAGAAAATAAAAAGACAAAAGCTTTTTTAAACGAGAACCCCAATTTAGTTGTTCTGAAACCTGACAAAACTAACAAGACTGTTATTATGGAGTCCGAAGACTACGACAGTAAAATGGATTCTCTATTGAATGACAATACAATATACCGTGAAATGAAAAATGATCCTACGAATATTTTCCAAAAAAGAAATAACGAATTAGTCAACAGATGGGAAAAAATGTGCTACATCTCACTAAACACTGCTAATTCCCTCAAGATACATAATGCTGTAATTCCAAAAATATACGGTCTACCCAAAACACATAAAGA
Source organism: Diabrotica undecimpunctata (assembly GCF_040954645.1). Taxonomy (NCBI): domain Eukaryota; kingdom Metazoa; phylum Arthropoda; class Insecta; order Coleoptera; family Chrysomelidae; genus Diabrotica; species Diabrotica undecimpunctata. Next base: position 86,636,890 of record NC_092811.1, on the reverse strand, counting down.
GGGTGTGCCGCTGAGACCTATTGTTTCATGCATTTACTCTTCTTTTAAAAACCTTTCTAAATATTTGAAGAACATTATTTCCAACGTAATAAATAAAAATCCACACTATTTAAAAGACGCTGATCACCTGAAATTAAAACTCAAAAATATACATTTACCTACAAATTATAAATTAGTTTCTCTCGATGTGGTATCTTTATACACCAATATTCCAATAGCTTTAGCGAAAGACATTATTAAAAAAAAAGTGGAATGAAATCAAAGCGTTCACAAACATCCCTCTAGAAGAATTTCTGCTAGCAGTCGAAACAACATTAAAGTCAACCTATTTCCTATATAAAAACAAAATCTTCCAACAAACATATGGATGTGCTATGGGTGCTAGCATATCCAGTGCCATCGCTCAATTAGTTTTAGAGCATCTAGAGGAAATTGTTTTAAATAAAATAGATTTTGATATACCTTTTTTCTATCGCTATATTGATGACTGCTTGAGCGCAGCACCAGAGGATAAAAATTATATTTTTATCCAGAGGATATTTTAGTAAATGAATTCAATAACTTTCACCAAAAACTAAAATTCACATTAGAAATTGAAAAAAAAATTATCAAATTAATTTTCTGGACCTGACCTTACATAGAGAAAACAGTACTATAACTACTTCATGGTACACCAAAAAAACCTGGTCGTCGAGATATCTGAATTTCAACTCTCATCATCCCCTGTCTCAAAAGAAATCAGTAGTTATCGGACTCGCCGATAGAGCTATTAGATTATCCGATCCTATCAATAGACCTCAGGCCATTAAAAAAGCAAAAACAGCACTAACACTTAATTCATACCCACACCACCTTATCGACAACACTTTCAAATCGCGACTGCATAAATTTTACAATAACAATATCTTTTGAAAAAGAATTTTACAAGATTAAAAACAAAAACCCCTCTATTAAAAAGATCGCGTGTTGTATATGAAATTCCCTGCTCGAATTGTGATGGAGTTTATATTGGATAAACCAGTCAGCTACTTAACTCAAGAATACGTTCCCACAAATATGACAAAAAAACTCAACCGCCCTCACAAAACATGAAAACGAAAAAAAACATAAAATTTGATTTTGAGAAAACCAAGATCCTGGGAAGTGAACCCAACAAGAAGAAGAGAGAGCTTCTAGAGCCTATACAAATAAAAAAAAATAATAATGCAATAAATGATAAAAAAGATGTCAAAAATTTAAACAAAATATATTTTAACTTAATTTAAAAACACATAAAAAGACAATCTCAGAACGCCTATGATGTTAAAATAACTGATTGTTTAAACGATAAACTAACATCAATAAACAACACAGATTTAAAATACATTTTACATGTAGTGACTTAGTGGGTATGTCCTATGTTTTGATTATTATTTTAATTGTGACGTCTACTTGTTAGTACCGAATTTTTACATGCTTGATAAGTCAAAAGTTTAACTTTTAAACCATATTATTTTTTTTTAGCCCTTTTTCTATCCGAATTGTCGAATAAAGGCCTCTCCCATTTCTCGCCATTCATCCCTGTTGTATGCTAGGCGTTTCCACATTGGTCCTGCGACTCTTTTGATATCGTCGCTCCAGCGCATTTGAGGACTTCCTCTTGGTCTCTTCGCATCGTACGGTCGCCAGTTTCCGACTTCTTTGTTCCATCTACCATCTTCGAGACGTTCGTTGTGTCCAGCCCATTTCCATTTTAATTTAGCTGCTTGTTTCGCGGCGTCCTTTATTTTTGTTTTGTTCCGGATTGCTTCGTTCGTTTGCCGATCTATTAGTGAGATACCAAGCATCTGTCGTTCCATGGCTCGCTGAGTTTTTCGAATCGAACACTTTGGTTCGAAGGTTTTGGGGTATCTTTTTGTCTTTCAGTATGTATGAGAGTTTTCCAAATGCGGCCCATCCCATTCTTACTCGTCTGCTTATTTCGGTAGTTTGGTTTTCTTTGTTTACCTTGATATTCTGACCCAGATATATGTATTCTTCTACATGTTCCACTTTTGTTCCTTGGATGGTTATCGTCGGTTGATCATCTTTATTCGACATTAGCTTAGTTTTACTCAGATTCATTTTCAGTCCTTTTTTTATGGATTCCGTATGAAGCTCATCGATCATCGTCTTCAGTTCTTTCCAACTTTCAAGAACTGGAAAAAACTGGAAAGAACTGGAAACCGTATTATGTCTGTTATAAAATGTTTTTTAGTCAATATCACTTCTTGAAAAAGGCATGGATTGCTGCTACCAAAAACCAGTCAAACATTTCTTAATAAAAGGTCTTATTATTAAAAAAAAAAAATCCACAAGGAAAATAATTCCTGCAGCTGGCTGTATACCACGTATCACAAAAAGAGGTTAATCTTTGTAATTGGGTATATTTTATAAAAACCCTTAAAAGGGCTACATTAAAAACACGAACGTTTTCGGAACAACAGTTCCATCATCAGGTTAAAAGAGTTACCAGCTGAAGTCCGTTTGAAGAAGTTTACTCTCCGGACACTGGAACTCAAAGCATGGGTGTATGTTACCTGAAGTAAAATTTAATTAAAATATTAAACATCAAATAATATTAACAACATCATGTGCAATCTTTGGTAACATTATATATTTTAAAGGGTTTTTACCCTAATATTTTGGTGGCTCAGGCATGGTAACCTGTATTTTTAACCTGATAATGGAACTGTTGTTTCGAAAACGTTCGTGTTTTTAATGTAGCCCTTTTAAGGGTTTTTATAAAATATACCCATTTACAAAGATTAACCTCTTTTTTTTTAAACCATTAATCAAACATTTCTTAATAAAAGGTCTTAAAAATTTGTTCAATTTCTAAGAAAAGAAGATAAGTAAATATCTGTCTGAATAAATTCACTTAAGAGTGCATTTAACCAACTTACACCTCTAAACGATTAACGGAATTCGCAAAAAACCTTTCGTTGTATTAAAAGGCACGGTAAACTGCACTGGTGTTCTCCATAATGTTTAACACTTTGCTAGATTTTAGATGTAAAATAAATATATGTGTCATTAACCCGTTGTTCATAGTTTAGCATAGTTTGTTAAATTTTTTTTAATAAATAGTATTCTTGCATAATGTTATTTAACGTAAATTTTTTTCACCTACTTGCTTAATAATTTTTTTCTGAAACAAATACTACCGTGCTAAGGATAATTTATATTCAAAGTAGATATACGAAGTACTAAAATATCACTTTAAAGTTTTGTTAAAAAATACTTCGGAGTAAACTAGAGCATTTTGTCAATTAAAATAGTAGTGTTTAGACTGACCATATGTTTGTTAGATTGTACCGCTTTTGAGACGCCTGCTATTACGGGTTAAAGTAGGGTTTTGGTAAATATAATTTAACTTTTTATTTTCAAATGAAAATACTTGTACTAAAAATAAAATAATTGTGAGAAACATTTTAATGTGTTTATGTACGGTTTTTAACCATTTCTAAACTTTTTCTCAAACATAATTAAATTACAATCGGCATTCCTAATAATCAATAGGCTAATTTGCTTAATGTGATTAGAATCTTTGTACGCGGTTATGCACAACAGTTAGAAAGTTTCTGTCATATTGATCTAAATCTAAACAAAAATGTATATTGTAATTCAAACGTGTAGTTTCAAATGGGCATCATGCCCAGATGTAAGTTTTAAATTAATGAATTAATTGTAAATCTGTATAAATACTTTACCATTAAAAGAGACAATAGTGGAACTTTAAAGTCATTATTATGTATAAATCAACGCGTTTGTGATGCACTTGGGATAAGTGAAAGTAAGCTAAAAACTGTAATGAAGACTCTCAGAGATTCTCAAGAAAATATTACTATGACTGAGTATCACGAAGACAAGAAAACAACTCGTAAACATTCTAGGAGCATTGACTTACCTGATGGAGAAAATTTTATAATTCGCAATTTTTTGTATCGAATGCGTGAAAAATCAACATGCCATGTTTAGATACTCCACTGGCCAAAATAAAACAAAGACAGGTTTCTGAAATTAGGAGGTCTAGCCTTTGGAAAGTGTTGAGAGATTTAGGATTTAAATTCAAAAAAGAAAATAATAGGTTATTTTTATGCGAAAAGAGTAGTGTGGTTCACAAAAGAATTAAATTTTTAAAAGAATCTACTAGACTTAAATCTGAAAATGCAACATTCGTATACTTAGATGAGACATGGATATTTGCGAAGGGTGGAATTAAAAGAATTTGGCAAGACGACAGCATAAAATCAATAAAACACACAGATAGCGAAGGCAAAATACACATTATTCTTTATGCAGGATGGAAAAAAGGCTTTATAGAAAAAGCAGATTTAATTTTTTCTTTAAAATCAAAATCTGCTGATTACTATGAATACATGTATACAGATATTTTTGTTAAATGGCTTGAGGAGAAACCGTTACCTAGTCTGAGTGAACAATCAGTTATAGTTTTAGATAATGCACCTTACCATTCGGAGATTTTGGAGAAACAACCAAAACTGTTGTGGAACGTACCTAGCATAAAAAAGTGGTTACTTAAAAATAATATCAATTTTGCGGAATACGCCTTCAAATCAGAGTTACTGGAAATTTCGAAACGTAATGAAAAACCAAAAGTTTATATAGTTGACCAAATTGCATTAAGTTCTATGGTTACCGCCGTATCACTGCCAGTGTAATCACATCGAACACATCTGGGGTATATGTAAAACGTATTATGATAATCACATTGGATGCAGTGGATACAGTAACGATGCAGTTAGAGAAATGTGGCATAAAGCTCTTAAAACTGCAACTCAAGAAATATGGGCCAAAACTGTAAATAAATTAACTCTCTATTGTATCTCTCTATGTAAACTCTAAATTAATAGGAGAGTGGTGGATCCAGGATAATAAAATTAGTGAAATTAATTCAGTGATTATAGGTTTACATAATGATAGCTGTAGTGAATTTAGTGGCGATGATGATGATTTATAAATTTAAATAATCCGTAAGTACACTATTATAATGCTATTTACAAAATAATTGTACAGCAGGTTAACCATTATATTTAAATTTTATATACTAAAACGCTAAGCCCTTTTCTTATCCACCACTTTACTCAAAAACCATATTAGATAATTAAAATATTTTTTCGGAATATTATTAGTATTACGTATGAGATTGTCAAGATATACTTTTGGTACAAAAATTCACTTCCGGTTTTGAGATGACCGGAAGTTAAAATTTACTTTAAGTTTTAGACCCCACAATGTATATATGGATCGAAAGGTCTCGTCGAGACGAATCTAAATATGTACTTCCGGTTGCGATCCGACACCGGAAATGACCCGAAACGCGCATAAAACGTCAAGATAGAGCAAATCTGACACCGGATTCGTGATCAGCATGCAAAATTAACTGCTTAATGATATCCATGTCGACATTTGATGAAAATAAATAAAATAAAAATTTCATTTAAAAAACTCGATGTCGAGTTGGTCCGCTAGTATTTATTATTAGCCAAGTAAACAATAATATTTAAAATATCCTTTGAAATGTTGCTTCTTATTTTATACAAATTAACACTAACTGATAATACAGGCAAAATAATCTAAACAAAGTAAGTAATTAAAAAGATTATGTAGAACTCCAGTGCAGTTTACCATATCTTTCACTATAACAACGAAGGGTTTTCTGCGAATTCCATTAATCTTTATGAATAATCTTTTCATATGATTCTTCGGACAAATTAGTAATAACTGGTTTGTACTTACAATAACTACTGCAAAACTTAAACTGGAACCACTTTTAAACTCTTATTTACAAATTACTTTAATACTTTTATATAATTTAATATAATTTTTAACAAACAATTTACACACTACCTTCATTCCTAGTTTAGTTGTTAATATCTTTTCCCGTTAAGAACTTTCTTTTTATTCGTTAAATAGTTGTAGTAAAACCGAAAATCACCTCTCGCCAGTTTACCATAACAGTTTTTTAATTATGTTTTCTCAAACATTTAATAATAATCCTCGTATCGGCATGTAAGTAAGATTTATTTATTTAATTTCAATTTTACCAGATTGTTTTTCACTTAATTCTTATTTATTCAATTTAAATTTACCCAACAAAACCATTCGTTGGGTATGTCACCCGATTGATAAATTTTATTAAAAAGCTTTAAGAGGACATCAATGTACTCATTTTCTATTATTTTAAGGATATCAATAGGCAGTTGATCTGGCCCCGGGCTTTTTCCGTTTCTGGTGTTCTTTAGTGCATACATTATTTCTTCCTTTGTAATTTCTGCACTTGTTTCTTTGTCCTCAAAAGACAAGTCTTGTGGGTTTCCTCTTTCGTCGTCGAAGAGCTCTTCCATATACTCTTCCCATCGTTTTAGTTTTTCGTCAGTCGTTATCATGGTATTTCCATTTTTATCTAAAAGAGTTTTATTGTGGTCTCTTTTTTGCAGTCCTGCCATTTCTTTAACCTTTTTATGTATGTTGAATAGGTCGTATTTGTTCTGAAGATCCTCTATCTCTTTATATTTTTCCTCATAGTAAGTTTGTTTTGTCTCTCTTATCTTTTTTCTGATTTCGTTATTAATGATTTTGTAATTGTGACTGTCTTTGTTCTTGGCTTGTCTTCGTTGTTCCATCATGCCGAGTATCTCGTCGGTCATCCAATTGTCTTTCTTTCGTGTCGGTTCTTTTAATATCTCTTTGCAAGGAGCGAGGAGGCAGTTTTTTATTGTTTCCCATTGTTCGTTTATCTCGTAAGGGTTAGTATCTAATTTATCAATGTTTTCGTATATTTTCTGTTGAAGTTTGATTTTTATATCAACTTCTTTCAGTTTTATAACATCTAATTTTGGAGTTCTTTGTGGTTTTCTTATACGTTTAAGCTTAAGCGTGACATTAGCGATTAGTGGGTTATGGTCTGATGCGACATCTGCTCCTGGATATGTTTTAACTGATTTGATGGTGTTACGATATCTCTCTTTAATCATTATATAGTCGATTTGGTTTCTTACAACTTTTTCAGGTTTATCTGCTGGTGAGGGCCATGTATATAACCGTCTCATTGGTAATTTAAAGAACGTGTTTGTGATTATTAGACTTTGTTCTTGGCAGAATTGTCAAGACTGAAGTCGTCTTATATACACAGACAACCTCAGAGGGTATTTCTCTGAGCATTCTCAACAATTCTCCTGTACTTCTATTTACGAATTACCTGATGTCTTATTAGTATTGCGTCCAGAATGGTGAAATGGACTACTTCTATATGAATTATTCTTCTAGATGCCTCTGGACCTCTTACGTCGTGTGTCCTCTTTGTTAGCGCTTCTGCTCTTTGATTATTTTTTTTTTGCGACATATATTACATGTTTATAGAAACTATGTTTGGCGTCCAGTTCTATACCGAGATATTTGAATTTCTTTAGAGGTGGAAAGTTTCTTCTTAAAAAGTAAAGAATATGTGCTCTCTCGATCTTGGGCCCTTGAGAATTGGGCCTCCGTCTTCCATGTGGCCAGCGTCAGCCACATCCAAACTACTTGAGGGATTTTACTTTTCCTAGTATAATATCGTATAATGTCCGTGAAATTTGCAGGTTTTTGATAGTGTTACATACATGCAGTATTACTGTAATACTACCTGGAATATTAACGTAATACGCTGTCACCACTGTAATATCCCCTGGGTTTAATGACTGAACTACGGCCTGGAAGACCGCTGTAATATCCTAGTCCTATATAATTAAGGGAGACAACTCGGCGAGCTGATGCGAGGCTTACTGGTCCACTAGTCCGAACTGGTCGTGATTTCGCCCTCGCGGATTTACAAGAGGAAGTAGGAAGGGAAGGAAAAGTTAGATAGGGTCTGAAGGACACTCAGATGTAGGCCCTGTAAAGAGTTAGAAGTTATTGTCTTGAGTTAGTAGCCGGAGAGATGAACAAAGCGAAAAATGTATTCTCTTCTAGTCTCTACCTGAACGGTCGGGAAAGAACAAGCCAATGTTCAACTTACTATATACTTAGTAAGATATAACAAGATATCTAGTTATTGTTTTATCAAATTTTGCGAAGGGAGACGAGAAGAGATTTTACCAAGGAAGTATAAAAGGTGGACAACCTACTATTATTTGTTTTCCCCATTGGTTAGTATTTATGTTTCGTTACCTTAGCGTATTTAGGCCCTAGCTAAAGAATACGCCTTGTAGTCCGAACTAGAACTCAGAAATAGTCTGAATGAACGCTGGTAGCACTGTACGTTATCGCGATTCTAAGAGAGACGAAAATTCGATACTATACTCACTACCTTCCCGTAGGACGCGATACCACGCTAATTGAGCTGAACACACGGGGACCAACTACCGCTCCACTGGGGTGTCGAGCACTCACTGCCTCGTTGACCAACTTATTTGTTTTTATGTACCGCCAACGCGTACCCTAAATTACTTCGTCACAGTCCGAAGTAAAGCGTTGCGTCTTACCGCTTTCCCCTAGAGTTTTTGCTGATCGCGAAGTCTGCTTCACGGGCTAAAATGGATCATGCGATGTGTAACCTCCTAGCTCAGCTCAATTCTTATCGCTGGTGTGTCGCTTCGGCGTTTGTATTATTTTCCAATGAAGGTCTTCACATTTCGTAATTTTTAAACATTCGGAGCTGACCTGATATTGAACTTGTGTAATACACGTTAAACTAGGTCAAATTTTCATTATTTGTTTAATTTGAAATGTATACGTTAAACTATGTCGAATTTTTTATTCTTTATTAAATTTGGAGTATATAATGATTATTTAATTAATTATAATTATTCTTTTCTAGACTAACTACCCCTTATTTTGTTTCTTTTATTTTCTTGTTGTGTTGTCTTGTTACATACCGGGCTAACTGATTAACGAGTGCGTTTGGGGGGTAGGGTAGTTTCCCCTGGGTATGTGGCTGATACATTACATTGTGTATATGTGTGTTTTGGATCCAATATCCAAAATCAGTCCAAAGGTCGATATTAAGCAATATATATGTTTATGACATTAGATATGGCAATTGTTAACGCAATCTTAGTGTCTGTCAGTGAGTTTGTAAGTCAACGACAAAGATTGTTGATTTTACTGGACAAGAGGCGAATAAAAAATATCGGAGTGGACAACAAAACTAACAAGAGAAAAAAATTTTTAAAAATTAGCTGGAACATCGAGAGACATCCTACTACAATTTAAAAGCTAGTATTTAAGTGGCTAGTATTATTACAAAATTTCTTGTTGGTATTACATGATATGTCGTTGTTTGTATTTTAATTTATAAATATTCATTGTTTCTGTCTTTTACCTTTATGTTAGAACTTTTAAGCTTTTTTCAGCTTTTGAAATGTGTATGTTTAAATTCCTTAGCTCTGATATGTTCGTTGTTTGCTTATCTTTTATTTTCTTCTCTTTTTGCATTAGGTTGCTTCTGTCTTCTGTGAGTTTCTTATTTTTCTTGTTTGCTTGTCTTGACACTGTGCCTTTTTTAGGAAATCCACTAACTTTTCATTAAGCTATTTAATCATAGGTATATCATTTTTTACCCGCTACCATATTTTTTTTCTTTACGTTCAATGCTACCTTTATTAGAACCATTTTCTATGGTTCGTAAAAAATAATTTAATACAGTTAAGTCTTGAACAGTGTCTTAGTAATTATAAAGTCAATTTGGTGATTGTCAAGTCTACTTTTTTTGGTGTTTTTCTTATATAAGTTGTTATTACATATAGCCTGTATTGTAGAAAAAATTCTATCACAGTTTTACCCCTTTTATTTTTATCTTCATATCCGTAAGGTCCAACTCTTTTGAAGTTTAAGTCTCCAATCTGTATATCACAATTTGTGTTTACCTCTTGTATCGCAGTGTTAACGTCATCGTAGAAATATTCAACTTCTTTGCCTGTGCGAATAATCTTTAATTGAATTTACTCGTTTACTTTCTAGATATGACATATATATCTATTACTTATACATTTAATTGTAAATATTTATATTCTTCATGTATTTTAATTTACCATAAATCCAACGCCTCCATTAAAAGACCCTTCTCTATAATGTAACAGGTGTTTCGACAAAGGTATCATTTGTACTTTTTCTCCGCACTTCTGATAACCCAAGTATATCCCCTGTTAAATGTTTCAGCTCGTTTTTAAGGTTTTACAAGTTTTTTGTCCTCCATTAATGTCCTGATATTATATGTTGCTATAAACCATATTCTTTGCATTGTCCTTTGTTATGGTAGCCTGGTCGATACCAGATATTCCTAGCATCCTCTGTTCATCTACCTCCGAGACTGCTATCATGACCTGGTTTCAGAGGACTGCCGGAGACTAAAGGCATTGCATTTTCATCGTTTCTTAGCTTGTGTATAAGGGTTGGTATAATTTTCTTAGGATGGGTTAACAAATTTGGCGTCTTCTGCAAGGATGATAGGTTGGGACGTGGTACCCACTTCGTTAAAGAGAGCAAGAGTGAACCACGGCTCACGTAGGTAGCCTGCTACCTACGTGAGTTATTAGCGAGTACGTTACTAGGATCGTAAAGTGTATCTACACACTACCATATAATACCTACTTTTTTTGGCTACTTTATATTTAAAATCTATTTAATAAGAAATGTCACGTAAAATTTTATATATTGCATGTAAGATCAAAGGAAATAATGTCGAATAAAGTGTCTCATACTTTAATTTGAAAATTCGAAGGTTACAATATTTCGGTCATGTAATGAGACATCCAGAGAGGTATACTCTTCTACACCTCATAAGACAGGGTAAGATCGCCGGAAGGAGATGCCCAGGCCGAAGAAAAACATCCTGGCTCCGAAATCTCCGAGAATGGTATTAAAAGACCACGGCTAAATTATTTAGAGCCGCCGTAAACAAAGTTATTATTGCCAATATGATCGTCAACGTTCGATAATCGGGCAGGGTACTGAAAGAAGAAGAAAGTGTCTCATTCTTAAAAACTGCAATAAATGATCGCAAGCGGCAGGTAGATTAACTCTGCGCTACTGACAAAAATTAGGAAAAATTATTTACTAATAATAAGAGTTTATACTTCTTAATTTACCGCTTAAGATATTTGTTGTACTATGTTAAAATTCTCTTTTAACTAGAAAACATTTCAATGTTTTTAACTTTTTTATGCGTCATTAAATATATTTTATTTACAAAGTATTTATTTCTTCGTCCTCACTTTCACTAACAGATAATATTACAACAACCTTGTTCAGCTGATACTCGCGTAAATACTTTTTAATTTTTATATCGGATTTCTAACTAAACAAATTCTTAAATAAAATACAAAACAAAACTTCGATAATCTGTAGAAACATTTGTTTTGTTGGCAATGCAGAAAGTGAGCAATTATTCTTAAATGCTTCTTTTGCGGAATCAATGTTATTCTGTGTAAAGAATCTTGCTTTATAGTGTATTTTTATATATGAGAGAGTAATAAAACAATAAATTATGTATGCAAATCCCTAAACTGTTAATACGGGTGACTCAATGAAAAACAGATATTTGTCAACAAGCTTACAGAAGTATATAGGAAAACAATTTTAAATTGAGTATGACCACCAGGTATAAAGGTTGGAGCAGAATAGAATACAATAGTTGTGAGGCATACTAATCCCTAAATAAGGTTGCCAGTGTCGGAGTGATGGAGGTTAACAGGTACTAATGAATTTGCAAGAAATGTAAGATGTTTATTTTATTGGTTATATATATATATATATATATATATATATATATATATATATATATATATATATATATATATATATATATTGTTATGATATGTAAAATCAAGAAAATATTGGTTTGTTTAAAATATTTCAAAGTTCAACAAAAAATTAAAATAATTTAGGATAATATCCAACAAACATTTCGGAGAAGGAAAGTTATTAAATCCTTGAATTACCTGTACCAAACAAAATGTAAGCTTTACATCAATCATTTCTTTGTTATACTTAAGTGACCCGCATAAGTTTAAGTGAAAGACAAATTGAAACGGGTTTTTACAAATACATTAGTGCAGTAATTAAAGACAATAGAAGATATTTTAGAAAGAGGTTTTTGTTAGTTTTAAGAATTATAGAAAATAATATTTGTAAATAAGTTTTAGGAAATTTTATAATTATAGGTAAAAATTTGTTTGTTATCGAAATGAAAAAATGGGGAATTGTGACGAGTTTTGATTGGCGGAGATTGAAAAAGGTGGGATAAGGAAAGTTTAGCTAGATTGAGGAGAGAGAAAAGATAGGCAGTTGGTTTCCAAGTCTTCAAGAAAGAACAGTGTTTGTTCTCTGTCGGTTCCCGAAATGTAGCAAGCAGTAGTGTTGAATGTTAGTGAGTTTTTGTGGAGTTAGTGTATCTGACAGAAGCTGAAACAACAAAATATTGTAAGTCATATTTCTCTACTTATATTCCAAGAGTCACTGTTCAGGCCAACGAGAGATTCAGTTTATCGTAAAGAGAAGATATTCCAAGAGTCAATTTTTCACTCGGGCCAACGAGAGATTCAGTTTATCGAGAGGAGAAAGGCTATCATAATTTGAATGATTTGTGCTTTTGAAGGAGATCATTAAGGACGATATACTTGCAACAATCTGATGTAAGATTGCTGATTACATAGGGAGCGGTTGAGAGGAGATAATACAGTCAACAAGGAACAAGGATTTGGACCACTCATCATCGGAGAGAGATAATTTTGTTTTCTGCAGTTTTTTCTTTTATTGATAACACAATTTTTACACGTAATTTAGAAAGGATATAAATATTTGGATTAGGAGAGTTAGAATAGTTTGGGATTTTGAGATTTCAATTAATATTGTTTGTACCATTAATTTTTGATTGTTCACGTACGGAGAACAAAATTTTGAGAATCCTTATATGAGATTTGTTTATTGAAAACTTTTGAGTGTGAATTATTTCATTATTTTTATTTCAATATATAGTGTTAGATCATATGTGTTTTTTATTATTCCGGTATTCTCTGGACCTTACCTTTCACATGTAATAGCATAGATATTGAAGCACGAATTTAACCCTGAGATAAAAGAATTAAAAATTGTGATAGAGTCATAATCATATCATTTAAATAATTTTAATTAATCAAAAAAATTAATTAGCTAATTATTGCTTGGCGCACCAAGACTTTAAATATCGCAATAACTGGCTTCCAAAACGTGGGGCTTGAAAATATCGCAGCTTTACATTTGAAGGAAGGGAAAGAGATCTGGAATAAGTAAAGGTGATCCAGAGATAAAAACATATAACATTGAGGGAATTTGAATTTGAAAGTATTTTGACAATTTTTCCAGGGAATATAAATTTGATTTATTGTTTGATCGTAGTTAGTGGATATTTACTGCTATTGAATTATTTGATTTTATTTTCTTTACCAATCGTACATTTGATATTTATTCTGAATTATTTGAATTTTACTGATTGCATATTTGATATTTGTCGTGAAAATTTAATACATTTGGGGAGAAATATTGTCGTGTTCTGAAACATATAGAGTGTTGTAAAATTTCACATTTGGCGGGGACAAAAACAATAACAAAAAGTAACAACATGTCTGTCACAAGGAGACAAAGTAAAATGCAGGAAAGGAAGGAGGATAACAGAGAAGATGAAACAATTTTGGAAGAAGTATCGGATAATGAAGGAAATGTGACAATAATGGAGGAAAGAAAAGAAACAGGGATGTTAGAAAAATTATTAGCTATGATGCAAATACAGACACAACAAATACAAGAATCGTCACAAAAATGGATAAAAATCAACTGAAAACAAAACACATAATGGATGAATCACAACAAAGAACGGAACAAAAATTGGACAATTTGGAAGAAAACCAAAGAAAAATGGAACAAAAAATGGAAACGCGTATGGACAAATATGAAAACGAAATAAAAGTCTGTTTAGAAAGAAGTAGGGAAGAAACAGAGAGGAAAATAGAATTGCAGAGAGAAGAAATCGAAACTAAAATGAAGGATATTCAGAGTATGCAAAAAAGGGAATTAGAACAGTTAGAAACAAAATTTGAAATGGCTTTACAAGAAGACAAGAAAGAAATAGAAAAACAAATTGAGGATATCAGAAAACAACGAGATATGGGAGACAGGAGAGAAGTACTCATCCAAAGTCCGGGTGACATAAAAATACAGTTTGGCGGGGATATTCGGAAAACACACCCAGTACCGTTTGTTAAAAATTTGAAAACCAAATTACAACATATTAGATATTTTGACGATTGCAAAGAAACAATTAGAAACCATTTGAAAGAAGGAGCAGCGTTATGGTATGAAAGCAAGGAAGATGAGTTTGAAAATTGGACAGATTTTGAAAATAAATTTCTCAACTATTTCTGGGGGAAAAATAAACAGAGAGAAATCAACCAAGAGCTACAGAATGGAAAATATCACGAAAAAATGGGAATATCTGAAGAAAGATATGCTTTGCAGATATATAACAATTCAAAATATCTAGAATACAAATATTCTACCGAACAGCTGGTAGAAATGATCAGCAGACATTTTGAGGAAACGTTGGAAGACCACGTGATTTTGAGAAATTATCAAGATATTGATAGTTTGTGCCAATTCCTTCAATTAAAAGAAGCGAAAAGAAAAGAAATGAGAAATAGAAGACAACATGACCAATATAATGGACCGGAAAGAAGGTATTCATCAAATTATGACCAGAGAAACCGACATCCCAGATCAACAAACGAATATAGGCCGAGAAATTACAATAATTACAATAGACAACAAAATTACGATAACAGGAATGACACACAACATAGAACATATGAAAATCACAACAGGAATAGAGATGCACAAAATACTCCGAATAGGAATACTAACGAACAAAGGGATGATAGAAATAACCAGAGCTTCCAACAACAAAATAGAAGGGAGATGAATCATGTAGCAATAGGAAACGAAAGACAAATCTCTAATTCTAATCTAATATTTTTAGATGCATTTATAAAACATAAAGCAATTAAAATTGTGATTGATTCTGGCTCGGAGATATCGCTAATCAATAAAAAACTAGTAAAAGAATTAAATTTGGACAGATTTGTGTATAAGATTCCTAGGGTTGATTTAGTGGGTGCAAACAATAAAAATTTGACGACAGTAAACGAAGGTTTGGGAGTACAGATAAGAGTGGGAAACAAATTCCATATTATGAAATGTGTGGTGATTGAAGACTTAAATCATGATATGATAGCGGGAATTGATGAATTGAGGAAAAAAGATATCACCATAAATTTTGCGGAAAATAAAATGGAAATCAGAGCAGAACCAGACAACACAGGAGAAGAAAAGCAAACAGATAGGAAAACAAATTCTGGAAGGATCAATGCACAGGAAAAACACAAAGAAATCGATATGACTGTAGAGAATAAACCGAAAGTACAAGAACAAGATCTAACAGAAGAGAAAAAGAGAAGGAAGAAAAAGAAGAAGAGTTCATAAAGAAAGCAGGAAAATAAGATGGAGACCAGAGAAAAACAGGAAATAGAAGGTACAGAAGAATTGTCGGCAACCGACGATAAAACAGAATGGAAGCAGGAAGAAAAAGAAAGTATCATCAGAGAAATGAAAGGAATAGAAACATGGTGCTCGGAATACCAAAGGGAATTAGAGGATAAAAGGAAAACAGAAGAAAAAATGGCACTAATGGACGAGAATCCAGAATTGTGTGAAGAAGTATTATGGACAGTGAACACATATGAACAAAAGGAGGATGAAAGAAAAATAAATTGTGGAGAAAACATAGAGAAGATTTTAAGAAACCATGGAGATCTTGTTAATAAAGTAAACCGAGTGGCTAAAAATTATGAACTTTCTTTGAAGGGAAAATACTTGGAAAAATTTAAAACGAAAATATATCCAATCCCGTATAAAGACAGGCAATATACGGGGTATTTTAACATTCACTACATTTATCAGTATCATAAGTAGATTTTAATAACATAGTGAAATGATTTGATCCTGGAAAACTTTTGTCATTTTAAAATTTAACAAAGAGTTTTCGGCAGATCAAATGGCGGGGATTTGTTATGATATGTAAAATCAAGAAAATATTGGTTTGTTTAAAATATTTCAAAGTTCAACAAAAAATTAAAATAATTTAGGATAATATCCAACAAACATTTCGGAGAAGGAAAGTTATTAAATCCTTGAATTACCTGTACCAAACAAAATGTAAGCTTTACATCAATCATTTCTTTGTTATACTTAAGTGACCCGCATAAGTTTAAGTGAAAGACAAATTGAAACGGGTTTTTACAAATACATTAGTGCAGTAATTAAAGACAATAGAAGATATTTTAGAAAGAGGTTTTTGTTAGTTTTAAGAATTATAGAAAATAATATTTGTAAATAAGTTTTAGGAAATTTTATAATTATAGGTAAAAATTTGTTTGTTATCGAAATGAAAAAATGGGGAATTGTGACGAGTTTTGATTGGCGGAGATTGAAAAAGGTGGGATAAGGAAAGTTTAGCTAGATTGAGGAGAGAGAAAAGATAGGCAGTTGGTTTCCAAGTCTTCAAGAAAGAACAGTGTTTGTTCTCTGTCGGTTCCCGAAATGTAGCAAGCAGTAGTGTTGAATGTTAGTGAGTTTTTGTGGAGTTAGTGTATCTGACAGAAGCTGAAACAACAAAATATTGTAAGTCATATTTCTCTACTTATATTCCAAGAGTCACTGTTCAGGCCAACGAGAGATTCAGTTTATCGTAAAGAGAAGATATTCCAAGAGTCAATTTTTCACTCGGGCCAACGAGAGATTCAGTTTATCGAGAGGAGAAAGGCTATCATAATTTGAATGATTTGTGCTTTTGAAGGAGATCATTAAGGACGATATACTTGCAACAATCTGATGTAAGATTGCTGATTACATAGGGAGCGGTTGAGAGGAGATAATATAATCTACAAGGAACAAGGATTTGGACCACTCATCATCGGAGAGAGATAATTTTGTTTTCTGCAGTTTTTTCTTTTATTGATAACACAATTTTTACACGTAATTTAGAAAGGATATAAATATTTGGATTAGGAGAGTTAGAATAGTTTGGGATTTTGAGATTTCAATTAATATTGTTTGTACCATTAATTTTTGATTGTTCACGTACGGAGAACAAAATTTTGAGAATCCTTATATGAGATTTGTTTATTGAAAACTTTTGAGTGTGAATTATTTCATTATTTTTATTTCAATATATAGTGTTAGATCATATGTGTTTTTTATTATTCCGGTATTCTCTGGACCTTACCTTTCACATGTAATAGCATAGATATTGAAGCACGAATTTAACCCTGAGATAAAAGAATTAAAAATTGTGATAGAGTCATAATCATATCATTTAAATAATTTTAATTAATCAAAAAAATTAATTAGCTAATTATTGCTTGGCGCACCAAGACTTTAAATATCACAATAATATATATATATAATATAACCAATAAAAGTTTAATAAGTACCTACCTATTTGCAAAATAAAGTTTAATTCTTTAGATAAAATAAAACGTTTTATTTTATCTATTTGCAAAATAAAGTTTAATTCTTTGCCTATTTGCAAAATAAAGTTTAATTCTTTAGATAAAATAAAACGTTTTATTTTATCTGAAATGAGTGCATTCCACGAAGTAAGGGTTTCAACAATCAAACATTTAATTCTTTAATTCCAGGAATCTACGACAGTAATTGACTAGATAATTACCTTCTAAACTTATTCCACAGAAAATGTGATAGTGGGTTTTTCCATTTTGTATATAGGAAGGTCCAAGTGGCGTATTCAAAATTCTTAACAGTTCACTAAAAGTAGGTACTTCAGTTGCAAGGTGCAGTTTATTGTGTATACTAGTGTTATGGAAAATTTGGAAGTGCCGTGTAAACGCCGAAAAATTGGTCCTCTAACAGTTAATGAAAAAACATTATTATTTAATTGTTTTAAATCATTTACAGACAAACGTTTATGTGAAAGTGTTGATGAGACCGTTGAGTTAGTTAGCAGTACACTTGGTGTTGGGAAATCTACGATTTACAGAGTTATTAAAGAAGAGAAATGTGGTAGTTTTCAAATGCCACGTAATGCTCCAGGGAAACCAAAATTTCAAATAGAATATCATTTTAAAGAAGGACTTCGACGGAAAGTGCATGAATTCTTCTTTAGACAAGAATTTCCAACATTGGATAAAGTTCTTGTCTCAGTTCGAGATGATAAGGATTACCCAGAAATGAGTCGAAGTACGTTATGGAAACTTTTAAAAGAAATAGGCTTCCGCTGGAAAAAGAATACCAGAAAGTCTATTTTATTAGAAAGAAGCGATATTGTCATATGGAGAAGACATTTTCTAAGAACCATAAAGGAAATGAGAAACCAAAAAAGAAAAATATTTTATCTTGATGAAACATGGATCAACGAGGGTCATACACCAAATAAATTTTGGCAGGATGAAACTGTTACAAGTCAAAGGCACGCTTTTGTAAATAACTTATCTACTGGTTTAAACCCACCATCAGGAAAGGGACGCAGGCTGATAATAGTACACATTGGCAGATCAGACGGTTTTGTTGAAGGTGGTTTATTAACTTTTGAATCAACTCGTACCGGTGACTACCATGAAGACATGAACGCTGATGTCTTTCAAGAATGGTTCGAACAAATGATAGATCTTCTTCCTAAGAACTGTGTAATAGTAATGGATAATGCAAGTTATCACTCCAGACTTATAGAAGGACTGCCCACAACCAAGTGGTTAAAAAAGGACTTGCAGAATTGGCTGAGTTCAAAAAATATTACGTACCATCCCGGATCTATAAGAAAGGAACTTTATTCGTTGTAAAAATTTTGAATAAAATCCTTTATAAAAAGGTATATAAAAAACCCAGTTGGGCTATGTTGCATTGACAAAACGTTTTCGGAATAAATATTCCATCATCAGTGTCTAGTTAATACATGGATGTAGCCACTAAATATGTGGGTAAAAACCCTTTAAAAATTATTAAATAAGATTTGATTTACATTATGTCTAATTTACAGTTAAGATGTTAAAGTTAGCGTTGGATTGGTAACATGGCGACATATGACTCTACATTAGTTGCGAGTCCTGAGACGGTATGTCTACGAGGACTTTGTCAAAGCAACTCCAAAGAGCCAAGCAAAGAGTTGCTTTGACAAAGTCCTCGTAGACATACCGTCTCAGGACTCGCAACTAATGTAGAGTCATATGTCGCCATGTTACCAATCCAACGGTAACTTTAACATCTTAACTGTAAATTAGACATAATGTAAATCAAATCTTATTTAATAATTTTTAAAGGGTTTTTACCCACATATTTAGTGGCTACATCCATGTATTAACTAGACACTGATGATGGAATATTTATTCCGAAAACGTTTTGTTAATGCAACATAGCCCAACTGGGTTTTTTATATACCTTTTTATAAAGGATTTTATTCAAAATTTTTTAATATATGGTATACAGCCAAATACAGGAACTTTGTTTCCTTGTGGATTTTATTCGTTGTGTGCCCTTCATAAAGAAAAATTTAAAAAATACGAAATTAATGAAATTGCCAAAACTCGTGGAATGACAGTACTTAGATCCCCACCATATCATTGTGAATTAAACCCGATTGAACTGGTATGGGCACAGATAAAGAGTGAAGTTTCAAGAAAAAATACCACTTTTAAAATTCATCATGTTAAACAGTTGTTTTTGGAGGCCGTAAATAATGTAAAACCTGAAAACTGGGAAAAGGCAGTAAATCACACTATTAAAGAAGAGGAAAAAATGTGGAAGCTAGACAATATTACTGATAAAATGATCGAGCCAGTTATTATAAATCTTGGTTCTGAAAGTTCATCTTCTGAATCTGATTTGGATTTGTAACAAGTAGCTGTAAGTTTTATATTAATATTTTTATTCATCTATTTAACATACCTTAGACGGTTTTAAAAACTCTTTTTCTCTTTTGTAATTTTTAAAAATTAAAAAAAATGTGAATTTTTTAAAACCCTTTTTAATATAGGCCAGTCAGTTCTAATATAGTGTGTGATAAAAGAGGTCACTTTTGTTTACATACACATAACAGTTTATAACACTGAAATAATTAATTTATTTTTTACAATTATTCAAAGTAATTTTTCAATTAATCTTGAGCACGCCCATGGAGTGGTCGGAGCTACCAGTTAAAATTATGCTAATTACTCTCTCGTTCATGAAAATAAACTATAGTAAGATACTTGTTCATAATGTTTATTTATTTTCTTTTATTACAATCCAAATTAAAGTGGTTGGTAAATTTGATTTGACAATTACGTTGACACTTAATTTAATCAGGAGCCTTATTTAAAATATGTATTGTGATGTCTTGTAATAATCATTTTGGCTTCAAATTAACATTTGCTGTTAAAATAGTATAAAGCAACAACAAAATATCCAAGGATCTACCTTAATTGTGAGTAGTGTTACTTTTACACTATGTCTAAAATGTATTTTGTACTGTACTTTTCTAATATACAGTGATGAGTGCCTTAAGAACCGGCAAAATAACGCAAAAGATAGAAAACATAATACGTTGTGAAATAAAAAGAGATGAAAGTAGTAGAGGTGGGAAATTATCGATAGAAACCTCTAATTTACATTAAATTACATTAGGACTATCGATAGTTTCCCACCTTTAGACGTTAGCTTATGGGCTAGTTGACTTCAGTCATAATATTACAAGTATGACGTCGAACATTTACATTTTTTAAATTTCGCATAAATTAAAAACTGATTGAAGGCAATAAAGCAAATGTAAGTAAACAGTTAAATTAGTAGTAATTTGATAATTAATTCTGTGTTGACGAATATAGAATAACAAGCTATGATAATTCTGTATTAAGAAGAGTGTATGCGACGTCTCAAATCATAGTTTATTATTGATTAATATTTTAATTTTGGATAAAAAAATACTCCTACTTAAACTGTTTTACTTACATTACGTGATACGTATTACTATGACTGATCACTGAAGTCAACCAGTTCATAAGCTAACATCTAAAAGTGGGAAATTTTCTATAATTCTAATGTAATGTAAAGTAAATTATAGGTTAATATCGATTAATTTCTCACCTCTACTACTTTCATCTCTTTTTATTTCACAACGTATTATGTTTTCTATCTTTTGCGTTATTTTGCCGGTTCTTAAGGCACTCATCACTGTATAACAATTCTACAAGTCCTAACTAACAAGTATAAGTAACATATAACAAGTCCTAAATAACAAGAAAAATAATATATGTTTACCAAAAATATTTACAAAAAGCTTACCACTTTCTTGTTTTGTCACCTACTATAGCATTATCTTTAATTCATTTTATCCGTATCTGGGGACGGGGAGAGTGCCATCCTTCGCATTCCAGTTTCACAGTTTTTCTTGTTGTGGGTCGGATACGCTGTCAGATGTTAAAAACTAAAACTAGGCAAAAATCATATTTATTTTTTTTTACATAGGTTTCGTTTCTTATTTTTTGAGTATATCTTGCGTTTTAAGTGAAACAAAAATATATTTTTAAGGTTTTATTTTGATAAAACCGAATTTATTAGAAAGGAAATTGTTAAATTAGGATTTTTAGTCTAGAAATAACAATACAAATAGATGAACAACCAAGAAAATACAAACGGAGGAAAAAGACCGGAATACAACAGCTCGATTGAAGAGTGGAAAAGAAGAAGAACAAAAAAGTAAGAAAGGCCCATATAAGTGTATAAAAAAAGTAGGTACAATATTAACGAACATGGAAGAGATTAAAAAATTGCTGAGCCAGATTAGGATAAAAATTAAAAAAGATATCCTGGAAACCAAAACAGAAAATAAAGATGAAATCAAGGATATGAAAAACGAACTGAAAGATATAAATCAGAAACTTAAACAAAACAAAGTAGAAACAGAAAATTTAAAAATAGAAGTAGAAAAAAAAAGAAAAAAATGGAAGAAAGAACACGAAAAACTCAAAAAAACATTAACACGCATAGACTATATAATAGATATAATAGATTAGAAAAGAGCGATAAAGAAAAAATACGTAATAAAATAATGTTATCAGTAATTGAGGTAGACGTAGAAGATGCTTTTCATCTTCTACGAGATACAGATACGAGACTGAGAGAAGACATACAAAAAATTATAAAATCAGCTTAAACTAAAAATAGAAATTAAAAGTGCGTTTAAGATAGGATACAGAAAATATATAATAGAAACAAAGAGCTAGGAAGACAAACCGAAAATACTGCAAGAAAAAGGTAAACTCAGATACACAAGAGACGATAGAGAAATATATACATAAATAAATAAATATATATATATATATATATATATATATATATATATATATATATATATATATATATACATATATATATACATATATATATATACATACATATATATATATATATATATATATATATATATATATATATATGTATATATATATATACATATATATATATATATATATATATATATATGTATATATATATATATACATATATATATATATATATATATATATATATATATATATATATATATATATATATATATATATAAATGCATCGCTAACGTCCACGGAAGCAAAGATACAAAAAGAAACCAGAGACATAACAAAACAAAAAAGAAGAAAAGGAACAAAAGTAAAAATTTATTACCAGAAATTAGAAATAGATGACAAAATGGAATGCAAAAAAATGAACTCACAGAAATTTAAAATGCTCCAAAAACTAAAAAAGAACAATGAATGGATGAAAAAGAGACAATGCAAACAAAGAGAAAAATGAGTCAAGATATATTTGGAATAATAAGCAAAATACAAAAAAAGAGAAAGATAATTAAGAGAATGACAAAAACTATTAGATACATGGAACGTAAGGACCCTGCTGGAAACAGGAAAAATGGAAGAACTAGCGACACAGTTAAAACAATACAAGATAGACATTGCAGGAATTCAGGAAACCAGATAGAGGAGACATGCAAAAATCGAAAAGGAAAATTATACAGTATGGTATGCAGGCGAAGAAAAACAGGGGTATGGAGGAACGGCTTTTACGGTGATAAAAGAAAAAATAAGACATAAAGTTATGGAATTTAAACCCATAAGTAAAAAAATATCATACCTAAGAGTAAACAGGAAATTGAACAAGTTGTCCATAATAAATGTCTATGCGCCCACAGAAAACAGTGATGACTTAACAAAACAGCTGTGCAATGAAACACTAGAAAAAAAATGCCGAGAAAATCCTGGGAGAAGATATATTACTCCGTAAAGGAGATTTCAACGTCCAAATAGGCAAAAATAATTGCTTCAGAGAGGTTGCAGGTGAAAACTCAATACTTGACAACAAACAGGAATCAAAAAAGACTATGTAATTTAGCACCGGCATTAAACATTGATATTATAATTAGCACGAGATATATACAAAATAACCCGGCTGAGACTAGAAAGTCTGGAGCGAAATCAAATAGACTAGGTACCGACTAAAAAGACACGGTAAATGACGTTAGATCTCTCAGAGGGGCCAATATCGATTCGGACCAGATGTTAGTGATTACAAAATGTAAAATAAAAACAACAAAGAATGAACGAAGAGAAAGAAGTAAGAAGAAGATTTGTACAAGAAATAAATACAGAAATGCAGTTTAAAGAACAACAAATGGAGGAACAGTGGAAAAAAATAAAAAAACCAGGAATAAACAATGCAGCAGAGAGAGTGGTTGGCAAAATGCAAAATAAAAGAAGAAATAATTGGTATGACGATGAGTGTAAATACGCAGTAAAAGAAAAGAATAAAAC
Source organism: Diabrotica undecimpunctata (assembly GCF_040954645.1). NCBI lineage: Eukaryota > Metazoa > Arthropoda > Insecta > Coleoptera > Chrysomelidae > Diabrotica > Diabrotica undecimpunctata. Next base: position 86,612,987 of record NC_092811.1, on the reverse strand, counting down.
AAGATTAAAATGGTTAAGCACAAGCAAAGAAGAAGAGCGGGAAAATACACAGATCAAAGTCAAAAGACTAACAAAATGTTTAAATCGAAAAAAAAATAGAAGAAATTATGAACGAGATAGAAACAGAAAATAAAAGACACAACTCAAAACCATTGTACTAATACTCAAAACTAGGTAACCGAAAACGGACAGCTAATGTATAGCTAGCTATAGCAGCAAAAAAATGGCAGAAATATTTCGAAGAAATATATCAAGAAACGAATAGAGAAGAAGAAAGAGAAGAATAGACCTATATAGAAGTTATAGAGAAAATATGCAAACTTAAAAACGGGAAAACAGAAGAAAACAGAAAAGGGAATATGTGCAGAACTTATAAAATACGATGGGGAGGCAGTATACAGAAAGATTTATGAACTAATACATAATACATAGAGCAAAGAAATATTGCCCGAAAAATTAAAGAAGGGAATTATAGTGACAATCCCAAAACAAGGAGACCATAGACTAAGCAAAAACTACCGAGCAATTAATTTACTAAATGTAACATATTATAATGTAATGACTGGTATAATTAGAAACAGACTAACAATGTATACAAAACAAAGCATAGGAGATTACCAGTACGGTTTTAGAAAAATAAGATCCACGATAGAAGCTATACATACGCTAAAAAGTATAGAAAAAACATACGAGTACGACGGAGAAACACATATACTTTTCCTATACTTTAAACAGACGTTTGACAAACTAAATAGAAGAAGAAATGATCCGGGAGAGTAATATACCAAATATAATTATGAGAATAATAGAAATGACAACGCAAGATTCCCAAGCAACAATAGGCACCGAAAGAGAAAGAACAGAATTAATAAAAATATGCGCTCTCAACGGTACTATTTATTTTATCACTAGACAAAATAATAAAAAAGCTGTCAAATGCACAAACGGAACTATAAACAAGAATTCAGTACAAATAATAGGATATGCAGACGATATAACCAAAAGAGCAAAAGAAAATCGGCATTAAAGAAAACCTTCCACGAAATATAAAACGAACCCAAACTTAAGGACTGGAAATAAATGAAAATAAAACAAAATACAGGAACGTAAGCAAGAAAAAAAAGACACAAATAACAGAACTGACAATAGATGCACACAGTTTCGAAGAAGTTAAAACGTTCAAATATTTGGAAGTACTAGTCAACAGTAGAAATAAAAGTGGACATATTAAAAGAAGAATTTAAGCGGGAAATACAGCGTTTTAACTTCAATGCACTAAAGGAATTTTCTTCTTCTAGTACCGACTCCACTAATAAAGGTTAGTTATAACCATTGCAAATTCGTCTCTATCTGCTGCTTTTCTGAAAAGCTTCTATGTGTTCAACCCGGTCAGGTCAGATTAGGACCCCTTTTACTTCGATTTTACCCTCCATAATCAGCTGCAACAACTCGTCCTTCTCATTTCTAAGTATGTGCCACAAAGTTTCTAAGTGCCACAAATATGCTGTCTTTCTCCTTTTTATGGTGGTCAAAAGTTATCTGTGTCTTCTCATTCTGTGCAAAACCATTTCGTTCGTAATATAATCGGTCCATGGTATTCTCAAAATTCTTCTAAAAATCCAAATATCAAAAGCTTTCAGCTTTATCATTAAGCAAACATTAATAGTCCAAGCTTCGGCACCATAAAGAAGAATAGATATGGTATAACATTTTAGCATTCGACACTGAATTTGCAGATTAAGTCTTTGGTTACTCAGAGATTTCCTCATCTTCAAAAAGGCTGCTCTTGATTGCTCTATTCTTGATAGAATTTCTGACTTTGGATTTAGTTTATAAGTGCTTGTGTAAATAACTCTTCGGAGTATATATTAAATAGTAATGGTGAAAGTACACACCCTTATCTCACACTTTTACTTATTTGTTGCGCATACGTGCTATTTTCATTTAATGTTACCACAGCATGTTAGTTCCAATAGAGATTTCTCACTATATTAATATCATTTTTGTTGGGTCCTTTTCGCTTAAGACATTCCATGAGAATGTTATGTTTAACTTTGTCAAAAGCGTTCTCTTAGTCTATAAATGTAAAGAAAAGATCTTTTTGTTGGTCTCGACATTCTTGAGCAAGAGTTATGAACCTCTACAGAGATTCTACTGTTCCGAAGCCATTACGAAAGCCAAACTGTCTATTACTTATATCTGTTTTGCACTTTCTGAATATTCTTACATGTATAACCTTCAAAAATATTTTCAATTATTGTGACATTAACCTGATCAATCTATAGTCATTATAGTGTTTAAGATTCTTGGTTTGTGGTAGTGGAGCAAATGTCGATAGTAGCCATTATGTAGGTATCTCACTAGATTTGTAGTTATTGTTAAAGAAGGTAGTTACTGAGCTAAAATTGTCTTCATCTATAAGCTTAATCAGCTTGATATGAACTTTGTCTGGCCCAGGAGCTATGCCAGGTTTTGAGATGTTTGTAACGTGTTAGACTTCAGATTTTAATATTATTGGAGCTTCCTCGCTACCAATTTGTGTTGGTTCCATTCTTGTATCCATAAAAGGATCTTCAGTATATTTAGTCCATACTTGTTTTATTTCAATTGGGTTATTAATAGGTTTATTGTTTTTGTCAATTAATCGGTTAGGTGTGTTTGTTCACGATTTTCCAGATAATTATCTGACTTTTTTATGTAGATTATAATTTTCATATTTTTTCTGCTATTCCTCTTCTCAAGGCATGTTGCCATCATTCACTTTTTCTTAGCCTCTTTTATTTTGTTTCTTACTAATTTATGTTTTTCTCTGTATTTATCTTAGTCTTTGTTTTTATTTCTTTTGTTCTATTATTTCTATTGTTTCCTGTGTTATCCAAGGTTTTCGGCTTTCTTCTTTCTTTTGTAGAGTTTTGTTTTGTGTCTTTATAAAAGAATCTTTGATTTTGCTTCACATAACGTCCTATAATGTATTCACATTCTCAGTGTTTTTCGTTTCTAATGTCAATCTTTTTATTACTTGATTTACAAAATTTGAAGCCTCAGCACGTATTTCGTTTATCTTGAGCAACTAAGTATTCACCCAAGAACTTTTGGATTTTATTATCTTTTTTAGCCTGTTACATTTTTGAGACAAGGAGGTTATACTTTGATAGGACATCTACTTCAGTAAGTCTAAACGCTTATAATTAAATTTATTTATTGAAATTGAAAGAGAATTGAAAATCGAAAATTGGGAAAAAAAGAGAATTGAAAATTGAGAATTAGAAATCTTAGATTGGTTAGTATACAGTCGATTTAATCTCTAATGCAATTTTGTTTATTATCCTGTGGTGACCTCCAGGTATACAGTCTACAGGGTGGAAATCGAAACCATGTATTCATAATAGCCAAATTTTCTTCTCGACAAAATCGAGCCAATCTATCCCCTCTAGCATTTCTTGTTCCTAAACCAGAATCACCTATTATATTGTCCACTCGGTCTTTTTCTATATTCGCATTTAAATTACCCATTATTATTGTAATTTCTTTCTTTCTGGTGTATTGTAAAAGTTGTTTGAGTTGGTTATGAAAATGTTCTATTTCAGTTTCTGATTTATCTGCAGTTGGAGCATTCACTTGCACTATATTATTGTTCATTGGCTTACCCTGTATTATATTAAAAGCATTCTATACGAAAAGGGAACAAAATTTACAACGGCTATTTGGATTCTCCTGAAGATAGTTATCCCAACTAAAGGAATAACAAAAAATAATTAAAATTCTCACATCTAAGTTTAACTTTTAACACTAAACTAAAGATGAGCTAATACACGAAGTTAAAGCCTTTATGTGTTCTCATATTCTAGATGCAAGGTTTATTTTCGAAACACACATGACTAATAAAAGCTATTTTTGTACTTTTGAAATATTTAAACTATGTAACCATTAGAAAAATAACAGAGAGGTACAGCAATTATTAAGAAAGTTACTAAGTTTCGTAATAACTTAAAAAACAGTAGGTATATGTATAAGTAATAATATTTATATTATAAGTATAAAAAAAATAGACTAAGTGACAGAAATCCGAACATATATTATAAATTATTTTATTTTGAAAATATTTTGTACATTTATAAAGGGTAGCAATGTCTAACGATAAGATTACCAAAGAGAATTGAAGTACTATTATAAAAGAATATCTCAATCAACCATTGGAGCTTACCGTCAATGCCTGTCCTAGCTCAGTATCTCCAGTGTGAGTTCGTCTTGTCTTAAACTAGGGATTGAACCTGAGCTCTTAGCTGATAGCAAATAAGACAAATTTTAACCAAACATATTTATTAAAAAAAATAAGAAACAATAATCAACCCTGCCAAAGCTTAACAATTAATTCGTGAGGATGATACTTATCCCATAGATAGGCTGCTTATGTTTCCTCCCAATTAGATGTTATGTTGTAGCATATGGATATGGCCTCCTGATTAAGTTCAGTTAAGTCCTTAAATGGTCAATACAATTTGATATGGATAATAAAATCTTCAAAATGGTCTTGAATGTGGTTAATAAATTTTCATACGGTCAATAAAATTTGAATCTTGTCAATAAATGATGAATAAAATTGTCCATCTGTTCCATGACGAATAAAATTTCAATATGATTGAAATAACTTACGGGGGTGAATCAATTAATAATGTGTTGATGTGCCTAATTAGGTGTCACAAGACAATTTTTGGATGCGCTTGGGCTTGCATCTGATTAAGTAGTTAATATCTGCCTAGAGTAACCATTCCATACTCTAATTAACTGCTCTCGAAGTTCTCCCAAAATTTGAGGGTAACGCTCTTAATTACAAAGTATCTGACTCAACATGTCCCACACATGTTCAATTGGCGATAAATCTTAGGATCTCACAAAAGATCGACTCCAGCCTATTTAACACTTTGACTGCCATGTGTATACCTGAATATACATAGTAGCTGAGTTCAAACCGCCACCTGTATATTTACATATACACAGTCAGTAAAGATCGTTTGGCCATGTGTATTCCACAGGAGCACACTTTACGTGTATTTCTAATAGGATTTAACTTAGCGTGGCCTGGGGCAAATTAAAAATGATCTTAGCCTGGGAAACACATTATAAAATAAAATAATAACACATATTTTAAATTATAATCAAATGACTATTTTGGCAAAATTTTGTGCTTATCAAAAAAATATTCCAAGCCGAGAAATTTTTGGTCACAGACTTGGCATTTAGTGGTAATTTGCTTAGTTTTATTTATTGCCGTCCATGGTCATCTTTATTTCGTTGGTAATAAATTACGCACCGACTTTTTTTACCTGCTTGAATAAATTTATGTTCTGACGGTGTGTTGTGGGGAGTATAACTTTGTTTACCTTTTGAAAGTAAGTTTTTTTTTTTGAAATCTGTTATACTTATTCTTTCTCGTACAGTTTTGTTCTTATTATATAAATAATGAGCATTTACTATGCTTGTTCCAGTACGTAGTTCAACTGCAACCTTCCTGTACCATTTAATGTTCCGTCTAATAGAGGTAGAATAAGATCGAATAATTAATCGGATATATCAGTGAAACTTTTTGCATTATTTTAAGCAACAATAGCTTCCGGCATCTTTTTGACCTCTATTCTACCTGGAACATCAATAAAATTCAGTTTATGTTTGGTGGTAAGCATCAGGACATCGCGCTTATCTTTCCATTTAAAAATGACAATGCCGTTTCCCTCTCTCTCTCTACAATTTCACCCTTCTACAGTTTGCTTACCAGTACTTCTTTCGGAATATCTTTCCCATTTTTTCGTAGTGTTCCTACTAGGTGCTTCTGTCTGCTTTGTAACTTTTCAGCTAGCTCTACGCTGGGGTACCAGTTGTCAGTGTCATTCCTTTATCGAGACATTCGTCCATAAGTTCAAATACTACTTTAGTTGCCACAGACATGCCATCAATTTTGTCTGCACCACAATAAATTTTGCAGTGATATGTATACTAGGGTGGAGCTCAAATTTATTTTTTCGAATTTCATTTTTGCGGGGTGCGGAATTGATGCGTCTTACATTTTCGAATGAAAAACTTAAATGACATTTTTTCGTATTTTCAGTCTGAAAAGTGCCCCAAGGTGATTGAAATTTTGGAATTTTGTAAAAAAATTTTTAATTTGACAGAGTCAACGATAAGTTTTTTTTTTTCATTTATTTGAGATATTAGGATTATAAATAATACGAAGAAAAAAATACAAAATAAAAAAAATATGCTTACAAATTCAAGAATAACATAAAAAATCATTATGAATGATAGTCTTTCTTACTGTCAAATTTAGGCATCAAAAGGCATGATTTCAGCTTATTCTTAATAAATCCATCTCTTCTCTGTGGTCCACAGACGGCAGCACTTGCTCCTGTAACTAATTTAACACACCTTTCAATGGAATGTGTGTGACACGGAATTTTTCTAATATTCTTCAGGATTTTATTTTCGACAAGCTGTGGCTCTATGATATCCTGAGATATTATTTCGGTACTGATACTCTTCGTTAGTGGAGGTTCTATCTTGGTTTTCCAATCTATCATATCGATATAATCATGAGCATCCATATTTAAAGTAGGTACTTGGAAAATACGCAAGGCTCCGATGTTTGATGTCTGTCTGATCTTCAATATTCTGCGGAGTGCAAGTTCTCTGACGTACTGTCTGTTGTCGGCTAACATTCCTAGTAGTAAATTCTCTGAAAGAGAGAATCTGAATCTGAATATGAATCTGAATGTCCAAAGAATGCATTTCTCTGTATGACTGGGTCAATAATATTCTTTAAATGGTTTGGCAAATAGCGCGACAGTTTTATCCTATCATATAAATGTTTGGCACCAAAAATACACATTGGCTCAGTCTTAATCCTGAACAACATAGGAGCATGGACCGTTAAAATAAATGTGCTTAGTATAATTAGGTTTTCTGACGGAGTTTCACTTGAGACATATAATCTCAATATCCGGTTCGCCATTGTCAACCATCTAGAGTGAACTAGTTTACCAGGATTTCTTTTCGCGAAGTTTTCATCACAATGTCCACTATTGATATACTGACATATTTGTAGTAGATACAGTTGATCGGTGCTTAACTCTTGTGTCGATTTGGTAATATCTGGTAACGCATATTTAATTGCATCAAACGGAACAACTGGTAACACTTCACAGTTAGTAACTGCCTTGCCAATGGGACCTGTGAAACCTTTTGGTCCACTTGTAGTGCCATCTAAATTTTGAAAAAGGTGACGCAATGGCAGTTCATTAGCGTGTAGTTGGCATGCGAGCCATTGGAGGGGACGTTGAAACTTGATTTCCAATAAACGAATAACGCCACCTTTGCTTCCTGTGTTCACGGCAGTCCCATCACAATTAATAGCCATTATTTGATTTGCGTCGATGGACTTGGAGGAAAGGAATGTCAGAATAGAGTTGCAAATCGTTTTAGCGTCACCAGTTTTCAAAGAAATATGGCCTAGGTATTCAGAGTCCGGTTCTTTCAATATGGTAATATGCTCCTCCTGAATCACTCTTCTACGACCATCTTCGTGTAGGTTCACCTGTCAATGTAGATCTAGCTTTAGAACGAGCTCGTCGAACTCTACTTCTGTCTATAACCCGTGATGAATCGTTTTCAGTAATGAGACCAATGTCTTGGAAAGCTGCAGAAATGATTGCAGCTCCAGCACGATCTGAAACTCCATAACGATCTAATGTTCTGGTAACAACTGGAAATGTGACATCAGTCATAGTGAGTGAAGAAGTGAAAATAATTGATTGCGATTGGAAGTCCTCAATGTCACCGTTTTTCTTTAATGTATCTGACTGTTGAACATTCAGTCGTATCTTTGAAGTTGTAGGAGATTTGGAAGTACTAGGAATGGATTCCACATCTATTTGTAATGCTCCTTGTTCTTCACGTTGCTTTTGTTGGTGTAATCTATGTAAATTCACCTCATTTTTTTTGTCGCTTCACGATCTAAACTACCAATAATCGTTTTACGGTCAGTTCGTTGGTCGATTAAGAAATTTCGTTCTGGTATTGGAATTTTTCAGTTTCTAGGACAGCTGCAATCTGTGAACTCTAAACATTTGCAAGTAGCAATATCAAACAATTTCTTGCTATCCTCACCAAACTTAAACAGCTTCTCTTTGTAACCAACTTCGTCCTTCCTGCCTTTATATGGTTTCAATAATGTTCTATACTTATCGTGGTAAGCTATAACTCTGGCTAATATTGTTTTGTGTTCTACGATGGGTATTGAAGATCTGCGCCACATCTCCTCTACTCTTTCCGTCACAATTTCACTGGTTTTCCGCACACAGTTGTTATACTGTTTTTTATAGATTTAAGATACGAATATAAACAGCTTCATCATATCTTTATACGTAGGTAACACATTTTTAGGGAGCTCACTACCAGAACCAAATATTGGACAAGTTACTTCACTCCGGAGTAATGCCATAGTTGTAATCTAATTATAGTAACTGAATTTACACAAAATTTGTCGCAACACTAAACTTTGACGATTGAGCTTGATGCTATAGAAAATGATACTAAACCAACCGATTATCGAAACAGTTCCGAATAGTGAATACAAAAGATGTACCTACTACCTACTTAGAATTAAAATAGAGTGGGAGAGTAAAGGTCGACTTCTGTGAGAGGTAATAACTGGTTGGTATCTCCGTTAGGTAGGGGCTGGCCCAAAATTCAAAATAGATCGATTTCAGTAGCACCGGGGCAGTTATTCTGATGGAGATAGCAAGAAGTGTTAATGAAGTTTTCGTTTCATATCCTAGGACCGGATTGATACCGCACCCCGCGCATGAAAAAATATTTTTTTTATAACTTTCAAAATTTTATATCACGTTGGGGCAGATGTCAGAGTGGAAATATATAAAAATGACAATGAACTTTTCGAATACTGTCCCACAGTAGCATCGATTCCGCACCCAGCGTTTGTGAAAATCGTTATTTTATTTTTCTCCATATAATAGCGCTTCACCATAATGTATACTCCCCATTGACGCATAGCTTAAAGAGTTTGATTCCAAATTTGTTTCTTTCCCTTCACATTTTGTCGAAATTTTAATCGCCAGCGAAAGGGTACCATCGTTTTATCTATGCAGATATTTTCGTCTGGTACTATAACCTTTTTAAATTTGGAATTTAGCAAAGTTACCAGGGACTGAACTTTGTACAGTCTGTCTTCTGCTTGACATAAATCATTATTTGCGAAGTGCGACATACGCAACAAAGTTTCAAATCTATTTCAAGACATATATCTTGCAGCTTTTGACCAGTATAAATCCAAATTTCTCCAATAATCAGCCAGTTTAGGTTTATGGTCCGGACCCATTTAAATCAGTACCTCCAAAAAGCAATACATTTCAGTCACGTCTGTGTCTCTCCATGTATGCAGTCTTAAAGATGGACCGATGGTTTCTTCAACGATGTTATTTACAATCACCTGATTTGCGTATATGTTGGTTTGTTTGACAATAATGCTGATAATTTCTTCGTCTACAAAAAGTCTGAAGTAGGCGAATTCTTCTTCACTTTTCATGTTTAGGTCTTCTTCTGTTAATTCTATATTTTCTTCAAAATTAAAATTTCTCATATCGCCAAATACTAATCCCCAATCAGCCCCTGTATTTTCTTCTTTCCCTGAAGAATTTTGATTATCTGACTCATCGCTATCTGAAACAAAAAAAAAACAAATGTAACAGCATGTCAATAGAATATATAAATTTGTATTCAAATGTAGTCGTACATATAACATCTTGTGTCATTCGCACATAAATATGACCTTATTGCCCTTGTAATTTTCTACCCTCGCTCGCAAGCTCATTGGGGTGTAATAAAATAATTACGATAATAAAATAACATGATATATTTACTTATAACATAAATAACTATTACTTCATTGGCAAATATGTATAAGTATATAATTTTATTTATTTACTTATTTATTTAAGTTTGTGACAAATTTTATTTCCATTAACGAACGTATGATGCTACTTCAGCTGAAAGCCTAACCTCTAAACATAAATCTAATCCAAGTGTATGCTCCAACATCTGATAGCAATGATGCTGAGGTCGAAAAATTCTACGCGGACTTAGAGCTGTTAACAAAAAACATAAAGAAGCACAAGGTAAAAATAATTATGGGCGACTTTAATGCTAAAGTCGGTTGAAGAAAAACTGGAAGTTTAGTACGAAATTTTGGGTTAGGTAAAAGAAACAAAAGAGGTGATAGACTATTTTAGTCCAGTATCGCCATGAGAAAGAATTAGTCATAACAAATACATACTACGACCTACCCTCACGAAGACTATACACGTGGACTTCTCCAAAAGATAACACCAACAATATAATCAGAAACCAAATAGATTTTATAACGATTAACAAAAGGTTTCGTAATAAAGTACAAAGTGCAAAAACCTATCCAAGCGCAGATACAGATACGGACCATAATCTATTACTAGCAAACGTCAAAGTTAAACTCAGAAAACCGAAGAAAAAAGTTAATACCACCAAAATAAACATCAAAAAGCTAAAAGACGACAACTGCCAACAGCAACCAAATTTAGAGATAAATAAATTAACTGAAGGAATCGTGGAAAAGAGGTCCTAGGCGAAGAAGAGAAAACCACTAAAAAAGACTGGAAACAACTGACACCAGAAATAGTTGAACTAATAACTAAAAAAGAAAATACAAAAATAAAGATGAAAATAAATATAAAACCATCAAGAATAAAATCAAATATGGAATCAGAAATGCTAAGAAGGAATGGATAAACAAGAAATGCCAGGAACTGAAAGAACTCAGCAACAAACATGACACCTTAAACTTACATAAAAAAATGAAAGAACTTACAGGCAACACCAGACAAAAACACTCATAACATGAGAAAATAATGAAGGAATACTTATTGAAAAGAGCAAAATAAAGGAAGTATGGAAACAATATATAATCCATCTGTTCCATGACGAGAAGGAAAATGAACAAAATATAGGTGAAGAAAAACAATACCTACAAGTAGTAGTAGTACCTCAGCAGTAAAGAATGCCCTACAGACTGCAAAACAAGGAAAAGCACCAGGTCCTGATTAAATTCCAGTTGAACTGTTAAAAGCCTTATAGACTAGGCGGGATCTGTGGAAATTAAGACCATAATGGATATTTTCCATAGGAAGCTATTTTTTTGCTGGAATCCCTTCAAGATGTTCCCAATATCGATAATCACAATATGCGCCAGTCACAAACCCTGTGCTAAATTTTTTTATTTAACAAAATCTGAAAAGAATTGAAAATTTCTCATTTTTTTGCTCCTATTTTCGTTTATAATTCGGAAAATATTGATCCTAGAGAAAAAATTATACGAAGTTAAAAGTTTCTTTATTCAATTTTACACAATATTTCGTTAGCTAGAAATTGAAAATTTATTGTTTATTGTTGAAAAATAGCAATAATTGGAAAAAAAAAAGTACAAAAAAATGAAGTTAATCCTTTAAATGTTTTCGACTTTTTAAACTTGACTTACAAGCTCCATATTCCGCCTAGAAAAACCTTTAAATATGTTTAAAACGTGTACTAAATTTTGTTAAGATCGGTCGGATAGGTTTTGCATAATAATTTTGCAATCCAGCCTACTGGAAAAAAATCGCAAATTTTCAAATTTATAGTAGGCCCTAAATAAGGCTCTCAGATAGTTGCAATTTTTTTTACACATAAAGGAAGGCTCAAACTATTAAACGCTTTTTGTAAAATTCAAATCGGTTCACTAGGAGAGCCTAGAATTTTTTTTAAAGTTTTAAATATTTTTTAGGCTTTTAAAGAAATTGAATAACTTTTCGACCTTTAAACATATCCTTCAAAAAAAGAAAAAGACTTTAAAAATAATTATTGAAGATTGAGTAAAAATAAAGTTTATTTATGAAAAAAAAAATTTTTTTCGTTCGCCTTTGTTTTAACAATTTAAATTATTTATTAACAATTTATAAATACATATTTGTTTACTAAAAGTAACAATTTACTTCAATGTATAAATTGCAAGCTCAAAAAAAATGCATGAAGAAAAAATGCAATTACTTGTTTAACATACAATTGTTTATTGCAAATTTACCAATTTGCAATTAAAAATGGTATTTGAAAATATGATATTTGAAATCCTTGTCGTCCGAGACAGCGATTCAAAAAAAAAGGAAAATTGGTTAACAAGAAGCAGAGATAATGCAATTTTTAGCGCACGCTATGATTTTAAACTCGCCGATTCACATTTCGAGTGAATGTCCCCCACCACCACCTCTCATGCATTCCGAGCGACATTTTACGCGAAAACGGTTTTTTATTTGTCATTTTTATGAATGTTGCCATGAAGCGCATTACGTAAAACTTTTGATATAAAAAGTACTTGACAAGACGAGGGTATTTGTTTAAAAACGAGCCCTATATCACTTATGGTTACAAGGCAAATATATGCCAACTTTGACCTTCAATATCTCGGCAACCAGTAAGCCAAATGTATCTTTTTTTTTTTAAAGAAGCGTCTATTAATGTTCTTTAAGTGTATATATTTTGAAATTGAAATGTTTAAAGCTCGTAAAGTTATTTAATTTGTTTATAGGCCTAATATATATAAAAAATGTTTAAAACTTTAAAAAAATTTCTAGGCTCTCCTAGTAAACCGATTTAAATTTTAGAAAAAGCGTTTGAAAGTTTGAGCCTTCCTTTAAGTGTAAAAAAATTTGCATCTATCTGAGGGCCTTATTTAGGGCCTACTATAAATTTGAAAATTTGCGATTTTTTTCCAGTAGGCTGGATTGCAAAATTATTATGCAAAACCTATCAGACCGATCTTAACAAAATTTAGCACACGCTTTAAACATATCAAAAGGTTTTTCTAGGCGGAATATGGGGCTTGTAAGTCAAGTTTAGAAAGTCGAAAACATTTAAAGGATTAACTTCATTTTTTTGTACTTTTTTTCCAATTATTGGTATTTTTTCAACAATAAACATTAAATTTTTAATTTCTAGCTAACGAAATATTATGTAAAATTGAATAACCAAACTTTTAACTTCTTATAATTTTTTCTCTAGGATCAACATTTTCCGAATTATAAACGAAAATAGGAGCAAAAAAATGAGAAATTTTCAATTGTTTTCAGATTTTGTTAAATAAAAAATTTAGCACAGGGTTTGCGACTGGCGCATATTGTGATTATCGATATTGGGCACATCCTGAAGGGATTCCAGCAAAAAAATAGCTTCCTATGGAAAATGTCCAATCCAAAACAGATCCCGCCTAGACTAAGATGACGGTAATATAAAGAGACTCACCCCAATTCTCAACCACATATTATATGTAGAGGGCAACATGCCGGAGAAATGGCTTAAATCGATATTTTTACCTCTACCAAAAAACAACAATCCCAAATCATGTAATGACTATAGATTGATAGGCCCAATATGTGCCACCCTTTAAAAATTCTCTTGAAAATTGTTCAAAACCGAATTTATAAGAAATGTGAGAAGCAGATAGATCAAACGCAGTTTGGATTCAGATGAGGCATGGGTACAAGAGAGGCATTATTTGCGTTGACGGTACTCTTGCAGAAATGTCGGGAATATAAAAAGAGAGCATATGTATGCTTCATAGACTTTAGGAAGGCCTTTGACCGAGTGCAGCATATGAAGTTAATATATGAATTAAAAAACATCAATTTAGACAAAAAAGACATTGAGTTTATTAAGGCTATATACTGGAACCAGAAAGCAGTAGTAAAGATGAACGATATAGAAGTAAATAATATACCGATTGCGAGAGGGGTCAGCCAAGGATGCGTCTTGTCTCTGACGCTTTTCAACGTGTACTCATAGGTCATATTCAGAAAAGCCTTATGGGAAAGAAAAGAGGGAATAAGAATTGGTGGATAAATCGTAAACACCATGAGATTTGCAGATGACACGGTAATTATGGCTGAGAGTATAGAAGAACTACAAACTTTACTAGAAGTAATAAATAGTAAATGCATTTAAATGGGACTTGACATCAACACAGATGAGACCAAATTTATGATAATATCAAGTAGTCCAATAAATGTTAGATGTTATGTCTCTACTCTTTTGTATGGTGTCGAAGGTTGGACTTTGACGGATACACTTCTCAAGAAACTGAAAACCTTTGAAATCTGGGTGTATCGGAGAATCCTACGAATAAGTTGGGTGGATAGAGTTCGTAACGAAGTTGTTTTGCATCGGATGGGAAAAGTTACGGAAGTCGTCAAAACAGTTAAAAATCGCAAACTTGAATATTTTGGCCATGTTATGCGCCACCCAGAGAGATATAATATACTCCATTTAATAATACAAGGCAAGGTAGATGGAAGAAGAGGGCCAGGTCGAAGAAGAACGTCATGGCTTAGAAACCTGAGAGATTGGTTTAACAGATCCTCTGCATCTCTTTTCCGAGCTGCCATCAACAAAATTACTATAGCCAATTTGATAGCCAACGCTCGATAATCGAGCTCGGCACATGAAGAAGAAAAGAGAATCCAATAAATAATGAACAACTAACCCTTGGTGGACAGCAAATAGAGAGAGTGACAAAATATAAACATCTGGGAGCTTACATCAACACAGAATCAGATCCAGACCAAGAGATCAGGGTACGAATAGAAATGGCAAAGGCAGCGTTCTTAAAATTCAAGCAATTGTTCTGTGACAAAAATCTGAATACTGCGCTGAGACTGAGGTTTTTTGAATGTTACGTCTGGTCTCAACTATTGTACAGTGTAGAAACATGGACGTTAAAAGCGCCAATAGTTAAGAAACTAGAAGCCTTTAAACTTAGGATATAGCGGAGCATGTTGAGAATTCCATGAACTGCTAGGGTCACCAATGAGAAAGTGCTGAGAAGGATGGGTCGAGACAAAAAATTGTTGAGACGCAAGACTGCACACCTTGGACACATACTGAGGAATGATAAATATAGTCTTCTGCAGGTCATCATGCAGGGTATAGTCGATGGTAAAAAGGGAATATGTAGAAAGAGTAAGTCATGGCTGCGAAATATTCGAGACTGGACAAACATGACTGTAGACCAATTATTCCACGTTGCAAAAGACAGAGATACTTTTAGAAATGTGGTCGCCAACCTCCGTTAATGGGGACGGCATAGGAAGAAGAAGATTCAAACTTACCTTTAGTCGTTATCCAAGGTCTTTTAGTTGGTATATCACTGCTGTTCCATGAACTCTCTGTTTCGTTGTCAGGATTTTCTTCAGACTCATTCTCAAATGGATCATCATTATCATTACTCATATCTGCTATTTCATCCCATAATGCATGAAGCCGGGCCTGTTCTCTCTCATATGATGACATTTTATACACTTATACAAGAAAAACTACCTTTAGGAATAAATGAACTGCACGATGCAACGTTTAGAGTTGAACTAACAAATACAAGCCAACGTCACGCTACCGTTTTAGATAAGATACAACCAGTCTAGACCATGTATCCGTACTTATACACGCGGCGTAGAATAAAAAATGCTTTTTCTGGCCACGTGTATATTTTTCGTACACTAGTCAAACTACAAAAAATATAATTAAATTATTTAAGCAATGTATCTAAGGTATGTTGATAAACAATTTTAAATATATTATCATAAAAAAAATTAGTGTGTCGCACAGGACCCTTATGGTGAATTTGGTGTGGCAGTCAAAGTGTTAAAAAAGTTGATGGTGTCTATAACAATGTGTGGCCTTGCATTATCCTGCTGAAAAATTAAATGTTGTCCCTCTGACAAGGTAAGATTTAAACCATAAGTTGATAAAGACGTCTTTATCAAAGACGTCTGTTATACCTTGCAATTTTTAGAAGGTTCAGATTAAAGCAGAAATCTGAATTTGTTTCGAAACTATTTTACGGATTTTTCTATCAGATGTCGCTATTGCGTCCATAACGGAGCCATTTTATTGTTGCTTCTTAAAAGACAGAAAAGATTTATTTTTCACGTTGAGAACGCCTATGAATAACTGTTCTGATGAGACTTATTAAGTCGAAATACGTATCAACAGATACATAGACGCTTTGTGCGTGAAATCAAATCTTTGCTGTCTTTTTCATTTTATTCGGATCTACTCTGTATGAGTACAAGAAACAAATTCGTTAAGGATTTCTGCTTAGTTGATAGACATGTCGTGAAATGCAAATTTTAGATTCCCCATGTCTCTATTAACATCTTTATCAACGTCTGTTATACCTTGCAATTTTTAGAAGGTTCAGATTAAAGCAGAAATCTGAATTTGTTTCGAAACTATTTTACGGATTAGAAGATTTTATTCGTTCTATAAGGGGAGTACTATTTTTAGTTGGTTTTGTAGAACCAATACTGGAATGGCAAATTTGGGAGAATACTGGATGTTGTTTCTTTGCTGATATTTTCCCTATATAGTTTAGGGATAGTTGTTGGCGTCTAATATATAGAGGTGGTTCTCTCGCTAAAACTTGTATGCTACTAATAGGACTTGTTCTGAAGGCACCCAGTGATAAGCTCAAAGCTGTAGATTGTATGCTATTTAGTTTTTTTAAAGCAGTTTTGCTTGCAGCACCGTAAGATATGCAACCGTAATCTAATTTACTTCTAATAAGTGATTTGTAAAGGTTAATTAATGTTTTACAGTCTGCACCCCAAAATTTATTAGATAATATTTTAAGTATGTTTAACCGATTTTAGCATGCTTGTTGTAATTTATTAATATGCACAGTCTAATTTAATTTTTTATCGAAAGTTAGGCCTACAAAACTTACTTCTGTTGACTGTTTTATAGGTAAATCATTGAATGTTAAATTAATTGTATGGTGAGTATTACTTTTACTAAAAATTACGTATTGAGTTTTTACTGCAGAAATAAAATATGTAAATATGTAATAACAACGTAATAACAACTTTAGAAACTATGCCGTCAATTTTTATCGGTACAGGTGAGTACACTGGTAAGGTAAACTTATCACTAAAGGAGGTGCATTTTAGTAAAAAAATTTTGTACGACATTTATAACATAGGTAGGTTATACAAAAATAATTACCTACGACCCAATGCCGTACAAAATATTGGTACCAGTAGCAGGGACAATCTTTGATTTTCGAAAAATTTCAACCCCATTTTCGGCAATTCAATACAGTACGGCATTCATACAGATAGTTTCGGATCGTTATTTAGATTATTTTTTTTGCAGTGTCGTACATATCGGCTGACACAGGGGTGAGAAATATACGGCGCATCCCCTAATTTTTAAGTAGTACAAATGAATTCATTTAACCAATACGAAATTGACGGATTTAAATTAAGTTGCATAAAATAATAAAATTTTTGGGCATGCTGGACTTTTTTCACGGTACATGTGCTTGTGAGAGGAAAATTATTTTCCTTTTGATAAGTGGGATTTTACGGTCAAAAATTTATGTACGGCATTTATATATTTTGTTAATATTGACAATTATAATTGACAGTTAACAAAACAAAATGGGTAGCGGGTAGGAACTCCTTTAGATGGTCCTATCAGGTAAAATGAATCAATTCCTGCACTCCGCAGATTCCAGGCGTTTCCTGAACCGGGAAGCTAGTACCTGCTGAGAGTCCCTTGTCCAGGGTAACGGATGAAGTCAACAACGGCAGCCACGGCGGAGAAGAATGCCTTCGGTACGGTGTGGATGGCGGAAGTGGTAATTCCTTGATTTTAGGGAATGTATAAAATCACTCACCAAACCGTCTAACCAGCGTGGTGTTTTAAGGCTAAAAACCTTCTAACAGGAATATGGCGATATCTAAAACAAAAGGAACGGGTCTTCAGTTGGGTAGACCATACAGTAATGGTAAATCCCAGTCCTTTAGAAAAAAAGGACAGCTTCATGGAATCTGGGAAAAGCAATAAATCGCTAAAAACTACACGATTGAACATCGCAACTTTAAATATAAGATCCTTAAACAAAGATGAAAAAATCTACAACGCGAAAAAGACATCAAGGACTTAAAATGGGACATAATTGGTCTAGCAGAGGTAAAAAAAAGGGGAAGAGTGCATAACACTTAGTATAGTATAGTACTTCGGTAACGTACTATACTATAAAGGGCGAGAAGAACAAAGCCTAGATGGTGTAGGATTTATAATTTCCAAGAAAAATGCACATAAAGTAGAGCAATTCATGAGAATATCTGAAATAATTGCAATGTTTAGGCTAAATGTAAACGAGAACATCTCCCTGAAAATTATTCAAGTATACGCTCCAACCGCAGCACATCCCGATGAAGAGATAGACGAATTTTATGAGAAAATTGCAGAAACTTGCACGAATTATCACAGTACGTATACAATGATAATAGGAGACTTCAACGCTAAGATCGGACAACGACTTGAAAAACCTGAAAACTATATAGGACAATTCGGCTCTGGAGTTAGAAATGAGAGAGGAGAAACCTTGGTTAACTTCCTACAAGTCCACAAATACTATGCAATGAACACATTCTATAATAAAAAATCTCAAAGAAAGTGGACGTGGCTATCCGCAGACGGAAGAATTTGGAAATAGATTACATACTGTGTAACAAAACAGATATCATACAGGACGTAACAGTAATAAATACGGCATCAGTAAGTACCGATCATCGAATGGTTATAGCCAAATTAGAAATAAAGCATATTGAAAATAGAAATAAATTTAAAAAAACTTGGAAAATAGACACAGATAAACTAAAATCTAATACAGAATAATATAAAAGCAAGTTAAAACTAGGAAACTAGGAAAGAAAAACATAATAGCCATTAAAAATGAACAATTAAATAAAAACAACTAGAAAAAAGTAAATTTGATATAGCAACTCAATTAAAAAGTTCTACGCCGATCTGTATCATTCCAGAAATGATCCCCCTAGCTCCTCAAGGCAGAACTTGAAAAGGCAGTTAACAAATCTCAACTCAGAAGTGATGCCCGAATTAAGCCACGAAGAAAAAGTAAGAGCAGTAAAAGAAATAAAAAGGAATAAAGCTCCTGGAAGCGATGGAATCCTAGCAGAAATGCTGAAGGAAGGAAGAGAAGAAGCCATCACATATCTAAAAATACTATATAATAAAAATGTCTATTTGAAGCCAACACTCTCGAAAAATGGAATACTGCTAAAACAATACTAATACACAAAAAGGGAGATACCACAGACCTGAAAAATTATCGACCAATTTCAATTCTTTCACAACTTTACAAAACCTTTACAAAGATTAAATTTGACAAATATCAACCAGTAGAACAAGTAGGATTTAGAAAAGGGTACAGCACCTGTGACCATACAGAATTTTATACATAATATTTACGAACAAGCTGAAATGATAGTGACATTGGGTAATGGAATCGAAACAAGACCAGTAAAAATCAACCGAGGCGTAAGACAAGGAGACACAATATCTCCAAAATTATTTACAGCTGATGTGTAATGCAGTGAATACGATGATACGATGATAAAACAAAGATCACAAACCTATGTTAAACGTTCAAGGGACAGACATAGAACACGTAGATTAATATACATATCTGGGTCAAAATGTCAAGGTAAGCAAAGAAAATCAGACTACTGAAATAAGCAGACGTGTAAAAATGGGATGGACAGTATTCGCAAGACTTTCATACGTACTTAAAAATAAAAATCTACCTCAAAGACTGTGAATCAAAGTGTTTAATTCCTGTATTCTACCTGTACTTACATATGGAGCTCAAACCTGGACATTCAAATGGAGCATATAAAATAAACATGGAGAAAATCATAAAAACTCAGAGAGCTATGAAATGACAGATGCTGGGTATCTCACTCAAAGACCATAAAACCAATGAAGACATTCATAATAGAACAAAAGTACAAGATGCTGTCGAACAGGCGGCTAAACTGAAATGAAAATGGGCTGGACATAACAAACATCTTAATGATGACCGATAGAATAGAGAAATCGGGAATTGGCGGCCATATGAAGCCAAAAGGCCACGAGGAAGACCGCAAATGCGCTGGAGCGACGATATTAAAAGAACTGGAGGACCAATGTAGAAACGTCTTACAAGCAACAGAGATAGATGTTAGAGACAACAACAAGAATTAACAAACAACAGAGAATTAGGAGAGGCCTATATTCGACATTCCGAATAGAGAGAAGGACTTAAAAAAACACACAAACAAATGCAGTTCTAAGTGGCTTTAAAAGTATTATAGTCCAGGTTGTTAGGCCTTCCCCGTAGGAACAATGTTTCTGATTCGGTTCATTTACGGATTCTTGTTCAAACTTGTCCTCTTTAAACAAGTCAGAAGGGTGCACGACAAAATTTTTGGGTAGAAATTGTTTAAATAATTTTTTCAAACAAATTCCAAAAATAAGTGGCTTTTTGCTTCGATATATATTTTTTTAGACTTCTTAAGTTATGTTAAATAAAAAAAGTATCTTGTCACTGTTCTCTTAAGTTGATAGTTTTCAACTTTTTATAGGGTTGCTAGTTTATAAGCTACAGTATTCGGTAAATCGGTCAATTTCGGAGAACTGTGACATCTTTTTCTTCATGTGCCATCTCCTCTAAGAAGGTTGGCAACCATCATGGCATGCACTTTCGATACCGCTGCTCTAAAGAGGTCAGCAGAAGTGCAGTTAAACCAAGCTCTCAAATTGTTTAACTAGGAGATGCATCTTCTTCCGCGACTCCTTCTACTCTGTATTCTTCCTTGCATTATTAATAGCAATAAGTTCACTCGACCCTCATGACATGTCCCAGATACTGCAGTTTTCTGAATTTAATTGATACTGTGACATATAGAGAAATTAATAAAATTAAACCAATTTTTAGTGAAAATTGTTATTTAAGAAACCCTCTATAATATTGCTTTAATCTCGTTTTTTTGTAACATTACCACAAAAAAAGTTAGAAGATCCAAAAAAAAATTTGTTGCAAAATTTTTAGTTATTTTTGTTTTATAACTTATTTATTTTTTATTTTATGATAAAAAGTAATGAAACTAAAGTTATAGACAATTTAATTTGCTATAAATAATATAATTTTCTTGGGTTACTAGTTTACGAGATACGGTTCGAAAACCCTTTGCACCCCTTTTTCCAATATGACAGCTGCAGGACAAGGGGCGATCCCACAAATTTCAATTTAGGCTTATACTTACTTCCCCAATACCTTAAAAGAATAAAATTGCGTCCTTAGAAATGCATGTCGAGCCTCAACATTTCAATAGACTCTATCAGGTGAGCAAAATCCATCAGTTAAACATATACTGTATTGTTTTTTGAAGTATTTGAAATATTGAATGTCAAGATTAAATTGTTTTAACCACGTTCGTTACAGCTATACGATAAAAAATTAAAATTATTTCAAATGTAAAAATAAAAATAACAATAAAAGAAACGTCAGAAGAATGATATTTCTTTGATGAAATATTAAGGTTAGTTGTTATTAAGATAAATCTTGGCTATTTTGAATATTTATAAATTTTGTTCAATATGTTACAATATATGTTACTTAACTGTCCAGTGTCCGTTTTATAATTTAAAGTGTTTTTATTTATAAAACGGACACTGGACAGTTAAGTAACATATAATTTTTGTTTACTATATTTAGTTTCCTTGTTTATTATACTGGATCAAGCAAGCAACTAAGAAATACTATGGTTTGTTTTTTAACCAGGAGGAGTGATTCAAATTTACCGCGCCGTAATAGCGCAATAACAATATGGATTCAATGCCAAGTACTAGTGGTAATTATCCTTCTCCACCTAAAAAAAGCCGGGTAGATTTGGGTCATTTATCATCAAATGAAAAACAATGCATTATAAACCTGTACAAACAAATAAAAATTGATAATCCTAGAATGAAAATAACAGCCATGGTAGCAAAAATAAAACAGGTTAGTTTTGCAGAATAGTTATTGTTAAAATCAAGACTTAGGTACTAAAGTAATGTGCTTATTTTAGGTGTTGCGAATAGTTGACTATTTACAGAACAACTAAGGAATATAAGCAGACTGGAACAGTAAGATGTCCTAAAAATATTGGCGGTCGACCTTCTTGCAACATATGATGAGAGTTAAAACATCTGTACGACAGATTGTACACAGCTTCTTTTTCAAAAATGAAATGCCCACTTTAAGTGAAATTAACAACCGCCCAGATTTTCCAAAATATGTGTCGTTCATTATAATATAAATTATTGAAATTAATTTGAAAGTAAGTAAATATGGGTTAGCCACAATATTATATAGTAAAATTATCTAAAACGTTTTAGAGGTTTCATTTTTATAATCGGGTATATTATTGTTACTACTAAATAGTTTTTGTAATTAAAATTTATGAGCTACATGAGAAATGATTGTAATTGCACCCTAAGTACAACAGTCTTTGTGTGACATGTATTTGTAACTAAATTTTAAGTTTTTTATTGTATACTCTACTGGAATGTTGTCAACTATTTTCTTTTAACAGATATAACAACATGGAAAAGGGAAGAAAAGGAATATTTTTTACTTTACATATAAGCAAATTCATTGCAGCAAATATTGCATAGCATAACTATAGATTGTTTATCTTACTGTTTATGGGATGATTGATTTATTGTCTATATTGTCTTATCATAGTTATTTTTAAGTCTTAAGTCTTTTAAATTTAATTTTTTAAGTCTTATGTCTTACCATAGTTATTTTTTAGGTTAAATTATTCAAAGAATGGTTTATACATTGGACTGCTAACCAAAAACAAAACTTTCTTGCTCAAATACCTGAAATATATTCAGTTTTTGCCGAAAAACTAAATGAAGAAATTCAAAATGGTGTAGTTGTTCTAGTTATTTATATCTAGTTATCATAAGAAAAACGGCAACTATCTTTTAAACTTAGTGTATACTTGTTGGGAAGCATTTTCATTTTGTTTTAATCACAATAAAAGAACTTTAGTAAATTAATGTTGTGTTTTAGTTACTCGCTTCATTGTCATAGCCTGTAAACTTTGCTTTTGGTATTCATACTTTTATGCTGTATTGATTCAGTTGGTTTTGTTCTTCCTGGTCCTTCTCCCCCAAAAACTATGACGCGTTTATCAAACTTGTAAAACGAATCTCATGTAAACACATACCCAGAGGATGTCAACAACATTACATATCTGGTCTGAACGATGAAGCAAAAGACATTATGACAAAGTACACCGAAGAATATAGTAAAGACCCATTTAGCGAAGTTACGGCAGAGATAGGGGAGAGACTACAGCAAACACTAAGTGCCTCCAGACAACAACGGTGGAGCGAGACTTTAAGTAAAATGGATATGACGCACAGTAGTAAGCAGGCTTGGAATATGATCAAAAAACTTAATGGTGATCCCACAGAGATGAAAGAGCTATGTACAATAACACCAAATCAGATAGCCCACCAACTGCTTCTGAATGGCAAAACAAACAATCGTTGCAAAATGCCAAAGATTATAAGAACTCAAGACCAGGAAACAACTCTCTTGCGAAACCCATTTACCATCGAAGAGCTCAAAAATGGTATTGACTGTATGAAAAATGGAAAATCACCTGGAGTGGACGAAATCCTAACAGAGCAGATAAAACACCTCGGGCAAAAAGCGAGACAATGGGTGCTCGATCTATTTAACATCTGTCGCTCTACCTACCAGATTCCAAAACTGTGGCGTAAATCAAAAGTAGTAGCCCTTCTGAAACCTGGGAAAGACCCTGAACTACCGAGTAGCTACCGTCCGATATCCCTGCTATGCCATTTGTATAAATTGTATGAACGTCTTATTTTAAACCGCATCCAGGAAAAATTAGATGCAAAATTAATCCCACAACAAGCAGGCTTCAGACCAGGTAAATCATGCACAGGCCAAGTGCTGAACTTAACAGAATACATAGAGGAGGGATTTGAGCAGAAAGACATAGTGGGAGTAGCCTTGATAGACCTCACAGCGGCCTATGATACGATAAACCACAGAACCCTGCTAACTAAGATCTATAACACTGTGCTTGACTACGACCTGGTAAATATCATTAGATCACTGTTGTGTAATAGACGTTTCTACGTTTTGCTAAATGGAAAGAAGAGCAGATGGAGAACCCAAAAAAATGGCCTACCTCAAGGAAGCGTTCTGGCGCCGTCCTTATTTAACATCTACACCAACTACCAACCAATGCACCCTCAGACTGAGAGTTTTGTCTACGCTGATGACCTTGGTATAGCCGTAAAGGGGAAAACACTCACACAAGTAGAGTCGACAATGGAAGAGGCTTTACACATGATGTCAACTTACTACAAACAAAACTCATTAAAGCCAAACCCAACTAAAACCCAAGTATGTGCATTCCATCCCAACAACCAACTGGCGTATGTAAAGCTGAATGTTTCTTGGGAGGGACAACGCTTGAAACATACTGATAAGCCCAAATATCTTGGAGTAGTACTAGACCGGTCACTAACGTATAAATTCCACTGTCAGAACACAAGACAAAAGGTTTCTACGAGAAACAACCTTCTCCGGAAACTTGTAGGGAGCAAGTGGGGTGCAAACCCCCAGGTCTTGAAGACAACAGCTGAGGCCTTATGTTTCTCAACAGGGGAATATGCTTGTCCCGTCTGGGGTAGATCTAGACACGCCCAACAAGTCACCACGGCGTTAAATGAAACATGCAGAATAATTACCGGTTGTATGAAGCCTACCCCCCTACCCCTACTGTACCGGGTAGCTGGATTCTCATCACCAGATGACCGTAGATGCGCCTCACAATATGTGGAGAAGTTCAGGCAAACTTTCGATGAAAGGCACCAATTATACGGGTTTGACGAACCACCAGGAATCAGCCGACTTAAATCAAGGAAAAGGTTTATGAGAAATGTCAGCGTCGAACCACCCGAACTGTTCCCCCTACATCCAGAACGACCTAATGGAATGAACCTGGACTGGAGAACCTGGCGGACACTGAATCGCATACGCACAGGTGTTGCCCCTGTAAAACAGAACCTGATTAAATGGGGCATCAAGACAGACAGCGACGCACTTTGTGAATATGGGGAAATACAGAACATGGCGCACCTGAGAGTATGCAGACTTTGCCCATCACAGTGCACCCTCGATGATTTATGGCTCGCAAATACAAAGGGTGTAGACGTAGCCCGATATTGGGCAGAAAAACTGTAGTCGGATCCAGACACGAAAAAGTAAAGTAAAGTAAGTTCTTCCTGGTTGTAGATCATCACAAGAAAACTGCAAAATTATGCTAGAATGTAACACAATAGACATAATAGATTGAATTTGTTGATTATCTCACAGAAATCCAGTATTTTTTAGTAAATTTTATTTAAGTATTGATAACAAATGGGACAAACACTGTCAAAATTAAACAAGAATTTAACATAAAAGAAATTGCAAGTACACACTTAGGTATTTATACAAAGTATCATTTTGTATATAAAGATATTGATAATCTTCTTTCATACATAAAGATATTGATACATAAGTTAAACAAATCTATCTAATGAGGTTACTGATTAGCATGCATGAGAAGTAGGGTAAGCAATTCAGGAGATTGGATTATTAAGCTTAAAAATAATGATTAAATCAAAGTTAACTCCTCTGGTTAGAAAAAAATCTAGATTCAAGAAATTGATCACACCAGAATAAGAATATGGTCTACGCAGTTTAAAACAACAGTATTTCAGAAATCCTCGAACTCTCTCTAACTTTTTGACACATGCTTGAGTAAGTGGAAAACAAAACAGAGTTGAATTTTCAACTTGAGAGCAGATAAAAATGTAAGTTTTTAGAGATGCAATCCTGCAAAAACCTCTTATGTCTTTAAATGACACCAAGACATTCCATAGCTTTGTTGCATATAAGATATATTTGCAAATTATAAGTCAATTTTTGTGAATAACCATACTTAGATCCGTAACATTATTGACTCTTCCGATTAAAATATTCTCTAAATTATAGTTAAATACCATAGACTCAAGAGATCTATAAAACTGGATCACCCGATATTTAAAATGATATAAAGACGATTTTCTTCTACAATGTGATAAACTCTAAGAATAACTCTAAGAATTCATCAACCAAAAAAGAAGATGTACTTGGTGACTTTTCTAGTAACTTTCTTGGGTGTGAATCTGTCTTTTTAGTTTCCTCCTCCTGGTTAAAAAAACAAACCATAGAAGCCACGAAATAAAGGTAATTAATATGATAAATGAGCCTTGAAAATTTTGAATTTTATTGGATAACTTTATTTATTTATTGATTCGCTTTATAATAAATAATTACAGTAATTAATTAATTAAATTATTTAATAAAAGTCAGCTTGATCATATCATAAGCAAGAAAAGCAGATCATAATATATATATATATATATATATATATATATATATATATATATATATATATATATATATATATATATTCCATATAAACGTAAAGAACTTTTTCGGTCACAAATATTCTCAAGCCATTACTGTACAGCAGTTTTCCAAATATCTAACATTCATTGATAATTCGTGTCATAAGTAGATAACTATTCATTGAACTTTCTGTGGTGTACGTATATTACGCAGTCGTGCCAAAGAATATATTTAATATAATTAGGATAGATCGAAATGGTATAAGTAAGTTTCTTTACAGTATAATATGTCCGTTTAATAATTTAAAGAATTTAAGACATCTTGTTGAAATAGATTTAATTAAAATATAATTATTTTTAAATTGTAAGTTATATAATTGAATAGTAATTACAATTGCTGCTTTGAATTCCTTGTGCACTATGTTAATCATTTTTAGGCCCTACCAATTAATTGGTGGGAATGTTCGTCCTATTAAGAATCAGTACTACTTATTATTATATTATATATGCTATTATATTTATATTTTATACCCTTTTATATATATGGTCATCTTTACAATTCTTTAATAATTAATACCTTCCCATTAAGCAATGTATTTTCTGATGCGGCGGTGTACCCTAATAGACATTCCTTGTTGAGCTGGATGTTCTTTTGTGTTTACCCTTTCGTTTAGTTTCTCTAATAACGGTTAGGTCTACATTTATGTTGTTCAGTTCTTCTATGACTTCTTGAGATTTATTTGAGATTTGTTTCGTTTTACCTTTTCGTAGCATTTTTGGTCATTGTGTATCAGTGCTACTCCAAGGCTGAATTTTGGATTTTTTTAACCTTCCAAGTTTTTGACGTGTATCGATTTTTCGACTTAGAGGGTTTAACTAATTTTGGAGTAGTCGGTCTCCTAGACATTTGCTTTCCCTGCAGTTTGTGGTTATCGTCTACCTGCCTGCTAACCAGTGGCGCACCCAAGTGGAGGGGGCTTTGGGGGTAGGTTATTCTAATTCAGGATATAGATTGTGGGATGGTAAAAATAACAAAACAAGTTAAATATAAAGATAGTGTAACTAATAATGTTAATGATAACAGTAAATATCAAACAGTTTGGATTAAAAAGGAAGAAAATTCTAAAGGTACTGAAAATGGAAGCAACAAAAATGAAAGTTTAGCTGAAAACGAAGAATTAATTAGAAATGAAATAGAAAGTAATGAAGAGGATCCCATATCTACTAGAAGAGGAAGAGAAGTAAAATTACCAAAACATTTTCACGAATACGAGTTATATTCAGCTTATTGCTTACTATCATTGAATGGTGAACCAGAGACGTTTGATGAAGAACAGAAAAAGGAGAGTGGAATAATGCAATTAATAAATAACTGGAGTCATTGGAAAAACTAAATACATGGACACCAGTTAATTTACCTGATAACAAAAAGATTATAGATACAAGATGGGTTTTTAAAATTAAAGATGATGGAACACATAAAGGAAGGTTGGTTGCAAAGGGTTTTTAAGTACAGGAGCTGAATCCACTAAAATCAACCTATGCACATGTGGCAAGAATGAGCACAGTGAGAAGGATGCTGGCTCATGCACTGCAAAGAGATTGGAAAGTTTATCAACTTGATGTTCCTACAGCTTTTTTAAACGAAAAACTTGATTCAGAAATATATATTTATCCTCCACAAGGACTGATAGTTGACAGAGGAAAGGTTTTAAAATTAAATAGAGCGCTATATGGTTTAAAAGAATCTCCAAAATGCTGGAATCATACTTTTAATAGAGAAATAACAGAGAATGGATTTATTGATATAAACATGATTTTTGTCTATATATAGGAGAAGACATATTTATGATTGTTTATGTGGACGATATAATATTACCGTAACATGAACAAAAAAAAAACAATTTTTGTGCCAAGGACCTGAGTGAAGTGAAGAACTTTTTAGGAACGACAATATTAAGAGAAAGTAGTAATCTCACATTCGGACAGCCCAAAATAGTATTAAAGGTACTGAGTTTATTTAATATGACTGATTGTAAAGGTGTCGCATCACCAATGGAAACAAATACAGATAGATAACACTCTAGAGGTAATTGATGTTCCTTATAGGAAACTTATAGGTAGTCTTATGTATATAGCAACTACATCTAGACCTGATATTATGTTCGCCGTTTCATGTCTCAGTAGAGTATTTGATAAACCAACACAACAAACTTGGAAAGCAGGAAAAAGAGTACTGCGATATTTGAACGAGACACAAAATTTTTCATTGACATATAAATAGAAACCGTGGGAACTAGTTTGTTATTCAGATTCAGATTGGGCATCAAATCAAATTGGTAGAAAAAGTATTACAGGTTTATTGTGTTTTATTGTGGCAATCCAGTTTCATGGTTGTCCCAGAAATAAAACTGTATTTCTCTTTCAACTATAGAAGCTAAATACATAGGTGCGGCTACCTCAGCTCAAGAACTGATTTACTTAAAAGGTGTTTCATCTGATTTTATTGTACATGGTCAATAAAAACTTTTAATTGATAATTTGAGTACAATATGTGTCAGTCTTTTAAAATTTCTAAACATGCCAAGCACATTGACATTAAAGAGCATTATATAAAAGATTTAGTTTCAAAACGATTGATACGTATTAATTATATTTGCCCTGAAAATAATCTTGCAGATATATTGAAAAAGTCTTTATCAAAAGAAAAATTTTGCCATCTAAAGTCTTCGTCAAGTGTTTCTTAACTGATGTAAAATTATTATGAGAATATTTTTGATTGTTTAGATTTAAGTGAGGAGTGTTAAATATATGTTGGTACAATAGTCTAGGTTGGCTACAGTGTACTTATGACTTACGTTAAAGTAAACGAATATAATAATTCTAAGCAAAACAGCGGTTGTAATATGTTATTCTAAATGATAAAGAAATAATCTCTTAATAATATACATACTTTTTCATTTATAAACTAAATATTAAAAACTACCAAGAGGACAAGGACAGTTGTGTACTCAAGATCCTTATAAAGCGCAATTTATTACTAAAACAAGATGGATAGTTGAAGTTCGGAATGGACATTTAAAAAAGTATTTTAAAATTGTTTTGTGGACTAATACCGGTTCAACACGTGCCTATTAGAATGTTTTTAAAAACTATTATTAGCGTGTTTTTAAAAAATTGGTATGGCGTTTATTTAATAAATATTTTCCACTCATTCCAATGCAAGGTGCAACTGCACAATTGTCAGAAACAATGCAGAAATTGGCCTCATATGAAAATGTCGTAAATGCTCGGGATAAAGTTGACCGTTTAAATTTATAACGTATTAAAGAAGATGTATGGGTGATTTGAGATGAACTAATTTTACCAGAATCTCCCATTTTGTCGCTACAACAGATTAAAGATTTGACTATTGGAATCTACCAAGAAAACAAGCAATTTAATTAAACCCAGCTTGTGAGACATGTTACCCCTTTAGAATTACGTTCGAGTGTAACAATTCATTGGAGCGAGGTGTATTAACTCTAATAAAACAGGAGTCACTTCAACTCGCTCCAATGCTCCAGATCATTCCTTTCCCCCTATAGTACTCTGATGCGCGATAGGTGAAGTCAAATGCTCTTTATCTGGGAGTCCTGGGTAATAGAACTCCAACATGGTTTTCTCGGGACATGCTTTCCTTCCATAGGGACATCCTCGAAACTCAAATTGTTTGCTTTGGGCCTCAATCTTGGAGTCTACCAAGTAAAACTTGCACCCAGTTATATTCAGGTAAATTACAGAGAAAAAACGTTAAACATTTTATATTTCAAGAATTTTTAATAGAACAGGGTTTTCGTAGAGCTCGTATTTACTCTAGATTTCGTCATTTCTATTTTATTGCATTTGAGTTATGCTTCTTTAATATTTAAGCTGCTCGTTGCTAACTCGAGAAAGTATGATTTCAATCCGTGAGTAAGAAATTGAAATTCTATAGAACTTAACCCTTACGCCCTATACAACGGGGAGTATCTTTTAAATCGTTCAATTTGATACACTACACTTTCTTTTTCAACAGAAGAGGATTCTCGACATTGTTAAGTGCAGTAAGCTCAATACAGCAATTATTTCTATTTAGAAATATATAGTTATAATAATATTATATCAGTCGCTAAGATAAATACAGATTTATTGTTAAGTCATATTATAAATCTCTAGAGATTTGTTACAAGTGTGGATTGAGTGTTTGAATTTTTTGAAGAGATAAACTACTAAAAACTGTAAGTTATATATAATTTTACACCTGTATGTTACCTGAATAAGCTGAGAGTTGCTTAACCTTTGCAAATTTGAGATCATATCTTTGGCCACCTGTTGAATTAATGTTAAGTTCCAGAGTAATCAAAGAAGATTACACGAACTTTATTTCACTTGACTATTTTTTAGAGTCATTGCATTTTGATAACCACAGTCCCAAAATTTAATTTTATAAACAGTTCCGAAATTTAATTTGATAAACAGAGTGACGCGGCAGTTTGATTTTTATGAGTTATTATTTAAATATCATTAATTGTTAACAAATCTTATTGTCAGAGTTAAATTAAATTATTACGTTTAGAGTTTCCCTTAACTCGAGGTAAGTCCCGATCTAGTAATGATTTAATTATTTATTTATTTTATTGGATTTTTAATTAACTGGTCTCTTTACTAATCAAATACGATGTTTTGCATATTTTATGTTTGAGAATTATTTTTATATTGCTCTGAAGCTATTTTCTTGTGGCATATTAAAGCAATTACTATTTTAATGGGAATAAGCCTCAATTGAAGTTTAAAATAAGTTTATTGACGTTTAAATTTCGGAAATCGTTCTGAAAATACAAACATTAATGTAAACACAAGAATCCTGCTAGATTTGAGTCCAAAATAGTTAATCTGGGATCAAAAATTAAAGGTACTGATATCAGCTATTTACTAAATAACTTTTTAAAAGAGTAGTATATCTCTAACTAAAAATCTAACTCAATAATCGGCGAAAAATGGCAAAAAATTGTTTCATTTTTCAATTTTTAACTGCCTTGTACGCCTTTAAAAATTCTAAAACAAAGTTTTAGTATCATACATCACATATATTTTTTTCGAGCTATTGACATGTTTTGATATTTTTTAATAGGAGTTTAAAATTTTCAAACATTCAAATTAATTTTATTTTCCTTTCCACTCTCATTTTCGTTCAAATAATTTTATAGAGCACAAAAAACCTTTGATTGAAAAAAACAAAATCTATTTTTGACGTTTTATGGAATTTTGAGGTTATGTGTCAATGTTTTGGGCTAAAATTTGGTTAATCTTCATTTCTTGTAATCCCGAATAATAGCCCATAATTTGGGATCCAGTTTCCTCTGGGGCCAATTTTGACATTATTATCCGGCTATGCTCTTTCTGCCTTTTTAGTTAATGTCAAAGATATTCTCCTTCTCTTTGTTTTATTTAGTTCGTTTTAGTTTAATACTTCTGGGAATTTTTCTGTGGCGTGCTCTTAATTTTTCTACTTAATAAGAATAATAGACTGATTACGTGTAGATCCTATTTTTTTATATACAGTGTGTCCGAAATGTATGGAATAAATTCGATAATTCCTAAATGAAAAGCCTTTTTAAATAAATTTAAAACATGTCGATTTTTAAATTTAATGTTCTACATTTTACAATAAAATTTCATTATACAAGGTGATACACATTAGATAAAAATAGGTGATTCCAAAAAAGTATAATACTGGGGTAACGGATATAATTTGAAAGATATGCTCTTAGAAAATTAATTTTTATTGATTTATAATATTAATAAATTGGAAATAAATTATAATAAATAACTTGAAAGTAATCCAGTAATTAATACATGACTTAATCTAAAATGTTTGAATTGTAGCCCTTGTTGTATTTGACAGTAACACAAACGTTGTACAAATTCTTGTAGAACCTTGTTTATGCTTTCTTGAGAAATATTGTTTATTTCTTTACGAATTCTTGTTTTTAAGCCTCCAATATTTGCAGGTTTCGTTTTATAAACAACATTCTTTAAATGACTCCACATAAAATAATCCAAAGGATTGAGGTCTGGCGACCTCGCTGGCCATCCAATATGTCCACGTCTTCCAATCCACCTGTTCGGAAAAATTTCGTTCAGGTACCTTCGAACATCTAAAGCATAATGCGATCCATAATCCTGAAACCATAAACTTTTATCAAAACCTCCAAGATTAATTGTACTGGGGAATAAATTAACTAAAGTAGGTACGAGATACCCACCCGGGTACACGTAAACTCATCACCAATTACCATAAATACCCTCGTACATAGTACAAACTCATCACCGCCATAAAAGTAGGGTTTTCAAAATAGACCCTAAGAGATTGGTAAACTGATCACTGGCCTACCTGCACCCCGGATCAGGTATATACCATAAAATCCCAGCAAACGGCTAGATTTTGGTAATTTCACAGAATAATCCAAATCCAGATGTCTTAAATGCAACTGCAATTTATTGGTTTTTATTTGGGAATTCCACAAAATTCTATTGATAGCTACCTAAAATCATGCGAAAAGAAAAATTTCTCTTCATTTGCCCTTGTTTCTTCAACATTGATAGTGAACTGCTAATTGATTACGTCCTGAGCCAACGCGGACAAAAAATAATGGTTATCAATAATTTCAAATTTCAATTGCGAAAGACTCTAAAAAAATCGAATTGCCATTTGTGGACTTGTGCGACGAAAGAGTGTAAGGCTAAATGTCATACAACTGGTGAGTAGAAATTTTATACCGTTTTTGTTTAGTTGTTTCGCACTAGTTTTCGTGAATCATCCTGATCAAACAGAAAAAAATCAGCGTAATTAAGTTTTTTAAGTTAACTGTATAAGATGTTTCTTGTATTCAAGGCATAATATTAGGCAATAAACCTTGTTGCTGTAGATTACC
Source organism: Diabrotica undecimpunctata (assembly GCF_040954645.1). Classification (NCBI taxonomy): domain Eukaryota; kingdom Metazoa; phylum Arthropoda; class Insecta; order Coleoptera; family Chrysomelidae; genus Diabrotica; species Diabrotica undecimpunctata. Next base: position 86,579,586 of record NC_092811.1, on the reverse strand, counting down.
TGATATTAAATTTTGAGATTTCTAATTAAATTGTTAAAGTCACATTGTTATATATATATATATATATATATATATATATATATATATATATATATATATATATATATATATATATATATATATATATATATATATATATATATATATATATACATATATATATATATAAAGGGTATCCAATTAAGTCGGCACCATATGTGAAACCTTTTTATTTTTAGTTTTATGAATTTTATTATATAAAATAATTGTTACATAAAAAGTTTTGAATGATCTAAAACCTAGAATACAATGATTAGATATTAAATTTTTTTAGTTGTATACGCGGTTTGTCAAAAAAATGAATTATGGATATTCTCAAGTCTTAATAAAATTCATGTTGTTTAACGAACCGCGTAAATGACTGAAGAATACTAATATGTGATTCTGATGATTGAAGTTCTAGATCATTTAGAACTAGAGAATAAATTTGTTTTCATAAAACTAAAAATAAAAAAATTTTCCATATGGTACCGACTTAATTGGACTCCTTATATATATATATATATATATATATATATATATATATATATATATATATATATATATATATATATATATACTGAAAAAGCGATAAACGCTTTTTTGGGTTTGCAGCTGAAGATAGGACAAAGAAGTACTCTTTTTAGTCTATCAAGCTTTCGCAAATCTTTATTTGCATCATCAGGGTGCTACAATAAACAAAATTAGTACAAATTACAGAATAAAAATTATTTTGTATCTTACACTAATTGAGGTTAGTTGTCATGATGTTTATAAAATGAAATGAACAACTCATCTGACTCCTACAAATAATGGCGAAAACTAACCAAAAAATGTAAAAAAATGCTTTTAAAAGCACTCTAATTGTGGGATCTTTGTACAAGTCATTGAAAGATAAAGTACAGGAAACTGTACTTAAGCATTTTGATGCATTCTGTCACAAAAAATGCATTGCTGATTACTTCAAATTTAAAAATTTCCGCTAATGATGCCATAAAATGTAAAGCTTTGCACGTGTAAAAAATTAAGTCCTTCGACTTCAATGCACTAATAGCACATTCACGTTTTTAGCTTTTCCTATTTTTTTGACATTTTATATTTACTGCCTGTCCAAAATCGTCTATTATTTTTAAGATAGTCAAATAACACCAAAACAGTAAGACTTAGACCGAATGTATGCTTAAAAAATTATCTCGAGAATTCAATGAGAAATATAAAAAAAATGCAATGAAAATCAAATAAGTTGGGACTACTTCCGATATAAACAAAAATAGCACATGTTGAAAAATATTTTCATTTTAAAGTTCACTATCGAAATCCTATGTAACTAAATTTTTAGTTCTCAAAACCATTTAGATTGGCAGATACGTCTAATAGGCCACACCGTGAGACGTATTAATATCTTAGTTAAATTTTAAAGCAACTTGCTTAAAATAATTTCTGAATTTATTAAATTATCACATAAACGAGAAGTATAACAGGTAAGAGGCAATCTTTCGCATTAGAAACCAGGCAAAAATCCCGGTGATGAGTTTACCTATCTGCGGTGATGAGTTTACCAATCTCCAAAGGATGCCGGTGATCAGTTTACTATATCTCCGAGGGTCTAATAATTTTATGGGGGGCTATATAGTGATGAGTTCGTACACGTCCAGATACCCACTTAAAAACTGCAGGTATGTTGGTCCGTTTAAATTACCTTCGAAATAGTAGGGTCCAATGATTTTATTTCTTGCAATGCCAGCCCATACGTTTACCTTTTGCGGGTATTGTGTATGATGTTCCTGCATCCAGTTGGAGTTTTCTTTTGCCCAGTATCTACAATTCTGACGGTTGACCTTACTATTTAATTTGAATGTAGCCTCATCAGAAAAAATAATATTTTGAACCAAGAGAGGATTTCGGTGGCTGTTATCTATCATTATTTCGCAAAATTGAATTCTTTTATCTGGATCATCCTCCTTTATTTCCTGTACAACTGTGAATTTTACTTACTTTACTTACTTTTACGTACTTTGTGCACCGTTGTTTTGCAAACATCGAGATCACTACTAACCTTAGGAACAAAAGTGTTCGCATCTTCTTCAAAAACAAAAAGGGACGACCTGATTGGCGTGCATTTTTAACCGTACCAGTTTCTCAAAATTTCTTTTCATTCTTACTTACTATTGACTGCGTGATGGGTATTTCTGGATATTTATCATTAAATAAATTACACACTTCCATCTGAGTTCGCGATTTGTCACCATACCCAATCAAAATTAATTCTAAGCAATAATACAGAACATTCACGAATTAATACAATTATTGTACTACTTAATTGTAATTGAACGTTAATAAAAATAATTACAGTTTACCAAAAACTAGAAGTAGACCCGAGTATTATAATTTCTATTAAAATTAGCTCATTTTTATCAATCTAAAAGTGTCCTAAAATATAGGGTGTTACATTAAAAAAAAGAGCCGATGACGTCATCACTGTAATTTGTATCACCTTGTATAATGAAATTTTATTGTACAATGTAGACCATTAAATTTAAAAATCGACGTGTTTTATATTTCTTTAAAAAGTCTTTTCATTTAGGAAATATCGAATTTATCCATATTTTACGGACACACTGTATATATATATATATATATATATATATATATATATATATATATTATATATATATATATATATATATATATATATAAATATATAAAGCATTAATTTTCTGTTGTTATTAGTTCGATCGATTAAAAATTACTAATGTATCGTTACTCTGATTTCATCCTACTTATTTGATACAGTTTTATTACCAAAAAAGCTTATCTACACTTTTTTTTGTCAATTTTATAGAGAATAAACAGATTTTTATTATAATATTACCTAAAAAATAATTTACTGTGTCAATGTACGAGTAAAAACATGTGTCAAGATAATTAATAATACCGACATTATTTTAAGATTTTCATTTTGTGCGTCATGTTTTCCATATTTATTTTATAGACAATGGTCTGTCGCTTACATTTCTTACATAATTAATGAGGGACTGGGTGGTCCTGCAGTTAATAGGTAAACAGCTAGCAAATGTTTTTTTTTTATTTTGACTAACTTGGAATCGACAAAACTAATTAATGTTTGCCCCTAAATAGTTATAATTCTGAACTTGTTTTATCGTCTTATTATTTACGTGTAGATTGATGTATCTAATAGTTTTCTTTGATATAATCATGAATATTGTTTTCTTTATGTTTAGTGACAGACCAAATTCTTCACTAGCTGCAACAACCTTATCTAAAATTCTTTGTAGATCTGTAATATTTTCTACTATCAGTATATCTAATTTCACGTATGGGCAGGCCATTTATTTTTATGCCTGCTACTTCATCTTCTAATGCTTATTTGAATAGATATTTCCTCTGAGTATGTATTAAACAGTGATGGCGACAAGACAGAGTCCCACCCTGTCAAGACAAGACAGACCCTGTCTAACACCTCTTTTGATTTTTATTTTATTACTTTTTAAATTATTTATTCTTATGACAGCTTTTTGTTTTTAATACAGATTATTTATTATTCTTATATCCCGTGTGTCGATGTTCTTTGTTCTGAGAAGTTTTATTAACGGATTATGTTTCACTGTATCGAATGCTTTGTTATAATCTAGGAAGCAGACATTGATGTCCTGGTTCAGATCTAAACATCTCTGTATTAGCACATTTACTGCGTATAATACTTCTCTGGTTCCTTGAGCATTTTTAAATCTGAACTCAGTTTGTCCAATGTCTTGTTCTAACTTTTTTATATATTCTACGATGAATAATCTTCAGGAATACTAGTAGTATGTGACACATTAGACTGATGGTACGGTGATCGCAATATTGTCTGGCGGTTTTCTTTTTCGGCATAGTCACGAATGTTAATAGAAGCCATTTTTTAGGTAATATACCTGTTCTGTATATGATATTAAATAATTCGACAATAACATGTACATTGCAGTCGGCGATAAGTTGCAATATTTCTGTCGTTATTTCGTCTGGTCCTATTGCTTTCTCAGTTTTCATTTCTTTAATTGCGTGTTTTACTCACTGTTATTTCTGGTCCAGTCTCTTCAACGAAATATTCGTTATCTATTTTGTCTCGTTTATCATTAAATAGCTGTTCTATATAGTTTGTCCATTCCATCAATTTGTTTTCTGTATCCATTACTGTGTCTCCCTTTTCATCAACTAGTATATTTTGTTTGTATTCTGGTCTTCTAGTTAATTCTTTTATTTTCCTGTGTCACATTTTTCTTTTAACCAATTTTCTTTTGCTATTCGAATTTGTCGCCGTATTTCATTTTGTCTTTTCTGGTGCAATGATTTATTTTTGTCCTTATATACTCTTCTTTTGTTCATCAAGTTTAGTCTTGGTTTAATCTTTTCTTTGGTTTTGTGTAGATACTTTTTTGAAGGTTCTATTAAGTCAGCATTTATTTTTTCCCAGTTTTTGTTGATGTTTTCTTCAATACATTCCCCTTTAATCTGTATGGTTTTTAGACGTTCATTTATTTTTTTCTATATTTTCTCTGATCTCTGGATCCCTTAGTGCATTTATATTAGTTTTTTCTTCTTTTGCTGTCTTCTCTATTTTTTTCATTTTAATTTTCATATGTGCTCCTAAGAGATTATTGTTAGATGCTATATCTACTTCAGGTTGTGTTTTGACTGCAGTAATACTATTCCGACATCTTTCTTTGATGATTATGTAAACTATTTGATTTCTCATTATCTGATGTTCATTATGCCTTGGCGATTTCCAAGTGTACAGACGTCTATTAGGTAATTCAAAGAACGTATTTGTAACAATCATATTATTATCTTGGCAGAATTTCTTGGCATCTCTTTGATTTCTATTACCTAATCCAAAATTTCCCACTACGTTGCTTGTGCTACCCTTTCCAATGTTGGCGTTCAGGTCACCCAATATTATTGTGACATCACGTGCTTTCGTAGTTTTCAATGCCTCATGAATTTGTTCAGAGAATGATTCCACCTCTTGGTCATCTTGTTTGGCCGTTGGGGCATAGACTTGAATTATGTTGATTTTCTGTCTTTTGTTTTTAGTTGTAGTAGCATAACTCTTTCGGAAAAAGGTAGAAAATTCTGGACGTGTTGTGAGATTTCATTGTTCAGTATTATTGCCATGCCATGTCGATGTTTTGTGTCATTACTACCTGAATAGTATATCGTATGGTGTCTATCTTTAAATTTTCCATTTCCTATTCATCGGGTTTCACTTATTCCTAAAATATTGATGTTAATTCTTTATATTTTTTAAATTACATTAGGTGTTCTTCCGGATTCGAACATGCTGGTCACATTCCACGTTCCAATTTTAAATTGACGGTCTGCTTTTTTCCTTTTTTGGTAGGGATTTCGCTGGTTGACGACCTGAAAAACCCTGACTCCTTTCCTGTCAGATCTTGGTCTCCGATACCCATGATCACTATACGTCTGCTTCCTCTGTCTCCCCATTTCATGATGATACGACTAGGGATATCTTACGATCTTTAATACAGTGATTTCCCGTTGCCTTCTGTATTCTTATTACGTTGGCTAATGTCTTAGTTAACCCGCCTTTAGGGTCAGTTTCCCAACCCTAGGATAAAGGAATACCTTGTTACTTACCAGGTCGTCCGTCCGAAACCCTTGGCCAGTAAGTGGGGGGATTGCTTGTTATCTGGCAGGATGCACCGAATAGTCAGGTAGGTTCAAGATAATTACACGGGCAGGTGAGGTTGACATTGGGATCGGAGAGGCTATACGTTGCGCATTACCATCCCTTACATCTCACACATAATATAATCAATAGCCTATAAACGCTGCAAGTAAATTACACACATTATCAGTAAATCAATCTGGGAACGCTATTTAACGGACTACCTAAGTTCTGACGTCACAGTGGGCGAGGGTTTTAAAAACCTTTCCAAACATTTCTAATTTGTGTGTATTTGCCCCATAAGAGGTTGGAAATATTAGTTTTTTTTAATTGTTTAAAGAATAAATAATGACTTTTGGTTATAAACATTTATTCTGTGTGGTGGGTATTATTTGTTGTTCGGGAATTTGTGAGGTAAGAATATAAAAGTATAACGAAATTTACTATGAATGTTCATATTTTAAGGTTATATCATTGTTTGATTAAAATTTTAAATATTTTTTACTGTATTTCAAGGTATTTTGTTTTTGTTTTTATCAGGGTTATTTCAAAATTAATCAATAAATCATTAAATTTATTTACGATGTTAAACAATATTTAATATAATGTTAAATTCGTTTTTAAATGCTAGTGATTTTATCCCCTAAAAGACTAAATATATTCGTTTTCTCGTAGTTTAAATAGTTAATAATAATTTTATAATCATTACTGATAAATTTAGTAATACTGAATATCTTCAACACTGTTTACTAGCCATTATATGCCCCGATCTAAAAAATAAACTCAAAAACTATTAAAACATTCAAAAAATATTTTTACATTTCACATAACACTCATTATGGCAATTTGATACAAAGGTTTCTACAGAATGTTATATTACAACTTAAACTAAGAGAAAACGAATATCTTTAGTCTTTTACAGGATAAAATCACTGTCAACGAAAAAAGAATAAATTATTAATTTAAATCTCTGCCTTATACTGCCCACCTAAACATGCCATTAAAAAAGAACATTTCCTAGAATATTTCAACACTCTAGGGAACAAATTCATTGCAGATGGAGATTATAATTTAAAACATCCGATGTGGGACTCTAGACTAACAACACCAAGAGGCAGAGAATTAGCTAAAGCAATGTTAAAAAATAACCTGCAACAAATCTCTATTAGCGAACTAACTTATTGGCCGTCTGACTTAAACAAAATACCTGATGCCGTTGATTTCTGCATCACAAAAGGCATCGATAAAAAAAAATGGAAAGCTGAATCATGCTTCGATTTATCATCAGACGACTCACCGTTTAAAATAACAATCTTCGAAAAAATCTTAAACAAAGTACATCAACCAACTTTGCATAACACCAAGACTAACTGGTCCCAATTTAGAGAAAAACTAGATAGCTTGATCTCACTAAATCTGTCCTTGAAAAATGAACTCCAACTAGAATCAGCTGTAGATAACCTAACAAAAAGCATACAAATTGCTGCATGGTATGCGACTCCCAGCTACGAACCATCTCCAAACAGAAATAATGTGTCTCCCACAATTAAACAAAAAATTTCAGAAAAACGACAATTACGTAAAAATTAGCAACAGTCAAAAACGGCAGAAAATAAGAAAAAACTTAACAAAGCAACAAAGGTATTAAAGAAATAAATCCATGAAGAAGAAAATCATGGAATTCAAGAATATTTAGAAAATTTAACACCGACTGAAGCTACAGATTACTCACTCTGGAAAGCCACGAAAAAACACCTAGGCTAGGAACGACAACGAAAAAGCTGATCTTTTTGGCAAGCACCTTCGAAAAGTATTCACGCTATACCCTTCTACAGTATCTACAGAGGAAGAAACAGAACTAACAGCACCGTTTCAAATAGATCTGCCCCTCACGAAATTTACAGTCAACCAAGTAAAACAAACAATAAATGAAGTCAACATCAAAAAAGCCCCTGGATTTGACTTAATCTCGGCAAGATTCTAAAAGAAGTTTCGGATAAGTGCACAAAAATAATAACCTTTATATTTAATGCAATCCTGCGCCTAAACTACTTCCCTAGTTCATGGAAAGTGGCACAAATCATATTGATCTTTAAACCCCGAAAAAGACCGGAAAATGCATCTTCATACCGGCCTATAAGCCTTTTGCCTATGATTAGCAAAGTCTTTGAAAAAATATACGTAATAAGGTTAAAAACGATAATAGACGAACATAAAATAATTCCAGAACATCAATTCGGTTTCCGAGACAAACACGGAACCATAAAACAAGTGCATGGGCTAGTCAACCAAATAATCAAGGATTTTAATGCCAAAAGATACTGTTCTGCTGCTTTCCTTGACATAGCTCAGGCTGTTGACAAAGTATGGCACATAGGACTACAAATCAAATTAGCTCCTACCCTATCCTCACTTCCAGCTTTTAAAATCCTACATAGAAAATAGACACTTCCTGGTGAAGCACTGTACCGAGCACACTAAGATATATCCTATTCACTCAGGCATCCCACAAGGCAGCGTTCTCGGCCCAATTCTATATATTTTATACACAGCGGACATTCCAACATCTAGTACAACTACTGTTGCAACGTATGCAGATGAAACTGCTATCCTGGCATCCCACACAGATCCATCAATCAAACCTAAATATAATTCAGCAATGGATGAAAGTATGGCGCATCAAATCTAATGGAACTAAGTCAATACATGTTACATTCACGCTACGTAGAGAAACATGTCCCCCTGTATATATTGATAATTGTCTAATTCCTCAATCCGAGGCTAAATATCTTGGCATGCACTTGGATCGCCATCTAACTTGGAAAAAACATATTTTTAACAAACGAAAACAGCTTGGACTTAAATTGAGAAATATGTATTGGATCATTGGACGCAATTCAAAACTATCTTTGGATAACAAAATTTCACTCTAGAAGTCCATCCTCAAGCCCATATGGACTTATGGGATTCAGCTATGGGGCACTGCTAGCGTCTCCAATATAAACATCTTACAGAGATTCCAAAACAAGGTACTGCGTGCCATAGTCAATGCGCCATATTATGTATCCAACGAGGTGATTCAACACGACATCCCCCTAGAATCCGTGAAGGAAGCCATACAACGTTTTAGTGCTAAATACTGTGAACGAGAACTAGTGCATCCTAATGCGTTTGCTCGACAACTAAATGTGCGGAACGACTTTGAAGTGCGTAGACTAAAACGGCAATTGCCGTATACCTTGTTCAACTGAACATAATAAGTGTATTTAACTAATAAAATTTTAATTTTAGAATTGTAAAGAGGTTACTCACTGGAGTAACTCTCTACATGTCTGCATTTTTTACCATACCAAATTCTTGATGCCCAATGATCAGATTGTTGTACTCAATGGAGTTAATAAAAAAAAAATTTTAATATTTTTCAACCTCGTAAATAAATTCAATGATTTATTAATTTATTTTAAGATAACTCTGATAAAAACAACAACAAAATACCTTGAAATACAGTAAAAAATAATTCAAGTTTTAATCAAACAATGACAAAATTTTAACATATGAACATTCATAGTAAATATCTTAATACTTTGATATCCTTAACTCACAAATTCACGAACAACAAAAAATAATACCAATCGCACAGAATGAATGTTCATAACCAAAACTCCTTATTTATTCTTCACTCAATTAAAAAAACCAATATTTATAACTTATTATTGGACAAATACACACAAATTAGAAATGTTTGGAAATGTTTTTGAAATCCCCTCCCATTGTGACGTCAGACTTAGGTAGTTTATTCTAAAAGCCCTATCAGCTATTAGTCTAGGCGGGATCTGTTTTGGATTGAACATTTTCCATAGGAAGCTATTTTTTTTGCTGAAATCCCTTCAGGATGTGCCCAATATCGATAATCACGATACGCGCCAGTCGCAAACCCTGTGCTAAATTTTTTATTTAACAAAATCTAAAAACAATTGAAAATTTCTCATTTTTTGCTCCTATTTTCGTTTATAATTCGGAAAATATTGATCCTAGAAAAAAAATTATAAATAATCTAAGTTAAATGTTTCGTTATTCAATTTTACACAATATTTCGTTAGCTAGAAATTAAAAATTTAATGTTTATTGTTGAAAAAATAGCAATAATTGAAAAAAAAAGTACAAAAAAATGAAGTTAATCCTTTAAATGTTTTCATCTTTCTAAACTTGACTTACAAGCTCCATATTCCGCCTAGAAAAACTTTTTAATATGTTTAAAACGTGTGCTAAATTTTGTTAAGATCGGTCGGATAGGTTTTGCATAATAATTTTGCAATCCAGCATACTGAAAAAAAAAATCGCAAATTTTCAAATTTATAGTAGGCCCTAAATAAGCCTCTCTGATAGTTGCAATTTTTTTTACATATAAAGGAAGGCTCAAACTTTCAAACGCTTTTTGCAAAATTCAAATCGGTTCACTAGGAGAGGCTAGAAAATTTTTTAAAGTTTTAAACATTTATGTATATATATATATATATATATATATATATATATATATATATATATATACCTATATATATATATATATATATATATATATATATATTAGGCTTATAAACAAATTGAATAACTTTACGAGCTTTAAACATATCAATTTCAAAATTTATACACTTAAAGAACATTAGCTTCTTTAAAAGAAAAAAAGATACATTCGGCTTACTGGTTGTCGAGATATTGAAGGTCAAAGTTGGCATACATTTGCCGTGTAACCATAAGTGATAGAGGGCTCGTTTTTAAACAAATACCCTCGTCTTGTCAAGTACTTTTTATATGAAAAGTTTTACGTAATTCGCTTCATGGCAACATCCATAAAAAAGACAAATAAAAAACCGTTTTCGCGTAAAATATCGCTCGGAATGCATGAGAGGTGGTGGTGGGGGACATTCACTCGAAATATGAATCGGCGAGTTCAAAATCATAGCGCGCGCGAAAAATTGCATTATCTCGGCTTCTTGTTAACCAATTTTGCTCTTTTTTTTTGAATCGATGTCTCGGATGACAAGGATTTCAAATATCATATTTTCAAATACTTTTTTTATAAAATATTTTTTTTGAGCTTGCAATTTATACATTAAAGTAAATTGTTACTTTTAGTAAACAAATATGTATTTATAAATTGTTAATAAATTATTTAAATTGATAAAACAAAGGCGAACGAAAAAAAATTTTTTTTTTCATAAATATTGGACAAATACACACAAATTAGAAATGTTTGGAAATGTTTTTGAAATCCCCTCCCATTGTGACGTCAGACTTAGGTAGTTTATTCTAAAAGACCTATCAGCTATTAGTCTAGGCGGGATCTGTTTTGGATTGAACATTTTCCATAGGAAGCTATTTTTTTGCTGAAATCCCTTCAGGATGTGCCCAATATCGATAATCACGATACGCGCCAGTCGCAAACCCTGTGCTAAATTTTTTATTTAACAAAATCTAAAAACAATTGAAAATTTCTCATTTTTTGCTCCTATTTTCGTTTATAATTCGGAAAATATTGATCCTAGAGAAAAAATTATAAATAATCTAAGTTAAATGTTTCGTTATTCAATTTTGCACAATATTTCGTTAGCTAGAAATTAAAAATTTAATGTTTATTGTTGAAAAAATAGCAATAATTGAAAAAAAAAGTACAAAAAAATGAAGTTAATCCTTTAAATGTTTTCATCTTTCTAAACTTGACTTACAAGCTCCATATTCCGCCTAGAAAAACTTTTTAATATGTTTAAAACGTGTGCTAAATTTTGTTAAGATCGGTCGGATAGGTTTTGCATAATAATTTTGCAATCCAGCATACTGAAAAAAAAAATCGCAAATTTTCAAATTTATAGTAGGCCCTAAATAAGCCTCTCTGATAGTTGCAATTTTTTTTACATATAAAGGAAGGCTCAAACTTTCAAACGCTTTTTGCAAAATTCAAATCGGTTCACTGGGAGAGGCTAGAAATTTTTTTAAAGTTTTAAACATTTATATATATATATATATATATATATATATATATATATATATACCTATATATATATATATATATATATATATATATATATATATATATATATATATATATATATTAGGCTTATAAACAAATTGAATAACTTTACGAGCTTTAAACATATCAATTTCAAAATTTATACACTTAAAGAACATTAGCTTCTTTAAAAGAAAAAAAGATACATTCGGCTTACTGGTTGTCGAGATATTGAAGGTCAAAGTTGGCATACATTTGCCGTGTAACCATAAGTGATAGAGGGCTCGTTTTTAAACAAATACCCTCGTCTTGTCAAGTACTTTTTATATGAAAAGTTTTACGTAATTCGCTTCATGGCAACATCCATAAAAAAGACAAATAAAAAACCGTTTTCGCGTAAAATATCGCTCGGAATGCATGAGAGGTGGTGGTGGGGGACATTCACTCGAAATATGAATCGGCGAGTTCAAAATCATAGCGCGCGCTAAAAATTGCATTATCTCGGCTTCTTGTTAACCAATTTTGCTCTTTTTTTTTTGAATCGATGTCTCGGATGACAAGGATTTCAAATATCATATTTTCAAATACCATTTTTAATTGCAAATTGGGAAATTTGCAATAAACAATTGTATGTTAAACAAGTAATTGCATTTTTTCATCATGCATTTTTTTTGAGCTTGCAATTTATACATTAAAGTAAATTGTTACTTTTAGTAAACAAATATGTATTAATAAATTGTTAATAAATTATTTAAATTGATAAAACAAAGGCGAACGAAAAAAAATTTTTTTTTTCATAAATAAACTTTATTTTGACCCAATCTTCAATGATTTTTTTTTCTTTTTTTGTAAGGACAAGAATCTTCAGGTCTTATTTCTTCCTCAAAACCTTCATTTTCCATTTCAATATCTTCATCCTAGATCTGTAAATTTAATGTTTCTTGTCCTTCATCTGTAGCTTTATCTTGTGCCTCTAGAAAATTCGAGGAATCCATTTTTGTACAAAGTTTTTTACATTTGCAACTAATATTTCTGAATAATGAGTCAGGTAGTAATACCTGCTCAGTTTGTATTGGCTCAAGACCATTTTGAGTTAGTTCCCACCCTCACTCAGTAACATTCAGGTTATTTCCAAGCCACTGTTGTACTTGGAAATATACACGAAGCGAGTGTTGCTCACCTGCAGATTGTGTTGGTGGCAGCATGGACAATTGAAAAATTTTATTTTTGCAACCTTTATTAAAGCACAAGTAGCGAATTTTATTCAATGTAAAATAGCACTTTGAGTGGCCCATATACAATGCCGATATAATTTTACATCCGCTGCGTTTAATTTCTTCCTTAGTGGCACTTTTTTCATTAAAAATGGTTGCTTCTTGCGATATATCATTATTTGTTGAAAACAAATTAACAATTTTGCTTTTTTCTTGATAAAAAAATGCATAGGTTGTATCACAACCTTATAAATTTTGAAATTGATATGTTTAAAGCTCGTTAAGTTATTCAATTTGTTTAGAAGCCTAAAAAATGTTTAAAAGTTTAAAAAAATTTCTAGGCTCTCCTAGTAAACCGATTTGAATTTTACAAAAAGCGTTTGAAAGTTTATGCCTTCTATTATATGTAAAAAAATTTTCAACTATCTGAAAGGCCTATTTAGGGTCTACTATAAATTTGAAAATTTGCGATTTTTCTTCCAGTAGGCTGGATTGCAAAAGTGTTATGCAAAACCTAACCGACTGATCTTAACAAAATTTAGCACACGTTTTAAACATATTAAAAAGTTTTTCTAGGCGGAATATGGAGCTTGTAAGTCAAGTTTAGAAAGTCGAAAACATTTAAAGGATTAACTTCATTTTTTTGTACTTTTTTTCCAATTATTGCTATTTTTTCAACAATAAACATTAAATTTTCAATTTCTAGCTAACGAAATATTGTGTAAAATTGAATAACGAAACTTTTAATTTCCTATAGTGTTTTCTAAGAAATAAAAAATTTAGCACAGGGTTTGCGACTGGCGCATATCGTGATTATCGATATTGGGCACATCCTGAAGGGATTCCAGCAAAAAAATAGCTTCCTATGGAAAATGTCCATTATGGTCTGAATTTCTACAGATCCCGCCTAGTCTATATAGGTCAAGTATATCATCAGCATATCGTAGATGATTCAGGTGTTTTTTTTTTTAATTTTACTGGGGAAAAACTAGTATACTATATTTTTATTACGTTAGTTTTAGATATCATTCTTATTTAGATCCTATAGATAATTTAATAGCATTGATTGATAACTTGATTAATCAGAATACCGAAAACAATAATTTTACACGGAATTACGAGGAAATAACTTTTGATAACACATGGTTGAAATAGTTTTTGGGAAATTATTACAAATGTTTTTTAATCTAATCATTTGTGAAATAACTTTTTATATGTTACATTCAATTTATTTTTAGTCATATAAAGTTTTATCTGTTAGTATTATTATAATAATTTTTCTGATTTTGAATGTGGTATGAAAATAAATGAACAATACCTGAACCATTTGCGAAATGCTAATGATGTAATTCTGATATCAAAAGAGATTAAAATTGATGCTTGAATAATTATATAGCAAAGCTGAAAAAAGTTGGTTTGTTATTTTAATAACGACTATGAGTTAATGCGTTATGCAGTTAAAAATACGTTGATAATAATGATAATTAAAGAGTGGAAGTTTAAAATGAGCTAAGTGTCAAAACCAACATTTTGAGATATTTAGTAAAAACGTTAAGAAAAGGCAAGGATTAATTTTGTTTGTTTATTTATACAAAAAATCTGTATGTACCAAAATGGAAAACTTAATCTATAAGTATAATAATGTTATAAAAAAACAAAACTATGACAATTCTTTTTTTTTGTCTTTTTTAAATAAGGAGGTGCTAAGTGCCCATCTACTTTTCTTCAGTAACGGGACGGAATATATCATTATTTTGCATGTTACTGTTTTCAGCAGGGTCTTCTTGTGCAGTTTCAACTACTCCTAGTAAATTTTTGTAGAACTGTTGGTGCTGAGGATTGTTGAAGTATGGTATCATTGATTGGAGGCTCTTCTTCTTGTTCGCTGATACTTTGTTTTCGGGCTCTATTAGCACTACTTAATTGTTTGAAATCATTTGGCGTTTTCTTTTTTTTTTTTTTAATGTTAGTTTTATTCCATGATTCAAGTTCTGAATGGGTAGTTTGGATGTTTATAGGATTCTCTTTTTCAATACGTATAACTGATTTGCTTATTTTTTTTTTTTTTTTTTCGTTTTTCTATTAGGGCAAAATTCCTGTCACAAGGCATGAAACTGTGCCCACTTGTCAAAAATCTTCGTCATTAGAAACAAAAAACATCAACACAAACAAAATAAATTTATTTTTATTTTGGCCACAACAGTTGTCGCTCCAAATAATGATGTCCCTCTTGTTAGTAAACCCACTCTTTAAGAAATATAACAGGCATGAACCAATTAAGTTTGCGCTCATGTTCAGAGAATCCTTCGTGCCACAGGAACATGGAGGCATTATTTGTATCCCTTATATCTATTACAAAGTTGAAACAGAAAAGCTGTGACCACTAAAAAAGTCAAGAAATCGACACTACCAATTCCTCTAATAGGAAAACCTAATAGAAGTTGGGCCTAATTAAAGAAGAGTTTTATGACGAATTAGAGTCCGCATATCAGTTATGCCCAAAAAATGATATAAAAATAATCTATGGAGACCTAAACGCCAAAGTTGGAAAAGAACAGCAATTCCAACCTACAATAGGTAGGCACAGTCTCCATGAGCAATCAAATGACAATGGCAATAGGTTAATAAACCTAGCAAGATCACTTAACATGGTGAATCTGATCACTACCTGGTCGAAAGTAGAGTAAGGTCTAGAATTTCAAACATCAAAAAGTAAAGAGGCTCTAAACATGAACGATACAATGTGGAAGGACTCAAAGAAAGAAACAAAAATTAAGAGTATAAAGAAAAGATAAACAACAAACTAGAAAACAGAAAAAACAAACAAACACGTGAAAACCTAAATAAGGAGTGGGAAGAATGCAGAGACATCATAATATGTTTTGAACATTTATTTCGAATATTTATTGCAAATAAATGTTACCATGGCTTAATTGGGCAACTAAGATCAGATAACGTCGCAAGAAAAACAAAATGCCAAATATATAAAACCCTAATAAGGCCGGTACTCACATATGGCTCAGAAACCTGGACACTCACTAAAAGAGAGGAAACGTTGTTAGCCACCTTCGAAAGAAAAATCTTGTGACACATATATAAGGGCACAAAAGAAAACGGAATATGGCGAAGAAGATACAACTCTAAACTATACAAAATATACTAGGTTCCCGATATTATAACATTCATTAAAATAGGACTGCTGCGTTGGATAGGACATGTAAAAAGAATGGAAGAAGGCGAAATACCAAACAAAATATTCAAACAGATGCCAGTAGAGGACTTTAGTCTACAGGTACTCATCCAGCGCTGCAGAGATATGAACAAAGACGTGTACATATGCTTTATAGACTACGCAAAAGCATTCGATAACGTAAAGCACGAAAAGATAATTGAAGTTCTCCATAAGATCGGAGTCGACTACAGAGACATTCGAACAATAGCGAGTCTCTATTGGGGCCAAACAGCTAAAGTGAAAGTAGGATCTACAATGACCAATAAAATTGAGATCAAGAAAGGGGTACGACAGGGCTGTATCTTGTCTCCTATTGTCTTTAATATATACTCAGAAGAAGTATTTAAGACAGCGCTGGAGGAAAGCACAGAAGGTATAAAGATAAATGGAGAAATAATTAATAACATAAGGTATGCTGATGACACTGTGATTCTAGCAAGTAGCATGGAGGAACTGAGTTGCCTAATGAGTAAGATACAAAAAACAAGTGCACAATACGGACTCAGACTAAATATCACAAAAACCAAATGGATGTTAGTAAGCAAAACCCAACAACCACCACAGCAACTGATATTAGACAATGAAAGAATTGAACACGTGGATTCGTACATCTACTTGGGAACAACAGTTAACTCAAATTGGGATCAAGCGAAGGAAATACGTATAAGAGTAGAAAAGGCAAGAGCATCGTTCACTAGCATGAAGCAAATTTTCACCTCTAAAAGCCTCACCCTACCTCTCAAAATTCGACTTCTGAAATGTTATGTATTCCCGGTTTTGTTATATGGAATGGAGGCGTGGACAATGACCGCAACATTGATGAAAAAAGTAGAGGCCTTCGAAATGTGGGCTTACCGACGTATATTACGTATATCCTGGACTGAGCACGTGACCAACGAAGAGGTACTACGCCGGATAGGTAAAGAGAGAGAGGTAGGAATAAGTATAAAGAAAAGAAAGTTGGAATACTTGGGTCACGTTATGAGACATAATAAATATAGAGTACTACAACTGATCATTCAAGGGAAAATAGACAGCAGAAGGGGTCCAGGGAGGAGAAGACACTCGTGGCTCCAAAACTTGCGGCAATGGTTCGGATTGTCATCTGCTGAACTATTCAGATCTGCCGTAAACAAAGTCAGAATAGCCATGTTGATTGCCAACGTTCGGAACGGACAAGGCACATGAAGAAGAAGAATGCCAGTAGAAAAAGAACAAGAGGAAAACCGAAACTGAGATACTTAGAACAAATAGAAAATGATATAACAACCTTGAAAATAAAAAAAATCGAGAAAAAAGCACGAAACAGATCAGAATGGAGAAGAATCCTGGGACAGTCCAAGATCCAAAAAGGGTTGTCGAGCCAGTGATGATGATGATGGATAGAAGTTGGGCGCAGACTGACAATGAAAAAGCTATAGCAGAATATTTAGAAAATATATTTACTCCAAATTTAGGTCAAAACATAAATGAGGATGTAGTTAACAAATATCTAGAACCAGCCTGCCAACTAACACCTCCAATAAAAGCATTCTCCCCATTCGAGGTTCGCAGAATAATAATGAGTACCAAGTCTTACAAAGCCCCAGGATACGATTTAATCGATGTGTGAATTCTAAAACATCTACCCAGGAAAGCAGTTCTTATGTTTACTATTATCTACAATAGAATTCTGCAGTTACGTCATTTTCTAATCCAGCGGAAATATACTCATACTATAATAATTGAAAGCAAGGTAAATTGCCTACAGAACCTTCTTTCTATCGTCCGATAAGTTTGTAACCATTGATGTCCAAGATATTTGAAAGACTCCTGCTAAATAGATTAAGCGAAACTGTACCCCTCGAGAACATAATACCCGAATATCAGTTTAGTTTTCGTCAAAAATATTCAACAATCCAACAGTCTCATAAAATAGTAAATAACATCAAGAAAAGTTTGGAAGAAAAGACTATCTGTGCCTTAGTATTTCTCGATATTCAGCAGGCTTTTGATAAAGTCTGGCACAACGGTTTGTTATATAAATTAAAATCTTTACTGTCTAGCGATATGTACCTTATACTGAAGTCCTATTTTAACAAATGTTCGTTCCAACTAAAAATCAATAATAATTTCTCAACCTATCACTCAATCGAATCCGGATTTCATCAGGACAGTGTCCTCGGTCCCTTCCTGTACCTAACCTTTACTGCTGACATACCTACTACAGATGATATCAAAGTAGGGGCGTTTGCCGATGATACAAGTTAGCCTAAACAATGCCCAAATTCCTGCTAAAGACGTTGTGAAATATCTTGGGTTGCATTTTAACCAAAAGCTCACCTGGAAACTCACACATTAACGCCAAAAAAAGCTCAATAAAAAATTAAAACAAATAAATTGGTTACTTGGCAGAAAGTCACAACTGTCATTCCACAACAAAATACTACTTTATAAAGTCATGTAAAACCAATATGAACTTAGAGTGTAGAACTCTGGGGCTGTATCAAGCCTTCAAACACAAAAATTTTGCAGACCTTCCAATCAAAAACACTGCGTATGATAGCTAATGCCCCTTGGTATGTGAGTATGTGAGCAATGCAACCATCCACAATGATCTAGAAGTACCAACCGTAAAAGATGACACATCACTTCAAGCCAACCAGGCCAAAATTATATCAGCCACCAATGAAGGAACGAAGACTGAAGAGGACTTGGCCAGAAGACCTGGTTATATATGAAGAACTGTCGTTAGATAGTACCCAAATCAAGTAATTATTGTCATCACATTTACTAATGTATTGCTTATGAGTAGTTTGTAAATATGCATTTAAAAATAAAAAATAAAACTTAATACACGTTACTTATTTAGCACATGGAATGAACAGAGTTGCGGAAGGAATTTAAAAAAGGTCCTTTTGTAAACTACCTGATATCAAGCATTAAAAAGTATTCCTCAAACCTCCTATAACAATTTAACTTTATAAAGAAATGCTTCCAAATATTCCACTTCCACCAGAACCCGTTCTAACAAAATGGGGGAACATGGTTGGAAACCGCTTTTTTCTGTTCAGACTATTTTGTAGATTTAAAAAATATAATTGGCGCTTTAACTGATAAAAGTTTCCAATCTCTGCTAGATGCTAAACAATTTTTTTAAAACAACGTCCTTCAGCAACTTACATTCATTAAATCAAATTTTAGTTTCCTTCATAAAACTATTATTCAGTTAGTCTTTCATAAAACTATTATTAAGTTATCCTTGGTAGAAAGCATAGCCTTCATCATCATCCAGCCTCAAGAGTTCACTGCTGAACATAGGCCTCTTCCTCATGTTTCCAACCCCGTCTATCTTGCGCCGCTCTTATCCAGTTTTTATTGAGTCTTCTTAAATCGTCAGTCCATCTTGTAGGTGGTCGACCGACGCTTCTCTTGTCTTCCCTTGGCCTCCATTCCAATAACCTCTTTTTTCATCGCCCATCTGTCATTCTGACTATGTGTCCTGCCCATCTCCATTTTAGTCTGGCTATCTTGGTAGCTGCTGCTTTTGTTAGGGTAAGTGTTTCTGCTCCGTACGTCAAGACTGGGAGGACGCACTGATCAAATACCTTTCTCTTTAGGCATGTGGGCAGCTCACTAAAGCATAGCCTTAATTAAAGTAATTAGATTAGTTTGTCAAAATGTTAAAGATGATACTAGAAAAAATATTTTTAAAAAAATTTAAACAATTAAAAAAAAAACAATGGTTTTCAAAAACTTAGTGAGGTAGCTGACGTTCTTGTTGGTAATTTTTACGAAGAAATAGATTTTAACCAAATATTTTGTGAATTTAAAATATTTTCAATTTACAAATATATGTAGGGGAGAGTTGGACAAAACGGGATAGCTAACGTTATTTGACTCATAACTATTTGACTATGCTATTGATATCTACTTCTTCTTAACTGTAACTTCTTCATTGATCACTTTCTATGTTTAAGTATAGTTACGCCTAAATAGTTTGACGATTAAAAAAGTTTTTTTTTTAATGGCAAACTATCCAGTTTTGTCCACCTGGTCCGGTAAAAAACTGGATGGTTTTTGAATGTGAATAAAAACAATATTGAAGTTAAATATATTGACTTGAAAAATAAAACATTATTCATATAACATTAATATTAAATAAATTTATAGTTTAAAACCGACAAAAATCGCATGAGTATGGCTCACCATCATTCTCTACCCCGGCGCAAGCTTCGTGAGCCCAAAATCGACATTGCTTACACATTACTCAACCATCATCTGATTTTGATTTGGACTACAGTTCCGAGCAATAAATGCAAACTTTGTCTTCGTCTTCATCATCTGAACTGCTATCCCTTTTAATTTTTTTTTTTTTTTTTTTCTTTTTTTGGTTTTGGAACATATTTCTTATTTTTTCCTTCGCCTTTCCAATTTTGTTTTTCTTCCAAATGTAATTTTGGTTTTTTCATGGGCTTTTTACCTATGGACCTCTCCAGTTCTTCTTTATAAGGTATTGAGGTTAACACAGATAGAACTTGTTGTAAGAAAGAGAAGGAGGGGTAATATGTAGTGTTGCCCAAATGCAAGAACAAGACGAGACTTAGACAGTCTTGGCCTTGGTCTTGCGCCAATACACCTGGTCTTGGTCTTGGTCTTGGTATTGCACTCCCGGTCTTGGTCTTGGTCTTGGTCTTGCAGCAAGAGTCTTGCAAGTCTTGCAGTTACCCATTAGCCTATTGCTATTTATTAAACGTTACTAGGGGAGTTTGAAGCCACGATCTAAGCGATCCGTGCCTATGCTCTAACTAACCCAGCTATCTACGATGCCCCACGAAAGTTAATCAAACATGGTTAAAACACAAAAAAAACCAAATTAATGACATAAACTTGACTGTATTTTAAAGAACATTTTCTGTCTAGAAAGGTATTGATAGACCTCCACCATATATGAAATGGAAATCTTAAAAAATATTGGTACGTGGCAAAAATCCACATACAAGTATCAAGGGCACATATTCTTTAGGTGATAAGATAACAAACTATAATCTCCACTTATTAAAGCAACATAAATGTTATTAACAATCTTAGCTCCACTTTTATATAAAAAACTAACTTGAAAAAATAAAGAATGGGTAAGAAAGCAATGATAATCAAAAGAAGTTATTTTAAAGAGATATCTACTTAATTAATACATTTATTTACCAAAATAAAGTAGTAAAAACATTTTTTTAGGAACCAGAATTTTGGTTTTTCAGGAAGAAATATTTGTAATTCTTTTTTGTGAAAAGATATTAGATGCTTCCTTAAACGTGAAGTGTTTCTGTTTTTCATTTTCATTTTAACCTTTCCATGTAGGCACAATTTAAACAAAGCAATTTGGGATGCATGAATTATTTCGAAAACTCATCAAATTTGCTTTTAGGTCTTTTAGATCTATAATTCCAACGCTCACTACTCCGACTAAAACTATTTGAATCTTTGTCCCCCATGTCAAATTGTAAACTTGTCAAATGAAGTTTAGTGATGTCAAAACTATTAAAATGTCCGTTACTTTCAATACCCTAAGTATCTAATAAAAAACCGAGAATTATATATATTGTTACTTCGTTATTCTAAATATTTCGGTATTTTGTTTACACGGCAAGCGACATTATCTGTTATTAATAAACGTTTGAATATTAATCGCGCTCTTTCAGCAAATTTGGTTTAACCGAATGATCTTATCGCACACTCAGCAGAAATAATGCTTAGTCTTAGGCCGATAAGATTTGTTTATTTAGATTCCTCCTAACTAAATTATTATGGGAAAAAAATTGAATTATTAAGTGGGTGTCCGTAATAATAAGTGTTATATTCTTTATTAGCTAAGGTGACATATTTTTAAAAAATTTCGATACGATATTACGTGATATTACTGTCGGCGTAGCAATGCAAGATTATTTTATAATTAGAGGGCGGCTATTCTCAAAATCTGGACAATTAATTTCAGAGTGAAGAAGTCGTATGCTGGAAAGGAATGTACAAAATATTTTATTTTTACATTGTAATTACGACCTCTGAGCACGTGTCAAATATGTTGTTTTTAATGAATATTTTGATTGATGATTTTGATGTATGTTTATGGTATTGTTCGTAATGCGCATAAGTCCAGTTTTTCAAATTTTTATTACATATTTTTTAGCGTCTCATAGAGTCTTTAAGCATATACCCGAACTACAATACTCGCTAAAACGACACTCCGTCCTAACTGCAAGACGCAAGAGTCTCGCAGGCTTAGTCTTGTTCTTGCGTAAATCTTGCAGGGTCAGTCTTGGTCTTGGTCTTGCTAAAATTAGGCGGTCTTGGTCTTGGTCTTGGTCTTGCGAAAACGCAAGAACAAGACCAAGACTGCAAGACCAAGACCGATTTTGGGCAACACTAGTAATATGACAATTTTCCTTATTTTCAAGCTCCTTAGGAGATTTTTGTGATATAAAAGTATCTGATTATAACCAAAGAATAGATGGAGTGAGAAATGAGAAGGAGAGGCAGACCCAGAGCACGATTTAAGGATCAGGTGGAGAAAGACTTGAGAATGTTGGGAGTACGAAACTGGAAAGCCAAGACGAAGAATAGGAGAGACTGAAGACTTATCCTTGATCAGGCCAAGACCCACCATGCGTTGTGGAGCCAATGGTGATGATGATGAAAAGTATCTGAAGGCAATGTATTTGGAGAATTCTCATTTTCTGCATTGCCATCAACTTGGTTTTGTAATAATGGTGGTGTACGAGGTGAAGAGCACCGATTATTTTCTAAAACGGGACCAATCATCGGTTCTTTAGTCTTCAGGCTTTCTAAACCCATTCACAGCGGTTTGGACGCTAGCAGCTTTCATATTATGCGCTTCCGAAAACAGTAACAAGAACACCACGTTCAGCTGAAGATATACACCCAACTTGCCTTTACCCACGCAATGATAAACATTTCGATCTTTTCTTTAGCACAGTCATTATACCCGTTTAGTTAACGTTGTAAATCCGTTAGGGTAGTATTTTATATTTTTCAAGCCCCCAGTAAGCAAGGAACATTATTTTTTTACGGCAGGCCTATTAAAACCCATGGCTCTAGCTAGAGATGTTGGCTCAGGGGCAAAAAGTTTAACGGTTGGATGTCTTTTTAGAAAGCTGTATAACCAGGCTTTACCGGCCATTTTTTTGTCTCTATTAAATGGATTATCTAATCCATTGCGTTAAGCTAACTGAAAAGCCAAACTTCGAAAGTCATGCAAAGTAAAACCAAATAGTCGTGATTCCATTAACAAAATGAGTTCCACCAACTCCTCTCCTTGTTCCGCTGTGAAAACCGGTCTGTGACGCCCTAGTCCTTTCTTTTCTGAATTTTCTCGTTCGAGAGTTTCATTTTTAATTTTTTTTACTCTGACTTCAATAGTTGTTCGAGGTACCCCAAATACTTTAAAAGCATTAAGATAACCCATTCTTCCCCCAAGAACCTCTTCCACTGCTTGGCGCATACTTTCCTCATTCCAAGACTGCCGATCACTTTTTCTTTTATATTTTCCCATATTATATTAACCCTAAAAAAATTAAATTTAATATGCTTGTTAAAAAGTATTTACGTTTTGATTGTATAAAACAGAATAGTATCCTGTTTTACCCAACCACTCGATATCCCATTTTACCTAACTAAACACTGAATAATGTTTTGAAATTTTTCAACAAAAAAACAGTTATCATAGTCACAAATATCGCAAACACACTAATATTACATATAAAAATATAAAAAAAACTCACCGGTATTTATTTTGTTAATTTAAACTTAATAATTCTTAACTAACTACGGATGAAACTAATTAACATAACCTTACTTTTTCAATCTAGCATTTGTCACGAGTCATAGATCAACAATTAATCAGAGCAACCTCCTGCTACATTCAAATAGAAGGTATCTGTAGTGATTAACATCCCCGGTCATTAGATGACGTCTCTTATTTTTAAATTATCGTCGGTATCCCGTTTTACCAGACTATCCTGTTTTAGCCAACTCTCCTCTACACAGATAGAATCCATAAGTTTTTATTGGAAAATTTTATAAAAACATTTGGTCATTTATTCTTTCCATATTTCTAAGGAATATTATTTTACTTGTTTACTACTTTCATTACAATTAATTAATACATTACAATTACCTACTTCACATTAAAATTTATTTATATTATTTTCTAGTTATTAAAATAAACAATAATTAATATACCAGTAATAAATATATATTTCCATTGAAAATATGCACACATATTTAATGCATATTTTCTAAAAGAAATGCATATTTTTGCATAAATTGGTGCATATTTATACCCATATTTTTTACTTTTTTGCATATTTTCTATGTCTATGTACAAGTCTAGTTAATATAACTAAATTATTTGGCGGTTATTGTTTTCCAAATTGACGGTTGATAATTATGAGGGTGATGTTTGTACCTTCAGAGTGATACTCAATTCCGTGAAGCGTTTTGTGAGTTTATATATTATGTGTGTATATTATATATTTATATATTGTGTGTTGTAACTAGAACTTGCTACATTTTGCTGATACCTTTGCTACACATTTGTCATTATTAAGTAAGATGACAGCCGCTTCTTTGATTTTTCTCTTTTTTATGTCTGGTTCTATCATGACTATTGTACTTTTTGTTCAAATTCCCAGGTAGGTAGGTTCAATGTCCCTGTTTTTGATGTATGTTTCATGCTCGTTTAAACCGACGCTCTTGAGGTTTCTCCCATATAAAAATTATTTCATTCACAGGATGTTATATGGATATATATATATATATATATATATATATATATATATATATATATATATATATATATATATATATATATATATATATATATATATGCAGTTTTTTTTTTATTTATTTTGCTTCAACCACTTAGGGTTATTAGCATAAGAAAAATACAAAAGTGATAAAGACATAAATAGGCATATACAAAATATCAATTACATAATAATGTATACAATATATATTTTAATTATTAATGTATTGTATTAAATTTTATTGAAAAGGTTTATAGTTTTCAAGAATTCTATCAAGTCAGCTACGTATTTAGATTCTCCTAAAAGTTCTTTTAATGTTTTTGGAAAGTGATGATATAGTCTTTCCACTGAGTATATTGGACACTCAATCAAAATGTGCTTCACTGTCACTTTACATTCACAAACAAAACACACTGGTTCCTCTTCTTTCTTCAACAAGTATTCATGTGTTGTAGAAGTGTGTCCTAATCTAAGACGTGTTATTAGGACTTGATGTTGTCGCTTTGAAGGCCAGAAGTTCCATGGAAGGATGGAAGATTTTATTTCTATCAATTTAGTGGTGCTTCTATTCCATTGGTTTTGCCAAACATCGTGCAATTTTGATTTTAAGTAAGGTTTTAAATCCAAATGCACCGTTAGATTTTCCACTAATGCTGCTGAATTGGTTACTGCGGACCTAGCTAGACTATCTGCCTTTTCGTTACCATCTATTCCAACGTGTGACGGTACCCAGAGGAACTCTACTGTCAAATTGTTTTGGTATATACGGTATAAAATTAACTTAATCCGCTGCAATGTTGGATGAGAGGGATAGATCTGAGAAATTGATGTCAGACAACTAAGTGAATCAGATATTATAAGAGATTTGGGAAGTTTTTTTTCTAGAATATAGGTTAGGGCCTTATTGATGGCAAATAGTTCTGCTGTGAAAATACTTGTCTTAGGAGACAATTTATAGATGGAATGTTCATGGGATGTCACAAAGCATGCTCCTACTCCATTTATGGTCTTAGATGCGTCCGTGTATATAAAATGGAAATTTTTGTACTGTGTGAGAACATGGAGAAAGTGAGTTTTAAAAAATTTGGTATCACGTTATTTTTGTTATATGCTGTAAGTTTAAGGTTACAAAGCGGAGAGGGAACAACCCAAGGAAAACATAAATTTATTTCACAGATAGGATAAATGGGTGGTAGTTCAATATTAAAATCGAATAAGTATCTATTAGCTCGTTCATAGAAAGGTACAGGACCCCTATTTCTTTTTCGATAGACCTCCTGGAACCTGTTAGCAACAGCATGATAAAGAGCTGGATTTTTTGGGTTAGATTTTATACTCGAGACATACGATAGAGTTAAGTATTTTCTTCTTAGGTTTAAGGGTGGCTCTCCAGCTTCACAGAGTAGACTGTCCACAGGACTGGTGCAATATGCTCCTAGAGCAAGTCTAACGGCTGAACTCTGAAGAGTATCCAAAGTTTTAAGCAATGCTTGGTTTGCGGTGTTATACACAACACATCCGTAGTCCAGTTTTGATCTAATTAAAGCTCTATAAAAATTTATTAGAGTTGGAAAATCTGCTCCCCAATTTTTATGTGATACAGATTTCATAATGTTTAGTCCAGCTTGGCACGATACTCTTAGCGAGTGTATATGACTTGTCCAACTTAATTTTGAGTCCAGTTGCATCCCTAGGAATTTAATTTCTTTTGTATATTCTATAGGAGAATTGTTTAAAAATAGATTTGGGAGCTTTTGTGTATTTGATTTTCGTGAAAAATGTATAGCTTTTGTTTTAGTGTTGGAAAACTGGAGCCCAATATTGTTAGACCACTATTCTATGGACTTAAGAGCTGCAGAAATACGATTATGAGCCGATAATATGTTTTTATTTCTTGCTAGAATTACCAGATCATCAGCATACAAAAAAGTTTTAATTGTGCGATTGCAGTCCGACACAACATTGTTAATAGCAATTAAAAATAGTGCTACGCTTAGATTCGAGCCCTGTGGAATTCCATTTTTCTGTAATTTAGATTCAGACAAATGGTTATTGATTCGAACTTGGAAATATCGTTGCCGTAGAAAGTTTGAAATAAAAGCAAACATGTTACCGTGAATCTTCCAATTGTGGAGTGTGGTTAAAATATCGTAGCGCCATACTGTATCAAAAGCCTTTTTTACATCAAAGAATATGGCTAAACATTCTTGATTACATATAAATGCTTCATGAATTTCTGATTCTAATGATATTAAGTTATCTAATGTTGATCTATTTTTCCTAAATCCACTTTGTTCGGGTATAATAAGATGTTTATGTTCAATATACCACATGAGTCGATTGGCAATGATCTTTTCTAGCAACTTACACATTGCATTCGTGAGAGAGATTGGTCTATAGGATTCTGCTTCAAATTTAGGTTTACCTGGTTTGTGTATTGGAACTATGATTGACGAGTGCCATATGTGTGGGAATACCTTATTCATCTATATAAAATTGAATAGTTGCAATAATAGTTCCTGGCCTACTAGTGGTAGGTTCTGTAGAAAAAGCACAGGTATATTATCTGGTCCTGGACTAGTATTTCTAACGGAGTTAAGAGTTTCAATAAGTTCAGTCAAGCTTATAGGATTGTTTATTGGTGAAGTGTCATTGATTATTGGTATTCCTTTATTTTCTTCAAATCGTTTCTTATTTAAGAATTCTACTGAATAATTTTCATCACTAGAAGCGGTACAATATTGATTTGCCATTATTTCAGATATATTGCATTCGGACGTAAATGTCTTATTGTCTTTTATTAAGTACTTTATAGAGTGTTGTGAATTTTTTCCAGATATACTTCTAATCATGTTCCAGATTTGACCAATTGGAGTAGATCTATTGATTTCTGAAACAAACTTTTGCCATGACTCTTGCTTGCTTTTTTTAATAATAAATCTACATTTAGCTCTTATTCTTTTAAATTCTAAATGATTTTCAGTAGTTTTATATCGTTTATATCTATTAAAAGCCGATTTAGATTCCCTTATTGCCTGTTTGCACGCATCGTTCCACCACGGTACAGGTGAATGTTTTGGATGAAAAGCTGTTTTTCCAATGGATTTATTCGCTGCATCAATGATGACTTTATTGAAAAATAATGTTTTCTCGTTAATATCTTGTTCTGAGTCTAACATTTCTCTAAGATTCATAGCTGATGAAGAAATCAATGTTGAGAACAGTGTCCAGTTGGCTTTATTTAAGGACCATTTGGTGATGTGTGTATTGTGCTTATGGTACAACAGATTGTTAACTAAGATGGGAAAGTGATCACTTCCATATAGATCAGGTAAAGTGTCCCATGATAAACTAGGTTGCAAGTTTGGTTCACAAATTGACAAATCAATTGCTGAAAACTCTCCTGTTGCAGCATTATATCGAGTATTCCTGCCGTCATTAAGTAGATTTAAATTGAGATTATTTAGGATATTTTCTATTTTTCTTCCCATTTTTGTCAATTTTTTTGAGCCCCATAATGAATTATGTGCATTAAAATCTCCCAGTATAATTGGAGGTGTAGGAATCTGACATAAAAGATTAGAAATATCTGCTATACTTGGATCAGAATTAGGTGCGATGTAAAGACTGCAGATGTTAACTTTTAGTGGACCTACTAAGCTTACCGCTACAGCCTCTAGATTTGTTATTAGAGGAATACTGCAATATTCATAGGAATTCTCGATAAAAATTGAAACTCCACCACTGGCATGTTCTTGATTTTGCCTAATTTTAGATACGCTTGTATAATTTCTCAAATTATGAATTTTGTTATTTTTAAAATGAGTTTCTTGTAGACAAATTATAGAAGGTGAATTTTGAGCAATTATTAATTGTAACATTTCTAAACGGGTATAATAACCGTTCAAATTCCACTGTAAAATAGACTTGAACGTGAGCTTATGTAGAAGGTTCTATGGAGGAGTCGCTATCGAGCTGAGGTTTTAGTTGTCGAGTAATTGAATTAATTATTTTAGTACATCGCGATTTCATTTTTTTTTTATATAATGTGAGGATAGATCTCTTTTAACAGATTAAGTAAGCCTAATGTGTCTTCTGTATAAGTTTTAGATAGACTCAATTTATCTGGAGATCCTAAAGCATTTTCAAAAAAATCAGTTAGTTGTTCAAAATTTAATATCGGTGTTATAAGTTTATTAGTAATAAAATCTTTTACGGGTTCCATACTGTTAGCAATAGTCTCAGAATTATCAATAGTTTTGGATTTTTTAAGTTTTTGTATTGGTTTTGTGAAATTTTCTTTAGGTTCTTGTAAAGGTGGGGATAAAATTTCATCAAGGCTGCGCTTAGCTGTGTTTACTTCTTTACTAGGTGTATTAGTTATTTCAAGTGTATCAGTGGTATCTATTGATATGCTATTGATAGGGCATGCTAGTGTTGAGGAAGAGTTTGGGATTGATGTATGAGGTTGTGAAACATTAGGTGTTGTTGATAACTGGGTAGTTGTTATATTTGTATCTGTGCATGTAGTTTGAGAACTTGGGAATGATGTTGAGGGTGATGTTTGGGATGCAGTTAATATTGGTGTAGTTAATGAAGAAGGTATAGTCGAGGATTGTAAGGAAAAGGAATTCGCTGAAGATGCTGATGTGGTCGGGACGTCATGTGGAAGAGTATTAACTACTGTATTTATAGTAGTAGTTGGCACTGTTGTTGTTAAGTTTTGATTTGTACAGGATGGACAATTTGCAACAAAATGGTCAGATTGTTTACAATAGTAACACATCTGTTTTTCTAAAGATAAGAAAATACGATAAGATGTTTGTTCGTGGTTTATGACAATTGAGGGAGGAATTAATGTAGCTTCTAAAGGAGAGATAAATGTATATCTTCGAAAGCTCAGTATATGTCTATATTCTGTGTTTGTTGTACCTATTCGTAAAAAATTAATTGGAGTTAATAAATTGAGGCCTAACTTTTTAAGTTCAGATTCTATGAAAGTGTGAGGAATACTAGGGCAAACATTAGAGATCAGTAATCTTTCATTTGGTGTAATTAAGCGTCGAGCATAAATTATTTGTTGATTGATGGTTATTCTTCCGTTGTCAGCATTCATGACAGTTTCTACTAATTCTTCACTAGCTAGGTAAATACAAATACGGTGATTTGAAATTCGTGATGAAAAAATAATATATTTTGGTTCTATAATTTTTCCCAGTGCAAGTAGATATTCCTCAAGTTTGACGTTTTCCAGAGCATTATATAAAATAGCTTGTTTCTTGGATGGGAATTTTGGAGTTGAATTGATTAACGCTGCAGAATATGAAGAAGTTTTATGTGATGTCAATAACATTTGGGGCCTCGACGCCCCTGGACTATTAACATCATCCATTTTCGTTTTTTAATGACATCAGGTAATATAAACAATATGAACTTGTTGTGAAGTAAGTATCTAATTAGATTAAAATTACTTACAGATTTTCTCCAATAAGTTCACTAATTTTTATTTATAATAACACAACACTTTAATTATTAAGTGGATATAAATAAAAGCACAAAAACTAGGTGCGATTAGACTGGTAATTAAATACGTCCAACCTCGCCAAAGGTTCAAATCGTTCTCCCATATATGCAGTTCTTTGATTTGTTTTGTGTGTTATTAGGTTTATTTGTTGGCAGAATAGGTCTCAGTGTATTGGTTGTTTTGAATGTTACAAGCAGTACATGAAATCGGCAAAGTACCCCCTGAACAATATTGTTGGGCCTTATTTTAACAAAATAATGCGGCTTAGGTTGTTTTCCGATATAGAGTTCCATATTTAGCAAGTACATTTTAGAATTACCAATCGCAAAAATTTAAACTCCATATTTATTGGGTTTATTTTGAATGCATTGTATAAAAGCACAATTTCCTTTAAATCCTAGTAAATGTTTATCGATTGTAGCTTACTGACTAATTGTCTCAGAAAAATAATACTGTTCTTTAAACATTATCAACCAAATCATTTCAATACCCGTACCATTTCGATTCCAAACGTCTTTATAATTAAGACGACTACGTAGTAATGTACCTACCAGTTAAATATAGTAGACCTAAATAATGCCTTTATTTCAATAATTTCAGTGCACTTTGCATTGCTATATCTTGAAAATTGTTCATCTCTAGACTGAATCATATTATTTGTTTTCTTTACAACTATTTCTAATACATAGGATGCTAAAAATAAGTTCCATCATTCCAGTACCGTATTTGCCTTCTTAGCATACGGTCTAACACCAGGAGGTCTAGTAATAATATTCCAACGTTTTGTTCTGGCATTTTTCAGTCACATGTTTGTTCTGTATAGTCTTTTCATCTTTTCTAACAAATGATCGAACACTAAATATTCTTCCTGGATATTGAAAATCTTCATTTTCAAATGTTTCCCCATCTTTCTCAATATCGTTATTTTCAAATCTCTGCTTAACATTATTTTCTTTTATTTGAGGGTTATCTGCAACAACTTTTTTAAAAAGTTGGAAAAAAATCCTGCTTCTTTTCATAATTTACGTGAAATGGTGATTTAATTTTCCATTGAAGATATGTTTTACCGGAACTATCAGATTCTGTAATAGATTAAATAAAGAAAAATATCACCACTTGCTACAAAATTTCTCAAGGTCACAGAACAACTTACAGTCGAAAGGTACAAATCACGATAACCACATGTGTCACCCTGCCACAAAATTAAAAAAAAATAAAAACAGATCGGATCTGACAGACCGGAAGTAAATACTGTAAGGTTAAGAAACTAGACTCCTCGGACAGTAGAATGAGCTCACACTTTGCTGTGAGCTTCTAAATAGGCTTAGAGTACCTTGGTACTCTAAGCCTATTTCATACGTGCCCAATACTGGATTATCGCAAGCTCAGGCTTAGGACTTAAGGGTTTTACAAATAGTGTATTTAACGGTCAGTAAGCTTAACACCAAAATATGAAACGGTTCATCATTCAATCTTAGATTGTTCACTGTTGAATATAGTTTCCCTCATAATTTTCCATATGCTTCCATCTTGTGCCTTTTGCATCCAATTCCTATAACAACGTTTTAGATCATAAGTCCAACGTGTTCGTGGACGACCTCTGCCTTAGTAGGCATCATCTCTTGGTCTTCATTTCAGTATCTGCTTTGTCCATCAGTTATCTATCATTCGAGCCGCGTAGACCTGCCCAGTTTCATTTCAGTGTTGCTATTCTCTCTACAGCATCAGCGACTCCTGGTCTTCTTCATAGCTGGCAGTTTGGGATCTTGTCTTGCAGTGAAACGCACAACTTATCACATTCCTTCGCTTCTTGAGTCACACGGATCTTTTCCACTGTTCTCGTTGTCATAGTCAACGTTTCTGCTTCGTAAGTCAACACTGACATAACACACTGATTGATATGTCAGACGATTTGAAAATGTGGTTCAACTTGCCGAAGGCTGTCCAAGTCAGTCTTATACGACGGAGAAGCTCAATGGTTTGGTTATCTTTTTCTATGCAAATTTCGTGACCTGGGTATTTATAGGCCATTACTTAGTCTATGGATCTTGTTCCTACGCATATATATTTCCAGACTACAAGATTGTCATTATCTGGATGTAACATATATTTATTTTTAATCTCCCTTTTAGCGAGGAAAGGTAGAGCTAATTTAAAAGTTCTTTTGCCTCATCTATCCTATGAGCTATTAGCACAATATCATCTGCAAACCTCAGGTGGATAAGTTTTTCTCCATTTATGTTTATGCCCTTGTCAATTAGTTTTGTCCTTTTAAGCATATATTCCCAAAGCGTAGTCAACTGTTTCGATGAAATGGTGTCACCCTGAGGTACTCTATGTTGTATCGAGACAGTTACTTAAATCAATCTTATTTTTTGTTCTTTGATTTGGACTCTTTCATGTCCACTTATGTTGGGGATTCGTTCTAAAGAATGAGTACATCACAAAGAAATTCTCCTGATATAAGAAGTCAAGAATCCTGTTACGTCTATAATTTTTCTTATCAAATCCAAAGTTTCTCATAGTAGATTCTGCCTCATTTTGTTTGAATTAAAATTTGGCGTTGAAATTTCCAACTATTATTGTATAATGGATTTTTGAAGTTTGTGTAACTGTTCTAATATCTTCATAAAATTGGTCAGCTTCCTCATCTAAGTAGGTTGTAATTGACCGACTTAAATAAACAATCCCTACAGCACAGAAATAACAAACGAAGAAGTAACTATGGCCATTAAGCGGATTAAAGATGGAAAATCACCAGGACCTGATAAGGTGAAAGGTAAAATTTTAAAGCTAATATAGAGGCACGCCAAATTACAGCTCTTACGAAGCTATTCAACAACATCTACGAGATTAGTTACTTACCAAAAGACTGGCTGCTATCAATATTCATTCCACTTCCTAAAAAAGCCAACGCTAGAAAATGTAAAGAACATAGATTAATTAGTTTGATGAGCCATGTACTTAAAGTACTCGTTACTATCATTCACTGGCGCATATACACCAAATTAGAAGAACACCTGAGTGAAGTTCGATTTGGATTCGGTGCAGGACTCGGAACGAGAGAAGCACTTTTTAGTTTGCAAGTTTCAATACAGAGAGCCAGGGATGTCAACTGCGATATGTATGCATGTTTCATTTATTTCTAGTAGGCATTTGATAAACTCCCACATGGGAAACTAATCGATATCCTAAAAACATCAGGACTCCATGGTAAGGATATAAGACTGATCTCAAACTTATATCTCCAACATAAAGCAACAGTACGATTAGAAAATGAGCTGTCCGAGATCTTCACAGTCGAAAAAGGAGTTCGACAGGGTTGCCTATTGTCACCGGCATTATTTAACATATACTCTGAAAACATCTTCAGAGATGCCTTGGACGAATCAGAAGATGGTATTGCTGTAAATGGCTAACTTATAAACAATATTAGATATGCAGACGATACAGTGTTCCTGCAGATAGTGCGCAGGGGCTTCAAAGAATGATGGATAACGTTGTAGAAGCATGTAACAAATACGGCCTAAAACTAAATTGCAAGAAGACAAAAATATTGATCATTAGTTAGAACACCAACATAAATGCCCAAATTACAATAGACGATACACCGTTAGAAAGAGTGGAAAAAATATGCTATTTGGGCTGCAATATTAAGAATACTTGAAATCACAGCTACGAAATAAAAACTCGATTAAAAAAGCCAGAAGCTCTTTCAACAGCTTTAGGAAGATTCCCTGCAACTTATCTTTAAGTATCAATATACGCATAAAATTCTTAGATGTTACGTCTTTAGTGTTCACTATGAAGTAGAAAGCTGGAGCCTTACAGAAGATGCCATAAAACGATTACAGGCATTTGAAATATGGTGCTACCGACGTATGTTGAGGGTCTCATTATATATACCACACAAGTAACATAACTATTCTCCAGAAGCTAAGAAAAGACAAAGAAATTATTAACACCATCCTCCTCCTCCTAAGCGCCTTCTCTGTTGAGTTTGGCGATCAATATGGCAAATTTCTCTCTGATCTGAGCTTGATGAATTAATTCATTTTCTCTTGTGTGGGTCCAATCTCTAATGCTTAGTAGCCAAGATTTTTTTTCGTCCTATGCCCCTTTTACCTTAAATATTACCTGGAGCTGCTCAAATTCCCTATGGCGCATTATGTGTCCTAGATATGACGTCTTTCCAATTTTGATAATATTGACTAGATGAGAGCGTATGTTCATTACTCTCAGTACTTCTTCATTCGTAGTTCTGCTGGTCCAGCTTATTCTTAGCATTCGGCGGTACATCCACATTTCAAATGAATTTAATTTGTTGACGTCATACTGTTTTAATGTCAGGTCTCACAGCCATATAGTAATAGAGACCACACATAACACTTTAGTATTCTCAATCTTATTGAGACTAATAGCTTGGGGTTACAGAGCATTTTATGCATATTCATGAAACCAGATCTTGCTATTTCAATGCACCTTCTAATTTCTTTTGAGTGGTCTAGTTGACTATTTAGTTCTCTGCCCAGGTATATGTGTCCTCCGGAGGCGTGACAGCCGTGCCGGAGGCATCAAGGAATTTGGATATCGGTCAAAATACTTGGGAATTCCAAGGTTGGCCAAATCCAAATTTCTAATTGATTCGATGCAGGGAAATTCCACTTTCGCTACGTAAAACAAAGGATTTGTTTTACATAAAAGCAGGTAGATTTTCTCTTATCAGTCAGTCGAGCTTGCCTCTTCTACTGTAGACCTAGTCGGTGCTATTATTGTTCCTACTAAGTTATTGTTTTATTTCTGATTTTTTTATATACCATTTTATTTTAGCATTATTGTATATTCAGACCTTTTCAGGTTAGAATAATACAGTGATCTATATTTGTTCATGTACTGATTGTTTGATATTTTATTTGAATATTTTGATTGTTTATTTTTCTTGTATTTTGTGTCTAAGTTGTTCTTCCGTAAGTTAAGAACACTTAGAAATATTTATCTTGCTTTTTCTATTTTATATTTTGATTTGTACTTTGTCTAAGTAGTTCTTTCTATAATATCTAGAATAGTAGTTCTTCTAGAATATTTGACTTGTTATTTTAATTGTGCGTCTAAGCCGTTCTTTTCCGGTAAGTCAAAAGAACACTTAAAAATATTTTCATAATCATTGTTGCATTATTATTTCCGATATTTTATCTAAGATATTTTCTTCCTTAAGTTCAGAAAATACTTAATATATTTGTCTCTTTCATTTTCTATTTTATGCTAAGTTGTCTCTTCCGTAAGTCAAAAAACACTTAGCAATATTTCCACATCTTCTCTGTATTTGATTTTTCGTATTTGTAAGTCGTTTCTTCCGTAAGACAAGAAACACTTATTAATATTTCTGCACTTTTCTATTCTTTTATCTTGTGTATTTTACTTTACATTCTAAGTTGTTTCTTCCGTAAGTTAAGAAACACTTAGAAACATTTTCTTTGCATTGTACTTTTATACCATTTTATTGTTCTGGTTTACTAAGTTATTCCTTCCGTAAGTCAAGGAATACTTAGACTATTTTACCTGTTCTGTTTTCTATTTTTGATCTGTTATTTTGTAACTGCTCCTTGGAACTGTTACCTATAACAGATACTTGTCACGGTAACCGTTATTTTATACCAGTAGCAGTATTAAACCATTTTATTAGTGACAAGCAAAGATGGTCAACACCCGGTCTAATTCCGAGGACAGGAAGAAGTCCGCAGAGCCGGCGATGGGTCCTACAGGCCCAAATGCCCCCTCTCGGCAACATATGAAGCTTTGGGAACTCTGAAGGGTGATAGCATTTATTTGTATGTTGGGTGTAACTTGTTCATGGGGGTTTTTGTGGAATACCAGAATTTTGGTTTTGGAAAGTTAATGTCCAAGCCCAGCCTGTAACTTTCTTCTGATAATATGTTCATCAATATTTTTAGTTGGTCTTCTGTTTCTGCTAGTACTACGGTGTCATCGGCATATCTTATATTGTTAATGATAATTCCATTGGCTCTGGCACCTTCAGGGCGATCTTCAAGAGAAGCTTATTGTATATGTTCGGCATATACAATAAATAATATGGAGGATAAAATGCACCCTTGACGCACTCCTCGTTTTATGTAGATGTACTTGGTGTTTCCGTTCTCTGTTCGAACGCATATTGTGTGGTTCCAGTATGTATTACTTATGATAGCTATGTCGTGTCCGTCTAACCCTACTTATTTTAGCACCTCTATTAATTTTCCGTGTTTGATGCGGTCGAAGGCCTTTCTATACTCGACAAAGCACACATACTGCCGTTTTTAAACCTTAAGATACCTTTCTGCCATCAGTGTCAATCCCATAATTGCTTCTCTAGTGCCTGTACCCTTCCTAAAATCATATTGAGAACGACTCAGGTATTCTTCACACTTTTTATGAATTCGGTTATAAATTATTCGCATAAAAATCTTAGCGGCACGACTCACTAGGGAAACAGTTCGATGGTCTTCACATTTCCTTGCTTTTTGTTTTTTAGGAAGAGCTATATATGTGGATTTTAGCCAGTCATGCGGTATTATGCCATGTTCATATATAATGTTGCAGAGGTATGTTAATTTCATGACAGCATTATCACTTAGGTGTTTAAAATGTTCGGCTGTTATTAGGTCTTCACCGGGTGCCTTGTTGGTCTTTGCGTATTTTATTGCCTGCAAAACTTCTTCGGTGAGAATGTTTAATTTTTCATCTGTATCTATTTGTGGGGGCTCTTCTGTTCTCTGATCACCAAATAAATCTTTAAGATATTGCTCCCTTATTTCTTTCTGTTTTTCAGAGTCTAATTCTATTTAGTTTTTCTTGTTTGTTACACTCGATAAGTGTTTGGGATTCCATATTCAGCTACTTCTTTAACCTTTCTGTGTAGTTCTTATCTTCATGCTTCAATTGCAAATCTTCTACCTCTTTACATTTTTCTTTCATCTACTCTTCCTTAGCTACATCAATTTTTCCCTGTTCGACTACTACAGTTAATGCTACAATGCAAGATTGAGGGTAAGAGAGTCCCTGGATGTGGACATAAATCCTGGTTAGCCAATCTTAGGGAGTGGACTGGTCTAACATCAACTGATCTATTTCGAGTTGCTGTAAATAGAATAAGATGGGTCAATGTGGTCACCAACATCTCTAGAAGATAGGCACATTTAGAAGAAGATTTTGGATTAAATTAGTTAATAAGATAGATGGACTCTGGAACATACACTTTTTGTTGTAATTATGTTTGGTGTCCATTTTTTATGGATTACTCTTCCGACAGATGACTATTCATTTCCTCTGAAATGCAACATATTTAGTCACTTAGGTATTATTTGGTTTTCTCTTCGACTGCTATCTTCACTTATACCGACTATATCCCATTTTATCTCTTTTAGTTTTTTCTCCATTTCTAACATCATTGCTTCTGTTAATAGAGTTTGTACATTATAGACACATATATGCATTTGTCGTTTATGATGGCCTGATCTCTTCCGGTGATTCTTAGCATTAGTACCCTCTGCTCCAACTCTGTTCTGACGGCCACATTGGTCAGGGAAATTGAAACAGTCAGGACTGATATCCGTACACTTGATGTATCCATTATAAGGGGAAAATTGGCCTTCAAACTCCGCACTGGCCAAGTGGGTTGGCGAGTTTTAGAATGTGTAGTAGAAGGAAATATAGTGACCCGTCTGCCCTTGGAAACTTAATAACCATTCGGGATCAGAAAAAACAAGAGTTAGCCAAGAGAGGTTGATTAGAAAGAATAAATATAAAGGCATTTGCTTATCGTGAAAACTAACAAACTTTTAAGTGGCATGAAGGAGAAAATCACGGATATTGGCCTGATAATATTACATATTTAGGCTATAATTAACACCCTTAGGACACCAGTAGCTCTTGTGCCAAATTTTTTAAAAATAGAATCAATACTCCTCTATCAATTCGTAAAATGGCATAAGGGAAAATTTTTTTCAAAACTAGATTTTCTTTACAAGAAAATTAAATTTTCACGTAAATTTCCACACAGTTTTCACATATTTTACTCTAATTGATTTCCTCTTTAAGTGCTCTCATTAGTAATAAAATTCTGGTTAATCTTCGTCGGAAATACGACGGTCTAAAAGGTAAAACCCTGTAGCCAGATGAAAACCTTAGAAAAGTGTGGATAGTGTATAGAAAAACAAGAGCAGGTTTTTGATAGCGTAAAATAAATTATTTTTAATATGAGGAAATAATGTGGATATGTTAAAAAAATAATTCGTTTGATATAGTTTCTGTTACAAATTGTGGCAGTACCACCCGTATTTGAACTATTACGCGTTAACGCGAAGTTCAACAAGTTTTTAAACATGCATCTTATCTCTCATTATCTTCTTAATTTTATCACACATTTTTCTGACACTCTATTCATTAGCGGCAAATAATAATTAAATATTCAAGGTTAAATGAACATCCAAGTTTACGAGCTAAGGAATTGAAGTCGCTGCACAAATACATCGAAGTTGTTGCGGCGTGCGGTACGACCACAAGCGAAATGGCCCATTATTGGATTGAAGAAAATATAATCAAAACCGAAGATGTCAACTATAATTTCGACGGACTGGGTGGTATTGGACATGTGTTTTTTGAAAAGATGAAATTGCATGGAGCCAAAATTGCACAGGTAAATATATATTCTTACTATACACATGTATCTACCCAGGTATAAAAAACAAAAGATGTAATTATCGCGACATTGTATAAACTATTAACCGGCAAATGTAAATGCGCGTAATTATATGAGCATTTTTAGTAAACATACTGTAAAATCGGGTGACTTTGTCCAACTTTTAAAATTTTTACGTAAAACTCACATTGTTTTTTTTTGAGTTTAGTTTCATTTTTGAATGGACCATACACACTCTTAATGATTTTAGAGGCAGCATTTCCATTGACAATTTCTAAATCCTCAAACTAATACTTTTCTTACAGTCAAATTAATTCTTTTGCATTGTGTTTTTGGTTAAATAGAAATTAAAAGTGAAACTGGAACAAACCATGAAGTGGAAATATCCAGGAGTGGCTAGTATACCTGTTGAATACAAAGCACGTGGTGTTCGTGTGTATTAAGGTATAAAAAAATTGCTTATTACAAGCTTAAATTTTTATTTTAAGAAGATCTTTTCGGAATTAAATCATTCCATCATCAGTTAACTAAAAGAGAGAGTAAAAATACCAATATTAAAAAACACAAGTTAAAATTTAAATATATAGAAATAACACGTTGGTTTTTTACTACTTACATAAAAAGTTGTTAAAAAACATTGTATGGCCACTTAAAAAAACTTTCGAAGGACATCCGTATTAAAATATAATCCTCATGGTTTTATCAAGGTAAATGCAATAGACTTAACTTATTGATTATTAAAAACTGAAGATGGGGGCATCTTACCTGTAGCTAACGCTGGTTCCGTTACGTTGATGATTGCTTAGTTTTCATTAGAGGTAACTCAAATACAGCTTTTTCCTTATTAAACACTATCAATAATATTCACCCCAATATCAAATTCACTATGGAATTAGAATCTAACTTCTCCATCAATTTTTTAGACCTTTCCATTAATAGAATTAATAATGTCTTTGATTATAGCATCTACAGAAAACCCACACAAACAGATCATGTCATAAATTTCAATTCTAACCATCCCATTTCACACAAATTATCTGCATTCAACAGTTTCATTCATCGTTTAGAAACCATTCCATTATCCAACACTAACTACATCCAAGAACTAAACATAATCAAACAGATTGCTTTCAATAATGGCTACAACCCAGATATCATCCATAAACTCATTTATAAAAAGAAACGTAAATTGCTTCAACAATCAGCTTACCATAACATTACTTCAGATTCCCCATCTTACTTCTCATTACCATTTCACTGTCCAACACTTTCCGAATCAATCAAAAACACTATCCTGAATTCTGTTGAAAATATTAAGATTTCCTTTAAAGTTAACAATAAATTGAGTAGATCATTATGCAATAGTAAGGACTCTATTGACTTCAGCAAACGCAGTGGGGTTTATAAACTTCAATGTTCTGACTGTGATGCCACTTATATTGGTAGAACTTGTAGATCTCTAGTAACCAGGGCCATAGAACATTCTAAGTTAGATAACACTTCTTCTTTCTCCCATCATCTCAAATATCACAATCACACAATCAAGGTACCAGATGATATTTCTCTTCTTCATAACATCCCAGGTAGAGATTATCTCAAACTTGACCTTTTTGAGGATTTGGAAATAGTCAAGGAAAAGAAAAACAGTCCCAATTGTGTTAATCGTCACACCAGCATCAATAGAGACTTTGTTCCACTTCATCGACAATTATTTTCCTGATCTAACTTTCTTTCTGTTAACTACACATCCAGTTTTACTTACTTATACATTTCTTTCTATTTTCCCATAGCTTAATATCACCTTATATAATCCGCCATACTTAACTCTATTCTTGCCACCATTAATACACTAACATCCTTTTTCCAATATCCCATTTCCCATCCTTTCCAATAACTGCCATCTGACTAATCACACAGGTTTTCTTATAAATACTCACACTACATCTATCAATCTCTTATCATAATCAGTTTCAGTATCCCCAGCTTACATCTTTACATTCATCTCCTACTTACTTTTCTTTCTCTTTCTTTTATTTCTTTTTCCTCGATTCATCTTCCACACATTTCAAACCAACTTTTATCTATATCTACTCCATACAAGGAAACAATTAGGTAATAACATTCTCTTTACCGCTTCCAAATGATTTATTAATTTCAACTACCTAACTTAAATTTTGCCTTACCCTGGTATACCAAATTTATTTTACATCACAGTCACTCATTGTTTTACATTCTACCACCTCTTTAAAATACCAAAAATTGCTATTGATTTTACTACACATAAAACACAATACTTCACTAAAAACTGCCTATTCACAAACTTAAGCACAATGACTTTTGCTCCTACTACATCATTCCACTTGACATTGATGGGTACTAACTGATTTTTCATACCATCTTTATATCAGTTGGCCCAAGACTCCGGAACAGATCAGAGGTAATGTGGGTCGAGAAAACTTCACCAGCTACAGGGGGTCATGTAAGATGCCCCCATCTTCAGTTTTTAATAATCAATAAGTTAAGTCTATTGCATTTACCTTGATAAAACCATGAGGATTATATTTTAATACGGATGTCCTTCGAAAGTTTTTTTAAGTGGCCATACAATGTTTTTTAACAACTTTTTATGTAAGTAGTAAAAAACCAACGTGTTATTTCTATATATTTAAATTTTAACTTGTGTTTTTTAATATTGGTATTTTTACTCTCTCTTTTAGTTAACTGATGATGGAATGATTTAATTCCGAAAAGATCTTCTTAAAATAAAAATTTAAGCTTGTAATAAGCAATTTTTTTATACCTTAATACACACGAACACCACGTGCTTTGTAAATAGAAATTATTTGGTAATAATCGCTAATCATTCCTGTTATTTTGAATTGGAGATTGGTTTTGTAATTGAGAATTCGTTGTAAAACTTTTTCGTTGTTATCTGTGACAATCCTGCATTTCCAAAATCTACTTTAT
The DNA here is from genome assembly GCF_040954645.1 of Diabrotica undecimpunctata. Taxonomy (NCBI): domain Eukaryota; kingdom Metazoa; phylum Arthropoda; class Insecta; order Coleoptera; family Chrysomelidae; genus Diabrotica; species Diabrotica undecimpunctata. The sequence goes on along the minus strand of NC_092811.1, from coordinate 86,537,442 downwards.
AGATTCTTGTCAACAATGAAGCAAAGCGGTATTCAAATAGTTAAGCATTAAACCAATCGTATTTTGACTTGTTATAGCATGAACCAATTATAAATTTACCCAGGTTGGCCATAATTTGTCAGGTCTTATAATAGTATATGATATATAACAAAAGTGGCACAAGAGACTTGCTGGTATTTAACACCATTTCGGTTTAATTTGTAATTCACTTTGTCAAAATATTTTTCTTCTTCGATGGTCACTTAAATTTACTTTATCGTAATTTCAAATATAACTCTGAGGAGTGTTCCTTTGTTTATCTTGGCGTTTGATCTCTTTAATTGCTTTAGTTGCTTGAAAATCGGCGTATTTATGATGTTTCACGGTATAAATAACTATTGACTAAATATTCTAAGATTAGTAAGAGCAATTTGGATTTAGTAAAGAGCAGGGCAAATGCTGTTTAGTCTTTATTATATTATTTATTGTACCGACTGGAATATTAAAGGGTTCTTCTTCTTCTGGTTCCTATCCGTTTCGGATGTTGGAAATCATATTGGCAATCATGACCTGGCTCGCTGCGGCTTAAAACAGCTCCGTTGAGGTTTTCTTAAACCATGTTCTTAAATTCCGCAGCCATGATATTCTCCTTCTACCGGGTCCTCGCTTACCTTTGACTTTACGTTACAATATAGACTGCAGCAGGGAGTAACTTCCTTGTTCGTGATCCTTGCTGTCCATGATATTCTCAGCATTCTTCTATAAAGCCACATCTCAAATGCTTCAAGTTTTTTAATAGTGGTGTCTGTAAGCGTCCATGCCTCCGCCCCGTACAACAACACAGAGAAAACATAGCATCTCAAATGTCTCATTTTTGTATCTAGGGATATGTTGTGACTTTTGAAGATGGCGCTCATTTTGTTAAAGACCGTTCTTGCCTTTCCTATGCGGCACTTTATTTCCTATACATTGCTCCACTGTTCGTTTATAATAGTTCCCAGGTAGCAATACTGTTTTACTCGCTCTATCTGTGTCCCATTAATGTATAGATGAGCCCCATTTACATTCTCCTTGCTGATAATTATTTGTTTCGTTTTGTAGGTATTAATGTTTAGTCCGTACTGTTGACTTTACTCGTTTATTCTGTCCATTAGCCTCTTAAAGGGTATTGCAGCTTTTCTTTGCTATAACCTGCCATTTCCAAACTGCTTCTACGCGTTTGTGTCTTTAAGGCATATTTTATCTAAAAAGAATTGCAGTTATCGAAACCATAAATCCAAAACATAAAATCAGTTCTTAAGTTTCTATCCAGAGGAATTTATCATTTATACAGGGTGTCCCCGAAAATAGTGCGTTCTTTTAAGGTATAGATATAATACACAATTTAGAACAAAAAAGTTCTATAGCAATTTTTCCAAAGTTAACCGTTTCCAAAAAAAAATTACAATGTTTTTCATATACGTGAATTTTTATTACCAGAAAATTAAATAATCTGGCAACGTTGTACACAGTGAAAGTGCTTTTGAATAAAAACTCGTTTGTGACTTAGGGAATTTAACATAATATAACCCTTGTTTATTTACTACTTACTTATTATTTACTTACTGTAAAATAATTATGTCTTGCTTTAATAATATGGCATTTGATATTATCTGAATTAAGATTTTGGATTAAAGCTCGAAGTTTTAAATGAATTATTATTTTTAGTTAAGTAAGTAAGTTCTGTGGTTTAAGTCCTAAATGTAATTATTGCAACCTAATTATATGTAATGTTTTCTAAAATGTATTAAAATATTGGATAATTTTAAACGAATTGTTAAAATGTCAATTATCTAGAATAAAAAACACTTTATCTTTTAACCGAACTAGTTTTATGTATTTATTAAGCTTTAAAGGTGTTTAATTCTGGGGCTTTAACTGAATGACATAGTTTATATATATATATATATATATATATATATATATATATATATATATATATATATATATATATATATATATATATATATATATATATATATATATATATATATATATATATATATATATAGTTCAGCTCAACAGGCCTCAAAGGCCTAAGGCTTCAACGGTTTTCTTTCTATCTTGTGCTAAGTTTTTCCAATCTTGTACCCGCAGCGACTTCAGATCTTCTTTTGCCGACTCCAGCCATTTTCTTCGGGGGCGGCCTTTTTTTGTACCAGCCTCCGTGTTTATTAATTTATTGGGAACTCTTCCTTCCTTCATTCTTGCTATATGTCCGAGCCATCTTAATCTTTGAATTTTAGCGAGTCTTGTTATTTTTGGTTGCCCATATATTTGCATTATTTCTTCATTCGTTCATCTTCGCCAGATGTTCCCCTCTTTTACACCTCCGTATATCCTTCTAAGAATTTTTCGTTCCCATCTATCTAATTTTACTTCCATATCTTTATTTTGTGTCCAGGTCTCGCTAGCATAGAGTACTGTAGGTCGGATAACTGTTGTATATATTCGTTTTTTTGCTGTTCTGGATATTATCTTCGACCTCAGTATCTTAGTCAGGCTCCCAGCACTCTTACTACCTTTGGCCATTCTTTTTATGATTTCTTGGTTCTCTTCGTTCCTATTTGTTAGTGTCACTCCCAAGTAATCTACTTGGCTAACAACTTCAAAGTTATATTCTTTACTTGGGCTTTGTATCTTAAAGGACTGTCCTAGATGATTTTCGTTTCCCCTCATCACCATATATTTTGTTTTTTCTTCGTTTATTTCTAAACCATATTCCCTGGCTATTCTCTCTATTCTAGTAAAGATTTCTCTTAATTCTGCAGGTCTCCTTGTTATTAAGGTAACATCATCTGCATATGCTACGCATTGATGCCTGTGATGATATATTGTGCCTCTAGTGTAGATGTTACATTCTCGTAAAATCTTCTCTAAGATCAAATTGAAAAAATCTGTTGATAACGGGTCACCTTGTCGCAGACCTCTGTTGGTGATAAAGCTATCCGAAACCCGTCCTTCTAACATGACTTTACTTTTAGTATTATTGAGTATGCATTTAGTCAGTCTTACTACTTTTGGTGGAAATTTAAAATATTCTAGTGCTTCATATACTTTATTTCTTTTTATAGTATCATATGCCTGTCTAAAATCAATAAACAGCATGTATAATGTTAGGTTGAATTCTATAAGAGCTATGACCTATGACATATGAGCTAGCTAAAATTTGTGTCATTGTAAAAATTTGGTCTATTACCGATCTGTTTGCTCTGAAACCTGCTTGATATTCACCTAGACAATTTTCAACTTTTGTTTTAATTTTATTTCTTATTGATATGGCCAGAATCTTATACACTGTATCTTGTAGAGCTTTTCCCCTGTAATTTTTACATTCTGTAACGTCTCCTTTTTATGCACTGGACATAAGATTGCTTCTTTCCACTGATTGAATATTTTTTTTTTTTGATCCACACTTCGCGTATTAACTCATCGATTTCTTCTTGCACCATTTCGCCACCTTCTTTTAGAAACTTAGCAATGATACCATTTTCACCAGGTGCTTTGTTGTTATTTAAGTTTTTTATGATCTCTATAATTTCTTCCTTGGTAGGTACTTCTTCATTTACATCTGGGTCCCTTACTTCTTCATGCTGTAGTTGCGTTTGTTCTCTTTCATCTTGGTCGTCCGTACATAATATGTTCTCGAAATAATTGGCCCACCTTCTTAATTTTTCATCTGTTCCACCTAACAGATTCCCCTCTTCATCTGACATAGTTTACAGTGGAAATTAAATACAACAGACAACGTTTAATAATTTTTATTTATTTTTTTACACCATGCTCGGAATATCAGTAATTTGTTTACTTGTGAACTAAAATTAAATTAGATACTTGTACTTACTTGACAATGATTGTTATAATAAATGTTTAAAGTGAACTCCACTTGGGCGAATACATGCATTGATAAGACGATTCCAATTAAAGAGGTCAGTGCAAAAAGTGGCTAAGTCACATTTTTATATTTCTGAATTATAGGTGTTTGAAAGTTTTAAATGGTTCCCCCATCTAGATTTTTAAAAACTAACATGTGTGATTTTTTTTGTAAACAAAGTATACCTTTAATCTATATACTAAACGCGACAACATAATTATAAATGTATTTATTTATGAGAAAAAAATATGTTAAATATGGACTTAACTACTTTTTGTGAAAAAAAAAATCTAAAAATTAAAAACTGGAATTATGACAAAAACATATTTCTGAAAATCTTAAGTGTATTTTAAATTTTAGTCATATATATATATATATATATATATATATATATATATATATATATATATATATATCAACATCACTTTCGATATGTTCCTCTTTATTCCCAGTGACATGACGACTAGCGGTAGTCGCATTTTCGACAACAAAAAGAGTTCTCTTATAGAATTCAATATTCCCTAAAGTAATTGGTTTGACAAGTTTTTTAACAGCTTCAAACTTTTTGGGTTTTATTTTTAAGTATGTTACCATATGAAGGACTGCTGGAAATTTTTCTATTCATACCTACTTTATAAAGGGTCATGTTGCTACATATTCCTACCATAGACTCTCTGGTTTGAATGGGTTTAACGCTTTCAAATTTGACGAATCTAGTTTTGGAAATATCCGTTACGGAAGTCTTGACATATGGCATCACCCATTGTTTATAATCTCTTACTTTAAGTATTCTGTCACCTGGAGCTTGATCTCCGCTTGATCTCAGACTGTGTTGAATGAATTATTTTTTCTACATGTCTTAATCAGCTCAACGCATGTCTCGGGATTGTCAATCACTTCCAGTTTCAGTCTTTTCTTCTCAATGGCGCCAAAGTCTCTATCCACTGGCATCATAGAGTGTCCTGGAATCGGATACCATATTTCAATATTTTTAAAAATATTTCTTTTGCATAACTGGTCTAGGTAAGTAAAAAGAATTCGATTTTTGTTTTGGCTAAATGCGTTGTCACAGAAAATTGTTAACTTTGTGTGCAGCGAATCTTTGTGTTTCTTAATATAATCATTCAAGCAGGTTATAACCTCATTCAGCCTTTTCTGGGCAGCATTTTCCGTGAAAGTGTACATTGATGTTTTACATGTTTTTAGATTGTAAATTCCAAAAATGTACAACCTTAACTGACTAATATAATATTCATCTTGTACGTTAGTTACAGCCAAAGGCAGATTCTTTTCATAATCAAAACATATAATCATTTCAGAAGAATCAGTTGCTTTTTGAACTTTAGCTAGTTGTGTTTTAGACAAATCTGCTTTTCTAAGATGAATCTCCTTATTCCTTTTAAGTGTTTTTAAGGTTTCCTCATTACATTCCAATTCAGCTTGCCTTATACTAACTAGAATTTTTATACAGGTGTTTCATATATCCTTTTGTAGATATCCAAAAGAAATGTTAAATTCTTCATTAAATACCTTCGCAAAAATCCCATATGAGACCTTATTATCAGAATGTGTGGTAAAATTTTCATGTAGTTTAGTGATTGATAGATTAGAGTCCAGGTATTTTCTATCACGGCTATCACATCTTATATATTGCGATCCTCGAGCTGGTAATTCAGCAATAAATTTTCTGATCTTTTCAAAGTGGCAGCCGTAGCTCAGTGGCTATGTTACTGACTTAACAAGCTGGAGGGCCCGGGTTCGAATCCCGGAACCGAAAACATTTTCAATTTCTAATTTAACTGAGCTGCAACCGTGCTTCGGAGGGCACGTAAATCCGTCGGTCTCGGTCACCAAAAAAAGTCATTAGTCTTGTTAGGGGCGCTTGAGCTGCATTTATAACCTTTTTATCTAACCTAGATTTAAAAATTCTGTGTATAGCTAAAAATGCTTTTTGACATAACGACACTTTTTCATTTTCGGAATTATTATTAACCTCGTATGAGAAGACTGTACGATTTCCTGATTGCTCTTTATTACGTACACGTGATCGGTTTTTCATAACTTTCTTAACACAACCTTGTACATAAATTGTTTGTCATGAATGGATAGATAGACTACAGTACTTTTTCAAAAATATTTGCTTGCTGTAAATCACTTAGATTAGTTGCACACTTACACCTACAAACGCCAATTTCACGACGTTTATTCTTTTCTGTAAAACAATTTTTCTGTTTTAAAGTTCTTTTCCATTCTTCTGGGTTTCTAAGCCGTTTCTTTCCTTTTGAAACAAAATGCAAATTCTCAGAATCTCCTTTAATAGGAAAAAAAAATTATAGGTTACATTTTCTGGTTCTACAATGTCTCCTTCATTCTTGCTGCTACGTGAATCATTAACCATCGCAGGTATACTTTTGCGAGAAGTGCCTTCGTGAGGATCATACTCACTTCCCGAGGTTACATCTTCACTGTAACTACTTGATTCCAAAATAAACAATGCACTTTACTAAACAAATAATCTTAAAATCATTATTTTTACTAAGCTATGCTATGCTATTGTTTAATATTGTACTTCTCATGTATTTAAACTTCTTATTTATTTTGAATATAATATCATAAATAATATGGAAAATATTCTTACCAAAATCAGACATTTATCTCTACGATTCTTTCGTATAATTGCAAAAAATTCACAGATCAAAGTTGTATTTTGTCACTTGTAGGTTAGGAATCCCCGTGTTAGTAGCAACAAGTTGTTAAGTCTATAGACTTGGACAATTTTTGACTTTTAGCAACTTAAAATTTTAAGATACGAAATTTTACCCAATAAGACACTTTTTATTAGAAATCTGACTTAGCCAGCTTTATAGTACACATAATGTTATATAGATGTCTCTACTTAACTCAATTCTAGAAAAATATGAACTTAGCTACTTTTTGCACTGACCTCTTCAATTGTTAGTAATACCATAGTTAACTAAATTATATCGGATAGTTTTTGCAGCATCAAAAATTCGTTCCCGTAATTCAGCTTCGATATCAATGTTTCGATTGCATCTCGGTTATCATAAAATAACGATTTCAATGTCCCCCAAGATAAAAATCGAGTACAATGCATTCGGCACTTCATGTTGGCCACAGAATGGATCCACTTCTACCAATCCAACGACGTGCAAAAGTGGTATCAAAGATTTTTAACAGCCCTGCTAAAATGTACTGGAACTCCGTCGTGAAAAAACCATATTTCAAGGTGTGTTTGCAAATTCACTTCTTCAAGAAGTACCGGCAAAACAGTTTGCAAGAAATTAAATTAGGCCCCTCCATTTAGTATTCTGCGTAATTCATATGGTCCTATCAAACGATAGTTAATTATTCAGCCCATAAATTTATGCTAAATTTTTGTTGAAAATTTGACCTACGTATTAAATAAGGGTTCTCGTCACCCCATATGTGGCAATTATGAAAATTATACACACTATTTCTCGTGAGTGAAACATGCCTCATCCGCACATAATACTTTAGATGGGAATTTACGTTCTCAGAGGAGTTTATCTTAAAACAACCTACAAAATTTTAGTCTTCGAAGAAGATCACCTTGGTGTAAATCTTGCACTCCCTGATAGTGGTATAGATGTAGAAGTTGTTCCCGAAATGTTCTATAAACAACGTTTTTCGACATTCCTACCATTATTTCCAGATTTCCTTGTGGATATTTTTGTTTGCCTTTATATTTTCTCCTTTTATCCATTATTTTATTTTTATTATTTATTTATTTTGTTATTTATTGTGTTGTTTTCTGTATTGTTGGCTTTTACTTAGATGTGCTTGATATAGTTCTAATAATTCTGTTTTAAATTTTTCCACCTGTCGTTGACATTATCTTCTGTATGTACTATAATCCTACCAGAGATCTAAGAGAGTCATTAATATTTATTATCGATGTGTCTACCTCAAGGCAGCGGGGGATCGGCTCTGGACAGGATCGTACTTTTATTTTCGATTTGCATTACTTATTCGATTGTTAGGTGTGTTTAAAAGCCGGTGTTTATCATTGTACAAAAATACATGGACAAGTCAGTTTCACTATCACTTTTGTTATCTAGATCTGTAATAATTGTTTCTTTGAGCAGCCTATCTGTATTTATATAAGATCTTTCCATCTTTAGAACATGGGCAACACTATTTTCTATTTTTCCAGCTGTCATTGGCTATTTTCTCCATTTCTAATTCAATTAGACGAACCTCAGATGAATTTAGAGTGGGCGAAACATTACTTCTCCTTACCGATGCTTTTAGCTCATGCTAAATGTGTTTAATCGGATTGAACATGCAATATTAAGGAGGAAGTCTTAATACTGTATGACCCATTTCTTCCGAAAAACTGTCGCAATAATATTGTTTTTTGATGAAAAATGATTTTAAATTTTCCAATAATTGTTTTTTAGAATAATTATCTTCATAATATATAATCATTTTCCAGTACATATTTCGGGATTGTAAGTTTGGTGTTAAGTGTAAGAAATGAAAACTACTGTTCTTATGGGTCCGTTTACTGTATAGATCCAAATATATCAATAATATTATAAGTGATAATCTTTTATCTTGAAAAATATCAGTTTTTTAAAAAGGTTACATTGGTCTTGCATTTAAAAAGAGTGAAAAAATTATTAATTCATAATATAATATTATTCATATGAAAACCTAGTACCTCAAGAATATTCACACCAAATGTGAACTAAATTCGCGCAATATTGTCAGATTGCGCAGAGGGCGCGGTCTGTTTAAATACTAAATGCGTTTTGTCTCGAAACTTTGTCGTTAAAAGCGGTAGATACTATTTCTCGAAAACGAAATGACCGTTTTTTTTAAACCTTGCACAGGTTATCTGAAGTCTATTTTTTCGTGTTTGGACGAAGTGATTTTCAATCAATCGACTCGTTCTTGATAGTTTTGTCACGAAAAAAAAACGATTTAAAAACGATTCGGAAAAATGCTAAAAAATATTAGACGAAATTTAATTCAAACTTATTTCAAAAACTTAAAACTTTATTTTTTTCTCAATTTCATCGTTCAAACACGAGCCAAGGGCATAAACTATAAGAAAATTTTCGAATTTTTGAATATAGATGAACCATGTTTTCTGACGTATATTTTTCTGATGTATTTGAGAGAAATGTTTGTTTAATTTATTTAATCTATTTTTTATGTCTGGTTAAACCTTATTGGCGCCCATTTTGTTTTTCAGTTTAGCTGTATTCCGTGTTTCTTGTTTTTCTTTGACAAACTGTTAGATTTTGTTATTTAATTATTATCTATCGTTTATCTATCTGTCTACGATCTGCACTTTTCTGTCATCTTTATCCTTATCCGCCCCCAATGAAGCTTGTGACTTGAGCAACGCATTAAGTATTGGTGAACGAGAACCTTTTTGTTATCTACTTATGTCAGCTTTTTCGTTACAATGTTCATATCTAAAAACGGAGCTGAGAAAATTTGTTTTGAAAATATGCATTTTTTAGCTTTTTAATCTGTACTAGTAGCTTAAATGCAAATTTTCTCTATTGTTTTAAAGGTAAGCCAAGAGATTATATATTTAAATTTTTCAAATATATATTATCTAGAATAACAGCTGAACGATCCACATGATGATGCATATAACAAATTTATTGACACTTACTCAAGATAATCAGATAAGATATAGAAACATCCGGCCACTTTGCATTTATTCAAGTCAACAACAAATGTGATTTTTATTACAAGGCAGTTCTATAAAACTGAAAATAAAGAAATATAAACGTTTTTATGGGTATTAATAACCTCACAGATGTAGAGATATTAATAAAAGTATAAGTGATATTCTTTTGTCTTGAGAAATCAGTTTTGTTATTAAATGGTTCTTTAAATTAAATATTTTGATAATTTCGTACAAGAATAAGCAGTGGTCATTTAAATACGTACCTAATATGTTAATTATGTACTTATATCATTGAATCATTAAACGAATTTATCTTTTTATATATAAAAGATATTTCATCTTTACAATCCTCTAGTGGCAAAAATGCCTAGACGTCAATCAAGATATATACGCATCAGGATCATATCAAAGGCTATAGCGGGATAAGATGGTCTCATAGAACTTCTTAAATCTGAAAAAGAAGCTTTTTTCGACTTTATATTTTTTTGGACGCAATTTTGCTTTAAAAAATCTGAAAAAAATCTTGAAGATGTATCTTTCGAATACAAAATAGCCTGATTTTTTTCAAATTTTTATATTGAAAATTGAGCTCAGGAAAAAATCATTGAAATTTTCAATAATTTTTAGGTTATGTTTATAATTTTTGGGTAACTTTTAAATAGTAATTTTTTATGAATTTTTTTTGTTTTTTTAAATGACCAAGGCATAATTTTTAATTTCTGTGCAGAAAGCAAAAAAAAATCGTTTTTTTACTGATTTATTTGCACATAATCTGAAAACTTAATTGGTAATTCAACATTTTTCTTCCACATTATCAAAATCCATAGTAAAAGTCCCGATTTAACTCTTGTATACAGATAAAATTCGAAAATACCACGTTTTTTTATCCTTTTCGCACTTTTTTTTACCTTACCTCAAAATTAGATAGTTAGATGTATGCTTTTCCATCTATTTTCTTACGGGCTATGAATTATCATTGTAAAAATAATCATTTTTAACTTACAAATTCTCAAATTGCGAAAAAACATCATTTTTTAATATTTTTCCACTTTATTAGCTCATAACCTTAAAATCTAGTGGCTAAATGATCGAAATTCCGCGTATTTTTGATCGCACCCTTCAATTTTGTTATACCACTTGTCTTCTTTTTCTTAAATAGTCAAAACTCGAAACAACCTTATAGCTTTATGACTGACCCTTCCTTAACAATTGTTTTTAATCGCACATCACTTTTTGTGCGCAGGTCTTAGCTGATAATGCATCTCTTCTTGTGGTGCCTATCCGTTACGGATGTTGGCTGTTAGCATGGCAATTCTAACTATTGACCGCAGCTCGAAATAGTCCTGAAGTGGTTAAGGAAAACCATTTTCGTAAGTTCTGGAGCCAAGATATTCTTCTTCTTCCTGGTCCCCTCTTTCCGTAGACCTGTCCCTGTAATATAAGTTGCAGCAGGTTATATCTATGATCGTTTCGCATTATATGTCCAAGGTATTCTAACTTGCGCTGTTTCACTGTGGATATAATTTCACATGTTTTATCCATCCGACGTAGAACCTCAATGTTTGTTATTCGGTCCACCCAGGAGATCCTCAGTATCCGTCTATAATGCATATGATGTCTGATAATGCATATTGCCTACATATAATGCCAATCCGTTGCGAGTTAATATCGAAAATCGAGTTGAATATTATAATTGCCATATATCCTAAAGGCGCGCGTATCGTACTCTATGGGCTAACACAGTCAAAGCGATACGACGGCGATACGAAAGTGATACGAAGGCGACCTAAGACGAAAGCAGTGGCGACAACAGCAATGTCTGCTACTTGCATGATCTGTAAACAAGCCAAAAAAAAATGTGTTTTTTTAATATTTACCCACTTTATTGGCTCATAACCTTAAAATATAGTAGCTAAATGATCGAATTTCCTCGTATTTTTGATCGCACGCTTCAATTTTGTTATGCCACTTGCCATTTTTTCCTTAAATATTAAAACTTGAAAAAACTGTTTCTAAGCATTGACTGAAAAGACTGATTCAACATCAGATGTAAAAATTTCTGATAGAACTTTTGCTGGTCTTATGATTCTCAATTTATATCTTGAATTACTGAGATAATATATCACTGCGGCTATATGAGAACACGAACCCACAGTGCGTAACCAATTTGCATAGTCACATGCGTGGCGCAAATTACCACCATATCCAATTGAATCAGGTTTATACTCAATGTAGCATTTATAGGTCTTACTGCTTATATATTTGGATGTTATCAGTACTTTAATAATATTTGGTTTCGTTGTAATATACTTCAAATTGATGTTATCTTACTCTCATCCATCAAGTCAAATAGCAAATCGCTTGACCTAACTGATAGGTTCCCGAAAAAAAATTTGAGGTCCCTTTCAGTCATCTCTGGAAAGTTAATGATTTCGTGCGATGTCAGCTTGGTCGTTGTAGTAAGACGTCTTGACCACCTGGCTGTCTTAGCTTCTAATGCTAAAGTATTCTCACCTTGATTAAATTTTAACATTTTTTCGATTATTGTATCCTGTAACCCATCATCATTTTGATCACTATTCAAACGCTAAAACTCAAATTTTTGATTTTGTGATAAAAAAAAACAATATATAATTGTATGCTCTAACATAGGCTAGGAGAGCGCCTTATACTTACTGCAATTGATATTAGTAAGTAAGATCAATTTAACTTTCACAAATCAACCTCTGACAATATCTCAAAATTCACATCTACTATGATGCACAATAGTAAATGCGACACTCTTTTGCGGCAGTTCTAGGATATCGTAACTGATAGCGGATGCATACGCCCGCCTACGTGATAACTTTAATATACTCGATTCTTTCGATACTTCTCCATGTTATGGATAGTTTTCAAGATCCTCGATAATATTGCAACGGAAAGCGATACGAAGGCGACGGTGGTACGAAGGCGATACGAAGGCGACACCAACACCAAGGCGAAAGCAGTGACGACAGAAACAATGTCTGCAACGTGCATACTCCCATTGGCGTTGTCATGGTTACGGATCATGAGCGTAGCAGACATTGCTGTTGTCGCCACTGCTTTGCTGTGTTAGCCCATAGAGTACGATACGCGCGCCTATAGGATATTATGGCAATTATTATAATATTCAACTCTAAGCTTCGATTTGACCAACTACTTCGAGAATTTTAATGCGACTCGAGATTTTCGATATTAACTCGCAACGGATTTTAGGACAAAGGGATGATATATATCATAGGCATGCTCTATCATTTTTTTTTTGCGTTTTGACTATTTAAGAAAAAAAAAAGACAAGTGGTATAATAAAATTGAAGGGTGAGATCAAAAATACGCGTAAATTAGATCATTTAGCTACTAGATTTTAAGGTTATGAGCCAATAAAGTGAGAAAATATTAGAAAATCACCATTTTTTCGCAATTTGAGAATTTGTAAATTAAAATAATTATTTTTACAATGATGATTCATAGCAAGAAAATAGATGGAAAAGCATACCTATAAGTATCTGATTTTGAGGTAAGGTAAAAAAGAAGTGCAAAAAGGATAAAAAAACGGTTTCTTTGATTTTTTGATGCTTTCCGCTCAGAAATTGAAACATCCGCCTTTAAAAGAAATACATAAAAAAATACTATTTAAAAGTTAGCCAAAAATTATTAACATAACCTAAAAAATTATTGAAAATTTCAATAATTTTTCCTAAGCTCAATTTTCAATATAAAAATTTGAAAAATATCAGGCTATTTTGTATTTAAAAGATACATCCTTATGAATTTTTTTAAAGCAAAATTGCGTCCAGAAAAAAATAAAGTCGAAAAAAAGCTTCTTTTTTAGATTAAAGAGGTTCTATGGGCCCTGGGAAGCTAAATATTTATATGAAGTTATGTTTTTATATGCTTTATTGAAAGCACAAGTCGCAGTGCTGATTGGTGCAGGGGCACTTTTGACCATCTTATCCCGCTATAGCCTTTATACTATAAACAGCGAGCAAAAGTAAGTGTTAACGAACAGCTTTCAGAAGAAATTGAAATTAGATGTGGAGTGAGACAGGGATGCATATTGTCGCCAATTGTTCGCATTAACAACATCAGATATGCGGACGACACTATGATCTTAGCCGAAATGGTGTAACAATAAGTTTATGAGAATATCGAAAACTCAAAGAAATAACGAAATCTTCTATAAACGGAACCAACATCGAACAAGTGGACAAATATGCATATCTGGGAATAATGATTAGCTCCACAAATGATTACATTCAGGATACAATTGGAACTAAAAGTTAGGTTGGCGAGCTGCTATGTTTTTTCGACTTTATTTTATGGAATGGAATCTTGGACTTTGAATGAGACATCAATGGAAAAACTGGAATCATTCGAGCTGTGGGTGTATAGAAGAATTCTGAAAATTTCGTGGACAGAACACGTCACAAACAAAGAGGTTCTGAGAAGGATAAATAAAGAAATAGACATTTTAAATACGATTAAAAGAAGAAAATTGGAATATCTCTTACATATAGGCCTTGCGTGAGAGAGAAATACGCCTTGCTCTAACTGAATATGCAGGGAAAGATCCAAGAAAAGAGAAGCATACGGAGGCGTAGAATATCTTGGCTGCGCAACCTGAGAGAGTGTACATCAAATGAACTTTTCAAAGCAGCCGTCTTTAAAATTCCGAATAGCTATGATAATTGCCGACCTCTGCCACGGAGATGGCACTTGAAGAAGAAGAAGAAGTAGCAAAAATATGACTATAAAAATTTAAGATAAAAAATTCCAAAAAATTATTTGATCAAACAAAGTATGAATTAAGAACTGATGATAAATGAAAAAGACAAGAAACTAAAAACAACACAAATTGCAGTAAGTATAGTCCTACCAGAGATCTAAGAGAATCATTAATATAACAGAGACAAAAATATTTTACAAAATTATTTTCAAAATTGAGGTGTGTCTAAAAGCTGGTTTTATACCGTTATCAACTGAATTTTGTGGTAAAGTTCCTATGTATACTACGTATATATAGGAAGTTTACCATTTATAAATATAATTAAAAAAGTACTTACATTTAAAAAAAAATTACATGAACAAATCAGTTTCACTATCACTGTCGTTATCTAGATCTATAATAATTGTTTCTTTGAGGTACTAGATTTTCATATGGAATAATTATTATTATTAATTAATAATTTTTTCATTCTTTTAGAATGCAAGACTAATGTTACCCCTTAAAAATATATATATTTTTCCATATTTTCCAAGATAAAAGATTATCACTTATAATATTATTGATATCTTTAGGTCTATAAAGTAAACATAGTCATAAGAACAGTAGTTCTTGTTTCTTTATTTTCAATTTCATAATAACTACCTTCTAATGAAAATTTCATTTGTTATTGACTTGTATAAATGCAAAGTGACCAAATAGTTTGATTGATTTACGTTTTTATTTTATTTATATGCGTTTATTTAGGACATCTATTTGATTTTAGATTCTGGCTACAACTGGAGAAAGAGATACATTCGAGTCCCTTTTAAAAAGATGCATTAGAACTGCTATAGTACTACAAAAGAAAGGAATACAAAAGGGCGATATTGTAACTGGCTGTTCTGACAATCACCTAGACGCATGCGTGCCAATCATTGCTTCATTCTTTATTGGTGCCATTCCGTGCTCTTTAGATCCAACGCTTTCCAACATAGAATTAGAAAAACTAATATCTGCGGTTCGACCAAAAATTATCTTCACTGTAACAGATTCGCTAAAAGAAATCAATTACTTTGCTAAAAAATTGGAACTAAAGAGCGAAATTGTGGTTTTTGGAGAAACAAGCGAATTCACGCCCTTTTCTGATTTTGTCGAACCACAAGAATCAGAAAATGATTTTAAACCAATATTCATTAAAGATCACATGGAAACAGCAATTATTTATTTCAGCAGTGGTACTTCTGGTTTTCCGAAAGGCATATGCCTAAATCATTATTATTATCTACATTATTCTCCACTTGTGCCGCGACCTAAAAACAATGATTTGGATACAACCAGAAGACTGTTTGAGATGAAAATGAGGGAGGGTCCTATAAGCTTTTTAACATTTGGCTCTCTCTACTGGAACTCTTCAGGCGTGGGACTATTTATGTCAGCAATTACTGGAGTTACTAGGTTATTGTGTAGCAGCTTTGATCCTCAAGAATTTTGGTACTTGGTTGATAAGTATAAGGTAAGTTACTATATATACACGATTTTTAAATTCAAAGTAGAATTAGTGATAAATAAGGAGGATTAAGTAATTAAAAACCTAATCCACTAAAAAACCAAATTTTGGGACGTTTAATATAACATTATTTAGCAAATTTTTATAATTTTTTGTTTGCACCGTTTAAAATTCGTTCTGTGCAGCTGACGGGAGGATATATTCGTCACGTTTAAAGCTTATCCTCTGTAGACTCTCTAGAATGGTGTCTTTTATAGTAAGAAGTAGGGAGAGAGTTTCTAGCGTCAGCGTCTCAAGCGACCGGGTTTTCAACAAGAAGACCCACTAAATGCTGTTGTGCTCCTTTCCTATGAATGAACTGTCTAATCAGTAGATCTATCAGAAGTAACAGAACATTTATTAGAGTGCACATCTAATGAATGTTATGTTGTTTCAAGAATAAATAAGGACTTTTGGTTATGAACGTTTATTCTGTGCGATTGATTTTATTTGTTATTCGTGAATTTGTGAAGTAATAATATCAAAGTATTAAGATATTTACTATGAATGTTCATATTTTAAGGTAGGTTATGTTAGTGTTTGATTAAAACTTTAATTATTTTTTACTGTATTTTAAGGTATTTTGTTGTTGTTTTTATCAGGGTTATTTCAAAATTAATCAATAAATCATTGAATATATTAACGAAGTTAATAATTATTTTCCGTCGACCGTCCATTTATGATCAATTTTAACACCCTCAAAATCATTGATTAATGACCCCTATTAATGAATGATTTTCTATTAATGAACGATTTCATTATAGGCAACAGAACATATCAGGAGCTTGGAGGAGTAAGGGCGAATTCGAAAAATGGTCATTTTAAAAACAGTCTCATTTTGCTCACATACTATTAAAGAATACGTCTGTATCATTATAACACCATGTTTCGCCCTTCATACTCCCAAAATTCTGTAGGAAATAAGATAGCAACTAATTCATGTCAGAAACTGAACGGCATAATCGTCTAGAAGAGGAAAGGCGAACCCACAAGCTATCGTTGCGTTTCCGTTCAAGGTTCGCCCCTACTCCTCTATAACCCTGTTACTTAACGCACCGGTGTTTCTGTAGCTTTAGTTGGTGAGACATTCTTGCGTTGTATGCAGATGTATGCGTTTTTCTTAAGTTTTTCTGTACAATCGTATGCTTGTAGTTTTTAATATTACATTAGCGGTTACATTAGCGTTAAAGTTGTAGTGTTTTTTCCGATTTATTTTCAAAATGAACACCGAGAATACAACAAGGCGGAAGCAAAAGAACACGGAACAATGGGTTGTTAACGTATGTAAAACCAAACGAAACTGTGGTGAAGCGTACATTTCGAGAAATACAAACAGACCTGTATCTGCGCGCACAATCGGACCACCATGTAAGTGTCGTAAATCGTGTTTTGAAAAGTTGGGCATGAACAATATTAATATGATTTTCAATAATTTTTGGCAACTGGGCAACTATGATAATCAAAACCAATACCTTTTAAAAGTGTTAAGTTTCAGTGATTGTAAAAATTCTTTAATTACTGACAGAGCTAGTAGAAAGCTTCGGACCATAGAGTACAGTGTTTCAATAAATGGAGAAAGAAAATGTGTTTGTCGTCAGGATTTTATTAGCATCCATGGCATAAGTGAAAAAAGAGTTCGCGTTGTTTTAGACAAGCAGACCACCACAGGAACTGTGCTGAGTGACAACCGAGGGAAGCTATGCCCAGGAAATAAAATGTTTGGATATAGAAAGCAGTTGGTCAGAGATCACATTGATTCTCTTGTTACTGTTTCCAGTCACTATAACAGAGCCAAAAGTCCTTTTCGAAAATATATGCCACCGGGTTCATCAATTACTGGGGCATATGGAGCTTATATGGAATGGCTAAGAAACACATATCCTGAAGAACAGCCTGTGATAGAGTCCTACTACCGAAATATTTTTGTCAATGAATTCAATATAGGTGTTCAGCCTCCTTCTGTTGATGAATGTAATACTTGCTCTAAGACTAAAATTGAAATTAATGGGTTAAAGACTAGTAACCCGAATTCTCCCCGAATAACTGAATTGGATACGAAACTGAAGGTTCATTTAGCAAAGCAGAAAGCTGCTCAATTTATGATGAAAAGCTACGAAAGCAACCAGGATACAAATATTGAAGGTATATGTGTTGATTTACAACAAGCATTACCCACGCCTAAACTTACCTGCAACGTACAATATTACAAAAGAAAAATGTGGACTTATAATTTAGGAATCCATAACGTTAAAACTGGAACAGCCGTAATGTATGTATGGGATGAAACCATCGCTAAACGCGGATCGTGTGAAATAGCCAGTTTTCTCAGTCACTACTTGGAGAACTTTGTTAATAAGCAAGTGCGACAAGTTATAATTTTTAGTGATAACTGTGCCGGGCAAAATAAGAACATAAACGTTGTTTTGTTTAACCTCCGCCACATTCATGCAAACCGCTTTGATCTTATTAAGCACGTTTTTTTAATGTCTGGGCATTCGATGATGGGTTGTGATCGAGATTTCGGTTCAATTAAATTAAAGATCAAGGACTGTGAAGTATTTTCAAAACAACACTATATCCATTTCATTGAACACACGAAAAAAAGAACAAATTCCAAGTTGTTAATGTCACGAGGGAAATGGTTAAGGATTTCAGCGTTCTTCAAAAAGCAGCAACTAAATCTCAAATATTGGGAGCTAACTTCAAGGATGGTAGAATATTCGAATTTTCAATAAATTTTAAGATGGGCTTTAAAATTCAAATAGCATACAACACGGATATTTCTACAAATGTCATACTCCAAAAGGGACGAAAGAGACTTCACGATATAACAAATTTTAACTTAGATAGTATAGAACTTCCTCTCAAATACCAGGGTGCCATCAAGCTTACAGAAGAAAAGAAAAAAGACTTACAAGATCTTCTTGATTATGTACCCATGCCTCACAAGCATACTTTACAAGAAGCTATTAGTGGAGGAATTGATATAACTGAAGTCGAAGAAACTGTAGACGATGAAAATCAAATTGAGTTTAATTGAAGCTGTATTTGTGAATTTTGCAATGTATTCCACTATCACTAGCTCTCACAGAAACCTGTTAAAAAAACTAGGTATGTTTATTTTTTAGAAAAATATTAAACCTCTTTTCATTTTATTTCATAAAATCCTTGCAAATCTTGCAAAATCCTCTTTTATTTTCTATTAATAAAATAAAACTTGTTCGGTGCTACTATTAGAGTATGCATTCCACCTCATTGGTTTAATCTACCTGAAGGATTTGGATTTCGAAAACCCTGGGAAGGGATTACGGTGTAATTTGCATAATCATAAAGTTTATAAAATGTTTATTAGTACTTAGCAATAAATATTTTGCTTACAAAGGATGCCTTTCATTATTGTGTTCAAACCCTTCTTAGAAAAGATTATGGTGATAGGCCGACGTATCAATAGGTAGAACGTGTTTACACTCACAAATACCATCTTTACAGAGTGAATAAAATCATAGGTAAAACGAATTATTATTTCAATTTTACAGGTTAATACTTTGTCATATCAATTTACTATTTTGGTTGAGAATAAGCCTTAAAATAAAAATGATAATTCTTAATTTTTACGTGTTACGCGTTTTATTCACTGTAAAGATACACCGCATAATATAGTAGAAACGCGACAGTAGACCGTATAATAATATATCTACTATCGTAGCACCACTTATTCGCCCTTACTATTTTAATATGTTCGTAAACTTTAACTCAGTTTTCCCGAAACCTAGTTTTTGCGGTTCGCCCTTACTCTTCCAGGCTCCTGATATATTGCTTGCATAAATTAATTAAACGCTCTGTGATTGGCAGTGACCTGTGGTGTAGGCAACCAAACATATACCTATTTATATTCCCACTAAAAAATTTAAAATGAAGTAGCCGCTGTTAGTAGGTACTATCTGTCATTGTATGTCATTATTTACTTTATTGTTTAAAATTCTGTGTATTTGAAAAATCAAAAGATGGATATTGACGAAGAGTTTAATTTAACTCCACCGGAAGTGGCAGAAACTGCAAATAAAATATCTTTAAGTTTACTGCCTGAAAAAAGCATAGTGTTGTACGAAAAAACATACGCTGAATTTATTGCAGGGTGTGACAAGAGGAAAATAATACGATATTCAGAATCTGTATTGTTGACATATTTTTCAAACATTAACGAAAAAGGATTAATAGCAAGTTTGTAGCCTAAATAATCGATGCTAAAATCAACCTTAAGTTTAAAATCAAACATTTATATATCTAAATATAATAAGTTAATTATGTTTATCAAGAAAAAAAAGAACAGGTTATGTACCAAAGAAATCAAAACACTTGAAAAAGAACAAGTCCTGAAATTCATCTCTGATGCTCCTAACGACGTGTTTCTAATGATAAAGGTAAACCAGTAAATTAAGTTTATATATTTAATACTCGTATTTCTTAACATTTCATTTTGTAGGTTGCATTGATTTTCGGAGTGGCTGGTGCGTTAAGAAAGGACGAACTATTGAAATTAGAAACAAATAACGTTCAAGACTTGGAGCCTTATCACAATAAAAGTATCAAAAACACGCACAAATAGAATATTTACCATAGTAGATAACGAAGTAAATACCATTCTCGATGCGATCAAAAACTATATTTCTTTAAGACCGGCACACACACCACCTAAACGATTTTTTATTTTTTATAAAAATAACAAATGTTTCACACAGCCAGTTGGCATAAATACGGTTTCCAAAATTTCTCGTTCAGATCATTTTTCTGTTTATTCTGATCTGTAGTGATAAATTGCTAGCTTTCTCTTCATCTGTGACAACGTTTCTCGTCATTGGGACTTTTTTTGTAAATTTTTTATGCGTGTATATTAATATGAAACTCTATCTCTTTCAGGTATCTCTAATAAATTAAATATTTTTAAAAGTATGAGATTGACTTATGATAATTGATAACTTAATATAAAGGCCAAAAATCAGTTAGAAAGTTAAGTAAAATATAGGTCCTCTATAAAATATTTTTTTGAGAATAAATATTTTCTTCTACTTTAAGTAGAGTTTTAAGTTTTTTCGTCTAATATCGCGTTTTTGTTTAATAATTATATACTTAACATAAAATATATAAAAACAATTCTTTTTCCATATTTATTTGTTGGAGAGAACTTTTGTTTCAATATTCTTGCTGTCCAATGTATTTTCAAGCTTAAACGTTAAATCCATATTTTAGAGACTTCTAGTTTATATAAACCTTGAACATACTCTTTAATCTCTTTGTTCGATAAAGTACATTGGCCGTATAACAAGTTTTAGTCTGAGCTGCAGATTGAGATGTGAATAGTAAAGAACTCCTTAAGTTTATTTACCCTTAAGTACTGTCATATAAATATTTGAACACAATTACTGACATGTCGTCTAAGAGACTACCCTAAATAAAAACATTTGTTTTATGTGTGTTTATTCTAAAATTCAAGTTAAATAAATTTTAAACGTCTTAAAAACATTCATTTGCAATAACGTATTTTCAATAAATATCAAAAACCAACACAAAGTAATTAAAAACAATATTACTTTGTATTACTATTTTTAGTAAACACACACTTGAAAAAGTAAATTAAACATATGATAACAAATGTCAAAGTACATAATTTTCTGTACTCTTTACTCGGGGGATTAGTTAACAGACGACATAAAGATAAAAAGAGGTGTGCGACAGGGATGTATATTGTCCCCATTATTGTTCAATACATATTCAGTGCACATTATGAACCTAGCGCTAACGGACATAGACGAGGGAATACTTATAAACGGAGAACGATTGAAGAACATAAAATTCGCTGATGACATTTTTGCAGACAGTCTTAAAGGTCTGCAGACACTTGTCTCCAGGATGGCAGAAGTGAGTAGCGGGCTTGGTCTTAATTTTAACATCAAAAATCCAAATACATGGTTATAAGCAAAAATATGATACCACCTGGTCAATTACTAGTTAACCAACAACCTATAACACAAATCACCAACTTTTGTTATCTGGGTGCAAACTTAAATGGACAGTGGGACCAATCGACGGAAATTAAGACAAGGATCGAGAAGGCAAGATCAGCTTTCATCAAAATAAAAATCTTAACATCCACAATATAAAATTGGAAATAAAAGTTCGTTTACTAAAATTCTACGTATTCTCCGTTTTTTTATATGGCGTGGAGTCATGGACCTTAACTAAAGCATCACTGAAAAGACTCGAAGCATTTGAGATGTGGTGCTATAGACGCATGTTGAGGTTTTCCTGGATAGACAGAGTTACCAACGAAGAAGTACTACATAGAACGGTTAAAGAGCGCGAACTAGTCATAACCATAAAACGTCGCAAACTAGAATACCTCGGCCATATAATGCGCAATGAATAACGATACAACCTACTTCGGACCATACTTCAAGGTAAAGTGCATGGGAAAAAAGGTCCAGGATGAAGAAGAATATCCTGGCTGCATAACCTGCGAAAATGGTTTAACTTAACCACTACCGGACTTTTCAGGGCAGCAGTCAAAAAAGTCAGAATAGCACTATAAGAAGATTACAAACGAATTAAAACGTTTAAAACTGCTCTTTTTTCGATTGCACAGTTACAAATTTCACCCAATGCTTTCTCCGAGAAAACATTTGCTGTGACGTGAGATTGTTTGTAACATGAAAGTTTAAATTCAGCGTTTTTTAGGCATATTTCAAATGCCTCATATGTGTTGCCAAAACTCAAAATCTTTTGAGGACTAGGTTTTATCAATGAAAATTCAATGTCAAAATATTTTTTATTTATGACAGCCTTGGTTTTGAAACAAAACACTGTTTGTTTGTGTAGTATAAATTAGTAATAAGTAAGATATCATTGTTCTTATTATAATTATTCTTATCAAAACGTGCCATACTTAGATATACCCATGTGTTTATTGTTGGTAAACGATATTGATGCTACCATGGGAAATCTAAAGCCATAAAGAAAGGAGCCATTATAAAGGAAATAGTGAATTTGAAACAAATACTATTTTTTTAGTTTTTTATTATATTTAATAGTTATGTAACCATTTAGTTTCTGTTATATCTCTGAGGATTTCTTTTCGGTGCTTTTCTTACGATGAGAGTTTGGCAAAATTTTTTGCGTGGGTGTGTGTGTGTGTGTGTGTGTGTGTGTGTGTGTGTGTGTATGTGTGTGTATGTGTGTGTATATTTGGAGAATTGGCTTGGAAACTAGTCCTTTAGCGACATAAATTGTAATATAGAATAGTGTTTTTCAAATAATATAACCAACAGTTACATAAGGGAAAGTGAGGAAATGGTTAGCGGCGTACCATTGTATGTGAAATTCCGTAGAAAATTTTACAAACTCAATTAGTCCTACACCTTTCGGCCGATCTCATGAACGGTTTACGTCATTATCTTCAGTCGACCGTTATACGTGGAATTAGTGAGATCCGATTATTGAAAATTGCAAGAATTTTTCTAGTTATTCTGTTTAAAAAATTAAGCTGGTAATTCCGTAGGCTTTAATCAGTTTCAATCTTGTTGTTTTTCATACATTTTGGTGCATGTTGTGTTGGTGTTGGTTTATATAGTTCAGTAGTTTTATGTTTGTGATGGTGTTTGCCATTTAAGGCGTAAAGGGGTAATAGTGCGCAGTAGTGCGCATGATTGCCCCACAAACAATGAAATGGTAAATATTAAAATTTTATTTCCAGATGCCACGAAATTACACTAGAAAATCTACGATTCTTACATATACTAAAAATATTTAAAAAACGCTCTGTATTCAATCATAAATGACGGAAAAGATAATGAAAACGGGAAGAGCTTTCAATATTCCCAAATTGACTTTAATAAAAAGATTAACAGGATTGCACATACCACCCCGTAATACGCACAGCAGATGAAGTACAAAAAAAATTAGCGAGTATGTGTTAAGGCTTGCTAAATTATACTATGTCTTCACACTCAAAGAACTTAGACAATTGGTATTCAAGTATGCTGAAGAAAATATACATATACAATAGCACTAATGGCCTTAGAGGCCCATGGCTTGAAAAGTTTGTTCTTTCTTCATCTTCGCTTTCCTTTATGTACTGAGATCTTCTCTGGCTCGATATGTGATTTTTCTCCATTCCTTCTTGCTATTCATTTTTCTTTTCTGGCCTTCTAGTCCAATTTCTTCCAAATCTTTTTCTACCTCTTGATTCCATCTATTTTTTGTTCTTCCTTTTCTCTTTTTTAAAGCTATAGTGTAGTTTAGTACCCTTTTTGGAGTCCTCGTGTTCGGCATCCTGTCAAGGTGACCTCGCCATCTTAGTATCTGTGTCTTTATGACTCCTATTATGTTAGGTTGATTATATATATTATATATTTCTTTAACTCATCATTTGATCTTCTTATCCATAAACCGTCCCTTATTATTCCTCCATATATCTTCCTCAGGATTTTCCTTTCCCATATCTCCAGTAAATTTTGTTCATTTTTTGTCATTGTCCATGTCTCACTGCAGTAAGTTACTATTGGTTGTATAGTTGTTTAGTATAACTGTATTTTTGCCTTTCTTGATAAAAACTTGCTTTTTAATATTCCACTAAGAGCATGTACACTTCTATTGCCTGTCATTATTCTAGCTTGTATTTCTTCTTTAATGTTAGGTTTACGTGATATTATTGCACCTAGGTATGTAAATCTTTCTACCATTTTAAATTCGTATGATGATCTTTCTTCTACTTCTACTTTAAACTTGTGTCCACCCCTGAACTGATCATCTGTCCACTGCATACATTTTGTTTAAGTTTCATTTATGTAAAGTCCCATTTTCTTTTCTGCTTTTACTATTCTCTGTACTAGCTCCTGTAGCTCTTTTTTCTTCTTGCCAGCAACACTACATCATCCGCAAATGCCAAAACATGGTGTCTTTTATGATATAGGAGTCCTTCTCTATTGATTTTCGCTTCTAGCATTATTTTTTCTATGCATAAATTAAAGAGTAATGATGACAAAGGATCGCCCTGCCTTAATCCTTCGTTTACTATAAATTTGTCCGATGCATGATTGTTTACTTTGACTCTGTTTTCTGTATTCTCTAAAGTAAGATGTATCATGTTACGCAACTTTCTACCAACTCCCAGTTCCTCAAGGGTCTCTTTTAATTCCTTCCTCTTTATTCTATCGTATGCTTGCTGGAAGTCGATGAATAGCGCTATCGTTGGTAAGTTGTGTTCATAGCTTTCTGCTTGTAATTCTCTGATTATGAATACTTGGTCCGTTGTGCTTCTCCCTCGTCTAAATCCGCACTGATATTCGCCTATTATATTTTCAACTTCTTTTTCTAGCTTATCTTTTATGGATTTTGATAGGATTTTATATACGGTATTTAGTAACGCTACTCCTCTGTAATTACTGCATTCTGTTTTGTCTCCTTTTTTGTGTAATGGGCAAATAATGGCTTTCTTCCAATCTTCTGGTATTCGTTCTTTTATCCATATCCATATGATCTTGTATATCCAATTATTTAGCAGTTTTCCACCATATTTTATCATCTCTGCTGTTATGTGATCGCTTCCAGGGGAATCACTGAAGAAAATAATATCCCAAATAATTTTAATAAACAAAAGAGGTTAGCCGGCAAAGATTGGCTTTTTGGGTTCATAAAAAGGAATCCTGATCTAACGTTAAGACAACCAGAAGGAACAAGTTTGAACAGAATTGCCGTATTCAATAAAGACTCAACAACACCGTTTAATTCTACTATCAAAATATTCATGGGCAATTTTATGTTTGAGCCTGACAGAATTTTTAATAAAGACGAAACTGACATTACAGTCCAAAAAAATATCCAAAGGCTTATGGACCTAAAGGAGCTAAAAAGGTAGGATCTGCTATATCTGCCGAACGTGGAAGAACTATCATATCTGTTTTCTGCATGAGTGCTGCAAGAAATTACATTCCCCCCATATTAATATATCCTCGGAAAAGAATGTCTCTTACACTTAAGAAAAATGAACTTCTACAAATGTTCCAAAAACGGATAGATCAATACAGAATTTAAGTTCTGTATTAGAACCTTTATGAGCAACTGTAATGTTATGTTTAGACAGGAGATTTGCAAATTGTTCTGGTAACTCTTGTATATAGGGAAGGTACGTGTAGTTTTTCTTTACCTTGTTATTTTTGTTGTTATTCTTGTTATTGTAAAATGTATACATTCGCGAAAGTGTTTTTGTTGAGGTGATATGGGTATGAATTAAGTGTAAGTATTGTTTTTGCTTTTTGTCTGAGGTCTACTAATAGGATCAGATAATCTGATAGCTCTCGGCAAGATCGATAACCACTTATTTTCTTTTGGGACAGGGGATAATTAGAGTTAAAATCTTAGATAAACGAAACCGTTAAAATTCAGATCTAGACGACCAGGTTTTTTTGTTATCATGAAGTAGTAATAGTACTATTTTCTTTATGTAAAAACAGGTCCAGAAAATTGATTTGACAATTTTTTTCAACTTCTTTTCAACATTCAACTAATTTGAACTTTAGTTTTGAAAGAAATTAAAATGGTAGAAGTTATTGAATTCATTTAACAAAATATCTATTTTATCTCTGGTGTTGCATTCAAACAGTCACCTATATCTATATTATGAGAGTAAAAGATTGCATTTCATTTCAATTCTAATTCCACCATTGTTCTACACATGTTGCGAGTTATTAAACTGCAATCAGGAACACTTTTGGAAGTTCAAACTGAAATGAAATACAGTCTAGTATTTGGCCGTTGTAGTAACAATAACTGCCTGAGTACGCTAGCAGCAGCATCTATACGAAGTAACAGGACGTCGGAAGACGGAAACTTCTCTTCGATAGCGAATTAGGTGAACCGCAAATTCAAAGCCTTTTACTGGAGGCTGTTGAACGACGCTAGAAATAACCTTTTACTTCGACATGGCTCTACAGTTCATCATTGAAAAACACTATCTTTTTTACTCTTTGCGTGGAGAAAAGACGTTAAAGTGAAAGTGAAAGATTGCATGCAATTTTCAATATAATTTTAAAAGAATTATATATTTCCTTTGTTTGTTTTATTTTGAGGTAACACTTGTAATTAAAACATTAGGTAATATAAAATAATCTTTATTGTGTTTAACCAAAATATAAAAATATGTGCATATAAAGATAGAAAACCACATATAACCATAAACAAACTATAAAAGAATATAAATAATATAATAAAACCTTTTAGGAATTCAGTTACACTGACAATATATTTTGAAACGAAATTTGTATTGTGTAATTTACAAAAATACTCAGTTTTATCAAAATTTAGCGATACTATAAAATATATAGCTTTATTAATCTAATTAGTCCATATTAAACACTTAGGTATACACTGCACATCACGATTACAAATATGTAAAAATTGTGTTCGCAATTCTACAATTAACACCAGTTTATAATAAGCTCCACAGATTTGACAACACTTGAAATAACTCAATCCGAACATATCAACTATGTCAATTCTACTAGGCAGGGTATGGGTTGGCCCACCAAAATATTAATTTCACCTTATAGTATTAAATAGGTCTGGTGGTAGGTTGAGGTGCCTTTTAGGTACTTAGTCAATTAAACCCATAATAGACTTATATAGAATAGTAGAATTTGAATTACTATATTGTTTTAATTATAATTTTTATACTTTCGACTATTCACCGGACAGATATAGTAAACAATAACAACTATTGCTCGCGTGAGTTTATATTCTCACTAGTTTATGATTAACCCAATAACGATTGATTTTTATTCTAATAAATATTGGTCTTGGTATTTAAATTTTTATTTATTTATTTATTTATTTATAAAAACAAATATCAGTTTTCAATGTTACCAGTTCATGTAGGTTCATTGTCATTTCAATTATAAATAATATAAATAAATAATACTACAACCTTTAAGAGGGAGAAAAAAAATGCCAATACAACTCGTGTACAGATGACAGTATGCGTTTATCACAGTTGTGCAGTAACACTACTACCATTGTGGGTTTTAAAAATAATACTGTACAAGACACTGAAAATAGACGTATGGAAAGACATACATGTACGGAAATATGTGCGCATACTGATACGATTCGATCAGATACTTATTTAAATCAATTTAAATATCAGACAATTTGGATATTAAGTTATATCCTCCTGAGACCTGACCAAATCGTATTTGTTATTTTTTTTATTAATTAATAGAATTCGTATGATTTTTAATATAAAACACATGTAAATTTTTCTAAATTTTTATTTTTTTGCTAAATATGAAAAAAAAAACATGTCCATTCAAAAGAACATCAGGATCGCATCAATACAAAATTATTGTAAATGAAATTATTTAAAGCAATTGTTATTTCCCATTAACATAAAAATATGTCACATAATTCACAATAAACTTTTGTTTTGCCCTTACAACCCGGAAGCTTACATCTAACAGAATTTTTTAATTCGGATGCCATTGCAGGAGTGTGTTGTATATTTCTCTTAGTATTATATAAATACACAATAATTAATACACAATAATTAATAATATTTTTCATTATATTTAGATATTGATACCTAATATTAGGTTTCTGAAAAAGTAGACAGAACGAGTCTGTTGCGAGTAGCATGCGCCTACAGGACTGTATCTGCGGCGGCCTTGTGCACTATCACGGGTTGTGTTCCTCTGCATGATAGGGAAAGTTCAATGGAAAGATGGCAAGAAGAGTGGAACAACAAGGAAGATGTTGCCCAGTGGACCAAGATGCTAATCCTGAGCCTAAGGGACTGGGTAAATTGTCTGTTTTAGGGCGTATGTTCATAGGTTCAGAAAGACAGATAGAGATAAATGCCTATACTGCGAATACTCCCACATTGTTACTCACACAATGCTGGAGTGTAATAGATGTACAGTGGAAAGAAACAGAACGTATAAAGAAATAGGTATTAACCCTATAACTGTAAGAGAGATGATGTGAAGATGATGGAAAGTACGGAGGGATGGTATAGTGTTCACAATTACATCCGAGCAGTCATTAAAAAGAAAGAAGAGAAGAAAACTACCAACCGGGCTAACGACAGAGATAAGATCTAATTACTATTTTAACGGGAATAAGTTGCAATTGAAGGATAAAATAAATTTATTGACGTTTGAATTTTTGATCTTTGATCTTGCACTGATAACTTGTTTATATTTACCTAAAAATCGGAAATAGACTATCAGAGCCAATAAAAGTAACTATAGCCAATAAAAGGACTAAAACAAGGATGCAATATGTTACAGTTACTGTTTAATTTATATATTGAGGCAGCTCAATGGATACCTATTGAGAATGCCTGACGGACGTTGGCCCAAAAAACTCCCCTGGAAGAAGGAAAAATAAAGTAGACCTGAACGTTTCCACTTTAAAAACTTGATTTTTCATTTTTTCCGTGCTCTAAGAACTTAGAAATAATGTTCAGCTTAGAAAGGTCCTTACAATTTTCTTGTGTAATATGTAATTAAATTTTGTATTTATATGGCATTGAGCCACAATTTATTGTAATAAAAATAACATTTTTAAATAAAAAAATTTGACGTTTTGATTTTCACTCTGGAAATCTTTGTTAAAAAAGATTATTTAAGATTTTTTTAAAATGTGTATAAACGCCAAAGTTGTTGTGAGGTTATGTCTCTTTAAAAATTGAAGTTAAGTTACTTGGTCCGTGTGTTAGACCCCTATCTTCCATTGCACCTTTTACTTCTTGTCTCCACGATCTTCTTGGTCTTCCCTTTTTCCTGCGGTTGGTGGGGATCCACTGTAACATTATCTTTGGCCATCGTTGATCCCTTTCTACATGGCCATACCATTTCAGCCTTTTGCATTCTATAGTTTCCAGGACGTCAATGTCTATGCCCATACGCTCTCTGATTTCAGTATTCCTTACTCTATGTCTTCTAGTGAGTTGGCAACATCTTCTCCAATAATTCATTTCCATTGCTTTTATTTTGGATGCATCATTTTTATTTATTACCCAAAGCTCTGAACCATATGTAGCAATGCTTTCTATGATACTTTTGTATATCCTAATTTTTGTGTTTCAGGTGATGTGGTTATTCCAAAGTATACTATTCAGTTGACGTATTGCTGAATTTCCTTGACCAATTCTAGTAGCTATTTGTTTTGTATTCCGACCATTGTTTGTAATGTTTACACCGAGATATTTATAGCTATCAGTATTTTGAATTTGTTTGCTTCCTAGTTCTAAGTGCTTTCCTTTACCTCCCAATACTACGTACTCTGTTTTTGATGGATTAATTGATAAGCCCCACTTTTCCAAGGTACTACCGTAAATTATTACTTCAAGGGGGGAGGACCTAGCTATTGCTCTTCTTTCATGTTGTCGAAGTCATTGCTTCTCTCCTTCTAACCGTCTCTATTTTCAGCTCGTCTCCTTTTAATACAATCAAGATTCTGGGAGGACTTCCATCGCGAATGTGCTGATTGCATGCCAAGTTCCCTTCCATTAAAACATTTCTTCTATTTTGGTCTCTGGTCGAAGTTTCTATTTGATAACTACTTCTAGATTATAACGGGGTAAGTAAGTTGAAACTAGGACATACGAAGAACACGTGTGTCAAGAACACTGATCCCGAGACAGAATGGGCACTCTGAAGAATCCTTATGTTGAATCGTCAGCCATGTCCTGAGAGCATCTGCGTCAAATAGTAGTTAACCTCGACATGTTTGCGGTTTAGCCAAACATTCACCTGTGGTATAAGATAGTGCGTAATTGACATCGATCAATGCTGTTTGCCGTTCTCTTCTTCAAGTTCATCTCGGCATATTGTAGATGTAGTTGACTTTCTTTGCCGATAAAGGGTCTTTCTTTCTTCAGCTAACACTCCAATGGGAATGGGTAGCATCCCGACTATGACGTATATTGTATCCTCAATTACTGTGCGGAATACGCTGGCAAATCTTAAATCTTTCAGACGACATACTGATGCGACCTTCCTCCCTGATTCTTGGGTTCCGAGGATATCAGCTCAAATTAATACTCCGTATTTCGTTCACCTGCTTTGTTTTGAGCCACCTACATTCGGCATTAGCCGTGACAAGGCTGCTCTTACTAGTGACACTTTAGTAATGACATGCTCTACTTGCTGCTTGAAGCTAAGTCTGGTAGCAATCAGTACTCCCAAGTACCGAAGGAATGGTTGTGATGTGATTTCATATTTTCCAATGCTCAGTGTTTCGGTTTCTACCCGTTTTCGACTAGTAATAAGCACTGCCTCCTTTTTGTGCTTTGCTAGTTTTAAATTAACTGTGTTTATCCACTGACAGATTCTCTCGAAGATGATGTCAAACGTCAGAGTAATCTCAAGGTGCTTTGCGACGATCACCACAGCCATATCATCGGCGTATGCCACGAGCCTAGCATCTCTTAATAATTCTAGGTTTAGCAAACCATCATACAAAATATTTCACAAAAGAGAGCCTAGCACAGAGCTCTTTAATATTCCTTCAGTAATTTTATATTCCTTTGGATCGAACTTCAAAAGTAGATCAGTGAAGTAGCTAGCTCCCTCTTAGATATGCCGGTACTCTCATTTCAGTTAATGTGCAATAATGCAATTCTAGTTGGCGGAGTTAAAAGTATTTTTGATGTCTAATGTGGCCAACAGCCCATACTTCTTCGTACTTCTCTTCCAGCTGATCCCTACGATCGCCTCCTTAGCTGTCTTAATGACAAGATCGATCGCATCTAGTGTTTAGTGTTCTTTTCGAAATCTATGCTGATTGGTGTTGAGCAGTGGTTCATTGGATTATTCGTTATAATATCTTGCCAGCTGTATACAGCATAGAGAGCGGACGATAAGATGATGGTTTCTCCGGTAGTTTCTTCTCTTCTGGGAGAAGCACTAATCTTTGTTGTTTCCATATATGCGGGAGAGTACCCTCCTTAAGGCATGTATTGTAAACCTACAGAACAGGAAGACAATGTGACCTGTGTAACCTGCTGTCGGACTAAAATGACTGGTATAATTTATTTTCTGTTTCTGAGATACTGTGATTACGGATTACTTTATAGTAGATGACAAACTATAATTGAAATAGTATATGTTCTCACATATTTTGTTTCTTTAATGCAAAATAAACTAATGCTGTAACACTGTATGTTAACGTAGTGTAAGAAATTTTATGATTGTACTCTTTAAATTTAATAATTTACCAGGATCGATCAAACAGCGTGTATGTTTATTCGATATCGGTGCCGAACTACATTGACGAAATGATTCGCTGATGTTTGAAACTTAAAATTCTTAACAAGGGGTACATTTAAAAATGTTTCGATAGTATACTTTAGCATTTTATGTTTTAGGTGTGAAACCAGCTAAGCTTAAACGTATTTTTATTGCATCCTATTGTCTTGTATTTGTTAAATATTATTAATTATAGGTAAACTGTCTTTATTATTGACATATTTTCTTCTTATTATATTCTCTTTGATTTGTATGGTAATCGTTTCCCGCATAAATGAGCCTTTCTTTGAGTTTCAATTTTTACATCAAATTGTGTACCTCCTTTTTGTTAAGAAGGCTGCTAGAAGAATACTATATTGTTTTTAAAGCGAGTTTAGATGTGAGCACTGAAGTTTTTTTGTAAGTTTATGTAGAGAAAAAACTTTATTGAACTATATTTATTAAAAAAATGTTTTTTTTTTATTTTCACACTCGTGCAATAAATTTTTTATTATCTGCAACTCGTGCAAAAAGTGTTTGATCTACTCGGCGTGTAGTCGAACTTGGTCTGAGATCCTCGTTGGAGAGTTTTTTCATGTATCTTGCAAGGATTTTTTTTTTTTTTTTTTTCATAAATAACTAATATCAAAAAATACAAGAGCAAAAAAAATAGTTGGAGATACTTTTTTTGTTATCAGTCATTTCAACAACTATTTATTCTTTTAACCCAATCAGAATCTCTAATCTTTAATCTAATATTAAAAAAAAAACAAAGTTTTAATCGATCAATGCCACGACTAACGGATTATCAACTTTGTATACAAAAATCGCAACTCATCATATACATTTACTTAGGTAATTTTCACTGTATTCTGTATTAGTATATAATTTATTGCATCAATAAATATATGTAAACAGTAGCTATAAATAATGATAAAGGGAACTGTCTTATATATAGTGAAGTCAGGTCCTGACTGGCTAAAAAAGCGACAACTTTAAACGAAAGGCGCCAGATCTCATCTCCTAAACCTTTTAAATCAATTTTTTTTTTATATTCTAATACATGTGAAGTACCAATATCACTATTATTTAGGATTTTTTTTTAATTTTAATTTAAATCCATAAATTTTAATATCAACCAAGACGAAGAGTTCCTCACTGTCTCTTATACTCCGTTTTACTCTTTTGTAATTTATCAACTACTTCTACAAAAGAATCTACTCGCTCAAAACATTTGAAACAAAATCTGAATTTTTTTAAGATTTTTCAGTCAAATACAAAAAAACCGTGAGCTCGCTTAAAAATCTGGAATGATTATCTTCCTTAGTATCTCTATTGATAGCTTTCTCATTATTGTCGGTCTCTTGTAAATCTGTATTATCTTTGATCTCTTTTAAGCTCGTCCCAAAGTTGCTTTTCAGTAAAATTAGCTGATGTATAAAATTTTGTTAACATGTACTAGTCATTCTTCTATAATATTCTTTATTATATATATATATATATATATATATATATATATATATATATATATATAAACGTTCAAATTATCGGGTAAAGTGGTCTGTAATAAAAATCTTTCTTTTTTCTAAATTACTCAATATTTCGCCATTTATTTAAAAGCTTCCTCAGGAGTAAACTAAAAACAATTTGAACATTACAAAAAATGGCGTACAAATACATTTTAAAACACTCACAGAATTTAAAAGATTTCGCAAATAAAAACTGACATTGAAGTATTTGAAATATTGAATGTCAAGATTAAATTGTCTTAAGCACGTTCGTTACAGCTATACGATAAAAAATTAAAATTATTTCAAATGTAAAAATAAAAATAACAATAAAAGAAAAGTTAGAAGAATAATATTTATTTGATGAATTATTAAGGTTAGTTGATATTAAGATGAATGTTGGCTATTTTTAATATTTATAAATTTTGTTCAATATGTTACAATATATGTTACTTAACTGTCCAGTATCCGTTTTATAATTTAAAGTGTTTTTATTTTTGTTAATGTAATACATTTCAAGAAATAATCTACTTTTGTAGTTATCAGTCTGTGCCAAAATGTGAGCTTTGTTATAGTCTAGCATATAACCAGTGTTTTCATAGTGCTCAACCACTGCGCAAGTATTTTTTCTCAAGCGGCAATCACTTTTATGTTGTGTGATGCGTTGTTTTAGCCATTGTGATGTTTGACCAATATAGCTATTTTAACATCCTAAACACGGTATTTCATAAACGACATTACTTTTATACAAGGTTGGTACTGGATCTTTGATTTTTGAAAATAGTTGTTTGCTGTTCATGGTATTATATTTAGCTATACTAATATTAGGAACATTTTTGAATACGGATATGACAGAATGAGTTAGACCATTAATAAAGGGAAGTTTTTTATATTTGATTGATTTGTTATTAAAATCATGGACGGGACCGTCATAGAAATTAGTGCTGTAAATCAGTTTTTTTTTAATTTGTTTAGGATAAATAAAAAAATAAAAATAAAAATAAATAAAGAAATAAAAGACAAAGGAGGTGGCTACTTCATCTATTTATTGAAGACGTTTCGCTTCTTAATCAAGAAGCATCATCAGTGCATCTAAAAAGAACAATATGAAAAACCAAACATCCATGGAAAAGTTATTATAAGTGGGTTACCTTAAAAAGATATGTAGCAGTCAAAGATATAAAATGTGTAAAGAAGCTTATGATAACGGACATTAAATATTATGTTGTATAGACAATTAATTGAACTGAATACAGCTTACAAATTAACTCAACTTAGCACAGCAAAAGGCATGTGGTAATTGTACATGTATATAAAAAAATATGTGAAAAAACTTAAGTAAAAAACATTAATTTATAGAGAACCAAAAAGATCATATGATGCACTTCCAACAGTATATAATTATTTAAATTTGATCTTAACTTTAGGTTACATTATTAAAATTGAATTATAGATATTTAAAAAATATATATAACGAAGTTACCATTCTTAAGTTTCTCAGTCGCTGTCGGTGAAATGCGACAGGAATTTAGGTACCACGCCGAACGAGAAAAGACAGTAACCTTGAGGTCAAAAATTTGACAGAACAGCAAGGCATTTTTTAAAAAGTTAATGTTGTGGCAGAATAGCCAGCAACAGGTGAAGATTGATTTAACCTCCATCAGTCCAAGGTTCATACATTTGGAACTGAAAATAATATAGATTCTATGAATCTATTTTATTATAAAATTTTATTAAATTATTTGAGCAGAAACAATTATTTAAATATGTAAAAGTAACATTGACAAAATAATCAATAAAATGTAAGTTGAATAAATCTAAGTAAGTAAAGTAAGAAATTATTTTATTTTATTTGAAATTATTTAATATGAAAATATGATAGAAACTACACCTTACGGGACAATTTTTAAAGTAAACAACATATTAAGCCTAATTCTGCTATATTAATGTATGATAAATTTGGCTCAAGTTACTAATGTCCGTTCTCTTATTGAGAGCGTTAGGGTGTTTAAGTATTGAACACATTTTCAAAAACTGTCTTTTAACGATATTGCGTTCATTGCCAAGAATCTTAACTTCATTAAAGTCCACTTTTTTAGTGTTAATAGCATGCTGGGCAAGAGCACAAGTATGCTTAGATAAGTTGATCTCCCTGTCTACCCGATGTAGCATGAGTCACACTCAGCACAAGGTATGTGATAGATGACATTTACTTGTTCCAGAAGGGACAAGGGTGTTTTAGTTTTAGAAAACAAATTCCTGACAGTCTTAGCATTTTTAACTGCAATTTTAACCGGTACATTTTTCTGTTTGTACAGTTTAATAAGTTTTTCAGTAACTTGAGCTTATATATATATATATATATATATATATATATATATATATATATATATATATATATATATATATATATATATATATAGTAAAAAATACGACCGTTGATTAAATTTGGAATATATTCAATGGTTGAATAGCAGAGGTTTTATCGGTCAATAATTGGCAAATAAAAGACGTCAACTACTTTATTGCTTTATTAGAATACGTTTCGCTTTTATTTTTAAAAGCATCATCAGTTCACTACAAATAAAAAAGATTTTAAAATATAAGTAAACAAACCAACAGGGTTCATACTTACGAAAACAATTTGTAGGGTTTTTTTAAAGATGTTATAAAAACTTTACGATAACTTAACATTAAAGATTAAAAACTAAACGGGAGAAACGAAACAAAAAATACAAGTAAAACTGTAAGAACATTAGTTCATTTAATTTTAACCGATGGCTTCATTTGAACGTTGGTTTAAGCTCTTTCGAGGGTCAAACCACACTAATCTTTTCGATTGTTTTGGATCGGCTCGTCATAATTTTCACATGTGGCTTGTTATCGTCCATGTGTTTCTTTGGAATGCATGGTGCAGATTACGATTCTTAAGGGAAGTATCAAGCGGAACGGGGACGGACCTTTTTTTAAAAAGGATTCATTAATTCCTTTTTCTTTAAAAAACAAACAAACAAAAAAGAAAAAAAAAGAAGAAAGTACTTACTGTCTTGTAAGGGTTTTTTTTGTTTTTTTTTTTTCTTTTTTTTATTTATTTATTTTGTATGATGAGGGAATGATATATCTGACTCAAGTTGTCGATGTCGGTTCTCTTATTTAGGGAGGATGGATGTTTAAGAATTTGACACATTTCAAGGAGGGATCGCTTATGATGATTTTGTTGTTTGCACAGTATTTTGGTATTCGTGAAGTCGATACTGTGTTTGGTTGAAATGGCATGCTGTGCAAGGGCACAAGATGGTTTAGAAATCCTAATGTCGCTTTTGTGGGACGTTAGTCGACCTTGAAGGGAGCGGCTGGTCTGGCCAATGTAGCAGGAGTTGCACTCTGCACAGGGTACTTGATAGACGACATTAGTTTGTTCTAGAGGGGCCAATGGAGTTTTTGTCTTAGAAAATAACTTACCTAAGGTTCTGGTATTTTTTAAGGCTATTTTAACAGGTAAGTTTTTGAAAAGTTTGTTAAGCTTGGTAGTGATTTGTGGGAAGTACGGGAGCGAAGCATATTTAGTGGTTTGTTCAGGAGTGAGGGGGGACTTATTAATCTGTATTTTGTTAGATATGGACGCTAATGTTAGCCCATTGGGTGTTTCGGTAATGGACTGCCCATAGCTTTTGGAATATAGAAATTTATTGATGAAGGATGCCGGATAGGAGTTATCTATGAGAATGGACTTCAGTAGATTAAGAGATTCTTCTTTGTATAGCGGGTGTGTCAACATGTGTACTCTAAGGCTGAGGGCTTGTACCAGGTTAAGTTTGTATCTGATTGGGTGTGTCGAATGGTAATTTAAGAAACGGTTGCTAGCCATTTCTTTTCTGTACCAGGTAGTGACTAATCTGTTATCAGGTGTGCGAATGATTCGCATATCTAAAAACGGGATACTGTTATCAACCTCAAATTCACATGTAAATTGTAGGTGAGGATCAAAGCAGTTAAAAACTGATAAGGTGTCAACCGCCTTATCAGACGGGGTTGCTAAAATAAGATCGTCGACATACCGTTTTACAAAGGGAACCTGGAAATCTAACTTCTTGATACTCTCATTAATAAGATCATCTAGTACAAAGTTGACTAGAATCGGAGAAATCGTGGATCCCATAGGAGTTCCAAAAATTTGCCGATAATATTTGTCGTTGAAAATTAAATAATTGGTGTCAAAAATTAATTTTAATAATTCGGAAAAAGTTTCCCAAGATATCGGACTGTGGGGTTGGATTTGATTCCAATGGTTATGGAGAGAGGTTAGTACACTGGAAAGTGGAAGGTTTGTGAACAAGGATACTACGTCAAAACTTACTAAGACAAAGCCTCTGGGTAGTTGATAATTATTAATAAATTCACTGAACTGGAAAGAATCTGTTATGTTGAAGTCATTGTCATAATTGTATGCTTGTGACAGAATGTTCGTGAGGAATTGGGCTATATTTGTGTTCGGAGCATTTATTGACGATAATATGGGTCGCATACTTAGTTGTGGCTTATGAATTTTGGGGAGACAGTAAAATCTAGGAGCATAGCCATTGTAATTATGGAGGGATTTGGCTAGTTTCTCGTCAATAATTTTTTTGTTTTTTAGTTCAGTGATATATCGGTTGATTTTGTTGGTGTAGGTTGAAGTACGATTGCGAAGAAGTGGTTGATAGTATTTGCTATCATCTAGGAGTTGCTGGCTCAGGTTTATATATTGCTCTCTCATCATAAGGACTGTGGCATTACCTTTATCACTAGTTAATACCATTAGGTCAGGGTGTTTTTTTTAAAAAGTGGACGCTTGTTCATAAATAAGATCAAAATCGGTTTTGGCGTTGGAAGGTTTATGCGAAAAGTTAGTGAGAATGTTATTGGCAGATGATCTTAATTCAAGAAGGTCATTGGTTTCAGACTGAGATAGTATGTTTTCTATGTCAGCTACGAAATTACATACGGAGTAGTCCTTGATTGAGGGTTGTAATCCGAACTTTGGTCCGAGAGAAAGAAGTTTAAGGACGTTGTTGGGCATTTGGATGTCTGTGAGATTTTTTATCCATTTCTCGTGAAATGGTAAGAGATTGAACGGAGTGGTCCCAAGCTTGTTTAATTTGTTTTGGAGATGAGATAGAGATTTCTGTAGAAAGAAGTTATATTTTCTGATTAGGGAAGATTCATATTGATCCAAAATGGCGGAGGGAAGAAGATGTTCAAGTTGGATGAATATGTTTGACATTTGTCGATGAATGAATGCTATATCGGAATGTACGGACGAAATATGGAAGTTCAATAATCGTGCTCTCACCTGCATGTTGATGAAATCAGCTCTTCGTAGACTGCATAAGGTGGTCGGTGCGATCACTAATAAAGCGTGGGTATTTCTTTGTCTTCCTGCATTGGATTAAAAAAGTCTTTTTTGCTTCGGTTCTCGCTAACTTCTCGTTCAGTTTGCTTCATCTCTTCAGTAGTATCGTACAGTTTAGGCCATAGTTTCGTCTGATGGTCACGAAGAATCCCTCTGTATATGTAGACATAGTAAAAAATACGACCGTTGATTAAATTTGGAATATATTCAATGGTTGAATAGCAGAGGTTTTATCGGTCAATAATTGGCAAATAAAAGACGTCAACTACTTTATTGCTTTATTAGAATACGTTTCGCTTTTATTTTTAAAAGCATCATCAGTTCACTACAAATAAAAAAGATTTTAAAATATAAGTAAACAAACCAACAGGGTTCATACTTACGAAAACAATTTGTAGGGTTTTTTTAAAGATGCTATATATATATATATATATATATATATATATATATATATATATATATATATATATATATATATATATATATATATATAAGCTACACGCTCCCGAAGAAGCTAAAGCTGTTTTCACTTGAAGATCCTTTTTGTGTTAGGAATCATCCCATTCTGGGTTTGGTTTTACAGTTTCTGGTGTAACTTCGCTGTTTTCACTACTTTTCTCCATTCTTCTCTCTCTTTGATTAACGTTTCTATATTTCTAATTTCCATACTCCTTAGGTCTTCTTCCATTTGTTATCTCCACTTCATTTTACGTCTACCTCTGGTTCTTTTACCTGGTGGTATCCATGTCGTTATATCTCTTAACGGATTGCTTTGTTCTCTTCTCATTATGTGTCCATAATATCAAATTCTTTGTGCTTTTATTGCTCGAACTATGTTCTCTTAACCCATTAATTCTTGTATTTCGTGATTCATCCATTGCCTTGCATCCTCTTCGTTTTCCCTCTTTGGTCACAGTATTCTTCTGATCTATTCATCTTTCTCTCAAAAACTTTCAATTGCTTTTCTTCTCTTGCTGTTAATGTAAATGTTTCTGCAGCATATTCTACTATTGGTCTTATGGTCGTTTTGTAGATTTTTATTTTTATATTTAGGCTTTTCTTCTTATCTCTTAACATTTTTTTATTTATATAAAACGCTGTATTTTCCGATTGAATTCGTCTTTTAATAACTATCCTTTCATTTCTTCTGTTGACTACTACTCCCAAATATAATGTTTCAACCTCTTCGAAACCGTGTGCATCTATTGTCAGTTCTGCCATTTGTGTCTTCTTTTTCTTACTTACGTTAATGTATTTTGTTTTATTTTCATTTATTTCCAATCCTCTTAGTTTGGCTTCGTTTTATATTTCTTGAAAGGTTTTCTTTAATGCCTCTTTATCTGTTGCTACTATGGTTATATCGTCCGCATATCCTATTATTTGTACTTATGATCGCATCTTCTTGTCTTACTCCATTTTTTATTTTTATTACTTCTGTTCTTTCTCTTCCGGTGCCTATTATTACATGGGAAACTCACATTGTCATTTCTATTACTCTTATAAGTGTATAATTTTATTCGGTATAATCCTCTCTTGTAAGTCTTGAATCATTTTTCTTTCGTTTAGTTTGTCAAACGCCTGTTTAAAGTCTAGGAAAAGTATGT
The DNA here is from genome assembly GCF_040954645.1 of Diabrotica undecimpunctata. Lineage (NCBI taxonomy): Eukaryota > Metazoa > Arthropoda > Insecta > Coleoptera > Chrysomelidae > Diabrotica > Diabrotica undecimpunctata. The sequence goes on along the minus strand of NC_092811.1, from coordinate 86,496,802 downwards.
GTGTTTCTCCGTTGTACGCGTATGTTTTCTCTATCACTTGTTTTAGCACATGTATAGCGTCTATCGTGGATCTTCCTTTTCTAAAACCGTACTGGTAATCCCCTATGCTTTCTGTATATTATATTGTTAGTCTGTCTCTAATTATACCAGTCATTACTTTATATGTTTCATTCAGTAAATTAATTGCTCGGTAGTTTTTGCATATTCTATGGTCTCCTTGTTGTGGGATTGTTACTCTAATTCCCTTCTTCTATTCTTCAGGCATTATTTCTTTGTTCCATATATTCTGTACTGGTTCATAAATCTGTCTGTATAGTGCCTCACCACCGTATTTTCATAAGCTCTGCACATTTTTCGTCTCCTTCCGCTGTACAGGTCAATTATTCTTCATCTTATTCCGTGTTTATTATTGTTTCTCTTTCTTCTTCTCTATCCGTTTCTTGATATATTTCTTTGAAATACTTCTGCCACTTTTCTGCTTCTATAGCTATATTAGCTGTCCGTTTTCGGTTACTTTAAGTATTGGTACAATGGTTTTGAGCTGTGTCTTTTATTTTCTGCTTCTATCTCATTCACAATTTGTTCTACTTTCTTATTTTTTTTTTTCGATTTAAATAATTTCTTGGTCTTTTGCATTTGATCTCTGTGTTTTTCTCGTGTCTCTTCTTTGTTTGTGCTTAACCATTTCAATATTGTTTTATTCTTTTCTTCCACTGCTATTAGGAAAAATAAAAAAAAATATCTAGATTTATCGCGAAAAAGTATAAAGTAACTAACATCGGTTCATAATAATGTCTCATTAGTACCGCCGATTTCAAAAATCCGGAAAAGACAATTATGCGCACAGCAGAATTTAGTTCGAAGTTATGTTTGGGCCCAGTCGAGTGTCTCCCAATCGTACTTTGGAAAAATAAAACATGCGGACCATGGGCGACCCACGTATACATACAAGATAAATATCTAGGTATAATAATTGATAAACATTTACGATGGGCAAATAATATAGTAGTTAAATTTAGAGGGCTACTATCAAGATTCAAATTTTTAAAACAATTTTTATGAATTTAAGAATTTAACTCATTTAAGATTATTAGATTATAGATATTAGGGAGTTTTTGTAACTACCTAACGTAACGTATCTCCCTATACGTAAAGAACTAACGTATCGAAGAAGATGAACGTTAAATTGATAGTTTTTGTTCTGCACGTAACGTAACGATGGTGTTGCCCTCACCGAATTAGTGATTAACTAATAAATTGTCAGTGCCAGTCTTGTCCTTGTCATTTAACCCTATTTTTGATATTCAAAATAAATAACAAATATTTTTTATAATTTTTGACATGGACGCGATATTAAATGTAGGTGCCTTTATTGATGATGAAGAAGACGAATACATAGAAGATGCCCTTCTTCTCCACATCTTGCACGACTATACGGCCGCTTTAATTTTGATACAATTAAAAATATTTTTCGCTTTGGAATTAAATTCCACCTTTCTGGATGGTCGTAAGGGTTCTTGCCTACAACTTCCTTCAACAAGAACAAATCATCTTCATTGCTGAAGTGAAGTCGTTTTCTACTGCTTTCCATTATTTATAAAAATCAAAACAAATATACGTAACCACAAATGTAAACATACAAGTACCACGTGTGCTTATGAAATGTGGATGTTGAAATTTTGGTAATCGGGTAAGATTCCCTTGCGCATTCGGTTACCTTCGGCTCGATAGGGATGCGTATGAACGTAACGTACCAGCCCGTTACGTTAGGTAATACGTATCTAGATACGTTAGTTCAACCATTAATGCGCATGCTTATATGTCAAAAAGATACGTTACGTATACGTATTTGCTTGCACAAAAACTCTCTATTATGTACTTCTACAATCTCAACTTACCTATGGCCTTTAAGGATGGGGTGGAATACAGAATAATTACTTGCATCATATAAACATTATTCAAAAGTGGCTAATTAGAATTATTTATGGGAAAAATTTAAGATATTGTAGTGAGCTGTTATATAATGAAAGTGAATTTTTAACTGTACGTAAATTATTCTGTTACAAAGCCCTTATACATATACATGAAAAAAAGATAATAATAAACGGATCATGCCCATCAATCTAGATATTTTACCGAAATGTAATAAATTCATACTCCAAAGATATGTTGGTTACATAGGGCCCAAATTTTACAATTGTCTACCAGAGAATTTAAAACAAATGTTATTATGTTATTACATATTATGATCTAATAAAGATTACTTAAAGATTATACAGATAATAGCAGGTACAAGAGTGATATTCTTTTTGTGTATAACATATTTATCCTAAAATATGTGAATTTTCTCTTGAACTCTTTCCTAGGAAAGGTTATCCTAATTCTATTTATGTTTTAGGTTTTTGGTGTATTTCTAAGTCCATTCCAAGTAACAGAACTAGTTAAAAATGGTAAACCAGCAGATACAACCTGTGATACCTTAGTAAGAATAACTACCGGCGGTGCTGTATTGTCTAAGGAGAAGATATTTGCTCTTCAAGAGTTGTTACCTGAGACTGATATTATCCCTACTTACGGACAAACTGAGGCTGGAATTTTGACAAGTTTTCAAGTTCATCATAAAACGCAAAGAGAATTATATAAGAGTAATCCAGACATCGTTGGTTTACCACTTAGAGGCATATGGTATAAGGTAAATTATATAATATATTTTTTAAATTATTAATTTTCTTGACATTTATATGGAGTAAAATTATTGCTGTCCTTGTTAAAAATATTATAAAAACGCTGGGATCCGTCGACTTTTATATATTATGAAAATATGTATGGGCTTTTTAAACATAAATTTAAATGTGCAGAATGACTCACGCAAGCCTAGAATAGTCCAAAAGCTTTTTTTTATAAAACACCCTGTATATTTTAATATTTTTAAAAGCTCCTTAATAAAATTCAAAGTGTGGAAAATTACAGTACAGTGGTACCTCGACATACGAGTGTAATTCGTTCCCGAATCTTGCTCGTATGTCAAAACAATTTTTCCCATTGAAATTAACTGACATGTCATTAATCCGTTCCAGTCTCCAAAAAAACACGTTAGTTCTTTTTGTTAATTGTTTTTAAATAGGAAAAATGTATTTAAAAAAAGAAACATTTATTTATAAGTAACAAAAAATATATACATATTCTGTAAAAACATAAGAAAAAGTGAAGTGCTTACGGAAGATTTTCATGTGCAGATCGTTTAAAAAAACTGTCCAAAGAGGTTTGTTTCTTCCTCCCTTTCAGAATATTGCGCTGCTGCGAATGTAGTTTGTCTAACTCCTGGGTTGTGAGCTCCTGAGACTGTTTCTCGACAAGTTCGTTCACATCTCTTTCATCCACCTCCAGACCCATAGATTTTCCAAGAGAAACAATGTCATCTACCACTGACACTTCGGGTTCCAGTCCTTCGTAGGCCCTTTCATCTATAGCTTCAGGCCACAGCTTCTTCCATGCAGAGGTTAAGGTCCTTGTAATACCTAGCCAGGCCTGCTCAATAATTCTTAGACATATTACTATGTTAAAGTAGTACTTCCAGAACTCTCGAAGGGTAATTTTCGTGTTACCTTAAAGCAACGCCGAAAAATATGCTTGGTATACAACTTCTTAAAATTAGAAATAACTTGCTGATCCATGGGCTGTAAGATAGGAGTGATATTAGCTGGTAGGTAGAGAATCTTTATAAACTTGAACTCTTGGAGTAAATCATCTTCGAGATTTGGTTGGTGAGAAAGGGCATTATCGAGGACAAGATGGATTTGCATGAGTAGGTACATTTGCTGTAGATATTTTTTAACAGAAGCGGCAAAAACCAGATTTATCCATTCCACAAACAATTTCCTGGTAACCCACGCCTTTGGATTTGCCCTCCACATAACTGGCAGTTTTTTTTTTAATCTTATGTGACTTTAAGGCACTGGGATTTTCTGAATGGTACACTAGAAGAGGTTTGATTTTACACTCGACACTCGCATTGGCGCAAACTAGTAGAGTTAATCTATGTTTCATAGGTTTGTGATCTGGCATCGTCTTCTCCTCTGCCGTTATGTAAGTCCTATTCGGTATCTTTTTCCAGAAAAGCCCTGTCTCGTCACAGTTGAACACTTGTGGGGGGATGTATCCTTTGGCTTCTATCAGTTCGGACCTCCGCTGCTTTCACATCCGAACTTGCTGCCTCACCATGACTGATGACGGAGTGAATGCCGGTCCTTTTTCTAAAGTTGTCAAACCAGCCCCGCCTATCTTTAAACGAGTCTTCCGATTCATCATTTGTGGAAGTGTGTGGGATCTGCTTCAGCAAATCTTCGTAAATTGCTCGGGCCTTCTCACATATGATGCTTTGTATTAAGGTTCCTCCTTGAAGCTACTTCTCTGTCAACCACACCATTAGTAGTTTCTAGATCTTTTCATGGAGAGAAGTCTGTAGCTTAAAAATTATCGTAACGCCCTTAGCTGGCATTATACCATTTATCACCTCCTTTCGTTTAAGTACAGTGCATATCATTGATGTGGTACGCCCGTACATTCTCGCTACGTCAGTTACTTGTACACCTTGCTCATGTTTTTCAATGAGTTTACGTTTTAGTTCAATAGACATCATCTTCTTCTTCAACCCATGGTTGTAAAAAAAAAGTATAATATTGTAATATACAAAAAGCATAAAACGTGAACCCAACTTATCAACAATACTTCGAAAATGAGGGAAACAAGCAAAGCAGACAGACTGAGGTCAACAGTAAAAATTTACAGTGTAAATTACACCTACATCGAGAGTGTAATATGGTTAGTATTAGAATCCGAATTTTTGTCGAATTTAACTTACAATGACCATTTAATTGTCGGTCCAAGTAATAGTCATGTACAGACCCGTAAAATGATTTTTATGGCGAGGCCGTAAAGATCTATTACCTAAAACTACCTTTTATTCACAAAGCAAATTAGAAGTACTCAAATAAGAGGTATGAATTTGAATATAAACCGATTCCTCGTATCTCAAATCTTGCTCTTATCTCAAAGCAAAATATCGTTCGCTCCGTGGCTCGTATCTCAAAACACTCGCATATTAGGGCGTTCTTATATCGAGGTATCACTGTATATTGAAATTATACAGTGTGGAAACCACTTATGTAATAAAATTATTTGTGTCCTTACTTTAAATTCAATTGCGCGCTTTTTAAGCATAAATTTAAATGTACTGTGCGAATCATGCAAGCATAGTCACATCATCCTTATTTTTAATAGAGTACTCTATAATTTTTTATATTTTTAGAAGCCACTTAACATCCTCACCTCAAAAAAGTATCTTATTTAAAGTCTAGTATGAATAATACAAGGTTGAATTTTAAAAATATGTATAATTTTCGTCAAGAAGTTAAATACAAAACCTAATACCCATATAGTGGTACTTAGTTTAGAAAATTGATGTTTGTATTTAGGTAATTTAAAAAAAATACTATCATTTAAAATGTGATCAAAATTTTATGTGCCTATTTAATATTTTGACGAAAATTATACATATTTTTAAAATTTTACCTTAATATTCTTTATAGCACCAGTATACCACCTTGTCAAACGCCTCAAAAAATATGGGCCTGCAAGTAAATGAGAAGAAAACTAAGATAATGGCATCAACACCCAATAATAGAGCCAGAAACATCGGCCACCAATTCACGGTTGATAACTCTACCTTTGAAGTGGTGAACAAATTCACATAGTTAGGCTCCCTGATCACCAAGGAGAACATCATGACGGAAGAAATGAAGCGAAGAATAATCCTTGCAAACAAATGCTATTTTGGACTGAGTAGACATATAAGAAGCAGAAACGTAGGCCAAAAAAACAAAAATAACCATATACAAAACCTTTATACAACCAGTGTTGTATAAAAATTAGAAATACAGACGGAACTCATAGAAGCTACAAAAGCTCTGTATAAAGAAAATAAAGTGTCCATTAAAATGGGAACAAGAATCATAGGAGACTTCACCACAACAAAAAGGCTCCTGCAGGGTTGTTCCACATCTCCAACCCTATTTAAAATATACTTAGAGAAAGCCTTGACTACATGGAAAAGAAAATGCGAAGGCATGGGAGTACCGGTACGGAACGAATACCTATATACGTTAAGTTTTGCAGACGATCAAGTAGTGATTGCATAAGATCAAGACGACCTCAGCTACATGATGAAGAAACTACAAGAAGAATATACCAAGGTTGGCCTAGATATTAACCCCGCGAAATCAGAGTACCTATCTACAAGTGAAGAAGACATAGAAGATCTACAGATTGATGACAACGTAACAATCAAAGGAAAGGATAAATTCAAATACCTGGGGTTTATAATCACGAAAAAGGCAACAACAGAGGAAGAAATTACACAAAGATTAGGACAAACAAGAACAGCAATCCGACAACTTAACTCAGTATGGTGGGGTAGACACCTAAATATGAAGACAAAAACGCAGATTTATAAAACATTAGTGCGAAGTATTATGACATATGGGGCTGAAAATTGGATCATAAACAAGAAAAACGGTAGTAAGATAGTAGCAACAGAGATGGAATGCCTGCGAAGATGATGCAGAGTAACAAGAATGGATAGGAGAAGTAATGACGAAATAAAGCAAAGAACATCAATAGAAACAGACATACTAACATATATAGAACAAAAAAGACTAAAGTGGTATGGACATGTAAGGAGAACTAGCGACAGCAGATGGATAAAGAGAATAACCGAATGGAGCCCCATAGGAAGGAGGAAAAGAGGACGACCCTGAAAATCCTGGAGGAACGAAGTAGACGACGCCATGAGTAAGAGAGGACTAAACGATGGAGAATGGAACAACAGGGAGAGATGGAAACGGTTGAGCGAGGGAAGGCAGTGAATACTGTAGAATCCCTAAATATTTATTATGAAAATCTTCTGCTTATATTTGAACGAAGGATCCTGAGAAGAATATTCGGTGGCATCTGTGAAAATGATGTTTGGAGAAGGAGGTACAACTACGAGGTATATCACAGATATAAACATATTTTAGTGGTAAAGACGTAGTATCCTTTATAAAAATAGGAAGACTAAGATGGGCAGGACATCTGGCAAGATCACAGCAGAACAACACTCCTAGAAGAATCCTTATGTCACAACCTGTGGGAAGTAGAAGTAGGGGTAGGCCAAAACTCAGATGGAGGGATGGTATAGATGAGGATGGTAGATAAATAGGTGCAGCAAACTAGCAACAGTTGGCAATGGATAGAACTGACTGGCGTAATAGACTTGGGAAGGTCGAGGCTCTTTTATGGGGCTGTAGCACCAATGATGATGATTATTTATAGCAGACCCTATGCCTTATACAAACAAAGTATTTGCATGGATAAACTGCTGATGTATTGTCCTTTGATATAAAGATAACCTAATAAATATATACTCCATATTGATTTTATTATTGTTTCACTTTCGAATTAAGCAAAAAATATTAATAATACAACGAACAACACAATTTTGATTTTAATATTACTTAGCTGCTTCAACTGAGCGGTATTTTCGTCTTTTGTATCCCTTTCATATTTTTCACAATTTAGCTTTACAATGAATGAATAAGCTTTCATTAGAAACTACAAAAAAGTATTAAATGGAAATATGTTTTGAAAATAACAATTAGGTATAAACACTATGTCTTTTTCAGGTTGTGGACCCAGAAACCGATGAGATCCTTGGAGCAAATCAACCCGGAGAACTTCTTATCAAAGCGAAAACGGTAATGAATTGCTATTATCAAAGAGACTGTAGCAATAGGTACGACAAAGATGGATGGTTCAGAACTGGCGATGTCGTTAAATATGATGAAAATTGCAACTTCTACGTAGTAGATAGGGTGAAAGAAATGCTTAAGTATAGAGGTTGGCATATTCCGCCTGCAATTTTGGAACTAGAATTGTCACATCATCCTGCTGTGCGACAATCTGTGGTGATAGGTATGTAAAAATAAACACCACTTTAAAAGTAAATATTAACGATTAAAGTTATATTAACAAATATACTTTGGAAAAAACTTTACGAGAATGTGCCACTTATTGGCCGAGTTCCGGCCTAGTTCCCGCCTAGAAGACGTCTATCTTCTTAAATATTGTCGAAAACTTCTGTGGTTATATAACGATAACGAATTTGCAATATAATTTAATTTTTTAGATATTTTAAATTTTGTGGTCGATTGATGTGAGCTTTTGATTTTAAGTAACCCCATTGAAAAAAATCAAGCGGTGAAAGGTCTGTAGATTTTGGAAACTACTCTATTGTTTCTTATCTACCAATTCATCTTCTAGAAAAATATCTAATTAAAAAAACACGAATAGGAATCGCAAAGTGCGGAAATGCACTGTCTTGCTGAAACCATATGTTTTTATTTGGTAAATTACGACCATTTCCATTTGGGAAAATGTCTGTAGGGCAGGTAAAAGTGCGTTTGGTTCGTATGCTTCAGTCAATAAATGAGAATTCTCTTCAATATCTGCAGATTTGCCAATTCACTGTACTATGTAGAGAAAATGTTGCTTCATCAAAAACGGATTTGACCAATAAAACGTAGATTTTGATTACATAAATCTTGCATTACTTCGGAAAACTACATTCGGCAATTTGGATCTTCCTTATTGAATGAGTATTGGGATATTTTTTAATTCTTAAATCCAGATGAAGCCAAACGGCTCACACTCTATCTAAGGGGAAAATTCACTTATCACAGATATCTACAGTATCAAAAGATTGGGCTCTGGTGGGAGACTCTTTCCGTGTTATCGAATCATAGGTCACATGGTTCGCTGAAGTATCTCCTTAAAAGTTTCTTACGTATCTGGACGTCGAAAATTAGCTTTCTGCATAGTTTTATTAGAATGTTCACTAAGATCCATCTGTTTTATGTTTTTTACGAAGTTCTTCGGAATGACTCCCGTAGTAGAGTGAATAATAGGTAGGTATAGTCTGGGTACTTTCCATTCTCCATTGTCTCCTTATTTCTATAGCGACTTAAAGTGCTAATGAGGATGAGCACTTTTAAGGCCACCTTTTTGTTGGCCATCGGTTTATTTCTTGACCGTTGGATGCAAATTATTACAGTACTCTAAAATTAATACCTGTAATATTTGATATAGCAAAAAATGTCATTGGCCAACGGTTGGTTATTCTGGACACCGAATATGACGCACATTTTGCATCTAAGGCATCAACTCCTGATTTTGATTTATTATAGAAATGAATTGTCTCTGATAATTTTCCGACACCCTGTTAGGGTAAAAGGAAGGGGAGAAAGAAAGAAGAATTATCTCTGATTTTTTGCTTGTTGCAATAGAATTATTATGATGCACATTGAAAAGTAATATAAGGGCTTTACTTTTTTGGCACATGGCTTACTATAGTGGTTGAAGGAATAAAACTAAACACTGATGAAAGAACTTCACGTTTTCGGTTCGGCAATATTCAGGTAGTATCTATGCATTTTTTATGTTTTCTTAAAGTCCCACGTAAGTCAAGCCGTTACTAAAAATTTTGAAATAAAAATTTTTTTGTGATACATGGTATACAGCCAGCTACAGGAACTTAGTTTCCAAGTGGATCTTTTCATATTTATTTTCAGATGTTATGATCGCTCCCAGGTACTTGAATTCTTTGACGACTTCAACGTTGTATTCATTGATTGTTACGTTTTGTCTTACCCTTGGTCTTGGGTTCTTCGTAACCACCATGTACTTGGTCTTGTCCTCGTTGACCTTCAGACCAACTTCTTTGGCTCCGTTTTCGAATAGGGTAAAAACTTCTTTTGCATCTCTGGTGGATTGTGCAATTGTGTCCACGTCATCCGCAAACGCCAATAGTATTTTTGATCCTTGTGCGGCAAACCAGTTTGTCAGTTGTGGTTGAGCTTTCCTTGCCGCATGTTCCAGTGCAAAATTAAATAGCAGGGGGGCGGGAGAATCTCCTTGTCTAAGCCCGGTGTCAATGAGGAATTCCGACGTGGTGCTGACAATTCTGATCCGTGAGGAAGCGTTCTCTGTGCTCACCTGTGCTAATCGTACCAGCTTTCCAGGTACTCCCATTTCTACCATGATCTCCCAAAATGCTTCTCTGCTAACAGAATCGTAAGCTTGTTTAAAGTCCACGAAGATTTGGTGTACATCGCGGTTGAATTCCCAGTTTTTTTCCAACACCTGGCGTAGAACGAATATCTGGTCTACGGTCGACCTTCCCGGTCTGAATCCGCTTTGGTAGTCGCCTATTATTTCCTCTGCATATGGAGTTAGCCTTCTAGACAGTATTATGGATATAATTCTTAAAGCACTAGCAAGTCATAACTGGGGCGCAGACACAACACAGCTACTAAATATTTACAAATTCTTAATCCGCAGTAAATTAGATTAAAGATCAATTGTATATGGATTATATCCATATACATACACAAGTTAGTATCCAATTTTCCCCTCAAGAACTATCCCTTTAGTCGTTAAATAGTTGCAGTAAAACCGAAGATTAAACGTCAATCTTTAATTAGCTTTAATACCGTATGAACACAATATTTAACTTATTCCTAAATTTTGACAGTTCAAAATTTTAAACACCTCTTTCAGTAGGTTAGCGATGATGTCTACGTGGATAGCGAACAGTTGTCTAATAATGTTTTTTGATTTCAATCTGTTTCCCTTTTACATATCTTTAATGGTTGGAAGACGTCATTAAAGAATATATGACTGATAACATTTACGCCATAAAGCTCCCATCCTTATTCTTATTTACCACCAAAGTAACAAATATTTCGGTTGCATGTTTTATTGATTTTTGCATAGTTGATATTTTGTACATACTATTATTTTATTTATAAGTATAAATTATAATAATTGGTAACAAGTAGAACCATATTTTAGGGAGAAAACATGAAGAAGACGGCGATCATCCTATGGCTATAGTAGTTCTGGAAAATGAATACAAAGGAAAAGTAACCGAAGAAGATATTGCGAAGTATATTGAAGAAAGAGTGCAAGATAAGCAAAGGCTACGAGGGGGAGTAATGTTTATAGATAGTATACCTCTAACACCCTCTGGAAAGGTGAAAAGAAACGAACTAAAAGAGCTAGCCGAACAACAGTATTGCTGGAGGTATTCCAAACGGCCCTCTATAGGCAATAAAAAATAAAAAAAATATTTATTTTTAACAAATTATGGTTCATAATTTTTATTAAAAACAACAATTTTTAATTTTTATTCATGTAGGAAATATTTTATACAAAAATATTTTTGATACAAAAATTATAATATTTATTACATAAGTAATATAGTTTTCCACTTTTTTCTTAATAGAAAAATAATTGGAGAATAAAAAATGTATTTAATTCTAAGAGTCTAATGTCTACGATGTGTGACATATTGTTTATATACTCATTAATAATTAAAATATAAAATATTGTTTCACTTTTATTTAAATATATATTTGTTGATTTATTTTTTTATTCGAAGTTGTTTATTTTCAATCAATTGTATATATATATATATATATATATATATATATATATATATATATATATATATATATATATATATATATATATATATATATATATATATATATATTAATGTGGGCCAAAAAAACCTTTTTTTATTTCGTGTTTCTATACCGCGGAAAAGTTGCTTTTTACTACTTTACTTCTAAAAGAATTTTTCAAATTCGTTAATTTCTTCCGGTCGCGCATTGGTCGGAAAGTTTAAAAATTGGTTGTTTTTGAAATTTTTTAAAAACAGAAAAATATTTTATCCCGTTTTGCTATACCGCGTATATCTTTCCTTAAGCGGTCATGAAATATTAAAAAATATCGTTTTTTTTTGCTATTTTCTTCTTTGAAAACACCACGCTTTTAATAACAAAACCAATTTAACGTCCCTACTTTTCATGTACTAAGCACAAGACTTAAATAAAAACTACTAAATTGCATTATTTCAAATCGGTGGTCCTTGCTGAGTTGTTTAGTTTCACAGCAGCCAAAGACATGGCGCTTTGTGGATGACCTTCCCTCGCCTCCCACTCTGCCTTATCCACAATCCCTTGCTACTCTCTCACATACATCACACCATCGATCCAGACCGCCAGTCTGCCACGCCGTTTCGAGCAAGCGTGTCGTGTAAAGTGCATTTGTCTAAGTTTTATGTAAAAAATTTGTGTAATGGAATCTTCCAGAAAGATAATACGTCAGAGATTTGAGTATTTGATATTTGGCCATCCAAAAGACTTGCCTCCAAATAAGCTTCCGACCCACGTACATCTTTTAAAATTCTGTTTTAAAGAACGTTTTAACTTAGGATTGGAATCTAACAATAAATGTGTTAGTTTACATTAACTTGTGTTATTAAAAATGATAAAAAAGGTATATCTTTTGTAGTTGTAGATACAAAAAATCAGGTTCCTTTGCTGGGGTTTAAGGAATGTCTAGAATTAAATTTAGTCAAAGGGGTAGATTCATTAGTAAGTTCTAAATTTAACAACTTAAATGATCTAGTAACAAAATATTCACATGTGTTTGAAGGTCTAGGAAAATTTCCAACAAAACACCATATAACCTTGAGAGAAGATACCAAACCTCGAATAAGCACCATAAGACGGGTTCTACATGCCTTACGAAAACGTTTAAAAAATAAATTGCGTGATCTTGAAGCGCAAGGAGTAATAACAAAGATAGATTAACCAACAGAGTGGGTTCAACCACTTCTCATTGTGAAAAGCCAAATGGTGACTTAAGGCTATGTCTTAATCCAAAAGAACTTAATGGGGCCATCAAGAGAGAACACTTTCAAATTCCTTCTGTTGATGAAATTGTAACTCTACTTGGTAGAGGACAGTTCTTCACCGTTTTAGACATGAAGGATGGTTATTGGCAAGTGGAGCTGGATGATGAAAGTGCAGATTTAATGACTTTCGGCACACCATTTGGTAGGTATCAATTTAATAGACTGGCTTTCGGTATCTGCTCAGCCCCAGAAGTATTCCAGAAAAAGACATTTGAAATATTTGGAGATCTTGAAGGCGTAAGCCTTTACTTTGATGATTTAATTGTCACTGGTGCCTCAGAAGCAGAACATGACAGGAACTTAAAAAGGGTTCTTGACTGTGCTACCAAATACAACATAAAGTTCAATAAGACCAAGGTACAGTTCAAACAAAGTAGTGTTAAACATATGGGTCAGATATTATCAAAGGATGGTGTGAAAACAAGTGATAAATATATCAAAGCAATCTTAGACATGCCCACACCAGAGTGCAAACAAGATGTTGCAATATTTTTAGGAATGGTAAAATATGTAGCCAAGTTCGTACCAAGCCTATCAAAAATATCTGCCCCGTTAAGAAACTTGACAAGATTGGATGTAGATTGGCAGTGGTCAAGTGAGCATCAAGATTCACTGGATCAACTAAAGCATTTGTTGACTAACTCGCCAATCTTGGCAGTATTTGACCCAAAGAAACCAACAGAAATTGAAACAGATGCATCAAAAGATGGATTGGGGGCATGTTTGTTGCAAGAAGGCAGACCTGTGGCCTTTGCATCAAGGAGCCTTACAAAAACTGAGCAGCAGTATGCTCAAATAGAAAAAGAAACTCTAGCTATTTTATTTGCTGTAAAGAGGTTTCACTACTTTGTCTATGGAGCTTGTGTAAAAGTCCACAGTAATCACAAACCACTGGAATCAATTTTCAAAAAAAATTTACAGTCGATTTCACCAAGAATCATGAGAATGAGATTAAAATTATTAGATTATGATTTAGTTGTGTCGTACAAACCAGGAAAAATCATGTACATATCTGATACACTATCAAGGGCATTTCCAAAAAACAACAAAAAATCTGTTGATACGGAGATAGAGTTTGCTGTTCATTCAATTGTCAATGATTTACCGCTATCTGAGGAACGAAAAAATCAGTTTCGACAAGAGATAACAGCAGACCCCCAACTACAAGTTGGTTTTGATTTTATCATCAGTGGCTGGCCAGAGGAAAAATATGAAATTCCAGAAAATGTCAGACACTTTGCCAAACTAAAGGAGAATCTATTTATAACTAATGACCTTCTTTTTCTAGACAATAAATTAGTTGTTCCTTTTTCATTAAGAAAAGAAGTTCTAGGCTTACTTCATGAGGGACATTTAGGCATAGAAAAAACAAAAGCACTAGCACGTCAAATTTATTATTGGCCTGGTATGGCGATGGATATTGAATCATATAAAGACATGTAAGAGTTGTGAAAAATTTGCTAGAAAAAACCCAAAACAAACTCTTTTATCATATCCACTACCTAAAAGGCCATGGGAGAGGGCTTGGTCCGACATTTTCACATATGCTGGAAAAAGTTACGTAGTTTTATTTGACTTATATTCTAACTGGTTAGAGGTATTACCCAATAAAGACAAAAGTGCTGATTCAGTAATTGCTGAAATTAAGACAGTTTTTTCATGATTTGGATCATCTGATTTTCTTGTAACTGACAACATACCATATAATAGTGAAAATTTTTAAATGGATTAGCAGAAAAAGCAGTGTCAATTGCAAAAAGCATGTTAAGGAAAACCATAGATGAAATAAAGCATGCAGACCTTCAGTCAGCATTAATAAATTATAGAAATTATTAATTAAAAGGTATGGGATACTTCCCATCACAACTTCTTAATAGCAGAAGTTGTAAAACAAAAGTTCCAATTTCAGTTGATTTGTTGCATCCATGTTTGTGTGAAAATGTTGAAATGAAAATGAAAGCTAAAAAAGAATTAAATGAGACAACTTTTAATAAAAATGCAACAATATTGAAGCCATTGAACAGGGACATGGATGTAACAGTCCTTGATCACTGTAATAACACCTGGAAGTCTGCAAAAATCTTGAATAAACATGAATCGCCTAGATCATACATTCTGCAAGATGACAGTGGAAACATTATCAGAAGAAACAGATCTCACATAAGATCATCAGTAAATAAACATGTTGTAGACTGTGGTGATGATTATCATGTGGGTGGCAATGGTAGTGTATTTCATGAATTGCCAGACAGTGAGGGTATTGAAACACATCAGGAACATCAAGCAAAAGAAGTTTTAATCCCTGATAATAATCATATACTTGAAACATCAAATCATAATAATACTTACTGACAAGGTCAGGGAGACAAACTAAAAAAACTTGTAAGCTGAACTTGTAAGAAAAAAGAAAAGAGGATGTATGATACCCAGTTAAGTGACAATCATATTATTCATGTTGGTAACAAGATGACATGAGAGGAGGTGACAGGACAGATTATTAGGTTAGACAGAGTTGTTAAGTTAGGTTACTGGCATGTGAAGTTAATATACTTGTTGCTTATACAACTACTCAATCTAGTATTTGTTTTATTTATTACACCTCCCATCAGGCTTATACAGGGATCAACAATATTTAATATTTGTGGGACCAGTCCAACCGTGCGAGTAACGCGTGCGACTCACGTGGGCGCCAACCCAATAGGGCGCCAAACCGATGGTTTAGCAAATAAGAAATATTTGCTTTAACGAGATATTCTTTTTTCATACAATTTTATTTTTAAACTTTTCATGAACACCTCCTAGAGAAATCTCAAAAATCAAATATTGTTTTATTGCTGAAAAATAATTAAAATCCCATTTTATATTTGATAATGATAATTACTACTATTATTGTATTTTCTAAATAATATTATATTAAAATACCTATTTTACAGTATCCGTAAATCTTTCAAATTTGTTTAGAAGTCAAAGCTTGTTGAGTTGTAATTTTTTTCTGTCCAGATTTAAAACTTTACATAACATGTAAGTGTTGTTTTACTTTGGTCGTATTTTAGGATATTTTCGGCCTACTTATTATAGGTGAGTGTTATTTTATATATTTATTCTTAGTGTAATGGTTGCAAAGCGGATTTACAACCTAAATAATCCGAATGATGTAGAATACCTTTGAAAATTATTATGTTACAAGAGGACGAAAATGAAGATGCCTCTAACGAAGTGGAAGATTTCGAGGATGAACCGGACACAGATGCGAAAGATCTGCCAACGGATAACAGAGTTGGTGACTCAGATACTGAAGAGAGTGGAACAGAGGAAGAACCAGATTTACACGACAATTTATTTTATTTTGGACAACATAAAACCACTAGATGGATGAAAACACCGCGGCGAAGAAGCGACGCACTGAGCCACATAACCTGGTTACACGTCTCCCAGGAGTAATACATGAAGCACGACTAGCTAAGTTACATATAGAATATTGGAGTCAGATATTTTCTGATAAAATGCTACAAACAATAATCAAGTTCACAAACCAGGTAATTCATCTTGAAGTGAGGAATCGCTTTGACCAACAACGTGATGCAACTGACACGGACATCAGAACTGAAGACCTTCATAGGCCTTTTATATCTATAACAAAATGATGTAAGAGGATCTCTGGGGTATAGATGGACACGGTCTGGAAATATTTACACTGGTTATGAGTCTCAGAAAGTTCAAGTTTCTTATTTCTGCGTTTCGATGACCGCATCACAAGACCTGAAAGGAAAGCTGTTGACAACATTGGCCAGATTCGTAAACTCTTCGACGATTTTCTTCATAATTGTAAACATAGCTATTCACTAGGACAGTGTGTGACTATTGACGAAAAACTGGAGGCTTTTAGGGAACGTTGCAGGTTCAAACAATATATTCCTTCAAAGCCATCCAAATACGGAGTAAAAATTTATGCTATGTGTAATGCAGTTACTTTTTATAGTGATAGCCTGAAAATATATGCTGGAAAGTAATCCCAGGGACCCTATAAACAAAATAATAAACCATCTAATGTAGTTAGAAGATTGGCACAACCTATTTATGGAACGGGGCGAAATATAACGGCAGATAATTGGTTTACAGATGTGCAACTTGTTACCGAATTAAAAAGTAAAAGACTGTCGTATGTTAACACAATAAAAAAAATCAAAGGGAACTGCCAGTAGATCTGCTAAATGTAAAAGGGCGACTACCATAGTCAACTATGTTCGGTTTTGGAGAACACTCCACTATTGTTTCCTACGTACCAAACAAGAATCGAAATGTTTCATCGATTACGATGATTCCATAGATCAGACGTCAGGACAAGCTAAGAAACCAGACATGATCACATATTATAATAAAACCAAGTCAGGTGTCGACGTTGTCGATAAGCTTTGCGCTTCCTACAACGTTGCTAGAAACACACGTCGTTGGCCCATGGTCGTCTTTTTTTTTCCATACTGAATGTTGCAGGCATTAAGCCCAAGTGATTTTAATCGGAAATGGGCAGGAGAATATACGGAAACCTTTTATATATATATATATATATATATATATATATATATATATATATATATATATATATATATATATATTGAGATGATTGGTGTTTCAAGAAAATAATTTATAAATTATATACTAGATAATATTAGATATTAAAAGTATTTGGTTATTTTAATAAGTTATATACTAGAAAATTTTATAAAAATTATTTATGTGAGGGCATTTTTAAGAAATTAGCATGTAATAAGTGTAAAAAAAGTTTTATTTTAGTAATTATGATGTTGTAGATATATTTAAGTGAGCCATGTGACTAGGCAACCAAAAATACTCTGGGAGTGACGTTTAAATAATAATTACGAATATAAAGTGGGGTTATAATAATATGTTGTTTAAAATGTGTAGTTTATTAAATTAGAGTGTTAGTTACTGATTTAAGTGTATATTCTGATCTGAAAAGCCTAAATGTCAACAAAATTATCAATAGAAAATTAAAGAATTCTCTAGAATACAGAATTTAACCTTTGTTTACGGAAGAACTTTCTCGAATATGATTATGTCTATGGATCCAAGATATACTTTTTCCAGAACATTCATATAGGTAGGGAATAGAACAAATCGAACAGGATTTCTTGCTAGATGGTTCTGGAAGATTGAAAAGGTATAACTACTCGGTGATTTGAATTCAAGATGGCCAGTTTAGTATGAAAGTTAGTTAGAGTTCATTCAGTTAGTAAGAAGAAGTCAGATCAGTTACAGTTTAGTCAGAATTAGGAAGAACGTATAAAGTATGTAATAATCGGTGATTTAGTATTAAAATTTGATAATATTGGAAAGTATATTAGAAGAATATTGGTTGGATATTGGAAGAAATTAAAAATTGTATTATGATTGGAGATTAGTATAAATCAACTTATGATAATTATATGGTGATTGGATATTGGTATATTGAAAAGAAGAATAAATATAAATATATAATATATTTGGTGATTGGATATTGGTATATTGAAAAGAAGAATAAATATAAATGCTGTTTGCTGGTTTGCTTGGTGGTTTATAAATGTTGGTAAAGAAAAATATTTTAAATTGGTGGAAGCTGATAATTGGAAAAAGTAATTTCACAAAAACAAGGATAACCGAAGCTGAGAACGAAGATATTGAGTGGTGATTAAAATCTATATAGTGGAAAACAGTTCATTTAGGCATTCAGTGAAAGAAAGGTACAAAATTTTGTTAATATAATTTAGTTAGTGTCATAACAATTTCAATTTTGAAGATAGTTTGTTTAAATTTTACATTGTCTATAGAATTTAATTAGTTTAATAAGAATTTTAATTTAAAGATAGTTTATTTTAAATTTTACATTGGTTATGTTAGATATATATGTGTGTTTCATAATAGATATAATAAAGATAATTTAAAATGTGCTTACAAACTAATTCTTTGAGAACCGCGATAAAAACCCTATATTATTAAAAACACTCATTGCTCATCATTCACAAATAATACATCATAACAATATATATACGGGCCTTTTTTTTCGGAAACTAGGCCATGAGTTAGCCTTACCAAAAAAAAAGAAGTCTTATGACACAAGGTATACCACGTTCTCTTTCTGAAGCGCTCAGAAGATTCAGATTAACGGAAGAGCCCGATGAAAAAGCTGGACTAGTGGCTGCAGAAGATGTAGCTCAAACAAAGCGTCGTCACTGTGCTTTATGTTACACATCACAAAGGACCAGGTTGACCAAAAACATTTGAAAGAATTGTAAACGATATATTTGTGGCGAGCATACAACCCCAGTGTGTACATAATGTCACTCAAGGTTACAAGAACAAGAAGACTTAAGTGACACATGAGTGACAGATCGCCACCGCAATGAAGTGACATAAAGATTTATTTTTGGTTTAAAATGTTTATAAGAAGATAATATATTTTATGTTTGCGTCATATAGGAAGGCAACATTTTATTTTTACCAATTTATAATGTAAGAAATCAAATCATTTTATACGAGTAGGTACTTAGGTTATATTTAGATGTAAGTTAGAGTTTTTCGATAATGTATAAATGTTTTAAATCCTACTAAGAGAATAAATTATAAAAATAATAAAAAATACAACTAAAACACCACATATATCTGACTTCGTGTTAGTAAATTTTATAATTACGTTTTAAACAGATACATAGCGACCGTTGCTGTCAATGGCTTTTTACCCGTAAGTCACGTGTTCGGATTTACATACGCAAATAGTTTTTTTGTTATCACAATGTATTTACACAATCAAAAAAGGAGGAACATAATGAATTATTGGATGTAATCTACAACTATATAGATGTATCATTTTGATACATTGCGACAGCTTTAAGAGTTTTAAGAGCTTTAAGTTGCGACTGACGGAAGGTTAAAACCGCAGAAGGCGTTTGCGCCTTTGCCTTTGATATTTGATATTTAGACAAGAAAACAGAAAGATAATGGACAGCCGGAGTGTGATGTCACGGCGGCAATATTGTTATTATTACTTTCCAAACAAAAGTTCAAATGCCCAATCTCAAGACTTGTTAATTTCTATAAAGTTAACATTTTGCTTCCAATTGCTTTTTCTTTTAAGTATAGTGTTTTTTACGATAATACCATCATAATCCAGTGTTTTATTTCTATGAAATACAGTTTAAAAGTTTAAATTAAAGAAATTCTAACCTTACTTTATTGACACTTGCATTGTATTGCTATTTTTATAAAACAACATGCTTTATTATTTACATAACCTTGTAAAATTGTTGTAGTAACTATTAGAATACTTAGATATTGCAAAAAGCGGAAAGATTCTGTAAAAAAATGAAAATATAACGAAAAATAAAAATTATCCATACTAAACAAGGTATGTTTGGAAAATGAAACTGACAGATGTCAATAAAATCTATGCCATCACTCCGGCAGTCCATTACGTAGCAGAAATATTAAAGCCATCTTGTGAGAAATGTAGAAAATATTCGACGATGTTTTTTATTTATTGTATTAAACTAGCAGACCCGACATACTTCGTTCTGTCAAATAGATTTGGAATATTTGATACTTCACACGTTTTGTGTATATTGGCGACACAAAATAACAAAAGAGAAAGTCAAATTCCCTGAACTTAAACCAGAATAAATGAGCTAGCCAGTGTAACAATGCGATTTTACTGCATAACCGGAAACAGTATATTTTAAAGCAAAGTTGTTAGAATACGCCATTGAATTAGATCACATTATAGTACAGTAAAAAATGATATTAAACGTAAAAATGTGAAAATAAATACTATATAGTTTCCCAAACATTCTCCCGCTTCAAAAACGAATGTTTTTAAGAACAGCTGAAAGTACAAGTATGAAGAATAGACATGAAAAGATCGATATATTAATAAAGAATTAAGTAAGAATAAAATATGGATTGACAAATAAGCGACGGTCATATTTTGACCACAGAACATTGTTGGATGCCATCTGAAGCTGTTCTCAGATTAACAACGCGTACAATGTCATCAATTAGAAAAGAGTAGCGTCGAATTAGTACAATTTTTAGACCTACTAAACTAGAACAATACCGTTGGCCCTTTTTCTTATAAGAATTCCGTGGGATGCGAAAAAAAAGGAAGAAGAACAGCGTTGAAATCTCGGCGTGTTGTCGCATTTCAGAAGAAAGTCTTCAATGACAGCCGGAGAGTATTGATATTTCGGCGAGCTCCACGGTAGGAAAATGCCAGTTTGGTGAAAATTGTAACAATTGAGCCAGTAATAAAGCACGACTAACACAATCAGAGAGGTTTTGATTAGAAGGCATATAATGCCGAGTAGAGTATGGTATCAGTTCTTGTATGTGTTTAATACGATTTGACAATTTATGGGTAGAAAAATTAGCTCAAGGGAGCGCAATCCCTTGAGCGAGTCAGATCAAATATCGGAGATCGGAAGGACAAAGGTGACTAGATTAGCCAGCAGTATGGTTGCCAAGAGTTCCAATCTTGTCGAGTCAGAGCGAGTATGAAAATTGGACGAGTCTCGTTGACAAAGGTGACTAGATCAGTCAGCAGTATAGCTGCCAAGAGCTTCGATCTTAAGATAGATGTTCCTGTGTAGAAATAACACCAGAAATGTAACACAGACGAGTACAGAGGTCAGATGTACCTATTCAGATGTTTCATCATCCCAGGATACATTGAAGTACTACAAAGATTGTAGAAGACGTTTGACTTACAAAAAGACATGGAAAAAGAATAAAAATAAAAGGATAGCGATAAAAATATGACTGATTTACGAACGAATAGCCCGCTTTGTACAAGGTTTGTCAAAGGAGTGACAAGAATAAGAAAAGGCACAGTACCATAAAAATGGAAGGTTCCTCTTTGTCAGCGAACATGTCAAAATGTCTGGGCCAAAGCCTTGAAAATAAACGAAGATGGTTGCTGACGTTGTTGATTTCTCTAGCGAAAAACCTTCGAGCTTTAAAAGCTAAGCAAGTTCTCACTGCAAAAGGTGAGTAGATCAAAGAGAATCACTTGTAGCGTGATTCTGACGGAAGGCCGTCGAGATGGTTGCTGGCCCATTGCCTAGGGATAACCATCGAGCTTTAAAAGCTAAGCGAGTTCTCACTGCAAAAGGTGAGTAGATCAAAGAGAATCACTTGTAGCGTGATTCTGACGGAAGGCCGTCGAGATGGTTGCTGGCCTATTGCCTAGCGGAAAATCATCGAGCTTTAAAAGCTAAGCGAGTTCTCACTGCATAAGGTGAGTGGATCAAAGAGAATCACTTGTAGCGTGATTCTGACGGAAGGCCGTCGAGATGGTTGCTGGACCATTGCCTAGGGATAACCATCTATCTTTAAAAGCTAAGCGAGTTCTCACTGCAAAAGGTGAGTAGATCAAAGAGAATCACTTGTAGTGTGATTCTGACGGAATGCCGTCGAGATGGTTGCTGGCACATTGCCTGGCGGAAAATCATCGAGCTTTAAAAGCTAAGCGAGTTCTCACTGCATAAGGTGAGTGGATCAAAGAGAATCACTTGTAGCGTGATTCTGACGGAAGGCCGTCGAGATGGTTGCTGGCACATTGCCTGGCGGAAAATCATCTAGCTTTAAAAGCTAAGCGAGTTCTCACTGCAAAAGGTGAGTAGATCAAAGAGAATCACTTGTAGCGTGATTCTGACGGAATGCCGTCGAGATGGTTGCTGGCACATTGCCTGGCGGAAAATCATCGAGCTTTAAAAGCTAAGCGAGTTCTCACTGCATAAGGTGAGTGGATCAAAGAGAATCACTTGTAGCGTGATTCTGACGGAAGGCCGTCGAGATGGTTGCTGGACCATTGCCTAGGGATAACCATCTAGCTTTAAAAGCTAAGCGAGTTCTCACTGCAAAAGGTGAGTGGATCAAAGAGAATCACTTGTAGCGTGATTCTGACGGAAGGCCGTCGAGATGGTTGCTGGACCATTGCCTAGGGATAACCATCTAGCTTTAAAAGCTAAGCGAGTTCTCACTGCAAAAGGTGAGTAGATCAAAGAGAATCACTTGTAGCGTGATTCTGACGGAAGGCCGTCGAGATGGTTGCTGGCCCATTGCCTAGGGATAACCATCGAGCTTTAAAAGCTAAGCGAGTTCTCACTGCATAAGGTGAGTGGATCAAAGAGAATCACTTGTAGCGTGATTCTGACGGAAGGCCGTCGAGATGGTTGCTGGCCTATTGCCTAGCGGAAACCATCGAGTTTTAAAAGCTAAGCGAGTTCTCACTGCAGAAGGTGAGTAGATAAAAAAGTTACTCTTGTAGAGTTTTTAAAGCGAAATAAAACGAAGAAGTGCTGTAAGTAACGGTACGTAGTAAAAACTCTTAGAGAGGTTTAAAAAAAGTCCGATCCGCAGAGAACCTCTTTTATAATTCAAAAATTCCTTATTTACTTTAATTTGTCGATACGTTTGCTTTATATCGCAAATAAAACAATAACGAAAATATCGAAAATTTAGTAAAAAACGAGATGCCCTTTTAGGACCAGTATCAAAAGCGTCAATTAGCGACACACCTCGAACGTCATATAGATTGACGTCGAAGCTAGTACGAATTTTTAAGAAAAGAAGGGAAATAAAAATTTGTTTTCTGAAACTGCGTGAGAGTTATAAGAAATGGTCGATTTAAAATTGGATTCAGGAACCGGCATCATATGTTGAGAAGTAATAAAATCTTCCATGAATGCAACATATGTCTCTTTAGGATTCTAGAGTTTCCTGGCGCGATTCTTTAGCATACAAAACGAAGATACGCATAAGAATAACGAATAAGTAGCTAAGATAAACGAGAAAAAAAGATAAAGAGGATTGGGTTTTAAAAACGGTGGAATAACAGAAAATCGGCCTGTTAGCTTTCGGAAAATCAACAACTTAGAAATATCCTTCACGAGCTTGGTCCTGTTTGGACAAAACTAATAGGTGTCTACTGTTTTCGACTTCTAAAAACCCTTTGTAGAAAATATCTATGTTTGTATACATAGAAGTAACGAAAGATGCGAAATAAAATATAGAATAAGTCGTAGAGACTAGTCCTTATAGAATATAATTGAAAATGGTTTCTAAGGCCACAGGGTGATTTGGTTGGCCAAGAATTTTTACCAGAATTTACGAAACGAAGGACCAATTCGACACCTATGAGTATGACTATAGAATCTGATTACTAAAATGAGTCGAAAGGTATATATAATATTGTATATATAATGCGCCAGGCTCTGTGATTTTAAAAAAAAATATGCTTACTCGGCTTCTATTGGTCGAAAAAAACTCTTTTTTTAAAATCTTCGTCTCGAAGTAAGCTACAATAATCTGAAAATTAGAAATTTGTAGGGTACATAGTGGGCGCTGCAACTCTAAATGTTTATAATTGCAATTTTATAACTTCATAAATAATTGCTTTTAACGGGTTAAAAAATTTTTCTTATTATTTTCCAGCGGAATAAAAATTTACGGCTTTAGGAAGAGAATGAAACAAGAATTAGCCCTCTACCATTTTTTTTGGCAATCATATGAGCATTCAAAGTTGAAGGTCGTGGTATGAACTAGTTAACGTATCTCAGCAACAAATAAAGCGATCTAGGCCTACTACGGCTCATTCACGGCTCTTCACTTTGAGAGAGTAGTATTGCATCGTCTGCATAGCAATTATTTTAAGTCGTTTTTCTCCCATTTGGTATTCTTTTTTAGTTCTTACTTTTTTTATTACTTCATCCATAATCAGGTTGAACCATAGAGGACTCGATGAATCTCCCTATCTTAGCCCATTGCCAGCTTAAATAGGGTCGGTTAGTTCTTCTTCTACTTTTACTTTTATTGTGTTGTTTTGGTAGATATTTTCTATCGTTTTGATTATTCCTAGAGGTATCTCTCTTGCGTATAGTAAGTGGATAACGTCGTTTAATTTGACCCGGTCAAATGACTTTGTCAGGTTCACTAAACATAGATATGCCGGTTTGTTGTATTCTAATGATTTCTTTTGCACTTGTCTCATTACAAATTTAGCGTCGGTGCATGATCTTCCCGACCTAAAACCTTGTTGTTCTTTTGCTACTGTTATCATTTCATTCAATTTATTTGTTATCACTTTGGTTGTTAATTTTAGTGTTGTGTTTAATAAATTAATTCCTCTGTAATTTTCTAGTCCGAATTGTCTCCCTTTTTGAAGGCAGGTATTAGGATGCTTGATCTCCATTCTTGAGGAATTTGGTTTTTTTCTATTATATTTTGGATTAGTTTTAATAGTTGTTTGGTTAGATCTGGTCCTTCGTACTTTAGGAGTTTGTTCGGTATTCTGACCTCTCCTAGTAATGTTCGATTTTTTAATTTCCTTAATGCTTCCTTGCCTCTTCTTCCTTAATATTTATTTCTTCGTTTTTCGTCACCTCTGGTGTTGGTGGTTCCTTATCTTCACCTTTAGCAAATAGGGATCGAAAGTAGTCTACCCATGTTTCCTTCTTAATGTGTTTCGTTTTTATTAGTTCATTCATCGCTTTTCTTTGTTCTCTGATCATTCTCCATATTTCTTTTTGTGTTCCGTAGAAGTCGTTTTTCATCTGTTTTGAGAAACTCCACCAGTGTTCCTTTTTTATTTGTCTAACTAAAACTAAACTATTCGTTTCTTGTACTTTTACTAAAAGATAAAAATTACCACTAAAACAGCGACTCCTTCTGCAAGCAACAGAATACCCAGTACCAGCAGGGCAGCTGCAAAATGCAAAGTGGCTAACTTAAAACTCGGATTTGTTTTTTCTAACAACCTGTACAGTAAGGGTGTAAACGCTTACATTGTAACGGTATGTAGAATATATGTTGTCAAAAGTGCTTGCCATAAGAAGTCTCGGCCTTGCCATAAGAAGTCACGTATCCTCGTAGACCCGTAATCATGTTGTAACATTATAAACGTCACATCTTTATTAATTTATATTTAAATAATTTATTTTAATTTCTTTATTAATTTTTTAATCACCAGTTTAGTTTTTACTATTTTTTATTTAAAAAGTAGTTGGCGCCCTCTGTTTTTTTTTCTTTCTTTTATCTCTCGTTCTGTCCCGTAGAATAAATATTCGCCCTCTCTCTTTCTGTCCGGTAGACTAATTATTCTGTTCTATGTTGACAGAAAAGCTAATTCCAACGTATAGGAACATTCTATGACATCTGTGCTAACTTCATGCAGTCCCCCCACTTTCTGTCAGTCAACTTTTCTAATGTAGTGGGAATATAATTTTTTGCCTGTTTTTGAAATTTATAACAGAAAGCAAACACTATTATAAGATTCATTTTAAGCTCTACAACATTCTCTTGGGGTAAGTACTTTCATTGTAATCTTTATTTTACAGCGGTTTTTTTTTCTGACAGCATTTCTAATATTCATAACCTTAATTCGAAAGCACGTTTTCTCGATTATGTAATATCCTGGGTAATTATGGTAAAATTCGGTTGAGGGGAGGAGGGATTACTCCCAAAGGAATAAAACCGATAAAATAAACCACTGTAATAAACTCGTCCTATATGGTTACTGGGATTTACCTCTGCGAGCGGATTTGCGGCATACTGGTCCACTAGTTCGAATTGATCGTGATTTCGCCCTTGCGGATTTACAAGAGGGTAGGAAAAAAAACAGGATAGGGGTTGAAGGATACTCCGATGCAGGCCCTGTAAAGAGTCAGAGGTTATTGGCTTGCGTTAGAAGCCGGGAAGATGTACAAAGCAAAAATGTGTTCTCTTCTTGTCTCTATCTAACGGTAAAAAACCAAGCCACTTTCAACTTACTATGTATTTAACAAAACGTAAATTTACAACTACTACACAAGATGTATAAGAAAGCTAGTATTGGTTATCAAATTTTGCAAAGGGAGACGAGAAGAGTTTTTACTAAGGGAGTTAAAAGGCGGACAACCTACTATTAATTGGTTCCCCAAATGGTTAGTATATATTGTTCGTTATCTTAGCGTACTTAGGTCCTAGCTAACGAGTACGCTTTGTAGTCCAAACTGAAACTCAGGAACAGTCTGGATGAACGCTGGTTCACTGTACGTTATGGCGGTACTGAGCGAGATGAAAAATTCGTATTTTCGACTCTCTACCTTCCGGCGGATACGATATCACGATAATTGCGCTGAACACACCGTCACGGCTTGCCGCGTAACATCCTAGGTCTCCCCGCGCTGACTGACTGAGCCACTGGGGACGCCGGGCACTACTCTCTGGCTCGATTGCCAGAACTCTACTCTTGGTCCGGTCACCCGAACACTACCGCCTGGCTCGGTCACCAGCACTCTTCTGCCTCGCCCTGACTGATCACCTTTCCACCGACTTTCTTGTTTTTATGTCTCGCCAACGCGTACCCTGAGTTATTCGTCACAGTCCGAAGTGGAGCGTCAGCTCCACGTGTTAAAATGGATCATGCCATGTTAAATCTCCTAACTCAGCTCAATTCTTATCGCTGGTGTCTCGCTTCGTTTTAAATATTTTTCAACGAAGGTCTAAAGTTTCTTAGTTTAATTTAAAATGTATACGTTAAACTGTGTCGAATTTATTCTTTATTTAATTTGGAGTATATAATGATTTTTTTTAATTAATTCTAATTAATCTTTTCTAGGCTAACTACCCCTTATTTTGTTTCTTTTATTTTCTTGCTATGTTAACTTGTTACATACCGGGCTAACTGATTAACGATTTCAATTGGGGGGATGGGGTTGTTTCCCTTGGCTTTGTGGCTGATACATTACATTGCTCCCTTCGCAAAAAAGAAAAGGCCAGAGAGGCATTTTCCTTTTCCAACAACCATAATTATTCTTATGTAACTTACATATTACATTACTTATATACTGCTATACTCTTTTATATTGAGTCCCAATTATTATATCATTATGTTATATTGTGTTGGCTCTTATAACCTATTGTGAGGTGGTCAGCGAATGTTTCGTGCTGCCCCCTCTATGGTACCTGTGTGTATGACAAGTTGAGTTACCTTTGTAAAAAAAAAATTCTTATTGCAATTAACAAGTGAAAGCATTCTTAACTTATTACAGTGTTTTGTGACTACATGTGTCACTTACAAAAAGCTTATTCTAAAATTGTTATTTCCGAATGTAACTCGCGTTTCTCGGGCAATCGCGGTTTTGTTTATATTCGTTCACTATCGGTGTATACCTGTGGGGATTTTCCGCACTTCACTCGAGTCGTCTTGGCATTTAATGTCCGTTTGCCAATTTTCACGTACCGTGTTAACTATCATATTAGTGCTATCTGTCTCCATTGGGTTGCTCTTGCTGGGTGGTCGTTTCTGATTGATACTGCTTTACTTTGTCGAGTTATACTTCTGATAAATTGGTATCTGGTATATGTTTGCTGCATCTCTTTGTCCAATGTTCATCTTCTGATTCTGGTGGCTCATTGCTTGTATTCAGGTTTATGTTTTGTTCTTCGTCTTTTGATTTTTGATGTCGGTGTATTACCCAGGTGATGAGGTTTGTCCATAACCATGCTATGATTATGTAGCTGCATCCTATTGTTTGATATATTCTTAACCCATTCAGTATTATTTCACAAGCATATATAATTGTTCTATATATTAAATATACGCCAATCAGGCCACTGGTGATATTTCCTAGTGTGGATAACCATCCCCATATTCTATTGAGGGTGGAGTGAGCGATCTCTTTTAATTCATTTTCGTCAAACATTTTGGTTAATGTATACCCTTGATTTATTGTCTCTAGACCTGCTGTCCTTCTGGTGATTATGTTCTCTACTGCTTTTCTTTCTGATCCAAAAGTGACTATTCTTTGTCCTTCTTGTATTTCCTGTTGTGTGTATATTCCGCCAGCTGCTAATGGTTGTAGTGGTACCATGTCTATCAATGATTCTGTTTCTACTGTGATTTCTGTTGGATCGACTGCCTTGGTTGGGTCTGGTGTCAAGCTGATCGATTGTTCTTCTACGTAGTACATCGGAGGTGTTAAATGGTTGCAATCTATTTCTTCAGCGTAATCTTAAATTATTCTTGTTACTGGTGATATAAATTTTGACTAGTTTAGTAGTGAGATCGGTAGTTCATGGAAACATTTGTTTGTTCTTCGTATGGTTACTGGCTTGGGTGTGCATTGCATTATGTAAAGTATTTCTCCTAGTACTCTTCCTGTGTACCGTGGCATGTTCTGCATGAGTTGACTGACAGCGTTAGGTATGGATGGTGCCATTAGTAATCTGTTTTTTAAAATTTCTCTCTTTGTTTGACATCGTCGCAGTACTGTGTCTAAGTATAGATTTTCTGTTTCTCTTTGGTAGGCTTGTTCGGTGTAGAGGAATTTGCTATTAATGTAGGTCATTAGGTCTACGTTTTGGGGAACGATTGGTATGCTAGGATTTATTTTGTTGTTTACAAGGAAATTTACTAGGATTCGGGGATGTTCTGTTTGCCAAACTTCTGTGTTACATATTATAGCCCTTTTGTGTAGCGTTAGAGCAAATATGTTTTTATCTTGTTCTACTATTACCAGCTCTTCTAGGGATTGTTTATTAGTTATTTTTTCACCGTGCCCTTTACAAAGTTGTGACAATTGACTTTCACAACTGTTGTCTTTGTATTGTTCCCAGGTAATTTCGCCTATTGTAGAGTCGAAGCAATAGCCATTGATGAATGGACATGTTACTCCCTCTCGTATGTGGATTTCATTGTCGTCTATGCTTACTGTAGCTTGATAGTCGGATACTGTTATTTTTACTGTTACTAGTATTTCTACATCTTTCCACGTTCTACCGTTTTGTTGATATAGTATCCCGTAGCATTCGCCGTTTTCTTGAAGGCTGCCATGTATTGTGATTGACGCTGTGGTGGTCCCGTTTAATGTTATTTGCCCTATAGTTTTCTTGTAAAGTTGTATTGATCGGTAGCGGTGTAAATTTCGGCATTCTTCTGCTCCTATCTTCTCGATGTAATTGTCGAGTCCTCCATCGACTATGGACGTGTGGCTGTACATCCCACAGTGGAACATGAGTCTCTCCACCGTGATGAGGCAGGTCATTACTCTTTGCGTCTCGAATGCGTTCCTTTGTATAATCTGCACCGTGACATTCTCTTTATTGTATGACGTATCTGGTGGTGAACAGGGTTTGACTTCCCTTAAGGATATGGCGGTAATGTTTGATTTGTGGTCGTTGCAGTCGTAAGCTATTAGTCCTTCTGCCTGGTTTAAGGTTGCTACTGCCAGGAATATGATAGTTAACAATGCAATCGGTCTTGGAACGGTATCCATGGTTTTCTTTGCGGTTTCTGTAACAAATCGTACTGTTATTACTGCCCGAGCAGCGCACTCCCGTAAGCAAACTTTAGTTAGCATTAGTAACTTCTGCGCGTAAGTCCAAAGCGCATCTTAACCTATAATTACAAGTATAGCTGCTGATTGCAGACAGCTGTATCGATACATAGATCTGACTCATAAACTAACATACATTGTATTGCACATTAGTATGCCTTGTGAACATAACTAATAAATAAAATTGATATTTAAATACTTATTAAAGATTATATTGATAATTGGGACTTTGCATTTTTAAACGATTACAATATACTATATGATATTTATGTTATATATATATATATATATATATATATATATATATATATATATATATATATATATATATATATATTTATATATATATATATATATACCCTGTAAAGTTAAGTCTTATATTTTTAATTTTCAACTTGTCATCACTTATTGTTTACAGTATAATATGTGTACTGAATTCTGCTTTATCTGAAGAATATTTTAAGTACCCTATCTTCAAATGTATTCCTTAAAATTCAAGATTATTCCTTAACTCTTTCCCAAAATTTCAAAATAATTCCAAGATTTAAAACAAAATGACCTGTTGTTCGTACTTTTCAAATTTGATCATATTTATGTTTCAAGGCTATTTAATTACATTTTGCTGAGCGTCTAATATTTTATGTAACCAAGTTGTTAAAGAAATGTGATACTGAGTAATATTATGACTCTTGGTATTTGTTGCAATACTACATTTTCACTATAACTACATTTTTTTAATTGTTTACGATTTCTAAATTTGACCTTTAATTTTTTATTATTTTTCTGACTCATTTTTTTTATCTTATTTTCTATGTAATATATTTTTTATATAATATTAAAATATTAAATACCTAAATTATTTTTCAAATTTTCATGTACCTAATGAATACAAATCTTTTATTCTTTTAATAGACGTAATAAAATTATTTCAATTTGAATATTTCTTACCTGGTAATTTATTCTGTGAAATATAAAAATTCCATTGTATTTATAAAACTCAACTTGATTTCAGTTATTTTATATTCATAAAAGGGACTAACGATTCGATTTCGCTTAGCCATGTAATACGACTCGAATCAGAGTCAATTTTTCAAAACAGGTAAAATTTATAGTTTTTGGAATAAAGTGTTTTCATATTTTTAATAATTAAACGTTAAAAAAATAAATATTAGTTAGTATAGAATAACATTTAAAAATGTTTTTCAATTAGGGTAGTTGAGAAAAACATGACTAGGCTGGTAAAAATATAGTAAAATTCTAGCATAGCACTCTTGTGTTTTCAAAAAGATTTTTTATTCACCTAGCGTCAATGTGTATCTTGTTGAATGTTTCCCATTAACTGAGGCTTAGGGGGTCAAAAATTATAACGGTGGATCAAATTCAGTAAAAACCTAGCAAGCAATTTATATTTTCACTTGCAAGTAGAATACAGTAAAATTATAAAAATAGATTTTTTATCACCTTAAATTTTAACGTAGTAGAATTATTGACTCCTCATAGAGGGTAGTTGAAGGGTGAAAAATTACTAGGATGGTAATGTATTAGTACCAATCTAGCATAATACTGTAGTATCTCATATTTCCGAAAATATTTGCTTTGCATTCAACCAGCGTAAATGTGTAGATGGTGGAATTGGTAATGTTGGTTAACATTTAGTAAAAACTAACCAGAGAGTTTCTTATTTTATTTATAAATAGTATTTGGTAAAATTATAAAACAAAACTTTTTCACGTTTAATTTAAACGTAGCAGAACTATTGACCTTCACTAACGGTTAGTCGAGGGATAAAAAATTACTAAGTTAATACAATTACTAAGGTAATAAATTTGTAAAAACTTAGCAAAACACTGTGGTATATCATAAATAATTTTTTTTAATTCCGCTGGCTCGATTATTAAGCTAGCTGGAATGTGTCCAAATAAGATTGGTTTAGAGATGGAAACCTATCAGGGTAAAAATACTTTTTTATGTCAGTTATAAGTAGAGGATAGTGAAATTTTAAAAAAAGATTTTTTTTCACGTTAAATTTTAACCTAACAAAATTATTGACATCACAATGGGTAGTATAGGTGTGAAAAATTACTAGGGTGGTAATAAATTCGTAAAAACTTAGCAGAATACTGTGGTATTGCAAAAATACGTTTTTTTCTAATTTTGCTGGTTCAAATATTCAGCTAGTAGGAAAGTTTTCGAATAGGTTTATGGGAGCAAAATTATCAGGATGGTCAAAGTTTAGTAAAAACTTAACAAAACACTTTTTTATTTCAGTTATAAGTAGTGGACAGTAAATTTGAAAAAAAAATTCTCCTTAAATTTTAATCTAACACAATTAATGACTTTTCACAAGGGGTAGTTAAGGGGTGAAAAATTACTAGGGTGGTAATAAATTCGTAAAAACTTAGCAAAACACCGTGGTATAGCTTGAACCGCAAGTCAGCAGAATAGCTCCCCTTAAGGGTGGTTTGATGGTGAAACAATATTAGGGTGGTAATAAATTAGTGAAAAATGGGTGAAAAAATATGCCAGCAACAAAATTTTTTTTTAATTCTGCTATCTTGAACCTTAAGCCAGAAGAACCGCTCCCATTAAGGGTGGTTTGGTGGTGAAAAATTATTGGGGTGGTAATAAATTAGTGAAAAATGGGTGAAAAAATATGTCATCAACAAAAAGTTTTTTTTTAATTCTGCTAGCTTGAACTTAAAGCCAGCAGAATCGCTCTAATTAAGAGGGGTTTGGTGGTGAAAAATTATTAGGGTGGTAATTAATTAGTGAAAAATTAGTGAAAAATATGCCATCCACAAAAAGTTTTTTTTTCGAATTCTGCTAGCTTGAACCTTAAGTCAGCAGAATCGCTCCCCTTAAGGTTGGTTTGGTG
This sequence comes from Diabrotica undecimpunctata, assembly GCF_040954645.1. Lineage (NCBI taxonomy): Eukaryota > Metazoa > Arthropoda > Insecta > Coleoptera > Chrysomelidae > Diabrotica > Diabrotica undecimpunctata. The sequence continues at coordinate 86,463,705 of NC_092811.1, read as the reverse complement.
GTGAAAAATTATTAGGCCGGTAATTAATTAGTGAAAAATTGGTGAAAAAATATGCCATCAACAAAAAGTTTTTGTTTTTTATTATTCTGCTAGCTTGAACCTTAAGCCAGCAGAATAGCTCCCATTAAGGGTGGTTTGGTGGTGAAAAATTATTAGGGTGGTAAATAATTAGTAAAAAATTAGTGAAAAATATGCCATCCACAAAAAGTTTTTTTTTCGAATTCTGCTAGCTTGAACCTTGAGCCAGCAGAATCGCTTCCCTTAAGGTTGGTTTGGTGGTGAAAAATTATTAGGCCGGTAATTAATTAGTGAAAAATTGGTGAAAAAATATGCCATCAACAAAAAGTTTTTGTTTTTTATTATTCTGCTAGCTTGAACCTTAAGCCAGCAGAATAGCTCCCATTAAGGGTGGTTTGGTGGTGAAAAATTATTAGGGTGGTAATAAATTAGTGAAAAATGGGTGAAAAAATATGCCATCAACAAAAAGTTTCTTTTTTGAATTCTGCTAGCTTGAATCTTAAGCCAGCAGAATCGCTCCCCTTAAGGTTGGTTTGGTGGTGAAAAATTATTAGGATGGTAATAAATTAGTGAAAAATGGGTGAAAAAATATTACGTAGGTTAAATTGAATTCCGCTCATGTGTCCTCGCTAGCTTAAGGGTCCTGAAATTATCGAATATAAAAATCGAAAAAGAAGACTAATTAAAAGGCATAATGACATTGACAGTTGACATTGACACATTGGTAGATGACAAATGGCAAGAAAACAAGATTAGTTTGATAGAAATATATTTATTTAAATAAAAAACAACAAATAATACATAAATACAACAAATTAACAAATTATTAACTCCTAAAATCCATATTAAAAATACTAATTTCTTACATACATAATCATAAACGTTGTAGGAACCAGCTAGGTACAGCTAAATCAAATACCAATGAATAAATAAAAAAAACTAAATAAAACGTTGAAAAACTGAAAAACTAAGTAAAGAAGGGATAACAATTCCTGTTCTTATATTGACTCAATAATTCCCAAATTTCTTAGCCTTCCATTTTGGCTATATTCTGCGTCCAAAGTGACTTTAATTCACAGCCGATATATGGTTACATGACCACACGATGTTCGTCTATTAGGACAAAATGATTTATATTTCAAAAATAAAAGCCTATATTTTTGTAAAATATTTAGATAAGTAGGTACATTTTTCTGGGTCCCTTAAAGGTATCTACTGAAAAAAACCAGATATGTATATTATTTATTTATGTAAGAAATAGCCTTTTGAGCATAAACCCCCCTCTGATAGTCCACCTTTGTGTATCGGAGTGTTAATCCTAAACAACTCGTGACCAAAACTCGATTTTTACATGTAAATAATTTGTTTTGTAATGCCGCATGCCACCATGGAATGGAAATTTTCTTCGCTCGCTAGCCTACAGGGGAATTACTTGATTACTTCGACCTTTTAGACTTTTATTGAAACGTATTGAAATGAAATTCGATTTTTGTCAATTCCAAAGATCCGTGGATTTTTGTACAGTAAAATATGAGTAAAATAGTAAACCAAAATTATACTATTTATCAACAGAGGGCGCTGAAATAATTCTTCTTCTTCTTCTTTTGTTTCTATGGCTTTCACGTCATGGTGATACGCCAGCTCAATTTGCTGGTGACCCCGATAAAGTCTGGCTCTAAACCAACTCGAGGCCACTTACTTGTGCCTGTGCCAAATAATTTTGTAGGAAAAAAAATTCATTAATAGTTAATTAATAGGTTATGTTAGTAAACACTACAAAAAGTATTGAGCATTGTCGATTACAAATTTAATTTATGAATTGAAAGGAATTTTATCAAAATGCTGACTTATTCTTCAGTAAGTTTATTTAATATAGAATATATAGTAATTGGTGAATTATAATTCATATAAATGAATTTTGTGTATAGGTCAAAACTCGGAATGATCCTTATCGGGCATTCAAAAAATATATGATTTAGGTTCTCTATTAGGCCACACTCACAGTAAGGGTTGTCCACCAAATTCAGTTTGAAAAGATGTTGACTTGTTAAACAATGACCGGTCCGCATTCTTATAATAGTTGTAATGTGTCTCCTATCTTTATATGAAAAGTTTTGAAACCATGTCTTATTAGGAAAAATATTTTGTACTCTGTAATACTGATACGATTTTTTGCTAATTAAAGTTTTCCAAGTGTTTTTAAATTTGTTTTTAATTTTATTCTTAATTATGGGTAACACGTCTTGAGAATCTAATTTCATATTTAAAAGAACATTAAGATCTCTCCCTATTTTGGCCCGTGTGTCAGCTTGTAGGTTGCCCGGTATATCGCAATGACCCGGTATCCATGAGATAAGTATTTCAAATCCGTTTCTATTTGCAGATGTAACAGGATTTTTTGTTTTAAGGCACCAATAATCTACCGAAGCAGAAATATTGCTATTAATAATTTTAGAAATTGCACTAAGAGAATCAGAAAATATAATAACTTTATTGATCTGTCTATTAATGGATAAATTAACTGCTTGGTATATAGCCATGTTTTCTGCTTTGCATATGCACAGTTCATCAGGTAATCTGGATGAAAATTTGTAATTGATACTAGGAATATAAATGCCAAAACCTACTTTGTTACAATTTTTTGAGGCATCCGTGTAAATGAACGTGAAATCATTGATATATTTTTCAGTAAATATTGCAAATTTTTCTCTAATCATATATTCATTCTTTGTTATTTCGCAATTTAGTGTTTTTAGTGGACTGACTAATGAATCAAAATCCATCTCATAACATGGAAAATTATTACCTTTATATATTTTGGTAAAATATGGAAAAAAGTATTCTAGAGTTAAAACTAAGTAAGGACAGTTATCTTCATTATAAAAATTAGGTTTGATTATAAGTTTATTCCGTAAGTTAACAAGGGACAAAATCAAAGGATGGTTTTTGATATTAACGATCTTACTTAAAAATTTAGTAGCTAATATTAAACTTCTATGTTTTAAATCATATTGCGCCGATTCTGCTAGCAAAGCCAAGTGAGGGGTAGATTTCATACAACCTAAAGAAATTCTTAGCCCTTCAAAAAATATTGTGTTAAGTTTATTAATACATTTCTGAGATATAGGTCTGAATAAGAATGAACCATAGTCTAAGTGAGATCTTATTAAAGCATTAAAGACTATTAAAAGAGTCCTAGGGTCTGCCCCCCACCACACTCTACAAATTGCACGTAAAATATTAATATTTTTCTTTGTTTTAACTAATATATTATTATCAACATGTTTGTCCCACTTAAGATGATTTTGAAAAATTATGCCTAAAAATTTAACTTGATCTTTTAATGGTATAATTGTGTTACTAAGTTTGATTTCTGGGGTAAAATTTTTGCGTTTTCCCTTCGAAAATATACAGCTTCACATTTGTCTATATAAAGAGATAGATCATGTTCTAACAACCATTCTTGTACATTGTACAATGCCATATTGACTTTATTAATCATTTGTTGGATAACTGATCCTTTAACATATAAAACCAAATCATCAGCATACCCATTAATATTTATATCTTCAGGAAGAATGGAAAATAGATCCAATATGTATATATTAAATAAAATTGTGCTTAAAGGTGAACCCTGGGGTAAACCTTTAGTTACTACAGACGGGCCCAAAAATTCACCGTTATTGAATCTAGTATATAAAAGCCTGTTTTGCAAAATTTTAAAAATAATATTAATTATAGGACAAGGGACATTTAAATTTTGTAATTTATTGTAAAGTTTATATATATTCACATTATCATATGCTGATTTAATATCAATGAAGACGGCAAGGACTGAATGGGAAGATTCAAAGGCTTCTGAAATGAAGGTATGAAGGAGGGCTAAATTGTTGGCAGTTCCTCTACCTCTTCTGAAACCTGCTTGAGTATTTTTGAAAACGAGATTATGTTCTAAAAACCAATCTAATCTATTTTTTAATATAAAGGATAAAACAATTGGTCTAAAACTAGTTGGAAGAAGTGGGTCCTTTAAGGGTTTTAAGATGTTAAGAATATTAAATTTTTTCCAATCGCTAGGTAAGGGTTCTCCTTTAAGACATTCATTGTATATATTTAGGAGGATTTTTTTGGCTTTTAGAGGGAGATGTTTTATCATTGAGTAAGAAATATCATCAATTCCCGGGGCAGAATTTCTTTTATTGAACAATGCAGTGTCAATTTCTGAAATTGAAATAAGTTCAAATTCTTGGTTAGCGTGAAGTAAACGGAATTCAGGATCAATAGAAATTGATGACATATTATATAATATTTCTCTTTTAATGTTATCTGAAGGATTATAAAATTTTTTGCAATTATTATGGTTTGAATTTTTTTTTACTTTATTCCATACGTATGTAATATTGGATCCTCTATTTAATGTTTCACAAAATTGTTTAAATTTATTTTTCTTTTTTAATCTAAGGGTACGCTTGGTTTGTGCAATTATATGTTTAACATACAAATAATTTTCTAGTGATGGTGATGAGTCAAATATGTGCAAAGCTTCCTTACGTTTCTTTACCCATAATGTACATTCATCATCCCACCAAGGATTGAATGGTTTACCCTGTATCCTACAATTTTTATAAGGCATCGAAACATCTGCTGCTTTATGGATAACTGACATGAATTGTTTGTAATTTACTTTATTTATTGAGAAATTTACTAGGTTGTTTAATATTTCATCATAAAAAAGATCCCAATCAGCTCTTGAAGAATTTCTTATTTTATAATTTTTAACAAAAGTTGTATCTGATAGTTCAATGTCGTTGATTTTTATGTATGTGGGAAAATGGTTACTATTGCCGCAGTCTTTAATAATTCCCCATTTGGTACATAAAGCCAGATTACTACTCACGATTGTTAAATCAACAGCACTGATATTATTGTTGGGAAGCTGAAACAAGGTTGCTGAACCATCATTTAGGATGGTCAACTCGTTATCAAATATAAAGTCAACTATTTTTTTACCACCTTTATTAATTAAACATTTATCCCAAATTGGATGATGGGAATTCATATCGCCCATAATGATTAATTTTTTTATATCTAGGTTTTCTAACATAGAATTTAAAAAAGGCACTGATATTTCATTATTTGAACTTGAATAGATATTTATTAGGAATATGTCATCGATTTTTGTTATAATATATTGGACTTTGTCCGAATTATATTTTTTAATAGTCTGAAATGAAATAGAATACAGGTAGCTACCCCACCATAGCCACCATCCCTATCTTGTCTAATAATGTGATAGAATTTTAGAGTAGAATTGAAATCTTCTTTAAGCCAAGTTTCATTAATAACTACTATATCTGGGTCCTCTTTCTTTCTAAATCAGTCAGAGTATCCCTATTTGAATTGATACTTCTGATGTTCCATTGAATGATTTTTATTTTTGTTTTTAGGATCATTCTAAGTTTTAACCTATTAATCACTATCTGAATAATTGTCTAAGTCCATATAGGACTTAAGGTTAGAATGGGAAAGAACAAGTTTTTTAACCATATTTAAATTATCTGGTGAAATGTTGATAAAGTTTATACATGATTTTAGGAAATCTTGTGAAGGTATTGTATCGAAATTATAATTACTATGCGATGCACTGGCATTCCAGGCTGAATTTGGATTTACATTATATGAATTAGAAGATTTTGGTTCCGATTGGGAGAGTATTGGAGATTTAGATTGAGATAGGGCAGTTAAAGAGGAGTAATTCTCTGGTCTACCATTTGGAACATAAAGACATTCATCATGTTTGATTCCTTTGGTCATATATATATTAAACAAGAGGTTCATTCAGAATCTTTATTAGCAATCAAGAATTTACAAGTTACATGACCCTAGCCGGAATGGCGGTACCGGATGACATCCGTCTGTCATCGGTCTTCTTCTCTTTTACCTTTAACATAATATATTACACGTTCCCCTTTTTTTTTTTTTTTTTTTTTTTTTTTTTTTTTTAGATAGTACAAAACTAAAATACAAATTCAACTAAAATACAAATACAAACAAGTAAAAACAAATACAAACAATTTCAATTTAACACATAGTCCTTTAAATATGTAGGAGGCTTGTGAGATCTCTTATTTGTTTTAATGATAGTGTTACCTTCCTCCTCATCTCTTACATTCAGTAGGTTATCTGAAATGCAAGTGTTATTTTTAAATCTAGGTAAATCAACAATAACATCATTATTTAAATTAACATTTTCAAACATCTCAATCTCAATATCAGTAAGACCTTCATGGTCACTATGATTTTCACAGATATCACTATCATTCTGACTTACAATTTTAATATCAGATTCAGTTGGGATATCATATCTACCATGACCAGTTGGGGTACTAACATTATGTACTTCGTTATTGTCAAGCAAGATATTTTCATTTTTAAATAAATTCAAATGAAGATCATATAATAAAAAGTCTTTGTTACATGATAAATTTGTTTTATTTAGAAACTTTCTATTCCGTCTACATTCTGTACCTTTTGAATCCTGAACAATATAAGACCTATCATTAACTATGTCTCTTATTACTCCCCTTTCCCATACTTTTCCTTTCTGAATCAAAATGTTATCCCCTTTATTAAGTTTATCTAATTCTTTTGCATTTCGGTCAAAATATTTTTTTTGAACATTTTGATTATGTTTTAATTTTTCCTGTATAATACTGGAATCTAAAACTTTTGGAATTAGATTTTCATTAGATATAGGTATCCAAGTTTTTAACATTCTGTGCAAAAATAGTTGGGATGGAGAATAGTCTAGATTTGTTAATGGGGTGTTACGGTATTCCATAAGTAGAATAGGCAAATCTTTAGTAGATTCAGACTTTTGTAACATTTGTTTAGTTATTCCTACATATTTTTCAGCAAGTCCATTTGATTGGGAATGGTACGGACTGCTAAAAATAACTTCAAAATCCCAATCTTGAGCAAACTTTTTAAAATTCTCAGAATTATATGGCATATTATCTGCATAAAATTTTTCCGGGATACCGAATTGAACAAATTTTTCTTTGCAAAAATTAATTACCTCTTGAGATGTTTTACCTTTAGTTTCAGTTACTTCCAACCACTTCGAGTAGGAATCCACAATCAGTAAATAGTTCTTATTATCGTATTGAAAGAAATCTGAAAACAAATATTGCCACGGTCTACAAGGTATTAAATGATTAATTAATGGCTCTTTTTGATTAGATCTTTGATATATTTGACATTTTTTACACTTTGAAATCATATCCTCTATATCTCTACTTAAATAGGGCCAATATAGTAATTGTCTAGCTTTGGCTTTAGTTTTTGAAATACCAAAATGTGCTTTATGAACCAATTCCAACATTTCTTTCCTTAGTGAATTTGGAACAATAACTTTATATTCCAAAAATAATAAATTATTAGATAAATAAATCTTTTCTCTTAGTTTATAGTAAAACTTTAATTCCTTGTTCAAATTTTTATCACTAACAGGCCAAGATTCAATACAGAATCCTTTTATTTTTCTTAATGTTTCATCAGTATCAATTTCCCTTTGAAATATTATTTTCTTATTCTCACTCATAGGAATATCCTTAGATATGGCATGAATGGCATATTCCATTTCTGGATCATCCTCAACTTCTGTTTTTAAATATGACCTAGATAATGTGTCTGCAATTACCATGTCCCTACCTGGCAAATAAACAAGGTTGATATCATACTTTAATAATTTAAGTAACATTCTTTGCAATCTAGCACTGACTTTATTAAGATCTTTCTCAATAATTGATATCAAAGGTTTGTGATCACTCTGAACCACTGTTTTATACCCATAAATAAAATAATGAAATTTTTCTACTGCAAAAACAACTGCAAGTAATTCCTTTTCTATCTGTGCATACCTTTTCTCAGCATGAGTAAGACACCGGGATGCAAAAGAAACTGGATGCCCTTCTTGAATAAGACAACACCCTAGCCCTTCCCCAGATGCATCACACTGTATTATTATTTCTTTTGTATGGTCAAATATCCTCAAAGTTGGTGAATTAGTTATAAGAAACTTCAATTGATTTAATTCAGATTCATGATCACTACTCCAAGAAAAATGTACATCTTTCCTGGTTAGATTTCTTAAATTTGAAGTTATAGCTGATAAATTAGGAATAAATTTTGAAAAAAACTTGACCATACCAAGTATTCTAAGAACTTCTGACCTATTTTTAGGTGATTCTAAAGACATTACTGCTTCTATATTTTTAAAATCTGGTTTAACACCTTTTCCTGATAAGATATGTCCCATAAATGATACCTCAACTAATTTGTATTGAAATTTTTCCCAGTTAAATTTTATATTGTTATCAATAGCAGTTTGAAATACTTTTTTAAGAGCAATGTCATGTTCAAGTTCATCTCTACCCGATATAATAATATCATCAAAATATATATCAACATTATCAATGACACCAAACATTTCAAAGTTCTTCCGTTGGAAAATCTCTGGCGCAGAGCAAATTCCAAATGGAAGGCGATTGAATTTGTACCTTCCAAAAGGTGTGCTAAAAGTACATAAATCTGAGCTTTTTTTATTTAACTCAATTTGCCAAAACCCGTTTTTCATATCTATAACACTAAATATGTTTTTTCCTGAAAGTCTACTTACTATATCATTACATGTTGGTATAGCAAAATGTTCTCTACGAATAAATTTATTAAGTGGCTTGGGATCTATACATAACCTTAGTTTATTTGAAGGTTTTTTCTCTACTATCAACAAATTGTTTACCCATTCAGTTGGATACTCTACTTTCTCAATAACTTTGTCTTCCTCCAAACTATCTAGTGTCTCCTTTAATTTATCATGCATTGACAATGGAATTTTTCTACTATACTGAATAACTGGCTTAGCATCATCCGAAAGTTCAATATTACAATATCCTGGCATTCTACCTAACCCTTGAAATATCGTTTTAAACATTATCAAAATATCTTCTTTTTTAGTTGGCAAGGTGGTTTCTATGGCATTTACTCTTTTTATTAAGTCAAATTTAATACAATCGCTAAGGCCTAATATTGGTTCAGCATTAAAATCAACAATCAGAAATTTTAATTTACAGGAGCTATTTTTATACTGACATTCCAAAAAAACTTCACCTACTGGTTTAAATTTAAAATTACCATAAGCAACTAGGGTTGTTAATGTTTTATTAAGTAGCAACTTACTTGACAGAGAATCAAAAATATACTTAGGTAGAATGCTGATATCAGCACCTGAATCTAATTTAAATTTTACCTCTTTTCCAGTTACCATCAATGTTTCATACCATGAATTTTTACTCTTGGAATGACACTCATATACATATATTAAATTGTCTTTATTTTCTTCCTCCTGGACTGTATTAACAGTTCTTTCTCCTCTAGGTGGATCAGCGTTCTTCTTACTACTACCTTCACATGTTTCTTCACTTCTATTAGGACAAGCTTTTGCAAAATGACCTTTAACTTGACAACTAGCACAAGTCTTGTTAAAAGCAGGACATCTGTTAGGAAAATGTTCATAACAGCACTTCTTACACAATAATTTTTTCAATGGTTTGTACTGCTTGACAAAGTTAACATCTTCTTCTTTGGTAAGAACTTTAATATGCTCTTTGCTTAACTCAATACTTTTACAATATTCAAGGATTTTTTCAGTAGTAAGAGCCTGTTCTCTAAGGAGTCTGAGTTGACTTTCATTACATTTTAGCCCAATGATTAGCTGATCACGTATCATTCTATCTTCATAGGACTCACCACATGTTGCTTTAGTACATTTAAATTCGCATAATCTTGCTTGTTTCTTTAAGTCAGTCAGGTACTGGTCTATAGATTGTTCATTACCTTGAACAAGATTATGAAACTTAAAGGTTTCCATTGGAACTATCTTTTTTGGCAAAAAATAATCCTCAAACGCACCTATTAATTTATCGAGAGTAGCCTGTTGGTCTTCTGTAAATGTATTAAAAATATCAACACCCTCATCTCCTATGAAATGTAAAAGATTTGCAATTTTCACTTCTTCTGTTGAAGCACTCTTCCCACTTGCGGTAAGGTAAATTCTAAACTTCTGTTTCCATAAAAGCCAATAACTAGCTGGACTTTGATGCTCAAATAATGGACTAGGCGGTTTAAATTCCATTATTATTGTTAAAATCTCTAACAACCAGAAATCTTTGGATTGGCGGGCTTCTAACCTCACTCTTTCCTCGAGGTTTCAAACTTAATTAACATTAACACTTCTACGTACTCAAAATTCGGGCAAACTAGCAGCCTTCACACCTGACACCATGTTTGATTCCTTTGGTCATATATATATTAAACAAGAGGTTCATTCAGAATCTTTATTAGCAATCAAGAATTTACAAGTTACATGACCCTAGCCGGAATGGCGGTACCGGATGACATCCGTCTGTCATCGGTCTTCTTCTCTTTTACCTTTAACATAATATATTACACATCATGTGCATTTCTGTCATAACTTTGTTGGATTACTCTTCTTTTATTATTTGTATTTGATACTACCTGCTGAAATGTCCTTTTCGAAGATTTGAAATTGTGTGTTCTTCTTTCTGATGGTGAAACGGTATTGTGTTGAATAGTTTTATTATTAAGGGGTTTTACTTTAGTACTATTACTCGGAAGGGACGGAAAATCTTTTGAGTTGAAAATAAATTTGTTTTTTTCTATGTAATTTTTGGGAATGTATTCACTAGCTTCAAAGAAAGTTAAATTTTCGTAAGACATGAGTTCTTTAATATTTTTTTGACGTAAATATTCCGGACACGTACGCGCTGTTGAAACATGTGGACCTTTGCAAAAGAAACATTTCATAGTACAATCATCGGTATGTTTAAGTTCACCACAATTCATACATTTTTCTTTTGCTTTACAATTTGTTTTGGTGTGTCCAAATCTTAAACAATTGTAACATTGTGTTACTGGGGGAATGTACACATTAACCAATTTTGGTAGATCGTAAAAATTTATTTTTTTAGGCATTAAAACACCACTGAATGTGAACAAAACTGTACCTGTAGGTTTGTATGTAGTTGTATCCCCTTTGACTACTCTCCTGTTTAGCCTTTTAGCATTCAAAATTTTAATATCGCTGTTAGTAGAACAACATTCAATAAGTTCATTTTTATTTATTTCAACATCTATTTGACGTACAATACCTTTACAAGATATATAATTAAAAGGTATATAAATTTTATAACCTTGATCTAATAAATTTTTGTTATTTAGGAATGTATTTGCAGATTGATAATTATTAAGCTCTACAGAAATTCTGTTTGAACCTTTGCTTCTAATTTTATTAATATTGTTTAATTTTAAATTAAAAATATCTCTTGCAATTTTTATATTATTAAAAGAGCCAACTCTAATATTATTTATATTTGTTGACTCTATAAACACAAAAAATGGACCAACATCTTTTTCAGAATACATATTGACAGTGACAGTTGAATTTAATTTTTTATTTACATTGGGATCAGGGGGGGTAACCCCCCCCCCTCCACCTTATTCATAAAGAATCAGTCAGAAATGTCAAATTTTTAGTCACAAAAAATGAATAAAAAATTATTTTTATCAAACTAAAATTCAAAATAATATTACAACAAAGTACAATGCTCAAAATACCTGTTCAATTTACAAGGATAGGTTTGATTCTGTTCTATTTGGCACAAACACTCACCTCTTTTCTTCGTTGACAGTAATCGAATTACTCAGTTTTTTGTTAAAAGTTTAGTAAAACCTACAAATATAATAGAAATATGCAGTATGAAGTAAAAACTTAATAAGAAAACTAGTTAATGCTGAAAAAATGTTTTCGTCAACAGATCTTTATCTGTGAAAATGTTCAGCTCAGCCAATACTGACTGTTGACGTTGACTGACTTCTGACTACTGTGTGAAGTACAAGACTAGAATCTCTAATCTGTAGGTAATAGGTAAAGTGAAAATAAGTGTGAATCCCAAAAGTCTAACGAATTATATAAATAACCTAAAAATTCTAATAATAAAACGTTTGCATTGATGATTTTATCGCTTTTCTAAATAGATCATGCTCCAATAATAATTTAAATAGTTGCTAATCTACCTTATTACTGGTTGCCTAATGGTAAGGTTGGAATAAAGAACATAAAATTCCAAATTGTTAACATCGATGGTTTGTTTAGAGTTTAGATGTCCTGGCATAGATGGTGAAATATCAAAAAATGATAACCCAACATGGATGTTTTAACATCATCCATCAGAAAAAAGCATCGATGAAAATTATAGTTGACTTGTTGACATGACATTTTAACCCTTTCTTTTCTTTTCTTGATGTTGACATTGATTGATATTAATAACTGGGTTGCCAATGTCCGGAAAATCCATCGGATAATTTTCGGATTGAACAATTTTTTGGATAATTTCGGATAATTCAAGGGTTTATCGACTTTTAATTTTCTGGTTGTTAGCTGTCATTGGCGGCTTGGCCACGTAACTTCAAAGGACTGTCGCTTCTCTGTGTTCGGTTGTTCTCTGGTTCCAGTTTCAATCACAGATCACCTACATGGAACCTATGAATTGTTTCAGCGCCCTCTGTTGATAAATAGTATAATTTTGGTTGACTGTTTTACTGTACAAAAATCCACGGATCTTTGGAATTGACAAAAATTGAATATGATTAATTGTAAAATATGGAACAAAAAAATGAATAAACTGTAGGAACTAGGAATTGTTATCCCTTCTTTACTTAGTTTTTCAGTTTTTCAACTTTTTATTTAGCTTTTTTTATTTATTCATTGGTATTTGATTTAGCTGTACCTAGCTGGTTCCTACAACCTATTATGATTATGTATGTAAACAATAAGTATTTTTAATATAGGTTTGAGTTAATAATTTGTTAATTTGCTGTGTTTATGTATGGTTTGTTGTTTTTTATTTAAATAAATATATATTTCTATCAAACTAATCTTGTTTTCTTGACATTTTTCTTGTCAATTATGCCTTTTAATTAGTCTTCTTTTTCGATTTTTATGAATTCGGATAATTTCGGATATTTGGTTCCTAACATTCGGATAATTTCGGATATTTTGCTCCCAACATTCGGATAATTTCTATTTTTTCATTGGCTGTCTATTGTTGATGTCATTGTAGGGGCTATATACTAATATACTCTGGTTGATGTTGATATTGAAATATTGACGAGTATTGAGGGATGAGATGAGAGATCACCGAGTTGTTTTAGTTATGGAATCTAACATTGAAATTAAGGAAGAGTTTGTTGAAGGTGGTCAAAGACACATAGAGAATCAGCTATCTACATCAACTGATCGTGGGGACTTAAAGAGTGGACCAGAAGAAAACTCAGGTAAAACTGGAATTCATCATATCATATCATGGATTTTTTATAACACTAAGCCACTTCCTAAATCGTATAATGTCTTTATCAGGATTTGGAAAGACATGTTTTATTGATGACGAATTGGTACATTGTAGGATACGACATTTATTGTGAAAAACCATATTTAACTAATTATTATTAATCTGCAAAATACTGTTTGAACACCGCCACGAACATTTAAAACACAGATCACTGAGGTAGGTGATTTGTAATTTACAAACTAATTTGAGGTTAATGCTAACAATAACCCAGAGATATTAAACCAAGTTTAGTTTAATTTCTTTGCAATAATAACCATCAAATTCAAATCAAAATCTGACTATATAGACGCTAATCAATTACTGTCAATTAGCGATTGACATATTGACAATTATAATTTTTAGTTGTGTTCTAAACCTAAACTGCAGAGTAAAGGTAAAGACAGAGTAAAGCGACATCTGAAGATTTGTATCGGTACTACAAATGCCATTTAGTTTAGTTTGACCTTGAGCTACCTACGTGAAACGTCTAGTTATTAGTGGTCTGTGAAGATGATGGAACCTATGAATTAATTCAGCGCCCTCTGTTGATAAATAGTATAATTTTGGTTTACTGTTTTACTGTACAAAAATCCACGGATCTTTGGAATTGACAAAAATTGAATATGATTAATTGTAAAATATGGAACAAAAAAATGAATAAACTGTAGGAACTAGATTTATATTTAAATGGGAATAAGCCACAATTAAAGGTTAAAATACGTTTATTGACGTTTCAATTTCCACTTCGGAAATCGTTCTCAAAATACTGCTTGAATGTGCTGGACGTAACTTCGAGCCCTTTGGTATTAGGTTGTTGTCTCTACATCTTCGTAAAAATTTGATTGAATTTTGACAATGTGCCAGTTTCTTGTATAGAATTTCCAATCTCCGAAAATTTTGAATAACGCTGGGCCCATAACGGTTTCTTAATATTGTCAAAATACAAGTATTTTGAGAACGATTTCCGAAGTGGAAATTGAAACGTCAATAAACGTATTTTAACCTTTAATTGTGGCTTATTCCCATTTAAATATAAATTAATTTAAAATGCCACAAGAAAATAGCTTCAGAACAATATGTAGGAAGTAGGAATTGTTATCCCTTCTTTACTTAGTTTTTCATTTTTTCAACTTTTTATTTAGCTTTTTTTATTTATTCATTGGTATTTGATTTAGCTTTGTAGCTAGTTCCTACAACCTATTATGATTATGTATGTAAACAATAAGTATTTTTAATATAGGTTTAAGTTAATAATTTGTTAATTTGCTGTGTTTATGTATGGTTTGTTGTTTTTTATTTAAATAAATATATATTTCTATCAAACTAATCTTGTTTTCTTGCCATTTTTCTTGTCAATTATGCCTTTTAATTAGTCTTCTTTTTCGATTTTTATGAATTCGGATAATTTCGGATATTTGGTTCCTAACATTCGGATAATTTCGGATATTTTGCTCCCAACATTCGGATAATTTCTATTTTTTCATTGGCTGTCTATTGTTGATGTCATTGTAGGGGCTATATACTAATATCAAAGAATATAGACGCTTACTAATATCAAAGAATATACTCTGGTTGATGTTGATATTGAAATATTGAAGAGTATTGAGGGATGAGATGAGAGATCACCGAGTTGTTTTAGTTATGGAATCTAACATTGAAATTAAGGAAGAGTTTGTTGAAGGTGGTCAAAGACACATAGAGAATCAGCTATCTACATCAACTGATCGTGGGGACTTAAAGAGTGGACCAGAATACCAGAAGAAAACTCAGGTAAAACAGATAGTAATTACAAAGAATATAAAGCGTCGGTTAACTTGAATTTGGGTGCAATGAACATAACCTTGGCATCGAACTATAGTGAAGTGTTTTACTTCTGTATAAGTTTTTTAAACGATGGTATACAGCCAACTACTGGGATTTTCCCATTAATTTTTATATGTTTTGTTATGAGAAGCCACAATTTTATAATTCATATTAAAAAGCATTCATAAAATAGTATTTTTTACTTTAAATATAGCTAAATATTTAGTGTATTTTTTTGTTTAACCCATTTTTTTTTTCATTTAACTTTACTTTATTCTGTAGTTTTTAAAAAGTTTCTAAACTATTAATTTTTACATTAAGCATAATTTCAATGGTTTTTATTATATAAGTATTTTAAATGTAAATATTTATAGGTAGGAAGTATTTTAAATGTAAGGTATAATTTTATTTTATAATATTTATATATATATATATATATATATATATATATATATATATATATATATATATATATATATATATATATATATATATATATATATATATATATATATATATATATATTTATATATATATATATATATATATATATATATATATATATATCTTTCACGTTTTTGTTTAATTATATATGCAATTTTCAATTTTAAATTTTCATTTCATATAATATAAATCTGGCCCATAATTTTATATGTGAGAGTGTGAAATAATTGAGTATATGGCAACACTGACGTATATTAAGCTTACATTTAACCAAAGAATATAGACGCTTATAGAAGAATTGTTCACTGTTATTTTTGAAAGTTAGCAAAAAGTGGGACATAGATAAAGAAAAGTGGGACGAGTGGAACGCACGTGTTGCACGTGGTACCGTTCGCGTCATAAAAAACTGGTACAACTCTTATTACCGAAAATCATGTTTTTCAAGTTGTGTAAGTTGATCTTGTCACATGTGTCATTCTAATTTCTAGGGCACTGTTGCCAGTTCAACGAAAATATTATATGAAATCAGCTAAAAGCAGGGCTGTGTGACAGACCGCCAGTTTTGATTATTATAAAAACTAAAACATCTAGCATTCTCGATCAGTCAGTCACATTAAATTTGTTTAAACATGCATCCTAAAAAATTCTCATATTAATTTTGTAATTTTTCATTATCTCAATTAAGTACTCATACCTTGATTTGTGTTTTATTATAATTTATGAAAATATTTCAATTCAAATATAGTGATAGATAAAATCAATCTAGACATAACTTTAAATTATTATAATAAAACATTACAGTGAGGTATTGGATTGTAACTGTCTCTTTATAATCTACGTAGGATAAAGTATAATGTTAGTTTTTGTTAATTTTATCGTTCATATAATAAATAATAAATAAATCTTGGTAGCTGGCCTGTGACTAAACTTATTGATACAAAATACAGTTCGTGTTCGGTAGGTAATTGAAGTAAAAAATTAGGTACAGTAGATGCATTCCAATGTTCCCTGTGCCAATAATCTAGGTTTAAAGATCCTTCAAATATTTTGGATATTAGCTGAACCCTATCTCTGGTTATTAAATTTATTAAATACGGTTTTTTGTTGTTAATGATAAAAATAATACCTATCTAATAATAACTTTATTTTTTTTTTAATTAGATTTAGTGCAATTCCGTTATCTGTGATGGCAACAGCGAATTAATTCACGAACCACTGTATCCAGTCTGAACCCAGGTTTACATTGGGAAAACAAAGTGTACCAGTTTTATATGACGGGAAGTGTACCACTAAGGAGCGGTCATGTCAGCTGTGGCTCTACCATTGCTTCTAAAATATGAAAGAGTGGGGCAATAAATGCAACTTTAGATATTTTTATATGTAGATGCCGCGTGGTCGCAGAATAGGATTCAATTTTTGCGTTTTATAAATTTTTTTAAAGAAAATAATATTATTTTACCTTTTAATAAATTAATCTTTTTAGAAAAATTATTATGATTCAAAGTTTTAATTGAAATATGTACAAATCTTAAGTATAAATCAGTTTAAGACTATATTGTAATAATTTCACCAATATTCATTCATTGTGAAAATTAGGTTTTAGATACTACTAGTTGTTATTTTAAAACAAGATTAAATAGTACTCATACAGCGTAAAAACTTTCACATATAGGTACTATTCATTAAAATGTACTGTTAAAGTTTATTTTGTTATTTCAAAAATAAATCAGGAATGCTTTTTGTTGTTATTGAAAAATTATGGATGAAATGGAAGTTTGGAAGTTTTGGCGAAATGGAAAATTTCATAATTTAGTAAAAAGTTTCATTGAATACTTTTTTTTTTAAATTGAAATTTTTTAAAAATGTTTCGTTAATTTCTGGGCAGAAAAACAGTATAATAAAAAGTTATGTGACGGTTTTTCGTTGTGTTGGAACAAACCAATTTTTAATTCAAAGTTATACAATTAAAAAAATAAATACTTTGAATATTGTAAATATCATACATTTTTAAGTTTTAAAATTAAAAATTTAAATTGACAATAAAGATTTTATTGTGAAAAAACAAAAAAAAGTTTGCAAATCAATGGCATCGAAATTTGTTGCGGCGTAGATACAAAGTTACCCGTTCGTACTCCTTTCCCACTTCCCCCTAACTACATATTTCATTACGAAATTTTCATGATAGTTTTAAGCCGACGGACACGGCACCACGCTGTGAGTTTATGCAGCCACCCTCTTAAACCGTAACCAAATCGCCCATTTGAACTGCTCTTCTATAAGCGTCTATATTCTTTGATTTAACGTTAACGTCAAACATCTATAGGTTATGTTCATTGCACCCAAATTCAAGTTAATCAAAGCGTCTATATTCTTTGGTAATTAGTTCTAAAAAATGGGATGTAATTCGTATTTTTTATTAGCTAGGGCTGTAAAAACTGAAATTAAGGAAGAGTTTGTTGAAGGTAATCCAAGATATGTAGAGAGTCAGGTATCCACCTCCCTTGATCTGAGAGACTTGAAGAATGAACCAGATGGGGATAACTCAGGTAACATAAGTAATAATAATTACTAATAAAAATGATGAAATTAAATTTTTTTAGATAGGACTATAAAAGCTGAAATTAATGAAGAGTTTGTTGAAGATGATCCAAGATATATAGACAGTCAGCTATCCACCTCTCTTGATCTTGGAGACTTAAAGAATGAGGATACCTCAGGTGAGATAAAGAATAAAAAAATGCAGAGCAACTTATATGTTTATATCATTGAGGTATTTCATATATCAAAACCTGATTTTCTTTTTATATTTCTTAGTATGATGTTTTCTTAAATTGACTGGTAACTTGAGGCTATCTTCACTGGGCCTAAATATGAAAAATGTCCCTTTCTTTTATGAAACTTTAAGTTGTTGGGTACTCGTAGAGAAATATGCATTAGGAATTTGGAATATTCAAATGTAACTGAATTAATTCTGCTTCCGATAGAAATTAATGTTAAGTGTTGTCATAGTCATGATACTATAACTAAGTAATATATACAAGCGGATACCTAGAAAGTCTCACAAATCGTCTCAGTACAGAAAAGCATGCGCAACAAATATTTGTTATTTTAAATCTACCTATTTGGTCTGTGTCTGTGTTTTGACCATTTATTAGGCTATCAAATACCCTCCATACAGTATGTATTCATAGTTGTAATGCACTGGATGGTAGCAGATTTTTATTTAGGTATATTTAAATTTACAACTTAACCTATGTGTCATCTTTATTAAGTATTGGTTTATAAAATGTCTATATTTTAACTTTACTTGGATTGAAATTTTGCGAGGAATTTGAAAATATCAATGACATTTTTTAAAAACTATTATTTCTTTAGTAAAGCTCAAATTTTCAATGACACTTTAATGTTTTCTAAGCTTTAACCAATATGCAATATTATTCACTTTTCTGACAATTAAGCTAACATTATCCAAAATAACATCAAATAGTATTTTTGAAGCGATTTTGACTGCCAAATTATTTCTTTCCTCTTCACTTAGAAATAAATGTCCTATATTATTGGTATGACCTATATGATTTTCTAGAAATTCGCACTCATAGTTTCCGTTCTTGTTAATGCTCACTGTCAGTGATGCAGGAAAAAATGCATTTATTTTATAACTGCCATTGGTTTTCAGTGTCAGAGTTCGATCCTTTATAGGCACATACTCCCCTGACCTATTACACTCAAACTTCAAAATATTTGTTGTTGACATTTTTTTCACAAAACGAGACTTGGTCTTTTTCTCAATTATTTTTAAGTACTCTTTGAACTCCTCAATTCCAGCAAAATTGGTATTACTTCGGATAATTTTAATATCATGATTTGCTTCAAAGTGGCTTATTAATTTTTTTTTTAAATGAACTCCGATACTCGCAAAGTGGACATTTCTGAAATAAAATGAAATATATTTATACCTACAAAGTACATTTGAAAGATTTCTAAACATACCTTTGAGCCATTATCATCTATCGATTCTTGGGCTTCATATGTTTTTAAATGGGAAATGAAATGGTGTTTATATGAGAAATGTTTTTCACAAAGTTGACAAGTAATTGTATAATCTTTTTCTGTTTTTTTATACTTTCCCAGTATTTTGACTTCCTCAGGGTGAAATTTTAATTCAAGAAACAACAAAGAAACTCAGAATCAAAGCTGTATAGGGGATATAGATATAAACAAAAATATTTTGATGATACTTGAATGACAAATGGTCAAGATTAAATAAAATTGCACACTTGGCATACATGCGTTCCTGTACCAGGACAATTGGTGATAATTTCTAAGTATCCCCTTGTTAATATATAAGATGCTCTTGTAGACACATATTTTGCCAAGGTTTGTATCATGTTACTTGAGACTTTATTTTGAATTTTCTTATATACATTCTGTGATAGATTTATTCAATTGGTAAAATAATATTCAACAACTTGTTTGTGTTGTCTTTTCAGAAAAAAAGAATAATATAAGATTAAAAAAAAACCTAGAAAGAAACTAGACAAGATTAAGTTTAAGAGATTTAATTTAAAATTATCGAATGCATGGTACACAAAATGGTTTCAGATTAATTTTAATAAATTATGCATCAATTTCCTGATCCCATATAAGATAACTGTCTATATTTTTTTTAATTTACATCAGTTTCATTTTGTCCAACTAAAGAATTGAAACCTGATACATAAGTTTTTTTATAACATTAAATAAAATTTTAAAAATTCCTTTCAATGCCTAAGGTAGAATTTTTTTAAATTTATTTATTATCCTCAAATCTATTAAAGAAGTTATTAGCTGATTTTTTCAATGTTCCTCCACATTTTTCTATCTGCTGCCATTCTAGCACATTCTGACAATGAAACACCAATAGTAGCAACAATATGGTCCATGTATTGTGTGGGAGATCTTTTTGCCTAAGTACCTTTCCGTGGATTTTAAAATTTTCATGACCATTTCTTTGAAGCACATGTCCAAAATAACTTATCATTTATTCTAATATTTGTGTTTTTAGTCTTTTCTTTATGTTTAGCTGATTCAGTATAGATTCATTTGTTCGTAGGGCTGCCCATGGTATTCTCGGCATTTCTCTCCAATAGTACATATCAAATACATCTATAATCTTTTTAGCTTTCAATGGCACTTATTTCTTCAGCACAGCCCTCACTGTTAGTTCGAGCCCAGCTACACAAATTTATCTACAACAGCGATATTGTTTATCATAGTTAGATCATTTTGATTGTTTTATTCTTGTTTTATCTCTGTTTATTTTAAGACCCATCGTAAAGCTTGCTTCTTTAATCCTTGGCTGATACATTTCTTCCCAATTTGATGTTTTATTTATTTGATTTTTTGTGTAACAAATACCTAAATTTTTTAATACCATACTTTCAAAAACGATGGCCCATTATGCCAACGGACCCTAGCGATGAACAGGAAAATGAGTTTGAACATAAATAGCAAAATAAAAAATAAGAATATGTACCTAAATATTGCGACATGGAATGTTCGAGGAGTATACGAGGAGGGAGCATTAATGAACCTAATAGAAGAACTAAAAAAATATAAAATACACATCTTAGCAATACAGGAAACACATTTAACTAGAAACAACGTCGAAAAGATTGGCCCATACACGTTTTATACAAGTGGAGGCAATAATAGGAATTTTGGAGTGGGTTTTCTGGTACATGAAGACGTGGAGCAGGTAAAATGATTCGTAGTAAAATCTGACAGAATGTGTGCAATTAGAATTAAAGGAAAACAGAACATGATATCGTTGATAAATATACATGCCCCAACAGAAGAAAAAGAAGAAGAAGTGAAAGATGAATTCTATGAAGAATTAGAGTCATTGTGTGAAGAAATGCCCAGACAAGACACTAAAATTATTATAGGCGACGCCAATGCAAAGGTCGGAAGAGAAGATATATATAAAAACATAACAGGGGGTGAAAGTAAACATTTGAATACAAATGATAATGGACAGAGATTAATCACATTCGCAATTGAAAACAGGATGAAGATAATGAGTACCCATTTTAGGAGAAAAAAAATATATATAAAGGAACGTGGAAAATTCCGGGGTCAAATGGAACTAATCAAATAGACCACATCTTAATACAAGAGAAGTTTGCGAATTTAATAACAAATGTGAAAACGTGCAGAGGGGCTGACGTAGACTCTGTATGATACCCAGTTAAGTGACAATCATATTATTATTCATGTTGGTAAGAGGATGGCATGACAGAGGGTGACAAGACAGGTTATTAGGTTAGAGACAGTTGTTAGGTTAAGTTACTGGCATGTGAAGTTAATATACTTGTTGCTTATACAATTACTCAATCTAGTATTTGTTTTATTTATTACACCTTCCATCAGGCTTATACATGGTGTCAGGTGTGATAATCTTTGCGTGGTGTAACCATTTCTTGTTTGGATAGGTACTCAACTGTAACCTTGTATTGTAACACGTGAGTATCATTTTTTTTGGTATCATAATGGAATCCACGTTTAAGCCACCTGAATCTCTAGTATTAGATGGGAATATATCTGAAAACTGGCGTAAATTTAGCCAAAAGTTTGATCTATTTATGATAGCTACGGACCTAACCTCCAAACCAGAAAGTAAAAAGCTGGCAGTTTTCTTAAGTCTGGTGGGTGACGAGGCATTAGAGCTGTACAATACCTTCACATTTGATGAAAATGAAGACAGAACAGTAACTTGCGTAAAAAAGAAGTTTGAAGAGTATTGTTCACCAAAGAAAAATGTCATATTTGAAAGATTTAAGTTTAATAGTATTAGCCAGCAAGAAGGGCAACCATTTGACTCGTTTGTTACAGAACTACGGAAAGCCATTAAAACAACAGAGTATAGCCAACAAGACCAGATGATCAGAGATAGAATAGTAATGGGCATACACAACAAAGCAACACAAGAAAAACTGCTCAGAGAATCAGAGTTAACGTTAATGAAAGCAGTTGACATATGTCGAGCGATAGAAATTAGTAAAGACCAGTCTAAAATGTTACAAAATGAGTCATTAATAAATGCAGTTCAACGAAGAGAACCAAGATGTGATCGTGTGTGTACCAGATGTGGATATAATCATTTGAGAGACAATCGATGTCCTGCTTGGGGTAAAACATGTGCTAAGTGTCAAGGCCATAACCATTTTGCAAAAGTTTGTAGAGAAGACCATAAAACTAGTGGGAGCAATGTGAGAATCAAACCAGAAATTCCAAGAAAGGCGATGAAAGAGCAGAAGAAGAAAGTGCATCAAGTAACAGAAGCTAGTGTAAGTGATGTGCACAGTTCAGGAAGTGAGAGTGAAGGTAGTGAGTATCAGTATTTTGTCAGGTCAGTAAACTCTAAATGTAAACATGAGGTTGGACAAGATATGTGGTCAGCTGATATTTATGTTAACAATAAGCCTGTGTCATTTAAATTAGATACTGGAGCTGAGGTAAGCACATTGCCTTTAAGTATTCTCAAAGAAATAGCCCCAACAGCACATATCCATAAATCTAATATATCATTAGTATCATATGGGGATTCAAAGTTCAAAATTAAAACTGTAGGTAGAGTTACATTAACTTGTGTTATTAAAAATGATAAAAAAGATATATCTTTTGTAGTTGTAGATACAAAAAATCAGGTTCCTTTGCTGGGGTTTAAGGAATGTATAGAATTAAATTTAGTCAAACGGGTAGATTCATTAGTAAGTTCTAAATTTAAAAATTTAAATGATTTAGTAACAAAATATGCACATGTGTTTGAAGGTCTAGGAAAATTTCCAACAAAACACCATATAACCTTGAGAGAAGATACCAAACCTCGAATAAGCACCATAAGACGGGTTCCACATGCTTTACGAAAACGTTTAAAAAATAAACTGCGTGATCTTGAAGCGCAAGGAGTCATAACAAAGGTAGATAAACCAACAGAGTGGGTTCACCCACTTGTCATTGTGGAAAAGCCAAATGGTGACTTAAGGCTATGTCTTGATCCAAAAGAACTTAATGGGGCCATCAAGAGAGAACATTTTCAAATTCCTTCTGTTGACGAAATTGTAACTCTACTTGGTAGAGGACAGTTCTTCACCGTTTTAGACATGAAGGATGGTTATTGGCAAGTGGAGCTGGATGATGAAAGTGCAGATTTAATGACTTTCGGCACACCATTTGGTAGATATCAATTTAATAGACTGGCTTTCGGTATCTGCTCAGCCCCAGAAGTATTCCAGAAAAAGAATTTTGAAATATTTGGAGATCTTGAAGGCGTAGGCCTTTACTTTGATGATTTAATTGTCACTGGTGCCTCAGAAGCAGAACATGACAGGAACTTAAAAAGGGTTCTTGACTGTGCTACCAAATACAATATAAAGTTCAATAAGTCCAAGGTACAGTTCAAACAAAGTAGTGTTAAATACATGGGTCAGATATTTTCAAAGGATGGTGTGAAAACAAGTGATAAATATATCAAAGCAATCTTAGACATGCCCACACCAGAGTGCAAACAAGATGTTGCAAGATTTTTAGGAATGGTAAAATATGTAGCCAAGTTCGTACCAAGCCTATCAAAAATATCTGCCCCGTTAAGAAACTTGACAAGATTGGATGTAGATTGGCAGTGGTCAAGTGAGCATCAAGATTCACTGGATCAACTAAAGCATCTGTTGACTAACTCGCCAATCTTGGCAGTATTTGACCCAAAGAAACCAACAGAAATTGAAACAGATGCATCAAAAGATGGATTGGGGGCATGTTTGTTGCAAGAAGGCAGACCTGTGGCCTTTGCATCAAGGAGCCTTACAAAAACTGAGCAGCAGTATGCTCAAATAGAAAAAGAAACTCTAGCTATTTTATTTGCTGTAAAGAGGTTTCACTACTTTGTCTATGGAGCTTGTGTAAAAGTCCACAGTGATCACAAACCACTGGAATCAATTTTTAAAAAAGATTTACAGTCAATTTCACCAAGAATCCTGAGAATGAGATTAAAATTATTAGATTATGATTTAGTTGTGTCATACAAACCAGGAAAAAGCATGTACATATCTGACACACTATCAAGGGCATTTCTAAAAGACAACAAAAAATCTGTTGATACGGAGATAGAGTTTGCTGTTCATTCAATTGTCAATGATTTACCGCTATCTGAGGAACGAAAAAATCAGTTTCGACAACAGACAATAGCAGACCCCCAACTACAAGTTGTTTTTGATTTTATCATCAGTGGTTGGCCAGAGCAAAAATATAAAATTCCAGAAAATGTCAGACACTTTGCCAAACTTAAGGAGAACCTATTTATAACTAATGACCTTCTTTTTCTAGACAATAAATTAGTTGTTCCTTTTTCATTAAGAAAAGAAGTTCTAGGATTACTTCATGAGGGACATTTAGGCATAGAAAAAACAAAAGCACTAGCACGCCAAATTTATTATTGGCCTGGTATGGCGATGGATATTGAATCATATATAAGGGCATGTAAGAGTTGTGAAAAATTTGCTAGAAAAAACCCAAAACAAACTCTTTTATCATATCCACTACCTAAAAGACCATGGGAGAGGGTTGGGTCCGACATTTTCACATATGCTGGAAAAAGTTACGTAGTTTTATTTGACTCATATTCTAACTGGTTAGAGGTATTACCCATTAAAGATAAAAGTGCTGATTCAGTAATTGCTGAAATTAAGACAGTTTTTGCACGATTTGGATCACCTGATTTTCTTGTAACTGACAACGTACCATATAATAGTGAAAAATTTAGAAAGTTCAGCAGAAATTGGAACTTTACTTTAATCTTTCGTAGTCCTAATTATCCACGTTCAAATGGATTAGCAGAAAAAGCAGTGTCAATTGCAAAAAACATGTTAAGGAAAACTATAGATGAAAGAAAGCATGCAGACCTTCAGTCAGCATTAATAAATTATAGAAATTATCCATTAAAAGGTATGGGATACTCCCCATCACAACTTCTTAATAGCAGAAGATGTAAAACAAAAGTTCCAATTTCAGTTGATTTGTTGCATCCATGTTTGTGTGAAAATGTGGAAATGAAAATGAAAGCTAAAAAAGAATTAAATGAGACAACTTTTAATAAAAATGCAACAATATTGAAGCCATTGAAAAGGGACATGGATGTAACAGTCCTTGATCACTGTAATAACACCTGGAAGTCTGCAAAAATCTTGAATCAACATGAATCGCCTAGATCATACATCCTGCAAGATGACAGTGGAAACATTATCAGAAGAAACAGATCTCACATAAGATCATCAGTAAATAAACATGTTGTAGACTGTGGTGATGATCATCATATGGGTGGCAATGGTGGTGTATATCATGAATTGCCAGACAGTGAGGGTATCGAAACACATCAGGAACATCAAGCAACAGAAGTTTTAATCCCTGATAATAATCATATACTTGAAACATCAAATCATAATAATACTTACTGTACAAGGTCAGGGAGACAAATTAAAAAACCTTGTAAGCTGAACTTATAAGGAAAAAGAAAAGAGGATGTATGATACCCAGTTAAGTGACAATCATATTATTATTCATGTTGGTAAGAGGATGGCATGACAGAGGGTGACAAGACAGGTTATTAGGTTAGAGACAGTTGTTAGGTTAAGTTACTGGCATGTGAAGTTAATATACTTGTTGCTTATACAATTACTCAATCTAGTATTTGTTTTATTTATTACACCTTCCATCAGGCTTATACAGACTCAGATCATTTTTTGGTTAGAATTAATATGAGAGAAGCAATAATTAAAAAGCATAAACGGAAAAAGAAAGTGCAACATAAATTTAACTTTGAAAAACTGCGAAAATTTGAGGTAAAGCAGGACTATCAAAAGGATATACAAGAAACCTACGCCAAATAAGATATTACTACTGTGAGTAACATACAACAAAAGTTCTTGAAAATGACAAACACTATAAGGGAAGCTACGTCGAAGAACATACCAAGAGCAAAAAGATTTAGAAAAAACCACTGGTTCAATGACGAATGCAGAACAGAGTTAAAAAAAAGATCAGATTTGAGATTAAAAAGTTTACGTTCGCAAAAACAAGACGACCTAGAAAGGTATGCCGTACAACGAAAAAAAGTAAAGAGAATCCTAAGGGAGCGGAAACGAAAGTATATGGAGAATAAAATTAAGCGCATTGAAGAAAATTACAAGAAAAATGAAATAAAATTTTTTATAAAGAAGTAAAATACATTAAAACTGGGTACCAGGGAAGAACAATGAATGTAAAAGATAAGCAAGGAAACCTGATAGTGGATGAAGACCAAATATGTGAAAGGTGGAAAGAATATTTCGAAGAGATACTAAATGACGAAGTGACTACTAAAGAAAATTTTTATGTTCCTAGACCTCAAATAGTAATAGAAGAAATACCAAAGCCCACAAGAGAAGAAATTGAAGAAATAATAAAAGATATGAAAAACCAAAAAAGTCCCAGGGAGAGCGGCATTGTGGCAGAGAACATAAAATATGGAGGAGAGGTCTTAATGACCAAACTTGGTGAGCTAATACTAGAAGTATGGGATGCCGAAGAAATGCCTCAAGAATGGAATAAGTCGATTATAATTCCTATACACAAAAAGGGAGATAGAACTGAATGCACAAACTATAGAGGAATATCCTTATTAGAAGTAATGTATAAAGTACTCGCCATACTAATTAAAAAACGATTAGAAATATATATAGAGAAGAATCTAGGAGAATACCAGGGAGGATTTCGGAAAGGAAGATCAACAACCGATCAAATTTTTATGCTAAAACAAATCCTGACCAATTGCTATGAATACAACATTTCAGCACAAGTACTTTTCATTGATTACAAAGCTGCCTACGATACAATAAACAGAAACAAGTTAATAGAAACACTAAAAGAATTCCAAGTGGCAGAAAAAATAATAAGATTGGTAAAAATGACAATTAGACAAACCATTTGTGCTGTGAGATGCAACGGTACAGTCTCAGAAGAATTCGAAGTGAAAAAAGGCCAAGGAGACCCGTTGTCTACATTGCTATTCAATATAGTTCTAGAAAAAATTGTAAGGATTAGTGGGATAAATAGGTCCGGTACTATTTTATACAAGGAGCACCAATGCTTAGCATACGCTGATGATGTGGTTCTCATTGCAAGAAATGGAAAAGAACTATCAAATATAACAAAAAGACTGATTCGGGAAAGCTCTAAAATGGGACTGAAAGTTAATATTAATAAATCGAAGTACATTGAGATCTCGAGCAAAAAAGGAATAAGCACCAGGGGATCCTTTAAATTGGAGGTGGAGAATGGATCAGTTGTAGAATTCGAGAAGGTGGATGAATATATGTACTTAGGTACTCTTATTGATCAGACATGTAAAGAAGAAATTGAAATCAACCTGAGACTGACCAAGAGCAACAGGTGTGCTGGAGCCATGAGCAAAATAATTAAGGCCAAAGATATATCTCGTAATAAAAAAATAAGAGTATACAAAACTATAATTAGACCCACAATGCTATACGATGCCGAGACAATATTTGGTGGAAAAGTAGTAAAGGGAGAATGGAGAAGACGAACTAATGCAGAAGTGTATCAGTTGTATGCTAACCCTACAATTACAAAAGTGGTGAAAAAACGTAGACTAGAATGGCTCGGCCATCTAGAAAGAATGCAAGGTAATAGACTAATCAAGAATATTGCTTGGAGAGTACCTGAGGGCAAAAAAAGAGAGGAAGACCAAGAAAGAAATGGAGAGATGCAGTAATGGAAGATGTCAGAGAGATGGGAATCAGAGATTGGAAGCTGTTAGCTAAGAATAGAAAACGATGGAAATTATCCATCCAGCAATGGGCCTAAAAGGCCTGTTAACGCTGTACATACATACGTACTTTCAAAAACGACACAATATCCAATGTTGCATCAGAAAATAAATCTGACGAGTTAACAGTTGTAGAGGAGAATCAAAATGAAGAAGAATCGAGCAGGGAACAGGAGTCAAGTACTCAATTAGAGACTTGAGAGAGATCCCAGCTTTCACAACCTGAAAACTGTGCTAAAACATTTAAAAGTCCATCAGCCCACAAATCGAGAAGACCGATACATTATAAGCAAAAATGAGTAACCCACTAGCACTAATGCAATAGACGCTTTTCTGAATGGTATTAGCGAAACCATCAAAACGTTTCCTCCAATCTACCAACACATGGCAAAGACTAAAATATTTAATATCGTATCGGAGATAGAACTACAAGTTTTAACTCTAGTAAGGCCTCACCAACAGCCAAGTGCATACGATTGGTATCAGCAACCAGGAACAAGTACCCAAAATCATAATTACATTGACAGTGTTGCGAGTCCTCCTTTGCTTCAGCAAGAGTTTGCAGGCATTACTTCTCATTACCAGCAATTTTCATCAACCACGACAGGCTCGAGTCTGTGGTCATGTACAAGTTTGCACACTGAGAATATTGAGAAATGATATACCTACACTTTTTTTTATAAAATTTGATTTAGAATGTATAGAATATATTATGTGATACTTTTGTACTTATTTTACTTAATTTATTTTTTATAAATAAACTTACCTCAAACCAAGTGCCAATTTCTCAACTCCAGTTATTGCTTGTCTAAATGTAATTTTTCTTTTTATTAATAAATGTTCGACTTTTGACAACAAATCATTGAACTGATATTTCGACAGCCTAAAGTATTGATGAAATTTTACTTCATCTAATAATTCTTTGTATGTGAAAAATTCCCCTTCAGTTTTCCTTTCCATTAAACTTTTATGTAACCATATTTTTCCTTTTCCTGTCTTCCTAGCTTTCCTTTTAGATACTCCCTTCCCTTCATCTTCGTTTTCCGGCAAAACAGCAATAACTGCTAAATCGGTGGTTGTGTGTGCTTGGGATATTGATTGCGAAACCTATGGTTTCATTCGCCTAATCATGGAATCGGTGGTTAGTTGCTGTATAGTGCGAACACGACATAAAATTGACGGACATCTGATGGCCGGTTGCCTGCCGCCGTCTAAGTGGATATTGAGAGTCAAGCTATACTGATGTGGTAAGAGCTCCTACCCCGGGTCTTTGACTATTGATCAAGCTGTCCTCTCCTGCTTTTTGTTTCTTCCCTCGACCCGTCTGATCCAAAAGATCTCCGTTATCACTGAAGGTGAAGTTTATTGTGTTTACTGTCCATTGTTGTTTCCTACAATTTTTGTACCGTGAAGAAGTTTGTACAGGTCTTTTGCTTGGTGTGTCCTAAATATATTATGCCTCCTTATGGGTTGCCCGTATAGGTTTTGTCTTTGGTGGTCCAGCGCCTCACAATCGCATGGTACATGTTTTACAGAAATATATTGCACATACTAGTCAATTCGGTTATTGCTTTTTATATTTCATAAATAATATCGCAAAAAGCCGAGGATTGCTGAAATATTTTAAAATCAAATTTTGAGGTTATAATAAAAAATATTTGTAGCACTTGTTCCCAAGATCTCGGTACTGATGGAAAACAAATAATGGCATGCAACAATTACCGTTAGAGGATACACGTTGCAGAAAAATGCTCTGACTTGCTCACTTGTCTACTTATATACTTTTGCGCTTCCTGTCATGATGCATTTAAGAGTGTTCCTATGTTTGTGCGAAGATTTGCCAAGCCTGAAGAAGAAATCATCAGTCTCAAAGAAAAGATTACATTAATGGAAAATAGCAATTGACAGACAACAGCCAATTTAGTTTTTTATGAAGTACAATAACATAGACAGAGCTCAAAACCTTATGATTTATAAAATTTCTGAATATAGTTGTAATGTATTAGCTGATTGCATTAGCTATGACAAATCTCAGGTGTGTGAGGTCTTTCGTTTACTTGGCTTACAACAGGAGGAATTCACCATATCACATGTTATCTGAGTTGGCAAAGTGTTCAGTTACAATCAAGCTAGACCAGTCAAAGTTATATGTAATGCACACAGTGATATTGGCTCTTAAGACTAGTAATAAACTTTGAAATACTGTTTATAGACTCTCTAAGGATCAAACTAAGATGGAGCAAGACACAAGAAGGCTAAAAAGGAACTATATGAAAGAAAATCTGTTGGCGATGAAAATATATGCTCTAGAAGTTAAAACAAAAAAACTAGTATCCTTCCCATTAACAGTTTCTTATCAAAATGTTGGAGGCATTCGTACAAAGAATATCTGATATCCTGAAAAGTATTTCCTGCTGCTTGTACAATATACTTAATTATTTTGGTGAAGAGTAACTTAATTGATAACATAACTGAGTCCGAAATTAAATGTGATGGTTTTAGTATCTACAGATGTGATAGATCCAAGAGAACCAGTGCAAAGTTGTGTGGGGTGTACTAGTGTTTGTTAACAACGAGCTAAAATCACAAACCATTAGTATTCTTGAAGATCGGGTTGAACAAATATGTATCTTAAGTCAACATAATTAAGTCCAACAATGATCCAGCTGTGAATATTGCTCAAGTCTTTGGTTTTTTAAAATCGTATCAACATAATAATATTCCCAATAATTGTAATGTATTTTGGATTTAGTTTTTTCTAATGTTAGGGAGCTAAATATCTTAAAAGCAAGCGATTCCCTTGTAGATCCTAGCATCCATCATGTGGGTTATGAATGTTGCTTAAACCTCGATGTAAAAGAAACAAATAGAAATAAGTTGGTTTATGATGAGTTGTTTTATGATTTTCGGAATGGACGAACTTCCTTGCTTCCATAGACTGGCAGATATGTATGCTTAATGATATTGATTTTGCTACAAAATTATTCTATGAAGTTCTTTCTATAGGAATTTCTTAATTTGTGCCATTCGAGAAATATAGAACTTTTCCAAAGTGGTTCTCTGCTGATCTTAGAAGACTGACTCTGGGGAAAAACATGCTCACTATATTTATGTTAATAATCGTTCTGATGATGACTATATTAGATTTCCTACCTAAGAGGTGAATGTAAACAACTGTCTGAAATTTGCTTCAGCAACTATATCAAAGGTATAGATGCTGTCCTAAAAAATGATCCAAAATCATTTTGGAAGTACATCAATGATAAGCGATCTAGTCATAACCTATCTAACTCCTTATTTTATCAAGTCCAATCTACAACAAATGGTCAAGACATAGCTAATTGATTTATGAACTTCTTCCAAACTGTGTATTCACCAAATAACAACAACCTTTACGTGCCTATCCATTAATTAAATAGCAACTTTAGTACAAATATTTTTCCTTCTAAGATTACCATGACCGATATTTTTAATGGCATAAATGAGATGCCCAATAAGCTAGCTGCTGGCCCAGATGGAGTGCCTAATTTTTTATTAAAAAGTGTGTCTGTGCCCTTGTAATGCCGTTTGTTATATTTTTTAATAGATCTCTGGAAACCTCTTGTTTTCTTCTTCATGGAAAGAAAGTTATGTTGTTCTTATATTTAAAAATGGCCAGAAAGACATCATTGAAAATTATTGTAGCATTTGGATGCAATCTGCAATCCCTAAGCTCTTCAACTTTCTTATAGCAAAGCAATTTTCTTGGTTATGTAAATGCCTAATATCTCAATCACAACTTGGTGTTCATAGCAAAAAATCCACTGCAACAAATTTGGTTTGCTATCAGTCTGATATATTATTTCAAATGGAAGACTGTAAACAGGTAGATGCAATATACACAAATTTTTCCAAAGCATTTGATCGTCTAGATCACCAAATACTTTTGAACAAATTAATTAATGCCGGCTTTCATGTTAGATTTGTTGAATAGATTAAAAACTCTACATCTGGTAAAACTCAAAGAGTCAAGATAGGTTGTCATCTGTCTGACAGTATCTCAGTTACATCTGGAGTTCCTCAAGGATACCACATTTCTCCACTTCTTTTTAATATCTTCTTTAAGGACATCACTTTCTGTTTCCTACATAGCAAATTTCTAATGTTGGCAGATGACTTGAAATTTTGGAAAGTTATAGATAGCTTAAAACATCATGCCTTGTTGCAAGATGATTTAGAAAGACTACAACTCCACTTAAATGTAAAAAATATTGTTTTATAAGTTTTTCTCGTAAAGTCAATAGAATTGAAACAAGCTATTCCATTAATAATCAGCCACTGAATTATGGTTCTTCTATTCGGGATTTGGGTGTACTTTTTGATAAGAACCTTACTTTCTGTGACCACATAAACTCAATTTCAATAAAGGCATCTAAACTCCTTGATTTCGTTTTTAGAAATCGCAAGTATTTTTTTATTGATTCAACAAGATTAGTGTATTTTTGCTCAGTTCGAACTATTTTGGAATACTGTTCAGTTATTTGGTCACCCTATTGTCAGAACAATATTGATACCATAGAAAGAGTCCAGCATAAATTTTTGAGATATTGTGATTACCATGTTCACGCTACTATTGAAAATCATGATTATTCCCGTATCGAACAACAATTATCTGTACCCTCACTCAAGAACCGTCGTGACTGTACCCTCACTCAAGATATATATATATATATATATATATATATATATATATATATATATATATATATATATATATATATAAGAAAAAAGAAGTACTTCTGACTCGTTTGGAAAAAATATATAACTGTTTTGGATGGGTTGGAGTCAATAAAAGGGCTATTGGTTGACTATTTTTTTTTATCTCGAGCTTTCAACTGTGTTTACAATTGTTATCAAGAGCTGCTAAAAAAGACAAAATATCTTACAAGTTTGAACTAGAAAGAAAAAACAATTTTTGTTAACTTACCAAATAAAAATTAGTTTAGTAAATAAAAATTGCTGCTAATACATATTAAAAATAATTAATATAAAAATGTCCTAATCTAATAAATGCTTCTCTGAAATTTTTTAGTATAATTTTGAAAACATTTTTTTAATACAAAAACAATTGAATTTATAAATAAGTTAAAATAGCAACCAATTACAAATAAGCCTCAATGTCATAAATGCCAACTTAAAATTTTTATTTTTAACAATTATATTGCCAAAAATAAAATTTTGTTTAAAAATTCTTTTTTGTTTAGTAACAAAAAAGAAGATTTATTCACCATTGACAGATGTCTGAAAAATGTAACAGATATATGGAAAATTAAATCAAAATGTGACATTTTACAAGTTTTTTATATAAATTATAAAGAAAGAATATAATTATAAATTTTGCTTAGATTTTGAATTTCTGATCTTTTGTTTAAATTATTTTATTTTAATTCTGCAATCACTTTTGTGAGATATAATGCGATTTAAAAGATTTCTTCCGGTCTCACCAACATATTCAGCCACACACTGAGTACAACTAATGCTGTATACTAAATTCGTTTTTTCAAATTTGTCTATAGGATATTTAGTTTTGGAGTATAAAGATGAAATAGTTTTGATGTTCTTTGTTGCTATTTTTATATTGTCAATAACCTTTAGTGTTTGTATTAATTTAGGTGTTAATGATGGTATAAAAGGTAGTGAATGATAATAGATGTTCTGATTGTTAGATACAATGTTTTGAGATTTAGCAAAAAATGGTGTTAAGTTATTTATATTACCAATATTAGAAAAAAGCATCCTATGTAGCATATCTGGAGGATAAGAGTTTTCAATTAGAATATTTTTTAACAATTGAAGATCTTCTTGTAGATAATCTGGATGAGAAAGTTTTAAAACACGTTCTTTTAATCCTGTTATAAGGTTCATTTTCATCTTATTTGGATGATGAGAGTAATAGCTTATAAATCTATTACTACATATGGGTTTTCTGAACCATCTGGTTTTCAACATATTGTCTGTATTTCTTACAATTCTCATTTCAAGGAATGGTAGAGAATTCTCTACCTCTTCCTCAACTGTAAATTGTATATGTTGATTATGACTGTTGAAAATGTTGACTGTTTCATGAATTTTGTGTTGAGGAAGTGCCAAAACTCAATCATCTACATATCTTTTAATAAAAGGAATGAAAAAAGTGCAATTGCTGATACAATCACTGATAACATCATCCATAACATAGCTACTTAGAATGGGTGAAAGACTAGATCCCATAGGACTACCAAAAATTTGTTTATAAAAGACACCATTAAATATAAAAATATTAGAATCAAAAACAAAGTTGACAAGTGTTTTGAAATGTAATAAGTCAATATTAGTGTGTTGCGAAATCTCATTCCAATGTTTTTCAACAATACTTATGATTAAATCTAAAGGCAAATTGGTAAAAAGAGATGTTACATCAAAACTAACTAAAACATAATTTTGTGGTAATTGGAAATTATTAATGAAAGAACTAAAATCAAATGAATGTTTAATCTAAAAATTGTTGTTTAAATTATAAACATTAGTTAAGATGTCAGTGAGGAGCTGTGCTATTGGTCCATTAGGAGGGCATAAAGATGAAACAATTGGTCTCATAGATAAAGTTGGTTTAAGTATTTTAGGTAGAGCGTAAAACCGTGGAGCAATAGAATTATAAATTTTTATAAAAAGCAAAATTTATTGATAATAAAAAAGCAAAAGAGCTCAAAATTTATAATTCTATTGCTCCACGGTTTTACGCTCTACCTAAAATACTTAAACCAACTTTATCTATGAGACCAATTGTTTCATCTTTATGCCCTCCTAATGGACCAATAGCACAGCTCCTCACTGAGATCTTAACTAATGCTTATAATTTAAACAACAATTTTTAGATTAAAGATTCATTTGATTTTAGTTCTTTCATTAATAATTTCCAATTACCACAAAATTATGTTTTAGTTAGTTTTGATGTAACATCTCTTTTTACCAATTTGCCTTTAGATTTAATCATAAGTAGTGTTGAAAAACATTGGAATGAGATTTAGCAACACACTAATATTGACTTATTACATTTCAAAACACTTGTCAACTTTGTTTTTGATTCTAATATTTTTATATTTAATGGTGTCTTTTATAAACAAATTTTTGGTAGTCCTATGGGATCTAGTCTTTCACCCATTCTAAGTAGCTATGTCATGGATGATGTTATCAGTGATTGTATCAGCAATTGCACTTTTTTCATTCCTTTTATTAAAAGATATGTAGATGATTTAGTTTTGGCACTTCCTAAACACAAAATTCATGAAACAGTCAACATTTTCAACAGTCATAATCAACATATACAATTTACAGTTGAGGAAGAGGTAGATAATTCTCTACCATTCCTTGACATGAGAATTGTAAGAAATACAGACAATATGTTGAAAACCAGATGGTTCAGAAAACCCATATGTAGTAATAGATTTATAAGCTGTTACTCTCATCATCCAAATAAGATGAAAATGAACCTTATAACAGGATTAAAAGAACGTGTTTTAAAACTTTCTCATCCAGATTATCTACAAGAAGATCTTCAATTGTTAAAAAATATTCTAATTGAAAACTCTTATCTTCCAGATATGCTACATAGGATGCTTTTTTCTAATATTGGTAATATAAATAACTTAACACCATTTTTTGCTAAATCTCAAAACATTGTATCTAACAATCAGAACATCTATTATCATTCACTACCTTTTATACCATCATTAACACCTAAATTAATACAAACACTAAAGGTTATTAACAATATAAAAATAGCAACAAAGAACATCAAAACTATTTCACCTTTATATTCCAAAACTAAATATCCTATAGACAAATTTGAAAAAACAAATTTAGTATGCAGCATTAGTTGTACTCAGTGTGAGGCTGAATATGTTGGTGAGACCGGAAGAAATCTTTTAAATCGCATTATATCTCACAAAAGTGATTGCAGAATTAAAAAACCATCTTGTGCTTTGGCAGAGCATGTAGTCGATAAAGACCATATTATGGATTTTGATAACATTAAAATTTTATGTAGTGAAAGTAATAAATTCAAAAGGACTTTTTGGAAATGGTTTGTAGTAGCAAAAGTGATAATAATTTAAACAAAAGATCAGAAATTCAAAATCTAAGCAAAATTTATAATTATATTCTTTCTTTATAATTTATATATAAAACTTGTAAAATGTCACATTTTGATTTAATTTTCCATATATGTTACATTTTTTCAGACATCTGTCAATGGTGAATAAATCTTCATTTTTGTTACTAAACAAAAAAGAATTTTTAAACAAAATTTTATTTTTGGCAATATAATTGTCAAAAATAAAAATTTTAAGTTGGCATTTATGACATTGAGGCTTATTTGTAATTGGTTGCTATTTTAACTTATTTATAAATTCAATTGTTTTTGTATTAAAAAAATGTTTTCAAAATTATACTAAAAAATTTCAGAGAAGCATTTATTAGATTAGGACATTTTTATATTAATTATTTTTAAGATGTATTAGCAGCAATTTTTATTTACTAAACTAATTTTTATTTGGCAAGTTAACAAAAATTGTTTTTTCTTTCTAATTCAAACTTGTAAGATATTTTGTTTTTTTTTATCAGCTCTTGATAATAATTGTAAACACAATTGAAAGCTCGAGATATAAATAGCCCTTTTATTGACTCCAACCCATCCAAAACAGTTATAAGATCACACGTGGATTTATTAATTATCCAAACCTGTTAAGCAAGACTAACTTGAATGATCCCCATCAAGCTCTATGTTACCACAATATTTTCAATATTCCTTTACACAGAACAACCTATGGTATTCACAACCCATTGGATAGATACATGGGGCTATTAAATGTTCTCGATGTTGATATTTTCAATATAACTTCAACTCAGTTAAAAGATCTCCTGCTTTGTGATATGTGTATTGGTATTGTTGAACTTTGTTCTTGTTATATTTTTAGTATGTAACATTTTTAGTCTCATTTTTAAAACTTTTTGGTATTGATTTTATGTTATAAGCACGATACACTTACACCGGTATGCTAGATCAAAATCCTAAACGCGTCGGCTTGGCGCAGTGACGTCACAGCGAAGCAAGAATAACGCGCGAAACACATTAGATAGCTATTCATAGCTTTTGTTAACGTTTAGATATATTAATTCGCTGGTAATTTATTTGAAATTAACGTTTGTGTATAAAACTAAATAATTATAGTTATGCCTGAGTGTGCCGTTTTTGGATGTGGCAATTATAATAGAAAAACAAAAGGGACTGATATACGACAAGATAAAATAAATTTCAAAAATGGTAAATGTCTCTTAATATTAATAGTGTGTAAAAATTTGCATAAAGAGGAAAAGTTTGTACCAAAAATAAATTCTCAATAACGCTTAAACATGTAAGGAGATAATTATGTTGTATTTGCCTAAACTTACATATAAGTGTTTATGCAAAATTTTTGAATATAGCATATAATATATAAAATAATATTTGAAATACCCTACAGCATGCATCTGTTCAACACATTTCGATGAGAATTGTTTTGAAATATCTATAAAACAAAGATATTTTTCAAATTTTATGCCGCTAAATATTAGGAACCTTAAACCTGATGCTGTTCCTACAATAAATCTTCTTGAATGCTGAGAAAAAACTAACCAAGATGCTTTGAAATATATAGCTGGATACGTTGCCTATAAATTCCAACTTAGGATGTAAAGTGGACAACATAAGCATTACTGGCATGCCGGATTAGATACAATTTATTTTAAAAGGTTTGTTATTAAATCCTAATGACGACTTACTTTTTGCTGCACAAATATTGAATCATGAATTTCATCCAAGGCAAGGGTCTTCATTATCACATGACACCAATTTATTTAAAACTTTAACTGCTAGGACCATGGCAAAATTAGAAGAAAATGATAATGCCATACCGTATGAAGTAGTCTATTGTTTAAGCAAAACACGTACATATATTAGATTAAGACATCTTAAAAAAAAATTAGCTTTGAACTGCAAGAGAAAATTAGAAATAAAATGTCAACATTTACAAATTGCAAGATTTGAAGAAATAAGTTATAAGTAAGTAATAAATTTATGGCGAGCATCTGTTTGAAAGGGGCAAATATTGATTTGTCTACTAAATACTGGGAAAAAAAGAAATCGCCTTTAGTCTGCGAAGCTCTGCAACATAATATGGAAGCATTAAAAGAGATAGATAAAGCTACGTATACACTTCAAAACATCTCATATGCAACATATCATGATTCAAATACAGATATCATGGTACCAAAATATAGTGACAATATACACATAAATAGAAAGATTATTCACTCAATATTATCAGAGTTCGAAAACTCCGTCGTTATATATACCGATGCACCGTCATCAAACGGCACTGGATGCGCTTTTTTATCCCATTGGAACGAATAGAACGCACATTTAAGTTGAACTCCCAGATCTCTATTTTTACAGCAGAAGCTCTTGCAATATATGAGGCCTTACTTTATGCAACAGAAAGTAACTCGGACGATATAGTGATATTATCCGATTCTTTATCCGTTTTGACCTCTATTGGGAAACCGGGATTGCCAAATACGTACAGTTGCTCTTATATTTACAAACTTAAGGATATCAAACAAAAGTTAGTAACAAGGGGCAAAAATGTACTTTTTGTTTGGATTAAATCACATATAGGTTTGGGAAATAATGAACATGTAGACCAATTAGCAAGAGAAAGTATTATGTCTGGTAGAGAAACTTCGTATAAAATCACGGCTTGCGACTTTCTGGCTTCCTTAAAATTAAGATTATACCAAAGGTGGGATAATATATGGAAGGAATATTCCATTGTTAGCACAAATAGATACACTTCTCTTCAGATATTCCTAAAACTCCTTGGTATAAGTTTTTTAATGTACCTAGAAAATATGTTACCACGATCATAAGACTGAGATTTGGACATGCTTGTTACCCCAAACATTTATTTAAACTTAAGGTTTTAGATAATGATCAATGTGAATTTTGTACAGAAGAAGGAAACCTAGATCATATATTTTTCAGTTGCCCCAGAAATACTATAATTTCATCCAGATTAATAAATAATTTACATAAACACAATATATTAGCCCCTTGGAACCTTCAGTACCTATTATCGCTAGACTCGAGAGCAGTGTATGATTTCTTAGTTATGTTTTTAAAAGATAGTAAAATAACCATGTAAATAATTATACATTAGTTAATAACGTAACCTTTGTCTTTAACCCAATTGTTTAAATTCCTTTCTTACCGTGGCCTAGTGTTGTATGTTAAAAAAAAATGCCTTGATGGGCCCCTAGGCGAGAAGAGAGTGACCCTGTTTACCTGTTTATTGTTTTGTATATTTATTTTAATATAAACTCAGACAACCATTTCTACCATGTTGAGTCTGGCTGAATGACTAAAAGTCTATGCCAAAAAAAAACCTTGTGCGGTTTTCATTGTAACTTCCCTATTTTTTAAACCAAATCTGTAAAATTTTAATATCTGTAATATTGGTTGAGTTTGTAATTTATAATGATACACATTTTTGTTTTCTTTTTTTTTTTATTCACAACATATTATAAACTAAATATTTTCAAAAATTATCACATTTGCTTTAGACGAAAACCGTCTTTTCATTTCGCGTTTAGTCATTAATTTTTTATTTATTTATTTTTATTATGTGTTTAGTGGAATTATGTTTATGTAGCTCTTGATACAATTTAAATTAGCATTATATTATATTAATTAATCTTAATAATTTAAATGCTTTCTTTATCTTATTTTAGGCCAATTAAACTCATAAACCAATAATATATTATGTGATATTATATTCAAGTTGCTTCGCCGTGACGTCAAAGTGTGAGAGTAATAGACTCAATATTCATTTACTCTCTCTGCGCGTTAGCATACCGGTGTAAGTGTATCGTGATTATAAGTAATTTCAAATTTTGAATCCTAACTGTGATATTGTATATTGTAATTTAAACTGTTAAAGGGGTTATCTTGTGTATTAAATAAATACAGTTTCTGGTTCCTTATCGCAGAGTCTGCAGTTAATATTGTGAATGCATATTTCATTCAGGAATTATCTTACTGGTGCATGCCCGGTCACCATTCCTGTTATTGTTCTCAGTTTGTTCCTGCCCATATGGAGCAGTTCCTCTGTTCTTTTTGTACGTGGTCCACCAATGAAGATTTTCCTATGTGTTTGTTTAGGGATCCTCTCCCAATATCACTAATGATTTTCTCAGATCTAGTCCTCTACAGCCCTACATACTGCAGGCTTTGGTACTTCCAGAGTCACATCCGGTCCGTTTGATTCATTCGATCCTTTTAGTAAGTTGATCTGTTGATACTTTTTCTCCATCCATTCCTGTGTCTCACTCTCAGTGACGGGAATTTCTGTTCATCTTTGAGATTCAGGTCACCGGTTCCGGTTTACTTAAGAGAACCGGATCACTTTATCGGGTCAGTAGAGATCATATGCAAACCAAATCTATAATTTTAGTAGTGGGTGGATAATCGAGTGTAAGAGCATTATGTAGTTGTTATTAAATCTTACAAGTAAATGTTATGCCAACCAAAAATTTACTTTGATCTATTAAATTTTACCTAATACCACTCCAATGAACCTCTAATTAGAAGAGATTAAGATCCATTATTATGGTGGTTCCAAAGAAAAAACATCTATCCAAAACTTTATGAACAAGTGAAAAAAAGACTATGTATTATGGAAACATCTGTTCCCTGTGAACGGAATTTTTCCAAAACAGGGCAAATAGTAACAGAAAGAAGGAATAGACTAAAAAGTTCAAAAACCAGTGAAATTATATTTTAACTTAACTTCTAAAAATTGAATAATTTTATAATAAAATTAGGAATTGGATACCTCTTCTAGTTTTTCTAAAAGTGACCAAAAATAGAAGAAATACAAACAAAATAGAATAACCAAAAAAATTCAAGTGAAAAGGCAACAAAATTATGTAAGTTGCTTAATCATAAACGTAATTAAAATATCAGTGATTTTTACTATTAGCTTGTGTAAAAATGAATAATATTGTTTAAAATAATCAAGTTTTTTAATCTTTCAAAACAATATGGCGGATATTTACACACCGTAAAAAATTTTAAATTAAAATTTTATGTACGTTCGACTCTGTTACTTTTAACTTTTAAAATATCTAAAAATTTGATTTGAAAAATTTAATCTAATATAACTTAACTAAACCTAATCTAACCATATTTAACATGAAACTGTTAACAAACAGTAATTTTTTCTTAAAGTAGTTAAGAATAAAATGTTAAAATAATTAAAAATCGGTTAATTTTTTTCATAAGAAAATATATTTTGTATAATTATGGTAACACTTGTTAGAATTACCCTTCGTGAGCGTATCAAACGGTTGTCATTAGCGTCTTAGACTTGTCGTCTATCTTACTGATTTTCCAAGACTTGCTTAAAACAGAGGTGCGACTTACGCATCCACAAAATAAAAACGCATGTGCCTGAAACATATGTGGTGTATTAGTGGGTAGAATTTTACTATCTGCAAAAGCATTTTATGTATTATGCTTTACTTTGTTTATTACTTTGTGTCTGAATTCATTTTTCTCTTGTAAAAAATGGTTTGTATTTTAGGTTTTGCTCAGGAGGAGAACAAATCGAAAAGTATAGAGACATCTTTTGAACATTTATCCCATAAAGGACCCTATATGAGTCGACCCGCTGAAGGGAAACCCGTGAATAAAAATATAAAAATTCAGATTAGACAGGGAGCCTATAATTGTGAAATTTGTTTCAAGCAGTTTGGTCAAAAAGTTTATTTAACTAGGCACATGAAAGTTCACACTGGAGAAAACCCTCATAAGTGTGAAATTTGTTTGAAGCAATTTTCTGCAGCAAGTATTTTGAAAATTCATCTGGTAAGG
Organism: Diabrotica undecimpunctata; assembly: GCF_040954645.1. NCBI lineage: Eukaryota > Metazoa > Arthropoda > Insecta > Coleoptera > Chrysomelidae > Diabrotica > Diabrotica undecimpunctata. The sequence continues at coordinate 86,421,125 of NC_092811.1, read as the reverse complement.
CATACTGGAGAAAAACCTTACAAGTGTGAAATTTGTTTTAAGCAGTTTTCTACAGCAAGTTATTTGAAAACACATTTGTTAGTGCATACTGGGAAAAAACCTTACAAGTGTGAAATTTGTTTGAAGCAGTTTTCTACACCAAGTACTTTGAAAACACATTTGGTAGTGCACACTAGAGAAAAAACTTACAAGTGTAAAATTTGTTTTAAGCAGTTTTCTACAGCAAGTTATTTGAAAACACATTTGATAGTGCACACTGAAGAAAAACCTTACAAGTGTGGAATTTGTTTTAAGCAGCTTTCTCAAAAATCTAAATTGAAACGTCATTTGATGGTACACACCGGAGAAAAACGTTACAAGTGTGAAATTTGTTTGAAAATGTTTATTGAAATAGGGGATTTGAAAAAACATTTGAGAACACACACTGGAGAAAAACCTTACAAGTGTGAAATTTGTTTTAAACAGTTTAGCCAAGCAGGTAATTTGAAAACACATTTGGTAGTACACACTGAAGGAAAACCTTACAAGTGTGAAATTTGTTTTGAGCAGCTTTCTCAAAAAGGTAGTTTAACTGAACACATGAAAATTCACACTGGAAAAAATTCTTACAAGTGTGAAATTTGTTTTAAGCAGCTTTCTCAAAAATCTAAATTGAAAAATCATATGAGGGTACACACTGGAGAAAAACCTTACAAGTGTGAACTTTGTTTTAAACAGTTTAGCCGATCAGGTACTTTGAAAAGACATTTGATATTGCACACTGAAGAAAAACCTTACAAGTGTGAAATTTGTTTTAAACAGTTTAGCCAAGCAGGTAATTTGAAAAGACATTTGATGGTGCACACTGAAGAAAAACCTTACAAGTGTGGAATTTGTTTTAAGCAGCTTGCTGAAAAATCTAAACTGAAACGTCATTTGATGGTACACACCGGAGAAAAACGTTACAAGTGTGAAATTTGTTTGAAACTGTTTATTGAAATAGGGGAATTGAAAACACATTTGAGAACACACACTGGAGAAAAACCTTACAAGTGTGAAATTTGTTTTAAACAGTTTAGCCACGCAGGTAGTTTGAAAAGACATTTGATAGTCCACACTGGAGAAAAACCTTACAAGTGTGAAATTTGTTGTAAACTAGTTCGCAAAGCAGATGCTTTCAAAAAACATTTGAGAGTGCACACTAAAAAAAACCTTACAAGTGTGAAATTTGCTGTAAATAATGTACCCAAGCAGATTCTTTGAAAACACATTTGAGAGTGCACCATGAAGAAAAGCTTTAAAAGTGAGAAATTTATTCAAACATATACTTGTGGAGGTAACATGCAAACAGCCTTAAGTCACACAAAAATCAAAGTTGAGTTAGATGTGCCAATGCACTGTTCTGTTGTAGCCAAAGTAGTTTATTGTATCGGATTCATGCAAAAAAATATTACCAATGGTAAAAGCATGTTAAAAACCACCTTTACATGCAAAACAACTTATTTCCACAATACTGGTCCATGCCAACTAGCTTTTTTTAACCAACCAATAGGAGCCCTACAATTGCCACTCAGCTGACCCGGGAGTCTTACAAATTTGACGTTATGTGAGGGTTTATTGTCAAAGTATTTAACAACAATTAGTAATTACTTTATTATTTAATGTGGCTCCTAAAAGAGCCTTAGTTTTTGTACCGTTGAAGCACAACAATAAACGTTTCACGTGCGTAAAAATAAGGCCTATTTACATCAACGCTTTCAAATAAGAATTTTATAAAGTTCCAGACACGAAAAGACAAGAAAATATAATTGCCATCAGTCCAGAGTTGCCGATTAGTTCATAATTATCAGATTTTAACATAATTTTTATGGCATTCTGATAATTTTTTTTTAACATCCAATGTTTATTGCAATCTGTCTCATTATAAACAATAAGCAATATGTATGATTTATGTACAATAACAGTGGGGAGCTGCCCAGTGGCGAGCACCCAGGTAGAATATAATATAAATATAATCTATGATAATCAATTAGTTTAAACTTTCACTTAACAAACAGAGTTTAATACAGGTAAACATCACTGACACACATATGAGAATTACAAGGCTAGAAACACAAATTAAGGAAATATTTAGAAAACACTTTTCACCGCATCATGACACTATGCTCTATTTTTCCTGATTTACTAGAGGTCCAAAGGGTCTGGTCGTTTTAATCTTCTTACGTGTGAAATGTTGAGCAGATCCGTGGCCAGCGGATTTGGATGGCAGGATAGTCTGTTCTTGTATACAGAGTTTACAGCAGATATTGCTTCGCAAACTGTTGGTAGCTGTAAATCGTGGTGTAGTTTGTGGTTCGTGATATACCAAGGGGCATTACAGATCTGGCGCAGTACTTTCGATTGAAAACGTTGAAGTTTTTGTATGTTGGTATTACTTGCTGTACCCCAGATTTGTGCTGCATATTGCCATACCGGTTTTAAACTACATTTATATATCAGAAGTTTGTTCTCCAGGCTAAGATTTGATTTTCGACTCATGTACCAATACATTTTCCTGTAGATTAAGCTGAGTTGAAGGCGTTTCTTCCAGATGTGGATGCCCCAATTTAGTTTGCTATCCAAATGGATCCCTAAGTATTTAACGACAGTATTAACTGGTAGTGGAGTGTTGTTTATAGAAACTGGTGGCGCGACACCTTTTTTTAAAGTAAACGTTATTTGTGTTGATTTTAAACTGTTAACTTGGACTCGCCACAGCTTAAGCCAGCTCTCTAGTTTAAGTAGGTGATTCTGTAATACCTGGGCTGCTTCAGCTGCTGTAGAATTTGAAGCCATGATAACTGTGTCATCGGCATATGTAGCGATTGTTGTATTGGTCGTCGTTGGGAGATCTGATGTGTATATTAAGTAGAGGGTGGGTCCTAGTATGCTTCCTTGTGGAACTCCGGAACAAATTGGAAACAGGTTAGTGATTCCCCCCTCTTTTGACTTGAAAGAATCGATCTGTCAGGTAGGATCTTAAAAGTGAACTTATGGGATGAGGAAATATAGATTTAATTTTGGAGATAAGACCTACATGCCAAACTTTGTCGAATGCTTGAGAGACATCTAGAAATGCAGCAGTACAGTAATTTTTTTGTTCAAGCGAATTTCTGATAGTCTTTACCACCCTATGAATTTGCTCGATAGTACCATGTTGTTTCCTAGACCCAAACTGATAATTCGGTAAAACATTACTGTCATATAAAATAAGCATTCTGATAATAAATATTTTTTTAACATACTTAATTGATAATTTTAACGTAATTTTATTCATATGCCTGTGGGAATTATGTCGATAATTGGGACATAATACATTGGCCTATTATAGGATTTAAAATCAAAATAAAAGCTGACAATAATAATTACCTGTATGTAGAATTGCCTAACATAACTCTGATTTTTATATGTAGCTCGGGGAAGTACAGCAAGTATAATTTGGAGAATCCCTACATCGCGCAGAGATTCCCCAAATCATAAAGTATATATAGCAAATGCCATTGGGATTGCAATTCTGTTACTGGATTTTAGTTGTACAGTTTAGATAACGTATTACATTTGATATTTTAAAAATTAACATGCAAAGTTCGAGTAATTTAGATAAATTAAGGAGAAGATATTCTAATTCTGACTCTGATTCTAAAATAGAAAAGAAAAAATCTAAATACAGTGCGGGTCGAAGACAACATAATCCACAAAAATTTAGAATAAACCCGATTTTAAAGGATGCCTAGAAACTGTTAAAGATAATTTATAATTATTTTAAAAAATTGTAATTCTATATTATTTGAAATATTGTCAATTACAGATAAACCTACGAAAACAAAATGCTCTAGTTATGATGCAGAATTTAGTGCATATCTTACTGTAATAAAAAATCACTCTAAAGGCGAAAAAGATAAAGAAGGGTCTGTGTTAAAAAAAAAGACCAAAAAAAGCTGTCTGAAATGCATAAGCGAAACAACGATGAAGAAGAGCAAGTTGATAGTGCGGAAATTAAATTGGCAGCATTAATTGCAGAGCATAAACTTTGAATGAGATTATGTGAGCATCTAGTTCCACTTCTACAATCCGCTTTTCCATATTCACAAATTTTGAAAAAAATGTCAATGGAAGAACCAAAACCACAACTATCACCACTAACGTCTTGGGAGAAAATCAGTTTAAAAAAATCGTGAACATTTTGAAGAAACAGAATTTTAGTGTGGTTATAAACGAATCTACCGATATTAGTTCAGTGAAAAATATTTGCATATGTGTTAGATATTTTGGCGAAGAGTACAGTCAAATTACATCAATTTTTTTGGCTTAATCCAATGGTTTAAAGGTGGTGACAATGACAGTGATGAAACAAATGAAGGTATGGCTTCGGCAACTATTTATGACAAATTGATAAATTATTTTCAAACGGTGAGTGTACCTTTTGAAGATTTAGTTGGTTTTGGGTATGATGGTTGCAACACAATGTTTGGGAAACATAATTCCGTCGTAAGTAGACCAATTTTAAAATTGTCCTGGAATAATCGTTCAAAAATGCATATACCACTCACTGCACTTATGTGCTCTATACTCTAATGTTCATTAAAATATCTGTGGAAATTGTAATAGATGTTAGAGATTTACGGAAAATTCAGAATTTTAATCAGATTCATGCCAGAATGATTGTAAGCGGCCATACTATGCTTGAATTCGTGACCCAAGGTCATTCTGAATACCTTAAGGATGTGGGAACACAAAAAGTTAGTTTTTATAATATAAAAAAAATAGTTACCAGATAGCTACTCAATTCCGTGCTAGAAATTTTACTTCAGCCTCCAGAGTTTCCGAAAACACCGTCAATTAAATGGTTACGGTTATACTTAAAACATTTAACTTCTTGAAGTGAAGGAAATTCTATGCATTAATTGGATTTTCTTTCGCTAACTACCACCTTTATACCACTTCAAACTCTCGAGATCAAAAGTGAATTTTAATTCACAGTTCGTTAACCAAGAGCCAGTTTCCACTCCCCCCTAATCTCCTGTCATCTCTCTGGTTCGCAATGGTACCAAATTTAGATCAGAGTGACAACTTAAATTATTAAAAATACACACTTAATGAGCAAATGAACACTTAAAGTTAGGCAACCCATACTACATCTCTGAAATGGCTTTAATATAAATAGTAGTAAAAGTAACGACTGTTACACTAAGTTCTCTGACTTGAATCAATATTTTCGAAATGAAAAGGTAGTAATTACAGTTGTTTTTAAAAAAGTTTCAGAAACTTATAAAACATTGTTATTAAGTTATTTAAATCCCAATTACGTACATCAATGTGCTATTAGCAGAGATAAATCCAGAAAATTCAAAGCAATTTCTAAATTTTCTAAATATTTATCTCGGTGTAGAAGTTATTCAAAATATTGGAAAACTCAGTCAAGAGAAGAAAACTGACTTTTATACTAGGTGCCATCAATTTTTAATTGTGAGTTGCTTGGAAATTAAAAAACGATTTGATTTTAGAAGTCCCTTATTATTACATATTGCAACTTTTGATAAAAAATACATTGAAAAACCTAATTCTATTTACGATATTAAATGTGCATTTCCTAGAATTGTAAATATTAATGACCATGAACTAATACAAAATATTGACGATGAATGGCGATTGTATTGTCAATCTTTTGCAGAAATTCCAAAAAATATTCAAGAAGAATTTGATGTAGATAAGTAGGTACTGTTACAAAGTTGGTGCATTAACTGATAGTGCAGAAATTCAGAAATCTTTCACATTTTATTTTAGATATCCTTGTTTGTCCACATTCAACCACATGTGACCTGTGAGTGAATATTTTCTAAGGTCAATTTAATAAAAACTAAAATACGAAATAAATTATGTACCCAAACAGTAAATGGATTAGTGTTAGCAAGTGAAGAAATAAAATAATGTTACTCCTTTCAAACAGACAAAAAAATGTTAAGTTATTTTAATCACATGAACTCTTCATCTTCACAAGACGAGGATGAGGAAATTTTATTTGAAAACGTTCCAGATGTAAATTAGCTTTATTATAGTATTTGATATTACATATATTTTGTTCATGTTGTTTTTAATTAAGTTAAGTTGAATAAAATAATTTTTTCTAATGTAGTTTTATTAACTTTAGAAACTACCAAGATAAAAAATTTTAACATAATTTTGTAAAAATTTTAATATAATTTTTGGCAAAATCTGATCTTTTTAGCAGCGGCCTAACATAATTTCATATCGTGACATCGGCAACACTGCATCAGACATAAGTGTGAAATTTGTTTTAAGCAGTTTTCTACAGCAAGTAGTTTGAAAACATATTTGGTAGTGCGCACTGAAGCCTTACAAGTGTGAAATTCGTTTTAAGAAATTTAATTACACAGGGAACTTAAAATAACATTTGAGATTGCATACTAAGGAAAAACCGTACTTAAGGAAAAACTTACAAGTGTGAAATTTATTTTAGGCAGTTTTCTGCAGCAAGTGTTTTGAAAAGTCATTTGGTAAGGCACACTGAAGACAAGCCTTACAAGTGTGAAATTTGTTTTAATGACGAATTTCAAATTCTTCACATTCCAAATAAAGGCCTAAGCTATCTTTGTTAGAATCTACGAAAATTAACAAATTAAAAAACACAGACATCATTCTGAATGACCAACTTGAGACAAACAGTTCTCCTCTCCTCAACCTATTTCGTTAACGACTATAAAGTGTAAATGCATAACAAAAATAGATCACTTGAGAAAGGCACTATGTCGAAACAGCTGTAGTGATAAGATTTTATAATAAATTTTGTGGAAGTTTTGAAAACAAAGTTTTCAGTGTTTTATTGTTACATAAATAAATACAGTTTCTGGTTCCTTATCGTAGAGTCTGCAGTTCATATTGTGAGTGATAATTTCATTCAGGAATTATCTTACTGGTGCATGCCCGGTCACCATTCCTGTTATTGTTCTCAGTTTGTTCCTGCCCATATGGAGCAGTTTCTCTGTTCTTTTTGTACGTGGTCCACCAATGAAGATTTTCCTATGTGTTTATTTAGGGATCCTCTCCCAATATCACTAATGACTTTCTCAAATCTAGTCCTCTACATACTGCAAGCTTTGGTACTTCCAGAGTCACAGCCGGTCCGTTTAATTCATTTGATCCTTTTAGCAAGTATCTGTTGATACTTTTTCTCTATCCATTCCTGTGTGTCACCTTTAGTGACGGGAATTTCTGTTCAACTTTGAGATTCGGGTCACCAGTTTACTTATGGGAACCGGATCACTTTATCGGGTTAGTAGAGATCATATGCAAACCAATATATAATTTTAGCAGTGGGTGGATATTCGAGTGTAAGAGCATTATGTAGTTGTTATTAAATCTTACAAGTAAATGTTATGGCAACCAAAAATTTACTTTGATCTATTAAATTTTACCTAATACAACCCCAATGAACCTCTAATTGGAAGAGAAGAATACCCATTATTATGGTGGTTCCAAAGAAAACCAAAACTTTATGAACTAGTGAAGAACGAAGAATGTATTATGGAAACATCTGTTCCCTGTGAACGGATTTTGTTCAAAACAGGGCAAATAACAGAAAGAATAAATAAACTAAAAAGTTCAAAAACCAGTGAAATTATATTTTTACATTTAAACCTTTAAAAATTGATTAATTTTATAATAAAATTAGAAATTGGTTACCTCTTCTAGATTTTCTAAAAGTGACCAAAAATGGAAGAAATAGAATAACCAAAAAAATTCTGTAAGTTGCTTAATCATAAACTCAATTAGAATATCAGTGATTTTTACTATTAGCTTGTGTAAAAATGAATAATATTGTTTAAAATAATCAAGTTTTTTAATCTTTCAAAACAAGGTAGCGGATATTCCCACATCCCAAAAAATTTTACATTAAAATTTTATGTACATTCGACTACATTTCGACTAAAAATTTAATTTGAAAAATCTAATCTAACTTAACTAAACCTAATCTAACCATATTTAACATGAAACTGTTAACAAACAGTAATTTTTTCTTAAAGTAGTTAAGAATAAAATGTTAAAATAATTAAAAATCGGTTAATTTTTTTCATAAGAAAATATATTTTGTATAATTATGGCAACACTTGTTAAAATTACCCTTCGTGAGCGTATCAAACGGTTGTCATTAGCGTCTTAGACTTGTCGTCTATTTTACTGATTTTCCGAGACTTGCTTAAAACAGAGGTGTGACTTACGCATCCACAAAATAAAAACGCATGTGCCTGAAACATATGTGGTGTATTAGTGGGTAGAATTTTACTATCTGCAAAAGCATTTTATGTATTATGCTTTACTTTGTTTATTACTTTGTGTCTGAATTCATTTTTCTCTTGTAAAAAATGGTTTGTATTTTAGGTTTTGCTCAGGAGGAGAACAAATCGAAAAGTATAGAGACATCTTTTGAACATTTATCCCATAAAGGACACTATATGAGTCGACCCGCTGAAGGGAAACCCGTGAATAAAAATATAAAAATTCAGATTAGACAGGGAGCCTATAATTGTGAAATGTGTTTCAAGCAGTTTGGTCAAAAAGTTTATTTAACTAGGCACATGAAAGTTCACACTGGAGAAAACCCTCATAAGTGTGAAATTTGTTTGAAGCAATTTTCTGCAGCAAGTATTTTGAAAATTCATCTGGTAAGGCATACTGGAGAAAAACCTTACAAGTGTGAAATTTGTTTTAAGCAGTTTTCTACAGCAAATTATTTGAAAACACATTTGTTAGTGCATACTAGGAAAAAACCTTACAAGTGTGAAATTTGTTTGAAGCAGTTTTCTACACCAAGTACTTTGAAAACACATTTGGTAGTGCACACTAGAGAAAAAACTTACAAGTGTAAAATTTGTTTTAAGCAGTTTTCTACAGCAAGTTATTTGAAAACACATTTGATAGTGCACACTGAAGAAAAACCTTACAAGTGTGGAATTTGTTTTAAGCAGCTTTCTCAAAAATCTAAATTGAAACGTCATTTGATGGTACACACCGGAGAAAAACGTTACAAGTGTGAAATTTGTTTGAAAATGTTTATTGAAATAGGGGATTTGAAAAAACATTTGAGAACACACACTGGAGAAAAACCTTACAAGTGTGAAATTTGTTTTAAACAGTTTAGCCAAGCAGGTAATTTGAAAACACATTTGGTAGTGCACACTGAAGAAAAACCTTACAAGTGTGAAATTTGTTTTAAGCAGTTTTCTCAAAAAGGTAGTTTAACTGATCACATGAAAGTTCACACTGGAAAAAATTCTTACAAGTGTGAAATTTGTTTTAAGCAGCTTTCTCAAAAATCTAAATTGAAAAATCATATGATGGTACACACCGGAGAAAAACGTTACAAGTGTGAAATTTGTTTGAAAATGTTTATTGAAATAGGGGATTTGAAAAAACATTTGAGAATACACACTGGAGAAAAACCTTACAAGTGCGAAGTTTGTTTTAAACAGTTTAGCCAAGCAGGTAATTTGAAAAGACATTTGATATTGCACACTGAAGAAAAACCTTACAAGTGTGAAATTTGTTTTAAGCAGTTTTCTACAGCAAGTTTTTTGAAAATACATTTTAAAGTGCACACTGAAAAAAACCTTACAAGTGAGAAACTAGTTGTGAATAGTTTAGCCAAGCAGATTTTTTGAAAACAAATATAAGTACACACCGGAATAAGTGTGAAATTGGTTTTAAGAAATTTATTGAAGTGGGTAATGTAAAAACACATTTGAGAGTGAATACTGGGAAAAGCCCCTACAAATGTGAAATTTGTTTTAAGTAGTTTTCTTCAGCAAGTTATTTGGAAACACATTCGTTAGTGCACACTGAAGAAAAGCCATACAAGTGTGAAATTTGTTTTAAGAAATTTAATCAAGCAGATACTTGCATTTACGTGCTAAAAATGCATTTGAGAGTGCATACTGGTGAAAAACCTTATGAGTGTAAAATTTGTTTTAAACAGTGTAGCGAAGTAGATTCTTTTAAAAGACATTTATGAGTGTACTCTGAAAAAAGAACCTTTATTTTTCACTAAGTGTGAAATTTGTTCTTAACAGTTTACCCAAGCAGATTCTTTGAAAACACATATGAGAGTGAACACTGAAGAAAAGCATTACAAGTGAGAAATTTGTTGTGAAATGTTTAGCCAAGCAGATTCTTTGAAACAAATTTAAGAGTGCACACAAGTGTAAAATTTGATTTAAACTGTTTTTTTTACAGCAAATAATAGTTTTTCCTAACAAGTACCTCGAAAGTTAAAAAACATTTGGGAGTGCACACTAGGAATCTGTAATTAAAAAAATAGCTTTTGAAAAAATACTATGTTTGAACACAGGAATTTCTCTTGTACTGAGCGTAAAAATCTAATCCAAGGTTTAGCGAATTCTGCTTCACAGTGATAAAAATATCAAATATAATTGAGATAAAAATCAACATTGCAATTAATACTTGGCTACCACGAATTAGTTATATGGATGGGACATTTGCTGGAGGCTATTTCTGTTAAAGTGTGCAAAAAATTAAGCGACAGTTAATCAGCAATATAAAACTTAACGAAAGGTTTTCCATATAGAGTAGGGCTTCCAAATTTTTTTGCTCCGTAGACCACTTACCCAAATTTTTGGTTTCCATAGACACCCTAATATCAAATTTTGTGAAATTTATTCTATGCACTAAAGTCTATTTAATAAAAAATAACTACCTTGAAATTCCAATTTGATGTTTTATTTATTTAGATTTTTGTTTGGACAAGAATTGAAAAATAAAAACATACAAGTTTAATTGGTATTTTATTTAGAATAGACAGAAAGATGAATTAATGCGCAAGTAATGCTTGCTGTTGCTCTAATGAGAAAAATTATCCTTATGCTCTTATACCAATTCTGCGTGATAAAAAAACTATCAATTTTTTTTTTATTATAGTCTTAAATGTAAGTTTAAAAGGTCAGGTAGTCCATTGCGAATGAACAGGTACGGCTATCGAGAGCTCTCCGTGCTCATTGTGATATTGGCTACAGGTTGGTATAAAGTTATTCTTTATTAACTTTTACCTGTTTTAAGACAAGGAAAAAATTCATAGTTGTTTTTAACAGAGACAAATTCATAGGAAGTTACAGAAAAGTTGACTATCAAATGAAGCAGGTTTTGAAAAACTTACATTTTATGGAATTTAAAAACAAAAATTTTGTTGTAAATTTTATTTATTAGTACTTTTACAATATTTGTGATCTACATTTCAGCTAATATACGGACGTGTATTTAACACATCCGAAATTAACTTTCTTCATCCATATTTGGCTTTTTGGCAAAAGTTTTAAGTTTTTGTTTATTCTTTGTAGAGAAAAACTGCAATTGCTTCTCAATTTTCTTGTTTGTATGTTCAGATCTAACAGTATTGGGTAGCAACGGCGACACATTATCAGCTTCAACATTTAATATTAAAGAAGTCTTTTTTTAAGTAGCTGCAACATTCTTGTAAAGCCTTTACATTTGAAGATTCCCTTACTTGTTCAGATATATTTGTTAGCAAAATAAAAACTTTTTTCTGCATAGCTTGAACTTCAATATTACAATGTTCATTGTTTATGTTTTGCATTGTGTTTAAGTGCATTTTAATTTCTTCACTACTTTCATTTTCATGTTTGTTTACTGTCTGGTTTATTATTATGTAATCCTATGTAGTGTATATGTTAACATATTGTGTTATTTAAAAAATAATCTACACACACATATACTGCAGTATTTGCACTGTAATTCACAACAAGAAATGTCGTTTACTTTTGTAACAGTATAAGTAGTATTATCATCACCAAATGTTGATAAAAGCGTTTGATTTTCATTCTGATTTACTTCAAAAGATAGTGTTATTGCTTGACGATGTTTTGAAACAATTGCAGAAATGCGTTTAGTATGCTTACCCCTAGTTTTTTTTATTATTCTATCAATAACTTTATCTCGAATATATTTTAAAACCGCATGTAAGCCTTTATCTAATCGTTTTACAGTTGTACCTTGCAAATAAAAGTATTTTATTATCTTGTGCATAGACTCTAGGTACATATTGGTATCGATTCCACATTCTCGTCTATAGCAGACTGCTCAAAATTTGGAATTAGTACTATAATTATTCTTAAATTATTTTGCAAACTCTACAGTATCTGGATCTTCATAAAATAAATTGAAAGTGTTAATTAAACTGCTTTGAAATTCTTCTGTCTCTGGAATATATTGCAAATATTTCAAAGTTTTATACACCCACTTTTTTTTGTCACTGTTGGATATTTAATAAATTTTGTTGCTAGGCACGGTCAATGTGCCATGCACAATATAATTGATAACAAAGTTTGCCAAGCTTTGTAGAATACCCCCGTAATGTCAGTCATAAAAGTTTTAGGAGTAATTATATGTCCTAGAGCATCCCTAAGTTTTTCAAAAAAAAAAGCTTATGTATAAATGTGCCCTGCTGGTTTGTGAACATACATGCACATGGAAACCCTTCGCCAAATTCGTCCAGAACCATTTGAAAGTTCAAAGTTATAACCATTTAAAGCATGTGTTGAATTTATGGCAATTACGTTTTCACCAAACTTCTCTAACATATATGTCTGTGATTTATTCATAATTATTAAACAGAAATCATTCTGCTCAAGATTATCATGTTAAATACCCTGCTTTTTATAAAATATGACCGTATGTTCCTCAAAACTTCGTTGTTCTTGGACCCACATGCCCACACTGACAGCATCATTTTCATTTCTTCTACCATCATCTGATATGCTTATACCATAAGAATTTTTGATATTGTATATATATTTTTTTGTTAATAGGTGAATTCTTTTTTGATCCAGTATCCTGTAAAATATTTTAAATTATAACTGATGTAAAATATGTGCTATTACACACCGAAGGTCAGTAGACCGTCAGGTGAATATGTGCTAGTAACTTACTTAGAAACAGATACATTATTTAGTTGGCTTGATATAATTTGACTTGTTCAAGAAAACAATAGTTTTTCTGAACCTTGCATCTTTGGCAACCTTTTTCTGACCTCATCCTGAAAAATGTTACCTGTAATATTGAAAGTATTTAGAAAAACATTTATTATTCAAAACGTTTTATGCATTACATTTCTTATAGCTTCTATTAGAGTGGTAATAAGACATTTTAACAGTGTCATCATCAGTTTTCCTCAATTTGCATCCTCTTGTCAAAACATATGCTATTTTTTATTTATATCCTCCAACCAATCGTCAAACTCTAAAAATATATTTTATTTATTTTATTTAATATATTTTAATAACACAATTTGTTGTACAAATACTTACCTTTAGAAGCATTAAAGTTAATCTCTATCATTTCTATTGCTACGTTGTGTTTGTCCTGTAGGTGTGTGCGTAAATCCTTAATAAATTTAAAAGAAATTGCACATTCAAAACACTTTTTAAACATATTTAACTCGTATACTTATTATTTCAGTCTCTTTCTAATTGTGAACTTTTTTATTATGTCTATTCAAGCATGATTGACTGGAGAGAATTTTTTTTCAAATTTTACACATAACAGCCATATTAAAAAAAATCGCTGTTCCCTGATTATAATCGATTACAACAGCTTTATTTAAATAGCAATAATTTAAATGGTTATGTTATGGTTTTTCTTCCCGCCAATGACAATAAGCGCTAGCGCCCTCAGTCGGTCTTCGTCGTAACTATTACGGCACGGAGAGCTCTCGATAACCGATCCTGAATGAAATACCTAAGTCTGAAGTTACAATGCGCGGGATTTAAAAACTTCTCCAAACATTTCTAATTTGTGTGTATTTGCCCCATTAGAAGTTGGAAATATTGGTTTTTTTATTTGTTTGGAGGATAAATTAGTTCTTTTGGTTACGAACATTCTGTTTAATGTAATATATAGCTGTGTAGCAGAGGGCTACGTTACATACACATGACATGGCTTACTTCAGGCCAGTCAACAAACAACAATCAACCTACATGAGATTGACATGTTTTTGATATTGTATAAGATTGTAAAAAAATATAAGTTTAATTAGTACAATATTGTTTAACTTATAAACCCATAAAATATAAAACATGGTGCAGTCAAACAGTTAGCTGGGTACAGTCGAAAAACTAAATTTTACCATAAAAGAAAAAAAAACTTTAAGAACATAGTGAGGCACGAGGTAACATAATCTAAAATGGCAATGGGAATAAGTGTAAAATTACCAAGGTCCCTTAAGCTAGCGGGGACACATGAGCGGAATCCAATTTAACCTACGTAATATTTTTTCGCCAATTTTTCACTAATTTATTACCACCCTAATAATTTTTCACCACCAAACCACCTTTAATGGGAACGATTCTGCTGGCTTAAGGTTCAAGCTAGCAGAATTCAAAAAAGAAACTTTTTGTTGATGGCATATTTTTTCACCAATTTTTCACTAATTTATTACCACCCTAATATTTTTTCACCACCAAACCACCTTTAATGGGAACGATTCTGCTGGCTTAAGGTTCAAGCTAGCAGAATTCAAAAAAGAAACTTTTTGTTGATGGCATATTTTTTCACCAATTTTTCACTAATTTATTACCACCCTAATATTTTTTCACCACCAAACCACCTTTAATGGGAACGATTCTGCTGGCTTAAGGTTCAAGCTAGCAGAATTCAGAAAAAAAACTTTTTGTTGATGACATATTTTTTCGCTAATTTTTCACTAATTTATTACCACCCTAATAATTTTTCATCACCAAACCCCCCTTAATGGGAGCGATTCTGCTGGCTTAAGGTTCAAGCTAGCAGAATTCAAAAAAAAAACTTTTTTTTGATGACGTATTTTTTCACTAATTTATTACCACCCTAATAATTTTTCACCACCAAACCACCCTTAATGGGAGCGATTCTGCCGGCTTAATTTTAAGCTAGCAGAATTTAAAAAAAAAACTTTTTGTTAGTGGCATATTTTTTCACCCATTTTTCACTAATTTATTACCACTTTAATATTTTTTCACCATCAAACCACCCTTAAGGGGAGCGATTCTGCTGGCTTACGGTTCAAGCTAGCAGAATTAAAAAAAATATTTATGCTATACCACAGTCTTCTGCTAGGTTTTTACGAATTTATTACAACTTTAGTATTTTTTCACCCCTTACTGTTTGATTCCTTTGGTCATATATATATATTAAACAAGAAGGTTCATTCAGAATCTTTATTATAGCAATCAAGAATTTACAAGTTACATGACCCTAGCCGGAATGGCGGTACCGGATGACATCCGTCTGTCATCGGTCTTCTTCTCTTTTACCTTTAACATAATATATTACACGTTCCCCTTTTTTTTTTTTTTTATATAGTACAAAACTAAAATACAAATTCAACTAAAATACAAATACAAACAAGTAAAAACAAATACAAACAATTTCAATTTAACACATAGTCCTTTAAATATGTAGGAGGCTTGTGAGATCTCTTATTTGTTTTAATGATAGTGTTACCTTCCTCCTCATCTCTTACATTCAGTAGGTTATCTGAAATGCAAGTGTTATTTTTAAATCTAGGTAAATCAACAATAACATCATTATTTAAATTAACATTTTCAAACATCTCAATCTCAATATCAGTAAGACCTTCATGGTCACTATGATTTTCACAGATATCACTATCATTCTGACTTACAATTTTAATATCAGATTCAGTTGGGATATCATATCTACCATGACCAGTTGGGGTACTAACATTATGTACTTCGTTATTGTCAAGCAAGATATTTTCATTTTTAAATAAATTCAAATGAAGATCATATAATAAAAAGTCTTTGTTACACGATAAATTTGTTTTATTTAGAAACTTTCTATTCCGTCTACATTCTGTACCTTTTGAATCCTGAACAATATAAGACCTATCATTAACTATGTCTCTTATTACTCCCCTTTCCCATACTTTTCCTTTCTGAATCAAAATGTTATCCCCTTTATTAAGTTTATCTAATTCTTTTGCATTTCGGTCAAAATATTTTTTTTGAACATTTTGATTGTTTTAATTTTTCCTGTATAATACTGGAATCTAAAACTTTTGGAATTAGATTTTCATTAGATATAGGTATCCAAGTTTTTAACATTCTGTGCAAAAATAGTTGGGATGGAGAATAGTCTAGATTTGTTAATGGGGTGTTACGGTATTCCATAAGTAGAATAGGCAAATCTTTAGTAGATTCAGACTTTTGTAACATTTGTTTAGTTATTCCTACATATTTTTCAGCAAGTCCATTTGATTGGGAATGGTACGGACTGCTAAAAATAACTTCAAAATCCCAATCTTGAGCAAACTTTTTAAAATTCTCAGAATTATATGGCATATTATCTGCATAAAATTTTTCCGGGATACCGAATTAAACAAATTTTTCTTTGCAAAAATTAATTACCTCTTGAGATGTTTTACCTTTAGTTTCAGTTACTTCCAACCACTTCGAGTAGGAATCCACAATCAGTAAATAGTTCTTATTATCGTATTGAAAGAAATCTGAAAACAAATATTGCCACGGTCTACAAGGTATTAAATGATTAATTAATGGCTCTTTTTGATTAGATCTTTGATATATTTGACATTTTTCACACTTTGAAATCATATCCTCTATATCTCTACTTAAATAGGGCCAATATAGTAATTGTCTAGCTTTGGCTTTAGTTTTTGAAATACCAAAATGTGCTTTATGAACCAATTCCAACATTTCTTTCCTTAGTGAATTTGGAACAATAACTTTATATTCCAAAAATAATAAATTATTAGATAAATAAATCTTTTCTCTTAATTTATAGTAAAACTTTAATTCCTTGTTCAAATTTTTATCACTAACAGGCCAAGATTCAATACAGAATCCTTTTATTTTTCTTAATGTTTCATCAGTATCAATTTCCCTTTGAAATATTATTTTCTTATTCTCACTCATAGGAATATCCTTAGATATGGCATGAATGGCATATTCCATTTCTGGATCATCCTCAACTTCTGTTTTTAAATATGACCTAGATAATGTGTCTGCAATTACCATGTCCCTACCTGGCAAATAAACAAGGTTGATATCATACTTTAATAATTTAAGTAACATTCTTTGCAATCTAGCACTGACTTTATTAAGATCTTTCTCAATAATTGATATCAAAGGTTTGTGATCACTCTGAACCACTGTTTTATACCCATAAATAAAATAATGAAATTTTTCTACTGCAAAAACAACTGCAAGTAATTCCTTTTCTATCTGTGCATACCTTTTCTCAGCATGAGTAAGACACCGGGATGCAAAAGAAACTGGATGCCCTTCTTGAATAAGACAACACCCTAGCCCTTCCCCAGATGCATCACACTGTATTATTATTTCTTTTGTATGGTCAAATATCCTCAAAGTTGGTGAATTAGTTATAAGAAACTTCAATTGATTTAATTCAGATTCATGATCACTACTCCAAGAAAAATGTACATCTTTCCTGGTTAAATTTCTTAAATTTGAAGTTATAGCTGATAAATTAGGAATAAATTTTGAAAAAAACTTGACCATACCAAGTATTCTAAGAACTTCTGACCTATTTTTAGGTGATTCTAAAGACATTACTGCTTCTATATTTTTAAAATCTGGTTTAACACCTTTTCCTGATAAGATATGTCCCATAAATGATACCTCAACTAATTTGTATTGAAATTTTTCCCAGTTAAATTTTATATTGTTATCAATAGCAGTTTGAAATACTTTTTTAAGAGCAATGTCATGTTCAAGTTCATCTCTACCCGATATAATAATATCATCAAAATATATATCAACATTATCAATGACACCAAACATTTCAAAGTTCTTCCGTTGGAAAATCTCTGGCGCAGAGCAAATTCCAAATGGAAGGCGATTGAATTTGTACCTTCCAAAAGGTGTGCTAAAAGTACATAAATCTGAGCTTTTTTTATTTAACTCAATTTGCCAAAACCCGTTTTTCATATCTATAACACTAAATATGTTTTTTCCTGAAAGTCTACTTACTATATCATTACATGTTGGTATAGCAAAATGTTCTCTACGAATAAATTTATTAAGTGGCTTGGGATCTATACATAACCTTAGTTTATTTGAAGGTTTTTTCTCTACTATCAACAAATTGTTTACCCATTCAGTTGGATACTCTACTTTCTCAATAACTTTGTCTTCCTCCAAACTATCTAGTGTCTCCTTTAATTTATCATGCATTGACAATGGAATTTTTCTACTATACTGAATAACTGGCTTAGCATCATCCGAAAGTTCAATATTACAATATCCTGGCATTCTACCTAACCCTTGAAATATCGTTTTAAACATTATCAAAATATCTTCTTTTTTAGTTGGCAAGGTGGTTTCTATGGCATTTACTCTTTTTATTAAGTCAAATTTAATACAATCGCTAAGGCCTAATATTGGTTCAGCATTAAAATCAACAATCAGAAATTTTAATTTACAGGAGCTATTTTTATACTGACATTCCAAAAAAACTTCACCTACTGGTTTAAATTTAAAATTACCATAAGCAACTAGGGTTGTTAATGTTTTATTAAGTAGCAACTTACTTGACAGAGAATCAAAAATATACTTAGGTAGAATGCTGATATCAGCACCTGAATCTAATTTAAATTTTACCTCTTTTCCAGTTACCATCAATGTTTCATACCATGAATTTTTACTCTTGGAATGACACTCATATACATATATTAAATTGTCTTTATTTTCTTCCTCCTGGACTGTATTAACAGTTCTTTCTCCTCTAGGTGGATCAGCGTTCTTCTTACTACTACCTTCACATGTTTCTTCACTTCTATTAGGACAAGCTTTTGCAAAATGACCTTTAACTTGACAACTAGCACAAGTCTTGTTAAAAGCAGGACATCTGTTAGGAAAATGTTCATAACAGCACTTCTTACACAATAATTTTTTCAATGGTTTGTACTGCTTGACAAAGTTAACATCTTCTTCTTTGGTAAGAACTTTAATATGCTCTTTGCTTAACTCAATACTTTTACAATATTCAAGGATTTTTTCAGTAGTAAGAGCCTGTTCTCTAAGGAGTCTGAGTTGACTTTCATTACATTTTAGCCCAATGATTAGCTGATCACGTATCATTCTATCTTCATAGGACTCACCACAGGTTGCTTTAGTACATTTAAATTCGCATAATCTTGCTTGTTTCTTTAAGTCAGTCAGGTACTGGTCTATAGATTGTTCATTACCTTGAACAAGATTATGAAACTTAAAGGTTTCCATTGGAACTATCTTTTTTGGCAAAAAATAATCCTCAAACGCACCTATTAATTTATCGAGAGTAGCCTGTTGGTCTTCTGTAAATGTATTAAAAATATCAACACCCTCATCTCCTATGAAATGTAAAAGATTTGCAATTTTCACTTCTTCTGTTGAAGCACTCTTCCCACTTGCGGTAAGGTAAATTCTAAACTTCTGTTTCCATAAAAGCCAATAACTAGCTGGACTTTGATGCTCAAATAATGGACTAGGCGGTTTAAATTCCATTATTATTGTTAAAATCTCTAACAACCAGAAATCTTTGGATTGGCGGGCTTCTAACCTCACTCTTTCCTCGAGGTTTCAAACTTAATTAACATTAACACTTCTACGTACTCAAAATTCGGGCAAACTAGCAGCCTTCACACCTGACACCATGTTTGATTCCTTTGGTCATATATATATATTAAACAAGAAGGTTCATTCAGAATCTTTATTATAGCAATCAAGAATTTACAAGTTACATGACCCTAGCCGGAATGGCGGTACCGGATGACATCCGTCTGTCATCGGTCTTCTTCTCTTTTACCTTTAACATAATATATTACACTTACTATCCCTTTAACAAAAATTAAATAAATTTGTTTTTTCAAAAATACTTCAATACATTTCCACGGTGTGTGTGTGTGTGAAAAACACTTCGGTTGTAATAATTGGTATATTTAATTAAAAATTACTACTTACCTATTACTTACTAAAAGTACTACAAATTTCACTGAAGATTTACTGATAAATCCGAAAACGTTTTGAACTTAATCCCTTAGGATTTTTAAAATTTAATTAAATATACCAATCACAACAGTGTTTTACTTTAATGTTCGAGTTTTTTTAACTATATGATATACAGCCAACTCACGGGAATGATCCCTTTTTAAGTTGTAGAATTTTGTTAAAAAATAGGCAATGTACAAAACAACAATATTGCAATGTTTAGCATATAAAAAAGTTGGTGAAGTTGGTGTTTGTATAAATTCTAGCATTTAAAGATGTAAACTACTTTCCTTATTTGAATTTCTAGTATTTATGGGAATTATCTTCCACACTGACACATACGGATTTCAAGATTGGAGGGTTATTGGAAAACAGCTCCACTATTCAACTTAAAATCTTTTTTGCAGAACATCGGAAGAGATCTTTTTTTTTATAATTTTAAGGTGCTTAATCTTCATCCATAATCCAATGGGACCGAATGTTATTCCTGAAGATCGGTTTTATAGAATAAGAACAGTTATAGACTTTTTAATAATAAAATGACTGCTCTGCGTTATTCAGTAAAAGAATTATCGCTAGATGAATCGATGGTACCGTGGAAAGTTAGACTTAGTTTTAAACAATATACTAAACAAAAGACATAAAAGACGATATCAAGGTTAGAATTAATTCGTAAATTAATTTATAAAAAAGCAAAGAAAGACGGAATATCGCACGCGAACATTTACCTATAAATAATTGCTAATAAATCTGACAAACGCGAAACGAAAACGAAAAGATGCAGAGTATGTCCTATCCTAAAAATAAGAAAAAACCCAATTTATGAATGTGTGGATTGTGCCGAGAAACCAGATCTCTCCGTGGGCGATTCTTTCTAACATTTCCATAAACAAAATAAATAAGTTAATATTTTTTTGTAATAACCTTTAATTTTTACCTATATTCAACTGACAATGAATGAACAATCGACAAAGAATTAAAATATAAATATCTTTAAATTTTTAAAATGCTGCTAAATGTTTTGACCAATCGTTGATACTCTTCTTATTTAAATAATATTAAAATATTAAATACCTAAATTATTTTTCAAATTTTCATCTACCTAATGAATACAAATCTTTTAACAATAGGTGCGCACGGTCCCGATCCTCCTTTACAATCAGTTAAATAATGTAATAGACGTAATAAAATTATTTCAATTTGAATATTTCTTACCTGGTATTTTATTCTGTGAAATATAAAAATTCCATTGTATTTACTAAAACTCAACTTGATTTCAGTTATTTTATATTCATAAAAGGGACTAACGATTCGATTTCGCTTAGCCATGTAATACGACTCGAATCAGAGTCAATTTTTTAAAACAGGTAAAATTTATAGTTTTTGGAATAAAGTGTTTTCATATTTTTAATATTTAAACATTGAAAAAATAAATATTAGTTAGTATAGAATAACATTTGAAAATGTTTTTCAATTAGGGTAGTTGAGAAAAACATGACTAGGCTGGTAAAAATATAGTAAAATTCTAGCAGAGCACTCTTGTGTTTTCAAAAAGATTTTTTATTCACCTAGCGTCAATGTGTATCTTGTTGAATGTTTCCCATTAACTGAGGCTTAGGGGTCAAAAATTATAAGGGTGGATCAAATTTAGTAAAAACCAGGCAAGCAATTTATATTTTCAGATACAAGTAGAATACAGTAAAATTATAAAAATAGATTTTTTATCACCTTAAATTTTAACGTAGTAGAATTATTGACTCCTCATAGAGGGTAGTTGAAGGGTGAAAAATTACTAGGATGGTAATGTATTAGTACAAATCTAGCATAATACTGTAGTATCTCATATTTCCGAAAAGATTTGCTTTGCATTCAACCAGCGTAAATGTGTAGATGGTGGAATTGGTGAAGTTGGTTAACATTTAGTAAAAACTAACCAGAGAGTTTCTTATTTTATTTATAAATAGTATTTAGTAAAATTATAAAACAAAACTTTTTCATCTTTAATTTAAACGTAGCAGAACTATTGACTTCCACTAAGGGTTAGTCGAGGGATAAAAAATTACTAAGTTGGTAATAAATTCGTAAAAACTTAGCAAAACACTGTGGTATATCATAAATAATTTTTTTTTAATTACGCTGGCTCGAATATTAAGCTAGGAGGAACGTTTCCAAATAAGATTGGTTTAGAGATGGAAACTTATCAGGGTAAAAATACTTTTTTATGTCAGTTATAAGTAGAGGATAGTGAAATTGTAAAAAAAGATTTTTTTCACGTTAAATTTTAACCTAATAGAATTATTGACTTATCACAAGGGGTAGTTTAGGCAAAGAATATAGACGCTAAGCGTCTATATTCTTTGGTTTAGTTGTGAAAAATTACTAGGGTGGTAATAAATTAGCAAAAACTTAGCAGAATACTGAGGTATTTCAAAAATACGTTTTTTTCTTATTTTACTGGTTCAAATATTCAGCTAGTAGGAAAGTTTTCGAATAGGTTTATGGGAGCAAAATTATCAGGATGGTCAACGTTTAGTATAAACTTAACAAAACACTTTTTTATTTCAGTTATAAGTAGTGGACAGTAAATTAAAAAAAAATTCTCCTTAAATTTTACACAATTATTGACTTTTCACAAGGGGTAGTTAAGGGGTGAAAAATTACTATAATTGGTTTCAAATGAGTGTAGAGTAATAATTCATGAAGTGTCATAAAATTTGCCTGAATTTCGGTGTCGTCATGGGCGTAGGCAAATGGACGGATGTCAACTTCGTCGTCAAAAATTGATGTACCTCAAAATATCATATTTTGGATATTTTGTGATAACCAATTTTATTTAATTTTTCGATTAACTTATTCTTCAAACTCGTATTCCATTATATGGTCATTAAAGCTAATTACATTTTTATTTATAAAAACAAATTCACTTCCTTACTGAACGAATAAAAGCATTAGAAGAAACTGATAAGGGTATGACGCACCTCCTAATATTACTAAGAACTAAAATAAATCAACATGAAGACTAATAACGCGTAATGAGGTTTTACTTACACTTTCATTATAATCCCTCTTTTATTTTATTATTATCATTCGACATTCGACATTCGAGTTAGTAATTGTTACTACACCAATTAAACGTACAGTAATATTGTGATATAGAAATAGTGAAAAAGTTATAAAATGGCGACATTTACTCCAAAGAAAAGAGGTGTAAAAAATTCTCCGCTATCTGTTAGTGAAAAAGTTATAATTTTAAATGTATATGATTGCATAAAACACGATCACCCTAGTTTGTCTGTGCAAGAAAGTGTTGAGCGATGTGCCCGAATGACTGGAATTGGACAGTCCACGATTTTTAAATTATTGCGAGAAAGAAAGATATCAGGCCAGTTAAGTCCATGCAAGAGAAAATCAGGAAGACCAATAAAAATCTTAGGTGAAGACACCAAACGTGACATTCGAAGAAAAGTTCATTCGTTTTATTTTAAAAAGGAAATACCCACCCTTGACAAAGTACTAATGGAGATAAGCCAAGATAACGATATTCCTTTGATATCCAGAAAACTTTTATGGAAAACTTTAAAAAGTATGAATTTTTCCTGGGAAAAGCACAATCGAAAGGCACTATTACTGGAAAGTGATGAAATCATTTGCTGGAGACGAAAATATTTGAGAACTATAAAACAGTACCGCAGAGAGCACAAGAAAATTTTTTATCTTGATGAGACGTGGATAAACGAAGGTTATATAGTCCAAAAAATGTGGCAAGATAAAAATGTAACAAGTGCTCGCCAAGCTTTCATAGAAGGCCTTTCGACGGGTATTAAAGTGCCTTCGGGAAAAGGGAAGAGGCTTATAATTGCTCACATTGGAAGCGAAGAAGGATTTTTAAAAGAAGGTTTGTTAAGCTTTGAGTCGTGTCGGACGGGAGATTATCATGAGGACATGAATTCGGATGTCTTCGAAGACTACTTCGGGGAAATGTTAAAATTTCTTCCAGCTGATTCGGTCGTGGTTATGGATAATGCAAGCTACCATTCAAGGCGCATAGAGAAGGTACCAACTTCAGCTTGGAGAAAGCAAGAAATTATTAACTGGCTGTCAAATAAAGGTATTCAGTTTGAGACGAATTCAATAAAGAAGGAACTACTAGCCGTAGTAAAACAACATAAATCTCGCTTCATAAAATATGCCGTAGAAGATGTAGCAGAAAAGTATAAAGTAACTGTGCTACGCCTACCGCCATATCATTGCGAATTAAATCCCATAGAACTTATATGGGCACAAGTTAAAGGATATGTTGCAAGGCACAATACCACATTTAAAATGAAAGATGTCAAGGTATTGTTTGATCAAGCCATTATGGAAATCACATCAGAAAACTGGCAAAAAGCAATCCAGCATGTTTTAAAAGAGGAAGATAAAATGTGGGAACTGGACAACTTGGTCGATCAGGTGGTTGACCCTATAATTATAACACCAGGGGATGATGACAGTTCTTCGGATGAAGACTATAGTGATGTAGAATTGTAATAACGTATCCAGTAAAGTTTTTGTAGTTTTTGTGAATAAATTGATTTAAACTCCCCACAAGTGTTTCAATATGTAAAGTTCATTCGTGTGTGTTTGTGAGTATTTTCCGATTTCGGTTCGTATATATTTTATTGTTACATTTTATATTTTTTTAATAACACTGTTCTGCTGTATTACATTTTTATTTCCTTTAATATGATTTTTAAGAATGCATATTCTTTTGTCAATTAACCCACTAGCGCGCCTCTGGCTCAGTGTTTATCTGTCGATAACAATGGACTAATCCCTTAAAACAGGGTGATACCTACCTGCTCTTTATGAAACGACAGAATTTTGCAATGCGGACGGAATTTATTGACGGATTATTGACGGATTACCCTGTAGCGCTTTTGAATACTTCATGAGATTTTATTACTCTACACTCATTAGAAATAGATTATAGGATTGTAATAAATTCGTAAAAACCTAGCAAAACACTGTGGTATATTATAAATATGTTTTTTTAATTCTGCTAGCTTGAACCGCAAGCCAGCAGAATTGCTCCCCTTAAGGGTGGTTTAATGGTGAAACAATATTAGGGTGGTAATAAATTAGTAAAAATTGGGTGAAAAAATATGCCATCAACAAAAAGTTTTTTTTTGAATTCTGCCATCTTGAACCTTAAGCCAGAAGAACCGCTCCCATTAAGGGTGGTTTGGTGGTGAAAAATTATTAGGGTGGTAATAAATTAGTGAAAAATGGGTGAAAAAATATGTCATCAACAAAAAGTTTTTTTTTTGAATTCTGCTAGCTTGAACCTTAAGCCAGCAGAATCGCTCCCATTAAGGGGGGTTTGGTGGTGAAAAATTATTAGGGTGGTAATAAATTAGTGAAAAATTGGTGAAAAAATATGCCATCAACAAAAAGTTTTTTTTTTGAATTCTGCTAGCTTGAACCTTAAGCCAGCAGAATCGCTCCCCTTAAGGTTGGTTTGGTGGTGAAAAATTATTAGGGTGGTAATAAATTAGTGAAAAATTGGTGAAAAAATATGCCATTAACAAAAATATTTTTTATTTTATTATTCTGCTAGCTTGAACCTTAAGCCAGCAGAATCGCTCCCATTAAGGGTGGTTTGGTGGTGAAAAATTATTAAGGTGGTAATAAATTAGTGAAAAATGGGTGATAAAATATGCCATCAACAAAAAGTTTCTTTTTTGAATTCTGCTAGCTTGAATCTTAAGCCAGCAGAATCGCTCCCCTTAAGGTTGGTTTGGTGGTGAAAAATTATTAGGGTGGTAATAAATTAGTGAAAAATGGGTGAAAAAATATTACGTAGGTTAAATTGGATTCCGCTTATGTGTCCCCGCTAGCTTAAGGGTCCTAAATTACCACCAGATTTTGACCTACAGGGACAAAATGCGGCAAGTGAATGGAAGTTTTGGAAAACCTGTTTACGAAAATCGAAGACCTTTCGAAGATTACTTACCAGCAACAGGACAAGACCAGTCAGCAGATAAAATAAAACTGTCAATTTTAAGAAATATAATTTTAACTGAGTCTGCCAAAATTATGTCCACATTCGCCATCCCAGAAGACGAAACCAATAAGTACGATTTAATGATGTCACTAATCGACAAATATGTTAATCCAAGGATGAACGAATCTGCGTCTCTCAGAATAGCTCTGAGAGACAAGATATTGATGGGCATCAGAGAAGCTTTATTGAGAGTAGACAAACTTACCCTACAAAAGGCCATCGAATTTTGTAGAACTAGTGAGCATATAAAAACCAAAATTTGAAATTTCATAACGAAACGAAAGATGTGGATATAGGACAAGTTCATAAAGAAAGGAATAAAGTTAAGTTCCAGGGCCATAGAAACTATAATAACTCTAAAAGTAAAACCAACACTAATGAAAAATTCAAGTGCAAACGGTGTCAATTAACTCATGGAGCCAGAGAATGTCCAGCATATGGAAAGAAATGTGGGATTTTAAACCATTTTGCAAAGTCGTGCAGAGTCAAGAATATTGATGTCATAGATGAAGGTAGCAGTGATGGATCATCTGATATTTTTGTAGGAAATGTTAATAAAGTATACCAAGATGTAAGTTGTCAAAATATTTGGGATGAAATTATAGAAATTGAAAATAAATGAATTAAAGTAACACTTGACACAGGTGCTGATGTAAGTATAATTCCATTAAAAATTTTTAAGAAAATTGATAAACAGTTTAAAATTAGGCGGGTTTGACGGTACTCAGGCTAAAACAATAGGTGTTGTAAATTTAGTTTGTAAATATAAAAATAAGTATGTTAATGATGACTTCCCTATTATTGATGGGGCAACTCGAGTTCTTTTAAGTGGTAAATTATGTGTTGATTTGGGATTAGTTAAACGAATCAACAATGTTGAGAGTTGTGGTACTTTAGAACTAGCCGAAAGGAATAAATTTATAAACCTTAACCCTGATGTTTTTAGGGGTCATGGTAAATTTTATGGTAAACATAGGATTACTACAGTAGACAATTTTGAACCAGTAAGTTACCCACCCATAAATGTACCTGTTGCAATTAGAGATAAGTTAAGAGATGAATTAGATAGGTTGACAAAAAGAGGGGCAATTGTGAAAGTTAACGAAATTGACCCGAGGGCAAGCATAAACCGCATTGTTATTGTGGAAAAGCAAAATGGTAAGTTACGTTTATGCCTAAACCCATCAGACTTAAATAAACAAATTGTCCGCAAACCAAGAATAGTACATAAATTAGAAGATGTTTATGCACAAATGATGGGTAAAAAGATATTCTCTGTATTTGATCTCTCTGAAGGGTATCATCATTTGGAACTTGATGAGGCATCATCCTGGAAATGCTGTTTTGCAACATCATATGGAATTTTCAGATATAAAGTATTATATCATCATATGGAATTATCAAATTCCCAGGATCTGTTTCAAGAAGTAGTAGAAGATAAATTTAAAGGTATAGAGAATTTATTGATTTGTCATGATGATATGATTGTTATGGGAACAACAAAAAAAGAACATGATACAACTGTTAAAAAAGTTTTAGAAAGGGCTAAAGAAGTAGGAGCGAAGTTTAATAGTGACAAATTCCAATATTGTCAAGAAGAGGTCAAATTTATGGGCCAAGTTTTTTCACACAAAGGGATGCAAATAGATCCTGATAGAGTGGAATCACTTTGCAAACTCAAAGAACCAAATAGTAAAATAGAATTGCAACGAATTTTGGGTGCATTCAATTATGTTAGACGGTATATTCCGAATATGGCTGAACATATTCAACCTCTTTGTCAATTACTTAAAAATAATGTAGAATGGGTGTGGCTCCCTTCACATCAAAAATGTTTCGATAATTTAAAGGACATCATTTGTAAATCACCAGCTTTAGTCCCGTATGATCCTAATCAAAAATTATTTTACAATGTGATGCATCTAAAAATGGCTTAGGTGTTTGTATGTTCCAGAAATATGAGAAAGTTTTAACATTAGTAGCTTGTGCATCACGAAATATGAATGATAATGAGATAAATTATAGTCAAACTGAGAAGGAACTATTGGCTACTCAAAAATTTCACAATTTTATTTATAATTTTGATGTTGATGTTAAGTCAGATCACAAACCTATAGTCTCCATTATGAATAAGCCAATTTGCAAAATTGGATCAGTTAGACTCCAACGTTTAAGACTTAAACTTCTCAAGTATAGATTAAATGTTTATTTTGTTCCTGGAAAAGACATAAATTTTGCTGATATGCTATCTAGGTCTAGTTTAAATATAAATACACAAGACCCAGAATTGTTTGAAATGGTCCATTCCGTGAGTTAACATTTACCTATGAGTCAGGAAAAGCAATCTGAGTTAAGACTAGCTACTAGTCAGGATGAAGCATTGGCAGTAATTTTTGATTTTATTACAATGGGTGGCCAAAAGAAAAAAATGTTCCTCAAGTATGTAAAAAGTACTATGGTATAAGAGATTCACTGATTTTGAAGCTGGTATTGCATTCATGCATGACAAAATAATTATTCCGAGAAAACTTAGACTTGACATGATAAAATTGCTTCATAAGGGCCATATAGGAGTCAGTAAAACTATAAAAAAAGCCAGGAGTATATTTTATTGGCCAGGACTTAATGATGATATAACAAACTATATAAAAAAGTGCAGGATATGTGAGAAATATAGACCAAATAATTTTAAAGAACCAATGATGCCTCATGACATTCCTAGACTAAGATTCAATAAAGTTGGTACAGACATTTTAGAGTATGGTTCAAAGGCATATTTAGTAATTGTAGATTATTTTTCGCATTGGTTGGACATTTCAGTATTAAAAGATAAAACCTCCAGTTCAGTAATCAACTCATTTCAAGATACCTTTAGTAGATTTGGATATCCAGAAATTTTAATTGCAGATAATCTACCATTTACCTCAGCGAAATGTAAAAATTATTACAGAGAAAAATACATTACAATTATGACATGCACCCCACATTACCACCAGAGTAATGGACTTGCAGAAAAAGCAGTCAATATAAGCAAGCAAATTAAAAAAAAAGCCATGAGGAAAATAATGATTTTAGAGATCTTATAATGGAATATAATAATACCTGCATAATAAATCTCGATGCATCTCCAGCTCAAATTTTACAGAGCAGGATCCTGAGACGACAATTACCAACTACAGCTAATAAATTAGAACCTACAATCCAGAAACAAGTATATGAGAATTTGTGCAGAGAAAAATAAAAATTACAATTACATTATGATAAGACATCACGAAGAAAACCAGTAGAGTTTAGAAAGGGAGATAGTGTAGTAATGAAAAGTTCAAAAGATAATTATTGGCATAAAGCAATTGTATTAGAAAAGGCAAATGAACCTAGATCATATTGGGTGCGAAAAGAAGGTAACAATAGAATTATTAGACGGAACTCACACCAAATGAAACACTTATGTACCAGAACACTTGAAAAAGAATTCATTTTAGAACCCGAGTTGTACCCTGATATTCAGTCACAGAGTGTGCATAAAGATACTGCTAGCAGCCACGTAAATGATAGTGTTAATAAAATAATTGGGTGTCCAAGCCCAAATGTAAAATCAGTACCTATGTTGAGTCATAATGTCAACCCAAATATTGAGACGACTTCTAACAGTTATAAGACCAGAGTTGGTCGTAATATAAAAACCCCTTATAGATATCGATCTTAGGGGGAAGGTGTTTAATATATAGCTGTGTAACAGTGTAGCAGGGGGCTACGTTACATACACATGACATGGCTTACTTCAGGCCAGTCAACAATCAACCTACATGAGATTGACATGTTTTTGATATTGTATAAGATTGTAAAAAAATATAAGTTTAATTAGTACAATAGGTATTGTTTAACTTATAAACCCATATAATATAAAACACATTCATTCTGTGCGATTGGTATTATTTGTTGTTTGTGAATTTGTGAGCTAAGATTATCAAAGTGTTAAGATATGTACTATGAATGTTCATAATTTAAGGTTATGTTATTATATGATTAAAACTGAATTGGGTACTAGTTTAATAAACCGGAACCGTGTCTACGGAGATGAAATTTATATCAATGAATTCTCCTTCACTTACTAATGATTGTGCAATGATTTTTATTCGGTGCAAAGCGTTCTTTTTTATGTAATTCCGATTTAAAATATGCCCGATTTTTAAAAGCCACCGCCATTATTCACCATGAAACAACAAGTAATGACAGGAATGACAACTGTTTCTTATGATCAAGAAGGGTAATTTTAACCAGTGTTGCCATAGTTATTCAAAATTATGTTTTCTAATGAAAAATAAAAATTTACCTAAAACGTAAAGTTTATAAATTATTACCTACTTTTAACTGAAAAGTATACCTTTTTTACAAGGGTCAGTTTAGATTTGGTTACGTTACTATACGTTTATTATCACGTTTTCTTATGAACAATAAAAATTTTAATAAAATTTTATTATTACTGCGTTTTTACCAGCGTTAGGTTAGATTTGGTTACGTTGGTTTAGTTTTAATTTCATGTTTTCTTATGAAATATAAAAATTTTGATTTTTAATTATATTATAACATTTTATTTATTTATATTACTGCTTTTTTTACCAGTGTTAGGTTAGATTTGGTTTATTGGTTTACATTTTTAATAATAAAATAAGACGATGGTTAACGGGTACTTGTTTTGCACGTGGTTATTA
The DNA here is from genome assembly GCF_040954645.1 of Diabrotica undecimpunctata. Classification (NCBI taxonomy): domain Eukaryota; kingdom Metazoa; phylum Arthropoda; class Insecta; order Coleoptera; family Chrysomelidae; genus Diabrotica; species Diabrotica undecimpunctata. The sequence goes on along the minus strand of NC_092811.1, from coordinate 86,390,298 downwards.
AGATTGTATCCACCTGTTTTAATTAAGGTAATTTTCATGAAATTTTTAGATCTTTTAAAGGTTAAAACTGGCAACAATGTCAAAAGTACATACAATTTAACTTCTTGCGCATGGCCGCCATATTGTTTTGAAATATTAAAAATCTTGATTATTTTAAACAATTTTACCCATTTTTTCATAATTTAACAGTAAAAAACAGTGAGATTTAATATGTTTTAGTTACGTTTTTTTTATTAAGACATGTATATATACTTTTCTTTGCTTTTTATGTAATTGTTTTTTATTCATACTACTTTTTTTGTTATTTTTTCTGTATTTTTGATTATTTGGGCACTTTTACTAGTTTAAAGCAAAGAAAACATTAAAATTTGAGGTTTTTTCCACTTTTTCGGCTAAGTCCACAAAATTTTGCATTTTTGAGGCGTTCCGGCTTACTAAATAATTACCCTGAATTGTTTTTTTACTGTATTTCAAGGTATTCTGTTGTTGTTTTTTTCAGGGTTATTTCAAAATAAATCATTAAATTAGTTACGAAGTTGAAAAATATTTAAATTGTTTATTTAAACATTTAAAATGTTTTATTATTTTTTCGTTGCCAGTGATTTTATTCCGTTAAATACTAAAGATATTCGTTTTCTCGCAGTTTCAGTTGTAATATAACATTCTTTCTATCAAATTTATTTTTTAAATCTGGGCATATAATGGCTAGTAATAAACAGGTGTTTAAGATATCCAGTAGTACTGAATTTTTCAGTAGTACCGACAAAACTACTATCAACTATTTAAACTACGAGAAGACGAGTATATTTAGTCTTTTATGGGATAAAATTACTAGCACTTAAAAAGAATAAAACAATAATTTAAATATTTTTTAACTTCGTAAATAAATTCAATGGTTCATTGATTAATTTTGAAATGACTCCGATAAAAACAACAAAATACCTTTAAATACAGTAAAAAGTAATTAAAGTTTTAATCAATCCATAACATAACCTTAAAATATGAACCTGATCATGAAATCATGATATTCTTACCTCACAAATTCACGAGCAACAAATAATACCAATCGCACATAATGTTCATTAGCAAAATACCTTATTCTTCAAACAATTAAGAAACCAGTATATCCAACTTCTTATCGGACAAATAGACACAAATTAGAAATGTTTGGAAAGATTTTAAAAATCTCTGCCCATTTTGACGTCAGAGCTAAGGTAGTCCATAGGTTATAGTTGTTGTTTGTTTAGGTTTATATGACTGCGGACCCACAAATTCGCCACATAGGTGAAGGCGGCTGTACAATTGTCCGGGAACGGGAAAAAAGTTAACCTCTACGTAAATGAATGTTTAGATGCACAATAACCGAGAACGAGAAGCCGTCCGGTAACGAGAACGGGAAAGTTGCTCATTTTTCAACTTTCCCGTTTCCGTTGTATTCCCGGAACCAATCAGAAAGCAGTATTTAAAATACTGTCAAATGCCAAATAAAAATTTGTTTACATTGTGAGCATCGATTAGAATCTATGGAGAGGGCATCACGTGACTAAAAACGACCTCACTTCGACCATATTGTTTTGACACTTTTGACAGATCGTATATGTTTGTTTATAGTTTTATAATACTTTTATAGAAACTGTAATAATATATTGTGATAGTGCATAATAATGGTTTCTTGTTCTCAACGTAGTTGCAGTGGCAGAAGCAATGTTAATAAAAAATCTTCAGGAATAACGTTCTACAGGTTAGTATACAAATATGTAAACAAAGTAATGGCCCGTACTTCAGAGAATAAATTAATAGTATTTGACTGTATTAATTTATCTTTATGAATAATATATCGTGTTTTTAGTGTTTACCGCGGGATAAATAAATCATAGTTTATTCAAAATGTATTGCACTTTGTAGATTATGATTAAATCTTCTCAATAACTAGTCATATTTTTATAGTAGTTTTAATATTATTGAGTCCGGCCATGATCTCACCGCCATATTGGTATCACCGTTAGCCACGCCTACCTACGCTGTTTTTAATACACACGTTAATATGCTCATAGCTTCTCCATAGATTCTAACTCGATGATTGTGAGTGACCATTATATAACCTAAAGGCCGTATGACACTATGCATTTTCTTGTAGCATTTCTTATATCGTTTCTGATATAGAAAGTTATTTATGTTTTCTTGTATCGTTTCTTGCACGTACATTTGTGCTCTGTATGACACTATGCAAGTTCTTTTATCGGAAATTGTATGTGATTCGTCACATGATTGGTCGAAATTTCGACACATATTAAAATAGAACTGCAGTACCTGAGGACCCCAAGCCAGATGCTACTGATTATATTTTTAATTTCAAAAAGTTTTATTTTTAGTTTAAAAAATGAAAGAAATAAAATGTCCCAATATTAAAACTAAATTGGAAACCACAATTTTTGAACATATTCAACAGGCTGTAATGGAAGACAGAAATAATAAATAATTTGGTTGTAATAATTTATTTGTTTTTTTTTACAAATTATGTGTTTGAATGGCATGCTATTGAAATTCTTCTCTCTTATTTGGAGATATAAAATAATCTTTAAACTCATCACGAATTGTTTAAAGCGGTTATGTATTGTTTTTAGTAATACATCTCCTCCTACTTTCAGTAGTTCCGATGCTATTTGATCCAATCCCTGTGATTTATTGTTTTTCAATTTGGCTACTGCTGTTCTAATCTTGGTTATTGTTGGTGGGCACTTTTCTCTGATGTCTGCTTGGTCTAATTGTATATCAAAGTTCTCCTCTCCTCCAGCCGCCATTATGACAGAAGTTTTACGTTTTTGCTTTTGCGGCTGTGCGCACAAATTGGCGCATTTCTTGTACAAGAAACTGCAGCGGGCACAAATTCTTGTATCGTTTCTGATATAAGAACTTATACGCTTGTATGACACTATTCATTTTTTGTTATATCAGAAACGATATAAGAAATTATACAAGAAACTGCATAGTGTGATACGGCCTTTACATTTGGGCAATAAACTTCGCAAAACCCTTACATTTTTTTAAACAAAAAATGAAAGTTAGACTTGTTGTCCAATTGTTAAGTGCTTCTGTTGCAGATTCACTGTCTTACTGTGAAGAACAGCTGAATTTAAAACAGTTTATAGGGTGTCAGGCAACCATTAAATTCATAAATATTATTAATAATTGTTTTGACATTTTGAACAGCAGGTCCCTAATTCCACCTGGGTATAAAAAGGAACTTTGTGAGAAAAATATTATAAAAACTAAAGGTTTCATTGAAGAGAGCATTACTTATATTTCAGAGTTAATGTTTTTGCATGGTGAGTTAGTGGTAGAGTCTAAAAAAAACTGGATTTTTAGGTCTCATTATATCACTAAAAAGTGCACTGGCTCTTTACAATGACATTGTTGCTGAAAAAAAAACAAATAATATACTTACCTCTATACAAGATCAGTCAAGATCATCTAGAGTTATTTTTTTCTTCAATAAGATCTAAAGGAGGTTGGAATAACAACCCAACTGCTCGAAAATTTGCTGCAGCTTATAAGCGGCTTATTGTAAGAGCAGAAATTAGAGACTGTGGCTTAGGAAATTGTATTCCACTGGACGATATTCCAATTTTGACTGGGTCCAAAAAATTTCAAACACCAGTGGAAAACCTTAATCTATGTCTCACAGAACCTGAGAGGGATCACGAGGTTGTCGAACTTATTTCGCGTGAACATGATTATATCATGAATACACGTGTATTAAATAATTACACTAAGCAAATTGTTATTTATATTGCCGGGTTTGTGGTACACTCTTTGACAAAATACATTAAATGCGAATGCTGTGTTCAAGAATTAACTGTGGTGGTAGAAGATAATAGCTGATACTATGGTTTAAATGGTTCCTCATCTACTCGCAGACGACCAACAAAATGAAACCAATTAGGAAGTAAATCTTCTTACCATTTAGAGCATCTTAAATCGTAATGATTTCCAACGTTGAAGGACCACCCACTTTACATGGGAAATAAAACCACAAGCGTTAACAATACTTAATTTAATGATTGATTTTTTACTACACTAAGTTGATATCTAGCCAAGGGTTTGTTATGTAAAGTTCTTTTATGTAAACCGCCCGTCACTGTTCAATCCACACTAGTCCGATAAACACTACACGAACACTGATACAATTTAGATTATACTAATACTACTTATTCTTTTGAACCAAGGATATTTCTGCCGTGCTAACCAAGTAATATGCTACAATTATTACTAAGCGGAGTTATACAGAACTCAAACTAACAAAGAATCGACCCATTCGGTCTTAAACTAAATTTGTAAGTAAAGCGTCCAGCTTGGCTGGTATACAACGTGACACTTTGAATATTACAACGATACTCATGGATTGCCATGCCAAACTACCACCGAGGGGTTTGAGGGGAACCGGTTCTCGCTTTCTAACAGGGAATTAGTCGGAGAATTTATCTAGGTAGATTTTAAGAATTATTAGCTATTTAATGCCAGTGGCGTAGCAACGCTTGGATACATTTCTTACTGAAATTTATCCATACTGGGGGGCGCGCGGCTAGGTGAAGTATAACTTCAGCTAGAAATATCCTAAACTTACTTACTAAGCACAACTACAATGCTACAGAAGACTATCGGCTTCCGACAATGGAAGAGGAATCAGCTTAGTGATAGGGCGAATATATTCTCCATCAGCAGTTCGAACACGGACAATTCTAACTTTTCCATCTTTGCTGCTTATTGATTCTATCACTCTTGCTAGGGGCCACCGTAACGGAGGTGTATTTTCACTTGTGATTAGAACTAGATCATTTACTTTAATATCTGTGTTGGGAAGGAGCCATTTTGGGCGATGTTGTAGATTATTTAAATAGTCAGCAGACCAACGTTTCCAAAAAGATTGCTGTATTTTCGAAATTTGTTTCCAGATAGAAAGTCTGTTAACAGGCGTATTTGTAACATCAATCTCAGGAAATGCGGTTAAGGGAGTACCGATTAAGAAATGCCCCGGAGTTAATGGTTGTAAATCATTAGGGTCATTAGATAATGCATAAAGCGGTCGAGAATTTAAAATAGCTTCTATTTGGGTTAAAACTGTATATAACTCCTCGAAAGTCAATACAGAATTACTCATTAAACGTACTAAATGAAACTTGGTACTTTTTACTGCTGACTCCCAGAGTCCACCCCAATGAGGTGATCTGGGAGGAATAAACTTCCACTGAATCTCGGTTTGAGCTAAATAAGCTCTAATTTTGTCAAATTCAGAATTTGATCTGAAGAAATTATTTAATTCCTTAAGTTGATTATTGGCACCAACAAAGTTAGTCCCGTTGTCACTATAGATAGTGTGAGGATTGCCTCGACGGGAAATGAATCGTTTGAACGTTGCTAAAAAAGCGTTAGAAGATAATTCACTAACCAATTCTAAATGAATGGCTTTTGTAGCCATGCAAACAAATATTGCAAAATAACATTTAAGCGTTTGCGCCTTTCGTAATCTAGAAGCCCTAATAAACAGAGGACCTGCAAAATCTACACCTACAGTGTAGAAAGCGCGCGAGATTCTAACTCTATCCAATGGGAGTGGAGACATAAGTTGTGATGCGGTTTGTGCATTGAATCTATAACATGTAAGGCATTTTTTGCTAATGCGTTTAACATACTTGACCCCACTTAAAGGCCAATATCGTAGGCGCAGATTGCCTAACACATTTTGAGGACCACTGTGTCCTAGTCTACAATGTTCCTTTTTAATGAGCAAAGAAACAACATGATCATTTGCTGGCAGCAATATAGGGAATTTATTATTAAAGTCCAAATCTGCATATTGCAAGCGTCCTCCAACACGTACAATTCCAGAGGAGTCTAAAAAAGGATTAAGAGGGAGCAATTTTTTGTCTACGACTAGTTCTTTTTCTAATAAGCGGGCTATATCGGTTGCAAAATATTGTTGCTGAATAGTTTTGATGATGAAATCATGAGCGTTCGAAATTTCTTTAAGTGTCAAAGTACCCTTAATTTTTTCATTACTATGTTTCATATTATACACAAACCTAAATACGTAAGCTACTGCGTTTTGTAATTTTGAAAAGTTTGAAAATCTCTCAAACATAGTTATCCAATTCTTTGGTGCATGATTAACAACTAATAGAGCTATTTTCTTTACTTCCGGCAAATTCTCAATTTGCTCAAAGGTATCAATTTCATCAAAATATATTTTGGGATTTAGCAAAAACTCAGGTCCATGAAACCAAAACGAAAATGTTTTTTGATTAAATACACCGCGGGACAAGAGATCCGCGGGATTTAATTGTGATTTAATATGTCTCCACTTTAGATTTTTACCAATATTCTGAATGTTGGCCACTCTATTCGAAACAAATGTATTATAATTATTAGCGGGTTGTTTAATCCAGCTGAGAGCAATTTGCGAATCTGACCATGCGTTTATAGAATTAATCTTTGCACGGTTTTTAAAGGTCGTTATAATTTTTTCAATCAATTTGACTAAGAGTTCCATGGCTATTAATTCGAGTTTAGGAATGGTAAGCTTGCTTTTCAAAGGTGCGACACGCGATTTTGCGGCAACAAGATTTGATGACAAGGAATTATTTGCATATCGTGCCACTATATAGATACAAGCACCGTATGCAACTTGACTTGCATCACTAAATCCATGTAAATCTATGCTAAGAATATCTAAGTCAAAAAAGACGAACCGCGGAATTTTGATATGAGCGATTTGAGCTAAATTTTCATTAAATTTCTCCCACTGATCTATTATGCGTAAATTAATTATCGGTTCGTCCCATGAAACCTTCATCTGCCATAGTTCTTGCATTAAGAGTTTTCCCTTCACAATTAAAGGGTTTACCAAACCTAGAGGGTCAAAACAAGAACTAATACATGAAAGAATTTGACGTTTTGTAATGCGGTCTAATTTAGTAGCGTTATTTACATCAATTTTTAAATGATCCGTTTTTGAATCCCATTTTAAACCCAAAATTTTGCAAGGTGCATCATCCAAATTCAAATCCAGTTCCACCGCGTTTTGATCAGAAATCTTATTTAAAAAACGAAGCGAATTAGAAGACCATTTATGTAAAGAGAAACCATGCTGGGTCAATATTTGACTCAATTCTCCATAAAGTACTTCAAGCTCAGAAAATTGATCGGTTCCACCTAAGATGTCATCCATATATGTTTGATATAACAAAGCGCTAGCTGCTAGCGGAAATTGAGGGTTATTTTGTGCAATATCTTTAATGACGCGGGTGGCTAAAAATGGAGAACAATTTTGTCCAAAACTGAGACGGGACAATTCAATGCATTTAAAATCCTCAGAGGGTGAATCTCTCCACAATATATTTTGTAAATAGCGGTGTTTGGGTGACATTTCAATTTCTCTATACATCATCTTTATATCCGCAGTCAAAATAAATTTAAAAGTCCTAAACCGGCAAAGAATATCAAATAAATTATCCTGTACTTGATAACCTTTTAGTGTAAGATCATTCAGCGAATATCCCGAGGTAGATTTGGCAGAAAAGTCATATACGATGCGAAGTTTCGTGGATGTTGCCTGTTCTCTGATCACTGCACGATGTGGTATAAAATATTTTATTTTGTTAGTGACATTATCATACAAGTTTAAAGGTATAACTTTTGCGTGTTGTAGCGTTAGATACTCTTCAATAACTTTTTTATATTCATTATAAAAATTTTGATCATTTCCAAATTTTTTCTCTAAACGTAAAAATCTTTGTTTTGCAGTAACAAAGGAACTGCCCAATTTTTTATTTTCCAATTGCCGAAGAGGCATTTCCACTTGATACCGCCCTGAATCCAAAATCCGCGTGGTGGTTTGGAAAAGAGTCTCTGCAATTTTGTCTTCATCAATATGAGACTGCGTATATGGAAGTTCTTCGACTTCCCAAAATTTTTCTAGCATTGTGTCGATTTTTGCGTTGTTTTCTTCCTCTTTATCTCGAATATAATGCGTATTTTCTCGAGATAAAAAGGAGAAAGTTTGTGTTACAAAGGATGCGTTGGTATGACTTAGATATTTCTTTGATGTGAGTGGGCCCGCAATAACATATCCTAATTGAGTGTTCATTAGCGTAGGGAGATTAGCCCCTAGCGAGATTATTTCTCCTATTAAAAGTTGGAAATACAAATTCGCGCCAATTAATAAATCAATATTATTAGGTTCCCAGAAGTAGGGGTCCGCTAAATCGCCATTAAACTCTAGTGGAATTTGAAAAGACTGCGGATTCAACGGAATTTGTGGCAAATTTTCTGTGATTTGGTCTATTATTGAACAAGAAACATTAAATTTGTTGTAAGGGTGTACTCGCGAATGTATTTCTATATCAATAATTTCACTACTTTTGGTTACAATGTTATTTCCTATACCAGAAATATTTAACTTTTGAGATCTTGTGTCGTACTGTAATTTTTGGGCCAAACTTTTTGTGACAAAACTTTGCATACTGCCTGAGTCCAACAAAGCCTTAATTATTAAAGGTTGGTTGTCTCGCGTATAAAGTTTAACTAGTGCAGTAGGCAGAAGAACATGATTATTATTGCGATTCACAGCAGACAATGATGTAGACCTGGTTGGGTCCATCTGAAGATTAATAGGGGAATTTTCATTTGGAGTAATATTATTGGACACAATATTATGGATAGTGCTATTGGGATTAGAATTATGCCTATGTAAGTTTTCGCTTTGTTGGTGAGAACTATGTGGAAAATTAGAAGAAGCGTAGGTTCGAACTTGCGATTGATATCGCTGCTGACCGTTATTGTCTAAATGGAGTAAAGAGTGATGATTTTTCGTGCATACTTGACACCGGGACAACGATTTACAGGAAGACAAGATATGCAAACTACTCAAACAATTAAAACATAATGATTTGGCTTTAACAAATTTATGTCTTTCCTGTGGAACTAAATTTAAAAATTGTTGACATTTATATATCTGATGAGTGCGCTCTTTGCAATAATTACATGATTTACTATAAAAATTTGTGTCACGACGAGATTCAGCGGCGTTTGTGTGTAATGATACTCTAGATGTATTCTTATCAAAATTACTATTATTATTACTTCTAGGTTTTGCGTTAGATTCAAATATGTTTAAATTATCTAATACATTATACCGTTTTTGCAAAAATTCAAAAAACCCATTAGTAGATGGCAGTTCGTTTGGATTGCGTTCGTTTTCAAAAGCGCGTCTAGTCTGATAATCTAGTTTTCTTTCTAAGATAAATACTAGCAATGTGTCTAAATTAATTTCAGCCGTTAAGTTTAAGTTTCTAATTAAATCTAATGTTTTTTTACATGTGATATGAAACGTCCTTAGTTCAATAGAATTACATTTAGTCATAGTTTTTTGATCGAATAATGTACAATACAAAGAATTTAAAAGCTTATTTTTGTCTTCGTAATTAGTTTTAAGCGTTGATATAGCAATTTCTAAATTTTGATTAGTCACAGATAAAGATTCAATTAATTGTAGCGGTTGACCTCTCAGAAGCGTTTTTAAATAATAAAATTTTTCGCTATCAGATCTTAATTTGGCATTATTTAACACAAGTGCTTGGAACAAATCGAAGAATGATTGCCATTCTTGAGCTTCACCAGAGAAGGGTTTAATATTAATATCTGGTAGCTTTACATTAGAAAAATGATTTTGAGAAACTCTAGAATCATCAGCGTGATTTATTAAATTTAATAATTTGGCCAAAATGATCTCAAAACGGTCGATAGTTTCCATTGCTGATGCCACAACTTCGTTTTGTGATGATACAGTATCATCAGTCGTTGAACCATCAGAACTTAACTCTTCCGCATGATCTAATAAATCTTGTAATTTCCTATAAGTTCCAAATAAACTATCATATTTTAATTGTATTAGCTGTTTATTATTCAAATCATCTGAATTAGTATTCAAAAAGCTTTCAATACGGGTCAATTGAGATTTAAAACCCCCAATTTGCTTGGTTAAATTCTGAGAAGTCATTATAGAAAATTTTACAAATTAGTACAATTGACAACAATAAAATGATTAAATCTTTTGAGTATAAAATTTTCTATGAAATATTGTAAATAATAAATTTAACGATACCAATAGAAAACAATAAATGTTATAAACTTGCGACCTTCTTTGGAATTTCCTGGGAACAATAGGTCACCGCTGCTCGGTCCGATAAGAATACACAGGTATGCGCCTACAATATGAATTCCTCAATGGCGTAACTTGATGGCTCACATATATCACTACCGACGCGGTTTAATTGTTTTTCAACGAAAAGTTCTGAAATTAAATATTTAGAGCGGCGATACACAACTTTGGCTAGAATGCGGAAGTCAACTAATTTAAATTTTTTATTTTTAGCGAGAGTTTTTCAATAAAAGTGAGATTTCACTTGCAAATAAATTGGTTCAAAATCCGGTCGAATGACCAACAAAAATGGTAGAAGATAATAGCTGATACTATGGTTTAAATGGTTCCTCATCTACTCGCAGACGACCAACAAAATGAAACCAATTAGGAAGTAAATCTTCTTACCATTTAGAGCATCTTAAATCGTAATGATTTCCAACGTTGAAGGACCACCCACTTTACATGGGAAATAAAACCACAAGCGTTAACAATACTTAATTTAATGATTGATTTTTTACTACACTAAGTTGATATCTAGCCAAGGGTTTGTTATGTAAAGTTCTTTTATGTAAACCGCCCGTCACTGTTCAATCCACACTAGTCCGATAAACACTACACGAACACTGATACAATTTAGATTATACTAATACTACTTATTCTTTTGAACCAAGGATATTTCTGCCGTGCTAACCAAGTAATATGCTACAATTATTACTAAGCGGAGTTATACAGAACTCAAACTAACAAAGAATCGACCCATTCGGTCTTAAACTAAATTTGTAAGTAAAGCGTCCAGCTTGGCTGGTATACAACGTGACACTTTGAATATTACAACGATACTCATGGATTGCCATGCCAAACTACCACCGAGGGGTTTGAGGGGAACCGGTTCTCGCTTTCTAACAGGGAATTAGTCGGAGAATTTATCTACAGACTGTTTCAAGTTAAGAATTCACAACTGAACAGATAGGCCAGTGCATTTCTTACGGGCGTATGTTGCCAATAGTTCACGGGACTATGCAGGGCCGGCCGAAATAACCCATTCTTTATTTATATTCAAATTTTTATTTATATTTTCCAATGTTAATCAAATTTATTTTAAAAAGATAGGTACGTATCTATTTAATAAGCTTAACGACTACAATTACTTATAAATATGGTTACATTTTCAGGGAAGTGATTTTAAAGATTATTAGAAAAATGTCTTTATTAGTGGTTAAAATATTAGGTTTTACGCAATTGGTTAATTATTATGGCACAGGTAATTCTGACAGCTTAGGTGTCAACTCTCAAAATTATTTATAAAATATTACTTTCACAATAGTTAATAAATAGAAAGCAATAATAATTAAGATATTGTGCTTAAACTTCCATTATCGGGCAAGCCGGGCTAACAGGCCCTAACAGTAAACAATATTGATTACTTTATAATTGACTATTAATAGTTTTCTAATTCTCTTTATGTACTTAGTCATTCCAAACAATAGTGTCATTTGGAAAGCACATTTGGAAAGCAGACAGATTTATGAGTTATAGATAAATGAGCGGTATGTTTTTCAAAATAGTGTAATTAGGTGAAGTGGAGATTATATGTTTGTCTGTATACATAAGCCCAAACTGCCCGATTACGTTTTTAAATTCTTCTGCCCGGACAAGGGTTAAGGCATAACCATCGCGCACTCAAATCTCAAGTGTAAAAAATTATATTGTTAAAATGGATCCAGTTTTGCCGTTTAAAAGTGGTCAAATTTTACATCTGAGTGCTAAAAAAGTGATCTTAAACGTAGTGAGATACCACATTAATTTGCTTCGAGATGAAAGTCAACGTATTGTATTCGACAAAGTATCCGCGATGACAGGAGTGTCAGTTCGTACGATTCAAAAAATCGTACAGGAAGACAAAGAAGGTGAGCTTTCTGAGGTAAAAACAAACAGAAAAAGAACCCGTTGCCGAAACAACTCCAGAGACTATACTTACGATGAAGGTGTTCGTATCGGCGTTCGTCGAACAGTGCATAGTTTTTTTTTTTGAAAACATTCCTCCTACTTTGAATCGTCTTCTGCCAAAAGTGAACCAAGACGAAAACTTGCCAAATTTTACCCGCAGTACAATGTACAGGTTGTTAAAAGACATGAACTTTGTTTATGCAAAACGTGATAAAAGTGCCGTGCTAATAGAACGTCCTGATATAATTGCATGGAGGCATGGATATTTAAGGGCCATTAAACAATATCGGGCTGAGGGCTATGACATTGTGTATTTGGATGAGTCATGGGTCAATGTGGGGCACTCGGTTTCCAGAGAATGGAAAGACAAAACCGTCACCTCGGCAAGAGATGCGTTCATAAAAGGGCTAAGTACTGGACTAAAGCATCCCACTCAGCGTGGACCACGTTTCATCCTTGTCCATGCCGGAAGTGAAAATGGTTTTGTAAACGGTGCTGAAATGTTTTTCCTTGCAAAAAAAAACAGCGCTGATTATCACGACGAAATGGACGGTCCGTGTTTTGAGAACTGGTTTGAAAACAAACTGTTGCCCAACTTAGTTCGAAAAACGGTTATTGTTATGGACAATGCTCCATATCATAGTGTAAAAACCGAGTTGTTGCCTAACCAATCGTGGAATAAGAATAACATTATGGACTGGTTAAGACAAAAAGACATATTTTTTGAAGAAAATTATCTGAAGTGCGAGCTTTTGGAGGTAGTCGCGCAATTTAAACAAAATTTTGATAATTACAAAATTGAAGAACTTTGTAAACAACAAAATAATGTCAAAGTGCTTCGTTTGCCTCCATACCATTGCGAATTAAATCCAATTGAAATGGTATGGAGCCAAGTAAAAAGGCATGTGGCCGTAAATAACAGCACCTTCAAAGCGAAGGATATGGAGGACCTCATAAAAAAAGCGTTTTCAAATGTTACGTCTGATAACTGGAAAAACTATATTCAACATGTAATGACTCTGGAGAAAAAATTTTGGGAAGTGGACGGTCTAATGGAAGACGTAACTCCCATAGTTATAGATTTATATGATAGTAGTGACAATTCCGATTTGGATATGGACGAAGAATGTACATAGTTTTTGATAATTGTAATATTGTAAATATATAAATGTCAAACTAAAAAACCAAATAATTTGTTACATTTCTATGGTTCTGTTGTATTTTTTTTAAAATATACAGAAGTTTTTATTGTTTTTTTATGTTTTTTACTGACACTAATAATATCTACCACAATACTCACTCAATTTGTTCATTAAACAATTAAGAATATTTTTAAGAGTCTGATGATGACCTAAGCCGAAATTTAATAAATAACTGTTGTGAGAAAAAGACATGTCTTTAATTTTTATTTTTCAAAAAAACAAAAAAAATTTAAAGTTACCTAAGTGAAAAAACGTCTAATGTGCAATATAACATGCAGTTCGGCCCTGCTTTTTCGCTGCAACTCCACTACTCTCGCCTATCTCAGTCTATCGGTAGTTCTGGCATCACCGCTTCCCATAAGGCTTCTTTATGAATTCTTAACTTGACACAGACAGTAGGTAGATTTTAAGAATTATTAGCTATTTAATGCCAGTGGCGTAGCAACGCTTGGATACATTTCTTACTGAAATTTATCCATGTGGATTCGCAAAATTTTTTAAATTCTTTAATTACAAAAAAATCTCGTGGTGGTTTAACTTATCCATCAAAAGATGTAATACAAATTTGCAATGTTTCAGAACAATTTATAAAACTTTATGAAAGCTCTTTACATGCGAATAAAATTGTCGATATTATAAAAAATAAAATTATGTTCGAATGCATTCAGCTCCAATTATTTAAAAATCTTAAAGACCATGTATTAACATCAACAACTAATCATATATACTTTCTAATAGAATCTATAATTTTAAAATATTTAAATATTAGAATTTATTTTATTACAAAAAGAAGATCAGAAATTATAGATGCTCTTTAGAAACCATTTAAAAAAAGCAATTTTGTTTCAAGGTCAGTAGTAAATGAGGGCTTACCCATAAACGAAAAAAAAAATTTTAATTTAAAATTTTACTTATACACGTAATTATCAGTAATCTTGTCCTTAATAAGGAAATATTCATGAAATTACTTTATATCTTTGCATTTTTGAATTATGACTGGGCTTTAGGGTTGTCATAATTGAAAGTATGTATGAATGAGTTTAAAACCACTACGAGAACTAAGATTTTTGTACGTCTAATGAAAACAAGTTTATTATTTATAATAATGTACCAGACAATTTTTACACAGTATATCGTGGGCCTACAAGTAGAAAGCACTAAGTTGAAAAATAACTTTAAAAGTTATAAACAAGTTGACGTCTAAGTGAATGTCATAATTTTAAATTAAAATTATTTAACTGCTTCAAAGAAAACCAGCACATTTGAAGAATTGATAGCAATGTTTTGACATGCCCTTAACAGTTTTGTTTATTTATTGTTCTGACTGGGAAATAAGCCACAATTTAACTTGAAAAATTTTTTTTATTGACGTTTCAACTTACACCTCAGATGTCGTTATCAAAATACAAAATATTACTAAATTAAACCAAAAATGTTGTTGCTTGGTAAAAAAAAAATTCTAATAATTTAATCTGACTCATTGATATCGGCAATTCAGACATATAATATACATTTTAAAGGTAGAAGACTTTAAAACGATACTGCCAATATTTGTGAATTGCATTTCTGGGACGACTTTATTGAAAGATAGTTCATTTTATTGTCAATATCCGTCACAAAAAAAATATCATAACATGTGATTTGTCTTGAAAAAGACAACCACATGCAATGGTGACAGTAAATTCTCTGTTAGTGATTCAATAGTAAATCAGGAGGAAAAACCAGTTAGAATTTGAAGTTAACAAAATGTTTAACATCTATGACCTAGTGCGTTTTGCTTCTATAAAATGTTGTTTTCAGGACTGAATTAATAAAGTAGACTCCCTCTATAAATAGAACTGAAATGGTAGACTAATTATCTTGTTATAAGCGGATATGCAAAAATTGGAGTAGGTACAGTTGAAAATATAGTTGGATAGTTCGGACTAGGAACTAGAAACGAAAGAGGAGAAAGGCTCATAGAATTCTGCCAAGAAAATAATATGGTAATTGCCAATTCTTGGTTCCAGCTTTCTAAGAGAAGACTATATACATGGACATCTCCTTCACATACAGAAAACCACATTGTCAGAAACCAAATAGACTTTATACTCGTAAATAGCAGATATAAAAACTCTATAACCTCAGCTAAAACTTATCCTGGAGCAGATATTAACTCAGACTACAATGCGTTAGTGGCTGACGTGAAAATAAAATTAAAAACACTTGAACTCAGAAAACAACAACCAAAAATTAATGTAAGAATGCTACAAAACGAAGAAATAAAAACGAATTAAAAAATAATGTGAATGTTAATATGCAAAAAACACTAACTGACAACAAACAAATTATGGATGTAAATAAAAAGTGGTGTAATTATAAAAAACACTTTACTGAAACCAGCTCAAGAGAGTTTGATACAACATAGGTCAGAGACTAAAAAACAGTGGATGACAGAAGAAATACTACTACAGATGGAAGAAAGAAGAAAATATAAAGGAAAAGATCTACAGAAGTATAAAGAAATACAACGAATAATTAAGGAAAAAATCAAAACAGCTAAGGAAATCTATTTGATGAAACAATGTAAAGAGATAGAAGAACTAGAAACAAAATATGATACGAGAAATATGCACAAAAATATAAGAGAAGTGACTGGAATGGGTCGAAATAGACAGCAAGGACACATAAAAGACAAAAAAAGAAGTACTACTAATAGATTTACCAGAGAATTTAAGACAATGGGAGGAACGTTAGAGAACTTTTCCAAGATAAAAGAGGTGAAATGCAGAAAATACAAGAATTAAATCCTTTAGAGAGACAGAAGATCACGATAGATGAAATCAAATATGCTATCAAAAACTCTAAAGACAATAAGGCAGCTGGATTAGATGAAATACCAGTAGAACTGTTAAAACTAGTGGAAGAGGATAACTTGGAAGTATTGGCAGATTTATTCAACACGGTGTACAATACGGGAATAATACCACAACAGTGGCTGAAGTGAGCATTTATAACCATTCCTAAAAAACAAGCAGCAAAAGAGTGCTCTGATTATCGATCACTGAGCCTCATGAGTCATACGTTAAAAGTACTGCTGAAAGTAATACATAAGAGAATATACGAAAGGCTAGAGGAGGATATTAGCGAGACGCAGTTCGGGTTCCGAAATCGGATGGGTACTCGAGGATTATTTGCCATCAACATATTGATTCAGCGATGTCGGGATGTAAACGTTAGTCTACACTTGTGCTTTGTTGACTACGAAAAAACTTTCGATAAAGTAAGACATGAAAAACTAATATCAATACTTATGAACAAGCGCATTGACAGTAAAATCATAAATATAGTGCAAACATTATATTGGAATCAAAGTGTAACACTTAAATGTAAGAAAATGTTGTTTTATAAGTTTTTCTCGTAAAGTCAATAGAATTGGAACAAGCTATACTATTAATAATCAGCCAGCAGAGTATATGCGACAGCTGGGCCAGACAGTGTGACGTCACGGTCGGTAAGCATTGGATCTACATTACCGACCAACGCGTAACAGCATGGTTCCGAACCTTTAGTCGTGACCGACACCATATAGGGGAGCGGTAACGAATACGTTAACACAAAAAACAAAGGTGGTGGCATTACCAAAATGGCACTAAGCTTGTAACGTCTAAACGGCTCAACGTACAACAACGGGCAAGGTATTGATGGAAAGGGGAGCTTGTTCTATGCTATCAAAAATGTATCTTTATTCAGCATCAAATTTACATGTTTTGATTTCTATAAGGAAATTTGGTGGTTGTGGGCCTCTAGGGGATGGTGTCCACGATAAAAACACCAACGAGGTGTGTGTTGTACCTCCCGGGTGCCTTGGAAACCAACACAATCATTATTTTCTGAAATCATGATGTAACAATATTGATTTGTATGTTACAGATTACTTAACCTGAGCTGATCGGTCGCCGTGCAGCAATACACATATTTTTTCTTTCAGATCACTCTGGTATAATGACATCGATCAATTACATTGGAATAGACCATACTAGCGATAAACCCCTCTGACATAACGATATTGAACAATGGTTATGGGATTTGGAGATAGGATTCGATGATTATAATTATGATGAAAACGGCTATGAAGACAATGGTAAAGATGGTGACGATAATGAAGACTATGAGGAAAACGATGATGAATACAATGATGATGAATAAACATTTTTAAATTTTACAATAATAATAAAAAGAAATTTAATTTTTTTTTGTTTTTTATTCTGTAAAAAATAACGTAATCTGTAAATTTCCTCTTTAACTATACGTTTCGTACCGTATTCTTCCTTCTGATACCTCACATGTCGTTCTACAAACCTAATGCCTCTTTGACCGGTCACCATGTTTGATTTCTGTCATTGTATTCTTTACGTTATATCCTTTCCAGCGGTACATGAATTGCTTGGCCTTTCTAACTATACTCTGTATATTACATGAAGTGGTAGATGAAAAAAAGAAGAACGATGATATGTGTTAGTGTCTTCTTGATATGACGCTGCTCTATTTTAAAATATCTTACTTGTATACTTATAATAATATTACTTAATCTATACGCCATTCTGTGTATTTATGCAATATTGTCATATTAATTATTTGTCATTATATTGGCATATGCCATGTTATTTTCTATGTCTACGTATTCGTTGGCCACTCCCCTTTCCATCGATACCTTACACGTTGTCGTACGTTGAGTTGTTTAGACGTTTCAAGCTTAGTGTCCTTTTGGTAATGTATTTGTTTTTTGTGTTAACGTATTTCCCGTTCCATCGATACCTTGCATGTTATTGTACGTTGAATTGTTTAGACGTTTCAAGCTTAGTGTCCCTTTGGCAATGTCTTTGTTTTTGTGTTAACGTATTTCCCGTCTCCTCCCCGTTCCAATGATACCTCACACGTCACGATCTGACCAATAGAAACGAAGATGTAACGTGATGCCCTTTTGACATTGTCTGTGCGTTTGCTTTTTGTTTTACCCTATTCGTTCCCATCTCCCCTTTTCACCGATACCTCACACGTCACGATCTGACCAATAGAAACGAAGATGTGACGTAATGCCATTTAGAAATTATCTGTGCGTTTGCTTTTTGGCTTAACATATTCGTTCCCACCTCTCCTTTCCACCGATACCTTGAGCGTTGTTGTACGCTGAGCCGTTTGGATGTTACAAGCTTAGTGTCCTTTTGGTAATGTCTTTGCTTTGTATGCTTTTTGTCTTACCCTATTCGTTACCAGTTCCCCTTTCCATTGATACCTTGTACGTTGACCCGTTTAGACGTTTCAAGCTTAGTGTCAAGCAACGTGCAAGGTATCGTTTCCATCGATACCTTGTACGTTGAGCTGTTTACACACTTTAAGCTTACTGCCGTTTTGGCAATGTCTTTGCGTTTGATTTTTATGTTAACGTATTCGTTACCCCCATTCCTTTTCATCGATACCTTACACATTGTTATACGTTGAGCCGTTCAGACGTTACAAGCTTAGTGTCCTTTTGGCAATACACCGCCATCTATGTTTTTTGTGTTAACGTATTCGTTACCCCTCTCCTATATGGTGTCAGTCACGACTAAAGGTTCGGAACCATGCTAAGTTACGCGTTGGTCGGTAATATAGATCCAATGCTTACCGACCGTGACGTCATACTGTCTGGCCCAGCTGTCGCATACTCTGCTTCAGCCAATGAATTATGTTTCTTCTATTCGGGATTTGGGTGTTATTTTCGATGAGAAGCTTACTTTCTGTGACCACATAAACTCTATTTCTTACTAGGAATTACAAATATTTCTCCATTAATTCAACAAGATTAATGTATTGTTGCTTAGTTAGAACTATTTTGGAATACTGTTCAGTTATTTGGTCACCCTATTTTCAGAACAATATTGATACCATAGAAAGAGTCCAGCATTAATGGTAATGAACGATTTTATCGTGAGTGAAGACCTTGACCTATATAATATGAAAAAGGGTACTATGTTACATAAACTGTGATACCCTTATTTATTGTTTTAAAGTGTATTTATTTTATGTATTGTATAAATTGTATATTCTTATTTCTTTGTATTGACCAACTTTGTATTTATAATTGGCATCATTGCTGTAAATGTGGAGTATAAATAAATAAATTTCGTTAATTTTGATTCCAACATATTTGTATAAAATAAAATAAATTAAATAAAACATTTAATGTACGAAAATGTTTCATTTTAAATACGAATTAGTCAATCCTTAAAAATACCCCAAAGATACGCCGCTGACTACTTCCTCTGGTGGCAGTTTGGCTTCACTTTTAGCGATACGGTTACGCGTCCTCTCTCTTTCCTTGTCTAAGGTATGAAAATTTATTGGCCACATTCAAGACCATATTTTATTAACCATTTGAGGACCTAACCGCAGGACTTAACTGAACTTAATCAGGAGGCTACATCCACATGTTACTGCACACGACGAACTCACACTTAAGATACTGAGCTAGGCAAGGCTTAGACGATAAGCTCCCATAGTTGAATGAGGTATTATTTTTATAATAGTACTTCAATTCTCTTTGGTAGTCTTATCGTTACACACTGGCGCCCAATCGTTACTTCACTTCTTCGAAGAATTGAGCTCTGAATTTTTGGTTTGGTGACAAATATACAAGCTTTATTAAATACTTTTTTTTATTTATTTTTATGTGTCCATATTTTCAGTTAATTTTAATATCTCATATATATATATATATATATATATATATATATATATATATATATATATATATATATATATGAAATGTTCTCCTATTTGTTACTACTAGATAAATGCAATAATAACACAAACAATAATTTATCAATTGACATTTAAAAGAATTTTGTCAGAATAATGTCATGTATGTATTTAGAATAATTAAGTGTTTGTGGATGTACGGGCTAGAATCTCAAATGCGAAGAAGGCACCAAAGTACCAAAACAAGGCGCCTTAATATTGAACTCCTCAAAAACCCGCAAACGGTAGAAAGGTTTCAAAACTATATCGAAACTAAATACATAACTAAAGAAAATCTAACAATTAGTGAACAATGGGAAATGTGTAAAAATTACATTAAAGACGCAGCAAATAACATTCTAGGGCCGCAAAGACCACCACCACGCGATGAGTGGTTCGATGCTGAGTGCGAGGACATTACAAGAAGAAAGAACAATGCATATAAACTGATGCAGCAAAGAAGAACCCGAGAAAAAGAACAAAAATATAAAGATCTCAGAAGAGAAGAGAAGTACATCCATCGGAGAAAAAAGCGAACTTATGAAAATAGAATATTGGAAGAACTTGAGGCATTAAAAAAGGAAAATCAAACAAGAAAATTCTATAAAAATCTAAATAAAGCAAGAAAAGAATTTAAACCAAGGATCGGACTATGTAAGGATAAGGAGGGGCATATACTCAATACAAAAGAAGAAGTACTGAAAAGGTGGGTGAAACACTATAAAGAACTGCTTACTATCGAAGTAGAAGATCCAAATCAACCACCCCCAGGAGCAAACAACAATACACCATTGGAGCCCTCATCAATTCAGGAAGTACGTAATGCAATAAAACACCTAAAAAATAATAAATCTCTAGGAAGTGATGGTATACCCGCGGAACTTATTAAATGTGGAGGTGCTACTCTGACTAATCATATATATAAAATCATACTGAGAGCCTGGAATGAGGAACAAATCCCAGAAGAGTGGTGTATTGGGATCGTTTGCCCGCTACACAAAAAGGGCGATGAATTAGAATGTAGAAACTATAGGGGAATAACCCTCCTTAATACAGCATACAAAATATTTTCGAGTATTTTATATGGTCGCCTGAGTGAATATTCAGAGGAGCTTCTTGGCGAATATCAAACTGGTTTTAGGCCTGGACGATCAACAACAGACCAGATCTTTGTGCTAAGGGAAATACTGGAAAAAACCAATGAATTCAATATCGACACATACCATCTCTTCGTAAATTTTCAATCGGCCTATGATAGTGTCCTAAGAAATAAATTGTATGAAGCCATGGATGAATTCCACATCTCCGATAAACTGATAAGATTGGTTAAGGCTACAATGCGTAAAGTTGTCTGCAAAGTCGAAATACAGGGCGAACAATCACAGGCATTTGAAACGCGTGTTGGGTTGCTACAGGGAGATGCGCTGGCGTGTCTCCTTTTCAACATAGCTTTGGAAAAGGCGGTCAGGGATGCCCAAGTAGACAGCAGAGGAAACATTTTTAATAAATCATCCCAAATTTTGGCATATGCAGATGATGTTGATCTAGTTGCCCGCACAACACGCAAGCTAGAAGAAATGTATACCACCTTGTCAAACGCCTCAAAAAATATGGGCCTGCAAGTAAATGAAAATAAAACTAAGATAATGGCATCAACACCCAACAATAGAGCCAGAAACATCGGCCACCAATTCACGGTTGATAATTCTACCTTTGAAGTGGTGGACAAATTCACATACTTAGGCTCCCTGATCACCAAGGAGAACGTCATGACGGAAGAAATCAAGCGAAGAATAATCCTAGCAAACAAATGCTATTTTGGACTGAGTAGACATATGAGAAGCAGAAACTTAAACCAAAAAACAAAAATAACCATATACAAAACCCTTATACAACCAGTGTTGACATATGGGTCGGAGACATGGACCATTTCCAAGGCAGATGAAAATCTCCTGCTTATATTTAAACGAAGGATCCTGAGAAGAATATTTGGTGGCATCTGTGAAAATGGTGTTTGGAGAAGGAGGTACAACTACGAGATATATCACAGATATAAACATATATTTGGTTGTAAAGACGTAGTATCCTTTATAAAAATAGGAAGACTAAGATGGACAGGACATCTGGCAAGATCACAGCAGAACAACCCTCCGAGAAGAATCCTTATGTCACAACCTGTGGGAAGTAGAAGTAGGGGTAGACCAAAACTCAGATGGAGGGATGGTGTAGATGAGGATGGTATACAAATACTCGCAGCAAACTGGCAACAGTTGGCAATGGATAGAACTTACTGGCGTAATAGACTTGGGAAGGTCGAGGCTCTTTTATAGGGCTGTAGCACCAATGATGATGATGATGGATGTACAGTAATTTTTAAGTTTTATACATAAAAATAGGTTTTGTATATTGAAAAAAGATGAGAGACTGTGATAAATTTTATCAACATTACAATACATATATATATATATATATATATATATATATATATATATATATATATATATATATATATATATATATATATATATATTAAACACGTAATATTAAACAAGTAATTAAACACTAAGTTTACATTCGGTTTCATTTTTGAAACTAATAATTTATTCATTCATTCATATATGAATAAAAAATCAGTTATGAAGATTATATTTTAGTAAATGTCATAAATTTATAGATAAAGTTTATTTTAATTTTAACTAATGTCATCTGTTTATTTTTAATCAATATAAGACCATATTGTAATAATTTCACCAATATTTATTCATTGTGAAAATTATGTTTTACTAGTAGTTGTTATTTTAAAACAAGATTAAATAGTTCCCATACAGCGTAAAAACTTTAACATAGACTATTCATTAAAAGTTGCTGTTAAATATTTCAAAAATAAATCAGGAATGTTTTTTGTTGTTATTAAAAGATTATGGATGAAATGGAGGTTTGGAAGTTTCGGCGAAATGGAAAATTTCAAAATTTAGTAAAAAGTTTCATTGAATACTTTTTTGAGCAGGACAATTGTTCAATGAAATAATTTGTAAAATTGTCTGAAAAGTTTGATGAAAAATCCTGAGAAAATTAAATTTTTGTTTGAAAAATTTTGAAATTTTTTAAAAATGTTTCGATAAATTTTTTGACAGAAAAACAGTATAATAAAAAGTTATGTGACAGTTTTTCGTTGTGTTGGAAGAAACCTATTTTTAATAGGTTATAGTTTATAGGTTAAAGTTATAAAATTTGATTTATATGTAATAAAAAAAATAAATACTTTGAGTATTGTAAATATCCTACCTTTTTAAGTTTTAAAATAATAATTTAATATATTAAAAATAAACATTTTATTGTGAAAAAAACAAAAAAAAGGCAGTTTGCAAATCAATGGCATCGGCATTTGATTAGGCGTAGATCATATAAGTTAAATAAATAGCTCCGTTCGTACTCCTTTCCCACTTCCCCCTAACTACATCTTTCATGATAGTAGACTTATGCAGTCACCGTGTTAAGGAGTGTTTTGTAGTATAAACCATAACCAACTCTCCCATTTGAACTGTCCTATATGCGTCTAATAAAACTTAATAAAAAAAACTAGTTAATGCTGAAAAAATGGTTTCGTCAACAGATCTTTATTTGTAATAAATGTTCAACAAATATTGACTACTGTGTGAAGTACAAGACTAGAATCTCTAATCTGTAGGTAAAAGGTAAATTGAAAAGAAGTATGAATCCTAAAAGTCTAATTAATTATATAAATACCCTAAAAATTCTAATAAAACGTTTGCATTGACGATTTTATCGCTTCTCTAAATAGATCATGCTCTAATAATACAGTATACTCCCTTTATAAAGAACACGGTTATTACGAGATTTCGCTTATAACGAGGTACATTAGATGTCCCGTGAAATTTCTTTTGAACTATAACCCTTTATAGCGAGGTAAATTTGCTTATAACGAGAGAAAATAAGATTGCAAAACGTGTTTTTTACGTTTTGGCCCGGCCGTAGCTATAAATAAATACCCTTTTTAACTGCGGGTCGCCCGCAATAAACTTCTTACAATTTATGATTCTTAGTCGGAAATGTAAAATTTATGATTCACAAGTGTCATTGTATTGGGTTGACCATTCACACCTAATACTATGGGTCCTAATAGACAAGATGTGGAAAGTGTTTTAAAGGTTGTCAGAAACTTTATCCAAGGACAAAACGCAAATGAAGAAGCATAAAACTGTTTCACATCTTTAGAAAATATGATAGATAGAATACTGGACAATTTAAAGCAGTCAAAAATGACAAAATAACTTTATACGCTTTATACATATTTACAGAATACAGATTTTTTGTTTTAACATATATCATTGACAGTAAAAATAAACAACTTTTTTTTGTTTTAATGCATTTCATTGACAATAAAAGTAAACAACTTTGTTTTAAAAACGCCATTCAAACAATATTTATTAGCATATTATATTGCTCCGAATGGCTTCACTATAGAAAGTTAATGTTTTAGAAAACTACATATTCATATGTATGCACAATATTATTGTTGTTGGATTTAACGAGATCCGCTTATAACGAGGTAATTAGTCCGCTATTTCAGTTCTCGTTATAGAGGGAGTCTACTGTATTTTAAATAGTTGCTAATGTACAGTATTACTGGTTGCCTAATGGTAAGGTTGGAATAAAAACATCTGTGGTTTTGAGTTTATATGTCTTGAACTTGACATCGATGGTGAAATATCAAAAAATGATAAATGATAACTAAACATGGATGTTTTAACATCATCGATCGGTAAAAAAGTAACGTGTGGTAAGAGTGGTATACTCCATTCGCTTAGCTCGGGCATATTTTGACAGATTCATTGTCGGAAACCTACAACACAACAATTCCTACTTCTCAGTATTAATAGCTCAAGTATACTACTATTGCAGACTTCTTTCTTTGAAAAAAGAAGAATCATTCTAAATAGTGGAAATTTACTAAACTCATAACATTTTGGGTAGTATATATTTAAAAGATATATTTTAGTTGTTATAATTTAACATAACTATTTATTATATATGGTGCAAATAAATAAATATTGATTGTCGGTAATTTGTAAAGCTCTATTTTATATACTATTTAGTTTGTTTACTATTAATATTGGCTATAAGTACGTGTGCTCGGTTGTATAGTAATTTCCAGCCACTTCGAGTCCGTCAAAAAGTAACTAACTTCGCAAAAAAATAATTACTAAATTCACTAGACAGTTCGGACTGGAGATAGCGAACCGAGGGACGATTTTCACATTTGGTCCCATTGAAGATAGCTATAATTGAGCTGTCAATTAAAGTTCATAGAACGAAATGTTGGCGCTTGACTGTGTTGCCATGTTTTTTAATAAATCGGGAAATAGCATGTGATTAATAATTAATAAAAATCCAATAGAACGTTAACAAACTAACAGTAAAAAAGAAATTCTTTCAAAAAATAATAAGAATAGTATTCAGGTACTTTCCACAGACATCTGGTGACCTTCTGTAACAATCTGGCAACTGGTGGTTTGAGGATCGGCAAATCTATTAGCTTATTATCAAAGGCAAATGCCAAAAAAATGTTGTAATAATTAACTGCAATTAATATGAGAAGAAACGAGTATTTATTCGTTCGTGTTGTATATAAAAAAATAAAAAAAATTGCATAATTCATATAATAATATAATAAAAATGTATTTTTGAAAGCTTCTCTATTTGTAATTGAAGCCTACAACATATACATTATAAAGACATGACCACACAGTCAAACGTCAAAAATTTGTTTTGTGAATTTAATTCACAGTTCCTTTGTAGCTATCTTCAATGGGACCAAATGTGAAAATCGTCCCGAACCGAGTATATAACATCACTAATATAATATAATATAAAATAATAGTTGACTTGTTGACATTATAACCAGAGAACTACGAACTTATCTTATAACATCACTATAATAGGTGACTTGTTGTCCAACGATCAACAACCAACGGGTGGGAAGGTGTATTCTGTGTTTTAATTGGTTTTACCCATGGTACAATGAATACACATGGTACAATTATTCATTGTACCATGGGTTTTACCCCTCTCTTTTTTTAATTGTCATTTGTCATTGTCTATTGTTGATGTCATTGTAGGGGAGTAGGGGCTATACATGGTAGATCAGAACCAAGGTTAGTAGATGTTAAGTAGGTTGTCTCGTAACTATGTGGGCGAAGCGAGGGGAAGGCATAATGCTTACGTCACTCATACGACAAAGTCAAATTTGACAGATGGACAGTTGTCTGCACGTCTGAGTTTAAGTTCACGTTTGTTGTTGTCTCTATAGTATAGTCTCTATAGTTCGTTTATTTGTTTAGTTATTGTTTAGTTTTTATTTTTAAGTATAGGTATAAGGACAATATTATTTATAGAGACTTATTATTTAGTTATTTGTGTACATAAACACTTGTGAAGTGTGTTTTCGTAGCCGTGATATCAAGGTTTGTCTAACGATTATATGTAGTTTTGTACGTTATAATAATGATATATTTTTTAGATGAGATAAGTATATAAAGCCTGAAGATTTGTGCTTGAAGGACTAATCATTTTTTGTATTTTACTCTAATATTATTTATATTACCTATTTGTTTTTTTTTCCTACCACTAGATATGATAAGAATGCTGCAAATTCCAGGAAAAACATAATAAGTAAGTTCCTACATACTTAGTATTTTTGCTTTTGAACTTTTTCTACCGTTTTTTTGGGTTTTTGTGCGAAATAAACTGTTATCTCCATTTAAAACACACAATACAGTAAAACCTCGATATAACGGACCTCTATTTAACGGACTTCGGATATAACGGACAAAAAATCCGGTCAAATGTAAAAAAAATAAAAACATACTGTTAATATTACACATGCGTCTCATATATGTAATCAATAGTAATCAATATGGCATAAAAAAACAAACTTTCGGACATAAAAAACAAAAATAAAATAAATAAATTTGCATTCACGTGTGATGTAGAACAGAATAGCAATCTTGGAGAACGAATGAAATTGGCTCGTAAAACTTCACTGGAAGCAGCAATCTTAAAATGGTATGGTCAACAACGTTCTGTGGGATCCTGGTCCGAGTAGTCGAATTGATATTTGCTGCAATTAAATTAGCAAATCATATGGACATACCAGAGCAAGTAATGGATGGCTCTGGCGCTTTCGTAAAAGGCACGAAATCATGAATAAAGGAATTTACGGCGACGCTTCAACTGCACCTAAAGAACAAACAGAACCTTTTAGGCAAAAATTAGTAGCACATATAGCAAGTAAGTAACGAAATGCTATTAAAATCTTAGATTTACAATGTTGACGAAACTGGTTTGTTATGGCGTACTTTGCCTGAAAGCGCACAAGCCTCCAAATATAAAAAATCGGATTCTGGAAGAAAAATCAGCAAAGACAGGATCTTGGCACTGCTTTGTGCTAACGCTGATGGATCGCATAGCTTGATACCTGTAGTGGTTGGCAAATCTCGTAAACTTAGGGTTTTAAAAGACGTAATGCATCATATGCCCCTTTCATATTATAGCTCTAAGAAGGCATGGTTCACCTCAGATATTTTCAATAATTGGTTTTTCATAGAAAATTATACCTTCAGTGAGAAAATTTCAAGAGGAGAAATTGGGAATACCGTCAGAAGAGGTGAAATGTTTATTGCTTTTAGACAACGCTCCTGCTCACCCCCTGAAAATATTCTACGTTCAGAAGATGGAAACTTCAGGTGTATGTTTTTGCCAAAAACTACAACATCGCTTATTTCACCCATGGATCAGGGAATAATTTTGCAGCCAAACGAATATATCGCAGAAAGTTTTTAGACGAAGTAATGGTTGTATTGTACGATGGAGATAATGCAGAAGATACAAGAGCGCAACATACTTTGCAAAATTTAAGGTTTTACAATTTAAAATCAACAATTTTTAATTTTGCTGCAGCATGGGAGGAGGTGAAAGAGCAAACATTAAAAAATGGTTGGAAGGATTTGTTTAATGGCCAAGATGCAGACATAGATTTATAAGGGTTGAAAGTTACTAATTTCTGTAGGACAATACGTGATAATGCCGGAGAACATGTAGCTGAGGAAGATATTTTACAATCGCTAGAAGTAGATGAAGGTGACCCTAGGTATAACATCATGACTGAAAGTGAAATAGCTGATGAAGTTATGAACCTTAAAAATGAGGACAGAAGTAAAGATAGCAAACAAGACGACAAAACAAGACTGTTAAAAATTAAGTTATCAGAGGTAAGATCGCATCTCGACGATCTAACAACATTTATTGATTATTAAATTAAACTGTATTTAGGGAGTTGATAGAAAAACAACAAACATGGAAAGAGCAAACGAAACTTGTTCAAAACGGGATTACCGATAGCAAGCGCGTCGATATCCACAGCAACGTCACTTCACGACGAATGTCCGAAGACAATTACTTAAATAGAATTTTGTTTGTATTTTGTATTTTTTATATATATCTAATTACGGTGTACATATATATTTTAAAAACAAAGTATTTTGATTTATTTTAACCATATTTTTATATAACGGACTTTTGGCTTTAACGGACACCCCCTCCCCCCAAGTAGTCCGTTATATCGAGGTTTTACTGTATTATCAATATAATCAATTCTATTTTTTGTCATCAGACTATTAATTAAAAAAAAATGATATAATTACTAATATAAGAACCACTTAACATCCCTATACCCAAGAAAATCCCTAAATATATTGCAAAACCTAAGTTTTTGAACCTTTTATTAGCATTGAAGTTTATGGCAATTTTAAAAGTGTCGTATGGGTGACGTACGCTTTTAAAAAGCGAGCAGTTGATTGGTCTATAGTTACGAGACAACCTACTTAACATCTACTAACCTTGGATCAGTACAATCACAGAATACTAATCACGTACCATGACCATGCGTACAATGAATACACATGTGTATTATATCATGGTACAATGAATACACAAGGTATGATATTGCGAATGACATTTGACAGCTGGCCCAGGAGTGTGACGTAGTTAAGATCGCCTGAACCACCTCGAACCTATTATTACAGCTTAATGTACACATTAATTTTGAAATTATGGTTAAAAAGTGATCTAATTTTTTTTTTTAATGTTTTGTTTTGGTTATAATTAAATAAAAAATATATTTTCAGTAGCGTAAAATCTTTACTTCTCCTAGAGATTCAGGCAAAATATTTATTTTTGTTTTCATACATATACTAATAATATAAGTACTCTTTTTGTATGTAAATCCCTTGAAATTTAAAAATTTTCTGCAGAGGAAATACTGTGAATAGGTAAATAGTAGTAGATTTGCTTATTCTGATTCACTGTCACTCACTTCCAAGCAGTTTTACTGAAATAAAAACAAAATAGAGTACAATAGAGAAAAATCTGTTTTACAATTCAATATGGTATTTTAGATGAGTTATAATGAAATTTAGTAAAATAAAAAATATACACATTACTATAACCTACCGATTATTATATGCAAAATTTACTTATCAAACAATATAATAATATGAAAATAAGACACAAATTAGTTCAAACGCAAAACACAATAAATATCGACTTCAGACGACTTTACACCGGCAAGACAGAAAGCTTGTATAAAAACAAAAGTTCAACAATAATATCGGTTATCAATGGTGACTATTGCAAATTGCAAGTTATGAGATAATAAATATATTTTAAAGTATCTCAATACTGACTGAGTCATCTATTTTATAATAGAAAAATAATTTAGATATATGCTTATATATGTGTCTTTATACAAATGGTGTTTAGTTACTATTTATTTATACTGTATAGTATTTTTTTGTAAAACTGAAAGTTTTTATTTGCCTTTGTATATCTGGTTTTGTACCTTTTTCAAAGTACGCTGTGCAATTGCTTGTTGCAATAGTGACAATGAAGATAAAATCTTTAGGTTTCATACATTTCCTAAAGATAGCGTGACCAGAAAACTGTGGATTATATCTTGTTGTAGATAGGATAATTTTAATTGTAATACTGCAAGAATTTGTTATACACATTTTAAAACTGAAGATTACCAAAGAAATCTACAACAGGAACTTTTAAATTACGTTTCTAAAAAGGGTCTAAAACTCAAACCTGAGGAAGTACCTAGTCTTTATTTGCCTAAATCAACATCGGCTACACTTTTAACCAACCAAAAGAAACGCGTACAAGGAGGCGAACACAGAGAGTCCAAAAAGTATGTTGAGCAGCTTCTTACTACTTCTAGGTCAACGACGTAAGTCTAAATCTTTATTTTTATTAATTATTAGTCATGAAACCTTAATGGTTTTTTCATATCGATTTGTTAAGTAAGAAATTAGCCTCAGCCTGCTATGCAATTTGCAATAAGAACTGTTTCGCAGGAAATCAATTTAGCATCTTCCAAAATAACATATTTTTCTTTGTTAAATCATGTTATCATTATTAAAATATACAATGTTATCATTATTATAAACAATACCAAGATAATTTTATGTGTGAATATTACAAAAATGTCATTTTAAATGTTGTGCAATATTGTGTGCCCTCACTACACTCATATTCGATGGCCAGCTAGCTCATTCGATATAAATAAAGTTGACTTTGTCATTATTTATTTTGATTTTGTGTTTAGTTCAGTAGGTATATATACGTACAAATTTTGTGTACCTCCATTACCACTTTTCTGTATCTTTTTAAACATCTGAAATATCGAACTCTGGAGTATAAGTTAATTAACCTGTACCTACGTGTAATAAAAGATAATTAAAACTTGTCTTATAAAGGATATCTATGTTTTGTAAAGGATAAATATTATAATAACATAATTTTATCATCTTGTTATAATTACTATAATTAAATTAGCCAAATTATATAAAAAAACTTAAAATTAAAAGTCTTTCCTATACAACTACATTCAAATGTTGCGGGAATAAGCGATCTTGACTACGTCATGCGCGAAAGCGAACCGATTTTGGAACATTATGTATCATACCTTGTGTATTCATTGTACCATGATATTATATTATTCATATATTAATATATTCATTCATTCATTGTACCAAGGGGGCTATATACTTTGGTTGATGTTGATATTGAAATCTTGATGAGTATTGAGGGATGAGATGAGAGCTGAGTTATTTTAGTTATGGAATCTAACATTGAAATTAAGGAAGAGATTGTTGAAAGTGGTCAAAGAGACATGAATCAGCTATCTACATCAACTGATCGTGGGGACTTAAAGAGTGGACCAGAAGAAAACTCAGGTAAAACAGATAGTAATTACAAAGAATATAAAGCGTCTATATTCTTTGGTAATTAGTTCTAAAAAATGGGATGTAATTCGTATTTTTTATTAGCTAGGGCTGTAAAAACTGAAATTAAGGAAGAGTTTGTTGAAGGTAATCCAAGATATGTAGAGAGTCAGGTATCCATCTCCCTTGATCTGAGGGACTTGAAGAATGAACCAGATGCCGATAACTCAGGTAACATAAGTAATAATAATTACTACTAAAAACTTTGATGAAATTAAATTTTTTTAGATAGTACTGTAAAAGCTGAAATTAATGAAGAGTTTTTTGAAGATGATCCAAGATATATAGACAGTCAGCTATCCACCTCTCTTGATCTTGGAGACTTAAAGAATGAGGATACCTTAGGTGAGATAAATAATAAAAAAATGCAGAGCAACTTAAATGTTTATATCATTGAGGTATTTCATATATCAAAACCTGATTTTTTCTTTATGTTTCTTAGTATGATGTTTTCTTCAATTGACTGGTAACTTGAGGCTATCTTCACTGGGCCTAAATGTGAAAAATGTCCCTTTCTTTTATGAAACTCTAAGTTGTTGGTTACTTGTACAGAAATATGCATTAGGAATCTGGAATATTCAAATGTAACTTAATTAATTCTGCTTCTGATAGAAATTAATGTTAAGTGTTGTCATAGTCATGATACTATAACAAAGTAATATATCGGATACCTAGAAAGTCTCACAAATCGTCCCGGTACAGAAATGCATGCGCAACAAATATTTGTAATTTTAAATCTACCTATTCAGTCTGTGTCTGTGTTTTGACCATTTATTAGGCTATCAAATACCCTCCATACAGTATGTATTCATAGTTGTAATGCACTGGATCATAGCAGATTTTTATTTAGGTATATTTAAATTTACAACTTACCCTATGTGTCATCTTTATTAAGTATTGGTTTATAAAATGTCTATATTTGAACTTTACTTGGATTGAAATTTTGCGAGGAATTTGAAAATATCAATGACATTTTTTAAAAACTATTATTTCTTTAGTAAAGCTCAAATTTTCAATGACACTTTAATGTTTTCTAAGATTTAACCAATATGCAATATTATTCACTTTTCTGACAATTAAGCTAACATTATCCAAAATAACATCAAATGGTATTTTTGATGCGATTTTGACTGTTAAATCATTTCTTTCCTCTTCACTTAGAAATAAATGTCCTATATTATTGGTATGACCTATATGATTTTCTAGAAATTCGCACTCATAGTTTCCGTTCTTGTTAATGCTCACTGTCAGTGATGCAGGAAAAAATGCATTTATTTTATTACTGCCCTTGGTTTTCAGTGTCCGAGTTCGATCCTTTATAGGCACATACTCCCCTGGCCTATTATACTCAAACTTCAAAATATTTGTTGTTGACATTTTTTTCACAAAACGAGACTTGGTCTTTTTCTCAATTATTTTTAAGTACTCTTTGAACTCCTCAATTCCAGCAAAATTGGTATTACTTCGGATAATTTTAATATCATGATTTGCTTCAAAGTGTCTTATTAATTTTTTTTCTAAATGAACTCAGATACTCACAAAGTGGACATTTCTGAAATAAAATGAAATATATTTATACCTACAAAGTACATTTGAAAGATTTCTAAACATACCTTTGAGCCATTATCATCTATCGATTCTTGGGCTTCATATGTTTTTAAATGGGAAATGAAATGGTGTTTATATGAGAAATGTTTTTCACTGGTGATAATTTCTAAGTATCCGCTTGTTAATATATAAGATGCTCTTGTAGACACATATTTGCCAAGGTTTGTATCATGTTACTTGAGACTTTATTTTGAATTTTCTTATATACATTCTGTGATATATTTATTCAATGGGTAAAATAATATTCAACAACTTGTTTGTGTTATGTCTTTTCAGAAGAAAAGAATAATATAAGATTAAAAAAAACCTAGAAAGAAACTAGATAAGATTAAGTTTAAGAGATTTAATTTAAAATTATCAAATGCATGGTACACAAAATGGTTTCAGATTAATTTTAATAAATTATGCATCAGTTTCCTGATCCCATATAAGATAACTGTCTATATTTTTTTTAATTTACATCAGTTTCATTTTGTCCAACTAAAGAATTGAAACCTGATACATCAGTTTTTTTATAACATTAAATAAAATTTTTAAAATTCCTTTCAATGCCTAAGGTAGAATTTTTTAAAATTTATTTATTATCCCCAAATCTATTAAAGAAGTTATTAGCTGGTTTTTCCAATGTTCCTCCACATTTTTCTATCTGCTGCCATTCTAGCACATTCTGACAATGAAACACCAATAGTAGCAACAATATGGTCCATGTATTGTGTGGGAGATCTTTTTGCCTAAGTACCTTTCCGTGGATGGTAAAATTTTCATGACCATTTCTTTGAAGCACATGTCCAAAATAGCTTATCATTTATTCTAATATTTGTGTTTTTAGTCTTTTCTTTATGTTTAGCTGATTCACTATAGATTCATTTGTTCGTAGGGCTGACCATGGTATTCTCGGCATTTCTCTCCAGTAGTACATATCAAATACATCTATAATCTTTTTAGCTTTCAATGGCACTTTATTTCTTCAGCACAGCCCTCACTGTTAGTTAGAGCTCAGCTACACAAATTTATCTACAACAGCGATATTGTTTATCATAGTTAGATCATTTTGATTGTTTTATTCTTGTTTTATCTCTGTTTATTTTAAGACCCATCGTAAAGCTTGCTTCTTTAATCCTTGGCTGATACATTTCTTCCCAATTTGATGTTTTATTTTTATTTGATTTTTTGTGTGACAAATACCTAAATTTTTTAATACCATACTTTCAAAAACGACACAATATCCAATGTTGCATCAGAAAATAAATCTGACGAGTTAACAGTTGTAGAGGAGAATCAAAATGAAGAAGAATCGAGCAGGGAACAGGAGTCAAGTACTCAATTAGAGACTGGAGAGAGATCCCAGCTTTCACAACCTGAAACCTGTGCTAAAACATTTAAAAGTCCATCAGCACACAAATCGAGAAGAGCGAAAGTATCTCATTCTGAAACCATTGAATCACCATCAACCGCTTTGATGAAATACATTATAAGCAAAAATGAGCAACCCACTAGCACTAATGCAATAGACGCTTTTCTGAATGGTATTAGCTAAACCATCAAAACGTTTCCTCCAATGTACCAATACATGGCAAAGACTAAAATATTTAATATTGTATCAGAGATAAAACTACAACTTTTAACTTCAGTAAGGCCTCACCAACAGTCAAGTGCATACGATTGGTATCAGCAACCAGGAACAAGTACCCAAAATCATAATTACATTGACAGTGTTGTGAGTCCTCCTTTGCTTCAGCAAGAGTTTCCAGGCATTACTTCTCATTACCAGCAACTTTCATCAGCCACTACAGACTCGAGTCTGTGGTCATGTACAAGTTCGCACACTGAGAATATTGAGTAATGATATACCTACACTTTTTTTATATAAAATTTAATTAAAAATATATAGAATATATTATGTGATACTTTTGTACTTATTTTACTTAATTTATTTTTTATAAATAAACTTACCTCAAACCAAGTGCCAATTTCTCAACTCCAGTTATTGCTTGTCTAAATGTAATTTTTCTTTTTATTAATAAATGTTCAACTTTTGACAACAAATCATTGAACTGATATTTCGACATCCTAAAATATTGATGAAATTTTACTTCATCATCTAATAATTCTTTGTGTGTGAAAAATTCCCCTTCAGTTTTCCTTTCCATTAAACTTTTATGTAACCATATTTTTCTTTTTCCTGTCTTCCTAGCTTTCATTTTAGATACCCCCTTCCCTTCATCCTCTTTTTCCAGGAAAACAGTAATAACTGCTAAATCGGTGGTTGTGTGTGCTTGGGATATTGATTGCGAAACCTATGGTTTCATTCGCCTAATCATGGAATCGGTGGTTAGTTGCTGTATAGTGCGAACACGACATAAAATTGACGGACATCTGATGGCCGGTTGCCTGCCGCCGTCTAGGTAGATATTGAGAGTCAAGCTATACTGATGTGGTAAGAGCCCCTACCCCGGGTATTTGACTATTGATCAAACTGTCTCCTGCTTTTGTTTTTTACCGTCTGATCCAAAAGATCTCCGTTATCACTGAAGCTGACTTATTGTGTTTACTGTCCATTGTTGTTTCCCACCGCCTCACAATCGCATGGTACATGTTTTACAGAAATATATTGCACATACTAGTCAATTCGGTTATTGCTTTTTATATGTCATAAATAATATCGCAAAAAGCCGAGGATTGCTGAAATATTTTAAAATAAAATTTTGAGGTTATAATGAAAAATATTTGTAGCACTTGTTCCCAAGATCTCGGTACTGATGGAAAACAAATAATAGCATGCAACAATTGCCGTTAGAGGATACACGTTGCAGAAAAATGCTCTGAATTGCTCACTTGTCTACTTATGTACTTTTGCGCTTCCTGTCATGATGCATTTAAGAGTGTTCCTATGTTTGAGCGAAGATTTGCCAAGCCTGAAGAAGAAATCATCAGTCTCAAAGAAAAGATTACATTAATGGAAAATAGCAATTGACAGACAACAGCCAATTTAGTTTTTTATGAAGTACAATAACATATAGACAGAGCTCAAAACCTTATGATTTATAAAATTTCTGAATATAGTTATAATGTATTAGCTGATTACATTAGCTATGGCAAATCTCAGGTGTGTGAGGTCTTTCGTTTACTTGTCTTACAACAGGAGGAATTCACCATATCACATGTTATCTGAGTTGGCAAAGTGTTCAGTTACAATCAAGCTAGACCAGTCAAAGTTATATGTAATGCACACAGTGATATTGGCTCTTAAGACTAGTAATAAACTTTGAAATACTGTTTATAGACTCTCTAAGGATCAAACTAAGATGGAGCAAGACACAAGAAGGCTAAAAAGGAACTATATGAAAGAAAATCTGTTGGCGATGAAAATATATGCTCTAGAAGTTAAAACAAAAAAACTAGTATCCTTCCCATTAACAGTTTCTTATCAAAATGTTGGAGGCATTCGTACAAAGAATATCTGATATCCTGAAAAGTATTTCCTGCTGCTTGTACAATATACTTAATTATTTTAGTGAAGAGTAACTTAACTGATAACATAACTGAGTCCGAAATTAAATGTGATGGTTTTAGTATCTACAGATGTGATAGATCCAAGAGAACCAGTGCAAAGTTGTGTGGGGTATACTAGTGTTTGTTAACAACGAGCTAAAATCACAAACCATTAGTATTCTTGAAGATCGGGTTGAACAAATATGTATCGTTAAGTCAACATAATGAAGTCAAGTTTGTGGTCGGTGGTGTCTACATACCTCCACAATCACCTCACGAAGTACACAACTGGCATTGTCAAATTGTGGAAAATGTTGTTTTGCAATACTCAGCACAGGATATCTATGTTTTTGGTGATTACAATCTACCCAATGATCCAGCTGTGAATATTGCTCAAGTCTTTGGTTTTTTAAAATCGTAAACAATAATATTCCCAATAATTGTAATGTATTTTGGATTTAGTTTTTTTTAATGTTAGGGAGCTAAATATCTTAAAAGCAAGCGATTCCCTTGTAGATCTTAGCATCCATCATGTGGGTTATGAATGTTGCTTAAACCTCAATGTAAAAGAAACAAATAGAAATAAGTTGGTTTATGATGAGTTCTTCCAAACGGTGTATTCACCAAATAACAACAACCTTTACGTGCCTATCCATTAATTAAATAGCAACTTTAGTACAAATATTTTTCCTTCTAAGATTACCATGACCGATATTTTTAATGGCATAAATGAGATGCCCAATAAGCTAGCTGCTGGCCCAGATGGAGTGCCTAATTTTTTATTAAATAAGTGTGTCTGTACCCTTGTAATGCCGTTTGTTATATTTTTTAATAGATCTTCGGAAACCTCTTGTTTTCTTCTTCATGGAAAGAAAGTTATGTTGTTCTTATATTTAAAAATGGCCAGAAAGACAACATTGAAAATTATTGTAGCATTTGGATGCAATCTGCAGTCCCTAAGCTCTTCAACTTTCTTATAGCAAAGCAATTTTCTTGGTTATGTAAATGCCTAATATCTCAATCACAACTTGGTGTTTATAGCAAAAAATCCACTGCAACAAATTTGGTTTGCTATCAGTCTGATATATTATTTCAAATGGAAGACTGTAAACAGGTAGATGCAATATACACAAATTTTTCCAAATCATTTGATCGTGTAGATCACCAAATACTTTTGAACAAATTAATTAATGTCGGCTTTCATGTTAGATTTGTTGAATGGATTAAAAACTCTACATCTGGTAAAACTCAAAGAGTCAAGATAGGTTGTCATCTGTCTGACAGTATCTCAGTAACATCTGGAGTTCCTCAAGGATACCACATTTCTCCACTTCTTTCTAATATCTTCTTTAAGGACATCACCTTCTGTTTCCTAAATAGCAAATGTCTAATGTTGGCAGATGACTTGAAATTTTGGAAAGTTATAGATAGCTTAAAAGATCAAGCCTTGTTGCAAGCTGATTTAGAAAGACTACAACTCCACTTAAATGTAAAAAAATATTGTTTTCTTTGGTAAAGTCAATAGAATTAAAACAAGCGATTCCATTAATAATTAGCCACTGAATTATGGTTCTTCTATTCGCGATTTGGGTGTACTTTTTGATAAGAACCTTACTTTCTGTGACCACATAAACTCAATTTCAATAAAGGCATCTAAACTTCTTGATTTCGTTACTAGAAATTGCAAGTATTTTTTTATTGATTCAACAAGATTAGTGTATTTTTGCTCAGTTCGAACTATTTTGGAATACTGTTCAGTTATTTGGTCACCCTATTGTCAGAACAATATTGATACCATAGAAAGATTCCAGCATAAATTTTTGAGATATTGTGATTACCATGTTCACACTACTATTGAAAATCATGATTATTTCCGTATCGAACAACAATTATCTGTACCCTCACTCAAGAACCGTCGTGATATGTCAGGAGCTATATTATATATATATATATATATATATATATATATATATATATATATATATATATATACATCCCGCTATCCTTTAGAACTCTTTTCACGTTGCAGTAATTTAGCATCACCAAGAATTGCTATCATTTTCTATTTATAAATTGTGTATGTTCGTTTAGGGCACCTTTGTAGGCTTGGCACTGTTGTCGGTTTTTTAATATTCCGATTTTTTGGTCTTTTGTCGACCCATTTTATTACTTGTAAAATCAATAATGGGGTTAAGTTTCATCGTGAGTAACTGGTTGCAATTTTTTTAATCGAGATTTTGGTTTTACATGTTTTTATAGTAAAACATCTGCACATGAATAATTCGTTTCTTGAACAATGATTTCAATTCATCGACCAATAGTCTAAAATAAGGTTTTATTACGTCGTCCGGAATATTATAAACTGGTTCTTTTTCACAAATATATTGGAAATATGGTTTACATTCTATATTTAGAAAAATCTTTTACTGCAACTCTTGTTCCCATAAGACCGTATGTTATAAATAAATATATTCCTATAAGAATTATCTTGAAAGATGAAA
The DNA here is from genome assembly GCF_040954645.1 of Diabrotica undecimpunctata. Classification (NCBI taxonomy): domain Eukaryota; kingdom Metazoa; phylum Arthropoda; class Insecta; order Coleoptera; family Chrysomelidae; genus Diabrotica; species Diabrotica undecimpunctata. The sequence continues at coordinate 86,351,225 of NC_092811.1, read as the reverse complement.
AAAATACAATAAAAAAGTGCAATATTAAGTGTTATTTAAAAAATAATAAGTCATTCACGGGCGTACAGTTAAAAACAAAAGTTTTCAGTGTTCTATTGCTTGATTATTATTATCTGGTATTCTGAAAATGTTGACATTTTTTCCTGGTCTGATCTCCCTCAACTAACGTCATCTTTCTTAATTGGTGGGTTGTATTGATCAGGTCTCTTTAAGTGTTTTGTTGCTATCCATAGTGAATGATCTTCTTTAGACAATGTACTAATGTAGTGTTCAAATGTGGCATTGCGTACATCATGTAGCGCTCATCTTAATTGTCTGATTATCTACCTCTTGCTCTTTATTTTTCGACTATTAGTTGTATAATATAATTCGGAGTGTTATTTGTCTTTTCTTGATTTGGAATTGTTAATCGTGTAGCTCCATATGAAATAGTAGGAGATGAAAACGGCAGCATATTCATCCATAAAAAAAAGGAAACGCGATAAAGATATCTGAAACAACTGTTTTATGTTATAAGAGATGAAATAGTCCGAAATTACCAAAACAGGTGAACAGGGCACTATAAAGAGGAAGTAAAATTAGCTATGAAACAGTTTGAATGAGAAAAAGAAGTAAGCTTAGACCAAATACCAGCAGGAATTATTCAACTGAAGAAAAAATTTAAATCGATAACAATATTCACTCCATTTACAGAAAAGGCGGTGACCCGCAATTATTTTAAGAACTTCTTTAATAGCCTCCAGTCAACAATTTCCTAACCATGTTTAAAAAACGTACGGAATGCACTGTATATACTAACCCAAGTCGTCAACATACTTGTTGTTGCAGTTATGTATTACGATCAACTTAAAGGTTATGCACGACTCCCCTTGTATAGGTACACAGGCAAGCACATGCGGGAGAAAAAAGATTTGTCATACCGTTACATTATGTCAAATTTTAACGTTGAATATTTTATGGTCCCCTTTGGGTTATAAAACGAATGATCGACTTTTTGCTCGCACAGATCCCTGCTATGTAACTTTACAAAGCGAGTTTGCTGGGTATTAAAGAACCGTCTATGGCATCATATAATTTTACGCTAATATTTCACGTTCTGCGACGCATTCCACGTTTGACACATTGTCTTTTTTAGTTTTCTGTCATTCTATTTGTTAAATCCTATCTCATTCTCGTCACAGCGTCAAGGAGCAGTAAATGTGTATACTGAACGGGAGGCATATGTCTAACAGTGAACGTTGGAGATTTTTCGAGTTTATCATATCTTCTTCTTTGAGTGCCTCTGCTATCGGAGATTGGATATCATAAGGCGATTCTAATTTTATTTACTGCTGTTTTGAATAATTCGTTAGTGGTACAGCCAAACCACTCTCTTAAATTTCTCATCCAGGACATTCTTCTACGGCCTGGATTTCTGCGTCCTTGGATTTTTCCATGCATTATATTTTGGAGGAATGTGTACTTTTGTCCTACCATCAGGTGGCCAAACTATTCAAGTTTTCTCTTTTTTATATTCAGTATAACTTCTGAATCGTTATTTATTCTGCGTATTACCTCTTCATTTGTAATTTTATCCACCCAACTTATTTTTAGTATACGGCGGTAGCACCACATCTCAAAGCTTTCAAGATTTTTAACATTCTTCTGTTTAAGAGTTAATGCCTCAACAACCGTAAAGCAAAGTACTGAATACATACTAAGTAGTTAACTAAAAGTGGACGTATGCAAAGAGATGTATGACGTAATCGTATGGTATTCGCTAATAATCCTGTCACGTAATATGCCACACACTTCTGTGCGTTAATTCGTTTACGCAACTAAGCCTCTTTTGACATAACATATATAGGAGCAAAGATATATACCTATAGTCCTTTTAGTGTTGATGTATTTGATTTGTACGTCGTAGTATTCTATTAGTTAAATGGTACCATTTGATTTACTTTACGTCACGATTGGACTAATAGGATCGAAGATACATAACTAAGGCCCTTTTGCCAAGCTACTCTATTTAATTTTTATATCTCATTGTATTATATTAGTTAAATTCTATCATTTAAGGTACGAAACGTCATGATTGGACTAATAGGACCGCAGATACATAACTAAGGCCCTTTTGACAAGCTGATGTATTTTATTTTTCTATCTTATTGTATTCGATTGGTTAAATCCTATCATTTGAGGTACTGTACGTCACGATTGGGCCACTAAAAACAAAGATACGTAACTAAGGCCCTTTTGACGTGATGCTGTATTTGATTTCTATGTCATTGTATTCTATTGGTTAAGTGCTATCATTTGAGGTATCGTACGTCACGATTGGACTAATAGGACCGAAGATACATAACTAAGGCCATTTTGACATGCTACTCCATTAAATTTTTATACCTCATTGTATTTTATTTGTCAAATCCTTTCATTTGAGGTACTGCACGTCATGATTGGATTAATAGAACTAAAGATACACAACTAAGGCCCTTTTGACATTGTTCTGCATTTGATTTTTCTATCCCATTGTATTATTTATGTTAAATCCTATCATTAGAGGTACTATACGTCACGATTGGACTAATAGGACCGAAGATACGTGACTACGGCCCTTTGGACATGTTGCTGTATTTAATTTTTTTATTTCATTGTTTTTAATTGGTTAAATCCTGTCATTTGAGATACTGTACGTCACGATTGGACTTATAGAAACGAAGATATATAATTAAGGCCTTTTTGACATGCTGCTATATTTGATTTTTCTGTCTTGTATTTTATTGGTTAAATCCTATCATTTGAGGTGCTGTACGTCGCGACTGGACGAATTGGAGTGAACATACAATAGGTAGTTGCAATATATCATAACCCGTTACTTTTAACCAAACATGATGCCAGAATGATTTGTAGATGAAAATATATATATATATATATATATATATATATATATATATATATATATATATATATATATATATATATATATATAGTAAACTCTTAAATATTGGGGAAATCTGCAAGAAATACTCTAATGTGTATCAATTGTTTCGCCGAACGTTTTCGCCAAAGAGAATTAATTTGGCTTCTTCAGGGCTGAAAGAGAATAAATTATAATTAGCTACCATATATTATCTATTAAAACATTGTTGATCTTACCGTAACTTAGAATTGTAGAGTTAGTATATTAAAAAACTTTGCTAGTAACATAGTGGTGTTTTTTGTTACTATGTGCAAAAAAAGTTTTTTTGTAAGGTTTGAAATGTATGGTAGCTTTGAACTTGACACGTAAAGGCTTACCCAAGGTTAATCGAAAAACCCAATGTAACTACATTTAAAAGGAGGTAATTCTTTGAATTGTCGGCAATAACTAAATTTTTGATTTTTAGATAGTTTAAAAGTGAGGTTCTGTTTTAGCCAGAACGCAAGCGCTGACAACTTCACTGTTCTTATGAATCTTTATGTCGTTAAGGTTCATTGGTAAAAAACGAATGAATTTAAATCCCAGTATAGGGAAATATTATTTTGATTTACTTTATTTAATTATATTATATTGTTCATGTATTATTGCATCTTATTGAGATGTATCTAAGAAAAGCAAGGGAATGTTATATATATTTTTTTGTGTGTTAATGAAAATTAATTATAAAGGTATGTTAGTTGTTAATGGATATATCAGTCAAGTTAGTTATCTGTGATATAGTATTGTTCTTGGTATCTGATTTAAGTAACAAGTGGTATATATCGCTTAGATTCTTGATGTCACTCTTAACATTAATGGAGAAATCGTTAAGAAAAATATAAGACATTTCAATGAACTCTCTTTTAGATTTATTGTTCTCACGGTGGAGAATTGTGGTGTTAGTATAGTCCATGAGATGACCAGTGGAATGGACATGTTTGGCTAACGCACAACGGTCAGGGTGAAGTCGAGAATCACTTTTGTGTAGTGTAATACGTGATTTCAATAATTGAGATGTTTGACCGATGTAGGAATTGTTGCAAGAGAGACATGGAATGTTGTAGACAATATTACTAAGCCTATCTATGGGAGTCTTATCTTTTATCTTAGAATAAAGATTATTAATTGTTAGGGCTGATCTACAAGCCACATTAAGTTTAATGTTGTTATTATCATTGCCAAAGCTATTTTCAACACTTTTCAGAATCCTTGTTAACCCCGGAGTGATATCTCCCGGAGTGATATTAGATACATCTCAATAAGATGCAATAATACATGAACAATATAATATAATTAAATAAAGTAAATCAAAATAATATTTCCCTATACTGGGATTTAAATTCATTCGTTTTTTACCAATGAACCTTAACGACATAAAGATTCATAAGAACAGTGAAGTTGTCAGCGCTTGCGTTCTGGCTAAAACAGAACCTCACTTTTAAACTATCTAAAAATCAAAAATTTAGTTATTGCCGACAATTCAAAGAATTACCTCCTTTTAAATGTAGTTACATTGGGTTTTTCGATTAACCTTGGGTAAGCCTTTACGTGTCAAGTTCAAAGCTACCATACATTTCAAACCTTACAAAAAAACTTTTTTTGCACATAGTAACAAAAAACACCACTATGTTACTAGCAAAGTTTTTTAATATACTAACTCTACAATTCTAAGTTACGGTAAGATCAACAATGTTTTAATAGATAATATATGGTAGCTAATTATAATTTATTCTCTTTCAGCCCTGAAGAAGCCAAATTAATTCTCTTTGGCGAAAACGTTCGGCGAAACAATTGATACACATTAGAGTATTTCTTGCAGATTTCCCCAATATTTAAGAGTTTACTATTTAACTAATCTGCAAAGATTAAATTTCTTTTCTATATATATATATATATATATATATATATATATATATATATATATATATATTCTTAAATTTACTATTTCGTCGTGGGTAATATTATATTCAACAACGATGCCAAATTTCTGATGCTAAAATGATTGATAATGAAAGTGGGATATACATTTTCATGTATATAATGGCAGCGAGTAAACGGTAAAACCCTGAACTAAATATATATAATATTTTCACTGTACCATCATTTTAGACTCAAACATTTTCTGGAATAAACTTATATAACTCAGTAAGGGATAAAAAGAGAAAGCGGATATTTTAAAATACCAACACGGTATCAAGACTCTAATCAATGAGATGGTTAAAATTCTTGTAACAAGTACGGGAAAACAGTTATTAAGGTCTTGTAAAGTAGCGTCGATATACAGATGCTACTTTGCAAGACGATGCTAAATTGATGGTAAAAGCATAATGTATCGATGCGAAAATGATAGTAGGATGTATATATACATATATACATATATATATACATATATATATATATATATATATATATATATATATATATAGTATAGGTATAAGTATAAGTATAAGTTTATGGTCGGTATGGACCTTACGTGAGATGGAGTGAGAAACACCTGTTTAAAGAGAGGTCAGCCCTTTATATCGCCGAAAAGGAATGAGTTGAAATAATAAAAAAGGGGAAATTCAACGTTGCCAAACTTATTGGTTTTATTTGACCTGTTGTCTTTTTAGCATTTGAATAATGTTCTAAGATAATAAAATTTGGGCGAAATGGATTTAAATGGCAGCTTACTGTTTTTTATTGGGAATATGCCACAATTTTACTTTACAATAAGTGTAATATAACATTTTGACTTCCACTTCGGAAATCGTTTTATATAAATAAAATTTATTAATGTTTCGTATTTTAAGTACGATTTCCGAATTAAAAATCTAAACATCAAAATAAGCTTATTTTAAAGTCACATTGAACCTTATTCCCACTAAAAATAATAAACTGCATATGATGCCACAATAAAAAAGCTTCATTCAAAATTATTTGGCAACGTCTCGTCTCCCGATCTCTCGATTCGTAAAGCACCGAATCTAAGTAAGGACAGAGGTAACGAGTAGATAACTTGAAAAATAAACTAAACAATACCACCCGATATTAGTAATTGTACTACGTCGGATACAATGGATGCTAAAATTTTATTGCAATATTCTTGCAGGCAGCGTACCATAACAATCACTGAACTACACTTCAAGTATTTTTGGCCACTCATTGTACTTGTTATGTCTTTAAAAGGCCGTAAAATTTGGAAAAGTTGAGAACAAATAATCCAGTCTTCATTATTTAGATTTTTTCTAAGTCGTCTGTATTAACTAATACCAATGTGGAACGGATTGCCTCTTCTAACTCGGTCATTCTTTTTAACATGTAATTGGTGAAGTTCTACCTAGTTTCCACGTCTTGGATTGGCCGTTTGGGAATTTTGTTATGTTGTAATTGATACTTTAAAAGCCTTTCTGAAGATAAGGTCCTTTTTTTTAATTGTGTTTTTTGCCGAATTGTCGAAAAAAAGACTTTTTATTTTATCTATTTGTACATGACAGCATTTAAGTGCGTCCTCCACCAATAAATTTAACGTATGAGCAAAACAATTTAAACGTTTTCATTCCAAAACATCTTTAATAGCTTTGACCATATCTAAGGCATTATCAGTTACTGCAAAATTTACTTTTCTTTTTAGACCCCACTGCTGATTAATAATTTCACCAATTTCAAAAGCGATGTTTTCTGAATTATGGTTTCCAGAAAAATGGCAGCAGCCTAATAAAACCGTTTTAAATTCTAAATTTTCGGTTAAATATTGTCCTGTTATTGCGATGTAACTCTCAGTTACTCCATATGTCCAGAGGTCAGTAGTAATACAGATATTTTCTACTTCTTTAACAACTTGTGATCTAATAATTTGCTCAATTTTGATATCACATTCTTGAAGTAATGAACCTGACGTAATGAACAAGTTTTTCTTGTTGGCGGTTTATATCCAGTAATCCACCCTGCAAACTTTTTAAAAGCTCGTTCTTCAACTATGGAAAACGGATTAAACGAGTCTTTGTATAGGTTTAGTAAATCCATATCTATTTGTTTCTTTTGTTCTAAACTAATATTTTTATTAATGGAAGTATCCATCACCTTTTGACGCTTGGATGGCGGTGGCAGTATGTCAGTACTTGTAGTAGAAGTAGTCGAAACGGACAGAAATGCGTCAGGAGAAGTTTCAATCATTGCAATATTCAGAAAGTGGACGCTGCATCTTCTACAAATGTGCATTTTTTGAAAATAAAATTATTATTCTTATACTAGGTCAATAATTTTGACTAAGAAAAATAATTCTTAATTGAATATTTACAATAAATAAATCCTTCGACGAACTATCAATAAAGATTTGAAATCGAAAATGCAGATCAATCGTAAATCGAAACTCATTCATTAATCAGAATACCTAGTTATAAAAAACAAAAGAAAGAGTTAAGAAGCGGTTACTTCTATAAAAAAAGAAAAAAGATTGTACTAGCGAAAATCAACCAGTACAAGAAAAAGAAACTGATAAAGAGGACTTAAGTCCATGGTGTATTTTTGATGAATTGGACATGACTCATGTAAACATACACCTGTATCGAGAGATATAAAAGAAGTCGACATGTATTTGTCTGATGATATATTACCCACAAAAAATTTCGAACGGAGATTGGAACTGTCCATTACAGTGGTGGAAAAACCATCGCCATGTGTATCCTAACTTAACCACTATATTCATAAAATATTGTAGTATTGTAACAAAATCTGTTCCTTGTGAACACATGTTCAAAATCTTGTTTAATTTTAAATAAAAGAAGAAGGCGGTTAACAAGAAAAGTGGAAAAACTTATGTTTTTAAATGTCAATTTAGAAGATTCGCGATTTAATAATGTGTAATGTAAATGTAAGTACTATTTGTATTGTTTAATTTATTTTAAGTTATACTAAATATATCCTTCATTAGTTTCTTTCAATATAATAGCCAATATGTTTGTTTGTGTACTCGCTTATTTGAAACTACTGGTAATTTTAGTAGTGGGTGGATAATCGAGTGTAAGAGCATTATGTAGTTGTTATTCAATCTTACAAGTAAATGTTATGGCAACCAAAAATTTACTTTGATCTATTAAATTTTACCTAATACAACCCCAATGAACCTCTAATTAGAAGAGATTAAGACCCATTATTATGGTAGTTCCAAAGAAAAAACATGTATCCAAAACTTTATGAACAAGTGAAGAAAAGACTATGTATTATGGAAACATCTGTTCCCTGTGAACGGATTTTTTCCAAAACAGGGCAAATAGTAACAGAAAGAAGGAATAGACTAAAAAGTTCAAAAACCAGTGAAATTATATTTTAACTTAATGTTGCAGTTTCGCAACATAAACATAAACATTAGTAATGTATTAACAGACTTTTTGATAGTTTCGATTCTCCCCGTATATTTAAACTGAGATTTGCCTGTACGAAAAACACAGCGGCTTTAAGAACTAATTTACAAGACCAGCCATCTGGTGTGTGTGCGTGTGTGTGTGTGCGCGTGTGTGTGTGTGCGCGCGCGTGTGTGTGTGTGTGTGTGTGCGCGCGTGTGTGTGTGTAAGGTACCTGAGACACTTGGCATGGGCCCTTTGACCGAGGAAGTCGGTTTATGCAGAAAAGTTGCAATATGAATTTTGTGGTTCCTGGTGTACGTCGATGAAGACGTCGTTGAATCATAGCACCAACCGTAATAGCGGTTGGTGCTATGATTTATGGGGTAAAGTACAAATTATACTATTTGTTGCCAAAATTACATTGCTGCATATATCAAGTACGTTTACTTGGTGTATAGATGTCATATTTGCTTGGAACTTTTTATCAGTTGTGCCGCGATCGCGATTGAACTTTATTGAGAACATTTTATTACCTTTACGTAGATTTGTTTATTTTTTATATTGTAATAATAATTTCATTATTTTGTTTTGTATGTATATCACAGCTTTTACGTGATGAGTTTAGTAATTGCATTAATTTTATTATTAATTTAATGTGTATTTTGTTACCGAGTATACTTTTGAATTACCGAGTATATTTTAGAGTTTATTAATATTTGTATTACGTTATTATATATTTCATTGAATTGTTTTGGATTACATTTTGTGTGTCTTTATTAACAAGGCTGATTCATTTTACCACCGATTATTTATATGTATCGATTTTTTTATTTTACCAGTTCTGAGATTTTAGTCTTTTGAGTGATTGTCGCCTATACACTTTTCTTATGTAAATTTATTCTTGGCTACAAATAAATATTGATTTTAACATATTTGTCACGTCGCAATTAATTTGTAGCTCGTTATAGTTTTATTATATTTTAACGTATGTATATTTGTTTTTGGCTTTTATTTAATTGCAAATAGAGTTTTATATAGTCCTCTGGCTTTCATTTTTTTCTATTTTAATATACATACCTAATGCAAAAGGGGAAAACCAGCGAGTTCTGGATTGAACAGAATGTCTTTTCTCTCTTTCTGATGACCCAATTGTTATATTGAGGTCATCGTATGTGCAGAACGCAACACTTAACTTCTAAAAATTGAATAATTTTATAATAAAATTAGGAATTGGATAGCTCTTCTAGTTTTTCCAAAAGTGACCAAAAATAGAAGAAATACAAACAAAACAGAATAACCAAAAAAATTCAATTGAAAAGGCAACAAAATTATGTAAGTTGCTTAATCATAAACGTAATTAAAATATCAGTGATTTTTACTATTAGCTTGTGTAAAAATGAATAATATTGTTTAAAATAATCGAGTTTTTTAATCTTTCAAAACAATATGGCGGATATTCCAACACCATAAAAAATTTTAAATTTAAATTTTATGTACGTTCGACTCTGTTACTTTTAACTTTTAAAATATCAAAAACATTGATTTGAAAAATTTAATCTAATCTAACTTAACTAAACCTAATCTAACCATATTTAAGTCTGAGAGACATGGTGCAGTGTTTTACAAGGCTTGCGGACGCAGCAAGTGAATTAGGACTTGTGGTAAACGAGAAAAAAACCAAATATATGTTGGTTTCTAAAAACCCTCGAAATATCCAATAAAGAATTCAAATTAACAATCATACCTTTGAGCAAGTCAAAGAATTTACATATCTTGGATCGCTAGTAAACGCAACAAACACGACAAGCGACGAAATAAAAAGACGCATAGCAATAGCAAATAGAACTGTTCACGGCCTCCAGAGACATTTAAAAAATAAAAATATAAAACGTGCACTAAAGCTTAATATATACAGGACCTTAATAAGACCAGTTTTGATATATGGGGCTGAAACGTGGATCTTATCTCAAAATGATAAAAGACTTCTTGGTATTTTTGAGAGAAAAATTCTTAGAAAGATTTTTGGGGCCGTAAATGAAAATGGGCTCTGGCGTCGAAGATACAACTTTGAACTGTATCAGTTATACACCGATCCAGATATTGTGAAATTCGTTAAAGTGCAGAGACTTAGATGGGCTGGACACATTGCTAGGATGTCAGATCACGAATACACGAAGAGATTAACATTTTCAAAACCAGAGGGCACAAGAAGCAGAGGACGACCACGAATGAGATGGATTGATGTTGTGGAAGTAGACCTACAGATTCTAGGGGTTAGAAGATGGAGGGAAGTTGCCAGGAATCGACAGGAGTGGCGACTTCTTTGTGAGCAGGCCAAGATCCACAACGGATTGTCGAGTCACTTATGATGATGATGAGTTAAGAATAAAATGTTAAAATAATTAAAAATCCGTTACATTTTTTCATAAGAAAATATATTTTGTATAAACATGGCAACACTTGTTAGAATTACCCTTCGTGAGCGTATCAAATGGTTGTCATTAGCGTCTTAGACTTGTCGTCTATTTTACTGAATTTCCAAGACTTACTTAAAACAGAGGTGCGACTTACGCATCCACAAAGTAAAAACGCATGTGCCTGAAACATATGTAGTGTATTAGTGGGTAGAATTTTACTGTCTGCAAAAGTATTTTATGTATTATGCTTTACTTTGTTTATTACTTTGTCTCTGGATTAATTTTTCTCTTGTAAAAAATCGTTTGTATTTTAGGTTTTGCTCAGGAGGAGAAAAAATCGAAAAGTATAGAGACGTCTTTTGAACATCTATCCCATAAAGGACACTATATGAGTCGACCCGCTGAAGGGAAACCCGTGAATAAAAATATAAAAATTCAGATTAGTCAGGGAGCCTATAATTGTGAAATTTGTTTCAAGCAGTTTGGTCAAAAATTTTATTTAACTAGGCACATGAAAGTTCACACTGGAGAAAAACCTCATAAGTGTGAAATTTGTTTTAAACAGTTTAGCCAAGCAGGTAATTTAAAAAGACATTTGATAGTGCACACTGAAGAAAAACCTTACAAGTGTGAAATTTGTTTTAAACAGTTTAGCCAAGCAGGTAATTTGAAAACACATTTGGTAGTGCACACTAAAGAAAAACCTTACAAGTGTGAAATTTGTTTTAAACAGTTTAGCCAAGCAGTTTATTTGAAAAAACATTTGATAGTGCACACTGAAGAAAAACCTTACAAGTGTGAAATTTGTTTTAAACAGTTTAGCCAAGCAGGTAATTTGAAAACACATTTGGTAGTGCACACTAAAGAAAAACCTTACAAGTATGAAATTTGTTTTAAGCAGTTTTCTCAAAAAGGTAGTTTAACTGACCACATGAAAGTTCACACTGGAAAAAATTCTTACAAGTGTGAAATTTGTTTTAAGCAGCTTTCTCAAAAATCTAAATTGAAACGTCATTTGATGGTACACACCGGAGAAAAACCTTACAAGTGTGAAATTTGTTTTAAACAGTTTAGCCAAGCAGTTAATTTGAAAAAACATTTGATAGTGCACACTGAAGAAAAACCTTACAAGTGTGAAATTTGTTTTAAGCAGCTTTCTCAAAAATCTAAATTGAAAAATCATATGATGGTACACACCGGAGAAAAACGTTAGAAGTGTGAAATTTGTTTGAAAATGTTTATTGAAATAGGGGATTTGAAAATACATTTGAGAACACACACTGGAGAAAAACCTTACAAGTGTGAAATTTGTTTTAAACAGTTTAGCCAAGCAGTTAATTTGAAAAAACATTTGATAGTGCACACTGAAGAAAAACCTTACAAGTGTGAAATTTGTTTTAAACAGTTTAGCCATGCAGGTAATTTGAAGAAAAGACATTTGATAGTCCACACTGAAGAAAAAGCTTACAAGTGTAAAATTTGTTGTAAACAGTTTCGCAAAGCAGATGCTTTCAAAAAACATTTGAGAGTGCACACTAAAAAAACCTTACAAGTGTGAAATTTGCTGTAAATAGTGTACCCAAGCAGATTATTTGAAAACACATTTGAGAGTGCACCACGAAGAAAAGCTTTAAAAGTGAGAAATTTATTCAAACATATACTTGTGGAGGTAACATGCAAACAGCCTTAATTCACACAAAAATCAAAGTTGAGTTAGATGTGCCAATGCACTGTTCTGTTGTAGCCAAAGTAGTTTATTTTATCGGATTCATGCAAAGAAAAATATTACCAATGGTAAACGCATGTTAAAAACCACCTTTACATGCAAAACAACTTATTTCCACAATACTGGTCCATGCCAACCAGCTTTTTTCAACCAACCAATAGAAGCCCTACAATTGCCTCTCAGCTGACCTGGGATTCTTACAAATTTGACGTTATGTGAGGGTTTATTGTCAAAGTATTTAACACCAATTAGTAATTACTTTATTATTTAATGTGGCTCCTAAAAGAGCCTTAGTTTTTGTACCGTTGAAGCACAACAATAAAAGTTTCACGTGCGTAAAAATAAGGCCTATTTACATCAACGCTTTCAAATAAGAATTTTATAAAGTTCCAGACACGAAAACACAAGAAAATATAATTGCCATCAGACCAGAGTTGCCGATTAGTTCATAATTATCAGATTTTAACATAATTTTTATGGGATTCTGATAATAAATATTTTTTTAACATACTTAATTGATAATTTTTACGTAATTTTATTCATATGCCTGTGGGAATTATGTCGATAATTAGGACATAATACATTGGCCTATTATAAGATTTAAAATCAAAATAAAAGCTGACAATAATAATTACCGGTATGTAGAATTGCCTAACATAACTCTGATTCTTATATGTAGCTCGGGGAAGTACAGCAAGTATAATTTGGAGAATCCCTACATCGCGCAGAGATTCCCCAAATCATAAAGTATATATAAACCGTATTCATTCTACAAATTCCCAATCGTCAATAGAACCACGTGTAAGCCAAACAGGGTCGTACTGATGTACGATCTATGTATCATATGATGTTTAAAAATATTTACTGTTGAAACTGTTAGTGTAAGAATTTCTTGAAATTTAATCATTATATCACAATTAAACTAAACTCTAAAAAATAAGACGACCAGTAAATAACTTAATAATAAGTATAACATAAATATAACACAATATATTAACTTAAAAATTAACACGATACAATTTTAATTTAAAATTATGGCAAGTTGGGATCTGTAACATGAGAATCTGTCTCGCTTAAGGTAATAAATTATATTTAATAGCCTCTTGACGAATGAGACGGCGAATATCAACACATGCGTATGTTTACTGATGGGAATTTGGTAAACGAATGAATAATAGCAAATGCCATTGGGATTGCAATTCTGTTACTGGATTTTAGTTGTACAGTTTAGATAACGTATTACATTTGATATTTTAAAAATTAACAAAGTTCGAGTAATTTAGATAAATTAAGAAGAAGATATTCTAATTCTGACTCTGATTCTAAAATAGAAAAGAAAAAATCTAAATACAGTGCGGGTCGAAGACAACATAATCCACAAAAATTTAGAATAAACCCGATTTTAAAGGATGCCTAGAAACTGTTAAAGATAAATTTATAATTATTTTGAAAAATTGTGATTCTATATTATTTGAAATATTGTCAATTACAGATAAACCTACGAAAACAAAATGCTCTAGTTATGATGCAGAATTTAGTGCATATCTTACTGTAATAAAAATCACTCTAAAGGCGAAAAACATAAAAAAGAAGAGCAAGTTGATAGTGCGGAAATTAAATTGGCAGCATTAATTGCAGAGCATAAACTTTCAATGAGATTATGTGAGCATCTAGTTCCACTTCTACAATCCGCTTTTCCATATTCACAAATTTTGAAAAAAATGTCAATGGAAGAACCAAAACCACAACTATCACCACTAACGTCTTGGGAGAAAATCAGTTTAAAAAAATCGTGAACATTTTGAAGAAACAGAATTTTAGTGTGGTTATAAACGAATCTACCGATATTAGTTCAGTGAAAAATATTTGCATATGTGTTAGATATTTTGACGAGGAGTACAGTCAAATTACATCAATTTTTTTGGCTTAATCCAATGGTTTAAAGGTGATGACAATGACAGTGATGAAACAAATGAAGGTATGGCTTCGGCAACTATTTATGACAAATTGATAAATTATTTTCAAACGGTGAGTGTACCTTTTGAAGATTTAGTTGGTTTTGGGTATGATGGTTGCAACACAATGTTTGGGAAACATAATTCCGTCGTAAGTAGACCAATTTTAAAATTGTCCTGGAATAATCGTTCAAAAATGCATATACCACTCACTGCACTTATGTGCTAGTGAAGGTTGCAAAGTTTTGTCCCGACATTGCGAATATTTAGCTAGAGCAATTTATGGCTTTTTTAAAATAGTTCTAAGAGACAAGCTAACTTTTTAGAATATCAGCACTTTTGCAATGTACAACCACACAAAATTTTAAAACCTTCCCAAACTAGGTGGTTGTCTTTAACAATGGTTGTAAAGAGGATTTTAGAACAGTGGCCAGCACTACAACTTTGAACAACAGTATTTAGAACATCGTTTGCAGTCTTCAGAATCCATATACAAAAGTTTACATGACCCCGAAACAAAATTGTTTTATTATTTTTTAAAGTGGAATTTGCCTAAGTTCTCTGACTTGAATCAATATTTTCGAAATGAAAAGGTAGTAATTACAGTTGTTTTTAAAAAAGTTTCAGAAACTTATAAAACATTGTTATTAAGTTATTTAAATCCCAATTACGTTCATCGATGTGCTATTAGCAGAGATAAATCCAGAAAATTCAAAGCAATTTCTAAATTTTCTAAATATTTATCTCGGTGTAGAAGTTATTCAAAATATTGGAAAACTCAGTCAAGAGAAGAAAACTGACTTTTATACTAGGTGCCATCAATTTTTAATTGTGAGTTGCTTAGAAATTAAAAAACGATTTGATTTTAGAAGTCCCTTATTATTACATATTGCAACTTTTGATCCAAAATCCATTGAAAAACCTAATTCTATTTACGATATTAAATGTGCATTTCCTAGAATTGTAAATATTAATGACCATGAACTAATACAAAATATTGACGATGAATGGCGATTGTATTGTCAATATTTTGCAGAAATTCCAAAAAATATTCAAGAAGAATTTGATGACAAAGTTGGTGCATTAACTGATAGTACAGAAATTCAAAAATCTTTCACATTTTATTTTAGATATCCTTGTTTGTCCACATTCAACCACATGTGACCTGTGAGTGAATATTTTCTAAGGTCAATTTAATAAAAACTAAAATACGAAATAAATTATGTACCCAAACAGTAAATGGATTAGTGTTAGCAAGTGAAGAAATAAAATAATGTTACTCCTTTCAAACAGACAAAAAAATGTTATTTTAATCACATGAACTCTTCATCTTCACAAGACAGGGAATTTTATTTGAAAACGTTCCAGATGTAAATTAGCTTTATTATAGTATTTGATATTACATATATTTTGTTCATGTAGTTTTTAATTAAGTTAAGTTGAATAAAATAATTTTTTCTAATGTAGTTTTATTACCTTTAGAAACTACCAAGATAAAAAATTTTAACATAATTTTGTAAAAATTTTAATATAATTTTTGGCAAAATCTGATATTTTTAGCAGCGGCCTAACATAATTTCATATCGTTACATCGGCAACACTGCATCAGACATAAGTGTGAAATTTGTTTTAAGCAGTTTTCTACAGCAAGTAGTTTGAAAACACATTTGGTAGTGCGCACTGAAGCCTTACAAGTGTGAAATTTGTTTTAATGACGAATTTCACATTCAAAATAAAGGCCTCAGCTATCTTTGTTAGAATCTATGACAATTAACAAATTAAACAGTTCTCCTCTCCTCAACCTATTTCGTTAACGACTATAAAGTGTAAACGCATACCAAAAATAGCCAAATACAGCTGTAGTGATAAGATTTTATAATAAATTTTGTGGAAGTTTTGAAAACAAAGTTTTCAGTGTTTTATTGTTACATAAATAAATACAGTTTCTGGTTCCTTATCGTAGAGTCTGCAGTTCATATTGTGAGTGATAATTTCATTCAGGAATTATCTTACTGGTGCATGCCCGGTCACCATTCCTGTTATTGTTCTCAGTTTGTTCCTGCCCATATGGAGCAGTTCCTCTGTTCTTTTTGTACGTGGTCCACCAATGAAGATTTTCCTATGTGTTTATTTAGGGATCCTCTCCCAATATCACTAATGACTTTCTGAGATCTAGTCCTCTACAGCCCTACATACTGCAGGCTTTGGTACTTCCAGAGTCACAGCCGGTCCGTTTGATTCATTCGATCCTTTTAGCAAGTATCTGTTGATACTTTTTCTCTATCCATTTCTGTGTGTCACCTTTAGTGACGGGAATTTCTGTTCAACTTTGAGATTCGGGTCACCGGTTCCGGTTTACTTATGGGAACCGGATTACTTTATCGGGTTAGTAATTATATATTGGTTTAGCAAACCAATATATAATTTTAGCAGTGGGTGGATAATCGAGTGTAAGAGCATTATGTAGTTGTTATTCAATCTTACAAGTAAATGTTATGGCAACCAAAAATTTACTTTGATCTATTAAATTTTACCTAATACAACCCCAATGAACCTCTAATTACAAGAGAATACCCATTATTATGGTGGTTCCAAAGAAAACCAAAACTTTATGAACTAGTGAAGAACGAAGAATGTATTATGGAAACATATGTTCCCTGTGAACGGATTTTGTTCAAAACAGGACAAATAACACAAAGAATAAATAAACTAAAAAGTTCAAAAACCAGTGAAATTATATTTTTACATGTTAACCTTTAAAAATTGATTAATTTTATAATAAAATTAGAAATTGGTTACCTCTTCTAGATTTTCTAAAAGTGGCCAAAAATGGAAGAAATAGAATAACCAAAAAATTCTGTAACTTGCTTAATCATAAACGCAATTAAAATATCAGTGATTTTTACTATTAGCTTGTGTAAAAATGAATAATATTGTTTAAAATAATCAAGTTTTTTAATCTTTCAAAACAAGGTAGCGGATATTCCCACACCCAAAAAAATTTTAAATTAAAATTTGATGTACATTCGACTCTATTACCTTTAACTTTTAAAAGATCTAAAAATTTTATTTGAAAAATTTAATGTAATCTAACTTAACTAAACCTAATCTAACCATATTAAACATGAAACTGTTAACAAACAGTAATTTTTTCTTAAAGTAGTTAAGAATAAAATGTTAATATAGTTAAAAATCGGTTAATTTTTTTCATAAGAAAATATATTTTGTATAATTATGGCAACACTTGTTAGAATTACCCTTCGTGAGCGTATCAAACGGTTGTCATTAGCGTCTTAGACTTGTCGTCTATTTTACTGATTTTCCAAGACTTGCTTAAAACAGAGGTGCGACTTCGCATCCACAAACTAAAAACGCATGTGCCTGAAACATATGTAGTGTATTAGTGGGTAGAATTTTACTGTCTGCAAAAGCATTTTATGTATTATGCTTTACTTTGTTTATTACTTTGTCTCTGGATTAATTTTTCTCTTGTAAAAAATCGTTTGTATTTTAGGTTTTGCTCAGGAGGAGAAAAAATCGAAAAGTATAGAGACATCTTTTGAACATTTATCCCATAAAGGACACTATATGAGTCGACCCGCTGAAGGGAAACCCGTGAATAAAAATATAAAAATTCACATTAGACAGGGAGCCTATAATTGTGAAATTTGTTTCAAGCAGTTTGGTCAAAAAGTTTATTTAACTAGGCACATGAAAGTTCACACCGGAGAAAAACCTCATAAGTGTGAAATTTGTTTGAAGCAATTTTCTGCAGCAAGTATTTTGAAAATTCATCTGGTAAGGCATACTGGAGAAAAACCTTACAAGTGTGTAATTTGTTTTAAGCAGTTTTCTACAGCAAGTTATTTGAAAACACATTTGTTAGTGCATACTGGGAAAAAACCTTACAAGTGTGAAATTTGTTTGAAGCAGTTTTCTACACCAAGTACTTTGAAAACACATTTGGTAGTGCACACTAGAGAAAAAACTTACAAGTGTAAAATTTGTTTTAAGCAGTTTTCTACAGCAAAATCTTTGAAAACACATTTGATAGTGCACACTAAAGAAAAACCTTACAAGTGTGGAATTTGTTTTACTTTCTCAAAAATCTAAATTGAAACGTCATTTGATGGTACACACCGGAGAAAAACGTTACAAGTGTGAAATTTGTTTGAAAATGTTTATTGAAATAGGGGATTTGAAAAAACATTTGAGAACACACACTGGAGAAAAACCGTACAAGTGTGAAATTTGTTTTAAACAGTTTAGCCAAGCAGGTAATTTGAAAACACATTTGGTAGTGCACACTGAAGAAAAACCTTACAAGTGTGAAATTTGTTTTAAGCAGTTTTCTCAAAAAGGTAGTTTAACTGACCACATGGAAGTTCACACTGGAAAAAATTCTTACAAGTGTGAAATTTGTTTTAAGCAGCTTTCTCAAAAATCTAAATTGAAAAATCATATGATGGTACACACCGGAGAAAAACGTTACAAGTGTGAAATCTGTTTGAAAATGTTTATTGAAATAGGAGATTTGAAAAAACATTTGAGAATACACACTGGAGAAAAACCTTACAAGTGCGAAGTTTGTTTTAAACAGTTTAGCCAAGCAGGTAATTTGAAAAGACATTTGATATTGCACACTGAAGAAAAACCTTACAAGTGTGAAATTTGTTTTAAGCAGTTTTCTACAGCAAGTTTTTTGAAAATACATTTGAAAGTGCACACTGAAAAAAACTTTACAAGTGAGAAACTAGTTGTGAATAGTTTAGCCAAGCAGATTTTTTGAAAACACATATAAGTACACACCGGAATAAGTGTGAAATTGGTTTTAAGAAATTTATTGAAGTGGGTAATTTAAAAACACATTTGAGAGTGAATACTGGGGAAAGCCCCCTACAAATGTGAAATTGGTTTTAAGTAGTTTTCTTCAGCAAGTTATTTGGAAACCCATTCGTTAGTGCACACTGAAGAAAAGCCTTACAAGTGTGAAATTTGTTTTAAGAAATTTAATCAAGCAGATACTTGCATTTACGTGCTAAAAATGCATTTGAGAGTGCATACTGGTGAAAAACCTTATGAGTGTAAAATTTGTTATAAACAGTGTAGCGAAGCAGATTCTTTTAAAAGACATTTATGAGTATACTCTGAAAAAAGAACCTTTATTTTTCACTAAGTGTGAAATTTGTTCTTAACAGTATACCCAAGCAGATTCTTTGAAAACACATATGAGAGTGAACACTGAAGAAAAGCATTACAAGTGAGAAATTTGTTGTGAAAAGTTTAGTCAAGCAGATTCTTTGAAACAAATTTAAGAGTGCACACAAGTGTAAAATTTGATTTAAACTGTTTTTTTTTACAGGAAATAATAGTTTTTCCTAACAAGTACTTCGAAAGTTAAAAAATATTTGGGAGTGCACACTAGGAATCTGTAATTAAAAAAATAGCTTTTGAAAAAATACTATGTTTGAACACAGGAATTTCTCTTGTACTGAGCGTAAAAATCTAATCCAAGGTTTAGCGAATTCTGCTTCACAGTGATAAAAATATCAGATATCATTGAGATAAAAATCAACATTGCAATTAATGCTTGGCTACCACGAATTAGTTATATGGATGGGACATTTGCTGGAGGCTATTTCTGTTAAAGTGTGCAAAAAATTAAGCGACAGTTAATCAGCAATATAAAACTTAACGAAAGGTTTTCCATATAGAGTAGGGCTTCCAAATTTTTTTGCTCCGTAGACCACTTACCCAAATTTTTGGTTTCCATAGACACCCTAATATCAAATTTTGTGAAATTTATTTTATGCACTCAAGTCTATTTAATAAAAAATAACTACCTTAAAATGTATTTTTGTTAGCTGATAAATTTTCCAATTTGATATTTTATTTATTTCGATTTTTGTTTGGGCAAGAATTGAAAAATAAAAACATACAAGTTTAATTTGTATTTTATTTAGAATAGACAGAAAGATGGATTAATGCGCAAGTAATGCTTGCTGTTGCTCTAATGAGAAAAATTATCCTTATGCTCTTATACCAATTCTGCGTGATAAAAACTATCAAATTTTTTTTATTATAGTCTTAAATGTAAGTTTAAAGGGTCAGGTAGTCCATTGCGAATGAACAGGTACGGCTATCGAGAGCTCTCCGTGGTCATTGTGATATTGGCTACAGGTTGGTATAAAGTTATTCTTTATTAACTTTTACCTGTTTTAAGACAAGGAAAAAATTCATAGTTGTTTTTAACAGAGACAAATTCATAGGGAGTTACAGAAAAGTTGACTATCAAATGAAGCAGGTTTTGAAAAACTTTCATTTTATGGAATTTTAAAACAAAAATTTTGTTGTAAATTTTATTTATTAGTACTTTTACAATATTTGTAATCTACATTTCAGCTAATATACGGACGTGTATTTAACACATCCGAAATTAACTTTCTTCATCCATATTTGGCTTTTTGACAAAAGTTTTAAGTTTTTGTTTATTCTTTGTAGAGAAAAACTGCAATTGCTTCTCAATTTTCTTGTTTGTAGGTTCAGATCTAACAGTATTGGGTAGCAACGGCGACACACTATTAGCTTCAACATTTAATATTAAAGAAGTCTTTTTTAAGTAGCTGCAACATTCTTGTAAAGCCTTTATATTGGAAGATTCCCTTACTTGTTCAGATATATTTGTTAGCAAAGTAAAAACTTTTTTCTGCATAGCTTCAACTTCAATATTACAATGTTCATTGTTTATAAGTGCATTTTAATTTCTTCACTACTTTCATGTTCATGTTTGTTTACTGTCGGTGGTTTATTATTATGTAATCCTACGTAGTGTATATGTTAACATATTGTGTTATTTAAAAAGTAATCTACACACGAGCATTGGTAAACGTGCACACATATACTGCAGTATTTGCACTGTAATTCACAAGAAATGTCGTTTACTTTTGTAACAGTATAAGAAGTATTATCATCACCAAATGTTGATAAAAGCGTTTGATTTTCATTCTGATTTACTTCAAAAGATAGTGTTATTGCTTGACAACGTTTTGAAACAATTGCAGAAATGCGTTTAGTATGCTTACCCCTAGCTTTTTTATTATTCTATCAACAACTTTATTTCGAATATATTTTAAAACCGCATGTAAGCCTTTATCTAATCGTTTTACAGTTGTACCTTGCAAATAAAAGTATTTTATTATCTTGTGCATAGACTCTAGGTACATATTGGTATCGATTCCACATTCTCGCCTATAGCAGACTTCCCAAAATTTGGAATTAGTACTATAATTGTTCTTAAATTATTTTGCAAACTCTACAGTATCTGGATCTTCATAAAATAAATTGAAAGTGTTAATTAAACTGCTTTGAAATTCTTCTGTCTCTGGAATATATTGCAAATATTTCAAAGTTTTATACACCCACTTTTTTTGTCACTGTTGGATATTTAATAAATGTTGTTGCTAGGCACGGTCAATGTGCCATGCAAAATATAATTGATAACAAGGTTTGCCAATTACTCGCTGCCAAGCTTTGTAGAATATCCCCGTAATGTCAGTCATATAAGTTTTAGGAGTAATTATATGTCCTAGAGCATCCCTAAGTTTTTAAAAAAAAAGCTTATGTATAAATGTGCCCTGCTGGTTTGTGAACATACATACACATGGAAACCCTTCGCCAAATTCGTCCAGAACCATTAATGTTGTAAGTTCAAAGTTATAACCATTTAAAGCATGTGTTGAAGCTAACATATATGTCTGTGATTTATTCATAATTATTAAACAGAAATCATTCTGCTCAAGATTAACATGTTCAATACCCTGCTTTTTATAAAATATGACCGTATTTTCCTCAAAACTTCGTTGTTCTTGGACCCACATGTCCACACTGACAGCATAATTTTCATTTCTTCTACCATCATCTGATATGCTTATACCATAAGAATTTTTGATGTTGTATATATATTTTTTTGTTAATAGGTGAATTCATTTTTGATCCAGTATCCTGTAAAATATTTTAAATTATAACTGATGTAAAATATGTGCTATTTTAATAAATGCAAATGTCGAATTTGATTGTCATGGTGGTAGTGACTTTTGTAATATGTAACCATACATTTTCCATTATTTAGTTGGCTTGATATAATTTGACTTGTTCAAGAAAACGATAGTTTTTCTGAACCTTGCATCTTTGGCAACCTTTTTCTGACCTCATCCTGAAAAATGTTACCTGTAATATTGAAAGTATTGTTGTGAATTTATTAATTGTTAAGTCTTTAATTTATAATGTCTTGTTCTTATCTTAATTCATTAAAAAGCACAATAACTGATATTTATTTATTTATCACTACATATACAATAATTTATTAGTAGGCGAGCGTAACAACAATATCGCGAGCGCGAATCTTCTTTATTAACTGTCAATTCGTTCCTTGATTCTAATAACCTTCAATTAGAGTTCCGTTATTATATACCAGTGCCGTTATCTCGAAAAGTCTAAAACCTTCGATGGCGAAACGGTAAAGGCAAACTGGATTTCCCTCGCATCGGTTCGCCCTTATTCCGGAAGGTCATTCAGGTAAATCGAAGTCTCTCGTAAAATCTAAAACATATTAGCATTAGTCATCATATATTTTGCAGTTATTTTTAGGCCAGGATAGTTATCGTAACATTGCCCCCTTAAAAGATGGTTCCTCCTGGAACCTTGTCGGGACTGGAACCGGAACTGTATGCTGGTATCGGCAACTGGACCCTCTTTTACAACTTCCAGTTGTATAAAAATGACAAGGGACGGTTTTCTCTCCGCACCAGTAACTATGCGGATTGCAACAGACTAACACCTGGACTTCGGTGTCTTTGAAGATCTCCTCCACCATATTTCGGATAACCCTCCAATCTAATTGGCGGCACTCCAACTTTGGTATGGCTAACTTTTGCACGTCGGACTCTAGTACGTGCTCTCTCAATTGAAGTAAGGCTTCCCATACATCTCGGTAGGTAGGTTGGTCACGGGCAGTGTCTTTTGTCACCAGGTAGAAAAGGTAACGTGATGCATCTTGGAGCTTCAAGGTTTTACCGGGAGCTGGCACTTGGCATTGAAGTTCTGCAACTCGACCAAACTTCCTTCGAAAGACGGATGCCAACCCTGGTGCGTCTTTGATACTGGCCGGGATGGTAAGGGCCAGCGAGTAGTCATCGGGGAGCGCGAGTAGATCTTGCTTTTCTTCAGTGGTAACACCATGTCTCGCTTTACCGGTACCTCCATGGGCACCCATGAATTCCTCAAACGTGAGGTCAGACACATCTTGGACTTGGTTTACTTCCACTTCTTCATCTACGTCGTGGTCACCTTCGAAAGACGCCAGCCGGTTATGGTGTACTATCATCGGCTTTCCCCTCGGAATCTTGCTTATTCGATAGATGACATCGTTGATTTTCTCCATGACGAGGTATGGACCTTCCCAAAACTGCTGCAATTTGGGAGAACAACCTTTTCGCTTCTTGGGATTATACAGCCAGACTTTGTCGTTCTTCTTAAAGCAACCCTTTTCGGCTTGTGTATCGTACCGTTTCTTCATTCGGTCGCTAGCGATCTGAAGGTGGGAACGGACCAACTCATGTACATCGTCCATTCTTTTTCGTAATTCGATCACATAATCTTCACCCGCTACATCTTCTCCAGGTCGACACCCAAACTCTAGATCACAAGGTAGTCGCATTTCGCGTCCGAATAGGACTTTGGCTGGTGTCTAGCCTGTTGATTCGTTAACAGCAGATCTGTAGGCCATTGTGAAGAACGGAAGGTATTGGTCCCAGTCTAGCTGATGATCGGACACCATCTTTGTCAAATACTTGCCAACTGTCCTATTCATTCGTTCTACCATACCATCCGATTGCGGATGATACGCGGTAGTTCTTGTTTTCTTCATGCCTAGTCTATCACATATTCCTTGGAATAGATCGCTTTCGAAGTTCCTGCCTTGGTCACTATGGATCTCCAAAGGCACTCCAAATCGGCTGATATATTCTTGGATCAACTTATCTGCAACGGTGGCGGCCTTCTGGTCTGGAAGTGCGTAAATCTCGACCCACTTAGTGAAGTAATCCATTACTACCAGCATGTACTTGCCTCCATTTTCACTTTCTGGAAATGGCCCAGCGATGTCCAAAGCTATTCTTTCAAACGGGCTTCCAACATTATATTGTCTCATAGGAGCTCTCCTTTTTCGGTAAGGCCCGTTACTCGTGGCACAAATAGTACATTTCTTACACCAGTCTTTTACATCGTCGGAACTGTTCATCCAATAAAACCGTTCCCGAATTCGCTGAAGGGTTTTCCTTACACCAAAATGCCCTCCCGATGGACTGTCGTGTAACTGACGAAGTACTTCGGCTATTCTGCTCTTTGGGATCACCAACTGTCTTCTCTTCTCTGAACCGTCATCATTTTCCAGGACTCGTTTGAGCAAGCCATCTTCGATGATAAATGAGTCCCACTGGGCCCAATACGTCTTAACTACTGAGCATAGGTTTGATATTTCCTGCCAAGGTGGTCGACGGTTTTCCTCTTTCCATTTTCGGATTTTCTGTATAACTGGATCTCTCTCTTGTTCTTCCCTTATCTTAGTAGGCGTCCAGTCGTCGTTGAGAATCGTCGTTCTTAGCACTGCTGCTTCCTTGGATTCCGTTTTGTTGCAGTGGGAACACTCTGCTGGGCATGGCCTTCTGGAAAGAGAATCAGCGTTTCTGTGGCTAACTCCGGCTCGGTGCTCAATCTTAAAATCGTATTCTTGGAGTCGTTCGATCCACCTGGCTATCTGACCCTCTGGATTCTTAAACTGCATCAACCACTTAAGGGCGGCAAGGTCGGTTCGGATTAAAAACTTCCTTCCATAGAGGTATTGATAGAAGTGCTCTACTGATTTCACTACTGCCAGAAGTTCTCTTCTCGTGACGCAATAATTCCGCTCAGGTTTTGAAAGAACTTTACTAAAATATCCGAGGACTCGTTCCTGTCCTCCTTGAATCTGAGACAGCACTCCTCCAATTCCCACATTACTTGCATCCGTATCTAAGATGAACTCTCCTTCTGCCAGTGGATACCCTAAAATTGGTGCTGTTATTAAATGCTTTTTCAACGTTTCAAAGGCATTTTGGCAGTCTATATCCCAGCGGTATTCTCTTGCTTCCTCTGTAAGTCGCGTTAATGGCTTAGCGATATCTGCAAACTTCTTAATAAACCTCCGGTAGTAAGTACATAGTCCAAGAAAACTTCTCACTTGATGTTTGTCAGTTGGTTTTGGCCATTCCTTAATAGAATCGATTTTTCCCTTATCCACGGCCACTCCTTCTTTACTGACTATATGACCCAGATAATTGACTTTACCTTGAAATAGCTGGCACTTCTTGGGGTTTAGCATCAATTGGGCAGCTTTAAGTCGATTAAAAACGTTTTCTAAATTCCTCAAATGATCTTCGAATGTCTCCCCCAAGACGATTATGTCATCTAAATAAACCAGGCATGTTTTCCAAGATAACCCTCTCAACACATTTTCCATAAGCCTCTCAAATGTCGCAGGAGCATTACAGAGTCCAAATGGCATAACGTTGAATTGCCACAATCCAGATCCTGTGGTGAAGGCTGTCTTTTCTTTATCTACTGGGTCCATTTCTACCTGCCAGTATCCAGACTTCAAATCCAAAGTAGAAAACAATTTACTTCCAGCCAATGTGTCCAATGTGTCATCGATCCGAGGCAGAGGATAACTATCCTTCTTGGTAACGTTGTTCAGCAAACGGTAATCCACACAGAACCTCGTCGTTCCGTCTTTCTTCTTAACCAGGACCACCGGAGAGACCCATGGGCTCGTAGAAGGTTCTATCACCCCGTCTTTCTTCATTTCCTGAACAATCGTTTCAGCTTCCTCTCTTTTTGCCTGTGGTAATCGTCGAGCTGTTTGACGAATTGGCTTAGCATTACCAGTATCAATTTTATGTTTAACAACGGTAGTTCTTCCCGTTTTTCCTTCTTTCGGTACGAAAATATCACGATACTGCCGAAGAAATTCCCTTAATTTCCTTTTCTCCATCTGTTTTAGAGACTGTCCTGCAACTGCAACCATTTGGTCGAATTTGTCGTTGGAATTATCAGATGTTGTCGCCTGACGGATTATGGATGTCACAGGTACACAAGTTCCTACTTTTGTCTCTTTCTTGATTGTCACTGGGTAGTCATTAACATTGATAAGCCTCACAGGAATTTCCTTAGCCAAAGTCACCAATTCCTTTCCAATTATGATTCCACGGCCAACCTCATCGTCGTGGTTCCAAGGCTCCATCATAACAGGTCTCCCTTCGTCTACAATTCCCTGTAGTCGCGCTACTATGATCGTTTCGCAGGCACGACTGTATCTTCTGTAATGGCTGCTTGCACAGTGTTGTCATTATGTGGATGGAGAAATACCTCCTCGTTGCCAACTTTGATTACCTTATTCTTAAAATCCAATTGGAATCCATGCATATTCATTACGTCCATTCCTAATATAACATCCTCTTCGATGTCAGCAACTATAACAGTATGGACAAACTTTTCTGCCCCAATTCCCAATTGTACCTGGATTTCTCCATGAATGTTGGCATTTTCACCTGTAGCGGTCCGAAGTCGTAACCTCGTTGGTAACAGTTTCTTACGGCTGTTTATAACTGTTGGGCGTATAATGGTTCTGGTCGCTCCGGTATCCACCAACAACGTATGCTTTTTACCATTTATGTCTCCATCTACATATACACTATCTTCACGACATTTCAAAGAAGCTATTAGTATGAGAGGGTCTTTGGAAAAGTTCTGGGTCGAAGCTGCTCCCCTAAAGCCGACTCGTTCTGGTTTTCCTGATGGTGAGTTTCTTGATTTTATGGTCTTCGTTTTCTTGCATGTAATAATTTTCATCATATTAACGAGCTGGTCAAGTTTATCTTCATCTCCTTCCTCTTTTACAGTCCTAACTTTACTGTACCCGCCAGAGGCCTGCGTAGCTGACTCGTATTCTTGTGACGAGCTAATCGTAGTGTTCTCTGCATTTCATGATCACGAAGACCATCAATAAACGTTTGAACGGCCAATTTTTCCATCATGTCTTCGGGAGCTGTTGGATAAGCATATCGTACTAATCTGGCAATATCTACCTCATATTCTTGAAGAGCCTCATCTTTCTTCTGTCTACGATTTTTAAGCTGCGACTGGTATACATGCTCCAAATGTTCGTGGCCATATCGCATATTTAACCTCTTCTTCAGTTGTTCGAAATCATCGGTCTCCTCTACGGCTATGGTCTGAAGCACATCTAAGGCATCTCCTCGAAGAGCGATAGTCAGGTTTACAGCCTTTTCTTTTTCAGACCATCCATTTGCTCTTGCGGCTGATTCGAACTGTTTCATGTAGTTGTTCCATGACGATTTTCCATCGAAAGTTGGGACTTTCACATGGACAGAACCTCCACTTCCTTCAAATTTCGGCCGTGTTTCCAACTTACATTTCGTCTCCTCTTCTTTTGTCTCCACTGTAATTGGATTGTTTCCTCTCTCTGCTGTCCCTGTTTCCTCCATCTTCCTTTCCATCTCTTTAATCTTTTCTTCGAAGGCCAACATATCGGCAGCAACTTGGTTTTTTAACGAAGACACTCTATCGTCAAGAGCAGATATCTCTGAAGTGACTTTAGAGATGTTAGCAGAAACTTTGCTTTCCAGAGAAGAAATCTCGTTAGAAACTTTGCTTTCTAAAGAAGCGATGTCGCCGGATACTTTGTTCTCCAATGATGCGATGTCGCCGGAAACTTTGGCTACATCACCAGAAACTTTGGCTACATCAGAAGATACCTTCGAAATATCGTCAGAAACTTTGTTCTCTAATTTCGAAATCGACGAGATAACAGCATCTTCAAATATATAAGTCTCTGGATCTAGTCCTTCTTCTAGCAAAGCGTTCTTTAGTCGTTGGACTAACTCAGCCTTTTTTCCGGTAGAAGCTAATTCTCTGTCTTCGAGATGTCTTCTTAAATTAGTCACTGTCAGCTCATAAATCGTCGTCATTTTCACAATTTGTAAATATTCACTTGTATTATTATTATAAGTCTAATTTATGTTCGATCCCACTTCTGCCACCATTTTGATGATTTTATTTCAATGTCTATTTAATTTATAATGTCTTGTTCTTATCTTAATTCATTAAAAAGCACAATAACTGATATTTATTTATTTATCACTACATATACAATAATTTATTAGTAGGCGAGCGTAACAACAATATCGCGAGCGCGAATCTTCTTTATTAACTGTCAATTCGTTCCTTGATTCTAATAACCTTCAATTAGAGTTCCGTTATTATATACCAGTGCCGTTATCTCGAAAAGTCTAAAACCTTCGATGGCGAAACGGTAAAGGCAAACTGGATTTCCCTCGCATCGGTTCGCCCTTATTCCGGAAGGTCATTCAGGTAAATCGAAGTCTCTCGTAAAATCTAAAACATATTAGCATTAGTCATCATATATTTTACAGTTATTTTTAGGCCAGGATAGTTATCGTAACAGTATTTAGAAAAACATTTATTATTCAAAACGTTTTATGCATTACATTTCTTATAGCTTCTATTAGAGTGGTAATAAGACATTTTAACAGTGTCATCATCAGTTTTCCTCAATTTGCATCCTCTTGTCAAAACATATTCTATTTTTTATTTATATCCTCCAACCAATCGTCAAACTCTAAAAATATATTTTATTATTTTAATAACACAATTTGTTGTACAAATACTTACCTTTAGAAGCATTAAAGTTAATCTCGATCATTTCTATTGCTACGTTGTGTTTGTCCTGTAGGTGTGTGCGTAAATCCTTAATAAATTTAAAAGAAATTGCACTTTCAAAACACTTTTTAAACATATTTAACTCGTATACGATTATTTCAGTCTCTTTCTGGTTGTGAACTTTTCATCATCATCATTTTGGCTTTACAACCCTGTGTGGGTCCTAGCCTCCCCAAGAGTTTTTCTCCAGTCGTCCCTATCCATCGCCTTCCTCCGCCAAGCACGTATTTCCATATTTCTCATGTCTTCATCGATGTTATCTAGGAATCTTGTTCTGGGTCTTCCTCTTCTTCTTTGACCAATAGGTCTATCAAGGAGCGTTTTTCTAGCTGGGTCAGTTTGCTCCATCCGCATTACGTGGCCTACCCACCTCAGACGTCCTATCTTTATGTGTTTTACGATATCTGGTTCCTGGTATATCCTATAGAGTTCGAAGTTGTATCGTCTTCTCCAGACACCGTTTTCATTTACCGCTCCATAGATGCGCCTTAGTATTTTTCTTTCGAAACATCCTAACATGCTTTCATTGCTTTTTGTTAAAGTCCAGGTTTCTGAACCATATGTTAGGACTGGGCGTATTATTGTTTTGTAGAGTTTTACTTTTGTATTTCTTGATATAACTGTAGATTTAAAAAGGAGATTAAGCCCAAAATAGCATCTATTAGCCGTGCAAATTCTGCGGTTTATCTCTGCGGTAGTGTCATTTTCAGTATTGACGAGCGTTCCCAGGTATACAAATTCGTTAACTGCTTCGATGACGTCATTTTCTATAATAAGTGGCCGTAGTGTTTGTGGTTGCGTACCTATTTTCATGTATTTTGTTTTATTGGTGTTTATTATTAAACCCATTTTTGTAGCCGCTTCCTTTAATGCTACGTACGCCTCTCGTGCTGCGTTTTCCGTTCTCCCAACAATATTGATATCATCAGCATATGCTAAAATTTGCACAGATTTGTTATATATTGAACCGGTAGTTGTGATTTGTGACGTACGTATTACTTTTTCCAGAGCTAGATTGAATAGTATACAGGAGAGTGGGTCTCCCTGACGTAGCCCGTTATTTGTTTTAAAAGATTCAGAGAGTTTCCCCTGGATTCGTACTTTGCATTCAACTTTTTCAAGGGTTAGTTTGGTTAAACTTACCAACTGATTTGGTACTCCTAGGTCTATCATTGCTCTAAACAATTCTCGTCTATTTACAGAGTCGTAGGCTGCCTTGTAGTCTATAAATATGTGGTGCGTGTCTACACCGTATTCCAGTGTTTTCTCTAGAATTTGTCTTAGGGTTGAAATCTGATGAATTGTTGATTTACCACCTCTGAAACCAGCCTGGTATTGTCCTATTATTCGCTCTGCATATGGTGCCATACGATGGCATAGTATATTGGAGAATATTTTATACGCTGCATTTAGGAGCGTAATTCCTCGATGGTTAGAGCATTCAAAGATATCTCCCTTTTTGTGTATGGTGCAAAGTATTCCAATATTCCAATCATTGGGAAGGGACTTCTGTATCCATATTTCTTTTATAAGCTGCTGTAGCGCTATTATGATATCGTGGCCACCTTCTTTATATAATTCCGCTGGGAGATTATCTATTCCG
This sequence comes from Diabrotica undecimpunctata, assembly GCF_040954645.1. NCBI lineage: Eukaryota > Metazoa > Arthropoda > Insecta > Coleoptera > Chrysomelidae > Diabrotica > Diabrotica undecimpunctata. The sequence continues at coordinate 86,320,406 of NC_092811.1, read as the reverse complement.
GGTGATTTGTTTCTGGCTAGTTTGTTTACAGCGTCTTTAACTTCCAGGATTGTTGGTGGATCCTCCTCCCTCTCGTCTGCTCCGCTTACCTCGCAGCTTTCGTCTTCCGGGTTTTCTTCTTCCTCTATATTAAGTATCTGGTTAAAATATTCCGTCCATCGGTTTAGTACGTCTGTTCTTGTTGTTAAGAGATCGCCATTTAAACTTCTACATTGATTTGTGTTTGCCTTAAATTCTTTTCTGTTGATGTTAACTTTCTTATAGAATGTTCTGAATTCTTTCTCTCTGTTGAGGTTTTCTATATATTGAAGTTTCTTTTTTAAGTGGTTTCGTTTCTTCATTCTGTGTATTTTCTTTTCTTCTCTTCTCTTTGTCTGGTAATTCTCTATACTTGTTCTAGTTCGGCGGGTAAGCATTTTTGCATAGGTTTCATTTTTTTTCTGTGTTGCGTCTTTGCATTCATCGTCAAACCAGTGATTTTTTCAGGTACAAGTTTCTGTTCCTATTTCATCTTGTGCTGCTGACTCAATATCTTCCCTTATCCTGTTCCAGAATGAGTCTATATCTCTCTGGTCTTCTTCGCCTAGACTTCGATTTCTTAACCTATTGGTAACATTTTCCCAGTACTGTTTTGCAACAGTTGCATCTCTCAGCTTCTGTACATTCCATTTCTTTCTATTTATTTCTTTTTCTTTGTTGGAGTTTGAAATTCCAGCCCTTAGTGTTGAGATCACTAAACAATGGTCTGAGTCTATGTTTGCGCCTCTAAAAATTCTGCAGTTTATTATGTCCGTTACGTGTCTTGAATCTATTAAGATGTGATCAATCTGACTAGTTGTTCTTAAATCAGGGGAGGTCCAGGTTACCTTGTGTATATTCTTGTGTTCAAAATAGGTGCTAGCGACGGTCATGTTCAGTGCTGCTGCTAAGTTTATCAGTCGTAATCCATTATCGCTACTGATGTTGTGTAGGCTATGCCTTCCTATAGTCGGCATAAAAACATGCTCTCGTCCTATTCTTGCATTCATGTCACCTAGCACTATTTTAATGTCATTTCTGGGGCATCTTCTGTAGGCTTGTTCTAGGTCTTCGAAAAACTGTTCTTTAATGTCTTCTAGTTTGTCGTCGGTCGGGGCATGTGCATTAATTAAACTGTAATTAAAGAATTTACCTTTTAAGCGTAAATAGCACATTCTTTGACTGTAGGCTTTAAAATCAATAACTAGGCCTTTTGTTCTTTGGTTTACTATAAATCCCACTCCATCTATGTGTTGGTTTTCATTGCAGCTGTAATATATGGAGTGGGTTCTCTTATCAAGAATGCCTGTTCCCGTCCATCGCATTTCCTGCAGTGCCAAAACATCTACTCTGTACATGTTCACTATGTCTAGTAGAGATGCGAGTGCTCCAGCTCGGTACAGGGTTCGGGTGTTCCATGTTCCTAATCTTAATTCCATTTTTCGTTTGCAGTGTCGTCGTCGTAAGTTCCGTCCGGCTAATAGTCCTTGAGGTTCCGTAACATATGATTTTTACAGGAAGAGGTTGTTAGCCTCTAGCCTAACCCCCAACCTGGAGGGCCAGGGACTCTGTTGGGTTGCCATGCCAGTCTGTTTTGGTTCACGGGTGGTATTTTATTTCCCACCTACCCGCCAGTCCTAGGACTGGTTAGGGCGTTCCCCTATCCACCACCTGGGGACGCGTCCGATGGGCGACAGACAACATCCACACGGACGGTTGTGAACTTTTTATTATGTCTATTCAAGCATGATTGACTGGAGAGAATTCTTTTACAAATTTTACACATAACAGCCATATTAAAAAAAATCGCTGTTCCCTGATTATAATCGATTACAACAGCTTTATTTAAATAGCAATAATTTAAATGATTATGTTATGGTTTTTCTTGCGCCAATGACAATAAGCGCTAGCGCCCTCAGTCGGTCTTCGTCGTAACTATTACGGCACGGAGAGCTCTCGATAACCGATCCTGAATGAAATTCTCAAGTCTGAAGTTATAATGCGCGGGATTTAAAAACTCCTCCAAACATTTCTAATTTGTGTGTATTTGCCCCATTAGAAGTTGGAAATATTGGTTTTTTTATTTGTTTAAAGGATAAATTAGTTCTTTTGGTTACGAACATTCTGTTTAATGTAATATATAGCTATGTAACAGTGTAGCAGGGGGCTTCGTTACATACACATGGCATGGCTTACTTCAGGCCGGCCAACAAACAACAATCAACCTACATGAGATTGGCATGTTTTTGATATTGTATAAGATTGTAAAAAAATATAAGTTTAATTTGTACAATATTGTTTAACTGATAAACCCATAAAATATAAAACATGGCGCAGTCAAACAGTTAGCTGGGTACAGTCGAAAAACTAAATTTTACCATAAAAGAAAAAAAACTTTAAGAACATAGTGAGGCACGAGGTAACATAACCTAAAATGGTAATGGGAATAAGTGTAAAATTACCACCAGATTTTGACCTACAGGGACAAAATGCGGCAAGTGAATGGAAGTTTTGGTAAACCTGTTTCGAAGATTACTTACTAGCAACAGGACAAGACCAGTCAGCAGATAAAATAAAACTGTCAATTTTAAGAAATATAATTGGAACTGAGTCTGCCAAAATTATGTCCACATTTGCCATCCCAGAAGACGAAACCAATAAGTACGATTTAATGATGTCACTAATCGACAAATATGTTAATCCCAGGATGAACGAATCATTTGAAAGATACAATTTTATCACAAGAGTTCAGAAAGGAGAGTCATTTGAGCAGTTTCTTACTAGTTGTAGACATTTGATTCGAACATGTAATTATAATGAAATTGATCCAAAACAAACAGCCGAAGATAAAGCTCTGAGAGACAAGATATTGATGGGCATCAGAGATTCAGTCACTAGAGAAGCTTTATTGAGAGTAGACAAACTTACCCTACAAAAGGCCATCGAATTTTGTAGAACTAGTGAGCAAAGTAAAAACCAAAATTTGAAATTTCATAACGAAACGAAAGATGTGGATATAGGACAAGTTCATAAAGAAAGGAATAAAGATAAGTTCCAGGGCCATAGAAACTATAATAACTCTAAAAGTAAAACCAACACTAATGAAAAATTCAAGTGCAAACGGTGTCAATTAACTCATGGAGCCAGAGAATGTCCAGCATATGGAAAGAAATATGGGATTTTAAACAATTTTGCAAAGTCGTGCAGAGTCAAGAATATTGATGTCATAGATGAAGGTAGCAGTGATGGATCATCTGATATTTTTGTAGGAAATGTTAATAAAGTATACCAAGATGTAAGTTGTCAAAATATTTGGGATGAAATTATAGAAATTGAAAATAAATGAATTAAAGTAACACTTGACACAGGTGCTGATGTAAGTATAATTCCATTAAAAATTTTTAAGAAAATTGATAAACAGTTTAAAATTAGGCATAATCAGTATGTACTTAAAGGGTTTGACGGTACTCAGGCTAAAACAATAGGTGTTGTAAATTTAGTTTGTAAATATAAAAATAAGTATGTTTATGATGACTTCACTATTATTGATGGGGCAACTCGAGTTCTTTTAAGTGGTAAATTATGTGTTGATTTGGGATTAGTTAAACGAATCAACAATGTTGAGAGTTGTGGTACTTTAGAACTAGCCGAAAGGAATAAATTTATAAACCTTAACCCTGATGTTTTTAGGGGTCATGGTAAATTTTATGGTAAACATAGGATTACTACAGTAGACAATTTTGAACCAGTAAGTTACCCACCCATAAATGTACCTGTTGCAATTAGAGTTCCAAAGTTAACAAAATTGACCCGAGGGCAAGCATAAACCGTATTGTTATTGTGGAAAAGCAAAATGGTAAGTTACGTTTATGCCTAGACCCATCAGACTTAAATAAACAAATTGTCCGCAAACCAAGAATAGTACATAAATTGGAAGATGTTTGTGCACAAATGATGGGTAAAAAGATATTCTCTGTATTTGATCTCTCTGAAGGGTATCATCATTTGGAACTTGAGGCATTATCCTGGAAATGCTGTTTTGCAACATCATATGGAATTTTCAGATATAAAGTATTGCCGTATGAATTATCAAATTCCCAGGATCTGTTTCAAGAAGTAGTAGAAGATAAATTTAAAGGTATAGAGAATTTATTGATTTGTCATGATGATATGATTGTTATGGGAACAACAAAAAAAGAACATGGCACAACTGTTAAAAAAGTTTTAGAAAGGGCTAAAGAAGTAGGAGCGAAGTTTAATAGTGACAAATTCCAATATTGTCAAGAAGAGGTCAAATTTAGGGGCCAAGTTTTTTCACACAAAGGGATGCAAATAGATCCTGATAGAGTGGAATCACTTTGCAAACTCAAAGAACCAAATAGTAAAATAGAATTGCAACGAATTTTGGGTGCATTCAATTATGTTAGACGGTATATTCCGAATATGGCTGAACATATTCAACCTCTTTGTCAATTACTTAAAAATAATGTAGAATGGGTGTGGCTCCCTTCACATCAAAAATGTTTCGATAATTTAAAGGACATCATTTGTAAATCACCAGCTTTAGTCACCAGCGTATGATCCTAATCAAAAAATTATTTTACAATGTGATGCATCTAAAAATGGCTTAGGTGTTTGTATGTTCCAGAAATATGAGAAAGTTTTAAAATTAGTAGCTTGTGCATCACGAAATATGAATGATACTGAGATCAATTATAGTCAAACTGAGAAGGAACTATTGGCAATATATTATGCTACAAAAATTTCATAGCTACTAGTCAGGATGAAGTATTGGCAGTAATTTTTGATTTTATTACAATGGGTGGCCAAAAGAAAAAAATGTTCCTCAAGTATGTAAAAAGTACTATGGTATAAGAGATTCACTGATTTTGAAGCTGGTATTGCATTCATGCATGACAAAATAATTATTCCGAGAAAACTTAGACTTGACATGATAAAATTGCTTCATAAGGGCCATATATGAGTCAGTAAAACTATAAAAAAAGCCAGGAGTATATTTTATTGGCCAGGACTTAATGATGATATAACAAACTATATAAAAAAGTGCAGGATATGTGAGAAATATAGACCAAATAATTTTAAAGAATCAATGATGCCTCATGACATTCCTAGACTAAGATTCAATAAAGTTGGTACAGACATTTTAGAGTATGGTTCAAAGGCATATTTAGTAATTGTAGATTATTTTTCGCATTGGTTGGACATTTCAGTATTAAAAGATAAAACCTCCAGTTCAGTAATCAACTCATTTCTGCAGATATGCAGAAATTTTAATTGCAGATAATCTACCATTTACCTCAGCGAAATGTAAAAATTATTATAGAGAAAAATACATTACAATTATGACATGCACCCCACATTACCACCAGAGTAATGAACTTGCAGAAAAAGCAGTCAATATAAGCAAGCAAATTTAAAAAAAAGCCATGAGGAAAATAATGATTTTAGAGATCTTATAATGGAATATAATAATACCTGCATAATAAATCTCGATGCATCTCCAGCTTAAATTTTACAGAGCATGATCCTGAGAGGACAATTACCAACTACAGCTAATAAATTAGAACATACAATCCAAAAACAAGTATATGAGAATTTGTGCAGAGAAAAAGAAAAATAACAATTACATTATGATAAGACATCACGAAGAGAACCAGTAGAGTTTAGAAAGGGAGATAGTGTAGTAATAAGAAGTTCAAAAAATAATTATTGGCATAAAGCAATTGTATTAGAAAAGGCAAATGAACCTAGATCATATTGGGTGAGAAAAGAAGGTAACATGTACCAGAACACTTGAAAAAGAATTCATTTTAAACATGCATTAAGCAAAATACCTTATTCTTCAAACAATTAAGAAACCAGTATATCCAACTTCTTATCGGACAAATAGACACAAATTAGAAATGTTTGGAAAGATTTTAAAAAGCTCCGCCCATTTTGACGTCAGAGCTAAGGTAGTCCATAGGTTATAGTTGTTGTTTGTTTAGGTTTATATGACTGCGGACCCACAAATTCGCCACATAGGTGAAGGCGGCTGCACAATTGCCCGGGAACGGGAAAAAAGTTAACCTCTACGTAAATCAATGTTTAGATGCACAATAACCGAGAACGAGAAGCCGTCCGGTAACGAGAACGGGAAAGTTGCCCATTTTTCAACTTTCCCGTTTCCGTTGTATTCCCGGAACCAATCAGAAAGCAGTACTTAAAATACTGTCAAATGCCAAATAAAAATTTGTTTACATTGTGAGCATTGATTAGAATCTATGGAGAGGGCATCAGGTGACTAAAAACGACCTCACTTCGACCCATCGAGTTAGAATCTATGGAGAAGCTATGAGCATATTAACGTATGTACTAAAAACGGCGTAGGTAGGCGTGGCTAACTGTGATATCAATATGGCGGTGGGATCATGGCCGGACTCAATAATATTAAAACTACTATAAAAATATGACTAGTTATTCAGAAGATTTAATGATAATCTAAAAAAGTGCAATACATTTTTAATAAACTATGATTTATAACTATGACTATATACATGGACATCTCCTTCACATACAGAAAACCACATTGTCAGAAACCAGATAGACTTTATACTCGTAAATAGCAGATATAAAAACTCTATTACCTCAGCTAAATCTTATCCTGGAGCAAATGTTAACTCAGACTACAATGCGTTAGTGGCTGACGTGAAAATAAAATTAAAAAGAATTGAACTCAGAAAACAACAACCAAAAATTAATGTAAGAATGCTACAAAACAAAGAAATAAAAAACGAATTGAAAAATAATGTGAATGTTAATATGCAAAAAACACTAACTAACAACAAACAAATTATGGATGTAAATAAAAAGTGGTGTAATATAAAAAACACTTTACTGAAACCAGCTCAAGAAAAAAGCCCAAGAAGGAAAACTACTCACCCACGACGATAAGGACAACAAAACTTAAATTCCTAAATAACGCTATTTCCTTGTTATTATAGACTCTGTTCGAGAGGTTGAACGGGTATCAACGATTAAAAATTATTTAAGTCTTAACGTATTCTGTTCCAAAATGCTGGATGGTTTCCAAAAGCAGGGGATGAAAAAATAATAGTGGACGCCCATGGAAACTTTAACGTGTGTATCCCATTACGATTATTATCAGGATTTTTTGAAGATTTTAGAAAAATTATTATGAATGTAAAGCAAGAGCTTATTTTAACACGATCGAATGATGATGTAGACTCAGTGGTGAGTAAAGACGACAGCGAAAGACCTAAAGTTGAAATTACAAAATTACAATGGAATGGCATAGCTCATAAAAATATTGAGCTACCAATTAAATTCCGTTCGTGGCAAATGATTGAATATCCATCATTAAATAATACAACACGGCATACGTGGGCGATAAAAACTAGTACTAACATTGAGACACCGAGACATATCATTATCGCATTCCAAAAAGGAAGAAAATCAAAAATTACTAAAGATATGAGCAAATTTGACTATAACGACCTCAAAAATATAAAGGTATTTTTGAATTCTGAAAGATACCCTTATAATGATTTACAAATAGATTTTGACACCAACAGATTCGCTCAAATTTATGAGATGTTTGGAAGTTTTCAGACAAGTTATTATAATTTAAGTTTAAACCAACCGATATTTAGAACGCAAGATTTTAAAACTAAAACACCGCTCGTACATATAGATTGCTCTAGACAGAAAGAAGTGATCCAAAATGGATCCATTGTTCTACGTATCGAATTAGAAACAAATGCTCCTTCAACATCTGATGTATCAGCATATTGTTTAATTTTACATGAGAAGGAATTCACATATAATCCATTAACAAAAATAGTAAAGCAGTATTAATACGCATGCGTTATAACTGTATGTTAATTAATAGTAATACAGTAGACTCCCTCTATAACGAGAACTGAAATGGCAGACTAATTACCTCGTTATAAGCGGATCTCGTTATATCCAAAAACAATAATATTGTGCATACATATGAATATGTAGTTTTCTAAAACATTAACTTTCTATAGTGAAGCCATTCGGAGCAATATAAGATGCTAATAAATATTGTTTGAATGGCGTTTTTAAAACAAAGTTGTTTACTTTTATTGTCAATGAAATGCATTAAAACAAAAAAGAGTTGTTTACTTTTACTGTCAATGATATATGTTAAAACAAAAAATCTGTATTCTGTAAATATGTATAAAGCGTATAAAGTTATTTTGTCATTTTTGACTGCTTTAAATTGTCCAGTATTCTATCATATTTTCTAAAGATGTGAAACAGTTTTATGCTTCTTCATTTGCGTTTTGTCTTTGGATAAAGTTTCTGACAACCTTTAAAACACTTTCCACATCTTGTCTATTAGGACCCATATTATTAGGTGTGAATGGTCAACCCAATACAATGACACTTGTGAATCATAAATTTTACATTTCCGACTAAGAATCATAAATTGTAAGAAGTTTATTGCGGGCGGCCCGCAGTTAAAAAGGGTATTTATTTATAGCTAGGGCCGGGCCAAAACGTAAAAAACACGTTTTGCAATTTTATTTTCTCTCGTTATAAACAAATTTACCTCGCTATAAAGGGTTATAGTTCAATAGAAATTTCACGGGACATCTAATGTACCTCGTTATAAGCGAAAGCTCGTAATAACCGTGTTCGTTATAAAGGGAGTATACTGTAATTAAAAATGTTAGCTGATAATGAAACGTTTACACGAAAACACAATAAACAACTTCATAGATAATTTAAAAAACTTTAAAAAACAAATTCAGTAGTACGAGAACCTCAAACAGGTTATACGAAAACTTAAACAATTGCAAATATTAAACTTGTTATTGACATCCAAGGTTTTAAAAATGAGAATAATAAATTTATTTGTAAAGAATTGGCGTGTTATTAATGTTACCTCCCAATTTAATTCAGCAGGTGTCATGGTTAAGTAAACACCATCACTGCATCTCTTGGAATGAAGGTTATACCCCATTGTACGAATTTAAAAAAATTATCAAAGAAATAACAGATATAGCTGAACTAGTCTATGTAAAAGGTTTGGAAAAAGCGAATTAAATAAGAAAATATTCTTCTACACCTATAATTGAAGTAGGCGAATTTCCACCATTACCAGTATCAGAAGACGGGGTAGACCAAAGCTGAGGTGGATGGATGGGGTAACACAAGATGCGGAGAAGATCGGAGTCAGCAACTGGAAAATGCAAGCAAGGGACAGAACAAAATGGCGTATAAAACTTGAGAACGTCGAGGCCCTCTAAGGGCTGAAGCACCAAGATGATGATGATGATACCAGTATCAGAAGCAAAATTTTGTAATGGAATAAATTTTAATAAAAAAATTATATTTTGTACTTTTTTATTTTTTAAACTCAAATTACAATAATAAATTATATCTATAGTATACTTATACCTACAGAATCTAGTTAAACAACCTGCACGCTCGTAGAAATGTTGACACCACTTATGCTCGAATTATAAAACCCTTGGTGGTACCAGGTGTTCCACCGGCTTAACAGTTTACAGGATTTTACCAAAATAACCTTCACATCTGTAGGGATGTTGATACCTCGCACACTTCAATCGTTTTAGAATCCTTGGTAGTAGAAGGTCTTCTATAGGCTTAAGGCGCTTCAGTTGTTGGTATTGGACAAGTTTTGGGAAAAGGTCATCAAAAGTTGATGCCTTTTTTATGAATTGCTCCACCCACAACCAAACGTCGGAAAGTTCAAAAATTCTTTGCAAAGCAGTGTCTAATAGATAACGCATCGTCAGGTATTCGTTAACGTACACACGCAATTTTATGGTTAGACACACATCATTAAACATGTTGTTTTGCCCGAGTTCACAGAGTACCTCTACCCAACAGTTTACACAAATTTTATTTAATTTTTTTTTTGTTGGTATAATATCCAATAGATGTTAAGTTAGGTATCGATGTTTCACTTGTAACTAATTTATCCACTTTATGCATAATAAGTTCAATACTTTCTTGATGCATGGTTATAGTTATTTTTACTCATAAACTGACTTTGAGGTTACGTCAATACAGTTATATACCATCGATCCCCCACTTCACTTCACTTATTTAACCTTTTGTTACCCAACTGTCCTTGACCAGATATTCACCTTTCTTTGTTGTCTATCTACCCACCTTCTGTTCTCATAAGTCTAATGGTTGGGAGTGGTATCTGCGACAGAAATCGAAAATAGTAGCGCTCAAGAGTTCGAGAGGTTTATTGATCTGTCCGGATATTTACCTTTCTTTTTATCTACCTACCTACCTACCCAGAGATGAAGAACATAACTGTCCGTGACCGGATATTCACCTTTCTTTGTTGTCTACCTACCCACCTGTTACTCTTATTAGTCTGGTGGTGTGAGTTGTACCTGCGACAGAAATCAAAAATAACTAAAGTAAATTCATTTAACAGAAAAGTCGCGGTCAACAAATGCATGCACATAACACGCGAAACCCAATGTTTATATAATTGTACAGGGTTGTATTAAGATTCTAGCAGCCTATACCATCTGAATTTGAAATGAATTAATTTATAATTTTTAGGATTACTGTTAAAATAATAGTAATCAATGATTAATCTTTTAAAGAAGTATACTTAAATAATATTTTTGTAAACTGTCATTCACACATCATTAGTTAATTGTGGTATTAATCAAAAGGCAAAAAATAGAAAGTTGTTTTTATACATTTTACGCTTTAAGACCAATATTTGGAAATAAGTAATAATATTATCATTAATGATATAAAAAGAGACCTCTTCTTGTGTAAAAGTTCGGGAAAATACTTATACATAATTATAGGGTAGATAGACTTATACATTTAACATTACATTAACATTAATAAATAAAATTTATTAAGTCGACGTTTCGATATCGATTTAACATTTATTTGTGTCAGCAGAAACGAATGTATATTTGGAAGAATTGTGACATCACTATTTTTGACTTTGATGCCGTTATGTCGAAGATGGTTCGAGATATCAAAATGCCGCTTTCAGATTTTGATTCAGGAGACAAAACTATATATGAATCCATCGATAGATCGTCCCCAAAGTATTGCATAGGCGACAACGCACAAACGAACATACTATGCGGATGTAAAACGAAAGTTTTTCTTTGAAAATGATGAAAAAAACTTTTTACTATTACATATAAGTAATATCGAATTACGAAAAATAAGTACTGGAAAAGTACATAGGTACAATGAGTAAAATGGGTTACAGTTTTTCATTTTTAAAATATTCCATTTTGTTTATGTAATTTCGAATTATTTCGTATCTTTTATTTATCATTGCTACTTATTTCCACATCAAAAGCTAGATCCACCTTCAACCGGATGGGGGCCTTCTTCAAGAGCCACAACCTCTCTCTTGGTATAAAAGTAAGAATGCTGCGATGCTACGTCTTCTCTGTTCTTTTTATGATGTTGAATCGTGGACCTTGAACGAAGATATGTGCAGAAAATTGGAAGCATTTGAGACGTGGCTATATCGGAGAATACTTAAAATCCCGTGGACTGACCGAGTCACCAATGAGGAGGTCCTCAGAAGAATGAAGAAGAACCGAGCGGTACTGACCACCATCAAATCTCGAAAGTTACAGTACTTTGGACACATTATGCGAAATGAATCCAGATATACCCTTCTACAAGCCATACTGCTAGGAAAAATATTTGGACAACGGGTTCCAGGAAGAAGAACGTCCTGGTTGAAGAACCTCAGAACCTGGTTCAACACAACATCTATGCAGCTTTTCCGCGCTGTGGGAGATAAGGTGAAGATTGTCATGATGATCGCCAACATTCGTCACCGATAGGCACATCAAGAAGAAGAGAACTCATTTCCACACCACCATAGAGGTAGAGTGATAATGGTGCGTTTTTTTTATGTGGTTTCCCCGGTAGGCCTAATCCACAAATACTTAAACTTAGTGCAAAATATTATTCTGAGAAACTTGATGTACTATCATCGTCAGGGTTTATTATAATTGAATCTACTCTGGCTTCTACTAAATTATCTAACTCCCACATTTTTGGTTCCACCTTTTGGGTAACATGCTGTACACAATTTTTCCATTTTTGCGGAGTTATGGTGGATAGAGCTTCATCAAATAAATTTTTCATGTCGGCAAACTTAAAAGTTGTATTTTTAGCTGCTACATAATTTTTTATATCTGCCCATATCAGTTCTATGGGATTCAACTCACAGTGATATGGTGGCAATCTTAAAACAATTTTATTTTGACTTTTCGCCATTTCGTCTATGATGTATTTATCATACTGTTTTTTATGTTGATTCACAAGTGCTAAAAGTTGCACTTTGAGAAGTGAGTCATCAAAGGGGATGCTTTTTAGATGTAGCCATTCTTGGATATCCGCTTTTCTAGAAGATGTGGTGGGGATCTTTTCAGATTTTCTGGAATGATACGACGCATTGTCCATTACAATCACAGAATTTGCTTCCAATTTGGGTAAGGTTTTTTCAAACCAACTCTCAAAACCTTTTCCATCCATTTCCTCATGGTAATCTCCACTTTTCTTTGATTCAAAACTCCATAGAGCGTCAGCAACAAATCCGTCTTCGCTGCCTATGTGACAAATAATCAGTCGCTTTCCTTTACCTAAAAATTCAAATATTATTTATCAATTTCAATGTTCAACAAAAAATATTACCTGATGGATTTTTCAGACCTGTCGAGAGTCCATCCAAAAATGCTTGTCTTGATGAGGTGACTGACTTATCAATCCATGTTTTTGATTTAGTATGACCAGCGTTAATCCAAGTCTCATAAATAATATATTTTACGATTGCCATTCCTATGATCTTTTATCTGCCTTAAAAATTCTCTTCTCCAGATTACAAGGTCATCTCTGTCTGTAAGCATACTGTTCCGGCCACGTTTTTCAAATTTGAATTGAAGTTTTTTCAAAAGCTTGTAAAAAGTAGTACGTTTGAAATCAGGTAGATTGGGGTCGTCGTTGACCTGTTGTAGAACTCTATCTATCGTGGGAATTTCATTTCTAAAAAAGAATTGATGCACTATTCTTCTTATCGCTACCTTGTCAAAATCATCTACAGATTTGAGTTTGCCTTTACGAGTGGTACATTTTTTTGGTGCAACTAATGTGTGTGTAGTTTTATATTCTCTAATAACTTTAAACACAGAACTATCCGATACTCCAACTTTATCGGCTACTCTTTTCTCAACAGCGGACAATATTAACGCCGGATTTTCTTGTAACTCGTGCTTATACACGTTTACAATTATTTCTTTAACGTCTACGCTTAAATGGCCTTTTTTAGATCTCTTTTTGGGGGGAGTTAAAGGTATGTTTGCGAGTTCATCGGCAGAATCCGTGTCCGACATATTAATTTGTTTTAGTGACTGTATATACAAACCTGCAAAATATTATTTACAGGCTAATATTCTAATAAAATAATAGATAATAGATAATTGAACAGATATATTAAAAAGGTCAATACTCCCAATCACAATCTTTATTTTCAAGGTGTTACAGAAGCGACCGATTTCGAGGCTTACAATATTTGCCTCATCCTCAGACAAAGCAAAGAGTTTGTTTTGTTAAAAAACAATAATATAGATATCGGCAATAAGAAGTTTTCCGCTTACATCCAGGGTACTGTCTGTCTTCATCTTTTTCTTTATGACACTATCTATTGTAGTGAGGTGATATGTTGATCATAATATATGTTGTAAATAAAAGACTCTTGGGAATATGGTAGAGCATTAATGTGTTCTAACTGTGTAACTGTTGCTAAAGGTTGTTGTCTTTGATCCTTAAAATACTTCTTGGATGTTCTAGTTTTTTTTGTCAAAGTTTTTTTTATTATTAAAAAGGTATGATTCTCTTCTGGTTTGTAATAAAATTAAAAAAGGTTAAAGACAAATACACATACAGTATAAGCTGCCACATCCGGACTGTATATAGTTTAAAAACTTGTGGAAGATGGAAAATCACATATTATGCAGTAGGATGTCCTTTTTTTGTTGTTTTTGTCACAGGTTCTTACAAGGTTAAGACCTAAAGGTCTTTATTTTGTAAGACCTTTTATTTACATACATATATAATGATCAACATATCACCTCACTACAATGATAGTGTCAAAAGGAAAAGATGAAGACAGACAGTACCCTGGATGTAAGCGGAAAAGTTCTTATTGGCGATATCTATATTATTGTTTTTTAACAAAACAAACTCTTTGCTGGGCCTGAGGATGAGGCAAATATTGTAAGCCTCGAAACCGATCGCTTCTGTAAAACTTTGAAAGTAAATATTAGATTGTGAGTATTGACCTTTTTAATATATTTGTTCAATTATGGACTCACACTTGCAACCCTTTTATCATCATAATAATTATTATATTAGAGTCAAAATAATATTAAATTTACTTACTTCAGTTGAGAGAAAACAGCAAACACTTTAAAAATGTTCACAGTTCTAAGTTTATTTAAATAACACTATAATTATAAACCAACACTATAAATATACCAACACACATAATATGTATTATATAGAGCTATTAAAAGTAAAAATTATATTTATATAATTCAACAGACATAAATATGATTCGTAAGGATTACTGAATCCATATCTGTTAAAACTGCAAATTATGCGTCTTTGTTTAGAGGTGTAGATTGTCGTTCCTTGTGAGTTTCTACTTGTTACTTTTGATACGCTTTTGTATATAATCAGTTACAGTATAAGTGATTTTGTAACAAGTAGATACCTCTTCAGCATCTCTAGATACTTGGAATGAATATATCACGCGTCCCTAGTTTGTATATTCTACTTTTCTGTTAGGCGAATATGGTATCAAGCGTTCGAAAGGTATAGCGATTACGGAAATCTATTCCCCATCAAGCATGTTAGTAAATGTTGATAGTGATGTATGTGATTCTAGCACGGACTGTGTTGTAAGTAGCGACACTATTGATCCCGGCCCATGCGATTCTACAACAAACCTGCTATGATTGTACCACCTGATCTTGTCGATGTAATAATAGAACTTTAAGTAAATGTTGGAATTATATGTTATAATTATTTGCAACATGTAAGTTATAATTTACCTTGTATAATCAATTACCATCTGAAAATGGAATTGATAATAAATTGTTTACAAACTTTTGTTACAACCTGCAAATCACAATGTTACCACTTTTCATTTAAAACTAGATTCAAAGTGCTTTTAGAATTATGGTGCAAATGACGATAAAGTCACACCTGAGTTAAGATATAGAAAAGAAATTTTATAAAGAAACTAGACTTGCTTTGTATAAAAACTTTGTTCACTAAAACTTGATTCAAAATGAATTTGTAATTATAGTGCAAATGACTGTGATGTCCGAGATTAACAACTCGCTTGAATTAAGGACACATTGTAATAAAAATTCTTACCTTGAGAATCTGAACTCGCAGCATGAGCCAGGAAACTTTTTACGTTGCCCAAATCCGTTATGAGTCTGCGTTGCTCCTCGTGGAAAGCCTCCGATATTTTTTCCGAATATGTAAAAATATTACGAACGGCTTCCTCAAGGAGTAAACTATTCTCCTTACTCACGTCCAATCTGTGCTGGAGGCGGTCCATATGACGTTTCAGAGCCGACAGAAATCTTTCCTTGAAATTATCACAAAATGTTTTGTGATGGTATTCCACACTTTTGGGGATTTCAAGGCAGGTCACCACTATAGTTTTAAGTGACGGCTCTGTCTCGTTTATTAATTTTGTTTCCCAGACTTGGGACTCAGTCATGGGTTTTGGTTCAGGTGGTGGTGTTTCACGTTTCTCCTCTTGAGAGGGTGGCCCCCGTTCGGAGATATTTAATATACCTCCGATAGAGGGATAACCCTCGACGACAGGTGCAGGTGTCTCGTCTTCCACATCTGAGATATCTTCAAAATGTTTTGATGTTTGCGCCGTCACAGTGGTGGAAGGAGCGTGAACCTCAGCTACTTCTTCAAAAGTTTGGGGCGCTACCGCTTTATTTTTCCTTATTTTTAAGAGGAGGCGCTCCGTTTCGCTAATTTTTTTGGGTAGTGTTTCACTACCCACAAAAATCACGCTTTCCTCGGACGGCGCTCTCTTTCTAATATCCCTCGGAGGGATGATCGATGAATTACTAGAATCAAAACATCTTTTCTTAGCCACCTGCAATATAAAGCTATCATTATTTTTTAGAAAAAATCACGCATATTGCGATCAAGCGGTAAAAACTATTTTGTATCCTACCCCCACCACCCAACCACTCTAATGAAGTCGCAGTGCTAGGAATATGTATCTACGTTCGGATTATATTTTTAGTTTTTGTCGTTATATACTCTAATAATAACATAAAACCGGTATTTCCAGTTCAAAACCGGTATTCGAAACAAGTTTATATTTATACCCCACACTTCTTTCGTTGTTATTCATTTTCGTGTCGTTCAGCCACCAAGCTTCAGTCAACAACCATGCAGTGCGACTCTTGTTTAAAAGTTTTATCCAACAAAAGTAGTGTAACTCGTCATAAATGGGAAAGTTATCGGGAACGGTTTAATAATAAAGTGAAAAAGGTAAAACTTTCAGATGTTGATACATCCGCTAATAATTACCATTCAACTACGGCAGAGGTGACTTTCAGTAAATCCAATGTTCGTCCAACTACCACTACATCCAATGTTATCGAATGTCAAGATTGCTATAAAAAAATTTATGGGAAGGGCTAACAGGACATTTAGGTAGTAATTCACACAAAAGTATTATTAACTATGGTATAATTTCACTATTTGAGAGAGTGATTCATCGTTTAAAGGTGCAGAAATGCGAAAAGACGTATGAAAATCCAGTGACGTACACTCACTTTTATTTTAACGGTAATTATATTTTATTTTTCAAATATTAATGTTCGAAATAGGCCAGAATATATTTATTTACAAGTTTTTACTGACGTTTCGATCTCTATAGCCAAAGACCACCTTCAAAGATATAAATGATAGTTATATTTATTTTATTTGTTTATTATTATATATTTTTATAATCTTATATTGTTTATTATCTTTTTTTTATCTTTAAAAACGGAATAGAGATCGAAACGTCAGTGTATTAAACATGTAAATAGATATATTGTGGCTTATTTCCAACCTTCTCCCTAAAAATACAGAATGCCACAAACAAGAAGCTATAGAAAAATAAATATATCTGTCATTTGTATGTTTGAAAACGGTCTCTTTATAGAGATCGAAACGTCCGTAAATTAAACATTTGAATAAATATATTGTGGCTTATTCCCAACATTATTTCTAAAAATACAGAACGACAAGCGAAAAGCCATAGAAAATAAATATAACTCTCATTTGTATAATTGAAAACGGTCTCTGGATATAGAGATCGAAACGTCAATAAATAAACATATGAATAAATATTTTGTGGCTCATTCCCTACATTCCCCTAAAAATACAGAATGCCAAAAACAAAAAGCTATAAAAAACAAGTAATTTTGCAGAAAGTCTACTGATACCAACCGGCTGTCGCGGAAGTTACGCTAAAACGTCTTTTGACGTGACCCGTCCTTAAAGAGTTACACAATGAAATTGTTTTAAATCAAATTTTAAGACAGTTTCCAAACCATCTCAGAGGTATGTCTTGTGGAGCGGTATTTTTTTTTTTAATGGGTGTTCGCCAAGAGCCATATTATCTTATTAAATAAAATGAACAAAACACTTAAACAGTATAAAACAAAACAAAATAAAATCCTATAAAACAAAATAAAATTCTATAAAAACAAAATAAAAATAATGTTTGATGTAACAAAACATTGTACTGTTCTATTTAAATACAAACACTATACACACTTACTATGTTCTTCTCGTTTTTTTTTTGTTTTTGGGTTTTTTATGCTGATGTTCTTATTAAACTATTAGAAAATATTATTCGCTGTCTAAATCTGAAGATGCGGTGCTGCTATCGCTGTCATTATCTTCACCACCTGGTGTAATTATAATTGGTTCTAGTAAAACTCGATATGAGTGTCAAGTTCCCACATATGATGTTCTTCTTTAATTATGTGGCCTATACATTTAGCCCATTTCTCTGGAGTTACATGGAGGATTGCTTGAATCAAAAGTTTCTTAATTTCGTTTAATTTGAACGTTTTGTTATTGCGTGCTACTTCTCCTTTCACTTGCGCCCAGATAAGTTCAATGGGATTAAGTTCGCAATGATAAGGTGGTAGACGCAGAACTTTCCTTAACCGTGCAATGTCAAGTAGCTAAATTTTGAGCATTCCCCCTTTTCTGTAAGCCATTCTTGAATACTCCCTTTCAATTTCTTTCATAATCACCTGTTTTTTTCGACTCAAATTGAAGAAAACCATCATCAACAAACCCTGTATCACTTCCTATATGGGTGATGATTAAACGCCGTCCCTTTCCTGGTGGAGCTTTTAATCCTGTAGATCAGCCTTCTATAAATGCTTCGCGTTTACTTTTGGCATTTAAATTTTGACAAACTTTTCCAACTGTATGACCTTCGTTAATCCAGGTTTCATCCAAATAACATATTTTGCGTCCAGTGCTGCGAATTTTGCGTATTTCTTCTAAATACTTTCTTCTCCACACAATAATTTTATTTTTTTCTCATAGCATACTTTTTCTGTTTAGTTTTACATATCGAAAGTTCATTTCGCGCATGGTCCTGATAAGACTACGAGATATCTTGGGTAAGAAGTCATCGTTTTCGAGGTCTTGAGAAATATTTTTCAGTGTTGGAATTTCACTCCGAAAATAAATGAATGAATGAATTTTTCGACGTATAATATTCCTTGTCTCGTCATCCAAAACAATGCTTTTCCTACCTCTAGTTTTACCTTTTTCTTGCTTTTTATTTTCCGATGTATTTTTAAGTACACGATAAATACAGCTAATGGATACTTTTGTTAAACTGCTACAAATGTCGACCGCTTGGCTAACATTTAATGCCATTTTCTGCCGACAATTCCTTCATAAACGTTTCGTAGCATTACCTTCTCTTCGGACGTTAACATTTTCCGTCTCTTTTGCGGCTTTTCATTTTTGGAATCAACATCAGAATTTTGCCGTCTTCTCTTGGAACAACTCGGTTTTTCGTCCAACTCCAATAAAACTCAAACCAAATAATCACAGAATATAACTAAGAATTTACTATAAAACGACAAACTATAACACTCGTATTATCAGTAACACGTTTTATCAATAACACAAACTTATCGCACAAAATATATTCACAAGATGCAACACATGCCCTACCCTCAGAAACGCCAATGTAAATGAACTATTGTTGATGAGCACTTGCTCGACAAAAACTAGTTTTACGGCTTTCTGTGGGTCGGAATTGAAACCGAGTTCCGTCGCTAATTCCAAAGTTGCCAAACAATTGAAAAATATTGTTTTAAAATATCGATTTTTTATTTTATAAATTTAAATATATGACGAAACGGAACATATAAATAAAATTTATTTAATTACAATTTTGTGCTTAATTTTTACTATTGAAAAAATCATGTTTTTTGGTATTTTTATGACGGTAATAATCGCTGCGTGGAAGAATACAGGTCTTGTATGACCATAATTACTACTTGTGAACAAGAATTGGCTACACTGTACGACAACTCTTTGTCAGTTTTTCTATAGAAAAGCACAAATAAATATACTACTTATATATTGTGTAATTTCTTATTAGAAAACGCAAATTGCAATTGAGAAAACGGGTAGTTTTCGAGGGCCGCTGTGTACATTTAAATTTGAGGATATTCAGCGTTTAAACGATGAATCACTCTCCCAAATAGTGAAATTCTACTATATCTAGATAGTGGGATTGAAAAACTATTAAGTGCGTTTAAAAATCGTATTGGTAGTTACCGTCTTATTAGTAACAAACATCACACTAATCATTTGGAATTTTTTAGTGAAATTGAGGGTAACGTTCTAAAGCTCCTACATAACTATTTACATAAATTTAAAGTGTTAAAAGTTACAGAATGACGGTATTAGATTTTTGTTTTGATACAGTGCAGCTGATACGTATTTCGACCTTCTTAGGTCTCTTCAGAACGGTATAGTCACTGCTCTGAACCAAAACAAAAATCTCTCCCGTCTTAGACAATACTTATTAAAATAACTATATACGGACGTAACTACGCCATCTAAAAACAAAAAGAGAAATCAAACGATTTCTACTTAGCGAAACCGAATTCAAATCTTAACCACTGTGTTTCCTAAAATTTTCGAAACAAACAAACAATATGCAACAATAATGTTGCATATTGTATCTGATAATTCTTCATTCACTGTCAAAACCTATCAGCACATTCCATATTCATTCGGTTTTTATGTAAAATACTATTTTGATGACAGTTTATCACAACTTATCATTTATCGCGGTGAAAATGTGGTTGAAACAGTGTACACTATTTATCATAAATATCTTAAACATATTCTATGAACCTATGAAAAAACTCACACCAGAAGAAAAATTAAAATTTTTTGCAGGTAAGTGTTGTTCATTTGTGATAAACCGTTCGATATTGACGAAATTAAAGTTCATTGAGATCATCATGTGAGATCATTCACATCTAACAGGGTTGTTTACTGGTGCTGCTCACAACGCTTGTAATTTAAATTACAAATTACCTAAGTTCATACCTGTTTTCATGTATAATTTAATCAATTACAATGCACATCTGTTTATAACAAAATTGATGAATAACGAAAAAATTGATGTTATTGCAAAAACTAAAGAAAAATATATATCATTTACAAAATTACTTTTAGTTGATCGTGGAGGTGATCTAGAGCAAAATATATATTTAAAATTAAGATTTGTAGATTCTTTCAGATTTTTACGTCATTCACTAGATAATTTAAGTAAAACCCTCAATGATAATCAATGTCTAGAGTTACAAAAATATTGTCGATCAAATGAAGAATTTGGATTGTTACGACAGAAAGGTGTTTTCCCTTATTCATACCTGGATAACTTTTCAAAACTTGATGAGGTATCTTTACCCAGACAAGAACAATTTTTCGATATTTTAAAAGAAGGTATTTCCGATGAAAAGTACTTACGAGCTAAGTAAGTTTGGAAAGTTTTTGATTGTAATACTTTAGGACAGTATTCCGATGTTTATTTAAAATCAGATGTTTTATTATTAGCTGATGTGTTCGAAAACTTTCGACATAATTGTTTATTTAACTATAAACTAGATCCCGCTCAATATTTAACGGCTCCATCACTTAGCTGGGACGCTATGTTGCGTAAAACTAATGTTCAGCTTGAATTATTGACAGATATTGACATGCTTGAATGAATTTTTGTGGTACAGGCGCTAAGGCTTATTGTGTGACATTATGTAACAATGAAAGCCTTAAAAAGCTAAGGGGATTTCCAAAAACGTTATAAGTAAATCTTTAACATTTACAGATTATAAAAAAGTAGTTGATAATTCTAATGCAAAGATTTATCGTAAAATGTATACATTTAAGTCACATTTACATGAGATGTATACTGAATTAAAAAATAAGGTAGCTTTAACTTCCCACAATGATAAGAGATATGTCATACCTGGAACTATTAACACATTAGCATGGAGTCATTACAAAGTAGATACGTTTACACCTGATCAACAACAAGAAAATCTCGATTATTTAATCCAGCAAGCTAGACTAATTCTTCCAAAAACCGGAAAATGATGGAGGGGGTGAATTTTATGTAGATAGTTTTGAAATTAATTTATTATAACTTAGTGGGAGCTAACCATTCGTTGGTGGGGTTTTTGTTTAATAACACGTTGCAGAGCTAATTCTTACAGTTCTTCTTCAGCTTCGCTGCTAGTATTTACAATGTGGATCTGTTACGTTACCGAAATTGAAGTTACGGATTTAAAAAGTGGTGTTCAAAATTTACATCAACAGTTTTCGAATTTGGAGTTTGATGCTTCTCATGAAGCCATTTATGGTGCAGTGCGTCCATCATCTTTTTCTCCAGAGTTTTGTACAGAATTAGCCAAAAAATATGAAAAAGGTGTTGAAATTTGTGATTTGTATCTTAACAACCAAATATGTTTATATGGGTTCGTATCGTTACTAAAAGTTGCTAAATTGGATGGTTATTTAATTCAAATAAAACAACTTCTCCCATCTGTTTTATATGAAATAAAAGAAAATAATGAAGGTGATAGTTCCAGTAATGAGGTTATTATTGAAGATGTTGATGTTATTGGTCACCCTGAACATGGTTCAAGTAAATCCCAAACATAATATTTAGACCTAATTGTACCAGCGGTATATTGTATTTAATAAAAGCATTTCTGTACTAATAATTGTTTTATTTGGTAGTTTAGCATTCACGTGAGTGTTTAATGTATCTTGTTTTTGAATACACTATTCAACAATTCCCATATGTTGTTGTAAATGTATTATAAAAATAAATGGTGTGTTTTTAACACAGTATCTTTAGAATAATGTTGAATTAACACTTTACCGAGTATTGAACGCTTAAAGGAGTAAGGTCATTGGTAGGGTATATAGAGGGGATGACTGAACGACTTTTACAAAATATATCAACCAGTTAAAAAACACTATCAATTAGTTAAAAAGTGGCTACGAAGATAAACATAGTTTGACTGATGCGTTTACGTAGTGGTAAAGTTCACACACCAAAAGACTATTTTTTCTCTCCAGATACGAAGAGCAAAAGTGGATTGATTTAGTTTTTAGAAACATTAACCGTTATAGCGATGGAGTGTTGTCACAAAGCTAAATTAATGGCTCAACATCCGCAAAAACCTTTGAACAGGTTTACAGAAGCAGAATTAGAAAATATGTGGATCCATTTGAAACTCTTAATTATTGGTCTAAATTACCCAGGAAAGTAGTTCGAGATTTTGAAGTTCAGACTCATCTCCCATGTTTTGTACACTTCAATCGTCCTGAGTGGAGAACACAGCTAGAAGGACAAGCACCGGCGCAATCCAGTTGCCGTTTATGCAAGCTTGCACTTGAAACTTTAATTCCTAAATATAACATTTAGTGCAATAACTATTTAATAAAGTATTGTAACAATAAAACACTGAAAACTTTGTTTTCAAACTTCCACAAAATTTATTTTAAATTCTTATCACTACACCTGTTTCGGCTGATTGCCTTTCTCAAGTCGAAATCAGCCGAAACAGCTGTAGTGATAAGAATTTAAAATAAATTTTGTGGAAGTTTGAAAACAAAATTTTCAGTGTTTTATTGTTACATAAAATGAATTTCCATCAAGTAACGGTCGAATCCATCAATTATTATAATAAAGTATTCTTTTTAATCAGTATTTTTATTCTTATAATACCTATTTAATAATGATGTGAAGGGGTAACATAGGGTGCATCACAAATAGCACTAACTGTAAACCAGAATAACAGGTCTAACCGAAATAACCGGTTTTTCCCACCCTAGTCGAGGTCAAAGGCAATACAATAACGACCTTAACCGGTCATTAACCTCTTGACCGGTCGTTGACCCTTGAACGTGACCCCTTGACCGTTCATTAACCCTGTCAGTGGTGGGGGTTATACGAAAGGGTGGGAGGTATAGGAAGTGGAGGAACCCGTTGGTGAGGGGTATAAGAAGTGGTGGGGGGTATATGAATGGGTGGGGGTTGTGCGACCTGAAATAGCAGTCATACACTGTTAGATTAAATGTCCACAGCACCCACTTATAAAACACAATATTGGTCTTTAGATACGGAGTAGGAAGGCATTGCTGAAGATCAAAGCAATATACTCTTTTCGACTCGGTGCATTTTCATTTATCATTATTTTTTATAGCATAAGCTGCATCGGCTTCTGATAAATGAGCATCATATTCATTTTGAAGTCTTTCTACTTCTTCTACAGAAGCAAGTTTTATTTTTATTTTGTATGAATCACATGTATTACATGTATCCAAAGAAGGCTTCTTAAATGATAAACCCATTGTACGGAATACATTTCCAAAAAAAGAGTATGATACAGGATTTTCAATCTTTTGCTTATACATTTCATAGATAACTGATATTGACAGACCTGATGGTAAATACTTTTTGGTGGTATGTCTTCTGTTATAATGTGACTCGTATAATGGGTAAGAATTTATATGATCTTTAATAAGCTGAACTGTATGGTCTTCAATTCTATTGGGCGGAAGATTACTTCCTCTTTTATCTGGACCCAAGATACCTGATACACATTTTAATTGCTTTTTAATGATAACTTCAATACATTTATTGGATACTCCAAAAGTTTTAATAAAACAACCTTTGCACACTTCAACTAACTGACCGTCGATTTTAAAGTGGTACTTATGATTCATACTTCTTTTTTTTTTGGATCTCCAGTTTTTATGCGAATTTGTTGAGATTTTTTTGGAACGTCTAAGATAAGGAAAGATAAATAAGCACTGCGTTTGTTATAATCTCCAATTGCCCATACTTCATCAAAAAGTGTTTGTTGATTTTCCAAAGAAATCCGATCTAAACATTTTTTACGACAGCTACCTGTTAATGCAATTACTTTTCTCGCAGTTATAGTTTTACCTGTCTTTGTTGTATATTCTAAACCCTTATTTCGTTTGTGTTGTATAGTTTTTCGAAGATTATATCCTCTTCGCTTCCTTTTATTAATGTTTGTTTCCGAATGTGTAACAGTCGTTATTTTTACTACTATTTATATTAAAGTAATTATTTATATTAAAGTAATTTCAGAGATGTAGTATGGGTTGCCTAACTTTAAGTGTTCATTTGCTCACTAAGTGTGTATTTTTAATAATTTAAGTTGTCACTCTGATCTAATTTGGTACCATTGCGAACCAGAGAGATGACAGGAGATTAGGGGGAGTGGAAACTGGCTCTTGGTTAACTTGGTTAACAAACTGTGAATTACAATTCACTTTTGATCGAGAGTTTGAAGTGGTACAAAGGTGGTAGTTAGCGAAAGAAAATCCAATTAATGCATAGAATTTCCTTCACTTCAAGAAGTTAAATGTTTTAAGTATAACCGTAATCATTTAATTGACGGTGTTTTCGGAAACTCGGGAGGCTGAAGTGAAATTTCTAGCACGGAATTGAGTAGCTATCTGGTAATTATTTTTTTTTATATTATAAAAACTAACTTTTTCTTCCCACATCCTTCAGGTATTCAGAATGACCTTGGGTCACGAATTCAAGCATAGTATGGCCGCTTACAATCATTCTGGCATGAATCTGATTAAAATTCTGAATTTTCCGTAAATCTTTAACATCTATTACAATTTCCACAGATATTTTAATGAACATTAGAGTATTTTATCCATTCAGATTCATTATTTCATATTTTAATATAGTAATTTGGTTCAAGGCCATTATATTTTTACTCTATGTGAAGCAAGGTCACGCTACATCCGATTGGATGGGTTTTTTTTATCTACTATAATTATCTTTTTGCTCCGGTTTCTTATGCTGAAAGAAACTTTCCTCACTTCTTTGATTTATTTTTATCAATGTTGAGATTAGAAGTAACGGGGAATTGTTTTCAGCCACCTCCCATGGAATTATAAACTTCCCTCAGAACATCCGAGGGAGAGTACCACTTCAACTCTATAAGAATCAGGGTCATTGGGACAAGCCAGGGGGTATTGTCTACTCCACCCTCATTTTTTCTCCAGCCTGCACCTAGAGGTAGGGCAGGACAGTAATCATCGGAACTGAGCCAATTAGCACCAGCTCCGTGCTAATTTCGGACCTCAAGGAGGACTTCGCTGGGACACCGAAGCCATTCGGGAGTATCCTTCCAGACAACTGTTTCACCTAGGACAGTTGGTTTTTTCTTCAGAACTATATATATATATATATATATATATATATATATATATATATATATATCTTGTTTCACC
Organism: Diabrotica undecimpunctata; assembly: GCF_040954645.1. Taxonomy (NCBI): domain Eukaryota; kingdom Metazoa; phylum Arthropoda; class Insecta; order Coleoptera; family Chrysomelidae; genus Diabrotica; species Diabrotica undecimpunctata. Next base: position 86,294,405 of record NC_092811.1, on the reverse strand, counting down.
AGTTATAGGTTTTTTTTTATATAACATATTTTTATATATATGTGTATATATATTAATTAATATAACTCCCCTTGGTGTAAGGTATCGGTAAGTTTGAGCTCAAATTCTACCCAGAGATTATCTTCCATTGTTTTTTTGTATTAACCATTTATTTCATTATTAACTTTAATTATTTCATTATGTGTTTACCTAACTAATTTTTTTTATATTTCATCTTGTGTTATTAACTCTGGTTATTATCCCTTCAGGATAATAGACCGTTTCAATTGTTTAACTTGGCTTGTCCCATTTATATATTACTTGGTTTATATTTGAATTTAGAGGTGTTTAACAATATTGTTGGTCATATTGTAGGTTAGTATAATATATTTACTTGGCTATACGTTCTTCCAACGTTAGCATTATTTTGTTTAAGGTTGTTTTTAACCTAGATGTAGGTTGTACACTCTATATCAGAATTATATTGTGAAATTTTCATATACTTTTTGGTAACTTAGAGATTGTCAAAATCTAAGAAGTTATATTTAATAAACTTGAATTTGTTTTGCATATAATTTTTTATTAATATTTCCTTACCTTTTTACATTTACAGCATTTTTGTTTATTAAATCAACTTTAATTAATATTAGCAGTATACGATACCTGGAAGAGTGACCGTTACTCTTTTTAGAGTAGTATCCCTCTTCTGGCGCCCTCAATTTGTTTTCTTTGTTAATTTTCATTATATCTATTCATTTTTCATATCTTCTTTTCTATCCATCATACATATTTTCCTGATTTACTGTCTTTAAAAGGCATGCAAATTGGCCGTATCCATCCTTGAGTTTCTAGTGGTCATTCTCTTGCCTACATTGCTAGCCTAGCCACATTCCGTTCAATATTTTTTTTACTTCTTTACTTAATTGTTATCTATTTTACTTCTATCAATTTTATCCCATATATATAGACCACTCTTCTTATACCTCTCTCCTCCTACACACCCCAGTATTTTGCTACAAATGCTCAATATTTTCTGGCAGCAAATCCCGTGATTCATCAATAATAGTATGTGTCGGTTCTAATGCACCTTCGGAAGATGAGGATGTTGAGATCAATTTATTTGTCAAATATTCATACACTGTTTACACTTACTGAATAAGAACTCTAAACGCTACCGCGCATGTGGAAATCACGCGACTTAACTCCTTTTACCATGTTATCGATTTCACTAGTCTTCAAACGAATAGTGAGATAAGTCAACTCATGTCGTTTTGTATTATCATAATTTAAAATGTTTTGACATATCTCATTTGGTTTCAATCTATTATTATAATGCTAAACTAGTTATTGACTCAACTCCTTTTTACCTTATTTAGATATTCAGGCACTGAATTTATTTTTGCAAATAACTCATTTTTGAATGTTTTTGACTCATCTCCTTTTTCCTAACACCACAGATATATTCTTGTAATGGGTAATTATTTAAACACACTAGATACTCATGATTTGGTTTATTAGTTATATAAGTACAATATTAGATAGTACTCAGTTGACGTTGACAATATTAACCTCGACCATTCTCTTGATTCTTCATTCTTAACAATAATGATAATGCTAATAATCCCGTGTTTTCCAGCTATTTAACACATGTGAGTTTGTTATTATAATATGTTTGTTATTTGTTAATTGATACACGTTATTTAATAAGCTTTCGACTACATTGCAAATTTCACTAGGTCAGAGTGTCCTCGTTACAACGATATTTTCAATGTCGTAAACAAACAATATATTTTCGCAAATGTGTGTCACGTTAATAAAAAAGATTACTTGGATCTGATGCTTGATTAAATCCCGTTACATGCCCTCTACTACTGTCCTTCTATATGCGTCTATATTCCTTGGTTTTATATATAGTATGTCTACTTGGCAGTTCATAAGATGGATTAAAACTGAAGACAACAAGTTTGAAGACAGAATCTTCAACAATACTAAATGGTTGGAAATGTAAAATAAATAATAAAAGTAATTTGTTGTCTATGTCCTGTTTTGATTTCACGGCCATTTTTGATTTAAGAAAAGTGATAATCTTTTTCTATTGACTAAAAGTAACCGATATTTTTTGTTGGGATGATGTAGACGGTTCCTGGAAAGTTGACGACCCTGGACTAGTGGATGGTTGTTTAAAAAAAATTAAAAGATACTTTTTCTATCTCCAATTATTATTTCTTCTATCTTAGTTGTTTGTTCACATACCGTTGTGCCCTACGTAATATAAATTTAACAAACATGAGATCTGCTGAATATTGTATAAACGAAACAAATACGGTCGCATGACGCCGACGATTCAGATTATTTTTCTTTTTGTTTTATTTCAGTATAATTAAAACATATATGGTAGGTGGTGGTTAAAGGCTGGTAAGGGGTCTTGGGAGCGACATGAAGCTGCCGATGCTTTTGTCGTAACAAAACGCTAAGAAATGCCCACTGTTTTCCAACGAATGAGTTGGAGGTTTTAGGAATAAAACTCAGCTCTGCCAGCAAATCCTACTCTCACGTCCACGAAGACATACCATGTCGCGTAACCACTGGGTGCATGGCGTACAATGGGAGTACGTTATGTAGCAGACGAGAGAGGGTAAAAGGCGAGTTTCTGGCGCCTAAAAACTGGAACATATCGGCTAGGGGAATAAACCCCAACAGAAAATTCGGTCCTCCAAGGATGGGGGTTAAGTCGTAAGGCCAGCGACCTTACACTTGTGAAAATTCTACAGTGCTAAAAGACCCAATGAGCCTCGGTTACCGGACGGAAATTACAGTAGACGAAAACAGCAACGAAAATGGACCATGAATTACGGAATCTGGAATATACAGGGAATCCGGAACAAACAACAAGAAATTATGCAGGAATTTGTAAATCGAAAATTAGATATAGCCATTCTCTCTGAGACCAAGAAAAAAGGAAATGGAAGCGAAAAATTAAAAGACTATGTACATTTCTTCTCAGGAGTGGGAAAGGATCAAAGAGCAAGAGCAGGGATATCAATATTTGTACACAAGAAATTTGAAAAATATATTAAATCTTGGGAAGCATACAACGAACGTTTTATTAAAGTGACGGTTCTCCTAAGAGGAACACAAATAACAATTCTGGGGGTATATGCCGTAAATGATGACTACTCAGTGCAAGAAAAGGAAGCTTTTGAAGAAGACTTTAGAAAAATCCTGAACGAAATTCCTAACAGCCATGAGATTATATGCGGAGGAGACCTGAATGCCAGAGTAGGAAAACAAGTTCAAAGTAAAGTGGTAGGCATGCATGGAGAAGAAACTGTTAACAACAACGGAGAAAGACTCATAAATATATGTCAACAATATGAGTTAAAGATTTTGAATGGTTTTTTCGCCCACAAGAACATACATAAATACACCTGGTATCAGCACACAAGAGGTCTAAAATCGATAATAGATTATTTCATAACAAGACAACAAACTAAGTTAAGAGTACAGGACGTAAAGGTGAATAGAGGAGCAGAGTGCGGCTCGGACCACTGCCGATAATAGGAAAAATATATACACCATTCGTAGACAGGAACCACACAGACATCAACAAAGAACACAGAGAAAAAATAGAGAGAACTACGTACACCTTAGATAATCTAGATAACGAGAGCACACAGTTACTTTACTCCTGGAGACTAACACAAAAACTACAGGAATCACACAGATCAACGACGGATGAATACGAACATATAAAAAACTGCATGAAAGACGCAGCGCTAGAAGCCTTAGGGCCACAGGTACGAAGAGTAGATAAACCATATTGGTGGGATAAAGAAGTGGAAGAAAAGATAAAAAGAAAGAAGGAAGTATATCTACAGTTATTACAACAGGGAGACGAACGTACAAAACAACAATATAAAAACTTGAATAAAGAAGTCAAACGAGAAGTGGTTAAAAAGAAAAATAGTACATGGGAACAAAAATGCCATTACCTAGACAACCATATAGGAGGGACAAAGAGCTCTGAAGCCTGGAGAACTATAAAAACGATGAGAACAACGACAAAAAACCAAGTCATAATAAATAGAATACCAGAGAACACATGGGTAGAGCATTTTGAGAACTTATTAACAGAGAGAAGAGAAAGGTTTAAACAGACAAATGAACAAGTGGAAGTAGAAGGAAGAATCGAAATATCAATAGAACAAGTGAATGAAGCAGTTAAGGGAATGAAATTAAAAAAATCTCCAGGCCCAGGCGGAATACATCCAGAGTTGATTAGATATGGATCATCAAAACTGTTTGAGATGATCCGAAAATTATTCGAAAGATGCTTAAACGGAGAAGTTCCAGAAGAATGGAGACAATCGTATATCTCTCCAATACACAAGAAAGGCACAAAGATGGATCCTAAAAACTATAGAGGGATCGCAGTGATTGCTACTATAGGCGGACTATACTCAAAAGTACTACGAAACCTGATAGAAAATGATATCAAAGACAAACAACCCGAAGAACAAGCGGGATTTAGGGCCGGACGCTCCACTATGGATAATATCTTCACATTAAAAATTGCAATGGAAAAACGAGTGCAGAGAAATAGAGAAACTCATATAGCTTTAATAGATTTGGAAAAAGCATATGACAGTGTACCGATCTCCCAACTATGGATAGAAATGGGTAACTTGAAAATAAACCCAATTCTTATTAACGCCACTCAAAAATATTACGAACAAAACTTTGCGAGAATTAAAATGGGACAAGAAATCACCTCTCCTTTTCAAACAACAAAAGGACTACGACAAGGCTGCTGTCTGTCACCCACCTTATTTAAAATCTATTTGGACAGATCCTTAGTGAAATGGGTAAAAAAATGTAGAAACATGGGAATAACGGTGGAAGAAAACAAGCTATATACACTTTTCTTTGCGGATGACCAGGTAGTAATTGCCGAAGACAGCTACGATCTTAGCTATATGGTAAGAAAACTGCAAGAAGAATATGAGGTGGCAGGTCTAAACATGAATATGACAAAATGTGAATATCTCTCAGTGGGAACAGATGAAATATGTGACCTAGTCTTGGAAGACGACAAAATCAAAGGCGTGCAATCCTACAAATATTTGGGGGTCATTTTCAACAAGAAGGGAAATAGCGCAGATGAAATCAGGGAAAGAATAAACAAGGGCAGAGCAGCGACCCGTGCCTTAAACTCTCTTCTCTGGCAAAAAACAATTCGACGAGAAACCAAAAAACACATTTACGGTAGTATAGTTCAAAGTATTACACTTTACGGTTCGGAAGTATGGGACGTCACCAAAGCTAATAGAAACAAACTTATGACGACAGAAATGGATTATCTGAGACGAAGCTGCGGTAGATCGAAACTGGAGAGAGTTAGAAACGAACAAATAAGAAACGAAATGAAAATGGAGAGAAATATCAATGATGACATAGAAAGAAAACAATTAATCTGGTTCGGACATGTTAAAAGAATGCCAGAGTACAGATGGCCTAGGAGAGTACTGGAATGGATCCCTCCTGAAAGAAGAAAGAGAGGACGACCACGGAGAAGTTGGCGCAACGATATTGATGAAGCAATGGCGGCAAGAGACTTAGAAGAGGCAACTGCATATGACAGAAAAAGATGGAAATTGGGGGCGGAGAAGCGGCGACAGCCGTAATAAATCCGTTATTTTTTTTTTTTTGATCAGATAAAAGGCATATATCGAGCACAGTTTAATTAAATCTTGCCCAAGTACTTTCGATCCCTAGATCATCTTCAGGGGCATTTCGTCAATTGTGGCCTATCCGGCAAGAACAAGATAGGCCACAATTGACGAAATGCCCCTGAAGATGATCTAGGGATCGAAAGTACTTGGGCAAGATTTAATTAAACTGTGCTCGATATATGCCTTTTATCTGATCAAAGTTCATTTATTCGAGCATTCAACCTTATATTTATTTAAATCCGTTATTATTATATATATATATAATTAAAACATATATATTAATATTTTATGTCCATTTTTAAAAATTACCAACGACATACTTTTTTTGCATTTTAAGGAAGGGCGATTCCAGGATGTTTATTTCGCATATGCCATTTTAAATTTCTAACAGAAGTTTTATACGATATTTTTTCCTTGCAAATATAACATTTTGAATAAATTTCATCAACGGGTTTTTTCAAGTTCTTCGCGTGATTAAATTTCTCGACACGTTCATTGCCAAGCGTATATTTTAGAAGTACTTGTCTGAGCCGTATAGTGAAAACCACTTCACAACGTTTCGTTTTCCTTTTTCTTGTCAGTATTACAGATACATTACAAAATACAAAATAAAACTAGATTATAAAATAAAAGTTCTCTAATACAAACATTCTAAAAGCTATTTGTGTGATATGTGTGCGCAATCCAAATAATAACCGGGTTCTCTAGGACATTTTTTGCATATGTACGTTCTATCCTTACGCCGACCTTTCCCATAGAAGGACTTGCACTGTTTGCGAGGAATTTTTGCACCGAATTCTGTTTGTTCACGTAATGTCAATTCATGTTCACCACTTCACAGTAAATTCCTTATCACAGAAAGCAGAAAATTGTAGAGTGGCATTCTGTTTCCTGAATACTTGTGAAGGTTAAGCCAATTTATAGGCACTAGCTGTAGTATGTGAATAAAAATTTTCACTGACCATCTGATAGTTTTTCCTTCACACGGATAATAAGACAACATTTGGTCCTGTTTATTTATCTCCGACATAAAATTATTATATTTTACTGTTGACTGAGGTATCATTTTAGTTCGGCCCCTTCAATCTGTCACTTTAACAATTTCAACCACGTCTCCCTTATCTCTCTATTTCCCTATAATTATTCCATTTTCACATTTTGCGATAGTATCTCCCACCTTCAGCTTGCAGTCTGTTACGTCTTTGGGAGAATTTTTTCTGCCAACACGCAGAGTACCGGTACAATAAGTTCCATTATCGAGTAATGTTTTAGCAAGTCCATAACTGTTGTAGAAGTTGTCCATGTATGTAGAATTTCCTACATTTAGTTTCGAATCAAAAGTATTCTGACCATTAACTGTGGCCTGCCCATTAATCTCGGATTCATCACTTTCACTACCTCCAAAAAATCACTATCATCGTAATCGTCTATGTAATCATCAGAAGAACACTAGTTTTCTGAGTAATAAAGTAATTCGGTTTTAGTCAGAGAGTTTCATGACAATTTCCCCCTTTTAGACATAGACGGACCAGCAACACAGTCATCCATATTCACGTCAAACGTTAGAGCACTGTAGCAAAAAAATCGCGGAACCAACAAAATTATAGGCAAAAGCAAAGCCTTAAGTACGTGCCAACACAACATCAACAGTTCAGTTACGGAGCCGGCTGAAAAAATTACTTAAAAGATAGTGTTGCTCGTCACGCCTAGGGGCGTGATCGGCAATGAAAATGTTAAAAAAAATTTCACACTTGTAATGCTTCAATGTGCCTTGCCAAATGAGTTTTCAAAATACTTGCTGCAGAAAACTTCTTAAAACAAATTTCAGACTTGTACGGTTTTCCCCCAGTGTGAACTCACATGTCTTTTCAAATAATCTGTTTCTGTTTACAACATATTTCTCACTTTTTTCTTTAGTGTGCAGTCTTAAATGTGTTTTAAAATTACCTGCTTGACTAAACTGTTTAAAACAAATTTTCCTCTTGTAAGGTTTTTTCCCAGTGTACACACTTAAATGTCTTTTCAAAGAATCTCCTTGGCTAAACTGTTTACAACAAATTTCACACATGTACGTCTTTTTTTCAGAGTGCACTCTGAAATATGTTTTCAAAGAATATGCTTGGCTAAACTGTTTACAACAAGCTAAACTGTTTAAAGCAAATTTTACACTTTTAAGGTTTTTCCCCAGTATGCACTGTCAAACGTATTTTCAAAGTATCTGCTTGATTAAATTTCTTAAAACAAATTTCACACTTCTAATGGTTTTCTTCAGTATGCACTAACAAATGTTTTTTCAAATTACTTGCTGTAAAAAAACAGCTTAAAAGAAATTTCACACTTGTAAGGCTTTCCTTCAGTGTGCACTAACGAATGTGTTTTCAAATAACTTGCTGAAATAAATTGCTTAAAACAAATTTCACAGTTGTAAGAATTTTTTCAAGTGTGAACTTTCATGTGTTTAGTTAAACTACCTTTTTGACAAAGCTGCTTAAAACAAATTTCACACTTGTAAGGTTTTTCTTCAGTGTGCACTATCAAATGTCTTTTCAAACTACAAACTTGGCTAAACTGTTTAAAACAAATTTCACACTTGTAAGGTTTTTCTCCTGTGTGTGTTCTCAAATGTTTTTTCAAATCTCCTATGTCAATAAACATTTTCAAACAAATTTCACACTTGTAACGTTTTTCTCCGGTGTGTAGCATAAAATGATTTTTCAATTTAGATTTTTGAGAAAGTTGCTTAAAACAAATTTCACACTTGTAAGGCTTTTCTTCAGTGTGCACTATCAAATGTGTTTTCAAAGTCCTTGCTGTAGAAAACTCCTTCAAACAAATTTCACACTTGAAACGCTTTCTTTCAGTATGCACTAACAAATGTGTTTTCAAATAACTTGTTGTAGAAAACTGCTTCAAACAAATTTCACACTTGTGAGGTTTTTCCCCAGTGTGCACTAACATATGTGTTTTCAAATAACTTGTTGTAGAAAACTGCTTCAAACAAATTTCACACTTGAAAGGTTTTTCTCCAGTGTGTACCATCAAATGTATTTTCAATTTATATGTGTGAGAAAACTTTTTAAAACAAATTTCACACTTATGAGGTTTTTCTCCAGTGTGAACTTTCATGTGTCTATTTAAATAAACTTTTTGACCAAACTGCTTGAAACAAATTTCACAATTGTAGGCTCCCTGTCTAATCTGAATTTTTATATTTTTATTCACGGGTTTCCCTTCAGCGGCTCGACTCATATAGTGTCCTTTATGGGATAAATATTCAAAACATGTCTCCGTACTTTTCGGTCTGTTCTCCTTCTGAGCAAAACCTAAAATACAAACGATTTTTTACAAGAGAAAACTGAATTCAGACATAAAGTAATAAACAAAGTAAAGCATAATACATAAAATGCTTTTGCAGACAGTAAAATTCTATCCACTAATATACTACAAATGTTTCAGGCACATGCGTTTTTATTTTGTAGATGCTAAGTCGCATCCCTGTTTTAAGCAAGTAAAATAGACGACAAATCTATGACACCAATGACAACCGTTTGATATGCTCAAGAAGGGTAATTCTAACAAGTGTTGCCATAATTATACAAAATATATTTTCTTATGAAAAAATTAACCGATATTTAATTATTTTAACATTTTATTCTTAACTACTCTAAGAAAAAGTTACTGTTTGTCAGCAGTTTCATGATAATTATGGTTAGTTTAGGTTTAGTTATGCTGGATTAGTTAAATTTTTCAAATCAAATTTTTAGATCTTTTATAAGTTCAAAGTGAAATACCTTTTTATCAGAAAGTGATTAAAACTTGGCATACTCTAGACAACTTATTCGATAGCAATTATTTTCCCATTATCATTACTAACAATGCAGTCAAATGGGAATATACAAAAATGAGATAGAAAATCTAAGGTGCTAATTGGGAACTTTTCAAACTAACTGTAAAATAACGCACATATGTACTCAAATATCAAAATAACACAGACGAATACATACAACAACTAAACCATTGCATAGTTTCGTCCGCAGAGGAGTGTATCAGCAAATACAAAATTAACCCAATAAAAAAACACGTTCCTTGGTGGAATAACTCATGCAAAACAGCAATTCAAGAAAGCAAAAGAGCTTTAAAAAATCTCGCACTCTAGCTGACTTAATAGATTTCAAAAGGCTCAGAGCAAAAACAAAACGCATAATAAAAAACAGTAAACAAAATTCATGGAATCATTTTACCAGCTCTATTACCAAAGATACCCCACCGACTCAAGTATGGTCAAAAATAAAAAGAATGAAACGTCATTACACATCATACAAAATTCCAGCTTTCACCATTCAGGACAAAATAATTACAGATGACCAACAAATCAGTGACATGCTTTCCCAACACTTTCTCAATAAATCAAATAATCCTACTAATCCACATAACGAAATTAATGCTACTCAAAAAAATTGCAATACTATTCATCCCATTAATATACCTTTCAGGTTTCTTTAAAACATGAATTTAATTTCGAAGATTCCTGTATTCTGGCAAAGGAAAAAAACCATTCAAAACGTGTTTTCTTGGAAATGTGTTTCATAAAATCTAATACGTCTTGTATAAATAAAAAGTCAGACATAGATAAATTGAGCAACATTTATTGTTACTTACTGACAAAACATCAAAAATAAAATAAAGATTTACTTTTACATAGACACACCGTAATAAACCTGCATACAAAACATGTTGCATACTATCAAGACAGGTTTAAGATACTACTTCCATTAATATAATAGCAAGAACTCCTAATTACTTTTTAATCACACTATTTTTGTTTTTTTTTCTGTTCTCTATGGATCAGTCAAAACACACCATGAAAAAATGTCACTAACAAAATTTTAAAATTTTAACTTTCCAACTAAATTTTAAAATGTATATTGTCCATTATTTTAAATGTTATATTTTATATGTGTGTTTTTAATGTTGAGTGTCGTAGCTTTAGAAAAATAATCTCAACGACTAGTAAGTTGTAATGACAATTTGAGATATGTTGTAAATATTTACACTTTCTTCTAATTACAGTGTCTTGAAGAAGGAATAAAAGAATTCCGAAAGCTCGACCAAAAGTCAAAAGAGTGTTTCTATAACATCCCGGCCAAACCTACTGACTGCAGCCCTAATAAACTGTGTTGTTTGTTTATATCGACAGTCAATAATATCCAGTATTTCTTGTATATATATATATATATATATATATATATATATATATATATATATATATATATATATCCAACTTTCTTCCGCCTTATCACTTGCTATAGATGAGTCTTGCGATGTAAAAAATATGCAAGTCCTCTTGCACTTCAGCACAGTTACGAAAAAAATTGAAGATGAATTTGCTGGCAGATTTGAACAATTCAAAACCAACAAAACTACTTTAGCATTCATAGTAAATCCTCTTAACACAAATAACGCAACAAAAGCAACTAAATTCACGTTGAGCCATTTGGAATTCATACTGGATCTTTAGAAATGCAATTGATCGATTTAAAAAGAAAAGCTTTGTGGAGTGGAAAATTTTACAGAATTGAAAAGCAAGTTGGGAAGTCCAGAAATGTATGTACGTAACGCAAAAAAAGTGGACAGCTTTGAAAGAAATGCCGTAAATTGAGGGACTTATATTCGACGCATGGAATAGTCTTCCAGATTGCTACAGTGAGGTGAAGAAGTTTTGCATTTGGAGTACTAAATATCTTCGGATCGACATATTCTTGCGAGCAAGCGTTCTCTTGCATGAATATAATTAAAAGTAAACTAAGAAGCCAACTAACAAATGAAAATTTAAAGTCGTACTATTTACTGTTGACAAAATCAAAATTTGTGGCTCTTTAAAAACTTTAAAATTTTGTAAATTGTAATTTTTGGCTCTTACGACTCAAAAGCTTTTCGACCTCTGACTTAAACAGAATTTCAAAGTTTATTACAAGACTAGTCTTAAGAGCCACTTTCACTGTGTTAGCATTACATATAACTTTGACTCGTCTAGCTTGATTGTAACTGAACACTTTGCCAACTCAGATAACATGTAATATGGTAAATTCCTCCTGTTGTACGCCAAGTAAACGAAAGACCTCACACACCTGAGATTTGTCATAGCTAATGCAAACAGCTACATAATATGTTATAGCTATATTCAGGAATTTTATAAATCATAAGGTTTTGAGCTCTGTCTATATGTTGTACTTTATAAAAAACTGAATTGGCTGTTGTCTGTCAATTGCTATTTTCCATTAATGTAATCTTTTTTTTTAACTGGTGATTTCTTCTTCAGGCTTGGCAAATCTTCGCAAAACATAGGAACACTCTTAAATGCATCATGACAGGTAGCGCAAAAGTACGTAAGTAGACAAGTGGACAAGTCAGAGCATTTTTCTGCAATGTAGATCCTTGAGCGGCAACTGTTACGTGCTATTATTTGTTTTCCATTAGTACCGAAATCTTGGAAACAAGTGCTACAAATATTTTTCATTATAACCTCAAAATTTGATCTTAAAATATTTCAGCAGTCGTCAGCTTTTTGCGGTCTATTATTTATGAAATATAAAAAGCAATAACCGAATTAACTAGTATGTGCAATATATTTCTGTAAAACTGTAAAACATGTACTATGCGATTGTGAGGCCCTGGACCGCCAGAGACAAAACCTATACGGGCAACACATAAGGAGGCCCGATATATTTAGGACACACCAAGCAAAAGACATGTACAAACTTCTTCATGGTATAAAAATTGTAGGAAACAACAATGGACAGTAAACACAATAAACTTCAGCTTCAGTGATAACTGAGATCTTTTGGATCAGATGGGTCCAGGGAAGAAACAAAAAGCAGGAGAGGACAGCTTGATCAATAGTCAAAGACCCGGGGTAGGAGCTCTTACCACATCAGTATAGCTTGATTCTCAATATCCATCTAGACGGCGGCAGGCAACCGACCATCAGATGTCCGTCAATTTTATGGCATATTCACACTATACAGCATCTAACCACCGATTTAACCGTTATTGCTGTTTTGCTGGAAGAATAGGATGAAGGGAAGGAGATATCTAAAACGAAAGCTAGGAAGACAGGAAAAAGAAAAAGATGGTTACATAAAAGTTTAATGGAAAGGAAAACTGAAGGGGAATTTTTCACATTATACAAAGAATTATTAGATGATGAAGTAAAATTTCATCAATACTTTAGGATGTGGAAATATCAGTTCAATAATTTGTTGTCAAAAGTTGAACATTTATTAGGAAAAAGAAATACTACACTTAGACAAGCAATAACTCCAGTTGAGAAATAGGCACTTGGTTTGAGGTAAGTTTATTTATAAAAAATAAGTTTATGTACAAAAGTATCACATAATATATTCTATATATTCTAAATTAAGTTTTATAAAAAAAGTATAGGTATATTATTACTTGAAAATCTCAGTGTGCGAACTTGCATATGACTACAGACTCGAGTCTGATAAAAGTTGCTGGTAATGAGAAGTAATGCCTGGAAACTTTTGCTGGAGCAAAGAAGGACTCGCAACACCCATGTCAACATAATTATGATTTTGGGTACTTGTTCCTGGTTGCTGATACCGATCATATGTACTTGACTGTTGGTAAGGCCTTACTGGAGTTAACGGTTGTAGTTCTATCTCTGATATGATATTAAGCATTTTAGTCTTTGCCATGTGTTGGTACATTGGAGCAAACATTTTTATGGTTTCCTTAATACCATTCAGAAAAGCGTCTATTGCATTAGTGGTAGAGGGTTGCTAATTTTTTATAATGTATTTCATCAAAGCGGTTGATGGTAATTCAATGGTTTCAGAATGAGATACTTTCGCTCTTCTCGATTTGTGTGCTAATGAACTTTTAAATGTTTTAGCACAGTTTTCAGGTTGTGAAAGCTGGGAACTCTCTCCAGTCTCTAATTGAGTACTTGACTCCTGTTCCCTGCCGATTCCTTTTTACTTTGATTTACGTCTACAACTGTTTACTTATCAGATTCATTTTCTGATGCAACATTGGATATTGTGTCTCGTTCTTGAAAGTATGGTATTAAAAAATTTAGCTATTTGTCACACAAAAAATCAAATAAATAAAACATCAAATTGGGAAGAAATGTATCAGCCAAGGATTGAAGAAGCAAGCTTTATGATGGGTCTTAAAATAAACAGAGATAAAACGAGAATAATGATAATTGACTGGGACAACAACAATCAAAATGATCTAACCATGATAAACAATATCGCTGTTGTAGATAAATTTGTGTAGCTGAGCTCTAATTAACAGTGGGGGCTATGCTGAAGAAATAAAGTGCCATTGAAAGCTAAAAAGATTACACATGTATTTGATATGTACTGCTGGAGACAAATGCCGAGAATGCCATGGGCAGCCCTAAGAACAAATGAATCTATACTGAATCAGTTAAACATAAAGAAAAGACTAAGAACACAAATATTAGAATAAATAATAAGATATTTTGGACATGTGCTTCAAAGAAATGGTCTTGAAAAACTTACCATCTAGAGAAAGGTACTTGGGCAAAAAGATCTCCCAGACAATACACAGACCATTGGAAAAATCAGCTAATAGCTTCATGATATCATGATACTTGTATCAGGTTAACAACTAAGAAGAAGCCATATCAGCTAAAAATATAGTATTTTTTTTCTTTGGGCATTGTAGGGAATTTCAAAATTTTGTTATAAAAAAACTGATGTATCAGGTTTCAATTCTTTAGTTCGACACAAAATGAAACTGATACAAATTTAAAAAAATATAGACAGTTATCTTGGATCTATGAGATCAGGAAACTGATGCATAATTTATTAAAATTAATCTGAAACCATTTTGTGAACCATGCATCGAATAATTTTAAATTAAATCTCTTAAACTTAGTCTTGTCTAGTTTTTTTCTAGGTTTTTTTTTTAATCTTATATTATTCTTTTCTTCTGAAAAGAGACAACACAAAAATGTTGTTGAATGTTATTTTACCAATCGAATAAATCATTCAGAGAATGTATAAAAAAATTTCAAAATAAAGTCTAAGTAACATGATGCAAGCCTTGGCAAATATGTGTCTACAAGAGCATATATTATGTATTAGTTATAGTATCATGACTATCGCAACACTTAACATTAATTTCTATCTGAAGCAGAATTCATTGATTTGCATTTCAATACTTCAGATTCCTAACGCATATATCAACAACTTAAAGTTTCATAAAACGAACAAATGAAAACCTTATACTAAGACATATAAAGAAAAATCAGGTTTTGATATATGAAATACCTCAATGACATAAACATAAGTTGCTCTGCATTTCTCACCTGAGTTATCCTCATTCTTTAAGTCTCCAAGATCAAGAGAGGTGGATAGCTGACTGTCTATATATCTTGGATCATATTCAACAAACTCTTCCTTAATTTCAGCTTTTACAGTCCTATCTAAAAAAAATTTCATCAAAGTTTTTAGTAGTAATTATTATTACTTATCTTTTGCCTACCTGAGTTATAGTCATCTGGTTCATCCTTCAAGTCTCTCAGATCAAGGGAAGTGCATACCTGACTCTCTACATATCTTGGATTATCTTCAACAAACTCTTCCTTAATTTCAGTTTTTACAGCCCTAGCTAATAAAAAATACTAATTATATCTCATTTTTTAGAACTAATTACTATTTGTCTTACCCGAGTTTTCTTCTGGTCCATTCAAGTCCCCACGATCAGTTGACGTAGATAGCTGATTCTCTATGTGTCTTTGACCACTTTCAACAAACTCTTCCTTAATTTCAATGTTAGATTCCATAACTAAAACAACTCGGTGATGTGATCTCTCATCTCATATCTCAATATCAATCAACACAGACAGTTAAGAGTTAATAAAAGAAAGGGTTAAAAGTGGTTAAAATTAAAATGTCATGTCAACAAGTCAACTAGATCACTTTTTTTCGTGGAGTTATGCTTTTTTCCGATCGATGATGTTAAAACATACATGTTTAGTTATCATTTTTTGATATTTCACCATATACAAATACCCTAAAAATTACTAATGTCTAGAGCAGTGTTGCCAGGCCAAAAAACTAAAAATCACCAGACACTTGCTTCAAAAGTTGCCAGATTTTGCAAAAAATCACCAGATAATACAACAATAAGAATAAAGCTTTATACAATGTTTTAATTATACAAAATACAACAATTAGAATAAATCCTAATACAATGTTTTAATTATACAAACTAAAAAAATAGTAACTAACAATAAGTTGTTTACGTAAGAAAAATTAAGAAGTTCTTGAATCGGAAAAATTTATTTATACATATTATTATTATGCTTGTTAATGATATCTGTAGTTATAGAAAAGTTAAAACAGTTGTTATCATTTAGGGAAATTAGTCGTTTTGTATGCAAAATTCCACTTATTGTGTTTGAGCCTAATTTATTTCGCAGTTTTGTTTTGTTCAAGTTAATTTCATAAAATAATCTTTCCACACTTGCACTACTGTGTGGTAATGTAAATAAGATATT
The DNA here is from genome assembly GCF_040954645.1 of Diabrotica undecimpunctata. Lineage (NCBI taxonomy): Eukaryota > Metazoa > Arthropoda > Insecta > Coleoptera > Chrysomelidae > Diabrotica > Diabrotica undecimpunctata. The sequence goes on along the minus strand of NC_092811.1, from coordinate 86,278,139 downwards.
TACAAAATTTGTAAGTTCTGGAAAGACAAGACTATTGTCACCTTTTTTGGAGTTACACACTTCCTTCCAAAATTCATCTTCATTTAAGGAGAAATCAAAGTTTGAATATTTTAATTCTCTAAACTCTCTATCTAAAGTATTAATGTCGTTAACCAAATTTGGAAACATTAAGCCTAGGGGACCGATACTTTCTGTTTTCTGAATATTTGGCGGACTCAATACGGTCAGTAACTGAAGAATTTTTATTTCACGAGAATTAAAAGGAAATCGTTTATAAATCTGATTAACTGCTTCAATATAAAAATCCAGACATTTTTTTTTAACATTATTTTTTACATTTTCGGTTAAGTGGTTATTGGTCAATTCTGCAGCTACTTTAGGACCTAAGTAAATTTCATTAAGTGGAAGAAAGTTTTGTGGGTCGCGATACTGGATATTTTCTAAATCTGTATTTTTTAGATAATCTGGTTTTATAAAACAACTTAATAAAAATTTACAGGCACTAGACATTCGGGGGTAGAGATTGTACATTTTTGGAGTTTCAGATTGAAATTCTAAATTTAAATTTGTAAAAGTTGGTAATATGTATTCAAGAAAGAGAAGATAGATTTTATTTAATGGATTCTTTAGCATATCGTTAATTTCATTTGCTCCTGATACTTGATCAAAGGCTTCGATTCTAAAATAATGCTGAAGAGCATCATACTGTTCAAGGATTCTAGAAACAGCAGCAAACAACGACAACCATCTAGTCTGTGCAGCTTGCAACAGCTTATGGGGTTTAATATTTAGGAAAGATTGAAATTTTTTGAATTCTGATTGCCTCTTAAAGCTATGATGCATATGTGAATAAATATTTCTAACTAGCTTCTCGGTATCATTCGGTAGTTTTTCACACGCATAAGAGGCACACAGCGCTAAAGAGTGGCAAATGCATTTCATGACATATAGATCAGGAACGTCATTAACTAAAAGAGTTTTAAGCGAATTATGCGCCCCCATCATCGCATTTGCTCCATCGGCAGCAAATCCTACTAAATTATTTTTATAGGGAATATTATTTTCTTTAAAAAAGGCTATTATAACATTATACAAATTTTGCGCAGTGGCTGTCTCAACTAACATGAGCCCGAAAAATTCATCTTTTATCTTAAAATTGTTATTGTATCGAACTACTAAGGCTAAATGTTTATCTGAAGAAATGTCTGTGGATTCATCAACCATCAATGAAAATTTGTTAAGTTTTAGCTGAGAAATAAGGTGTTCAAAACTTGTCTTTCCTAAAACGTTATTGATTATTGCAGTGCATTTTGTTCGGTCACAAGACATTTTAGAAATTTGACTAGGCTCCATTCCAGACAAAGAAATAGATTTGATAAGTTCTGTCAAATGATCAGAAACGTTAATTGCAAGATTATGTTCTGCAATAAATGATGCAATTCTAATTTCATTTTGTTTTATAATTTTATCTGAGGCAACAGTAAACACTTTTCGTGACAAAGTTGATTGACCACGCATTGCACTCATGTTGTTGATATGTTTTTTTGATAAACTATGTTTTTTAACAGCAGCTATACCACCTATATAGTCTTTATTACAAATTTCACATTTAAAATAGTGAACGCCTTGCAAGCTTGGTTTTATCCATTTTCGGAAATCTTCATGATTCTCCCACTCTGCTTTATATTTATGGTCATATAGCTTCTTTTTCTTAATTTCGGTTAAACATTTATCCAAATTTTTATCAGGCACAGAATCAGGAATTGAGTCGGAGTCAGATTCATGTAAAACTTGTCTTTTTGAATCAATATTGCTTGTGCTTGGTTGTGGAGAATGTGGACGAACAACAGGTTCTTGTTTTTTCTTGATAACAAATTTGTCCATATTATACCGTTTGCTAAAGAGAAAAGTTTTATGTAAGTAACGTAACATTTTGTTATCCAAAATATTTTACTTACTTCTCCCATGCCATTAAGTTGACAACAGGCAAAAATTACTTTTACAGAAATTAGCGTACAAAATTCAATTGCCTCATACAGAGTTATAGAATATTTTTGAGTTGAAACACCTAGTAATTTTTGCTCATGCTGCCAAATTTTTGATACAAATAAAAACTGTAAAAATAATAATTAGTAATACACGTACCTTTTATATTTTAGATGACTAAACCAATAACCAACACAAAACGTAACAAAACTACCAATATGAAAAATAAAATACTAATCACTTAAAACTTAAAACTCTACAGCCGACACGAGTAACTGATACTATTCCAAACATCCATAATTCAAATTTTATGGGACCAAAGGCGGCTCACATCAGCATTTAATTTAGGTCATAATATTTACCATACTTACATAAAATTTTAAGAGTGTGTGAATGATTTATGGTTACCAATACATGCCGATACCGAATGATGTTAATTGTTATGGTTTAGGTATCAAATTACAATTACGAATTTCCGGGATTTCTCATTCTTTGCATTTAATTTTTAAACAATACAGGGAAGCATCAAATAAATTTTAATACATACGTATTAAAAATACTACCAATTTTTTTTTAAGATATAAGACAATTTTTAATAATGAATAACATAATATAATCGTATTTTTTTAATTTTAAAATAAATTTATAAATATGTAAACCTTGTCAAAAATCACCAGATATAAAGCATTTTAATAAAGTTTTCACCATTTCACCAAATGGGTTGCAAAATCACCAAATCTGGTGAATTTTCACCAGACCTGGCAACCTTGGTCTAGAGCCTGACCCACTCCTCTGAGCCGCGTAATGTAGGTTGTCTATTACGAATTTGAATCGGGGAAATTATTGACAGACTTGCGTATGACGTCCGACATCGGATAATCATTTTTTACTAAAATAGATGTTATAATAATTATTTTTCTTCCAAAAACTAATTGTTATTAGAACAGGCAATTTTAGTTCTATCATATAATGATTTAATGACTCCCTTTTTAACATTTATGTTGTGATTTGATTTATAATTTAGATATATGTTCATATGCGCAACAAAAAATATTAAAAACCAGAGCTTTTCGAGGAACTAACCATCATTTAATAAATAATTTTTATATGACTGTGCTGAATAATGTATTTCGAAAAGGGGAAATTATTCATTTATAGATATTACAAAGAAAAGGTCTCTAAAACGTTTTTGAGCAAGCCAAAAAAATCACATTACAAGGCATGAATGAATCAAATATGTAGCACTTTTTTGTAGATGTATTATTCAAAAACAAACTGAAAAGTGATTACTATAAACAGAGATCTGTATAGCTGATCTCTAAAACAACGATTAGATAGAAAAAAAATCTAAATATAAATATAAATAAATAGTCTATATATAAATGTACCATTAGATAAAACTTTGAAAACAATTAGGACCAAATTAAAAAATGATAGATTAACAACTAGAACCAAATTAAATGTATCAGCTATAACGGAACTGTTGACATTATCTACTGATAACACTTATTTTCATCTAAACAATGATCAAATATATATATATATATATATATATATATATATATATATATATATATATATATATATATATATATATATATATATATATATATATATATATATTCTTTATCTATGACAATGATTTCTATAAACAAAATTTTTGGGCTATGCTTTAAATCCATTACTAGCTAATATATCGATGGAAGACTTCAAAACAAATATTCCTAATCAAAATTTAAAGCCCACAATACGTTGGAAATATGTAGATGATCTGTTGGACACACTTCTGATTAATATAAATAAAAGGTAAAAAGAAGGAGTCAATAAAACTTACAATGGAAAAGAAATAAAATAAATCGTTGCCTTTTCTGGATGTTTTAATCTCAAAGGAAAATAGTGAATATGGGACTATGTATACAAAAAACCAACACATATATGAACATATATCCAAATTATAAATCAAATCACAACATAAATGTTAAAAAGGGAGTCATTAAATCATTATATGATAGAACTAAAATGGCTTGTTCTAATGACAATTCGTTTTGGAAGAAAAATAATTATTAACATCTAAGATTTTAGTCAAAAATGATTATCCGATGTCGGACGTCATGCGTAATTTCCCCGACATAGATAAAGAATATTACCGAATTCAAATTCATAATAGGCAACATACATTACGCGGCTCAGAGTAGTGGGTCAGGCTCTAGACATTAGTCTAAAAATTCTAATAAAACGTTTGCATTGACGATTTTATCGCTTGTCTAAATAGATCATGCTCCAATAATATTTGTACAGTATTATTGGTTGCCTAATGGTAAGGTTGGAATAAAACCATCTGTGGTTTGGAGTTTAGATGTCTTGACATCAATGGTGAAATATCGAAAAATGATATACTCGGTTCGCTATTTCCATCTGAACTGTCTAGTAAATTTAGGAATTATTTTTTTGCGAAGTTAGTTACTTTTTGATAGACTAAAAGTGGCTGGAAATTACTATACAACCAAGCACACGTACTTATAGCCAATATTAATAGTAAACAAACTAAATAGTAAATAAAATAGAACTTTGACAATTACCGACAATCAATATTTATTTATTTACACCATATAATAAATAGTTATGTTAAATTGTAACAACTAAAATATATTATTTAAATATATACTATCCAAAATTTGATGGGTTTAGTATTCGCTCCGTGCGTGACCATGGTAGGGGTACTATGAAACGATGCCAGAGTGCGTAGCGGCGAAATATGACAAAATTGGCCCTACCTTTTTACGCATAAATTTTATTAAAAATGTGTGCAAATACATATTGCGTATTTAATTGTGCTAATAATAGCAAAAATAGTAAGTGTAGTTTTTATAGGTTCCCAAAGATTACATATAAATTAGAAAAAAGAAAAAGATGGATCCGTGCTATTAATATGAAAAAGTAAATATCACATAACTTCATTTTTATGCAATTGAAATAGAAAAAAATTTAAATTATTTACCTTAAATGATATTTTATAAGGCTTCAAGCTAACTGCAAAGTGCCTGATGACTTTAGCTTTTATATTATAACTTTTACTATTCTTCTTCTTCTTCTTCTTTTGGCATCATAACCAGTGATGCCACTCCTCACGATTTATCGTGAGATCTCACGAATTGAAGACAAATCTCACGATCTCACGATTAAGGTCTTACATCTTACGATTTTTAAAATTTTTTTAAATCTTAAGTGTTTCTTATAAAATGCATGGGAGGAAATCAGCTTTTTTTAGATTGTCACCTTGAAATATCCATAAATTGACTGTATTTTTGTATCAAAGTGGGCTACTCCAATTAACTCAATTAATATACACAAAATAATATAAACAAAGCTTAAAAGGTTCTTTATGCTTTGAAAGTGGTTTATAAACAACTGAATTGTAATGTATATTTTACCGCCTTTAATAAATATGAAGTATAGACTGAATTTTGTGTAAAGAACAAACATTCAACAGACCTAATAGTAAAAACATATTGATTTTAGTGTGAATTTGAGATAATGTGCTGACAAAATGTTAAATCCTAAGAAAACAAAATTATGTTTTTATGTATATTCATTATACTTAATACTCTTGGGTAAAATACCTCATATCATATATGTCTTTAGACACAGTTAATAATTTTCATTGAAGTTTAAACTATAAAGAATGTTTACAATCATTGCTCAATATTAAATGGATAAATCCATAGCAATATTATAAAAGAATATAGGTCCCTAGGTAATTTCCTAAAATTATATCTGATACTGGTGGTTCCCCCTAAAATAGGACCTTCTCTATTTTAGTAACAATCTGTTTTGGGGGAACCACAACATTTTTTATATATAAGGTGAATACGCAATTATTAAACGCACAAACGCAGTTCTTTCTTCATTAAAGTGAATTTGTGTGAGGTGTTCTACTCAACTTTGAAAAATATATTAAAATATTTTAAACACTAATTTGTTAAATATGTACCTATGTGTTTGATAATATTTGACAATAAATAATTTTTAAAATAGTTTTATAGGATTATTTATCTTTTATTTATCATTTAAAAATCCCCGTCCCCTTCAGATTTCGACTGTAGCGAAATCTCACGATTTCTCACGATTTATTTTTCCCAATCTAACGATTTCTCTTTGACTTCATGTGGCACCACTGATCATAACCCTGGATGGGTCTTTGCCTGTCTGGCTATGTCCTTCCATTCAGATCTCTCTTGTGCCCTTCTTCTCCATTGTCTTATGTTCATTGTTTTCAGGTCGTCTTCCACGTCATCCAACCATCTCGTTCTGGGCCTTCCTTTTTTTCGCCTTCCTATGGGCTTCCATTGTAACATTTTCTTTGTTGTTTTTGCATCGTTTTGTCTCTGCACATGTCCCAGCCATGACAGTCTTTGACTTTTCACAAATCTTACAATGTCATAACCTTCATTTAACTCATTAACCTCGTTGTTTCTCCTGAGTCTCCATGTGCCATCTTCCTCCTGTACCGGGCCATATACTTTCCTCAGTATTTTTCTCTCGAATGTCCTGAGTTGGGCTTCATCTTTTTTCGTCATTACCCAAGTTTCACATCCATAGGTTACTACGGGTCTAATCAGTGTTCTGTAGATAGTCATTTTGGTTCTTTTGTCTAATAATTTCTTTTACTATTACTGTTTTTAAATATATGCTCTTTCACGTGAAAAACTTGATTTGCCAATACTAGATTTTTCCCTTTGTGGTTGAAAAGATATATTATGATGAATTTTGAGAAACCCAGTTTTTAATACTACACTTATTTTGTACATAAACTAAAAAAATATAATTAAAAAGTTAATTATTAATATACTCGGTTCGCTATTCCCAGTCCGAACTGTCTAGTGAATTTAGTAATTTTTTTTGCGAAGTTAGTTACTTTTTGACTGACTAAAAGTGGCTGGAAATTACTATACAACCAAGCACACGTACTTATAGCCAATATTAATAGTAAACTAACTAAATAGTAAATAAAATAGAACTTTGCGAATTACCGACAATAAATATTTATTTATCTGCACCATATAATAAATATGTTAAATTATAACAACTAAAATATATTTTTTAAATATATACTACCCAAAATTTGATGTGTTTAGTATACACTTCCACTATTTAGAATAATTCTTCTTTTTTTAAACAAAGTAGTATGCAATAGTAGGATACTTTAGCTATTAATACTGGGAAGTAGGAATTGTTGTGTTGTATTTTTCCGACAATGAATCTGTCAAAATATGCCCGAGCTAAGCGAATGGAGTTTAATAATTAAATTATTGTCAATTATTGTCAATTCGCATGTATTTAACACAAGCCGGTCGCGGGAGGAATGATTCCTACTGTGACGCACCAAGCGGAAATATATCAAACTCATTATTGACAAGTTCGGTTTTATTTTGAATTTGAATTTTGAAAATAACCTAGAACTTTTATACCTAATGTACTCTTTTATTGTTTTATAATTATTCGTACTGTGAATTTTATATCCTGGATTTTATTTTCGGCTACTTCGAGGTTTTGTGTTTGTATTATAATATATTATGCAGAAACAAAAGCAGTGACAAGAAACCTTTGTAAATATTGTGATAAAACGTTTAGCACAATTTCTAATTTGAATAAACATATTAAACTCTTACATGGAGCAGAACCGGCTACAACAAGTCGAAAAAAATCATTAGTGTGTACCTCTTGCTTTCGGATTCTCTCCACATACTCCGAATACAGAAATCACTTAATTACAGATCACAAACTTGAGCTGTTTAAGGAAGAAAGGGAATTCGAAAACTATGCAGGTTAGTCTTATTTATTAATAGCTAATTATATGAACTAACGAAATATTTTTTTAGATTTTAGAACATGGAAAGAGACTATTGAGAAAAACATGAAATGCTCTTATGTAAAAACCACTGGTAAAAAAATAACTAGCAAAATAGAAAAGACATACTATGTTGGCCATAATTGTAATTTAACCCATATAAATTTGACTAAAACTGAAAGAAAACAAATAGCAGGTATGTCTCATTTTTTTTCTAATGTAATGTTGTATTAACTTTGCATTTTTTTATTTTAAGGAAAAATCTCTGAAGGTGTCATTCCAAAAAATCCTAGATGATATTCGTAATGGGATTTACTCTGAAGAATCCCTTGGATGACTCAGTCTTTTAGATCGCCAAGACTTGAGAAATATAACCAGGGACTTTTCTTTAAAAGAATATGTTCAGCTACATCAGAATGATGTCATAAGCATTCGTTTATGGGTTGGACGATTAAGATCCCTAAAAGATGAATTTTCAATTATATTTTACAAAGAGCAAGGCTCAGATGATCTCCCTAATGTATTCAACATAAATGATTTTGTATTAATATTCATGACGAAATTTCAAGAAAATCAATTGAAACTGTTTGGCTCAGACAAAATATGGGTGGACTCAACGCATGGAACGACAAGTTATGATTTCTTATTAACAACACTTATGGTTGTGGATGAATTTGAAGAAGGGGTGCCTACTGCTTTCAAACAGGGCAGATACCAATGTCTTAACACATTGTTTTAATTCTATTAAAAAACAAACTGGTGACATCAAATGTAAAGTGTTTATGTCTGATGATGCTCCAGAATTTTTTAATGCGTGGACTAATATTATGAGTAAACCAGATAATCACCTCCTTTGTGCTTGGCACATCGATAGAAATTGGCGTAAGAACTTGAATAAAATTAAAGGTGATCAAGTGATGAAAGCAAAAGTGTATAAGTACTTGCGTTTGTTATTACAGTCAACTGATCCTGCCGATTTTCAAGAATTGCTAAATTTTGTATTATCTGAATTATTTGCTTGTGAGGATACTGAGGCTTTTGGTCAATACTTCCAAACTTACTATGCTGGTCGTTGTCATTTATGGGCATATTGTTACAGAAAAGGACTGGGCATTAACACAAATATGTACTTAGAAGCATTGCATCGAACACTGAAACATGTATATTTTCAAGGAAAAAAGAATAAAATGGTAGATACTTGTTTGTATGCTCTCTTAAACTTGGTACGTGATGTAGTAATAAAAAAATTGAAAAAAAAAGTCAAAGGTAATAACTCATATAGAATAAATAAATTTAATAAAGAAAACACATGTAAGAAGTAAGGATATTGAATTGAAAGACATCTGCAAAATAGATGAAAATAACAGGAAAGTAAAATCTGTTCAAAATAAAACAGAGTATTATGTTCAAAATGTAAATGATTGTTTAAAAATAAATAAAAGTTGTCATATTTTTTGCAACGAATGTAAGACTTGTATCCATGAATTTACCTGTACTTGCCTGGATTGTTTTATTAAAAGTAATTTCTGCCAACACATACATGCAGTTATTAGAAATAATTTCCAGCCATCAATACCCATTCAAAAAACTGAGACAGAAACTGATGATATTATCCATACTGTGGTAAACGAAAGTATGATTAAAAAAGGAGATTATGAAAACCAAGATCTTAAAGTTAAGCTGGATATAATATATGAATTAATTTCTTCAAAAAAACTAACTTCTGATGTTAAATTGAAAGTTGGAAAAATGATGGACACTATACTAAGTTTGATTGGAAAAGAAGGTAAGACATTAAAAGATGTTTACAATGAGCCTGGCAATAAGAAATATGAAAAACAAGTGAGGTTTGTTAGTACTAAGAAAAAACAAACTCCAAAATCTGAAAATTTACTTCAAAAACCAAGTACCTCTGACATCAGGTTACTACTACAAGATTGTGAAAATAAAATCAGTGAAAACAATCACTCGTATACAAAAGAAATAGAAATTTTTTATGAATAAAAAAATTTCACATTTTTATACTTATGTTAGATTTAAGTTTTAATTAAATATTTTATATCTATCCATCATGTTGTTCTGCTTTATTGTGTTCTTCCATTATTTGTAGGTAGTAATTAATAAAATTTAGTTTTTTTTTATTATTTATTACATTAACAATGCACCTAATCCTAAGACTAACCAGCATTTTATGTTTAACTTAATCTACTACTGTAGTTTCCTAGGTATTCCCAAGGGTTCACCTTAGAATCTAATAATTATTGTTGCACACTTCACTGTTGTGGCTAGGTTCACTGCCCGAATTTAAACTGACAGTGACATTTATAGATTGATCACTATCACACAAGTTCAAAAGGTTTGGTGGGTTTGAGCCTGCGGACTAGGTCTTGATTATCTAAAAGTTCTAACACTTCCCTGTTCGTAAGGTTGTGGAGTCAGTTTTCATGACCTTTGACAATTTTCTTTATTTCTTCTTTAATTGTTATTATAGGAAGTTCCCGATGTAGGTCTTTGTTGCGGATATACAATGGGGCGTTTACTATGTTTCTTATTATTCGGTTTTGGACTCTTTGAAGGAAAGCATAGTTACTCTCACTAGTACAGCTCCATAACTGTTAACCATAGGACCATACTGGTTGGAGCATTTGTTTGTAAACTATTACCTTGTTTTTGATTGTAAGTTGTGAGCTTCTATCTAATAACCAATATAACTTCTTGTATTTCAGTTTAAGCTCTTGATTTTTCTTTCTGATATGTTCCTGCTACTTTAATTTGCTATCATATTTGAGCATAATCATTTAAATTTCGTAACTGATATTTTAAAATTCAACTGATAGGTACATTACTTTACATAAATCGAAAATTCAACATTAATAACTAACTACACTACTACATGCTACTACACAATAAAACTGAAAATGAATATTTTTATTTCATTTTTTATCCAACTTATTTTATATCCATCAGTTTTTTCCAGAATTTTTCAACCCTCCCGTCAAAGTAAAGGATGACATGTGACAATGTGACATGAACAAATTAAGAACGCTAATTCGGAAATGTTCGTTAGGGGCGTTGCAGTAGGATTCATTCCTCCCGTGACCGGCTAGTTGTATACAACAATGTCAAACATATGTCATATGTTTAACCTGAAAATTGGTAGGTCCAAAATTGTTCTAGCGGTAAATTTAAATATTGGTTGTCTTTATACTTACGAGAGTATATCGCAAAATTTAATATATAATAATTCACAATTACAGCGTAGAAACAACAGTTTCGATATACAACGTAATATACTACAATTTTTACTGGCTGGGTTAAAGAAATTTCAGACAAGAGTCTTAAGAGATAGAGATAATTAATCTACTTTTATATAACCCTTTATATATAAAATAACTTCTAGAGCATTGGTAAGTCTTTTCCATTACATATTTTTTTCTATATTAGTAAAATTTTGATCAGCTACTGATATGTCACCGCATGGCGGCAAGAAAAAGCCACCTGATCTTCAAGCGATCAATAATGAAAACGATAATATGGATATTTCGAATAATGAAAATAATACAATAATAAATGATAAGTCTGATAATGAGAAAAAAAATAAATTTAATCAAAGCGACAACAGATACAAGAATAATGCTGTAGGGCCATACTTAGTTGTAGTAGAAGGAATCGAGAAAAAATTCAAAATAGGCAAGTATAATCATTTACAAATAGCAAATGACCTCTTCAATTTAAATTTAAAAGATATCTTGGAGGTTAAAGTCAAAGGTATAAATAAAATTGGTGTTTCTTTCGCAAACAGCGAAGCGGCTAACAATTTTATTAATAACCCTATCAATCTTAAAGATAAATATAAAATATATATTCCATATAATCAAATAACATGTAAGGGCATCATCAGAGATGTTAACCCGTCACTAACCGAAGATCAAATCAAAAAATCATTAATCTCACCCTTCGATGTTATAGACATCAAAAGACTAAACAGGAAAATTATTAAAGATGATAACTCGGTTGAATATGCTCCTACAGGCACAATACTTATAACTTTTGATGGTAAGATATTGCCAAGAGAAATAAAAATTAGTTATCTTAAATTCAACATTATTCCATATGTGTCGAGAGTCACACAATGTTATAAATGTTTGATATATGGTCATACCAGGACTCTTTGCAGAACTAAACCAAAATGTCATAATTGTGGACAACAGGTGGAAGAGGGTGAATTAGAGTCACATCTAGAGGCAAAATGCCTAACGATGTGTATATATTGTAAGAGTCCTGAGCATAACTCAGTTAATAAAAAGTGTCCTGAATATACCAGACAAACAGAAATTAAAAAGTTAATGGCATATGAAAACTTATCATTTTATGAAGCTGCACAACTAGCACCAAAAAATTATTTAAGTAAAGACTATAGAAAAGAAGATAGTCAATACCATCCGGCTAACTTCCCAAGTATAAAACCAAAACAAAATACAGAAAACAACAGTATTAATATTAATCAAAGAAGAACTACTGCAAGCCAGTGCATAAATTCTAAAAGGAGTTACGTTTCTGCAGCCAAATCAACGGGAACAATAAAGAAAAGAAATATTTCATATGATAAAACTATACATGAATCGCAATTAATAAATCAAAATGGTAGATTATCTCAACTAAATAGTACAGTTCAAATTAATGACACTCCATCTATATCTGGTATTAATAACAACAATTTAAAACATAATTTTAATAAATCAACGCCTGTTAGTGCATCGCAAAATTACTGTAATACAATAGATGATTTATACAGAAAATTTACAAATATGAATAAAGAAGAACAAATTAAAATTAGAGAATTAATATTAACATATTCAGAACTCAACAAATCAGTTCCTGATCTAGACGATCAGGACAAATATTATTAAAAAAATAAAACAAATTATGAGTTATACCAACAACTCACTTAAAAACATTAGTTTGATGCAATGGAACATGAATGGCTTTCAATCCAATAATTACAACCTGAATATCTTGATAACAGAACATTCTCCTGATATCATTATGTTAAATGAAACCAAACTTAAACCTCATCAAATATGTAGAATTAAAGGTTATGATGTAATTAGGGAAGATATAGAAAATGGAGCAGGAGGTATTGCCACACTCATTAAAAATAATCTAATTTACAGTAGGGTTAATTTAGACTCCAAATGGCAAAGCCCTAACTTTAGATATATAGCTATCAAAATAGATAAATATACAATTATAAACATTTACTCAAACCCAAAAAATAAATTATCATATAATTTTTTTGAATATATATATAATAATTGGAACAATGTGCTCATTATGGGAGACTTGAATGCACATCACCCATGTTGGGGTAGTCAAGTAAGTAATAGAAATGGTAACCTTTTATTAAAAATCTTTGACGAGTTTAATTATATATACTTAAATGATGGAAGAAGCACTAGAATTCATACCCCACTAGAGGGATCCAGTCCTGTAGATCTATCATTTGTATCTGACTCTCTAGCAATACAATGTACATGGAATGTCTTGAAAGATTGTGGTAGTAGCGATCATTTTCCTACAATTATTCTAATGAAAATTAACTATAGTGAAGGAAAAAGCATTACAACCAATAAAAACTTAAATTTTAGAAACAACATTAGAGAAATTGATTGGAACAAGTATAGTAAATACATAGAAGAACATTTAAATATAGAAAATCAATCCTATGATCACTTCACAAGTATAATTAACCAAGCAGTAGAAATTGCTATCCCAAATAAACAAGGCAGAGGCATAAGAAAACTGCAATATCAAAAAAGAGTACCTTGGTGGGACCAGGAATGCACTGAAATAATAAATAAAAGAAAAGAAGCGTTAAAGGAATTTAAAAATAATTTTAATCTTAATAATTATATCAATGCAAAACACATAATTGCTAAATCAAAACGACTTCTAAAAACAATAAAGAAGCAAAAGTTTATGGAATATTGTGGGAGTATTAATAGAAACGTAGACATCAGCTCTATTTGGCAAACTATAAGAAAATTTAAAAATGCATTCTCTCAACCTTCAAACAATAAACTTCCCAATGAAAAAATAAGTTATGAAATATTAACTAACCTTTCGGTAACTAATATTGAACCGGATTTTGAATTACAGACCATTGATCACTTGTCTAGTGAATTCAATCTCACGGAATTAAAAAATAGTCTATTTTTAAAGAAAAACACATCACCAGGCCTTGATAATATTAACTTTAATATGTTAAAACATTTACCTGAAATAGGGCTAATATGGCTACTAAATTTATACAACAAGGTTAAAGAAGGTGAACTGATTCCCAATGAGTGGAAAACTCAGATTATTATAAGTATTCCTAAGAACAACAAAATTCAAAATTATAATTTAAAAGCAGAAAATTATAGAGCTCTGGGACTTTCATCATGTGTAGTAAAACTACTGGAATCAATGATTAAAAATAGGCTGGATTGGATCGTGGAAAATCAAAAAACATTTAGCCAATTTCAAGTAGGATTTAGAAAAGGTATGGGAGTTAACGATAATTTAAATTATTTAAATACTTATGTTCAATTGGCTTTCTCACAAAACCAATATGTAAATGCTACTTTCTTAGATATTAAAGCAGCTTTCGATCATGTGAATATTTACATACTATACAGACTTCTTAATAATCTTCATATTCCAGTAGACATCAATAACCTTATATTTCAATTCTTAAACAATAGGACTCTATATGTTAAAAATCATTATCACGAAATGGTTGGACCATCGCATACTACACAAGGTCTAATACAAGGCTCACCTTTAAGCCCAATATTATTCAATATTTATCTTAAAAATATATACACAATAATGCCTGAAAATTGTGTACTTCTGTCATATGCAGATGATCTAATTATCTTAACAAAAGGTAGTAATTTTAACCATATAGCAAATCAGGTAAACTTTATCCTATATGAATTATCCAAATGGTTTGATACACATAATCTTAAACTATCCTCATCAAAATGCGAGACTTTGTGGTTTAAAATGAACCGTCCTATTAGTAATCCACCAGATATAAAAATTAATGACTATATAATCCCTAATGTTCTGTCGAAAAAATATTTAGGTATAATATTTAAGCACAATCTAAATTGGTCAGACCAAATAGATAACATGATTAATAAAGCCCAAAAGGGCATTAATATAATACGTGCTCTTTGTAGAGTATGGTGGGGATCAGACCCAAGAACACTAAAATTAATATATAATGGCTTGATACAATCACAATTAGATTATGGCGCTAGTATAATTAATAACTTCTCTCAACAAAATTTTATGAAATTAAACCGAATACAATTCCAAGCTTTGAGAACAACACATGGGATGATGAAATCTACTCCCACTAATGTCATTTTAGCAGAAAGTGCAACTATCGATCTACACCATAGATTTAAATGGATTGCCACGAAATACATAGCAAAGATTAGCACAACTCCAAATCACTCATTATTAAATATGCTTCTAGACTTAAAAAAATATCATGGTTATCAACAAGGATATTGGAAGGGAAAAAATCCAACATATTTGATTGACGCTCTAACAGAAGTTAAAAAGTTTTTACCATCAATGAACACAAGTGACATACCAGCCTGCTACTCAAATGAATATGATATCTACACTTATAATGTACCAATTATAAAAACATTATTAAAAAAAATAGTTCCCATAACCTTTGGGAATATTACAATTTTGTAAATTCGTATTACTATAATTACATACAAATATTTACAGATGCTTCAAAAAAACAAAAAAATCAAAACCTTGAGGAAGCCAAAACGGGCATAGGAATACACATACCTAGTATAAATTATTCCTTTTCTGAAAAAATTCCTTCACTTATTAATATCTGTACAGCAGAAATAATAGCTATTCAAAAGGGTCTAATGATTTGTGAGGAAAAAAGTTTTGATAAAGCTATAATATTTACGGACTCAAAGAGCGCTATAGACAACATTAATAACAATATGATAACTGCAACAAAAGATTACAGAGTCTTGCAAGTTAAAAAGAAACTATACTATTTAAATAAATATGGAAAAGATATTAGATTATGTTGGATTCCTGGACATAGTGATATCAAGGGAAATGAAATAGCTGACAAACTGGCAAAGATTGGGGCTGAATTAAATATTCCTGCTAAAATTCGATTAAGTAACTTGGATATCATGCCATTATTAAAAAATAAAATATGTTCTATGCATCAAAATAATTGGTTAAATTCTTTTCAATATAAAGGCAAGTGGTATAACAACATACAAAATTGTTTTCCTAATAAACCATGGTTTGACACAATCCCATACATAGATAGGCGGCATATTACTACCATTATTAGAATGAGGAGTGGTCATTGCCTGACAGGAGTACATTTATATAAAATCAACATTCGCGATAACCCATACTGTGAATGTGGGCAAATGGATACACTAGAACACATATTTTGGGAATGCCCAATAAACAAAATAAAAGATTATGATGTCTATCAGGAGCTGATCAAAATTAATATTAAAACCCCAATTAACATACCAATGCTCCTATGCGAGATTAACCCTAAAATTATCAAAATTCTTATCAGATTCCTACAGATCAACCATATAAAATTATAACCTTAATAATAACCTATCCAATATTAACATTTAAACCAATGATAAGAAAATAGAAAACATAAATAAAATGTAGATTTGTAGAAAAAATGTCTATATGTTAATGATAATTGATAATAGGGCATGAGATATTCTCAGACTCACGACAGTGGCCCAAAAATTAACAAAACAAATGTACTGGCTGATTATTCAGAAGAATAAAAGCCAAAAAGAAGAAGAAGAAGAAGAAGAAGGTCCAAAATTGGAATTGTGATCTCGAAAGAGAAATTTACCGAAACGTCAAAAGTTTGACTCTTTCTAGCGGTAAATTTAAATATTGGTTGTCTTTATACTTACGAGAGTATATCGCAAAATTAAATATATAATTCACAATTACAGCGTAGAAACAACAGTTTCGATATACAACGTAATATACTACAATTTTTACTGGCTGGGTTAAAGAAATTTCAGACAAGAGTCTTAAGAGATAGAGATAATTAATCTACTTTTATATAACTCTTTATATATAAAATAACTTCTAGAGCATTGGTCTTTTCCATTACATATTTTTTTCTATATTAGTAAAATTTTGATCAGCTACTGATATGTCACCGCATGGCGGCAAGAAAAAGCCACCTGATCTCCAAGCGATCAATAATGAAAACGATAATATGGATATTTCGAATAATGAAAATAATACAATAATAAATGATAAGTCTGATAATGAGAAAAAAAAATAAATTTAATCAAAGCGACAACAGATACAAGAATAATGCTGTAGGGCCATACTTAGTTGTAGTAGAAGGAATCGAGAAAAAATTCAAAATAGGCAAGTATAATCATTTACAAATAGCAAAAATGACCTCTTCAATTTAAATTTAAAAGATATCTTGGAGGTTAAAGTCAAAGGTATAAATAAAATTGGTGTTTCTTTCGCAAACAGCGAAGCGGCTAACAATTTTATTAATAACCCTATCAATCTTAAAGATAAATATAAAATATATATTCCATATAATCAAATAACGTGTAAGGGCATCATCAGAGATGTTAACCCGTCACTAACCGAAGATCAAATCAAAAAATCATTAATCTCACCCTTCGATGTTATAGAGATCAAAAGACTAAACAGGAAAATTATTAAAGATGATAACTCGGTTGAATATGCTCCTACAGGCACAATACTTATAACTTTTGATGGTAAGATATTGCCAAGAGAAATAAAAATTAGTTATCTTAAATTCAACATTATTCCATATGTGTCGAGAGTCACACAATGTTATAAATGTTTGATATATGGTCATACCAGGACTCTTTGCAGAACTAAACCAAAATGTCATAATTGTGGACAACAGGTGGAAGAAGGTGAATTAGAGTCACATCTAGAGGCAAAATGCCTAACGATGTGTATATATTGTAAGAGTCCTGAGCATAACTGTTAATAAAAAGTGTCCTGAATATACCAGACAAACAGAAATTAAAAAGTTAATGGCATATGAAAACTTATCATTTTATAAAGCTGCACAACTAGCACCAAAAAATTATTTAAGTAAAGACTATAGAAAAGAAGATAGTCAATACCATCCGGCTAACTTCCCAAGTATAAAACCAAAACAAAATACAGAAAACAACAGTATTAATATTAATCAAAGAAGAACTACTGCAAGCCAGTGCATAAATTCTAAAAGGAGTTACGTTTCTGCAGCCAAATCAACGGGAACAATAAAGAAAAGAAATATTTCATATGATAAAACTATACATGAATCGCAATTAATAAATCAAAATGGTAGATTATTTCAACTAAATAGTACAGTTCAAATATTATTAAAAAAATAAAACAAATTATGAGTTATACCAACAACTCACCTAAAAACATTAGTTTGATGCAATGGAACATGAATGGCTTTCAATCCAATAATTACAACCTGAATATCTTGATAACAGAACATTCTCCTGATATCATTATGTTAAATGAAACCAAGCTTAAACCTCATCAAATATGTAGAATCAAAGGTTATGATGTAATTAGGGAAGATATAGAAAATGGAGCAGGAGGTATTGCCACAGTCATTAAAAATAATCTAATTTACAGTAGGGTTAATTTAGACTCCAAATGACAAAGTCCTAACTTTAGATATATAGCTATCAAAATAGATAAATATACAATTATAAACATTTACTCAAACCCAAAAAATAAATTATCATATAATTTTTTTGAATATATATATAATAATTGGAACAATGTACTCATTATGGGAGACTTGAATGCACATCACCCATGTTGGGGTAGTCAAGTAAGTAATAGAAATGGTAACCTTTTATTAAAAATCTTTGACGAGTTTAATTATATATACTTAAATGATGGAAGAAGCACTAGAATTCATACCCCACTAGAGGGATCCAGCCCTGTAGATCTTTCATTTGTATCTGACTCTCTAGCAATACAATGTACATGGAATGTCTTGAAAGATTGTGATAGTAGCGATCATTTTCCTACAATTATTCTAATGAAAATTAACTATAGTGAAGGAAAAAGCATTACAACCAATAAAAACTTAAATTTTAGAAACAACATTAGAGAAATTGATTGGAACAAGTATAGTAAATACATAGAAGAACATTTAAATATAGAAAATCAATCCTATGACCACTTCACAAGTATAATTACCCAAGCAGTAGAAATTGCTATCCCAAATAAACAAGGCAGAGGCATAAGAAAACTGCAATATCAAAAAAGAGTACCTTGGTGGGACCAGGAATGCACTGAAATAATAAATAAAAGAAAAGAAGCGTTAAAGTAATTTAAAAATAATTTTAATCTTAATAATTATATCAATGCAAAACACATAATAGCTAAATCAAAACGACTTCTAAAAACAATAAAGAAGCAAAAGTTTATGGAATATTGTGGGAGTATTAATAGAAACGTAGACATCAGCTCTATTTGGCAAACTGTAAGAAAATTTAAAAATGCATTCTCTCAACCTTCAAACAATAAACTTCCCAATGAAAAAATAAGTTATGAAATATTAACTAACCTTTCAGTAACTAATATTGAACCGGATTTTGAATTACAGACCATTGATCACTTGTCTAGTGAATTCAATCTCACGGAATTAAAAAATAGTCTATTTTTAAAGAAAAACACATCACCAGGCCTTGATAATATTAACTTTAATATGTTAAAACATTTACCTGAAATAGGGCTAATATGGCTACTAAATTTATACAACAAGGTTAAAGAAGGTGAACTGATTCCCAACGAGTGGAAAACTCAGATTATTATAAGTATTCCTAAGAACAACAAAATTCAAAATTATAATTTAAGAGCAGAAAATTATAGAGCTCTGGGACTTTCATCATGTGTAGTAAAACTACTGGAATCAATGATTAAAAATAGGCTGGATTGGATCGTGGAAAATCAAAAAACATTTAGCCAATTTCAAGTAGGATTTAGAAAAGGTATGGGAGTTAACGATAATTTAAATTATTTAAATACTTATGTTCAATTGGCTTTCTCACAAAACCAATATGTAAATGCTACTTTCTTAGATATTAAAGCAGCTTTCGATCATGTGAATATTTACATACTATACAGACTTCTTAATAATCTTCATATTCCAGTAGACATCAATAACCTTATATTTCAATTCTTAAACAATAGGACTCTATATGTTAAAAATCATTATCACGAAATGGTTGGACCATCGCATACTACACAAGGTCTAATACAAGGCTCACCTTTAAGCCCAATATTATTCAATATTTATCTTAAAAATATATACACAATAATACCTGAAAATTGTGTACTTCTGTCATATGCAGATGATCTAATTATCTTAACAAAAGGTAGTAATTTTAACCATATAGCAAATCAGGTAAACTTTATCCTATATGAATTATCCAAATGGTTTGACACACATAATCTTAAACTATCCTCATCAAAATGCGAGACTTTGTGGTTTAAAATGAACCGTCCTATTAGTAATCCACCAGATATAAAAATTAATGACTATATAATCCCTAATGTTCTGTCGAAAAAATATTTAGGTATAATATTTAAGCACAATCTAAATTGGTCAGACCAAATAGATAACATGATTAATAAAGCCCAAAAGGGCATTAATATAATACGTGCTCTTTGTAGAGTATGGTGGGGATCAGACCCAAGAACACTAAAATTAATATATAATGGCTTGATACAATCACAATTAGATTATGGCGCTAGTATAATTAATAACTTCTCTCATCAAAATTTTATGAAATTAAACAGAATACAATTCCAAGCTTTGAGAACAACACATGGGATGATGAAATCTACTCCCACTAATGTCATTTTAGCAGAAAGTGCAACTATCGATCTACACCATAGATTTAAATGGATTGCCACGAAATACATAGCAAAGATTAGCACAACTCCAAATCACTCATTATTAAATATGCTTCTAGACTTAAAAAAATATCATGGTTATCAACAAGAATATTGGAAGGGAAAAAATCCAACATATTTGATTGACGCTCTAACAGAAGTTAAAAAGTTTTTACCATCAATGAACACAAGTGATACCAGCCTGCTACTCAAATGAATATGATATCTACACTTATAATGTACCAATTATAAAAACATTATTAAAAAAAAAATAGTTCCCATAACCTTTGGGAATATTACAATTTTGTAAATTCGTATTACTACAATTACATACAAATATTTACAGATGCTTCAAAAAAACAAAAAAATCAAAACCTTGAGGAAGCCAAAACGGGCATAGGAATACACATACCTAGTATAAATTATTCCTTTTCTGAAAAAATTCCTTCACTTATTAATATCTGTACAGCAGAAATAATAGCTATTCAAAAGGGTCTAATGATTTGTGAGGAAAAAAGTTTTGATAAAGCTATAATATTTACGGACTCAAAGAGCGCTATAGACAACATTAATAACAATATGATAACTGCAACAAAAGATTACAGAGTCTTGCAAGTTAAAAAGAAACTATACTATTTAAATAAATATGGGAAAGATATTAGATTATGTTGGATTCCTGGACATAATGATATCAAGGGAAATGAAATAGCTGACAAACTGGCAAAGATTGGGGCTGAATTAAATATTCCTGCTAAAATTCGATTAAGTAACTTGGATATCATGCCATTATTAAAAAATAAAATATGTTCTATGCATCAAAATAATTGGTTAAATTCTTTTCAATATAAAGGCAAGTGGTATAACAACATACACAATTTTTTTCCTAATAAACCATGGTTTGACACAATCCCATACATAGATAGGCGGCATATTACTACCATTATTAGAATGAGGAGTGGTCATTGCCTGACAGGAGTACATTTATATAAAATCAACATTCGCGATAACCCATACTGTGAATGTGGGCAAATGGATAGACTAGAACACATATTTTGGGAATGCCCAATAAACAAAATAAAAGATTATGATGTCTATCAGGAGCTGATCAAAATTAATATTAAAACCCCAATTAACATACCAATGCTTCTATGCGAGATTAACCCTAAAATTATCAAAATTCTTATCAGATTCCTACCACAGTATAGATAACAAGTTGTTGTCTATACTGTGTTCCTACAGATCAACCATATAAAATTATAACCTTAATAATAACCTATCCAATATTAACATTTAAACCAACTATAAGAAAATAGAAAACATAAATAAAATGTAAATATGTAGAAAAAAATGTCTATATGTCAATGATAATTGATAATAGGGCATGAGATATTCTCAGACTCACGACAGTGGCCCAAAAATTAACAAAACAAATGTACTGGCTGATTATTCAGAAGAATAAAAGCCAAAAAGAAGAAGAAGAAGAAGGTCCAAAATTGTCAGATGAAGGCGGTAGGTGTCGCGTCAGTCACGCACGGAGCGACTAAACTTTCATTATTTAGAATAATTCTTCTTTTTTTAAAGAAAGAAGTCTGCAATAGTAGGATACTTGAGCTATTAATACTGAGAAGTAGGAATTGTGTTGTAGGTTTCCGACAATGAATCTGTCAAAATATGCCCGAGCTAAGCAAATGGAGTTTAAACATGAATGTTTTAACATCATCGATCGGTAAAAAAGTAACATCACTATCATAGTTGACTTGTTGACATGACATTTTAACCCTTCTTTTCTTATTTGTCTGTTGATGTCATAGCATAGAATATACGAACACACATGGTCATAGTAGAGTTGAGCCGTGGGCATGGTTCGTAGACTTACTACGGTTGCCTCTTCCACCTAACCAATGAACATTAAGCCCGAAACTGTACTCTCGTGACGTAAGTCTTCCCCTTCAACCAATCAACACTGCAATCGACCTGTCCTCTACATTCGCGTTTCAATCGCGAATAAATGGGTTTTGTATTCTTGTATATTCTGGTGACGTAACTCAAGCATCCCCACCCCAGTCGGAAGAGGCAACCGTAGTAAGTCTCCGAACCATTTTAACTATTAAAAAACGAACACTGAACACCAAACAACACTTCCTATGACACTTCCTAAACAAACTTCAGTTTTGAGGTTGACAACTAAACTAAGAACATGGCGGATTCCGGATTCGCACATGGCACATGCGCAAAGAAATTTGAATTGCGAAAAAGCCATTCGTTTCGCTTCTTGTGTTATGTCGGTGGTTATGTTAATGTTAATATTTAAATATTGTGGGATGAGGTGAGAGATCACCGAGTTGTTTTAGTTATGGAATCTAACATTGAAATTAACGAAGAATTTGTTGAAAGTGGTCAAAGACACATAGAGAATCAGCTATCTACATCAACTGATTGTGAGGACTTAAAGAGTGGACCAGAAGCAAACTCAGGTAAGACAAAAACCGCCAAGACAAATAGTAATTAGCGTCTATATTCTTTGGTAATTAGTTCTAAAAAATGAGATGTAATTCGTATTTTTTATTAGCTAGGGCTGTAGAAACTGAAATTAAAGAAGAGTTTGTTGAAGGTAATCCAAGATATGTAGAGAGTCAGGTATCCACCTCCCTTGATCTGAGAGACTTGAAAAATGAACTAGATGACTATAACTCAGGTAAGATCAGTAATAATAATTACTACTAAAAACTTTGATGAAATTAAATTTTTTTAGATAGGACTGTAAAAGCTGAAATTAATGAAGAGTTTGTTGAAGATAATCCAAGATATATAGAGAGTCAGCTATCCACCTCTCTTGATCTTTGGGACTTCAAGAATGAAGATACCTCAGGTGAGATAAATAATAAAAAAATGTAGAGGAACTTATGTTTATATAATTGAGGTATTTCATATATCAAAACCTGATTTTTTCTTTATGTGCCTTAGTATGATATTTTCATTTATTCCTTTTATGAATCTTTAAGTTGTTGGTTACTCATACAGAGATATGCATTACGAATCTGAAATATTGAAATGTAAATCAATTAATTCTGCTTCAGATAGAAATTAATGTTAAGTGTTGCCATAGTCATAATACTATAACTAATACATAAGATGCTCTTGTAGACACATAGTTGCCAAGTTTTGCATCATGTTACTTGAGATTTTATTTTGAAATGTTTTTTATACATTCTGTGATAGATTTATTGGGTTGGTAAAATAATATTCAACAACTTTTTTGTGTTACCTCTTTTCAGAAGAAAAGAATAATATAAGATTAAAAAAACCTAGAAAGAAACTAGACAAGACTAAGTTTAAGAGATTTAATTTAAAATTATCAGATGCATGGTATACAAAATAGTTTCAGATTAATTTTAATAAATTATGCATCAGTTTCCTGATTCCATATAAGATAACTAAAAATATATTTTTTAATTTACATCAGTTTCATTTTGTTCAACTAAAGAATTGAAACCTGATACATCAGTTTTTTTATAACTTTAAATAAATTTTTTAAAATTCCTTTCAATGCCTAATGTGGAATTTTTTAAAATTTATTTAATATCCTCAAATCTATTAAAAAAAAAAATACTGTCTTTTTAGCTGATACGTCTTCTACTTAGTTGTTAACCTGATGCAATTATCATGATATCATGAAGCTATTAGCTGATTTTTCCAACGTTCCTCCACATCTTTCTACCTGCTGCCATTCTAGCATGTTCTGACAATGAAACAGCAATAGTAGCAATAATATGCTCAGTGTATTGTGTGGGAGATCTTTTTGCCTAAGTACCTTTCCCTGGATGGTAAGTTTTTCAAGACCATTTCTTTGCTTTTCAGTTCTTTATTTTTTCAAAATGGCTTATTATTTATTCTAATATTTGTGTTCTTAGTCTTGTCTTTATGTTTGGCTGATTCAGTATAGATTCTTTTGTTCTTAGGGCTGCCCATGGTATTCTCGAGATCTGTCTCCAGCAGTACATATTAAATACATCTATAATCTTTTTAGCTTTCAATGGCACTTTATTTCTTCAGCACAGCCCCCAGTGTTAGTTAGAGCCCAGCTACACAAATTTATCTACAACAGCAATATTGTTTATCATGGTTAGATCATTTTGATTGTTGTTAGCTCAGTCAATTATCATTATTCTTGTTTTATCTC
The DNA here is from genome assembly GCF_040954645.1 of Diabrotica undecimpunctata. Lineage (NCBI taxonomy): Eukaryota > Metazoa > Arthropoda > Insecta > Coleoptera > Chrysomelidae > Diabrotica > Diabrotica undecimpunctata. The sequence goes on along the minus strand of NC_092811.1, from coordinate 86,253,114 downwards.
TGTTTATTTTAAGACCCATCATAAAGCTTGCTTCTTCAATCCTTGGCTGATACATTTCTTCCCAATTTGATGTTTTATTTATTTGATTTTTTGTGTGACAAATAGTTAAATTTTTTAATACCATACTTTCAAGAACGAGGCACAATATCCAATATTGCATCAGAAAATGAATCTGACGAGTTAACAGTTGTAGAGGAGAATCAAAATGAAGAAGAATCGAGCAGGGAACAGGAGTCAAGTACTCAGTTAGAGACTGGAGAGAGTTCCCAGCTTTCACAACCTGAAAACCAAGTTAAAACATTTAAAAGTCCATCAGCACACAAATCGAGAAGATCAAAAGTATCTCATTCTGAAACCATTGAATCATCATCAACCGCTTTGATGAAATACATTATAAGCAAAAATGAGCAACCCACAACCACTAATGCAATAGACGCTTTTCTGAATGGTATTAGCGAAACCTACAAAATGTTTCCTCCAGTGTACCAACACATGGCAAAGACTAAAATATTTAATATTGTATCTGAGATAGAACTACAACTTTTAACTCCAGTAAGGCCTCACCAACAGTCAAGTGCATACGATTGGTATCAGCAACCAGGAACAAGTACCCAAAATCATAATTACGTTGACATGGGTGTTGCGAGTCCTCTTTTGCTTCAGCAACAGTTTCCAGGCATTACTTCTCATTACCAGCAACTTTCATCAGCCACGACAGACTCGTGTCTGTCATCATGTACAAGTTCGCACACTGAGAATGTTGAGTAATGATATATCTACACTTTTTTTTTATAAAATTTAATTTAGAATGTATAGAATATATTATGTGATACTTTTGTACTTATTTTTTTATAAATAAACTTACCTCAAACCAAATGCCAATTTCTCAACTCCAGTTATTGCTTGTCTAAATGAGGCCATTATTTGCAAAACTCGCTAATTGACAAAAGTTCCGAAAATTATTTTTTTTGTTAAGTTTATTTCAATTTTAAATAGGAATCGAATGATATAATCAGAATTTCCCAAAACTCGTTCTTTAGCATACACATGCTGTCGAGAAACTTACAGTTATTTGCAGAACTCTGTCTTTGCTTTGAACGTTTACCTGCAAAACTTGCTGTTTGCTCTACGTCCAATGAAATTGGCCGGTTGGTTCACGTGACGAACACGCTATTACAACAGCTGTGTTGAAGAAACGAATTTTCAGTAGTTTGTAATTATTCAAGCGAATAAATAGTTGTATTTTGGCGAATTAGGAACAGTTGTTTTATTGTTATGGAGTTATTAAGTGAAAATGGTTGTTATGATAAACGCAGTCCACAGGGAAAAGGACGCAAAAAAGTTCTTCAACCAGAAACACATAAAAGGAATGTAGATAAACTTGCTAGGTAAGTACTTCATATTAAAATTTATAATTTTAGACTTGTGCGACAATCGTTTGATTTTTATGGAGTTTTGCTTTTTTTCGCGATTTAACGTTGAGTAGGGCTACACACAAAGTTTATTAAAAGAGTTGTATTGTTACAGAAATACATCAAAAGCACTGCTGGCCTTTCCAACTTGTGGTCATAATGGACGACCCGGATTGCTGTATTATTGTACCACACTCACGATGAAGCAAGTGATAGATTTTCATGCCTACCTTTATCAGTCAAAAGATAAAAGTAAACAAGACCTTCTAATATTGGCTTGTTGTAAGGGACAGAAACCGAAAAGAGGAAAATCTAATCGTGCTACAGTGTCGATAAAATACCGTGTACGTTTGAGTGAGGGTAAGATGATTAGAGTATGTGCCAAGTCGTTTCTAGGAATCACGAATTTAAGCAAGGACCGCATACAAAGAGTTGTAAGAAATATAACTGGGGAGCTACCAAGAGAACGTAGAGGTGGCAATAGAGTGGGTCCAAAAAATGATGAAAAAAGAAACTGCATCAAAAAATTTATAGAATCCATAACATGTACAGAATCTCATTACTGTAGAAGCAAGACAAGCGTGAGGGTCTACTTGCCATGTGACTTGAATTTTAAGAAACTTTTCGGCCATTATCTTCAGAGAGTGCCTCAGCCTATGCATGTGAAGCTTAGTTATTTTCGAAAGTATGTGAATGTTAACTACAACATCGCTTTTGGAACTCCGCTGACTGACTGTTGCTTCATTTGCTTGAGAACAAAGGAGCAGTTAAAAGTAGCACTTCTTTAGCTGTTCGGCAAAACCACTGACCATCGTATTCATATCGTAAAAGCAAAGGCTTTTTTCAAACTCCTTAAAAATCCAAAACTCAACACAACTTACTTTTCGTTCGACTGCCAAAAAAACTTAGCACTGCCTAGACTGCCTGATCAAGCAGCATATTTCAGCCAGCAAATAAACTATAATAATTTTACAATTGTTACTGGAACTTCTACCGATAAATTAAGACCAACAAATGTGTTTTCTTACGTGTGGACAGAAATTGACTCTAGAAAAGATTCTAATACAATAGCGTCAGCTTTGCAACATGCTCTAAAGAATTTTGATTTTGATGTCGGCATAGAAACAGTACGTTTGTTCGCTGATGGTTGTGGCGGACAAAACAAAAATTCGAATATAATGGCAATGTTGTCTTATTGGCTTCTAGAAGAATCGCCGAATCATATTAAACAAATTGAATTAATTTTTCCGGTCGTCGGTCATTCCTTTATTCCGCCTGATCGTATTTTCGGCCTTATAGAAAAAGACATTAAAAAAAGTTCTGTTATCGTGGAAATTAGTGACTATGACGATTTAATCAGAAATCATTCCACTGTACGGAAAATCGGTATCGATTGGGATGTGTTTGATTGGAGGACACAAAAAAAACGAGTTATTAAGCTGCCTAGTTCATGGCACTTTGAATTTAATAAGGCAAAGCGGTTTATTTTTTACAAAAGAGGCAACAATGTTCTAGTCCAAGGTGAACCCAATTACCGAAATGACGTTGGAAAACCTAAAAGCATCTGTAAGAAAAATTTTCGTCTTTCATCAATGGCTCCTAAGAAGTTACCATTGGGAAAAGAGTTAAAGGGGGATAAAACACTACGGAGAAAATTGGAGAAGTCTTCCTGAACTCGATTTTTACAATAAACACTTAAAAACAGATTCTACCTCACCAGAAGAAACCGTTGATGGTTTGGAAAATTGCCAACATGCAGAAAATGACTGTTGTTTGATTTGATTACCTAGATTTTTTTGTTTAAACATTTTCTTTGTATGACTAAAAATGATAAAGTTTTATTTTCATGAATAAATCCCTTATGTTTTTTATTGAATACGGTTTGTTATTTGTTTATATATTTATTTGCAAAACTGGTTGTTTGCAATATACATTATTTTTTTTGTTTAACTCTGTAAACATTTTAGGCTAGAAACTTCTAATTTCTATTGCTAAAAACTCTAAGCAACGTTAATAAAAAATTTTACGTTGTGAGCTAAACACTACTCGGCCGTTAATCGTTTTTTTTTTTCGATTTCCCAACAAATTACTTTCGTGCAAAGAGCAAGTTTTGCAAATAATGGCCTCAAATATAGTACCTATTTCTTTTTATTAATAAATGTTCGACTTTTGACAACAAATAATTGAACTGATATTTCGACATCCTAAAGGATTGATAAATGCAAAATGGGAACAGGCCACAGAAATTAAGGCGAGAATAGAACGAGCTAGAGCAGCATTTAGCAATATGCAAAAGCTCCTCATAAGCAGGGATTTGTCTCTTCCCCTAAAACTACGTCTAGTTAAATGCTACATTTTTCCGATCTTACTGTATGGTGTGGAGGCCTGGACGCTGACAGAGACGCTCACGAGAAAACTAGAAGCATTCGAAATGTGGGTGTACCGACGCATTCTTCGTATATCCTGGACCGAACTTGTCACCAACATAGAGGTAATCCAAAGAATCGGAAAGGAGAAAGAAATCGTGAATACAATTAAACAAAGAAAGCTTGAATATCTAGGCCACATATTGAGACACGATAAGTACCGTCTACTGCAATTGATTGTCCAGGGAAAAATAGACAGTAAGCAAGGGCCAGGCAGGAGAAGACACTCGTGGCTCCAAAATCTGAGGAAGTGATTCGGGCTCACATCGGTCGAACTATTCAGAAGCGCCGCAAACAAGATCAGAATTGCCATGTTAATAGCCAACGTTCGCAACGGACAGGGCACTTGAAGAAGAAGAAGAAAGGATTGATGAAATTTTACTTCATCATATAATAATTCTTTGTATGTGAAAAATTCCCCTTCAGTTTTCCTTTCCATAAAACTTTTATGTAACCATATTTTTCTTTTTCCTGTCTTCCTAGCTTTCCTTTTAGATACCTCATTCCCTTCAATCCCTTCTTCCAGCAAAACAGCAATAACTGCTAAATCAGTGGTTAGTTGCTGTATAGTGCGAACACTACATAAAATTGACGGATATCTGATGGTCGGTTGCCTGCCGCCGTCTAGATGTGGTAAGAGCTCCTACCCCGGGTATTTGACTATTGATCAAACTGTCCTCTGCTGCTTTTGTTTTTTCCCGTCTGATCCAAAAGATCTCCGTTATCACTGAAGCTGAAGTTTATTGTGTTTACTGCCCATTGTTGTTTCCTACAATTTTTGTACCGTGAAGAAGTTTGTACAGGTCTTTTGCTTGGAGTGTCCTAAATATATTGGGCCTATCAACTATCGTTGGTTATCAATATGGCAATTCTGATCTTGTTTGCGGCGCTTCTGAATAATTCGACCAATGTGAGCCCGAACCACTTCCGCAGATTTTGGAGCCACGAGTGTCTTCTCCTGCCTGGCCCTCGCTTACTGTCTACTTTCCTCTGGACAATCAATTGAAGTAGGCGGTACTTATCGTGTCTCAATATGCGGCCTAGATATTCAAGCTTTCTCTGTTTGATTGTGCTCACGATTTCTTTCTCCTTTCCGGTTCTTTGGAGTACCTCTATGATGGCGACATGTTCGGTCCAGGATATACGAAGAATGCGTCGGTACACCCACATTTCGAATGCTTCTAGTTTTCTCGTGAGCGTCTCTGTCGGCGTCCAGGCCTATATACCATATAGTAAGATCGGAAAAATGTAGCATTTAACTAGACGTAGTTTTAGGGGAAGAGACAAACTCTTGCTTATGATTTTATTTGCTTATATGATTGATATTATGTTTTCGTGTCGTAATTGAAGAACTGAGATTAGTTATTGTCGAAAAAATAGGGCTTTTTATTGTATTGTAATTTATCACTTTAAATCAACGTAAAGTGGCCGTAAGTGAGGTGTATCAAGAATAAATCATGGCATTTTCGTCGGAATTCGCAAGGATTCATCACATATCGTCGTCGTATTTCTGTGCCATTCACAACAACGGTCATCATAGCATTAAATCAAATCATAGCTGTCAACACCAGAAGTACCGAAAGTCACCAGTTTAAAGTAAGTCATGCGAACCACTCAATTAATCCATTCTTTTTGCTGTATTTCTTTTATTGTTCATAAAAATTAATATGCTCTCTATTTCGAGTTTGCTCAAAATTAATTAGTAGGAATTTGACAAACTGATCGCATAATTTAAATTGTTTATTACCGTTTTGTCGTGGCAAATTCTAGTTTTTTTGGTTGTTTATTTTTATTTTTATTTATATATTATAAAGATTTAAAATGACTGAAGACCAAGTTAAATCCCTTAATGTCAAACACGGTAATGCCAAACGATCTTTAACAACATACGAAAGTTTTTTAAATAAATACAATCCTAAAACAGATTTTTTAAGCCTAGAAAAACGGTATCAGGACATAGAAAAGGTTCGTGAAAATTTTGAAATCGTTCAAACGGAATTAGAAATATTAAGGAATCGGATGAACTTACAATTATCGTGTAGAATTTGAGGAACAATATTATAAAACATACGCAATCGCCACAAAGTTGTCGGGTCGAATTACGGAAAAATTAAAATCGTCAACGGTGGAGGATACACCACCAGAACCAATATTTTCTAGCTTTTCTTCATCGTCGTTGTCGACAGAAATTCAATCCGCAAACAACATTGCATTAACTGCTCCTGTAGCAAATAATTTTGCAACAAACTTCCCGGTAGCATCCCTTCTAAGTATACCTAGGTTTACTGGGGCTATAGACACGTGGTTAGGCTTTTTTGATTTATTTAATTCATTAGTTCATTAAGATAATAGGATTTCTCCCATGAGAAAACTATTTTATTTGAAAAGTTGTTTAGAAGGAGAAGCTGCTGACATAATATCTTCTATCGAATCGTCTGCTTAAAATTATGATGTCGCGTGGAATTTGTTACAAGAACGCTCATTCGAGATAGTTACATCAAATCGCTAATTGACACACCGTGCATGTCAAAAGAATTTTCAACTCGCGCATTCTTGGATCATATTCAAAAATATTTAAGAGCATTAAAACATCTTGGTGAACTCATTTTATTTAAAGACAAATTCACCAATAGTTTCCGCGAACGATGGGAGAGTACTAACGAATCGCGTAATCCAACAATGAAACAAATGATGTCGTTTTTAAATAAAAAAGCTCAACTCGAAAACACGCGATCTCAGCAAGCTACTATCGAAAATCCTCCAACAAATAAATAAAAATCATCGAACATTACTCTGCATTCGCGAAATCATCAAACGTATACTGCAACTACTGCACAAAATAGTTGTATTTTTTGTGAAGGTGAGCATTATGTAAGGTCCTGCCGTGAATTCACATCGTTATCGCCTGTTGAACGTTACGACGTTGCTAAAAAAGGTGGATGGTGTATTAATTGCTTACGCAAAAATCATCGCGTCTTACAATGCACCGCTTCCAACTGTCGCATTTGTCATCAAAAACACAATAGTTTGTTACATTTCGATATACCAAAAAAAGCTTCGAATAACAATAAAAATACAAACACAGATACACCTAGCACTAGCGTAAATTTGCACGCTCATGTATCCACGGAAGTACTATTAGCTACCGCAGTGGTAGATATCGTAAACGGTCGCGGAAAAGCTAAAACTTGTCGAGTGTTTTTGGACGCTGGTTTTCAAGCACATTTTATTACCGAATCCGTGGCTCAATTTTTGAATATAGATCAAAAACCCGTTAATATCACAGTTTCCGGGGTAGATGATTTATCGACTAAAATAACAAATTCTGCTCATGCTACAATCAAATCGCGTTTTAGCAAATTTCAAAAAACTGTTGATTTTACCACAAATCAGCAAAACAATGCCGTCGATTCAAATAAATCCTACTCAACTCGAAATACCAAAAAATATCATGTTAGCTGATTCTGAATTTTGCAAACCTGATACCTACCCAAACCCTACCCAAAAGTAGATGCTCTTTTGGGAATCAAATTATTTTACAAACTGCTTAGTGTAGGTCAAATATCGTTGAAAAATCAGCCTAATGTTGTTCGTCTCGATTGCACCATATTTCGTGTCATCTTACACTAAATAGTCTAATGTCGGACTTCAATTTAAATCGCTTCTGGGAAATGGAAGAAATTCCAAGCATCAAAATTTTGCCATCGGAAGAAAAGGCATGCGAAGAGCATTACCAGTGTCACACTACTCGAGATGTTAATGATAGATACATCGTTTGCCATTGAATGACAAAAAATCTAAATTGGGTGATAGAAAATCGTTTTCGTAAAGATCCTGTTTTGCAGCTGGACTATTCTGCTTTTTTGACTGAGTATGAGAAATTAACACACATGTCTTATACAAATGATGTAAATGGCCAAGAAATTGGATTTTATCTTCCTCATCACGCGGTATTAAAACAAGATAGTCTCACAACTAAAACTCGCGTAGTTTTTGACGGCTCGGCAAAAACGTCAACGGGAATATCGCTCAATGAGACCTTAATGGTCGGTCCCAAGCTGCAGGATGACTTATTTGTCATTCTTCTTAGTTATCGTCAACATATATTCGTATTGACAGCCGACGCAGAGAAAATGTATCGCCAAATTCTTGTACATCCCGATGACGCAGTTTATCAAAAAAATTTATTTCGGAAAAGTTTACAAGAGCCAATCAAAACGTACATTCTTAATACTGTCACGTACGGTACCGCTCCAGCATCATATTTATCAACTCGGGTTTTTAAGCAATTAGCTCAAGATGAGGGTCTTGCGCATCCTCTCGCATCTATCGCATTAAACAGAGACTTTTACGTCGATGATCTTCTCATTGGTGCAAAGACTCGCGGAGAAGCGTCCGCTTTGCGAGAAGATCTTATCGCATTGTTAAAAAAAGGCGGTTTTCTTCTTCGAAAATGGGCATGAAATGATAGCTCTTTAATAGTTGATCAAAATAAACACGATGAGAGTACTCACATGTCTCTAGATCCTGATGCCACCATAAAGGCATTAGGAATTCAATGGAATTCTCGCGAAGATACTCTATGTTATAAGTCGGACATTTCAAGTATCGCAACTGTAACTAAACGCTCTATTTTGTCACAAATCGCAAAATTGTTTGATCCGCTGGGTTTGTTGGGCCCAGTTATCGTATACGCAAAAATAATTATGCAGATGTGCTGGAAATCGGGAGTAACGTGTGATGAATCACTTCCGCTCGAAAGTCACTATTTATGGTTGTCATTTCAGGCTCAATTAAAACTTATCGAACATTTAAATTTTTCTCGTTGTATTACAATACCAAATCCCGTCGATATCCAAATTCATGGATTTTGCGATGCCATCGAAAAAGCTTACGGCGCTTGTCTTTATTGTCGTTCTGTTGATGTTGAGGGAAATATTTTTGTGCGATTGATTTGTGCAAAATCTCGCGTGCCCCCCCTCAGCTTAATATCGTTACCGCGATTGTAGTTATGCGGCGCTTTACTTCTACTTCGCTTTATGCTTTATGCAACACTTCAGCATTCATTTTTACTGGAAGTCAGCGGTATTTACTTTAGTATTTATTTTTCCGTTGGTGGTAGACTTAATCGATCCTCGTTATCTGAGTCTCAAAAACATCCAATCTTGCTGCCAGCTAATGATTACATTACTCGATTAATTATACGTGAAGAACACGTAAAATTAAAACATGCTGGTCCCCAAACCACCTTATACTCCGTGCTCCAAATTTATTGGCCTTTAGACGGACGTAATGTAACTCGAAAATTTTTACATCGATGCATCTCTTGTTTTCGCGTAAAACCTCGTCCGGCTAATCATAAAATGGGTATCCTTCCCTAATACCGAGTAACTCCATCTCGACCTTTTCTTAAAACCGTAGTCGATTATTGCGGTCCTTTGTTTATCAAGGAGAAAAAGTTCCGCAATCGTAGACGATTAAAGGTATACGTCGCAGTGTATGTATGCAAGTCTACACGAGCAGTTCATTTAAAACTAGTAAGCGACTTAACCACCGAAGCATTTTTAGCTAGCTTTCGCCGTTTTTGTGCCAGACGAGGGAAATGTGCAGAAGTATATTCGGGTAACGCTACCAATTTCGTGGGAGCAAGTCGCGAGCTGTATAAATTATTTAACTCGTCAGATTATCAAAATGCCGTTGGAAATATTCGGATGTTGAAAGGTTCGCTTGGCATTTTATACCGCCCAAATCTCCCCTTTTTGGAGGAATTTGGGAAGCAGCGGTTAAGTCCTTTAAGAATCATTTAATTCGCACTGTAGATGATACTTTGTTAACATATGAACAATTAGAAATCTATCTTATTGAAATAGAAGCAATATTAAATTCTCGTCCTATTTCTCCTATGTCGTCTAACTCAAATGACCTGCTTCCCCTTACCCCTGGACATTTTTTAATTGGTGGTCCGATGACAAGCTATTCTGAGACTAACTTTTTGGATATGTCAGCCAATAAATTATCAGCTTGGCAGCACGCCCAACAGTTGAAGCAGCACTTCTGGAAACGATGGTATAAGGAATATCTTCATCAGTTGATCAGCAGCAATAATGTTAATGCTACTGATAATGGAATAGTGGTCGACGCTTTGGTTTTAATTCTTGAGGACAATTTGCCACCGTTACAATGGGCAGTTGGACGCATCACGTCGGTGCACCCTGGGGAGGACGCCATTGTCAGAGTGGTAACTTAAAAAACCAAAACTGGAGAGTACAGACGTTGCGTGAAGAAGTTGTGTCCACTTCCGATCAGCTAGATTATCGACGTCAACCGACAACTTCATTTTGAACTTCAGCAGTTCAAGGCGGGCGGCATGTTCCGTCTCATTATAATTTACTTCATGTTGTTTGTCGATTTTACTTTACTATTTTAGATTGATATCGGTAATTCTTAAAGTTTGGGTAAATTAGCTTCCAGAAATCTATTAAAAGATTAAAATATTTATCGGTTTTACATATTTGGGGGAAATTTTGTAGATAATAACCCCTGTCTTTAGAAATTAGGTAGTTTTAACATTTACAGTTAGTCGAATCAAGCGGTTCATTGTTCTCGTGCCCGCTCCGTATTTATGTATTTCTGAGAAGGACAATACGTGCTTACCCAAGATAAAATTTTATAGTTTTTTAAAGAAACGACCTCCCCTTCTATAGGGGCTTCTGTTAGACGCTTTGTAATGTATTTTTAGGAGTATCATTCAAAACTCAGTTCTGTACACACATTTAGCTTAGTCAATAAAAGTTGTATCAAAATTTGTCGTCGTATATTATTTTAATTTATTAAAATAGTATTTTATAGCAAATATATCTCACATTGATCTGTTGATACTTTTTCTCCATCCAAAATAGACCAAAAATAGAAGAAATACAAACAAAATAGAATAACCAAAAAAATTTAAGTGAAAAGCCAACAAAATTATGTAAGTTGCTTAATCATAAACGTAATTAAAATATCAGTGATTTTTACTATTAGCTTATGTAAAAATGAATAATATTGTTTAAAATAATCAAGTTTTTTAATCTTTCAAAACAAGATGGCGGATATTCCCACGCCACAAAAAATTTTAAATTCAAATTTTATGTACATTCGACTCTGTTACTTTTAACTTTTAAAATAACTAAAAATTTAATTTGAAAAATTTAATCTAATCTAACTTAACTAAACTTAACATAACCATATTTAACATGAAACTGCCAACAACAGTAATTTCTTCTTAAAGTAGTTAAGAATAAAATGTTAAAATAATTAAAAATCGTTAAATTTTTTTCATAAGAAAATATATTTTGTATAATTATGGCAACACTTGTTAGAATTACCCTTCGTGAGCGTATCAAACGGTTGTCATTAGCGTCTTAGACTTGTCGTCTATTTTACTGATTTTCCAAGACTTGCTTAAAACAGATGTGCGGCTTATGCATCCACAAAATAAAAACGCATGTGCCTGAAACATATGTGGTGTATAAGTGGGTAGAATTTTACTGTCTGCAAAAGCATTTTATGTATTATGCTTTACTTTGTTTATTACTTTGTGTCTGAGTTCATTTTTCTCTTGTAAAAAATGGTTTGTATTTTAGGTTTTGCTCAGGAGGAGAACAAATCGAAAAGTATAGGGACATCTTTTGAACATTTATCCCATAAAGGACATTATATGAGTCGAGCTGCAGAAGGGAAACCCATGAATAAAAATATAAAAACTCAGATTAGACAGGGAGCCTATAATTGTGAAATTTGTTTCAAGCAGTTTGGTTACAAAATTAGTTTAACTAGACACATGAAAGTTCACACTGGAGAAAAAACTTACAAGTGTGAAATTTGTTTGAAAATGTTTATTGAAATAGGGGATTTGAAAAGACATTTGAGAAGACACACAGGAGAAAAACCTTACAAGTGTGAAATTTGTTTTAAACAGTTTAGCCAAGCATGTAATTTGAAAAAACATTTGATATTGCACACTGAAGAAAAACCTTACAAGTGTGAAATTTGTTTTAAGCAGTTTTCTACAGCAAGTTATTTGAAAACACATTTGATGGTGCACACTGGAGAAAAACCTTACAAGTGTGAAATTTGTTGTAAACAGTTTAGCCAAGCACATTCTTTGAAAACGCATTTGGGAGTACACACTAAGGAAAAACCTTACAAGTGTGAAATTTGTTTGAAGCAGTTTTCTACAGCAAGTTATTTGAAAACACATTTGATGGTGCACACTGGAGAAAAACCTTACAAGTGTGATATTTGTTTTAAGCTGTTTTTTACAGCAAGTAATTTGAAAACGCATTTGTTAGTGCATACTGGGGAAAAACCTTACAAGTGTGAAATTTGTTTGAAGCAGTTTTCTGTAGCACGTACTTTGAAAATACATTTGTTTGTGCACACTGGAGAAAAACCTTACCAGTGTAAAATTTGTTTTAAGCAGTTCTCTACAGCAAAATCTTTGAAACTTCATTTGTTTGTGCACACTGGAGAAAAACCTTACAAGTGTGAAATTTGTTTTAAACAGTTTAGCCAAGTATGTAATTTGAAAACACATTTGATAGTGCACAATGAAGAAAAACCTTACAAGTGTGAAATTTGTTGTAAACAGTTTAGCCAAGCATGTAATTTGAAAACACATTTGATAATGCACACTGAAGAAAAAGCTTACAGGTGTAAAATTTGTTGTAAACAGTTTCGCAAAGCAGATACTTTCAAAAAACATTTGAGAGTGCACACTAAAAAAACCTTACAAGTGTGAAATGTACTGTAAATAATGTACTCAAGCAGATTCTTTGAAAACACATTTGAGAGTGCATACTGGAGAAAAACCTTACAAGTGTAAAATTTGTTTTAAACAGTTTAGCCAAGCACATTCTTTCAAAAGACATTTGAGAGTGTACACTGAAGAGAAAAGCTTACTACTGTGAAATTTGTTGTAAAAAGCAGATTCTTTAAAAACTCATTTGAGAGTGCACCCTGAAGAAAAGCGTTAAGTGAGAAATTTATTCAAGCATAAGTCACACAAAAATCAAAGTTCAGTTAGATGTGCCAATGCATTGTTCTGTTGTAGCCAAAGTGGTTTATTTTATCGGATTCGTGTAAAAAATATTATCAGTGGTAAAAGCATGTTAAAAACCACCTTTACATGCAAAACAACTTATGTCCTCGATACTGGTCCATGCTAACCAGCTTTTTTCAACCAACCAATAGGAGTCCTACAATTGCCACTCAGCTGACCCGGGAGTCTTACAAATTTGACGTTATGTGAGGGTTTATTTTCAAAGTATTTAAAAATAATTAGTATTTACTTTATTATTTGATGTGGCTATTAAAAGAGCCCTAGTTTTTGTATTGTTGAAGCACAACAATAAACGTTTCTCGTGCGTAAAAGTAAGGCCTATTTACATCAACTCTTTCAAATAAGAGTTTTATAAAGTTCCAGACACGAAAAGACAAGAATATATAATTGCCATATGCCATCAGACATAGTGTGAAATTTGTTTTAAGCAGTTTTCTACAGCAAGTAGTTTGAAAACACATTTGGTATTGTGCGCTGTGAAGAAAAGCCTTACAAGTATGAAATTTGTTCTAAGAAATTGAATCACGCAGGGAACTTAAAATAACATTTGAGATTGCATACTGGGGAAAAACCGTACAAGTGTGAAATTTATTTTAAGCAGTTTTCTGCAGCAAGTGTTTTGAAAAGTCATTTGGTAAGGCACACTGAAGAAAAGCCTTACAAGTGTGAAATTTGTTTTGATGACGAATTTCAAATTCTTCACATTCAAAATAAAGGCCTAAGCTATCTTTGTTAGAATCTATGGAAATTAACAAATTAAAAAACAGACATCATTCTGAATGACCAATATGAGACAAACAGTTCTCTCCTCCTCAAAATATTTCGTTAACGACTATAAAGTGTAAATGCATACCAAAAATAGATCACTTGAGAAAGGCACTATGTCGAAACAGCTGTAGTGATAAGATTTTATAATAAATTTTGTGGAAGTTTTGAAAACAAAGTTTTCAGTGTTTTATTGTTACATAAATAAATACAGTTTCTGATTCCTTATCGCAGAGTCTGCGGTTAATATTGTGAATGCATATTTCATGCAGGAATTATCTTACTGGTGCATGACCGGTCACCATTCCTGTTATTGTTCTCAGTTTGCTCCTGCCCATATGGAGCAGTTTCCCTGTTCTTTTTGTACATGGTCCACCAATGAAGATTTTCCCATGTGTTTGTTTTGGGATCCTCTCCCAATATTACTAATGACTTTCTCAGATCTAGTCCTCTACAGCCCTACATACTGTAGGCTTTGGTACTCCCAGAGTCACAGCCGGTCCGTTTGATTCATTCGATCCTTTTAGCAAGTTGATCTGTTGATACTTTTTCTCCATCCTTTCTTGTGTGTCACCCTTAGTGATGGGAATTTCTGTTCATTTTTGAGATTCGGGTTACCGGTTCCGGTTCACTTAAGAGAACCGGAAAACTTTATCGGGTTAGTAGAGATCATATGCAAACCAATCTATAATTTTAGCAGTGGGTGGATAATCGAGTAGCGGGTGGGTACTTTTCACCATCCCGGTGGAAACAGACCTACTTCAGGGATTAGCGACCCTGCCCACGCTAGCTCATGATATTCCACCATCCCACACCGTGGAATCTCATGTCCCATAACCTTTATCCTACACCCTCCATATTTATCCCTCCTAGTCCTCAACCCTGGTGAAGGGCAGCAGCGATCACCAGTACCAACGCAAGGCGCAAAAGAAATTATCTTGGACCGGCTTGTTATTGAAATTCCACAGGCATGACTAGGACAGTTTGAATGGCTGCGGTGTTGAAAGTAACGGGATACCACAACACTACCTTTTCCCCAGGATAACTCATCTCATTATGGCAGAACAAAACAAAACAATGGCCCTCAGTCCCGGACAGGCCTTAGATGGTCAGAGGGTGCGAAGAATCTCCCGGTGCCAAATAGATGATATCCAACGAATTTCAACATGGAATGTTAATAGTCTTTACGAACCAGGAAAACTACACAACCTTATAAAGGAAATGAATCGGCTAAAAATAAATATAATGGGAGTCAGTGAGGCCCGATGGACTGGATCTGGACAGTTTACGAAAGATAAGATTACTATGTATTACTCGTGTAGTGACCCAACAGATAGACATCACCGACATGGAGTGGCTATTGCTCTTGACAGGAAGATCAGTAAATCGGTGACAGATTTTGTTCCAATTTCCGAACGAGTCATGTTGATCAAAATGACAGGCAAACCAGTAAACATAAATGTGACACAAGCATATGCACCAACAGCAGATAAGTCAGAAGAAGAAATAACTAAGTTCTATAAAGATCTGGAAAAAGCAATAAGACTAACAAAGAAAGAGGACATAAACATAATAATGGGCGACTTTAACGCCAAGGTGGGTAAAGGAAGATATGAAGACATAATTGGAGAGTACGGCCTTGGAGTTAGAAATGAAAGAGGCGACCTGCTGTGTGAATTCTGCCAGGAGAACGGTTTTGTCGTCATGAACACATGGTTTCAGCTCCCACCTCGTAAGTTATATACTTGGAAATCACCAGGGGACCGTCCAAATCGAATAATTAGAAACCAAATTGACTACGTTTTAATAAACAGAAGATTTCGTAACGCTATCAAAAGAATCGCAGCATATCCAGGTGCTGATATTGCATCCGATCATAATCCGCTAATAGCAGATGTGAGGTTAAAACTAGCAAAAATTAAGAGAACAAATACAAACACCAGCACGCCTATAAATACAAGAGAACTGATGAGAGACGAAAATCTGAAGAAGAGTTATGCAAATCAAATTAATAAAAGAATGCGAATAATAGAACAAAATAATGATATCGAAGAGATGGTCAATGATATTAAAGGAATGATTCTGGCAGTAAACAGGGAAGTTAAAACACAGATCAGAAAGAGAAAGCATAACGAATGGATGACGGACGAAATTATGGATCTAATGGAAAAGCGAAGGCAACATAAACAACAACGTAATCAAGACAAATACAAACAGATACACAAAGAAATTCGCCAGAAAATTAAGAAAGCAAAAGAACGTTGGATGGTGGAAAGGTGCAACGAAATAGAACAATTGCAGGAAAAAGGAGATAGTTTTGGACTACATAAGAAGATCAAAGAAATATCGAATATACACAAAAGCCACCACAGAACAACAATACGCAACGACAGAAACGAATACATAGAGTTAGAAGAGGAGATAGCAATGGCGTGGAAAGAATACGCAGAAAGACTTTTTAATGAGGAAAGACCAACACAACCAACGCGCAAACTTCCTTCCGAAAACTTATCAGGGCCATCAATAATGCGAAGTGAAATAGAATATGCAGTTAGAACCACAAAGATGCATAAAGCAACAGGTCCAGATGAAATTAATATACAGTAAAACCTCCCTTAACCGAAACCTTTTTAACCGAAACATCGTTTAACCGAAACGGCTGAGAGTTTCAATAATTTCGTCAATAAAAAGTAAATGTTTGTCGCAAAACGTAAACAATTCCGTTAATTTCACTCACCAATTGATGTCTATGTGTGTTGGGAAATCACAAAAACCAAGAGCTCTAAAAGATATTTCCAAAAAAGCAGTTTCAGTTATAGAAGCCAAAAAAGTTCATGGATGTCGACCACTTTATCTTTAGAATGGTTCGAAAATGAATTCGTCTCAAGTGTAAAATCCTTTTTAAAATCAAAAAACCTTCCCATGAAAGCATTGTTGCTTGTTGACAATGCGCCCTCACCCTCAAAATCCACAAAATGATGACAATTGTCTGATTTTTGCCACCGAATGTCACAAGCCTAATTCAGCCGTTAGACCAGGGAGTCATAGTGACATTTAAGAGACATTGTAGAGGAGCATTCTTAAGACATCTGTTATTACAGGAGACGAATTAATCCAAAAGTGTTCCCGAAATTCTCAAATCCTTAACAATGAAACATGTTTATTGGTGAGCTGAGTCGTGGGCCAAGATCAAATCTTCAACTTTGGAAAAATGCTGGAACAAACTAAAAAATTGTTTGTATTTTAGGTTTTGCTCAGGAGGAGAACAAGTCGAAAAGTATGGAGACATCTTTTGAACATTTATCCCATAAAGGACACTATATGAGTCCACCCGCTGAAGGGAAACCCGTGAACAAAAATATAAAAATTCAGATTAGACAGGGATCCTACAATTGTGAAATTTGTTTCAAGCAGTTTGGTCAAAAAGTTTATTTAACTAGACACATGAAAGTTCACACTCGAGAAAAACCTTACAAGTGTGAAATTTGTTTAAAGCAGTTTTCGGTAGCAAGTATTTTGAAAACTCATTTGGTAAGGCACACCGGAGAAAAACCTTACAAGTGTGAAATTTGTTTTAAGTGTTTTTCTGCAGCAAGTTATTTGAAAACACATTTGTTAGTGCATACTGGGAAAAAACCTTACAAGTGTGAAATTTGTTTGAAAAAGTTTTCTACAGCAAGTTATTTGAAAACACATTTGTTAGTGCACACTGAAAGAAAGCCTTACAAGTGTGAAATTTGATTTAAGTATTTTTCTACAGCAAGTTATTTGAAAGCACATTTGTTACTGCATACTGGGGAAAAACCTTACAAGTGTGAAATTTGTTTGAAGCAGTTTTCTACAGCAAATTATTTGAAAACATATTTGATAGTGCACATTGAAGATAAACCTTACAAGTGTGGAATTTGTTTTAAGCAGCTTTCTCAAAAATCTAAATTTAAACGTCATTTGATGGTACACACCGGATAAAAACGTTACAAGTGTGAAATTTGTTTGAAAATGTTTATTGAAATAGGGGATTTGAAAATACATTTGAGAACACACACTGGAGAAAAACCTTACAAGTGTGAAATTTGTTTTAAGCAGTTTTCCACAGCAAGTTATTTGAAAATACATTTGAAAGTGCACACTGAAAAAAAACCTTACAAGTGAGAAACTAGTTGTGAATAGTTTAGCCAAGCAGATTTTTTGAAAACACATATAAGTACACACCGGAGAAAAGCCTTATAAGTGTGAAATTGGTTTTAAGAAATTTATTGGAGTAGGTAATTTAAAAACACATTTGAGAGTGCATGCTATGGAAAGCCCCCTACAAATGTGAAATTTGTTTTAAGTAGTTTTTTTCAGCAAGTAATTTGAAAAAACATTTGTTAGTGCACACTGAAGAAAAGCCTTACAAGTGTGAAATTTGTTTTAAGAAATTTAATCAAGCAGATACTTGCATTTACGTGCTAAAAATGCATTTGAGAGTGCATATTGGTGAAAAACCTTACGAGTGTAAAATTTGTTTTAAACAGTGTAACGAAGCAGATTCTTTTAAAAGACATTTAAGAGTGTACACTGAAAAAAGAACCTTTATTTTTCACTAAGTGTGAAATTTGTTCTTAACAGTTTACCCAAGCAGATTCTTTGAAAACACATATGAGAGTGAACACTGAAGAAAAGCATTACAAGTGAGAAATTTGTTGTGAAAAGTTTAGCCAAGCAGATTCTTTGAAGCGAATTTAAGAGTGAACAAGTGTAAAATTTGTTTTAAACAGCAAATAATAGTTTTTCGTAACAAGTACTTACGAAAGTTAAAAAACATTTGGGAGTGCACACTAGGAAAATCTGTAATTAAAAAAATAGCTTTTGAAAAAATACTATGTTTGAAATTTCTCTTATACTGAGCGTAAAAATCTCATCCAAGGTTTAGCGAATTCTGCTTCACAGTGATAAAAATATCAAATATCATTGAGATAAAAATCAACATTGCAATTAATACTTGGCTACCACGAATTAGTTATATTGATGGGACATTTGCTGGAGGCTATTTATGTTAAAGTGTGTAATACTAGAGTAGGGCTTCCAAATTTTTTTGCTCCGTAGACCACTTACCGAAATTTTTGGTTTCCATAGACACCCTAATATCAAATTTTTTGAAATTTTTTCTATGCACTCAAGTCTATTTAATAAAAAATAACTACCTTGAAATGTATTTTTGTTAGCTGATAAAATTTCCAATTTGATGTTTTATTTATTTAGATTTTTGCTTGGGCAAGAATTGAAAAATAAAAACATACAAGTTTTAATTTGTATTTTATTTAGAATAGACAGAAAGATGAATTAATGCACAAGTAATGATTGATGTTGCTCTAATGAGAAGAATTATCCTTATGCTCTTGTACCAATTCTGCGCGATAAAAACTATCAAAACTGTTTTTATTATAGTCTTAAATGTAAGTTTAAAAGGTCAGGTAGTCCATTGCGAATGAACAGGTACGGCTATCGAGAGCTCTCCGTGCTCATTGTGATATTGGCTACAGGTTGGTATCTTTACTTAAAACCGCGCGCAATTCAAATGTTTGTTTCAAGTGAACGCTGTTTCAAAAACAAAAATATTAACTTATAAGCCATCGGGATTAGTATATTCTAAAAATTATTAAGTTATTATTTACAATATGTCCGCAGAGACTGTGCTAAGAAAGTTAATATTTTTAGCGAAAGTTATTCTTTATTAACTTTTACCTGTTTTAAGACAAGAAAAAAATTCATAGTTGTTTTTAACAGAGACAAATTCATAAGGAGTTACAGAAAAGTTGACTATAAAATGAAGCAGGTTTTGAAAAATTTAAATTTTATTTCATTTTATGGAATTTTAAAACAACAATTTTATTAATTTTATTTATTAGTACTTTTAGAATATTTGTGATCTACATTAGAGCTAATATACGGACGTGTATTTAACACATCCGAAATTAACTTTTTTCATCCATATTTGGCTTTTTGACAAAAGTTTTAAGTTTTTGTTTATTCTTTGTAGAGAAAACTGCAATTGCTTCTCAATTTTCTTGTTTGTAGGTTCAGATCTAACAGTATTGGGTAGCAACGGCGACACACTATTAGCTTCAACATTTAATATTAAAGAAGTCTTTTTTAAGTAGCTGCAACATTCTTGTAAAGCCTTTATATTGGAAGATTCCCTTACTTGTTCAGATATATTTGTTAGCAAAGTAAAAACTTTTTTCTGCATAGCTTCAACTTCAATATTACAATGTTCATTGTTTATGTTTTGCATTGTGTTTAAGTGCATTTTAATTTCTTCACTACTTTCATTTTCATGTTTGTTTATTGTCGGTGGTTTATTATTTGTAATCCTATGTAGTGTATAAGTTAACATATTGTGTTATTTAAAAAGTAATGTGGTAGCCGCGGGGGTGGACATCTATCACTTCAGTAAGCCGGAGTGAATAGATGACTAAGTTCAGGTTGGGACCCAGTTCTGTGGGGTATAACACGGACCCCTGCCTAGGGATATAGGTGAAGACCACAACGGTAGTAACAGCGGAGAAGAAGATCTTCGGTACGACGTAGATGGCGGAAGTGGCATCCCTGGATTTTAGGGATTGTATAAAATCAATAGTAGCGGCTGATCCAGAGTGGACGGCTACGAACAGCGTCTGACCCAGAGTGGGCGGCTGAATACAAGGTCCTCCAAAAGGGAGTTCTGGCGTCAGGCGTTAGCAACCTGGCACATAGAAAAAACCTCAAGGGCTGAAAAACAAAGGGCAAAATGAAAAAAAAACAAAGATTAATCCCCGGGTGGTAACCCACACCATACGGGGGGGGGCAGTTTTGCTTTAAGTGAAAGAAGCCCATCTTCAAAACTCAACCAAACGACAACAAGAAAGAAAAGCCAGAGAAAACTCGCACTCGGCACATGGAACGTAACAAGGATGGCGAACAAAGGACAAAGAGGTAATAGCGGAATTCGAAAGAATGAAACTAGATATAATGATAATGACTGAGACGAAAAAGAAAGGAAACGGTACCGAAAAAATGGGAGAAGTCATTCACTGTTGGAGCGGAATAGATAAGAAAGAAAGGGCAAAAGCAGGAATTGCAATTATACTGAAAAAGAAATGGGAACACGCAATCGGAAACTGGGAACCAATAAACGAAAGAATTGCCAAGCTTAACTTAAAAGTATACGGAAGACAAATTATCTTACTAGCAGTATACGGTCCAACAGAAGACAGCTCAATTGCAGAAAAAGAACAATTCATAGAACAACTGCAAGAAGAAATCGAAAAGAGAAAGAAGAACCAAGAAATAATTATCGCCGGTGACCTAAATGGAAGAACAGGAAGAAAAGAAAACGACAGAACAGTTGGTAGATTTGGAGAAGATATAATGAACGATAACGGGGAGAGATTGATTGAGCTATGCGAAATAAACCACTTAAAGATTACAAACGGCTTCTACAAACATAAAGACATACACAAATACATTTGGACACAAGAAATAAGAAAATTGAGGTCTATTATTGATTATGTTATAGTAAACCACGAAAGCTCAATAAAAATAAAAGACGTGAGAGTAAAGCACAGTGAGAATGATGCTGGCTCATGCACTGCAAAGAGACTGGAACATTTATCAACTTGATGTGCCAACAGCTTTCTTAAATGGAAAACTTGATTCAGAGATATATATTTATCCTCCACAAGGACTAATAATAGACAGGGGAAAGGTTTTAAAATTAAATAGAGCATTATATGGTTTAAAAGCATCACCAAAATGCTGGAATCATACTTTTAATAGAGTTGTAACAGAGAATAGATTTAGTAGATCAAAACACGATTTTTGTCTATATATTGGAGAAGACATATTTATGATTGTTTATGTTGACGATATAATATTAACAGGACATGAACAGAAAATAAAAGAAACAATAGATATTTTGAAAAACAATTTTTGTGCCAAGGATCTGGGTGAAGTGAAGAACTTTTTAGGAATAACAATATCAAGAGAAAGCGGTAATCTCACATTAGGACAGCCGAAAATGATATCAAAGGTATTGAGTTCATTTGGTATGAGTGATTGTAAAGGTGCGGCATCGCCAATGGAAACAAATTTTCAGATAGATAACACTCTAGAAGTAATTGATGTTCGGTATAGGAAACTTATAGGTAGTCTTATGTACATAGCAACTACATCTAGACCGGATATTATGTTTGCTGTTTCATATCTTAGTAGAGTACTTGATAAACCTTCACAACAAACTTGGAAAGCAGGAAAAAGAGTGTTGCGTTATTTGAAAGAGACACACAATTTTTCATTGACATATAAAAAGAAACCATGGGAACTAGTTTTTTATTCAGATTCAGATTGGGCATCAAATAAAATTGACAGGAAAAGTATTACAGGATGTATTGTATTTTATTGTGGGAATCCAGTTTCGTGGTTATCCCAGAAACAAAACTGTGTTGCTGTTTCAACTGCAGAAGCTGAATACATAGCTGCGGCTACCTCAGCTCAAGAATTGATTTACTTAAAAGGTTTTTCATCTGACTTTAATGTACAAGGTAAATCAAAACTTTTGATTGATAATTTAAGTACAATAGCAATGTGTCAGTCCTTTGAAAATTCTAAACGTGCCAAGCACATTGACATTAAAGAGCATTATATAAAAGATTTAGTTTCAGAACAACTGATATGTATTGATTATATTTGCTCTGAAAATAATTTGGCAGATATATTGACAAAGCCTTTATCTAAAGAAAAATTTTGCCATCTAAGGTCAATGTCAGGCGTTTCTTAACTGATGTAAAATTTTTGTAAAAATATTGATCTATATATATATTTTTTAATTGTTTAGATTTAAGCGATTTTTTCTCCTAAGTAATGTATTGAAGTTCAAATCGAGGAGGAGTGTTAAGTATAGGTTGGTACATAGTGTAGGTTGACGGAAGTCCTGATGAATGACTGCTGTCAACGTCAACATATATCGTGGGCGTTCTGGGAAAATCCACTAACTCCATTTTTTTCAATTTTGACATTTTATTACGATTAAATCCAGAAACATCAATATTTTAACAGGAAAAACCCTATATCTTCAAATTCGTCATTCATCATTTTTAAATCTGAACTATGATTTAGTCCAACTCCTTTAGCGGATTTTTTTATACAGCAGAAATAAATTAAGTGCACTTAGTTGATTCTTATTCACAAACAATTACAAAGCTTGGCAGGAAAAATCAACTAACTGCACATAGTGTAATTTTAGTTGCCTATACAAGCCGCAATAGTAGAACCTGGAACAAGGAGAATCAACTAACTCCAAATAGTGCGGTTATGTTTGCTAAACACTTCATTAAATTTAATTGTTTGGACGTCGATGCAACGTGGTTAGTTTAGTGGTTAGTTTATAAAATTCTTTAGAATGTATAGCAGAGGAAAGTTATTGTGTAAAATGATGGAGGATGCTGAGAAGGCACAAAATCCAGATCGAGGTTAATGCTGTTCAGGAAGAACCCCAATCTGTGTCAATATGTAGAACTACAACTCCACTGTCCGGTATAAAACTTATATAGATTTTAAGTACAATTCGTTAATTTTAGTGTTTGTTGTAGATCCATTTAGTGATGATTCCGTCAACGATCCAACGTATAATAGTTATTTATCTCTGTCTAAGTATAATAGTGATTTATCTCTGTCTAAGCCGAACAGCACTGAAAACAGTAGGAGTCCAATCAAAAAATTAAATAGGTGAAAAGCAACCAGTTTTAAAACTTAGAAATATAATGTTGCCAGGAAAAGACGAAGTCAGGGTATAGATTATCAAATTAAGAAAAAAAAACGACCAGCTAAGACACCCCAACCAGTTGATTGTCAAAATTACCGCTTTAAATGTCACGAGGACTTCACAGAAGAAAACAGGAAAGTGATGTGTTTAGCATACTGGAATCTTGATTTTGTCAGACAGAAAGATTTTATTTTAAGTAATGTTACCGTAAAAAGTCCAGAAAGAAGACGACGCAAAAATGATGACTCAGTCATTCGTCAAAATTCTAAACAATACCATTTTCAGAAGAATAAAACCAAACGTCGTATATGCCAGCTTTTCTTCTTAAAAACACTTAACATTGGTAACTGTGTTGTTCCAAATGCTTTTAAACATAGAGGTTTATCTGGAAATTTTGTTGGTAATGACAAAAGAGGGATGTCATCTCCTGCCAATAAAACTAAGCCTGAAGTTATCGCCGAGATAAAATGCCACATAGAAAGTTTTCCCACAATAGAATCGCATTACTACCGACAATACACTAAAAGGCAGTATTTGGATAGCAATTTGTCTATATTCAAAATGTATCAGTTGTATACAGAAAAATGCGAAACGGGGGAATTGGAGGAGAAAGGAAAACCACCAGTGTTACTGGTAACGTACAAACGAATATTTGGCCGAAATTATAATTATTCATTTTTTAAGTCGAAAAAGGATCAGTGCTTAATATGTTAAACGCATAAGCCATTTGCAGCGGAAAACCTAGATAATGAGACACTGCAGTGTTATTTACAAAGGAGAGATGACTACAAGATAATACTTTTGTGTATGCAACATTTGATCTACAATCTGTGTTACAGATACGAAGTTCAGATGTTAGCCCAATGTATTACTCTCGCAAATTATGTGTATATAACCTTACCATATACCAATCATCCGAAGAAGCAAGTTGTTATTGTCAGACTGAAATAAAAGGCAAACGAGGGAGTTCAGAGATAGGAACGTGCCTCTTTAAATACATTAACCAGTTACCTCCACATGTAACTGAAATAGCATTTTGATCTGATACATGTGGAGGACAAAACAGAAATCAACATGTGGCAGTCCTTTTGTTATACGGAGTGAACAATTCACGTATTAACTTTATAGAACATAAATTTATGGAAAGCGGGCACAGTTATATGGAAGCTGATTCGATGCATAGTGCGATAGAAAAAGCGAAAAAGCATGTATCTGTGTATTCAATGAACGATTGGTTAAATATCTTCCAGATAGCCCGATCTACGCGAAAATCAAAAAATTCCAAACCGTACAAAATTACAGAACTAAAGTACACAGATTTTTATGATTTGAAGCACCTTTCAAAATTATCTTATCAAAAATAGATCTAAAGACGAAACTGGGAAGGTTGTTAATTGGTTACTAATTAAAAGCTTAAAATATTCCAAGCATGAACCAGGCACAGGCATAATTCAATATAAGTGTAGACATACCGACTCCTACCGCTCAATTCCTATTTATGGAAAGGGGAGGCCACCAAATCAACCAAAAGATTTACCCAAGCTTTACACAAATAGTATTCAAAAAAAGAAGGATTTAATGAAATTGTGCAAAAACAACATTATACCAGATGAATTTCAGGGTTGGTACAGGTCTCTTCTCATGTCAAAACTGGTAACAGATGTCATAATTGAACCCGATGTTAGGGATAGTGGTACCGAAGATGACATAGTGTTCAAAACCCTTAGTGTCTGCACTTATCTCTATGTATATCTGTTTTTTGATAATATAAATATTCAAGACCTTTTTGTCTTTTATTATAAAAGGTTTTACTCCATAAATATTAATTTATACATTTAAATGTTTTAACCGTTATATTAAATAGGTGCATTCAGTGACAAGGAAAATCAACTAACTCCATCTTTTTCACAGTTTTCATCAATAAAATATTGTTTTTTAAAATATTTTTACATGAATGTGCGCACCACGTGTGGATAACATACTTCCAAATCATATCCAGGTACCAGAACCTGACCAACCAGTGTTCCTGATTTTTAAGAGGTATAGAAATCTTTAAATGCGTTTTTCTCAAAACTTTACTTTTGTGAGTTAGTGGATTTTCCCAGAACGCCCACGATATTAGGTATCATGGTTAGTTTTTAGGAACAATAAAAAAGGTATAATATGAATGTATCTTATAATTGTAAATTTAAATAATAAAGAGATAATCACAAGAGCAAATATTCAATAATTGCCCATTACTTACTGCCAAGCTTTGTAGAATACCCCCGTAATGTCAGACATAAAAGTTTTAGGAGTAATTACATCTCCTAGAGCATCCCTAAGTTTTTCAAAAAAAAAGCTTATGTATAAATGTGCCCTGCCGGTTTGTGAACATACATGAACATGAAAACCCTTCGCCAAATTCATCCAGAACCATTAATGTTGTAAGTTCAAAGTTATAACCATTTAAACCATGTGTTGAATCTATGACAATTATGTTTTCACCAAACTTCTCTAAAATATATGTCTGTGATTTATTCATAATTATTAAACAGAAATCATTCTGCTCAAGATTATCATGTTCAATACCCTGCTTTTTATAAAATATGACCGTATTTTCCTCAAAACTTCGTTGTTCTTGGACCCACATGTCCACACTGACAGCATCATTTCTTAAGATGAACATCTTAATCCTTTTATATTCTTACCTCACAAATTCACGAACAACAAATAATACCAATCGCACATAATGAATGTTCATTAGCAAAATACCTTATTCTTCAAACAATTAAAAAAAAAACCAATATGTGCCAATATATCCAACTTCTTATGGGACAAATAGACACAAATTAGAAATGTTTGGACAGATTTTAAAATTCCCGCCCATTGTGACGTCAGAGCTAAGGT
The DNA here is from genome assembly GCF_040954645.1 of Diabrotica undecimpunctata. Taxonomy (NCBI): domain Eukaryota; kingdom Metazoa; phylum Arthropoda; class Insecta; order Coleoptera; family Chrysomelidae; genus Diabrotica; species Diabrotica undecimpunctata. Next base: position 86,226,735 of record NC_092811.1, on the reverse strand, counting down.
AGTCCATAGGTTATAGTTGTTTGTTTAGGTTTATATGACTGCGGACCCACAAATTCGCCACATAGGTTAAGGCGGCTGCACAATTGCCCGAGAACGGGAAAAAAGTTAACCTCTACGTAAATCAATGTTTAGTAAACCTCTAAACTAATCATTGCCCCAATCTGTTTTAACCTTAGACCAAGAAAGAGAGTTTTAACTATTAAAAAACAAAGACCAAACAACACTTCTTCTTCCTAAACAAACTTTAGTTTTGAGGTTGACAACTAAACTAATTCAGGGCCATCTATTCCGAAGTGCAAAATCGCGTTGACCTTGCGCAGCTACGTCACTTGCAGCGTAGTACTCACATTGCTCTTAATTGTATACATAAGCACTCGTAACTTAGTCATCCTAAATATGGATATTTTGCATATTATTTTACTTTCTTCATACATTTTAAATAAAAACAAAAGTTTATCATGTTTTCTTTGTCAAATATGTCTAATCTTTATGCGAATTAAAACTAATAAGGTATTAATATAAAAAAATATCTACTTATTTAGGTACCTACATACTTGCACTTTTTATAAACTTCTAAGAAGGAACAAAATTTTTATATTACACATAATTGGTAAATATATACTTAAAACAACCGTCACTTACAGAAGTCAGATGCCAATTTTCAAAATAAATAACTATATATAAAGCAGTTTTTAAACAATTTAGTTTAAAAATATATAACTATATACATTATGCGATAGTTTTTTGTATTTTTCTTTCATTAGTACGTGCTAAAATAATTTTTTTATTAAAATCTTTTATACGGAAGTACATACGCGATCGAAAAAATATTTTCTTAGCATCTTCAGAACAATCAATATTAACACTTGCGGATAACAGACTTGAAATATATTGTTTGCCAGTAAATATGGTATCTCCATTTAAGTTTTGAAAAATCTGCTCTAGTTTTTCCAAATGAGCCATCAATTCGTTAGAAGGTTTACATAGTCCACCTTCTGTCAAATGATTGGTCCAGGTGTAAGACGTCGAACTTTGGTTAGTTAAATTTGGTAACTTGCCTTTAAGCTTGCTAAAAATATATCCTCCTAAATGTTCTAGTCCATCATATCTTAAATCATCGAGTTCTTCAGAGAGGACTATATCATCTCCATCCGTGGGATTGGTGTCAATGATTGTTTTTTTTTAAGCAAGCTTTTCTACCATACTACCGCTCATAGTTAATGTAGGTGTACCATCGTCTTCTATATTACAGTTATCTGAAAAAGCACCTTCGTTTTTTCCCATTAAATAAGAACGCAGTCGGTATTTAAAATCTAAAGAAGTTGGATGATCGTTCAAACCACCTTTCGCTCTTATGACCCCAAAAAAATTCTCCAAGGGATCTTGGTTTAAGCGCCTCGTCCAAAGCTAGTTCATATTATATCGTTTGCCTACATCTTCAAGCAGCAACTGCAGAGCCTTGTTTGATATAAGAATACCTACAATGTTTTTTAAAATGTAACAAAAATGTGTTTTTACTTTGATATATTGTGTTACCTTTTTGGAACGGAAGCAATGATTTCTTGCCTTTAACGCGCATTGTTGAAATCATGTCAGACATTCTTTTTAAAATATCATTTTGCGCTTCTAGCGCCAAACCATAAGCCCGGTTTCTGGTTCGAGTGTCGCTCACATTAAATACGTCAAACCAGTCGTTCACCTATAACAAGTTAAAACAAATTTGTAATTAATGTTTACCTTACAAATTGTAACACTTACTAATTTAAAAACATCTGCCAGTTGTGTCCAATTTGTGTCTTGATTAATGAGACCAAGCATGCCGCACCTACTAATAGCCTTCGATACCGTATGGGAGAATAATTTTGCAGCATATTTTACTCTCTGTCTATGAGCTCCTCTGACATTGAGCTTTTCTTTGCCTTTTTTGTGGGTAATTTTTAAATTAGAACCTGTTGTTGCATCAAGAACAGATTCAACACAGTCCTTATTCAGTTCTCTTCCATTAAAAATAAAACCTTCATCCACAAAATGATTTCTGATAAGCTTTAATAGGTGTGGCACGTCAGCAAAAACATAAACATTTTGACCATTGTGTGGGTTTTTAAAATAAGGTTTTGATTCTGTAATTTCCAATTCTGTGTGCAGTCTTCTATTTCTACCCCCCAAATCACAAACCATAACTAATACTTGGAAACCTAGAAAAAATTTATAAGTAAATATGAGTACCTAAATATATGGTATGCTGGTGAGTACCTAAATATATAGGATAGAAAAAGTCATTTTTGTGTCGTAATTGTAATAGACAGGTTGTTTCCACTGTTTTTAATAAACCTCTCAGCATTACGACTTGCACATATGCAAATTAGATTTTCCTCTTTAGGGAAACGAAAAAACTTCGTACCAGGGCAAGGATTTCGCTTGCTCTGGTTATCAGAGGAACAGCCAAATACCGCACAACGCATATCGTAAAAATTAAAAATATTACTGTGAGAACACTCCGAAACTTTAACTGCACTCTTCGGATGCTAGTTTCTGACTGACTACACTACGCTGCAACTGACGTCACTCCCTGGCCGACGGTCATGCGACGTGCGCAATATGTTACCTTTGTCGTTTCATTATACCATGAAACTAATTAGAATATGGCAGAATCGCACATGCGCAAAGAAAATTGAATTGCGAAAAAGCCCTTCGTTTCACTTCGTGTGTTGTGTTTATATTGAAATTAGTGATGTCAAATACGATTACTTTATAGTAATCGTGATTACCGATTACTTTTAAAAAAGTAATCGTTACTTTCTACTTGTTACAAAATACGATTACTTTTATTTGACAATTTTAACAATTACTAATATGACTCTCGATTACTCGATTTGAAATTTGACTTGACATTTATAGGCGTATGCGTATGGTCTGCTGCGCTGAGTCTGGGCCATTCCATGCACAAATATCCATGCTTTAAATATTGTGAAATAGTTTAAGATTTGTTAAAGTTACAGATTCAAAAGTAGAGTATTCCTTTCAACAGATATCTAACACAAAATGTATTAACAATATAAACAGGTTAACACAATAAAACAAATGTTTAGTTTTTGAAGTTTTAGAGGCTTATATCGAGCCCTTTCAGGAAAAACATCGTAACCAGCAAAAGTGCAATTTTACAGGAGGTTTTTTTTTAAATTAATACCTTCGAAGACTTCGTTTTGAGGGAAAATACAATATTCTTTCCATAAAAGCATCGGCTTTTGGGCCCAAAAAATATAGTGTTAATGCAAATTGTTTATATTCATCAGAATACCTTCTACTTTTTGGACATTTAGTTTTTAAAATTGCTTGAGCTTTCACTATTTGTGCTAGGGATTTGTTTAAAAATTTGTCACACATTTGAAAAAAATTTTTTAAAGATTTATTGTCTTCCTTCTGTTTGGAAGACGCATATGCTTTCTATGCACTTGCACGCAAATTTTTTATTTTTAATCTTAGTTTCTTTTTTCTGGGTGTACCTCCCGACAACTTGGAGGGGGTTTGTGTTGCAGCTGTGAAACATTCTGGAGTATGGGGCCTAGGTGGGCTAGACACTTCCTGCCTATTAACATCTGAAATATAAAAATATATTTAATAACCAAATAACATATAAACGTTCAAAGTAGATATGTTAATGCTTATTAGTGATTAGTTGAATGCATAATACAGTTGTAGGAGCAATAAATAAAATTACCTGTTAGCAGAAACTCTTCCATCAAAGTATCAGGTATAGTATTATGTTTATCAGTTGGACTATTAATTACTCCCTGTGCATTATAGATTTCAGTTGTACCTAAAACCACGACATAAATATTACTCAGTATGTAACCATAAGATATATGTTCTTAATAAGGCTGATAAAAGATCATTAAATTTCACAATTCCAGATCTTGTTTATATTATGAAAAACAACAAACAACTTTGTATACAGTTGTAAGTAGATACTGATTTTTATATGACTTTTATAATAAAGCACTATAATTGTGAATAAATAAAAAGTATCTACCTTCCAGCCTTATGACTTTCTTTAATGGTTCGTCTGTGTGTTTTGAATATTGAAGAGTGTGTGAGACAATCGTTGGATGTGCTTGTTGAAATAATGTCTTCCGTGTGTTTCCTTTGTACATGTACACCGGTTCAAAATGTTTCTCGCACATTTTAGCACGTTAATATGCTCATAGGTTCTCCATAGATTCTAACTCGATGCGGACTAGTGATGTCAAATACGATTACTTTATAGTAATCGTGATTACCGATTACTCTTAAAAAAGTAATCGTTACTTTCTACTTGTTACAAAATACGATTACTTTTATTTGGCAATTTTAACAGTTACTAATATGACCCTCGATTACTCAATTTGAAATTTGACTTGACATTTATAGGCGTGTGCGTATGGTCTGCACAAATATCCATGCTTCAAATATTGTGAAATAGTTTAGGATTTGTTAAAGTTACAGATTCAAAAGTAGAGTATTCCTCAACAGATATCTAACACAAAGTGTATTAACAATATAAACAGGTTAACACAATAAAACAAATGTTTAGTTTTTGAAGTTTTAGTGGCTTATATCGAGCCCTTTCAGGAAAAACATCGTAACCAGCAAAAGTGCAATTTTACAGGAGGAGATTTTTTTTAAATTAATACCCGTTCCAATCAGTATTGAAAGTTAAATATTTTATATTATATTATTTGGTAGTGTGCTTTACAAATGATAAGTGTAATTATGTTGTATGTTTTATTTTTGTAATAGTACTGCTACTTACGATGTTTAGTTTTTCAAATTTTTGTGCTTAACCCTTTCGAGACGGTTTTTTTTAACGAGTTTTAAAAACATATTTTTGTGGTTTTTTATTTTTATATACACAAATATACCCTTTTTTAACAAAAAATGTTAATGAAAACGTTAGGGTGTTCGTGGGGGTAGTGGTACACATATGTACCATTAGTCTTGTGTATTGGTACATATGTGTACCAACAGTCCCACATAAAAATATTATTATATACCACATAATATATTTGTATTACTTTATTACTCAAAAATACAAAACAATTACTCAAAAATACAAAATATTATTTACGGTGATATACTGCGAAACAGTTTTTACATAAAGGAATGTCACACTCTTCGCAAAGGGTTTTTGTACGTGTTTGAGTTTTATTATCAGTGCACATTTTACATCTAAAGCTATTTTCTTGTGGCATTTTAAATTAATTTATATTTAAATGGGAATAAGCCACAATTAAAGGTTAAAATACGTTTATTGACGTTTCAATTTCCACTTCGGAAATCGTTCTCAAAATACAAACATTAGTATTTTAATGAAACGTCAATAAACGTATTTTAACCTTTAATTGTGGCTTATTCCCATTTAAATATAAATTACATTTTACATCGTCTTCTTGTGCTTCCTTCAATTGGAAGATGTAATGATACACTCTCGAAACGTTTTCTTTTCATAGATATTCTTCCCTTCTTAGATAAATGTCGTATAGCAGCTATTTTTTGTCCTTCAGCTATCATTTCTTCTGCCAGAGGTACCAAAAATTGAATCAGAGGAATTTTTTTCTTATTTTTTTCATTATAAATAATCCATGAGTTTACAACTGACATCATAAGTAAGCGATGGAATACTTTTTTCCACCATTTGTTTGATTTACGATCTAAATCGTACAATCCTACCATTTGGTCTGCTAGATCAACCCCACCCATAATTTTCCTGTAGCACGCTATCATTTCTGGACAGGACACATTTACTTTCGAACCATCTCTCATGGTTTTATTGATAGATGAAACACTGTCATTATGGCAATTACTCAGCATCAAGACTTCCTTGGTGTCCTGCCATTTCACAAACATTAGTCCGTTTTCACTGCACTGAAATACGCATTCACCTCTTTGCAATTTATCTTTTATTTTTGGCAAGTTTTTTCTATTTTGGTTACAGGTCCCTATTGCTGCGTACTCTATATTTTCCAACAGACAAACCGAAGTAAAAAAACGATCAAAGCAAAAGGTTATATCTCTTTCTTTTGCTGTGGAAACAAGTTTGTTCACTACATGTTCCCCAAGAGTTCCTTCTACATATTCAGTTTCGCGACCTGTGTAGATGTTGAAGTCGTAGGTATCTCCAGTAAACGAGTCTGACCTAAGCCACATTTTGATTCCCCTTTTTACTGGTTTTAGCGGCATATACTGTTTGAGTGACGATCGACCTTTGAATTTCGTCATGGACTCGTCGATACTTTGAAAACTGCTGTCTTGTCGATATTTTTGAAAGGTACCTTTCAAGCATTGTACAACGTCATCAATGTAATACGTTTTTGAGGCTTCTATTGGTTTCTTTGGTGATGCAAAATACATTTTTGACGATATAATTTTGAATCTGTCACGGGATATTGCATTTTGAATTGAAACGTTTCCCAGTGAAGGATGAGTTGACCAATAATTACTGATTTCTGGTACACGGTTGTAGCACATAACTAGCATACAACCAAGAACTATTTGAATTTCTCCTAAGTCAGTTTCTTTCAGACGAGCGTTTCTTCTTGACTGCTTACATATTTCAATCCTTTCATTAGTGCATTGAGCAATATACATGCCAGCATCCAATGTACAACTACGTTGACTTGAAATTTATTTTTTCGGAGCAAAACCTTCATTTGGTGTTGACCACAACACAAAAGAACTACTAGGTGTGGCAGTTTCTTGTAAAGTTTCCTGTGTATCACGAACTTCTAACTCTGATTCTGATTCTTCATCAGAAGTTTCGTGAAAATTATCTTTGCAGTCCTCGTCTGATTCCGATTCATCATCAGAAGGCTTATACATGTCATCACTACTTCCAGACTCGGAAAATGATAATTCTGCATAATATTGAAGTTCTTTCTGTGTAAGTGGCCTTTTCTTATCCATATCTAAAAATGACATGAATAAGACTAATGGTACACTTACATACCGTACTATAAGACTATTGGTACTTATTAGTACCATAGATTTTAAAAACAGTCAAATGTTTATTTTACTCTAAATAAATAACAATCTAAATATACTTACTATAAAAAGACACAAAAACAAACAGTCTGTAAAATGATATAATACAATTTAACTATAATTTGTATCAAAAAACAATGTATTTATGCTGACTGTAGCAACCAACACATCTAAAACTCGCAAATTCTAGGTTAACTAAAATATTTTACGCGGCTACACGTGAACGTGACTCAAACGATGCAATGGAGAACTGACTGGTACATTTTTAAATAATATTTAACGGCAAAATATCACTTTAGGCTTGTATGCAAACATAGTGGTACACATATGTACCTGGAGTCTCGAAAGGGTTAAGTGTCACTTACGCTTTTTGTCGAGATGGTTACTATGTTTTGTGTGTTCAAATTTAAAGTATTCACGTTGCTTAAGATTTATTTTAATTGTGTTTTATTTGGTGAGAATCAATGAAAAAAATTACAATTATAAAAATTATACATTTATTAAACAAAAGTTATAATCAAAAATCAACGTCACTTGTATCCTCGTTATCTGTTTCCATCAAGCTGTCTGTAATATCACCACTATGGGGTAATAAAAGGAAGTCATCTTTAAACTCTGCTGGGATAATACCCTTATCACAGAGTTTTTTAAGATCTAGGTACTTAGCTGACGAAATTTTGAGTCGATTATTGTAGAGCTGTTGGGGAGCGGTATTGTTACTATTACGATTAAGGCATGTTGTTAAGATTTCCTGCAAATTTATAGTTTTCAGTTTACTATTGTCAAAGAATCCATACTTTAAAATAAAGCTTTGTGGGTTATCTTTATTAAACATGGCTCTGCGAAGTTTGCTAATGTTGATTTTGAATTTATTGAGTATTAATGTTTTAGCGAAATCTTTCCAATTTAATAAATTAGAAAAATCCAATGACTCAGTAACATATGTACTTAAAAGGATTTGTTCTTGAATTGCGAATAATCGTTGGCCATTCTCTTGGAGACCACACAGTTTTACGACGTCTGAAAAGTGCAATGCTACTGTGCAAAGAGTCTACGGGCATCATTGTATGCCATGGTAACAAATGTTATTTTTATATTTTTATAAATGCACTCCTTTCAATGAAGTAGGAGAGCATAGCCAGCATTGCCTTGTTACGATTCTGTCCGGAACAGCTGTCGCAATATAGGTAAATTGTTCCATGTGTGATTTCAATATCTTTCTTTTTTAAATACCTGTAAACTATTGTACAAATTTCGTTGCAGCCTCGTTTTGCATTTGCTTCTCCCCATAAGTAACAATAAACATTTGCAGAGCCGCTCTCATAAAATGTTTCATTATAGAATGCGTATTTTCTACAATAAAATAAATTGTCACTTTGTCCATGAGGAGTATTAAGTACTTTCTTCAGATCAAAGCTTACACACAGCACAGATCCTTCTTTAGAAAGATTTTGGTCTTTCAAAAACATTTCAAGGCACTTTTCTTTATCTGTAATGAAGTGCCTGTAGGACTCTGCAGTCTTTTCCTCCTCTTGTTCAAGGCTAGGTAGATATTTATCTTCACACAAAGATTACATTTGTCTTTCTTTGGCAGATGAAAACCGATATGAATATCTGACCGAAATACTTTTCGAAATTTATTGAGTGATACAATTTCAGTTAGTTTTCCGCAGTCAACGAGCTATTTTTGTATAAGCGATACAAGTTTGTAACATTCTCAAACTCGGCTGAAAGATATAATTTATTGCTTTTGTTCCTACAATAATGCAAAGGAACAGCCTGTAGTTGTTTAATGTATTCCTTAACCAAAGAGACTTGATTAGAATGAAATTTATTTTTAGGGCTTTTTTCCCCTTAGGTCTTGTTTAGCCATGTTATTGGTTAGGTCATTTTCTTTTTTATATCGTAGCGTGATTTGGGAAATATTAAGCGTTTTAGTTAATAATTGTTGGCAAACTTTTACTTTTTCATTGTTATATGGAATATAATATTTCATTGTTTTTGATCTTCGCGTAGACTCAGCCTTTTTTCGTTATTTGGGGTTTCCACCATACAGGATAAGATCCAATCTCTTTGCTATTGTGAGCTTGCCATACCCCAATAATTTTCAAAAATCAAAACTCGATCTTCTTCACTTAACTTTTCAGCACATTGATTACCACATTTTCTATTAAGACGAGGGTTAGGTTGTACTGCTTTATTTTTTCCTGTGCATTTTTCAATTCTTCGCGAAACCTTTTTCGGAAGTGACTTTTGCTTTCGGATTCTTCTTTCTCCTATCACTGAAAGATCTTCAGATCTTCATTGGGTGGTATGCTTTCTGCTGGTATCAGAGGCATCTTCTTGTTGAATTTCTGGATTCCATGACATTTCTGAATCTTCCAGATGACTACTTAGTGGACCGACATCAGTATTTAAACAAGATTTTGGGTTGGGTGTAGTTATAGCATCCGGCAATGATGCTGAAGATGATGAATAATCTACAAGTTTGCTGATATTTTGTCGTGTAATTTTTGGAAAGCTATCTGGTACATTACTATTAATCCACTCCTGAACACGTTCATATGTACTCTTACTTAAAAAATCTCTTTGTGAAACGGTTTCATTTATTACAACTCGTGGGTCTTCCTTCATTTGATACTCGTCGTTTTTCGAAAATAATACGATATCCAGCATTCTTGCACTTCGGTTTGCCTTTTAACCCTAACTACCTATGAATTATTTTCTCGTAGATAAAAAATCAGGCTTTATAATATCCAACATATATAATTTTCGTCATTCTCATTTACGATATAAGTAACAAAATTTATGATAAATATAACAAACACCTGATCATGAACATTTTTAAATGCATTTGGAAAAAAAGGGTTCCCCACTTAGCTCAAGAAAAATAAGTAGATTCTTTAAAGAATTGTTTTCCTATACGATTATATTTTTTTGTTTTCGAGTAGGATTTGCTGCAAATTTTATATACTGCAGTGACAGGTTAATTAAATTGTACGATAATGAAAATAAAAGATCACAAAAAAAAAACAATTTGTTCTCAGTTAATTTAAGTTAGGAAGGAACAAGAACGACTATTTCAGGTTACGTTATAAGTTTTAAAATCTTAAAAGATTAATTACATACCTTTCGTCTTGACATTTTTCGTTGTAGGTAATCCGATTTATGTATTTATTAAAATAAAAACAAACAATAATTAATTCACATTAAAACTTAATTAATTTTCTTAATTCTGTTACCGACCTAGTCCTGCTGGTCTGTTCCTCCCCGTTCCGATCCGGGAAGCAACAAACCAGCAGCGTATGGCCCGATGTTTGGCCAGATTAATATCGAGCGAGCCGACCATCCCCCCCTATAGCAAAAACACAAACGCATATCGCGGGCGTGAAAAAATTAGCCAGGCAGCCAATAGGGGCTCCCTATAAAAGTTTAAAAATAGTAAAAGTAATAAAAAATAGTAGAAAAATAGGACATCACAGACATAGAGGACGAAACAACATTTACGTGAGTCATAGTAGTAAAAACCCTAACTAGACGAACGTAGAACCCACGATAAAAAGAAGCCGATATGTAAATACTCGATTAACTTTCCTATCTTCTTCTATCTGATGTGAGAATACCTCCTATCTGATTTTTCATGAGTTTTGTAGGAGACACGAAAAACCTTTTTTAGGGTTACCTCCTGTTTTCATATGTAAGTTTTGACTTGTTTTGTAGTAAATTCTACTATTAATTTACTATAAAACGTCAAAAAGTATAATATGAAAACAGGAGGTAACCTTAAAAAAGTTTTTCATCTCTCTTACAAAACTCATGAGGAAGCAGATAGGAGGTATTGTCACATCATCGACGGTTTGCTAACTTTATTAATACAAAATGCAAATTTTATGTACAAAATGTAACAAGACCTTAAATTTTCTTAAATTAATAAAATAAATAAGTAAAATTCATACAAATACAAACTACCAACTAATATAAAACAATATAAAAACTAACAGAACAATCAGAACATTATAGAAATTTATTATTACAATTTAAAAACAATAATTTATTAACATGTTTTGCTTTGATTCTATTGCGTCTTTCCGAAATTATTTGTCCTGCTTTGGAAAATATACGCTCGCTAGGCACAGATGTGGCTAGAACACACAAATGTTTTTTTTGCCAAAATAGAAAGATTGGGATACATAAGCTCCCTTAATTTCCTCGACACCACAATAGTGCATTTTCTGTCCGTCTAATATTACGAGCTTCTAAATACAGTTTCATTTCTAATATAGCAGTGGCAGTTGGACTGGTTTCTTCTGTTTCTGCAAAACAATTATCAAAACTCTCCCAGACTAAGTTTCTCTTAGCACTGTAAGAAGAACCAGCAAGATCAGAAACTAATTCATCTGGATCTGTAGTACTAACCGAATTCAAAGAGAGAACTCTGCCTCTTTTTAATAATGGCAACTATATCAGATTGCACAGCCTCTTTTACTTTTCTCAATGCATCTGATGAACTTGAAGAAAACGATTTTGCTTTAAAGCAAGGATCTAATAAAGAAGCTTTTGGTAGAGTCAGATTATATTCTGCCCTATCGAATCTTCTAGCTATGGATGATAAAACATCATCAATTAGGTCTTGAGCAATTTTTGTCATTAACTACTTTTTAATGTTTCCAAAACCGATTTTAACCCTCTATTGCACACACCATTTTAGACAGCAGCAAAAAAAATTTTAAGGTAAATATGGGAAAGTAAGGTAATTTAGACTAGTTTTAGGTAGTTATTTATTTTTAAAAGTTTTTATTTCTTTGAAAAAAAAAAGTGTATATTCAGATATACATTGTGCATATATTATTAAAAAAAATTGCAATTCTATACTTTAGTCAATACAGATTTTTCATAGACGGTTCTTACGATAATATAAAGAAAAGCAGGCACAATATCTACAAATAATCTACTAATAATAAAAAATATTAAAACTATTGATGAAAATCTAGGAAACAGTTTCTGTCTGGAACAAAACATAGGAAACAGTTACATTTAGTGCATTTTACTTTTGTTATTTTTTGGCATTTTTTATTCTTACATCTTCCTGTCTTTTTTTCATAGTGGGGCCAATGGTCCATTCTATCAGCAATACAGTCTGCGTTTGCGGAGACACAAGTTTTAATTTTTTTTTGTCCAATGATGGTGTACTGCCGGATGGGCGACCTCTTTTTGCTAACTTACTAGCCCAACATAAAATCTGAGCAACATTTGCCTTGAAGTCATATAAAGACAGCTGTTGTTTTTTAGGAATTCCACAGTCATCGCTTAGGTCGCCTATACATAGGCCAAGCAATTATGACGCTCATGTCCATTAGATGAAAAAATATTCTAAGATAATATTTTCTGGACCGAATCTTTGTTCGGTAAAGTGCCAAGAGAGAATCTATCAAATCCACTCCCTCCATAAATTTATTATATAAAATAATAATACTGGGGCATTTTATTGTTATACTTTCCTTTTTTTACGGTCGTACCTCTGGACAGTCGTTTCAGGAAATGCACTGGCAAATGTACTTAGCAATGTCATTGCCTTATTGTTAGATTTTGGACTCCGATGAAAATGGTCTACTAAGGTTTTAACTGTTTTCCTAATCGTATTTACCCCATCTAGTGCGATACCATGCTGCACAATGAGGTTAAGGGTATGTGCAAAGCAAGGTACATGTTTCCAGTTGGATAATCTTACTGCACCGACAATAACTCTAATTAATTTCATCAGATAAATTCACGGATTTGTGAGTAAATTGCAACTATACAAAAAGCAACTTAATAGACAGGAAACATATTCCCATCTATTATCTATAAAATGAGCCGTTACAGCAAAATATGCTTCATTTGCTGAAGATGTCCAACCATCTGTTGTTAAACATATATACACACTTTCATTCAAAATTTCTTACAACTTACTTTTAATTAATTGGTATTGTTCCTCCAGTAACACATTGACAACAGTGTTTCTACTTGGTAGTTTGTACTCGGGTTCCAATTCTCTAAGAAGTTTCACAAATGCTTCATCGTGTACTAGGGAGAAGGGCTGTAAATCAATGGTTATCATATTTAAAACGAGATCATTGATTTTATGTTGTCTTGCAATAGATATGGGTCGAGATATATAGTTTGTTATCCTAGTAGTTTGTAGTCGTGGTTTTTTTCCTAATTGTAATGGTGTACCAGGTTCTTCTTCCCTTGATGTTGAATGAACAGGTTGGAGATCTATCTCAGATTCTTTCACTAAAATTAGTTAGCAATTAGTACTATTATAATTTTAAAAATGTCCAAATACCTACTTATATTTACTCTTTTCCGTTTCTCTGTTACATCCGGTTGAAAAGGTATGTCTTCAACAATTACTAAAGGATGTTTAGTTTTCATATGCTTCCTTAAGTTGCTTGTTGTTCCACTTTTGTGGGAATAAATATTACTGCAAATATTACATTTGGCTTTTTTCTCGTTTACAGAGGTGAAGTTTAGCCAGATGGCACTTTTCCACATATTTTTAACTATAACTATATTTTTAACCCTTAACTTGGCAAAACATGAAATACGCGAAATAAAAAATTTTTCTGACATTATTTGTTGAAGTGGGTCATCAATTAATACATTTTCAGCAATAAACTTTTTTTTAACAAATTTTGATTCTGATTTGTACGTGTGTATATGAATGCACAACACCAAGAATCCATAAAAAATATGTGTGTATTACAATACACATTACCAATTTGAGTACTTGTGTTTTAAATCAATATTAGGTGGAAAAATGAGAGAACACCCAGGGCTGTACTGATTTATTTTGCTAACAAAAATATTACAATGATTACTTGCTCATATGAAAATCGTAAAATCAATTTCGATTTGATACAAAACAAAGACGTGCGTCGGATTCCAACCCTGCATTTAGTTGATAAAGTGCCGATTAAAATCTGCTCTTACTAAAACTAACTTTTCAGCGGTTTATAATCAAGAAACGTAAAATATTGTTAGCTAAATAGAGTATTTAAACAACAAAGTTTCTTCACACAAAAAATAAACTGTGAGTACATTACCAATTTCATACAAATTCAATATTATTAAATATTATACATAACCCATAATTCAATACAACACATCAATTAATCCCGTTTCTGGTTTTTTGACAACTTCCACAAGTCGAACTAATTAGCCGATACAGGACCGGCTCTAGAAAAATTTCATCAAATGAAGAAAACAAAAATTAAAAATGGATGATTCTGAAAATATTAGCATACCTACTACATCATCAACATCAACATATTCCAATGCAGTAAGCAACTTCAATTTTCCTTCAAAAGAACAAGCCATTATTCTGTCAGCTATCCAAGGTATTAAAATACATGAATACATAGTAGCCATAGGGTCTCTACTCACACAAAAAAATGTTATCTTTGCATCACGAATAGCTAACAACAGAGTTTGTATTTACTTAAACAATACTAGCATAGTAGATACCTTACTAAACAACCATAAAACAGTAGTCATCCAAGGCAATGAGATAGAAATTCGAAGACTTATTACGCCAGCAAGGAGACTAGTAATATCAAACATCTGCCCCAGCATCCCGAACAGTATTCTAGAAGACGAACTGAAACAACTAGAAATAACTGCAGTATCCAAATTAACGTTTTTAAAAGTTGGCATGCCCGAGTCTGAGTATAGTCATGTCTTAAGCTTTAGGCGACAAATATTTGTCTCTCCGATAATCACCAAACCAATTCCAAATACAATCTTAATAACCTATGACAACACTCCTTACAGAATCTTCCTATCCCTAGATGGTTTAAATTGCTCTAGATGTAATACTACTGGCCACAAAGACGAAAACTGCACATCAACATCAACTGGTACAGAAACACTTAAAGATCAATATACCTCAGAACTCGAACCCATGGAAGTAAATCAGAATAATTCAGCAACAAATATTTCAGATGATACAACCAACTGTTCCAACCCTATTTCTGCAGGTATCCCAACGACAAATGATCTTATAGTACACAGTATACCTTCAACTACAGCTAACAGCAATAATACTAAAACAACCAATCAAGCAAAAAGGCAAATTTCAACCTCTCCTGAAATCTCAGAAACTAAAAACCTAAACGAAACTTTCATAACTCCAAAAAAATCCGCACCCAAAAAAAAGAAAAAGGCTTTAGATGTCACATTAAAACCAATTGAAAACATCTTAATGACAGCATCTCCTTCATATACGCTAAATTTCTCTGAATTAGGCGACTTCGTTATAAACGCAATAGGATCAAAATTTCCTGAAGTCACAGCTAAAAACTATACAGAAGATTTTGACGGCTTATACACCTTATTAAAAATGGTTCACTCAAAATTAAATGATAGACGCATGAAAAATAATATCACAAGAATTATAAAGAAAATAAATCCAACAAATGAATCTTCCCTCACTGAAGAAAGCGACTACGATTTATCTCAATAGTCCAATTATATTCATTCTTCAATGGAACTTGAATGGCTGTTATAGCCACATTGAAAACATTAAAATGCTAATCAATGAACTGTCACCACTAATAATATGTCTTCAAGAAACTCGTCTTTCCAACAATCAAGCGAAACTAAAAAATTATATGCCCTATACAAAAAATCGAGCAGTACAGCAAATATCCAGTGGTGGAGTCGGAATTTTTGTACATTCAACCATCCAATCCAAAGAAATTCCGTTTTACAAATCTAGAAGCAGTAGCAGTTTCGGTAATACATCATTTTAAAATCAACATATGCAACGTATATTTATCACATCCTGACGAAACTACTCTATTAGAACTTCAAAATGTAATTAAACAAATTCCATCTCCAAAATTAATTTTGGGTGACACAAACTGTCACAACATCGCATGGGGATCACAAAGAACAGATAAAAATGGACGAATATTATTAGAAGCAATTAATAACATAAAACTAGTTTTGTTAAACACAGGAACACCTACTAGATTCAATGCACATAATGGCACTTTTTCCTCCATAGACTTATCTATCAGTGATTCAACTTTAGCTCCGTTTTTACAGTGGAATACATTGGACCACCTATACGACAGTGATCATTTTCCAATAATAATTACTCATGACAAAGATGAAAAAACCTGTACAACACCATATGAAACCTGGAAATTAAAGTCAGCTGATTGGGAAAAATACTCGAACTTAGTAAGCATACGTATACCAAATCTCGTTATATTAGATAATATAGACACTACTCTATCATCTTTCAATGGTATAATTTTAGACGCAGCCAGAGATTCTATAGGAAAAACCAAAAATATCACAAAAGCTCCTCTTCCTTGGTGGAACACTGAAATTGCATCCGCTTTAAAGCAAACAAAACATGCTTTTAATATATACAAGAAGTTTAACACACCTAATAACTTAAACAATTTTAGATCTTTAAGGGCCAGATCTAGATTTTTAATAAAGCAAGCAAAAAAAGAGAGCTGGACCAATTACGTGTCGTCAATTGACTCGTCTACGCCCATAAGGGATATATGGCAAAAAATAAGGAAAATAAAAGGTTCAAAAACATTTAACCATATTGACACAATCACTACAAATGATCTAACAACTTCAGACAAACACGAAATCTCAGAAATTTTAGTAGAACACTATCAGTTGTATTCAAGCAATCAGCAGTACCACCCAAATTTCTTAGAACACAAAGAAAGAACAGAAGCATCAAAAATTAATATAGAAGATACTGCTGATCCACTAAACACTTCCATAACACTTGATGAAATAAATGAAAGTCTTAATAACCTCAAAAATACCTCACCTAGACCTGATGACATACCACCAATTTTCATAGAAAAACTACCTATAAGCGCGAAGGTTACTTTAGTAGAGATCTTCAACAAAATTTATTCGACCCATAAATTTCCATCATTTTTAAAAGACAATAAACCAAAAAACTTATCTTCTTCGTATCGACCAATATCTCTTACCTGTAGCATCTGCAAAATAATGGAAAAGATTCTAAGCAAAAGATTAAAATGGTACTTAGAAAAGAAAAATCTCCTTACATCCATCCAAAGTGGGTACCGATCAGAACGGTCTACAATAGATAACATTATAGCATTAGAATCTGAAATACACGAAGCTTTTATACATAAACAAAAATTAATAGCAATTTTCTTTGACATCACAAAAGCATTTGACACCACGTGGACATATCACATCTTAAAAACAATGAAGAGTTGGAAAATAGATGGTAAATTCTTAGCCTTCGCCAAAAACTTCCTGGAGAACAGAAGTATAAAAGTTAAAACAAACGGTGTCATGTCAACTAAGAAATCACTGGAAAATGGTATCCCTCAAGGATCTGTATTAAGCCCCCTGCTATTCTTAATAGCAATCAACAACGTATCTAACCATTTTATGCTTCCAGTAAAAGCAAACCTTTACGCCGATGATCTTGTAATATATATGAGAAGCAAAAACCTAAAATCAGCTGCATCAATATTACAAAATACACTAAATAAATTAGAAGGGTGGTCTTTAGATATAGGCTTGAGATTTTCAACCGAAAAAACTAAAGTAATAATATTTGACAAAAGGAAAACACAACACCACTTAAATTTAAAACTAAACGGAAATACTCTTATAACAATCAACGAAATCAAATTTTTGGGAATGACATTCGACTCTCAACTAAAATGGACATCGCACATAAATGAACTAATTAAATCATGCCAACAGAGAATAAATCTTCTAAAAGTTCTTTCCAACCACAAATGGGGCGCAGACACAACTATTCTTCTGCGATTATATCAAGCTCTAATTAGAAGCAAACTAGATTATGGATGTATATGCTACGAAACTGCTACTAAAAGTCAAATGAACAAACTGGACATCATTCAATCTACAGCATTACGCATAGTTTTCGGAGCTTTCAGAACCACGCCAATTAGCAGCCTTCAAGTCCTACTTCAACTTTCTTATTATATCAGATTCTCTAAGTGCCTTAAATGGTGTCAAGCAGATGTATCCTACTCATGCCAATTTAGCATTAATAAAAGACATGCTATACAATGCCCAAACATGTGGTAAAAACATAACATTTTTATGGGTACCATCCCATGTTGGGATAAAGGGTAATGAAGCAGCTGATAAAGCAGCAACAGAAACTATCAATAACATGACAATTCCTATTATGTAAAACACCAATTTCAGACCAAAAAACATTAATAAAAAGTTACATGAACAAAACCTGGCAAGTAAAATGGAATCAAACAGAAGCAAAATTAAAAAGTATCAAACCAGATGTTACTTCTGCTTTACTACCGCTCCCAGCTAAAAGACATGACCAAGTAGTTATTAACAGACTGCGGCTAGGTCATACAAAATTTACACATGGATACATCATCTCCAAGGACCCTCAGCCGATTTGCCACACCTGTCAAATACCATTTTCAGTGCAACATATAATGATAGACTGTCCAGTGTACTCAACAGCAAGATCGACAGCAAAAATAAAATACAATTTGAAAGAAACTCTAAAAGAAGACATCAGCAATACAATAAATTTTATCAAAAATTGCAAACTGTATAACAAACTGTAACGTAACATAAAATGTTTGTATTTTCCAAAACTGTTATGTAAATTTTAATAATATACTAAGTGTAACTTTTCTAAAATAAAGATATACCACCCCGCTAATAACCCTAGGGGTTGATGCGGTAAAAAAAAAAATATGTGTTTGAGTATTTACACAATTGCGGCATCGGCCCTTTGTGGAAAATTGTGGAAGGTGTCCGAAATTATCAAATCTTATATCATCTTCTGGCCGGGGTTTAAACATGGTTTTTATTCTTTTTTTTTGGAACAGCGATGTCCTCATTTGAAGGTCTTTTTTTTTACGGAGTTTTTTGGAGCAAGCTGTCGATTATGGAATAACGAAATTGTTTTAAAGTTTTTGTTCTTTTCTCCGGGTTTAGCAGTAGCATTTGTCTTTTATATAGAATTCAAGCGTTATTTACACAAATATCCAAGATTTGTGAAAATATTGATATATACCATCTGTGGGTTTTCAGTGACGTTCTATATAGGGATACAAACATACCGGCGAGATCCACTCCACCCATATGCCGATTATACTCTTTAACTATTTTTGGGCACGTTATGTCTGTTTTTGTGTTTGATTTTGTTTTAACAAACCTTTTAATGGAAGATAACGGATATACATCCACGTATGAACTGCAGAGTCGTACTACTCCGAACCACTGAACAATTGCTACCCTCTGGTCATTATCGACCATTTGAAAATAAGAACCTCTACCTTCAGTTCGAAGTTCCTTTTCATCCTTAATGGGACAATGCCTCACTCTATTTATGCGTAAAGTGCCAAGTGAAAGTATTCCTTCGCGTAAATAGGATACAAGATCAGGAGAACAAAAAAAGTTATCAAAATACAAAATACTACATATCGGATTTGAAATAGTTTTACTAAGAGCTATAACTACTTGCTCACTCATTCCAAAAGTCTCTTCTTGTTCATCAAATGCGATATCTCGAAATGTATCATCGCCGCCATAAGGTATGAAATCGTAGACCATTCCTGAGATTCCGCAACGCAGAAACAATTAGAAGCCCCATTTCTTAGGCTTATTTTTGATATATTGGCGCCTAGAACCAGCTTTTTTTTTTCCTTTGTAGGGAACCATCATTTCGTCGATGGACATTCGTCTTTCTTCTTGAATTTTCAGAAAATTGCGTCGTACATGATCCATCACAGGTCTAATTTTATAATAGCGGTCGTCACTAATAGAATTATTATCGACGAAATGTAGATAACGATGTATTTCTTGATATTTTTTCAGTGGCATTATGTCAGCTATTTTGTCATATCTAAATTGAACACTCCAATAATCTGTGTAAGCTGACATCTTTACAATTCCCATTGACAGCTCTATTGCCAAAAAATCCGTCAATTCGTTTTTGTTCATATTGATTGAGGTACCAGAACGTTGTTCAGAATAAAGGTTACTTTGATATGTTATCATTTCCAATAACGCAACATTTTAAAGTAATCAATTGGAGATAAAATCTCGTCTAGAACTTGAAAATTATCCTCATCAATATCTACCGGGTAACCAAAAGGTTCCTCTGTCCAGTTGTATATTTTTTCTTTCTTGGATTTGTTTTTCTTTTGAACTTTTTGTTGTTGTTTGTTCTTCTTTAAATTGAGAGGTTTATGATCAAGCTCATCTGCTAAGGTTTCATCTACAACATACCCAATATGCTCATCTAGCTCGTTGTTTTTAGCACGTTCTGAATTTTCTACTTCTTCATTGTTTGCTTCGTTTTCCAAGATATCCTCGTTTTCGAGCAATACATTCGATAAAATAGTAAACTTAGATGAATTTTCTAATTCATCTTCATCAACACCCTCTATTACAGGATATGCTAAAGGGGCAGGCGGTAACATAATATATTCTTTATTATCACTTTCAATATCGGAGTCAATATTTCTATTGGGAACTAATATATTATACTCACAATCCTCCTCATCGTTTATTTGTTGAGTTGCTAATTGTAATATTCTCTTTGTTCTGTTGAACGTCATAATCTGAAACAAAGACGAACTTGAAACTAATACTCAGCGCCCATTATTAAAACTTATTGGAATACATTTGAAAAAAATCACAAAATAAATTAATTTTATACAGTTAACAATTCAGCAAGTACTACCCTGGATACCTGCTACTCATCGTTCTTATTTAAATGGTCTAAAACGGACAGTGTGTATTGAAATTCACATTTATTATTGTTCGTGTTATTGGCGATGTGAATTTAGATACATATGTTTTTTAGGCGAAGCTCACGTTTTATCAAACATTAAAATTACGAAACTATTGACATATTACCAAAGGACAATGCTTACCTTATTCGATTTTAATTTATATTTAAATGGGAATAAGCCACAATTAAAGGTTAAAATACGTTTATTGACGTTTCAATTTCCACTTCGGAAATCGTTCTCAAAATACAAACATTAGTAAATTTAAACATTGTATTTTGAGAACGATTTCCGAAGTGGAAATTGAAACGTCAATAAACGTATTTTAACCTTTAATTGTGGCTTATTCCCATTTAAATATAAATTAATTTAAAATGCCACAAGAAAATAGCTTCAGAACATTATTCGATTTTATTCACAGAATTAAAATAACTTTACAAGTCACCACAAAAACTACCTTTATCTTGAGAAAAGTTGGTAAATTGAACCCGGCAAACGGTCGTTACAGAACTAACCTATAATAGTTGACAAATTTATTCCCGCCAAATATAAAAATTGCAACAGTGTAGTTATCTGTATAAAGAACAGGGGTGTATCGAAATACACATTGCTATATCTACGCAGATTTGGAGGTTTAAACTTTGTAAAAAAAATCTAAAATAGGTGTGTATTAAGATACACATTGTCCAGTTAAGGGTTAACTATAACTATATTTTTAACTGTATAACTATATTTTTAACTATAACTACAAATTGTTAATAAGAAAAGTAACACTATATTTTAAAAACGTAATAAAAATAGTTACAACATACAACGATGTTCAAAGCATTCATGCTACTAAAATAAAATAAGTTTCGAAACAGAAAATCTGGTTTCTTAAATTTGGAATTTGGAAACATTAGCGCAGCAGGATATCTGTATCTGTATCACAGTAAGACCAGATGGTTCGGTGCTGACGAAAAAAGTACAAAAATAGCCCTTTTATACAAAAAAAGGTATTTTAGCTGTTTACTTTAAACCTGTGTCATCTTTGTTAATCTATAGTATTATTTGATGGTTGAAAAATCGTTCACTGTAATAAAGTAATAATAATACACTTGTAATAAAGTTAACGTTTTAGTCGAAAGAATAATCTTTAATATCTTTAATAATAAAGTAAAAACAGATGAACGAATGTTGTTAGTCCAATGTTTTAATCTAAACGAATACTTTTAGTAAAGTAAAACCAGTTGAATGAATATTTAATAGTTGGCAATTCATGTTATAGAAATAGGTGCAATACAGAGAAAGAATTAAAAACATTTAATGCATGATTTAAGAAAATGAAACCACCTATTCTTATGCAAACAATCATACAGTTGAGTGTTTAAAAAATTGCAGACGCAATAATTATTCATACTGTTCTATATACGATTACAGCTGTAGCTTTGTCAGTACCCGATTACCGATTACTTCTACTCTACTCGTATGGATCACGGCGACGGCCACGGTAGCTATTACAAGCGAGGATTGTATCGAAGTAATCGTCTAAAGAGTAACGACTACTTTCCTAACCGAGGTAATCGATTACTACGATTACTGGTAAGTAACGACTGTAACGAGTAGAAAGTAACGAATCATTTCATTACAATATTGAGATCACTAATTGAAATATTGAGGGATGAGATGAGAGATCACCGAGTTGTTTTAGTTATGGAATCTAACATTGAAATTAAGGAAGAATTTGTTGAAAGTGGTCAAAGACACATAGAGAATCAGCATTCTACATCAACTGATCGTGGGGACTTTAAGAGTGGACCAGAAGCAAACTCAGGTAAGACAAAAACCGAATGAAAAAATTGAAGACAAATAATTAGTTCTAAAAAATGAGATGTAATTCGTATTTTTTATTAGCTAGGGCTGTAAAAACTGAAATTAAGGAAGAGTTTGTTGAAGGTAATGCAAGATATGTAGAGAGTCAGGTATCCACCTCCCTTGATCTGAGAGACTTGAAAAATGAACCAGATGACTATAACTCAGGTAAGATAAGTAATAATAATTACTACTAAAAACTTTGATGAAATTAAAATTTTTTAGATAGGACTGTAAAATCTGAAATTAAGGAAATGTTTGTTGAAGATAATCCAAGATATATAGAGAGTCAGCTATCCACCTCTCTTGATCTTGGAGACTTAAAGAATGAAGATACCTCAGGTGAGATAAATAATAAAAAAATGCAGAGGATCATTGAGGTATTTCATATATCAAAACCTGATTTTTTCTTTATGTGTCTTAGTATGATATTTTCATTTGTTCCTCTTATGAATCTTTAAGTTGTTGGTTACTCCTACAGAGATATGCATTATAAATCTGAAATATTAAAATGTAAATCAACGAATTCTGCTTCAGATAGAAATTAATGTTAAGTGTTGCCATAGTCATAATACTATAACTAATACATAAGATGCTCTTGTAGACACATATTTGCCAAGGCTTGCACATTGTTACTTGAGACTTTATTTTGAAATTTTTTTTATACATTCTGTGATAGATTTATTGGGTTGGTAAAATAATATTCAACAATTTTTTTGTGTTACCTCTTTTCAGAAGAAAAGAATAATATAAGATTAAAAAAACCTAGAAAGTAACTAGACAAGACCAAGTTTAAGAGATTTAATGTAAAACTATCAGATGCATGGTATACAAAATGGTTTCAGATTAATTTTAATAAATTATGCATCAGTTTCCTGATTCCATATAAGATAACTGTTTATATATTTTTTTTAAATTTATATCAGTATCATTTTGTTCAACTAAAGAATTGAAACCTGATACATCAGTTTTTTTATAACATTAAATAAAATTTTTAAAATTCTTCTCAATGCCTAATGTAGAATTTTTTTAAATTTATTTAATATCCTCAAATCTATTAAAGAAAAAAAATTACTATATTTTTAGCTGATACGTCTTCTACTTAGTTGTTAACCTGATGCAATTATCATGATATCATGAAGCTATTATCTGATTTTTCCAATGTTCCTCTACATCTTTCTACCTGCTGCCATTCTAGCACATTCTGACAATGAAACAGCAATAGTAGCAACAATATGGTCCATGTATTGTGTGGGAGATCTTTTTGCCTAAGTACCTTTCCCTGGATGGTAAGTTTTTCAAGACCATTTCTTTGAAGCACATGTCCATAATAGCTTATTATTTATTCTAATATTTGTATTCTTAGTATTTTCTTTATGTTTGGCTGATTCAGTATAGATTCATTTGTTCTTAGGGCTGCCAATGGTATTCTCGAGATTTGTCTCCAGCAGTACATATTAAATACATCTATAATCTTTTTAGCTTTCAATGGCACTTTATTTCTTTAGCACAGCCCCCACTGTTAGTTAGAGCCCAGACACAAATTTATCTACAACAGCGATATCATGGTTAGATCATTTTGATTGTTGTTGTCTCAGTCAATTATCATTATTCTTGTTTTATCTCTGTTTATTTTAAGACCCATTGTAAAGCTTGCTTCTTCAATCCTTGGCTGATACATTTCTTCCCAATTTGATGTTTTATTTATTTGATTTTTTGTGTGACAAATTGCTAAATTTTTTAATACCATACTTTCAAGAACGAGACACAATATCCAATATTGCATCAGAAAATGAATCTGACGAGTTAACAGTTGTAGAGGAGAATCAAAATGAAGAATAATCGAGCAGGCAACAGGAGTCAAGTACTCAATTAGAGACTGGAGAGAGTTCCCAGCTTTCACAACCGGAAAACCGCGCTAAAACATTTAAAAGTCCATCAGCACACAAACTGAGAAGTGCAAAAGTATCTCATTCTGAAACCATTGAATTACCATCAACCGTTTTGATGAAATACATTATGAGCAAAAATGAGCAACCCACAATCACTAATGCAATAGACGCTTTTCTGAATGGTATTAGCGAAACCATCAAAATGTTTCCTCCAATGTACCAACACATGGCAAAGACTAAAATATTTAATATTGTACTTCTCATTACCAGCAACTTTCATCAGCCACGACAGACTCATGTCTGTCGTCATGTACAAGTTCGCACACTGAGAATGTTGAGTAATGATATACCTACACTTTTTTTTTATAAAATTTGATTTAGAATGTATAGAATATATTATGTGATACTTTTGTACTTATTTTACTTAACTTATTTTTTATAAATAAACTTACCTCAAACAAAGTGCCAATTTCTCAACTCCAGTTATTGCTTGTCTAAATGTAGTATTTCTTTTTATTAATAAATGTTCAACTTTTGACAACAAATCATTGAACTGATATTTCGACATCCTAAAGTATTGATAAAATTTTACTTCATCTAATAATTCTTTGTATGTGAAAAATTCCTTTCTTTCTTTCTTTCTTTCTTCCTTTCTTCAGTTTTCCTTTCCATTAAACTTTTATGTAACCATATTTTTTTTTCCTGTCATCCTAGCTTTCCTTTTAGATACCTCATTCCCTTCATCCTCTTCTTCCAGCAAAACAGCAATAACTGCTAAATCGATGGTTAGTTGCTGTATAGTGCGAACACTACATAAAATTGACGGACTTCTGATGGTCGGTTGCCTGCCGCCGTCTAGATGGATATTGAGAATCAAGCTATACTGATTGGTACCTACCCCGGGTATTTGACTATTGATCAAACTGTCCTCTCCTGCTTTTGTTTTTTCCCGTCTGATCCAAAAGATCTCCGTTATCACTGAAGCTGAAGTTTATTGTGTTTACTGCCCATTGTTGTTTCCTACAATTTTTGTACCGTGAAGAAGTTTGTATAGGTCTTTTGCTTGGTGTGTAATAAATATATTGGGCCTCCGTATGAATTGCCCGTATAGGTTTTGTCTTTGGCGGTCTTTCTTCTTCTTCAAGTGCCCTGTCCGTTGCGAACGTTGGCTATCAACATGGCAATTCTGATCTTGTTTGCGCCGCTTCTGAATAATTCGACCGATGTGAGCCCGAACCACTTCCGCAGATTTTGGAGCCACGAGTGTCTTCTGACAATCAATTGCAGTAGACGATTCTTTGGAGTACCTCTATGTTGGTGACATGTTCGGTCCAGGATATACGAAGAATGCGTCGGTACACCCACATTTCTAATGCTTCTAGTTTTCTCGTGAGCGTCTCTGTCAGCGTCCAGGCCTCCATCCCATATAGTAAGATCGGAAAAATGTAGCATTTAACTAGACGTAGTTTTATGGGAAGAGACAAACCCTTGCTTATGAGGAGCTTTTTCATATATGGCGGTCCAGCGCCTCACAATCGCATGGTACATGTTTTACAGTTTTACAGAAATATATTGCACATACTAGTTAATTCGGTTATTGCTTTTTATATTTCATAAATAATAGACCGCAAAAAGCCGAGGATTGCTGAAATATTTTAAGATCAAATTTTGAGGTTATAATGATAAATATTTGTAGCACTTGTTCCCAAGATCTCGGTACTGATGGAAAACAAATAACATGCAACAGTTGCCGTTCAAGGATACACATTGCAGAAAAATGCTCTGACTTGCCCACTTGTCTACTTATGTACTTTTGCGCTACCTGTCATGATGCATTTAAGAATGTTCCTATGTTTGTGCGAAGATTTGCCAAGCCTGAAGAAGAAATCATCAGTCTCAAAGAAAAGATTAGATTAATGGAAAATAGCAATTGACAGACAACAGCCAATTTGGTTTTTTATGAAGTACAATAACATATAGACAGAGCTCAAAACCTTATGATTTATAAAATTTCTGAATATAGCTGTAATGTATTAGCTGATTGCATTAGCTATGACAAATCTCAAGTGTGTGAAGTCTTTCGTTTACTTGGCTTACAACAGGAGGAATTCACCATATCACATGTTATCTGAGTTGGCAAAGTGTCCAGTTACAATCAAGCTAGACGAGTCAAAGTTATATGTAATGCACACAGTGAAATTGGCTCTTAGACTAGTAATAAACTTTGAAATACTGTTTATACACTCTCTAAGGATCAAACTAAGATGTAGCAAGACACAAGGAAGCTAAAAAGGAACTAGATGAAAGAAAATTTGTTTGCGATGAAAATATATGCTCTAGAAGTTAAACAAAAAAACCATTATCAGTTTCTTATCAAAATGTGTATCAAAATAAGTGATAACATAACCGAGTCCGAAATTAGACGTGATTCTATGTAGTATCTACAGATTTAATAGATCCAAGAGAACCAGTGCAAAGTTGTGTGGGGTGTACTAGTGTTTGTTAACAACGAACTAAAATCACAAACCATTAGTATTCTTGAAGATCGGGTTGAACAAATATGTATCTTATGTCAACATAATGAAGTCAAGTTTGTGGTCGGTGGTGTCTACATACCTCCAAAATCACTTCATGAAGTATACAACTGGCATTGTCAAATTGTGGAAAATGTTGTTTTGTAATACTCAGCACAGGATATCTATGTTTTTGGTGATTACAATCTACCCAATGATCCAGCTGTGAATATTGCTCAAGTCTTTGGTTTTTTAAAATCGTAAACATAATAATATTCCCAATAATTGTAATGTATTTTGGATTCAGTTTTTTCTAATGTTAGGGAGCTAAATATCTTAAAACAAGTGATTCCTTGTAGATCCTAGCTATGAATGTTGCTTAAACCTCGATGTAAAAGAAACAAATAGAAATAAGTTGGTTTATGATGAGTTGTTTTATGATGAGTTGATTTATGATTTTCGGAATGGATGAACTTCCTTGCTCCCATAGACTGGCAGATATGTATGCTTAATGATATTGATTTTGCTACAACATTATTCTATGAAGTTCTTTCTATAGGAATTTCTTAATTTGTGCCATTCAAGAAATATAGAACTTTTCCAAAGTGGTTCTCTGCTGATCTTAGAAGACTGACTCGAGAAAAACATGCTTATTATATTTATGTTAATAATCGTTCTGATGATGACTATATTAGATTTTCCTATCTAAGAGCTGAATGTAAACAACTGTCTGAAATTTTCTTCAGCAACTATATCAAAGGTATAGATGCTGGCCTAAAAAATGATCCAAAATCATTTTGGAAGTACATAAATGATAAGCGATCTAGTCATAACCTATCTAACTCCTTATTTTATCAAGTCCAATCTACAACAAATGGTCAAGACATAGCTAATTTATTTATGAACTTCTTCTAAACTGTGTATTCACCAAATAACAACAACCTTTACGTTCCTATCCATTCATTAAATAGCAACTTTAGTACAAATATTTTTCCTTCTAAGATTACCATGGCCGATATTTTTAATGGCATAAATGAGATGCCCAATAAGCTAACCGTTGGCCAAGATGGAGTGCCTAATTTTTTATTAAATAAGTGTGTCTGTACCCTTATAATGCCGTCTGTTATATTGTTTAATAGATCTCTGGAAACCTCTTGTTTTCTTCTTCATGGAAAGAAAGTTATGTTGTTCCTATATTTAAAAATGGCCAGAAAGACAACATTGAAAATTATTGTAGCATTTGGATGCAATCTGCAATCTATAAGCTCTTCAACTTTCTTATAGCAAAGCAATTTCACAACTTGGTGTTCATAGCAAAAAATCCACTGCAACAAATTTGGTTTGCTATCAATCTGATATATTATCTCAAATGGAAGACTGTAAACAGGTAGATGCAATATACACACATTTTTCCAAAGCATTTGATCGTGTAGATCACCAAATACTTTTGATCAAATTAATTAATGTAGGCTTTCATGTTAGATTTGTTGAATGGATTAAAAACTCTACATCTGATAAAATTCAAAGAGTCAAGATAGGTTGTCATCTGTCTGACAGTATCTAAGTAACATCTGGAGTTCCTCAAGGATACCACATTTCTCCACTTATTTTTAATATCTTTAAGGACATCACTTTCTTTTTCCTAAATAGCAAATGTCTAATGTTGGCAGATGACTTGAAATTTTGGAAAGTTATAGATAGCTTAAAAGGTCAAGCTTTGTTGCAAGATGATTTAGAAAGACTACAACTTCACTTAAATGTAAAAAATATTGTGTTTCGTCTCATTATAATTTACATCTTGTTTGTCGATTTTACTTTATTATTATATATTGATATCGGTAATTCTTAAAGTTTGGGTAAATTAGCTTCCAGAAATCTATTAAAAGATTAAAATGTTTATCAGTTTTAGATATTTTTGGGGAAAATTTGTAGATAATAATCCCTGTCTTTAGAAATTAGGTAGTTTTAATATTTACAGTTAGTCGAATCAAGCGGTTCATTGTTCTCGTGCCCGCTCCGTATTTATGTATTTCTGAGAAGGACAATATGCGCTTACCCAAGATAAAATTTTATATTTCCTCCCCTTCACTAGGGGCTTCTGTTAGACGCTTTGTAATGTATTTTTAGGAGTATCTTTCAAAACTCAGTACTGTACATACGTTTAGCCTAGTCAATAAAAGTTCTATCAAAATTTGTCGTCGTATATTATTTTAATTTGATAAAATAGTATTTTACAGCAAATATATCTCACGGTAAACTAATCGTGAGCCGAACATGGCCCTTCATTCGAGCCGAATATAACTAGTGGTTTTCGTGTCGTAATTGAAGAACTGAGATTAGTTATTGTCGAAAAAATAGGACTTTTTATTGTATTGTAATTTATCGCTTTAAATCAAAGTAAAGTGGCCGTGAGTGAGGTGTATCAAGAATAAATCATCGCATTTTCGTCGGAATTAGCAAGGATTCATCACATATCGTCGTCGTATTCCTGTGCCATTCACAACAACGGTCATCATCAAATCAAATCGTAGCTGTCAACACCAGAAGTATCGAAAGTCACCAGTTCAAATTAAGTCATTCGAAGCACTCAATTAATCCATTCTTTTTGCTGTATTTCTTTTACTACTCATAAAAATTAATATGCTCTCTATTTCGAGTTTGCTCAAAATTAATTAGTAGGAATTTGACAAACTGATCGCTTTATTTAAATTGTTTATTACCATTTTTTCCTGGCAAATTTTAGTTTTTGGTTGTTTTTATTTTTATTTAAAATGACTGAAGACCAAGTTAAATTCCTTAATGTCAAACGCGGTAATGCCAAACGATCTTTAACAACATATGAAAGTTTTTTAAATAAATACAATCCTAAAACAGATTTTTTAATTCTAGAAAAACGGTATCAGGACATAGAAAACGTTCGTGAAAATTTTGAAATCGTTCGAACGGAATTAGAAATATTAAGGAATCGGATGAACTTACTAATTCGCTCTTGCGCGTGCAAACGGAGTTAAGTCTGAAAATGTCCAAATCGAGATAACTTCATAAATGAACACGTTTTAGATCGAAATTTTATTGTGCAAAAGGATTTATCTCTGTTGTTTACGTTTACGAGCAAAACTTATTAGTGATACCGAAGATAACTCATTTTGAAATGTGTTAAAGGAATTTATGTCAAATAGACTCTGTTGACACTATAATGTCGGTCAGTGCAAATGGAGTTAAGTCTAGTTGTATTACAATGCGCCAATTTTTCGGAACTTGCCTAAATCTGCACTAAACACGATGCATCACCTCATCACGTGTTTTCGACTCGCAGCTGAATAACATTGAGTGGCTTATTGGTATTTTGTTTTCATTTGCGTTCTTTACGGTGAGACGTGCACATATTGTGAGATCTACTACTCGTATTAGAGAATAATATCATTAATATCATAAGTAAAAATGTTTGCAGAAAGACGAGAATTTCTTGCCGCTCTGAAAGAACGGGCATTAAATTCAGAAGGTAAGTAAACTATTTTAGTTTAAAATTAGTAATAACTATTTTTTACCTCCGACGCAAAAACAGAAGTGTTATCACTACCAGTTATACGTTTAATATGTGTGTGTCTGTGTCTAAGACATCGTAGCTCATCAAAGATTGTGCCGATATGTGTTTTTTTATTTAAAGCTGCCGCTGACGTAATCGAGACAGCTCTTAGGTATAATTTGTTTGTTTGTGTATTTGTGTGTCTGTCTGTGGCATTGTAGCTCCTCAATAAATGAACCAAATTATGATACGTTTTTTTTTTGTTTGATGTCGGCACAATAAATTATTTAGATGGTTTTTAACTATAATTTATGAAGATATATTAAGGCGTTGAGCTCATATTTCGTCGGGGGTTAATGAAATTTTAGAATTTTTTTTTATAAAATAAATTATGATAAATAAATTAATGAAATTTTAGAATTTTTTTTTATAAAATAAATTATATTTCAATGTTTCTTATTGTTTCAGCTGAGCTCAAAGTAAATACTGACCAGTCCATTACACCAGAAAGTGATACAGCCATGTTTTCGAATTTGGAATGTGAACAACGAGAAAACAGGAAAAAAAAACAAGAAAATATCGATTCTCGTTTTGATATTTGTAAAGCTGATATTTCTGAAGCTGGTTGTAGCAGAGGTCAGTTTTGTTACATTTTAGAAAATAACAAATATTAATTTATTCTAAATGTTTTTGCAGATGCACCTAGTGAAAGGATTACTGAGTTCTTTGGAAGCGATATCGACGACAGTGACAAGGATCCAGATTATGAACTTCCTGAATCAGATGACTCGAATAGTATTCCATTGGTTTCGTTTGAAAATACAATAGATCCAAATCAATTGAATAAAAATAAAAAAGGAAGAAAATCGGTAAAAGGTGATACTAGAGCAATGAGGAAAAAAAGAAAAATGGAAAGAAATGCAGGTAAAGAATACATGACTCTAAAAAATAAGTTGATGAAAGGCAAAAAATGTAAGGTACTTGGAGATTGCCGAAAAGGATGCGGTAAAAAATTTGATACCGAAGTACGTAAACAGTTATTTACAGAATTTTGGGAGTTAGGGGATTATAATAAAAGGGTTGCTTACTGTTCAAGTCTTATTTTGAGGCAGGAAAAAAAGACAATGAAACTTAATTCATCAAAAACAAGAGCTTGTAGCTATCAGTATCACTTCAAGATCGCAGGTGAGCTCGTTGAAGTTTGTAAACAGTGCTTTCAAAAAACATTTGATTTGTCGAATAAGTTTATAGAAAATGTTATTACAAAAACTAGCTTTTCCGGTATAACAACAGAAGATAAAAGAGGAAGCCATATACCTGCGAATAAAATAAATTCAGACAGAATTGACATGATAAAGCAACATATAGGTCTTATACCTACATACAAAAGTCATTATTGTCGTGAAAAAACTGGAGATAGACGTTTTTTGCCTTCTTTTTATACATTGACCAGAATGTATGATGAATATAAAGCTTGGATCCAACCTCAAAGTCCCGTAAGTAGAAAGATATATGAGACTATTTTTCATACAATGAACATTTCAATAAAAAAATATAGTAAGGATACATGTCAAACTTGTGACAAGTTACATAACACTATAGTGAATGAAAAGAAAGAAGAACAAAAGGAAAAAATAAGAAGAGAACTAAATCGGCATCAAGAAGAAGCAGAAGCTGCATACGCAGCAAAAAGAAAAGATAAAATAATTTGTCAAGATGACAAGTCCCAGAGAGTTTTTGCTTTTGATTTGCAGCAGTGTTTACCCACGCCCAGCCTAAACACTTCAATAGCTTTTTATAAAAGGCAACTCTGGACGTACAACCTTACAATTCATGATTGTGGTAATAACAAAACTACTTGTTGTATGTGGTATGAAACGATTTCTGGTCGTGGAGCCAATCAAATAGCTTCTTGTTTGTATAAAGAGCTCTTAGAAATCCCACCAGAAGTACGAAAAATAACATTGTATTCTGACACTTGTGGAGGGCAGAATAAAAACTCTCATCTCATTGCAATGTTTATGGTCTTAATGGTTAGTTCTGGTCTCGATACATTGGATCATAAATTTTTAATTCCAGGACACACAAGAATGGAGTGTGA
This sequence comes from Diabrotica undecimpunctata, assembly GCF_040954645.1. Lineage (NCBI taxonomy): Eukaryota > Metazoa > Arthropoda > Insecta > Coleoptera > Chrysomelidae > Diabrotica > Diabrotica undecimpunctata. The sequence goes on along the minus strand of NC_092811.1, from coordinate 86,194,024 downwards.
TAGCGACCATTCGATAATTGAAAAAAAAAAGAAAAAATATGAAAGCCGAATTGAACATCCAAGAGACTGGTATCAACTTGTTCGACTGTGTGGTAAAAGATATCCCTTTAAGGTTCAAGAAATGACTAGAAATGATTTTATTGATTTTGCAAGTTTACTAAAGAGTTCATTACAAGTAAGAAAGGTAGATAATGACGGTAACCGCTTTATTTGGAAAGATGTCAAATGGATTAGATATCAAAAAGAATTTGGACTGTTTTCGTATAAAAATAGTTACAAAGAAGATGAACCATTTAAAACAATGAATTTTCTTAGAAGAGGTTTCTCATCTCCTCCATTAAATCTACCAAAATGTAAATATCCAAATCCAATTTCTTCAGAAAAAAAAAGTAATCTAATGGATTTATTACCATACATAGATGACGTATTTCACGATTTCTATAAAAACTTACCTACGCAGACCGATGTTGCAGACTACTGTTCAGAAGAAGAAGAAGATATACTAGATGACGATTAGTGCAGATAGGGTTATGTACGCTAAAGTTTTGTGCATTTGGAGATAACTATTTTTTTCTCTCATGTTATAATGATTTTCAAAATTACAGGGTAATATTTTCATTTAGTTTGTAAAATTAAATAAAGTTTTTAATTCATCTTTAATTAGATTTAAGTTGTTTTATTTAAAATTTGCTTATAAATTCATAAAAATTTTTAAACGCTTATATCTCAAAATGGCAATTTTGGACTTATCTCCGTTTGCACGCGCAAGGGCGAATTATCGTATAGAATTTGAGGAACAGTATTATAAAACATACGCAATCGCCACAAAGTTGTTGTCGGGTCGAATTACGGAAAAAATAAAATCGTCAACGGTGGATGACACACCACCAGAACAAATATCTAACTTTCCTTCATCGTCGTCGTCGACAGAAATTCAATCCGCAAACAACATTGCATTAACTGCTCCTGTAGCAAATAATTTTGCAACAAACTTCCCGGCAGCATCCCTTCCAAGTATTCCTCTACCTAGGTTTACTGGGGCTATAGACACGTGGTTAGGCTTTTTTGATTTATTTAATTCATTAGTTCATGAACATAATAGCATTTCTCCCGTGAGAAAACTATTCTATTTGAAAAGTTGTTTAGAAGGAGAAGCTGCTGACATATCTTCTATCGAATCGTCTGCTCAAAATTATGATGTCGCGTGGAATTTGTTACAAGAACGCTATGACGATCGAAAATTCATTCGAGATAGTTACATTAAATCGCTAATTGACACACCGTGCATGTCAAAAGAATTTTCAACTCACACATTCTTGGATCATATTCAAAAATATTTAAGAGCATTAAAAAATCTTGGTGAACCCATCGACTCGTGGAATTCGTTTCTCGTCATTTTATTCAAAGACAAATTCACCAATAGTTTCCGCGAACGATGGGAGGATAGTACTAACGAATCGCGTAATCCAACAATGAAACAAATGATGTCGTTTCATTGTTGGATTCACGCGATCTCAGCAAGCTACTATCGAAAATCCTCCAACAAATAAATAAAAATCGTAGAACATTACTCTGTATTCGCGAAATCATCAAACGTACACTGCAACTACTGCACAAAATAGTCTTATTTTTTGTGAAGGTGAGCATTATGTAAGTTCCTGCCGTGAATTCACATCGTTATCGCCTGTTGAACGTTACGACGTTGCTAAAAAAGGTGGATGGTGTATTAATTGCTTATGCAAAAATCATCGCGTCTTACAATGCACCGCTTCCAACTGTCGCATTTGTCATCAAAAACACAATAGTTTGTTGTTACATTTCGATAAACCAAAAAAAGCTTCGAATAACAATAAAAATACAAACACACACACCTAGCACTAGCGTAAATTTGCATGCTCATGTATCCACGGACGTACTATTAGCTACCGCAGTGGTAAATATCGTAAACGGTCGCGGAAAAGCTAAAACTTGTCGAGTGTTTTTGGACGCTGGTTTTCAAGCACATTTTATTACCGAATCCGTGGCTCAATTTTTGAATATAGATCAAAAACCCGTTAATATCACAGTTTCCGGGGTAGATGATTTATCGACTAAAATAAATTCTGCTCATGCTACAATCAAATCGCGTTTTAGTAAATTTCAAAAAACTGTTGAATTTTTGATTTTACCACAAATCAGCAAAACAATGCCGTCGATTCAAATAAATCCTACTCAACTCGAAATACCAAAAAATATCATGTTAGCTGATTCTGAATTTTGCAAACCAGCAAAAGTAGATGCTCTTTTGGGAATCAAATTATTTTATAAACTGCTTAGTGTAGGTCAAAAATCTTTGAAAAATCAGCCTAATGTTGTTCGTCTCGATTGCACCATATTTCGTGTCATCTTACACTAAATAGTCCAATGTCGGACTTCAATTTAAATCGCTTCTGGGAAATGGAAGAAATTCCAAGCATCAAAATTTTGTACTCGGAAGAAAAGGCATGCGAAGAGCATTACCAGTGTCACACTACTCGAGATGTTAATGATAGATACATCGTTTGCCATTTAATGACAAAAAATCTAAATTAGGTGATTCATATAATAGCGCGTTAAAACGCTTTTATTCGCTAGAAAATCGTTTTCGTAAAGATCCTGTTTTGCAGCTGGACTATTCTACTTTTTTGACTGAGTATGAGAAATTAACACACATATCTTATACAAATGATGTAAATGGCCAAGAAATTGGATTTTATCTTCCTCATCACGCGGTATTAAAACAAGATAGTCTCACAACTAAAACTCGCGTAGTTTTTGACGGCTCGGCAAAAATGTCAACGGGAATGTCGCTCAATGATACCTTAATGGTCGGTCCCAAACTGCAGGATGACTTGTTTGTCATTCTTCTTCGTTATCGTCCACATATATTCGTATTGGCAGCCGACGCCGACGCAGAGAAAATGTATCGCCAAATTCTTGTACATCCCGATGACGCAGTTTATCAAAAAAATTTATTTCGGAAAAATCTACGAGAGCCAATCAAAACGTACATTCTTAATACTGTCACGTACGGTACCGCTCCAGCATCATATTTATCAACTCGGGTTTTTAAGCAATTAGCTCAAGATGAGAGTCTTGCGCATCCTCTCGCATCTATCGCATTAAACAGAGATTTGTACGTCGATGATCTTCTCACTGGTGCAAAGACTCGCGCAGAAGCGTCCGCTTTGCGAGGAGATCTTATCGCATTGTTAAAAAAAGTTGTTGTTCTTCTTTGAAAATGGGCATCAAATGATAGCTCTTTAATAGTTGATGAAAATAAACACGATGAGAGTACTCACATGTCTCTAGATCCTGATGCCACCATAAAGGCATTAGGAATTCAATGGAATTCTCGCGAAGATACTCTATGTTATAAGTCGGACATTTCAAGTATCGCAACTGTAACGAAACGCTCTATTTTGTCGCAAATCGCAAAATTGTTTGATCCGCTGGGATGGTTGGGCCCAGTTATCGTATACGCAAAAATAATTATGCAGATGTGCTGGAATCGGGAGTAACGTGGGATGAATCACTTCCGCTCGAAAGTCACTATTTATGGTTGTCATTTCAGGCTCAATTAAAACTTATCGAACATTTAAATTTTTCTCGTTGTATTACAATACCAAATCCCGTCGATATCCAAATTCATGGATTTTGCGATGACATCGAAAAAGCTTACGGCTCTTGTCTTTATTGTCGTTCTGTTAATGTTGAGGGAAATATTTTTGTGCGATTGATTTGTGCAAAATCTTGCGTGCCCCCCCTCAGCTCAATATTGTTACCGCGATTGGAGTTATGCGGCGCTTTACTTGTAGCTCGGCTCTATGAAACGCTTCAGCATTCTTTTTTACTGGAAGTCAGCGGTATTTACTTTTGGTCAGACTCGACAATCTTCACTGGATAAATACCCAGCCGTATCTTCTTCGGACATTTATCGCCAACCGGGTTTCGGAAATACAAAGATTAACTAGTCGGTGTCATTGGCAGCACGTTTCCTCCTTAGACAACCCGGCAGATTTTTTAACGCGCGGTCAACTTCCCTCCGAATTTTTAGAAAATAATATTTGTTTATCGCGAACCCAGTCTCTATGGCCGAAAGGAGTTTGGATTCGATCGAAATTCTCGAACTAAAAATGGTAAGGCCTCAATCAATAAAGTGTATGCAGGTTTTGTTGAATAATAATAATATTTTAGAAAAATACAGCTCGATGCATAAATTAATTCGCGTGATTGCCTATGTAAACAAGCTAAATGCTCAATAGTTGGTCGATTCGCAATCTTTAATAATTAAGATGACGCAATTCTCGGAATTTTCAAAAGAAATTAATTCTTTAAAAAACAAGGATTTCGTTATTGGTAAAGGTAAATTGGTGTCTTTAAATCCCTTCCTAGATAACAACGAAATCTTCAGGGTTGGTGGCAGACTTAATCGATCCTCGTTATCTGAGTCTCAAAAACATACAATCTTGCTGCCAGCTAATGATTACATTACTCGATTAATTATACGTGAAGAAAACGTAAAATTAAAACATGCTGGTCCCCAAACCACCCTATACTCCGTGCGCCAAATTTATTGGCCTTTAGACGGACGTAATGTAACTCGAAAAATTTTACATCGATGCATCCCTTGTTTTCGCGTAAAACCTCGTCCGGCTAATCATAAAATGGGTATCCTTCCCGAATACCGAGTAACTTCATCTCGACCTTTTCTTAAAACTGGAGTCGATTATTGCAAGGAGAAAAAGTTCCGCAATCGTAGACGATTAAAGGTATACGTCGCAGTGTATGTATGCAAGTCTACACGAACAGTTCATTTAAAACTAGTAAGCGACTTAACCACCGAAGCATTTTTAGCTAGCTTTCGCCGTTTTTGTGCCAGACGAGGGAAATGTGCAGAAGTATATTCGGGTAACGCTACCAATTTCGTGGGAGCAAGTCGCGAGCTGTATGAATTATTTAACTCGTCAGATTATCAAAATGCCATTGGAAATATTCGGATGTTGAAAGGTTCGATTTAGGAGTATCATTCAAAACTCAGTTCTGTACACACGTTTAGCTTAGTCAATAAAAGTTCTATCAAAATTTGTCGTCCTATATTATTTTAATTTAATAAAATAATATTTTATAGCAAATATATTTCACATTGATCTGTTGATACTTTTTCTCCATCCAAAATAGACCAAAAATCGAAGAAATACTAACAAATTAGAATAACCAAAAAAATTCAAGTGAAAAGCCGACAAAATTATGTAAGTTGCTTAATCATAAACGTAATTAAAATATCAGTGATTTTTACTATTAGCTTATGTAAAAATGAATAATATTGTTTAAAATAATCAAGTTTCGAAGTACATTCGACTCTGTTACTTTTAACTTTTAAAATAACTAAAAATTTAATTTGAAAAATTTAATCTAATCTAACTTAACTAAACCTAACCTAACCATATTTAACATGAAACTGCTAACAAACAGTAATTTTTTCTTAAACGAGTTAAGAATAAATTGTTAAAATAATTAAAAATCGGTAATTTTTTTTATAAGAAAATATATTTTGTATAATTAGGACAACACTTGTTAGAATTACCCTTCTTGAGCGTATCAAACGGTTGTCATTAGAGTCATAGATTTGTCGTCTATTTTACTGATTTTCCAAGACTTGCTTAAAACAGAGGTGCGACTTACGCACCTACAAAATAAAAACGCATGTGCCTGAAACATATGTAGTGTATTAGTGGGTAGAATTTTACTGTCTGCAACAGCATTTATGTATTATGCTTTACTTTGTTTATTACTTTGTGTCTGAGTTCATTTTTCTCTTGTAAAAAATCGTTTGTATTTTAGGTTTTGCTCAGGGGGATAACAAGTCGAAAAGTATGGAGACATCTTTTGAACATTTATCCCATAAAGGACACTATATGAGTCGACCCGCTGAAGGGAAACTTGTGAACAAAAATATAAAAATTCAGATTAGACAGATATACAATTGTGAAATTTGTTTCAAGCAGTTTGGTCAAAAAGTTTATTTAACTAGACACATGAAAGTTCACACTGGAGAAAAACCTCATAAGTGTGAAATTTGTTTTAAAAAGTTTTCTGACACATCTAAATTGAAAAGACATTTGATGGTACACACCGGAGAAAAACCTTACAAGTGTGAAATTTGTTTAAACCAGTTTTCTGCAGCAAGTATTTTGAAAACTCATTTGGTAAGGCACACTGGACAAAAACCTTACAAGTGTGAAATTTGTTTTAAACAGTTTAGCCAAGCAGGTAATTTGAAAACACATTTGATAGTGCACGTGCACACTGAAGAAAAACCTTACAAGTGTGTAATTTGTTTCAAGCAGTTTGGTCAAAAAATTTGTTTAACTAGACACATGAAAGTTCACACTGGAGAAAAACCTTACAAGTGTGAAATTTGTTTGAAAATGTTTATTGAAATAGGGGATTTGAAAAGACATTTGAGAAGACACACAGGAGAAAAACCTTACAAGTGTGAAATTTGTTTTAAACAGTTTAGCCATTCACATGGTTTGAAAACACATTTGATATTGCACACTGAAGAAAAACCTTACAAGTGTGAAATTTGTTTTAAGCAGTTTTCTACAGCTAGTTATTTGAAAAGACATTTGATGGTACACACCGGAGAAAAACCTTATAAGTGTGAAATTTGTTGTAAACAGTTTAGCCAAGCACGTTTTTTGAAAACACATTTGGGAGTACACACTGGGGAAAAACCTTACAAGTGTGAAATTTGTTTTAAGCAGTTTTCTAGAGCAAGTTATTTGAAAACACATTTGTTAGTGCATACTGGGGAAAAACCTTACAAGTGTGAAATTTGTTTGAAGCAGTTTACTTCAGCAAGTTATTTGAAAACACATTTGATAGTGCACACTGGAGAAAAACCTTACAAGTGTGAAATTTGTTTTAAACAGTTTAGCCAAGCATGTAATTTGAAAACACATTTGATAGTGCACAATGAAGAAAAACCTTACAAGTGTGAAATTTGTTTTAAGCAGTTTTCTACAGCAAGTTATTTGAAAACACATTTGATGGTGCACACTGGAGAAAAACCTTACAAGTGTGAAATTTGTTGTAAACAGTTTAGCCAAGCACATTCTTTGAAAACACATTTGAGAGTGCACACTAAAAAAACCTTACAAGTGTGAAATTTACTGTAAATAATGTACCCAAGCCGATTCTTTGAAAACACATTTGAGAGTGCATACTGGAGAAAAACCTTACAAGTGTAAAATTTGTTTTAAACAGTTTAGCCAAGCACATTCTTTCAAAAGACATTTGAGAGTGTACACTGAAGAAAAAAGCTTACTACTGTGAAATTTGCTGTAAAAACTTTACCCAAGCAGATTCTTTAAAAACACATTTGAGAGTGCACCCTGAAGAAAAGCTTTGAAAGTGAGAATTTTATTCAAGCAGATAATTGTGGAGGTAACATGCAAACAGCCTTAAGTCACACAAAAATCAAAGTTCAGTTAGATGTGCCAATGCTTTGTTCTGTTGTAGCCAAAGTGGTTTATTTTATCGGATTCGTGCAAAAAATATTATCAATGGTAAAAGCATGTTAAAAACCACCTTTACATGCAAAACAACTTATGTCCTCGATACTGGTCCATGCCAACCAGCTTTTTTCAACCAACCAATAGGAGCCCTACAATTGCCACTCAGCTGGCCCGGGAGTCTTACAAATTTGACGTTATGGGAGGGTTTATTGTCAAAGTATTTAAAAACAATTAGTATTTACTTTATTATTTAATGTGGCTATTAAAAGAGCCCTAGTTTTTGTATTGTTGAAGTACAACAATAAACGTTTCTCGTGCGTAAAAGTAAGGCCTATTTACATCAACTCTTTCAAATAAGAGTTTTATAAAGTTCCAGACACGAAAAGACAAGAATATATAATTGCCATATGCCATCAGACATAGTGTGAAATTTGTTTTAAGCAGTTTTCTACAGCAAGTAGTTTGAAAACACATTTGGTATTGTGCGCTGTGAAGAAAAGCCTTATAAGTGTGAAATTTGTTCTAAGAAATTGAATCACGCAGGGAACTTAAAATAACATTTGAGATTGCATACTGGGGAAAAACCGTACAAGTGTGAAATTTATTTTAAGCAGTTTTCTGCAGCAAGTGTTTTGAAAAGTCATTTGGTAAGGCACACTGAAGAAAAGCCTTACAAGTGTGAAATTTGTTTTGATGACGAATTTCAAATTCTTCACATTCAAAATAAAGGCCTAAGCTATCTTTGTTAGAATCTATGGAAATTAACAAATTAAAAAACAGACATCATTCTGAATGACCAACATGAGACAAACAGTTCTCCCCTCCTCAAAATATTTCGTTAACGACTATAAAGTGTAAACGCATACCAAAAATAGATCACTTGAGAAAGGCACTATGTCGAGACAGCTGTAGTGATAAGATTTTATAATAAATTTTGTGGAAGTTTTGAAAACAAAGTTTTCAGTGTTTTATTGTTACATAAATAAATACAGTTTCTGATTCCTTATCACAGAGTCTGCGGTTAATATTGTGAATGCATATTTCATTCAGGAATTATCTTACTGGTGCATGCCCGGTCACCATTCCTGTTATTGTTCTCAGTTTGCTCCTGCCCATATGGAGCAGTTTCCCTTTTCTTTTTGTACATGGTCCACCAATGAAGATTTTCCCATGTGTTTGTTTTGGGATCCTCTCCCAATATCACTAATGACTTTCTCAGATCTAGTCCTCTACAGCCCTACATACTGCAGGCTTTGGTACTCCCAGAGTCACAGCCCGTCCGTTTGATTCATTCGATCCTTTTAGCAAGTTGATCTGTTGATACTTTTTCTCCATCCTTTCTTGTGTGTCACCCCTAGTGACGGGAATTTCTGTTCATTTTTGAGATTCGGGTTACCGGTTCCGGTTCACTTAAGAGAACCGGAAAACTTTATCGGGTTAGTAGAGATCATATGCAAACCAATCTATAATTTTAGCAGTGGGTGGATAATCGAGTGTAAGAGCATTATGTCGTTGTTATTCAATATTACAAGTAAATGTTATGGCAACCAAAAATTTACTTTGATCTATTAAATTTTACCTAATACAACCCCAATGAACCTCTAATTGGAAGAGAAGAATACCCATTATTATGGTGGTTCCAAAGAAAAAACATACTTTATAAACTAGTGAAGAATGAACAATGTATTATGTAAACATATGTTCCCTGTGAGCGGATTTTTTCCAAAACAGGGCAAATAGTAACAGAAAGAAGAAATAAACTAAAAAGTTCAAAAACCAGTGAAATTATATTTTTACATGTTAACCTTTAAAAATTGATTAATTTTATAATAAAATTAGAAGTTGGTTACCTCTTCTAGTTTTTCTAAAAGTGACCAAAAATGGAAGAAATACAAAAAAAATAGGATAACCAAAAAAATTCAAGTGAAAAGCCAACATAATTATGTAAGTTGTTTAATCAAAAACGTAATTAAAATATTAGTGATTTTTACTATTAGCTTGTGTAAAAATGAATAATATTGTTTAAAATAATCAAGTTTTTTAATCTTTCAAAACAAGATAGCGGATATTCCCACACCACAAAAAGTTTTAAATTAAAATTTTATGTACATTCGACTCTGTTACTTTTAACTTTTAAAAGATCTAAAAATTTGATTTGAAAAATTTATTCTAATCTTCTTCTTCTTAAAGTGCCTATCCGTTCCGGATGTTGGCGATCATCACGCCTATCTTTACTTTGTTTATTCTAATCTAACTTAACTAAACCTAACCTAACCATATTTAACATGAAACTGCTAACAAACAGTAATTTTTTCTTAAACTAGTTAAGAATAAAATGTTAAATTAATTAAAAATCGGTAAGAAAATGTATTTTGTATAATTATGACAACACTTGTTAGAATTACCCTTCTTGAGCGTATCAAACGGTTGTCATTAGTGCCATAGACTTGTCGTCTATTTTACTGATTTTCCAAGACTTGCTTAAAACAGAGGTGCGACTTACGCATCTACAAAATAAAAACGCATATGCCTGAAACATATGTAGTGTATCAGTGGGTAGAATTTTACTGTCTGCAACAGCATTTTATGTATTATGCTTTACTTTGTGTCTGAATTCATTTTTCTCTTGTAAAAAATTGTTTTTATTTTAGGTTTTGCTCAGGAGGACAACAAGTCGAAAAGTATGGAGACATCTTTTGAACATTTATCCCATAAAGGACACTATATGAGTCCACCCGCTGAAGGGAAACCCGTGAACAAAAATATAAAAATTCAGATTAGACAGGGATCCTACAATTGTGAAATATGTTTCAAGCAGTTTGGTCAAAAAGTTTATTTATCTAGACACATGAAAGTTCACACTGGAGAAAAACCTCATAAGTGTGAAATTTGTTTTAAAAAGTTTTCTGACACATCTAAATTGAAAAGACATTTGATGGTACACACCGGAGAAAAACCTTACAAGTGTGAAATTTGTTTAAAGCAGTTTTCTGTAGCAAGTATTTTGAAAACTCATTTGGTAAGGCACACTGGAGAAAAACCTTATAAGTGTGAAATTTGTTTGAAGAAGTTTTCTACAGCAAGTTATTTGAAAACACATTTGTTAGTGCACAATGAAAGAAAGCCTTACAAGTGTGAAATTTGTTTTAAGTATTTTTCTACAGCAAGTTATTTGAAAACACATTTGTTAGTGCACACTGAAAGAAAGCCTTACAAGTGTGAAATTTGTTTGAAGAAGTTTTCTACAGCAAGTTATTTGAAGACACATTTGTTACTGCATACTGGGGAAAAACCTTACAAGTGTGAAATTTGTTTGAAGCAGTTTTCTACAGCAAATTATTTGAAAACACATTTGATGGTGCACACTGGAGAAAAACCTTACAAGTGTGAAATTTGTTGTAAACAGTTTAGCCAAGCACATTCTTTGAAAACACATTTGGGAGTACACACTAAGGAAAAACCTTACAAGTGTGAAATTTGTTTGAAGCAGTTTTCTACAGCAAATTATTTGAAAACACATTTGATAGTGCACACTGAAGATAAACCTTACAAGTGTGGAATTTGTTTTAAACAGCTTTCTCAAAAATCTAAATTTAAACGTCATTTGATGGTACACACCGGAGAAAAACGTTACAAGTGTGAAATTTGTTTGAAAATGTTTATTGAAATAGGGGATTTGAAAATACATTTGAGAACACACACTGGAGAAAAACCTTACAAGTGTGAAATTTGTTTTAAACAGTTTAGCCAAGCAGGTAATTTGAAAAGACATTTGATATTGCACACTGAAGAAAAATCCTACAAGTGTTAAATTTGTTATAAGCAGTTTTCTACAGCAAGTTTTTTGAAAATACATTTGAAAGTGCACACTGAAAAAAACCTTAAAGTGAGAAACTAGTTGTGAATAGTTTAGCCATGCAGATTTTTTGACAACACATAAAAGTATACACCGGAGAAAAGCCTTATAAGTGTGAAAATGGTTTTAAGAAATTTATTGAAATAGGTAATTTAAAAACACATTTGAGAGTGCATACTGGGGAGAGCCCCTACAAATGTGACATTTGTTTTAAGTAGTTTTCTTTAGCAAGTTATTTGAAAACACATTCGTTAGTGCACACTTAAGAAAAGCCTTACAAGTGTGAAATTTGTTTTAAGAAATTTAATCAAGCAGAGACTTGCATTTACGTGCTAAAAATGCGTTTGAGAGTGCATACTGGTGAAAAACCTTACTATACAGCGTTCCACGTTAAGAAAATAACATTAGGCTTATGGAGATCAGTGTTGCCAAAACTCTCAGGCATGCGGTTTACTAGATTGTCGATATATTTTTCGAATTTACATTTTCAATTAACATTTAACTGTAAAGTCAGAATAACAACTGAAGAACCACAAAGCCTTATTATCATTTGTACTCTCAGAGAACGACATAAAATCGCTGACATACGTACACCGTATTATTTTAAGTTGCAATTAGTAATTAGATATATGCATTCCAAGAGGTCCGTTTATTTGCTTTTAAATCTTTAATAGCCGGCAAAGTGTATGATTTGACTAAGCAATATTTTCTACTGATTTCAATGATTCATGGTATATGATATTCTTACCGAAAAACAAATAAACTGTCGTTAGTATAATTAAAATAAGATAAAATAAAATTATCTTTTGTAAATACTATTTATTTAATTAAAATCATTTTCCCTACTTTTCATCTCTTGTTTCGAATGGGCACTTTTGGTCAATTACGTTAAAAAACATTAATTTAATTCATGTCTGTGAAAACGAAAATACAAATAATTATACAACCCTGAATCGTGCTTGTGTTCAGCGTGGCATCGCTGCGCTTCTATCGTCCATAAGAAATACATGGTCCTATCTCCGCAATGTTATTTTCTTAACTTGGAACGCTCTATAGTGTAAAATTTGTTTTAAACAGTGTAGCGAAGCAGATTCTTTTAAAAGACATTTAAGAGTGTACACTGAAAAAAGAACCTTTGTTTTTCACTAAGTGTGAAATTTGTTGTTAACAGTTTACTCAAGCAGATTCTTTGAAAACACATATGAGAGTGAACACTGAAGAAAAGCATTACAAGTGAGAAATTTGTTGTGAAAAGTTTAGCCAAGCAGATTCTTTGAAACAAATTTAAGAGTGTACACAGACAAGTATAAAATTTGTTTTAAACAGCAAATAATAGTTTTTCGTAACAAGTACTTACGAAAAGTTACTTACGAAAGTTAAAAAACATTTGGGAGTGCATACTAGGAAAATCTGTAATTAAAAAAATAGCTTTTGAAAAAATACTGTTTGAAATTTCTCTTGTACTGAGCGTAAAAATCTTATCCAAGGTTTAGCGAATTCTGCTTCACAGTGATAAAAATATCAAATATAATTGAGATAAAAAATCAACATAGCAATTAATGCTTGGCTACCACGAATTAGTTATATGGATGGGACATTTGCTGGAGGCTATTTCTGTTAAAGTGTGCAAAAAATTAAGCGACAGTTAATCAGCAATATAAAACTTAACGAAAGGTTTTCCATATAGAGTAGGGCTTCCAAATTTTTTTGCTCCGTAGACCACTTACCGAAATTTTTAGTTTCCATAGACACCCTAATATCAAATTTTTATGAAATTTATTCTATGCACTCAAGTCTATTTAATAAAAAATAACTACCTTGAAATGTATTTTTGTTAGCTGATAAAATTTCCAATTTGATGTTTTATTTATTTAGATTTTTGCTTGGGCAAGAATTGAAAAATAAAAACATACAAGTTTTAATTTGTATTTTATTTAGAATAGACAGAAAGATGAATTAATGCACAAGTAATGCTTGATGTTACTCTAATGAGAAGAATTATCCTTATGCTCTTGTACCAATTCTGCGTGATAAAAACTATCAAAAATGTTTTTATTATAGTCTTAAATGTAAGTTTAAAAGGTCAGGTAGTCCATTGCGAATGAACAGGTACGGCTATCGAGAGCTCTCCGTGCTCATTGTGATATTGGCTACAGGTTGGTATCTTTACTTAAAACCGCGCGCAATTCAAATGTTTGTTGCAAGTGAACGCTGTTTCAAAAACAAAAATATTAAGTTATAAGCCATCGGGATTAGTATATTCTAAAAATTAGTAAGTTATTATTTACAATGTGTCCACAGAGACTTTGCTAAGAAACTTAATTATTTTTATTTTTAGCGAAAGTTATTCTTTATTAACTTTTACCTGTTTTAAGACAAGAAAAAAATTCATAGTTGTTTTTAACAGAGACAAATTCATAAGGAGTTACAGAAAAGTTGACTATAAAATGAAGCAGGTTTTGAAAAATTTAAATTTTATTTCATTTTATGGAATTTTAAAACAACAATTTTATTAATTTTATTTATTAGTACTTTTAGAATATTTGTGATCTACATTAGAGCTAATATACGGACGTGTATTTAACACATCCGAAATTAACTTTTTTCATCCATATTTGGCTTTTTGACAAAAGTTTTAAGTTTTTGTTTATTCTTTGTAGAGAAAACTGCAATTGCTTCTCAATTTTCTTGTTTGTAGGTTCAGATCTAACAGTATTGGGTAGCAACGGCGACACACTATTAGCTTCAACATTTAATATTAAAGAAGTCTTTTTTAAGTAGCTGCAACATTCTTGTAAAGCCTTTATATTGGAAGATTCCCTTACTTGTTCAGATATATTTGTTAGCAAAGTAAAAACTTTTTTCTGCATAGCTTCAACTTCAATATTACAATGTTCATTGTTTATGTTTTGCATTGTGTTTAAGTGCATTTTAATTTCTTCACTACTTTCATTTTCATGTTGTGTTATTTAAAAAGTAGTGTACACACCAGCATTGGTAAACGTGCACACATATACTGCAGTATTTGCACTGTAATTCACAACAAGAAATGTCGTTTACTTTTGTAACAGTATAAGAAGTATTATCATCACCAAATGTTGATAAAAGCGTTTGATTTTCATTCTGATTTACTTCAAAAGATAGTGTTATTGCTTGACGATGTTTTGAAACAATTGCAGAAATGCGTTTAGTATGCTTACCTCTAGTTTTTTTATTATTCTATCAACAACTTTATCTCGAATATATTTTAAAACCGCATTTAAGCCTTTATCTAATCGTTTTACAGTTGTATCTTGCAAATAAAAGTATTTTATTGTCTTGTGCATAGACTCTAGGTACATATTGGTATCGATTCCACATTCTCGCCTATAGCAGACTTCCCAAAATTTGGAATTAGTACTATATTTGTTCTTAAAATATTTTGCAAACTCTACAGTACATATCTGGATCTTCATACAATAAATTTAAAGTGTTAATTAAACTGCTTTGAAATTCTTCTGTCTCTGGAATATATTGCAAATATTTCAAAGTTTTATACACCCACTTTTTTTTTCACTGCTGGATATTTTTGATAAATTTTGTTGCTAGGCACGGTCAATGTGCCATGCACAATATAATTGATAACAAGGTTTGCCCATTACTGCAATTGCTTCTCAATTTTCTTGTTTGTAGGTTCAGATCTAACAGTATTGGGTAGCAACGGCGACACATTATTAGCTTCAACATTTAATATTAAAGAAGTCTTTTTTAAGTAGTTGCAACATTCTTGTAAAGCCTTTACAATATGAAGATTCCCTTACTTGTTCAGATATATTTGTTAGCAAAGTAAAAACTTTTTTCTGCATAGCTTCAACTTCAATATTACAATGTTCATTGTTTATGTTTTGCATTGTGTTTAAGTGCATTTTAATTTCTTCACTACTTTCATTTTCATGTTTGTTTACTGTCGGTGGTTTATTATTTGTAATCCTATGTAGTGTATAAGTTAACATATTGTGTTATTTAAAAAGTAATGTGGTATAACTGTGGGTAACTCCAACCTGGCGCGTCCAAGCCGCGGGGGTGGACATCTATCACTTCAGTAGGCCGGAGTGAATAGATGACTAAGTTCAGGTTGGGACCCAGTTCTGTGGGGTATAACACGGACCCCTGCCTAGGGATACAGGTGAAGACCACAACGGTAGGCACAGCGGAGAAGAAGATCTTCGGTACGGCGTGGATGGCGGAAGTGGCATCCCTGGATTTTAAGGATTGTATAAAATCAATAGTAGCGGCTGATCCAGAGTGGACGGCTACGAACAGCGTCTGGCCCAGAGTGGGCGGCTGAATACTAGGTCCTCCAAAAGGGGGTTCTGGCGTCAGGCGTTAGCAACCTGGCACATAGAAAAAACCTCAAGGGCTGAAAAACAAAGGGCAAAATAAAAAAAACAAAGATTAATCCCCGGATGCTAACCCACACCTCTGAAGGAGGGAGCCCCATCGGATACGGGGGGGGGGGGCAGTTTTGCTTTAAGTGAAAGAAGCCCAGCTTCAAAACTCAACCAAACAACAACAAGAAAGAAAAGCCAGAGACTCGCACATGGAACGTAACAAGGATGGCGAACAAAGGACAAAGAGGTAATAGCGGAATTCGAAAGAATGAAACTAGATATAATGATAATGACTGAGACGAAAAAGAAAGGAAACGGTACCGAAAAAATGGGAGAAGTCATTCACTGTTGGAGCGGAATAGATAAGAAAGAAAGGGTAAAAGCAGGAATTGCAATTATACTGAAAAAGAAATGGGAACACGCAATCGAAAACTGGGAACCAATAAACGAAAGAATTGCCAAGCTTAACTTAAAAGTATACGGAAGACAAATTATCTTACTAGCAGTATACGGTCTAACAGAAGACAGCTCAATTGCAGAAAAAGAACAATTCATAGAACAACTGCAAGAAGAAATCGAAAAGAGAAAGAAGAACCAAGAAATAATTATCGCCGGTGACCTAAATGGAAGAACAGGAAGAAAAGAAAACGACAGAACAGTTGGTAGATTTGGAGAAGATATAATGAACGATAACGGGGAGAGATTGATTGAGCTATGCGAAATAAACCACTTAAAGATCACAAACGGCTTCTACAAACATAAAGACATACACAAATACATTTGGACACAAGAAACAAGAAAATTGAGGTCTATTATTGATTATGTTATAGTAAACCACGAAAGCTCAATAAAAATAAAAGACGTGAGAGTAAAGTGAGGCGCAGAATGCGGCACAGATCACAAACTAGTAATCGCTTGGAAGGAATTCCTCTTCATATGGACCCAACAGAAACCGACCCAGGGAGAGTCTGACCAAGTTACGGCTCCGGCTACACCTGCCAATACGTGCTCAACACAAGAAAATAAATTCAAAATCAATTTATTAGAAGAAGACTCAATAAAAGACCTATATAAGCGAAGATTGGACCAAAAGCTAGAAGAGTTTCGGTATGAATCATTAGAACAAACATACGAACACATAAAAACCTGCATGAAGACAGCAGCCCTAGAAGCTCTTGGAGAAGTGGACCAAAAATACACCCACCAAACTACGAAATTAACCGAAGACACACTAACATGCATAAAAGAGAAAAAAGAACTCCATATAAAATACTTGAACACAAAAAAACTATGAGGACTAGGAACTATACAGGAAAAAAAATAAAGAAGTGAAAAGAAAAGTGGCAAATGAAAGATGGGAAAAAACATGCACAGAGATAGAACAGCACATAGGAGGAACGAGAAATTCAGAGTCATGGCGCATCTTAAAGTCGCTCCAAAGAAATAAGACAGAGAAAATCAAGATCGGTCAAATCAAAGAAAACGAATGGTAAGAATACTATAAAAAATTGCTAACCGAAGACCGCTCCGAATTCAAAGAATCAGAAATAGACGGAATAGAAATCTACACACATGACGAAATCGAATTAAGCCTAGCTGAGGTAAAAAGAACGATCAAAACTCTAAAGAACAAAAAAGCAGAAGGTCCCGGCGGAATACCAAATGAATTGATAAAAAACGGATCGGAAAAGTTATTCCGTATGATACATAAAATGTTTGAGAGAGCACTGAATGGAGAAGACTTACCGGCAGAATGGACCCAAGCATATATGACATCAATATACAAGAAAGGAAATAGAAAAAACTGCGAAAACTATCGGGGAATCAGCATTATATCGTCTATAGGCAGACTGTATGGAATGACCATAAAGGAAAAATTAGAAATATATATACAAGATAAAATCGGAGAAGACCAGGCAGGTTTCACAGCGGGGAAAGCATGCTTAGATCACATTTACACGGTCGAACAACTAATAGAAAAAAGAATGGCCAAAAATAGATCCGTCCATCTGGCTTTTGTTGATCTTAAGAAGGCATATGACTCAATACCTAGAACCAAGCTATGGGAAGAAATGGAAGACATCGAAGTTCCACGAAGATTAATAAACGCGGTAAAAGCACTCTACAAGAATAACGAAGTAGCTATCAAAACGGGCAATAGAATATGCAGTCCATTTAAGACGACAAAGGGACTACTACAGGGTTGCTCCACATCTCCCACCCTGTTCAAAATATTCCTGGAAAAAACCCTGAAACCATGGAAAAGAAAGTGCAAAGGAATGGGTATGCCAGTAAGGAACGAATATCTATACACGCTAAGTTTTGCCGACGACCAAATAGTGATCGCACAAGACGAAGATGACCTCAGTTTTATGATGAGAAAACTGGAGCAGGATTATAGAAAGAATGGGATGAAAATAAACCTAAAGAAAACTGAATACCTAACAACGGAGAATACAGAAATAAAACAGCTGGAAATAGACGAAGGTAAACAAATCAAAGGAACAGACAAGTATAAGTATTTAGGCTTCATAATATCAAACAAAGGAACAACGGAGGAAGATATAAAAAGTAGACTAGGACAAACAAGAGACTACATACGAAAATTGAACCCGGTACTATGGGATAAGAACATCAGCATGAAAACAAAGAAAAAAATATATAATACCATGACAAGAAGTATCCTCACTTATGGGTGTGAAAATTGGACAATAAATAAGAAAACCAAAAACAAAATAATAGCAACAGAGATGGAATTCCTAAGGAGAAGCTGCAGAGTAACAAGAAGAGATAGAATAAATAACATGGAGATTAAGAGGAGAATGGGAATGAACCCCGACATAATAGACTACATCGAACAGAAGAGGTTAACCTGGTACGGACATATCAGAAGACCAGACCAAAATCGGTGGATAAATAGAATAACAGAGTGGAGCCCGATAGGTAGAAGAAAGAGAGACAGAGACCGAAGATCTTTCAGAGATGAAGTGGACGAAGCAATGAGTAGAAGAAACCTACAGGAAGGGGACTGGCTAAACAGGAAAAATTGGAGAAAACGGTTGAGTGAAGGAATACAGTGAAAACTGTGGAAATCCTTGTATATATATATATTAAAAAGTAATCTACACACGAGCATTGGTAAACCTGCACACATATACTGCAGTATTTGCACTGTAATTCCCAACAAGGAATGTCGTTTACTTTTGTAACAGTATAAGAAGTATTATCATCACCAAATGTTGATAAAAGCGTTTGATTTTCATTCTGATTTACTTCAAAAGATAGTGTTATTGCTTGACGACGTTTTGAAACAATTGCAGAAATGCGTTTAGTATGCTTACCCCTAGCTTTTTTATTATTCTATCAACAACTTTATTTCGAATATATTTTAAAACCGCATTTAAGCCTTTATCTAATCGTTTTACAGTTGTATCTTGTATCAAATAAAAGTATTTTATTGTCTTGTGCATAGACTCTAGGTACATATTGGTATCGATTCCACATTCTCGCCTATAGCAGACTGCCCAAAATTCTAAATAAAAATAAATTTAAAGTGTTAATTAAACTGCTTTGAAATTCTTCTGTCTCTGGAATATATTGCAAATATTTCAAAGTTTTATACACCCACTTTTTTTGTCACTGCTGGATATTTTTGATAAATTTTGTTGCCAGGCACGGTCAATGTGCCATGCACAATATAATTGATAACAAGGTTTGCCCATTACTTGCTGCCAAGCTTTGTAGAATACCCCCGTAATGTCGGACATAAAAGTTTTAGGAGTAATTACATCTCCTAGAGCATCCCTAAGTTTTTCAAAAAAAAGCTTATGTATAAATGTGCCCTGCCGGTTTGTGAACATTCATGAACATGGAAACCCTTCGCCAAATTCATCCAGAACCATTAATGTTGTAAGTTCAAAGTTATAACCATTTAAACCATGTGTTGAATCTATGACAATTATGTTTTCACCAAACTTCTCTAAAATATATGTCTGTGATTTATTCATAATTATTAAATAGAAATCATTCTGCTCAAGATTATCATGTTCAATACCCTGCTTTTTATAAAATATGACCGTATTTTACTCAAAACTTCGTTGTTCTTGGACCCACATGTCCACACTGACAGCATCATTTCATAAGATGAACATCTTAATCCTTTTATATTCTAACTCACAAATTCACGAACAACAAATAATACCAATCGCACATAATGAATGTTCATTAGCAAAATACCTTATTCTTTAAACAATTTAAAAAAACCAATATGTGCCAATATATCCAACTTCTTATGGGACAAATAGACACAAATTAGAAATGTTTGGACAGATTTTAAAATTCCCGCCCATTGTGACGTCAGAGCTAAGGTAGTCCATAGGTTATAGTTTGTTTAGGTTTATTTGACTGCGGACCATCGAGTCTAACTCGATGCTGCGGACCCACAAATTCGCCACATAGGTTAAGCAGCGCCCGAGAACGGGAAAAAAGTTAACCTCTACGTAAATCAATGTTTAGTAAACCTCTAAACTAATCATTGCCCCAATCTGTTTTAACCTTAGACAAGGAAAGAGAGTTTTAACCATGGACGTATAAACAAAGAAGATAGACGCTTATAGAAGACCAGTTCAAATGGGCGATTTGGTTACGGTTTAAGAGGGTGGCTGCATAAACTCACAGCGTGGTGCCGTGGCCGTCGGCTTAAAACTATCTTGAAAATTTCATAATGAAATATGTAGTTAGGGGGAAGTGGGAAAGGAGTACGAACGGGTAACTTTGCATCTACGCCTAAACAAATTTCGATGCCATTGATTTGCAAACTGTCTTTTTTTTTGTTTTTTCACAATAAAATCTTTATTTTCAATATATTAAATTGTTAAATTTTTAATTTTAAAACTTAAAAATGTATGATATTTACAATATTCAAAGTATTTATTTTTTTAATTGTATAACTTTGAATTAAAAATTGGTTTGTTCCAACACAACGAAAAACCGTCACATAACTTTTTATTATACTGTTTTTCTGCCCAGAAATTAACGAAACAATTTTAAAAAATTTCAATTTAAAAAAAAAGTATTCAATGAAACTTTTTACTAAATTATGAAATTTTCCATTTCGCCAAAACTTCCATTTCATCCATAATTTTTCAATAACAACAAAAAGCATTCCTGATTTATTTTTGAAATAACAAAATAAACTTTAACAGTACATTTTAATGAATAGTACCTATATGTGAAAGTTTTTACGCTGTATGGGTACTATTTAATCTTGTTTTAAAATAACAACTACATAATAGTATCTAAAACATAATTTTCACAATGAATGAATATTGGTGAAATTATTACAATATAGTCTTAAACTGATTTATACTTAAGATTTGTACATATTTCAATTAAAAATTTGAATTATAATAATTTTTCTAAAAAGATTAATTTATTAAAAGTTAAAATAATATTATTTTCTTTAAACAATTTTATAAAACGCAAAAATTTAATCCTATTCTACGACCACGCGGCATCTACATATAAAAATATCTAAAGTTGCATTTATTGCCCCACTCTTTCATATTTTAGAAGCAAACCGCTCCTTAGTGGTACCACGTGCAACACGTGCGTTCCACTCGTCCCACTTTTCTTTATCTATGTCACATCTTTTGCTATGCTCAAAAATAACAGTGAAAAATTCTTCTATAAGCGTCTATATTCTTTGGTATAAACATATTAAAAAGCAAAGACCAAACAACACTTCTTCCTAAACAAACTTTAGTTTTGAGGTTGACAAATGACAACTAAATTAGTTAGAATATGGCAGATTGGCACATGCGCAAAATTGAATTGCGAAAAAGCCCTTCGTTTTTTGCTTCTTGTGTTGTGTTAATATTGAAATATTTCAATTTCACTTCTTGCTTCTTGTGTTGTGTTAATATTGAAATATTGAGGGATGAGATGAGAGATCACCGAGTTGTTTTAGTTATGGAATCTAACATTGAAATTAAGGAAGAATTTGTTGAAAGTGGTCAAAGACACATAGAGAATCAGCATTCTACATCAACTGATCGTGGGGACTTTAAGAGTGGACCAGAAGCAAACTCAGGTAAGACAAAAACCGAATGAAAAAATTGAAGACAAATAATTAGTTCTAAAAAATGAGATGTAATTCGTATTTTTTATTAGCTAGGGCTGTAAAAACTGAAATTAAGGAAGAGTTTGTTGAAGGTAATGCAAGATATGTAGAGAGTCAGGTATCCACCTCCCTTGATCTGAGAGACTTGAAAAATGAACCAGATGACTATAACTCAGGTAAGATAAGTAATAATAATTACTACTAAAAACTTTGATGAAATTAAAATTTTTTAGATAGGACTGTAAAATCTGAAATTAAGGAAATGTTTGTTGAAGATAATCCAAGATATATAGAGAGTCAGCTATCCACCTCTCTTGATCTTGGAGACTTAAAGAATGAAGATACCTCAGGTGAGATAAATAATAAAAAAATGCAGAGGATCATTGAGGTATTTCATATATCAAAACCTGATTTTTTCTTTATGTGTCTTAGTATGATATTTTCATTTGTTCCTCTTATGAATCTTTAAGTTGTTGGTTACTCATACAGAGATATGCATTATAAATCTGAAATATTGAAATGTAAATCAACGAATTCTGCTTCAGATAGAAATTAATGTTAAGTGTTGCCATAGTCATAATACTATAACTAATACATAAGATGCTCTTGTAGACACATATTTGCCAAGGCTTGCACATTGTTACTTGAGACTTTATTTTGAAATTTTTTTATACATTCTGTGATAGATTTATTGGGTTGGTAAAATAATATTCAACAACTTTTTTGTGTTACCTCTTTTCAGAAGAAAATAATATAAGATTAAAACAACCTAGAAAGTAACTAGACAAGACCAACTTTAAGAGATTTAATTTAAAATTATCAGATGCATGGTATACAAAATGGTTTCAGATTAATTTTAATAAATTATGCATCAGTTTCCTGATTCCATATAAGATAACTGTTTATATATATTTTTTAAATGTATATCAGTTTCATTTTGTTCAATTAAAGAATTGAAACCTGATACATCAGTTTTTTTATAACATTAAATAAAATTTTTAAAATTCCTCTCAATGCCTAATGCAGAATTTTTTAAAATTTATTTAATATCCTCAAATCTATTAAAGAAAAAAAAATACTATATTTTTAGCTGATACGTCTTCTACTTAGTTGTTAACCTGATGCAATTATCATGATATCATGAAGCTATTATCTGATTTTTCCAATGTTCCTCTACATCTTTCTACCTGCTGCCATTCTAGCACATTCTGACAATGAAACAGCAATAGTAGCAACAATATGGTCCGTGTATTGTGTGTGAGATCTTTTTGCCTAAGTACCTTTCCCTGGATGGTAAGTTTTTCAAGACCATTTCTTTGCTTTTCATTTCTTTATTTTTTCAAAAACAACTTTCATCAGCCATGACAGACTTATGTCTGTCGTCATGTACAAGTTCGCACACTGAGAATGTTGAGTACTGATATACCTACACTTTTTTTTATAAAATTTGATTTAAAATGTATAGAATATATTATGTGATACTTTTGTACTTATTTTACTTAACTTATTTTTTATAAATAAACATAGGTACCTCAAACAAAGTGCCAATTTCTCAACTCCAGTTATTGCTTGTCTAAATATAGTATTTCTTTTTATTAATAAATGTTCGACTTTTGACAACAAATCATTGAACTGATATTTCGACATCCTAAAGTATTGATAAAATTTTACTTCATCCAATAATTCTTTGTATGTGAAAAATTCCCCTTCAGTTTTCCTTTCCATTAAACTTTTATGTAACCATATTTTTCTTTTTCCTGTCTTCCTAGCTTTCCTTTTAGATACCTCATTCCCTTCATCCTCTTCTTCCAGCAATAACTGCTAAATCGATGGTTAGTTGCTGTATAGTGCGAACACTACATAAAATTGACGGACTTCTGATGGTCGGTTGCCTGCCGCCATCTAGATGGATATTGAGAATCAAGCTATACTGATTGGTACCTACCCTGGGTATTTGACTATTGATCAAACTGTCCTCTCCTGCTTTTGTTTTTTCCCGTCTGATCCAAAAGATCTATGTTATCACTGAATCTGAAGTTTATTGTGTTTACTGCCCATTGTTGTTTCCTACAATTTTTGTACCGTGAAGAAGTTTGTATAGGTCTTTTGCTTGGTGTGTAATAAATATATTGGGCCTCCGTATGAATTGCCCGTATAGGTTTTGTCTTTGGCGGTCTTTCTTCTTCTTCAAGTGCCCTGTCCGTTGCGAACGTTGGCTATCAACATGGCAATTCTGATCTTGTTTGCGGCGCTTCTGAATAATTCGACCGATGTGAGCCCGAACCACTTCCGCAGATTTTGGAGCTACGAGTGTCTTCTTCTGCCTGGCCCTCGCTTACTGTCGACTTTCCCCTGGACAATCAATTTCAGTAGAAGATTCTTTGGAGTACCTCTATGTTGGTGACATGTTCGGTCCAGAATATACGAAGAATGCGTCGGTACACCCACATTTCTAATGCTTCTAGTTTTCTCGTGAGCGTCTCTGTCAGCGTCCAGGCCTCCATCCCATATAGTAAGATCGGAAAAATGTAGCATTTAACTAGACATAGTTTTATGGGAAGAGACAAACCGTTGCTTATGAGGAGCTTTTTCATATTTGGCGGTCCAGTGCCTCACAATCGCATGGTACATGTTTTACAGTTTTACAGAAATATATTGCACATACTAGTTAATTCGGTTATTGCTTTTTATATTTCATAAATAATAGACCGCAAAAAGCCGAGGATTGCTGAAATATTTTAAGATCAAATTTTGAGGTTATAATGATAAATATTTGTAGCACTTGTTCCCAAGATCTCGGTACTGGTGGAAAACAAATAATAACATGCAACAGTTGCCGTTCAAGGATACACATTGCAGAAAAATGCTCTGACTTGCCCACTTGTCTACTTATGTACTTTTGCGCTACCTGTCATGATGCATTTAAGAATGTTCCTATGTTTGTGTGAAGATTTGCCAAGCCTGAAGAAGAAATCATCAGTCTCAAAGAAAAGATTAGATTAATGGAAAATAGCAATTGACAGACAACAGCCAATTTAGTTTTTTATGAAGTACAATAACATATAGACAGAGCTCAAAACCTTATGATTTATAAAATTTCTGAATATAGCTGTAATGTATTAGCTGATTGCATTAGCTATGACAAATCTCAAGTGTGTGAAGTCTTTCGTTTACTTGGCTTACAACAGGAGGAATTCACCATATCACATGTTATCTGAGTTGGCAAAGTGTCCAGTTACAATCAAGCTAGACCATTCAAAGTTATATGTAATGCACACAGTGAAATTGGCTCTTAGACTAGTAATAAACTTTGAAATACTGTTTATACACTCTCTAAGGATCAAACTAAGATGTAGCAAGACACAAGGAAGCTAAAAAGGAACTAGATGAAAGAAAATTTGTTTGCGATGAAAATATATGCTCTAGAAGTTAAACAAAAAAACCATTAACAGTTTCTTATCAAAATGTGTATCAAAATAAGTGATAACATAACTGAGTCCGAAATTAGATGTGATTCTATGTAGTATCTACAGATGTGATAGATCCAAGAGAACCAGTGCAAAGTTGTGTGGGGTGTACTAGTGTTTGTTAACAACGAACTAAAATCACAAACCATTAGTATTCTTGAAGATCGGGTTGAACAAATATGTCAACATAATGAAGTCAAGTTTGTGGTCGGTGGTGTCTACATACCTCCAAAATCACTTCATGAAGTATACAACTGGCATTGTCAAATTGTGGAAAATGTTGTTTTGTAATACTCAGCACAGGATATCTATGTTTTTGGTGATTACAATCTACCCAATGATCCAGCTGTGAATATTGCTCAAGTCTTTGGTTTTTTAAAATCGTAAACATAATAATATTCCCAATATGTAATTGTAATGTATTTTGGATTCAGTTTTTTCTAATGTTAGGGAGCTAAATATCTTAAAACAAGTGATTCCTTGTAGATCCTAGCTATGAATGTTGCTTAAACCTCGATGTAAAAGAAACAAATAGAAATAAGTTGGTTTATGATGAGTTGTTTTATGATTTTCGGAATGGATGAACTTCCTTGCTTCCATAGACTGGCAGATATGTATGCTTAATGATATTGATTTTGCTACAACATTATTCTATGAAGTTCTTTCTATAGGAATTTCTTAATTTGTGCCATTCAAGAAATATAGAACTTTTACAAAGTGGTTCTCTGCTGATCTTAGAAGATTGACTCGAGAAAAACATGCTTACTATATTTATGTTAATAATCGTTCTGATGATGACTATATTAGATTTTCCTATCTAAGAGCTGAATGTAAACAACTGTCTGAAATTTGCTTCAGCAACTATATCAAAGGTATGGATGCTGGCCTAAAAAATTATCCAAAATCATTTTGGAAGTACATAAATGATAAGCGATCTAGTCATAACCTATCTAACTCCTTATTTTATCAAGTCCAATTTACAACAAATGGTCAAGACATAGCTAATTTATTTATGAACTTCTTCTAAACTGTGTATTCACCAAATAACAACAACCTTTACATTCCTATCCATTTATTAAATAGCAACTTTAGTAGATTACCATGACCGATATTTTTAATGGCATAAATGAGATGCCCAATAAGCTAGCTGCTGGCCCAGATGGAGTGCCTAATTTTTTATTAAATAAGTGTGTCTGTACCCTTATAATGCCGTTTGTTATATTGTTTAATAGATCTCTGGAAACCTCTTGTTTTCTTCTTAATGGAAAGAAAGTTATGTTGTTCCTATATTTAAAAATGGCCAGAAAGACAACATTGAAAATTATTGTAGCATTTGGATGCAATCTGCAATCCCTAAGCTCTTCAACTTTCTTATAGCAAAGCAATTTCACAACTTGGTGTTCATAGCAAAAAATCCACTGCAACAAATTTGGTTTGCTATCAATCTGATATATTATCTCAAATGGAAGACTGTAAACAGGTAGATGCAATATACACAAATTTTTCCTAAGCATTTGATCGTGTAGATCACCAAATACTTTTGAGCAAATTAATTAATGTAGGCTTTCATGTTAGATTTGTTGAATGGATTAAAAACTCTACATCTGATAAAATTGAAAGAGTCAAGATAGGTTGTCATATGTCTGACAGTATCTCAGTAACATCTGGAGTTCCTCAAGGATACCACATTTCTCCACTTATTTTTAATATCTTTAAGGAGATCACTTTCTTTTTTCTAAATAGCAAATGTCTAATGTTGGCAGATGACTTGAAATTTTGGAAAGTTATAGATAGCTTAAAAGGTCAAGCCTTGTTGCAAGATGATTTAGAAAGACTACAACTTCACTTAGATGTAAAAAATATTCTGTTTCGTCTCATTATAATTTACATCTTGTTGTTTGTCGATTTTACTTTATTATTTTATATTGATATCGGTAATTCTTAAAGTTTGGGTAAATTAGCTTTCAGAAATCTATTAAAAGATTAAAATGTTTATCAGTTTTACATATTTTTGGGGAAAATTTATGTATTTCTGAGAAGGACAATACGTGCTTACCCAAGATAAAATTTTATAGTTTTTTAAAGAAACGACCTCCCCTTCACTAGGGGCTTCTGTTAGACGCTTTGTAATGTATTTTTAGGAGTATCATTCAAATCTCAGTTCTGTACACACGTTTAGCTTAGTCAATAAAAGTTCTATCAAAATTTGTCGTCCTATATTATTTTAATTTAATAAAATAATATTTTATAGCAAATATATTTCACATTGATCTGTTGATACTTTTTCTCCATCCAAAATAGACCAAAAATCGAAGAAATACTAACAAATTAGAATAACCAAAAAAATTCAAGTGAAAAGCCGACAAAATTATGTAAGTTGCTTAATCATAAACGTAATTAAAATATCAGAGATTTTTACTATTAGCTTGTGTAAAAATGAATAATATTGTTTAAAATAATCAAGTTTCGAAGTACATTCGACTCTGTTACTTTTAACTTTTAAAATAACTAAAAATTTAATTTGAAAAATTTAATCTAATCTAACTTAACTAAACCTAACCTAACCATATTTAACATGAAACTGCTAACAAACAGTAATTTTTTCTTAAACTAGTTAAGAATAAAATGTTAAAATAATTAAAAATCAGTAATTTTTTTTATAAGAAAATATATTTTGTATAATTATGACAACACTTGTTAGAATTACCCTTCTTGAGCGTATCAAACGGTTGTCATTAGAGTCATAGATTTGTCGTCTATTTTACTGATTTTCCAAGACTTGCTTAAAACAGAGGTGCGACTTACGCACCTACAAAATAAAAACGCATGTGCCTGAAACATATGTAGTGTATTAGTGGGTAGAATTTTACTGTCTGCAACAGCATTTATGTATTATGCTTTACTTTGTTTATTACTTTGTGTCTGAGTTCATTTTTCTCTTGTAAAAAATCGTTTGTATTTTAGGTTTTGCTCAGGGGGATAACAAGTCGAAAAGTATGGAGACATCTTTTGAACATTTATCCCATAAAGGACACTATATGAGTCGACCCGCTGAAGGGAAACTTGTGAACAAAAATATAAAAATTCAGATTAGACAGATATACAATTGTGAAATTTGTTTCAAGCAGTTTGGTCAAAAAGTTTATTTAACTAGACACATGAAAGTTCACACTGGAGAAAAACCTCATAAGTGTGAAATTTGTTTTAAAAAGTTTTCTGACACATCTAAATTGAAAAGACATTTGATGGTACACACCGGAGAAAAACCTTACAAGTGTAAAATTTGTTTAAACCAGTTTTCTGCAGCTAGTATTTTGAAAACTCATTTGGTGAGGCACACTGGAGAAAAACCTTACAAGTGTGAAATTTGTTTTAAACAGTTTAGCCAAGCAGGTAATTTGAAAACACATTTGATAGTGCACGTGCACACTGAAGAAAAACCTTACAAGTGTGAAATTTGTTTCAAGCAGTTTGGTCACAAAATTTGTTTAACTAGACACATGAAAGTTCACACTGGAGAAAAACCTTACAAGTGTGAAATTTGTTTGAAAATGTTTATTGAAATAGGGGATTTGAAAAGACATTTGAGAAGACACACAGGAGAAAAACCTTACAAGTGTGAAATTTGTTTTAAACAGTTTGGCCATTCACATGGTTTGAAAACACATTTGATATTGCACACTGAAGAAAAACCTTACAAGTGTGAAATTTGTTTTAAGCAGTTTTCTATAGCAAGTTATTTGAAAAGACATTTGATGGTACACACCGGAGAAAAACCTTATAAGTGTGAAATTTGTTGTAAACAGTTTAGCCAAGCACGTTATTTGAAAACACATTTGGGATTACACACTGGGGAAAATCCTTACAAGTGTGAAATTTGTTTTAAGCAGTTTTCTAGAGCAAGTTATTTGAAAACACATTTGTTAGTGCATACTGGGGAAAAACCTTACAAGTGTGAAATTTGTTTTAAGCAGTTTTCTGAAGCACGTACTTTGAAAACACATTTGATAGTGCACACTGGAGAAAAACCTTACAAGTGTGAAATTTGTTTTAAACAGTTTAGCCAAGCATGTAATTTGAAAACACATTTGATAGTGCACAATGAAGGAAAAGCTTACAAGTGTAAAATTTGTTGTAAACAGTTTCGCAAAGCAGATACTTTCAAAAAACATTTGAGAGTGCACACTAAAAAAACCTTACAAGTGTGAAATTTACTGTAAATAATGTACCCAAGCCGATTCTTTGAAAACACATTTGAGAGTGCATACTGGAGAAAAACCTTGCAAGTGTAAAATTTGTTTTAAACAGTTTAGCCAAGCACATTCTTTCAAAAGACTTTTGAGAGTGTACACTGAAGAAAAAAGCTTACTACTGTGAAATTTGCTGTAAAAACTTTACCCAAGCAGATTCTTTAAAAACACATTTGAGAGTGCACCCTGAAGAAAAGCTTTGAAAGTGAGAATTTTATTCAAGCTCATAATTGTGGAGGTAACATGTAAACAGCCTTAAGTCACAAAAAAATCAAAGTTTAGTTAGATGTGCCAATGCATTGTTCTGTTGTAGCCAAAGTGGTTTATTTTATCGGATTCGTGCAAAAAATATTATCAATGGTAAAAGCATGTTAAAAACCACCTTTACATGCAAAACAACTTATGTCCTCGATACTGGTCCATGCCAACCAGCTTTTTTCAACCAACCAATAGGAGCCCTACAATTGCCACTCAGCTGACCCGGGAGTCTTGCAAATTTGACGTTATGGGAGGGTTTATTGTCAAAGTATTTAAAAACAATTAGTATTTACTTTATTATTTAATGTGGCTATTAAAATAGCCCTAGTTTTTGTAACGTTGAAGAACAACAATAAACGTTTTACGTGCGTAAAAGTAAGGCCTATTTATATCAACGCTTTCAAATAAGAGTTTTATAAAGTTCCAGACATGAAAAGACAAGAAAATATAATTGCCATATGCCATCAGACATAGTGTGAAATTTGTTTTAAGCAGTTTTCTACAGCAAGTAGTTTGAAAAGACATTTGGTGTTGTGCACTGTGAAGAAAAGCCTTACAAGTGTGAAATTTGTTCTAAGAAATTTAATCACGCAGGGAACTTAAAATAACATTTGAGATTGCATACTGGGGAAAAACCGTACAAGTGTGAAATTTATTTTAAGCAGTTTTCTGCAGCAAGTGTTTTGAAAAGTCATTTGGTAAGGCACACTGAAGAAAAGCCTTACAAGTGTGAAATTTGTTTTGATGACGAATTTCAAATTCTTCACATTCAAAATAAAGGCCTAAGCTATCTTTGTTAGAATCTATGGAAATTAACAAATTAAAAAACAGACATCATTCTGAATGACCAATATGAGACAAACAGTTCTCTCCTCCTCAAAATATTTCGTTAACGACTATAAAGTGTAAATGCATACCAAAAATAGATCACTTGAGAAAGGCACTATGTCGAAACAGCTGTAGTGATAAGATTTTATAATAAATTTTGTGGAAGTTTTGAAAACGAAAGTTTTCAGTGTTTTATTGTTACATAAATAAATACAGTTTCTGATTCCTTATCGCAGAGTGTTCGGTTAATATTGTGAATGCATATTTCATTCAGGAATTATCTTACTGGTGCATGCCCGGTCACCATTCCTGTTATTGTTCTCAGTTTGTTCCTGCCCATGTGGAGCAGTTTCTCTGTTCTTTTTGTACATGGTCCACCAATGAAGATTTTCCCATGTGTTTGTTTTGGGATCCTCTCCCAATATCACTAATGACTTTCTCAGATCTAGTCCTCTACAGCCCTACATACTGCAGGCTTTGATACTCCCAGAGTCACAGCCGGTCCGTTTGATTCATTCGATCCTTTTAGCAAGTTGATCTGTTGATACTTTTTCTCCATCCTTTCTTGTGTGTCACCCCTAGTGACGGGAATTTCTGTTCATTTTTGAGATTCGGGTTACCGGTTCCGGTTCACTTAAGAGAACCGGAAAACTTTATCGGGTTAGTAGAGATCATATGCAAACCAATCTATAATTTTAGCAGTGGGTGGATAATCGAGTGTAAGACCATTATGTCTTTGTTATTCAATCTTACAAGTAAATGTTATGGCAACCAAAAATTTACTTTGATCTACCTATTAAATTCTACCTAATACAACCCCAATGAACCTCTAATTGGAAGAGAAGAAGACCCATTATTATGGTGGTTCCAAAGAAAAAACATACTTTATGAACTAGTTAAGAATGAAGAATGTATTATGTAAAGATCTGTTCTGTGTGAGCGGATTTTTTCCAAAACAGGGCAAATAGTAACAGAAAGAAGAAATAAACTAAAAAGCCCAAAAACCAGTGAAATAATATTTTTACATGTTAACCTTTAAAAATTGATTAATTTTATAATAAAATTATAAGTTTTTTACCTCTTCTAGTTTTTCTAAAAGTGACCGAAAATGGAAGAAATACAAAAAAAATAGAATAAACAAAAAAATTCAAGTGAAAAGCCAACAGAATTATGTAAGTTGCTTAATCATAAACGTAATTAAAATATCAGTGATTCTTACTATTAGCTTGTGTAAAAATGAATAATATTGTTTAAAATAATCAAGTTTTTTAATCTTTCAAAACAAGATAGCGGATATTCCCACGCCACAAAAAGTTTTAAATTAAAATTTTATGTACATTCGACTCTGTTACTTTTAACTTTTAAAAGATCTAAAAATTTGATTTGAAAAATTTATTCTAATCTTCTTCTTCTTAAAGTGCCTATCCGTTCCGGATGTTGGCGATCATCACGGCTATCTTTACTTTGTTTATTCTAATCTAACTTAACTAAACATAACCTAACCATATTTATTGAAAAGACATTTGATGGTACACACCGGAGAAAAACCTTACAACTGTGAAATTTGTTTAAAGCAGTTTTCTGCAGCAAGTATTTTGAAAACTCATTTGGTAAGGCACACTGGAGAAAAACCTTACACGTGTGAAATTTGTTTTAAACAGTTTAGCCAAGCATGTAATTTGAAAACACATTTGATAGTGCACGTGCACACTGAAGAAAAACCTTACAAGTGTGAAATTTGTTT
This sequence comes from Diabrotica undecimpunctata, assembly GCF_040954645.1. NCBI lineage: Eukaryota > Metazoa > Arthropoda > Insecta > Coleoptera > Chrysomelidae > Diabrotica > Diabrotica undecimpunctata. Next base: position 86,161,589 of record NC_092811.1, on the reverse strand, counting down.
TAAGCAGATTTCTCAAAAGGGTAATTTAACTGAACACATGAAAGTTCACACTAAACAACACATTCGTTAGTGCACACTAAAGGAAAGCCTTACAAGTGTGAAATTTGTTTTAAGAAATTTAATAAAGCAGATACTTTGAAAATACATTTGAGAGTGCATACTGGGGAAAAACCTTAACAAGTGTAAAATTTATTTTAAACAGTTTAGCTTGTTGTAAACAGTTTAGCCAAGCATATTCTTTGAAAACATATTCCAGAGTGCACTCTGAAGAAAATTTTCCCGGCGCCGTATATGAGCAACGCGCAACCGATACTTGGCCCGTAGCGAAAGGGTTAAGAAATTTATTCACGCAGATAATTTGAATGTATAGTCATTAGTAAAAAGCCGTGTAGATGCAAACTAGAAATAGACGGCAAAATTGTAGAACAAGTAATGAAATTCAATTACCTAGGAGTAGAGATCACTAGTGACAGGGATATAAGAACAGAGACCACAAGGCAAGCATCAAAAGCGGCAAGAATAAGTGGTTACCTCCGAGAAACCATATGAAGAAACAAATATCTGACCACGGAAAGCAAAATGAAAGTATACAAGACAACAGTAAGACCAATCCTAACATATACAGTGGGGACAAGGACTGATACAAGAAAGACGAAACAACAAATCAACAATATCGAAATCAAAGTATTTAGATCAATAGCGGACATATCATTAAGAGAGACAAACCAACAGAAGTATACGCGAACAATGCAAAATTCAAAATATTAACAGGTGGATAAAAACAAAAAAAAACTGGAACGAACATGTAAACCGAATGGGACTAGATAGATTAGCGAATCTGTAAAAACAACAATCCGTATAGCAGAAGACCCGTTGGAAGGCCGCCAAAAAGGTGGAAAGATAATGTACAGTCAATGATGACTGAAACAATAAGAGGCAGACACACAGGAGTATTCCTAGTCGCACGAAGAAGAAGATAATTTGAACATACATTTGGGATTGCGTACTGGGAAAAAACCTTACAAGTGTAAAATTTGTTTTAAACAGTTTAGTCAGCAACAATTTTAAAACACTTGAGACTGCACACTAAAGAAAAAAGTGAGAAATTTGTTGTCAACAGAAGTAGATTCTTTGAAAAGACATTTGAGTTCACACTGAGGAAAAACCGTACAAGTGTGAAATTTGTTTTAACACTTTCATTGGCGTGACCAGCAACACCATCTTTTAAGGAATTATTTCAGCCGGTTCCGCAGTTGAACTGTTGATGTTGTGTCGTCACGTACCTAAGGGGCTTTGCTTTTGCCTATAATTTTGTTGGTTCCGCGATTTTTTTGCTCCAGTGCTGTATCGTATGACGTGAATATGGATAACTGTGTTGCTGCTGCGTCTATGTCTAAAAGGGGGAAATTGTCATGAAAGCCTCTGACTGAAACAGATTTACTTTATTACTTAGAAAACGAGTATTCTTCTGATGATTACATAGAAGATTCCGATGATAGTAGGGATTTTGTTGGAGGTAGTGAAAGTGCACTGCCATAATAAATGAAGAATGGACCAACAACCAGGAGATTAGAGCACGCATCGGAAAAGCTAGATCCACCTTCAATCGGATGGGGGCCTTCTTCAAGAGTCACAACCTATCTCTTGATACAAAAGTAAGAATGCTGCGATGCTACGTCTTCTCTGTCCTTTTTTATGGCGTTGAATCGTGATCCTTGACCGAAGATATGTGCAGAAAACTGGAAGCATTTGAGATGTGGAGATGAGATGTGAAGCATCGGAGAATGCTTAAGATCCCGTGGACTGACTGAGTCACAAATGAGGAGGTCCGCAGAAGAACGAATAAGAACCGAGAGGCACTGACCACCATCAAATCTCGAAAGTTCCAGTTTTTCGGACATATTATGCGAAATGAATCCAGATATGCTCTCCTTCAAGCCATCTTGCAAGGAAAAATATTTGGAAAACGAGGTCCAGGAAGAAAAGAAGAAGAACATCTTGGTTAAAGAACCTCAGAATCTGGTTCAATACAACATCTGTGCAGCGTTTCCGCGCTGCTGCAGATAAGATAAAGATTGCAATGATGATCGCCAACATTCGTAACGGATAGGCACATCAAGAAGAAGGAGAAGTGAAAGTGATGAATCCGAGATTAATAAGCAAATGACATTGCCAAGTTTTACAAACACAGAAACAGCTAGTCTACTAGACAGTGCTATTGGACAGGTCCCAGTTAATGGGCAGAATACTTTTGGATTCGATGAAACTATTTCCGTTTATCAAACGAGAAAAAATGCTTATTCCTCTTCCTGATAACCAGCTAAGTGATTACTTCAGACATTGAACTTATGAGTGGAAAACTAAATGTGGGACATTCTATATACATGGACAACTTCTACAACAGAATTCGGAGAAAATGATTACGTTTATTGTATAATTAGTAATAAACGGATGCAGAACATATAATGATGCTTGTTTACAGGAAATTCCAATTAATATGTACATACTATTTAACACATATACTTCATCTAATTTACATACCGTTGCACGTCATCCGCGTCATAGCACGTGAGTTCACATGATACCAACACGAAATATTTAGGCGGTAGGTGTGTTCTTTTTTAGAATCACTTTGCCGAGTACACTGGCATTCCAGCCACTAGGCATATTTTATTATATACGCATAGAAATAATATTTAAAGATTTCTATTAATGTTAACTTAAAGAAATACACAATAATATGTTTAATTTAATTTGTATAAATGCATTATAAAGCGTTTTTATGAAGAACATTTGTTCGGAACACACTGTAACTGTAATCGAACGAAGGTGATATTTTGGCATAAATTGGTAACACTTATTTGACAGTTGTAGTGTTGACTAATGTTAATAAGTAATGAAAAAAGTGTTGTTTTTGTTTAAGTATTCCATTTTACATCTTTATAGGACGCATACAAGCGGCTCAAATTGTTTTTAACAAGATTATTTTTTAACCCTTGTTTTGTTTCTTGCTTCTTTGTTTCTATTTATTTACATTAAATATTAATTTGTTTTGTTGTATAATCCACTTCTGCAATAATTATGTAACCTATTTGATTTAAAATGGATTCAGGATTTTTTTATACTTTGGCAACTATGTCAACTTCGATCTCTGTCATTGATGATGACGTGCCACGGTTTGTAAATTAGATGGACTGTAAATATTTTATTATTAGGAACAAGTCAGGACTAAGGAAAATTTCAAACAAATATAAAATTAATATATATTTATTCTTTACGTTAAACGTGCTTCATTTCATCAATGTCTTCCATACGCTGTAGATTAGAAAAGTTTTACGAAAAAATACAAAAGTTAAAAGACGATATACAGTGGTACGAAGATAGAACTGCAATTGAAAAATGATTTGCAGACTTTCATTTGTCAGAAAGAAAATTACCAAAAACAACACAATACCCGTTAAACAGAATTCAATCGACAAGATGCCTAAACTAACAACCTCGTTCATCATCCTCACAGCTATTGTTACCAATGTCCTTTATACAAACGTTCCAAACAATGTTAACAACCTGGTGATATGTTTTAACAATGTAAAAACTGATTGTAATCGAACTGAATGGGCTCTAATGGATCATGATGTGGTGAATTATGGACAGCTTCCAGTATTTTTCAAAAGGATACCAAAGTCAGGAGGAGCATTCTACAAGATCATCCTTATAATATCCCCAAATAACACCGAAAATGATTCAAAATGGTACAAAAGTAATAATACATCGGTCAATATGGTTCATCGATTATACTTTTAACTATCGTATTAGTAATAAATGTATATCTAACGATTAATATTATTATAAATTATTTTGTAAATCGCAAATGTGAATCATCTTGCATTAAAGTAAGTCTAATTTACATAGGTACAGTCTGTCCCAAACCCTTCTTTTAGTGCGTCACTAATTGTGACGTCATATAGGATTTCAAGAATGCCGGGAATTATTGCACGACATTTTAGTTAAATCTGACAGCTGCAGGATCGTAATCGGCTAAATGTGAAAAGTTATTTTTTTTAAATATGTAATAAAAACTTAAATTTTTTTTAATTTTTAGAGGTTCCGTCATGTATATAAATTTTTATTGGACATTATATTGGAACGGCAGTTTGTCATAATTCCTATTCTATACATTCCAAGGAAAGTGCTTAATTAGCTAAGATTTATTATTATTTATTACAAACACTATGGAATTGGGATGTTTGTTTATTTAAAATAACGCTTCCTACTAGAATCTTTTAAGAGTTGACTGCGAGATAAACAATTTTACTGACAATTGCAAGGCATCAAGGCAAACATACCTGTGATAAAAGAGCATCGATTGAAATCAGTCATATTCGGATAAGTAATTTTTCGATAAGTTTCTGTGGTAGCCAATAGTTTAATTTTGTGAAGATTTATCATTAAATAGTGAAAATAGTTTAAATAGGGAAGCAGTTGATTTTTGATGTACTCTACCAGTTCCGGTATGCAGATGAAATTGTGTTAATAGAGTTTAGTTAAAAAACAATATACCGAATGTAAGTTTACCTTCTTTTATTATGAATAACAAAAATGATTATATTTCAAACAATCCACAATCCGATTCAGAATCTGATTCATTAAAATCAATGATTACAGGGAATATGTGGCTAGCATCAATTATATCTTACATTTCAAGAAAATGTCTTGGTTTTAAATAGACCCGTTTTAATACAAATAAATATCCATAACGGTAATAGTTTAATATATTTCTTCAATATCATTCTTAAATTCACAATCTGATTTATAAATATCAATAATTATAGGAGATATGTGGCTGGCATCAATTGTTTTGGCTGTCTCCCAGTATTCATTTATGATATCTTCTGCATGTCTTACATATTTCTTCCAATTTTCTGGCGTAAACTTAAATTTAACCACAATTATTATCCAATTATTATCTACGAATTTTAGTACGCTTTAATTACCTGTTCTAATGCTTCTTTCCAAATACTTAATACAGTACTTTCATTTATAGTACCTGCAAAACTTATTTTTGCATCATCAACATCATCATCATCTTTTAGAATCTGACCAAACATTCTCAATTGGGCCGTTGTCTTCTGAGATTAGTTTTCGACGTTTCGCCAACACTAGGAGTTGGCATCTTCTAGAGATGTTACTGTTTCGCTTGTAATACATCGTCTTTGTGGATCTTCGGCAAGCCATACAAGCGTGGCGGGACTGCTTCGCTGTTGCATATTCTTGGTTTTATATTCTCTGGTATGGACGAAGATTTTATAAGTCTATTGATTTTCCGTAGGGTGACTGCTGTGGGATCTTTTCTAAGTTTCTTATATACCGCAGGATCTAGAAGATTTTGTATTTTCGTTTTGTAGTCGGTTGTCTTCATTACGACGGTGGCGTTTCCCTTGTCTGCCGGTAAAATTACAACCGGTAGCTCAGGTTATTTTTCGGTGTCTTAGCTTTATGCAGAATTCTCGCTGATTCTGTCCTTATTTCTTCAGCTTTTTCGATTTAGGTGCAATCGCAAAATTTCCCCCTTTGGCTAGCAATGATGTTTCGGCTTGAGTTAAAACTAAAACCCAAAGATATCATCGCTAATATAGAGTCTGCGATTCGCAACTTACCAATCGAAAAAGCTGAAGAAATAAGGACAAAATCAGCGAGAATTCTGCATAAAGCTAAGACACCGAAAAATAACCTGAGCCACTAAGAAATCCGTGCCATAAAATCGTTAAACGCAGACAAAGATGTTGTAATTTCACCGGCAGACAAGGAAAACGCCACCGTCGTAATGAAGACAACCGACTACAAAACGAAAATACAAAATCTTCTAGATCCTGCGGTATATAAGAAACTTAGAAAAGATCCCACAGCAGTCACCCTACGGAAAATCAATAGACTTATAAAATCTTCGTCCATACCAGAGAATATAAAACCAAGAATATGCAACAGCGAAGCAGTCCCGCCACGCTTGTATGGCTTGCCGAAGATCCACAAAGACGATGTACCTCTACGCCCTATTGTGAGCTCCATAGCATCTCCGTCTTACAGCCTTGCTAAACTTCTGGCCGATATTTTACAACCACATATAGGAAAAAACGATGCCTTTGTAAAAGACTCGGCCCATTTAATTGAGAAAATCAAAGGGATATCTTTACAGGAATCTGACATTCTTGTTAGCTTTGATGTTGTTTCCCTATTTACAACAGTTCCCCTAGAAGACGTTCTGAATTTAATTGAGGGACTAGTTTCCAAGGATATGGTGGAATTATACCGTATTGGCTCACTACCACCTACTTTTCATGGGAAGACCAGATTTATGAACAGATAAATGGAGTAGTGTAATATTATTCCTAAAATATTAGAATTCATTTATATAAAATATTATAATTCATACTCGTGTAACATAGTTTCGCATTTTGTTTATATAAATATGTTTAGTAATTCGAATCGAGGACATTCATAAGGGAACAAACTTGACACGAATAAGTAAAGTGCTGACACAGGCAAGGACAAGGCTATTAAAAGCAACAACAATCATTATCTAGAGATCAGAACTACTTTAACGTCAAGATGGCAAGTTAATGCATCACGTATTGTCAACGTCAACTAAGTACTATTATACTTAAGATAATTAACATTATAAGAGTGTACAGTAGTGTTTAAATAAATGGTTACATAAGTCAACAACACGTTATTTACTACCCACAACATTATTTACCATAGTAGCAATAGGAAGCCCACTAAGCCCGGTCGTAGCCAACCTCTTCATGGAGCATTTAGAGAAGAGGGTAATGGACTCAGCATATAGGCCAAGGGTATGGTTTAGATACGTCGATGACACTTTTGGGATTTGGGGTCACGGAGTAGAAAAATTGAACGATTTCCTATCTTATATAAACACACTACATCCAAATATTCAATTTACGATGGAAACAGAAAAAGATTAACAACTAGCGTTCCTAGATGTATTAGTAAATCGAAAGGAAGGTTACTTAGGACATAAAGTGTATCGAAAACCTATACACACGGACAGATACCTAAACAGGAATTCAAATCATCATCCAAGCCAAAAACAAGGTATCATCAAAACTCTGGCGGAGAGGGCGAAGAGAATTTGTGAACCACAGCATCTCCAAAGTGAACTTCTTCATATTGAAAAAGCGCTCACCTCTAATGGTTATACCAGAAGAGAAATACATAAAGCGATGAACAACATCTCTAGAAGAAAGGACGAAGAAACAGAATGTAAAGGCAAAGCGTTCTTGCCCTATATATCGGGGGTAACGGACAGAATTGGGCGAATACTAAAGAAAGCAAACGTAAAGACCATTTTCAAGCCTACAAAGAAAATCAAGGACTGTTTAAGATCGGTGAAAGACAAACGCGACCCGTTAGCAACGGCCGGAGTATATCGAATACCATGCACGTGTGGAATGGTATATGTGGGAACCACGAAACGACACACAAACACAAGGATAAATGAACATAAAACCCATTGTCGTTTAGGACATATCGACAAATCTGCCGTTGCCGAACACGCTTTGGGAAGCGGAGAACATCGAATACTATTTGAAGAAACGCAGATGCTGGACAAAACTTCACAGTACTACCCACGGTTGTATCGGGAAGCGGTGGAAATATATAAACACCCAAATAATTTTAATCGGATAGAAGAAGGACTGAAAATTAACAAGACATGGATACCAATATTAAAATCCACAAACACCCTTCCCGCCAAACACGAAGAAAAAGCTACTACAAACGACGATACGCCCCCTCAAACCGAAACCAGTGGAGGGGAGGCGAGTGGGAAATATAAATATTGCCTCCGTAGTACAACGCTTCGTCAGTTTCAGGTTACAAGCGAAGCAGTAACATCTCCAGAAGATGCCAACCCCTAGTGTTGGCGAAACGTCGAGAACTAATCTCAGAAGACAACGGCCTAACAGCCCGAACGAACAGTTTAACACGTTAGACGATGGCCGTGAAAGCCTAACGCAGTTTATTCTCAATTGGGTTAAAGTGGCAATGATATGGAGGCACTCCCAATACTCTATGACCATTCTGAAGTGCCAGTACATCTAATCTGTAGAATAAAACAAATATAATCTCATTTATTAAATATCTCTTAATACATACTTGAAAACTTATCTGGTAAATGTTTTTTTACCATCTCCAATAATTCAAGTTTCATCATGGTTGAAACACGTATATTATGTCTCCCTTTTAACCATTCTACTAAAGAGTATTTAGTCCAACTTGAATTTGGTATTTTTTCCACTAAATTGTAGTGGTAAGGTGCATTGTCCATAATTATTAACGACGGTTTTTCTAAATTTGGCAAAAGTTGATATTCAAACCATTTTTAAAAATTTTCTATATTCATCGAATCATGATATCGATTTCCACTTCTGAAAATTAGACTGCAATTATCAATGAATCCATTTTTACAACCCGCATGGAGTACAATATATCGTACACCTTCTCCGGTTCTCTTTCTAACAGCATCAATGCTGCCATCTTGACAACTCTTGCGGAATCCTTCCTTACTATATATCCAGGTCTCATCCAAGAAAACTGGTTGTAACGGGTGTAAATCATGTTGATTTTTTTTGTATTGTTTTAAAAATTGTAATCTTTTATATGCCACATGCCATTGTTCCATTAGATATTTTCGATGTGATATATTGTAGTTTAACCATCTGAATTTCATATCTTTTAAAACCCTACTCAGTGAACTAGTAGAAATGGTAATTTCATCTATGTCCTTAAGTTTTTCTTGAAGGGTATGAAGGGTAACATGTTGGTCTACAATGAACAAGAAAAAATGTAAAGACGCTGGTGATATTTCAGTAGGTTATGGCAAACTATATTTTAATAAAAACCTTCACTAAACATTCTGTATACACGAGTTCTAACATGGTCATATTTATTGGTTAATAAAGATCCTAGATTATCACATACTGAAGTACTCATTGCCACATAATAGCTAGCATCTGTTTGAATGCTTTCATTTGCCAATCGTCTTACTGTTGGTAATAAAACTCCTAACGCCTCGGCAACACGCTTACATGTATAGTATTTAAAACATTTTTAATATTTTTTAGAATAATTTAAAACTTAATTCACGAACGGCAGAAACTGGTAATAAAGTTGTCCCAGCCTCTTTTTCAATTGAAAATAATTTAATAATTTTAATATTAGTCCTTGTACTTTCTCAGTATATCTCGGCATAGTTAAAAGATTTTTATCACAATAAATACAAAATTAAATTTTCACTGTAAGTAAAATACTAACCTGGAATGACAATTATCATTTTATCAGTTGACATTGTGAAAGTACTGTCACGATCGAGACCATGGGCGTCAAATTATATTTATGCGCATCATTGATTGGATATATATTTAACGTATTCTAAACTCCAACCAATTATACATCCTTAAGTAGAATTCGCTTTAGTATGCAAATACCCGTGAACGATACATAATTTTCTAAGTTCTATGTATAATAATCACAGGCTCACGTTTTTTCTGTCACTTCTAGCTTAATGCGTTAGAGAGAATTCGATCAACTATGACGCACTGAAAGAAGGGGTTGGGACGGACTATAATATCTTTACACAAAACCATTGGCGGAGGTGATCCACATTTCTTTCAGTGCAGGAAAATAATCCAGTGGCGTGGCAATTGTTGGCATTATGAATAAAATTTCCAGTAGCGCTAGGTGTACCATCAAATTTGCAGACGTCAATAATTGTAGGAAAAACTGCAATCGTTTGACATTTCTGCCTTAAAAAATCTACTTTTTGTTCTTCTCGAACGTAAATGTAATCGGCAGCATACAATAACTTGGATTCTAGTATTTGATTTATTTTGGAATATTCAACATCCCCATAAGAATACCGAAGACCATAAACGTTTTTCTCCAAGTACGCAGCAGTCTTCTTATCTTGATTACTCAATGTAGCAAACGCTTGTGGAGACATAAATATATAATGGCATTGTTTATGTCCAATTTCAATGGTAAGCTCTTTGGGTACAAACCACCCATCTAGGTGAATCCCTGAATGTCTACGAACACTATTCTCATGATGACTGCTTGTCTGCTACTAACATTTCATTTAACTTATCTAATCTTTTTAAATGATATTTTTGACAACTTCAGTTAGAGGAAAGTATTCGAGTAGGCTGTCGTGAACAATTAAACAGTACGCTCGAGTGCTTGCCGAAAACCTTCATCTGCTTCGATTTCCAACTTAACATCAACAGTTCCTGATCTGAATGAAGCATCATCCTGTTTGGAACAGTTGAACGCAAACAAGGCATATTTTTTAAAAACCTAATAATCCAAGATGGGATGTTTTGTTGACGAATGAGCATAACTGGAAAAGAATTCAGTATAGTTGTAGTGAGCTATAGTATAGTCATTTTTATCAAAATCTAATTGCACTCTCTCGTTAGGTTAATATTCCCCATTAATAACCATTCGTATGCTTGACATTCTCATGTGATCGAATAACGTTGGATTGGCGTGAATGTCATCTCGTTTAGAAGTTTTAAAAGCTACAATGACATAGCGTGGACGTTTAACAGCTGAAGTTGTCTTTACACTCCTCTTCTTACACTTGTCTTATCAACACTTATCGGAAAATGTAGAATGGTGCGCGCAGGTCTGTCCTCGTAGAAGGCTCCTTCGGTAATGTTGCATTCAAAGAGTAGACTCGATACTTTTATAATGATGACAGGTTGATCCGAAGAATGCATCTTTCCTGGTGCCAAAACTCTATTTGAAGAGAAACCCAATAATTTCCCATGACTATCATCTTTATCGAAAGTAATGGTGTGATCCTGACAGAAAATTTCACATTTAAGCGTATTGTTGTTTGGTCTTAAAGTAAACTCCCAAACGGAATTGTATTTATGCATTAATTCATTTCGAATGTATGCTTCGACATCAGTAATTTCATAACATCCGGATGGAATTTCAATATTACGCAGCTTTGTACGATCATTTTGCTTATAGAAATAAAACTTTTCACCATAGATGTTTGGAATTGAATTAAATGTATAACAGTGCTAAATAACACTGCTACATAAAGCTGTCGAAAAGGATTAGGCACAAGAGGCACTTGAGGAGTAAACGAAAACTCGTTTGTAATACAATCAAGACGTGACTGATATGCGGTAAAAGATAAAGTAATAAGTTAAATAACAAAATATGTTAAAAATTTCTTTATTTTTCTTATACTGTTACATGTTTTTTGTTTTATTTTTCTCATAATATGGCACTTCACAAAATACACATTTACTTTCCATATACATGCCACAAACATCACTCCATTCATGTTTATCATAATCTTTCTTGCAAGGTAAATACTCTTCTAGTGCTTGACGAATATCTTGAGGTGGTTCATACCAAACACCGCTCGTTATATTCTCCTTAAAAATGTGAATGGCACGTCTCAAGATTTCGTTAGATGGTTGCATTGTAGAGAAACTTTAAGCACAAATGTCCACAGTTTATTTGGTTATAACTTTGATATTGATCGTTATTGTAGAAAATTCTTCCACCGTTCAAATATGATACTAGTTCTCGCAGTGGCTTCAAGCAACCATATGAATCAAAGTACTCTATGTTGTTTATCCTTTTTTAAGCTACCCAATGTGTACCGGGGTTCATTGAAATGTCGAGATTAATTATAGCACATTCATGTGTACGAGGGTTACGCGGTAAATTATCTCTCATAAACACACCACGAAAATTTGGAATTTTAAGTAGTTTAGCAAATTTACTCAAGTCCACATTAGTTAAAGGTCTATTAGGTAGCTTCAGCGGGAGTTTTTTGACTTTTAAATATAATCGAAAGCCACCTTTAGCTTTTTTTCGAAGGTATAATCCTTTGCCCAGATGTTCCATAGCTTTATTGTGACGTTTATCCTCTTCTAGTTTCTTTTGAGCATTCTTTGAATAAATTACAGTCTTGGCGATTGCGCTTGCGCCCCCCGCCAAACTACCAAGAGCTGATAAGCCTGCAAAGATGGGGATTAAAGGTAAAATACCACCCGATTTTGGTTAAAATGGAATGATTCTTGGAACCCGTATATTCTTTTCCCACCTACGTTCTTAACAGCTGTTCTAGCTGCTGCAAGTGCACGAAGGGCTGATTTGCGTAGATTTGGTGACGGAGAAGTTCGTTTCAATTTTCTGATAATTGGTTGCAGAACATGTAGCCTAAATGAACCAACACCTTTACTACGTTTCATGCCCATACCATAGCTTGTGCTTGCTCACCAGGCCTCTGAAGACGACAGCGTACTTTTCAGTCTTCACCTGATCTATATAGGGGATGTAGTCCTCGGTAATCCACTTCGGTAGGAACACCACAGTTTTCTCTAGTTCTAGAAGAACCGATTGCCCAAATGCTGTGTTGACGATTTTATAGTTTATTATTTTAAATGGTTTGTCAACTTGCAATTGCTGTAGCTTTCTAATCGGCTTTGCCTGCTTCTGGATAACAGATACTTTGTTAAGTTTGTTTAAATCGATCTAAAATAATTGCGAATATAAGTTTATTTGCTACAGTGCAGATTCTATTATTAAAAATTTTGAAGTAAATTAAAATAAAATTGCAATAGTAAAAAGATGAAAAAAGACATTGACATGATAAAAAGTCGAGGCTACAAAATCATAGCTATATAATAGGATACATTACATACGAGTTTTTACAGCTCGTAATACAAGGTACACGTGGACTAGGACACAAACGAAACTCATAACTTAAGAATGTACACAAAAATTCCAACAATTACCATGCTACTGTGTCTCTTGCAGATCTGAGGTAAAATTGCAACAGTAAAACATTAAAAGATAACAAGACATTGAAATGATAAAAAGCTAAAGCTAACTTAAAATTGTAACAGTAAAACATAAAAGATTATAAAACGGCAAACAAGCAGAAACTACAAAATCATAGTTATATAATTATATAATAGGATGCATTACGTACGAGTTTCTACAGCTTGTAATAGAAGATAAACGTGGACCAGGACGCAAACCAAACTCATAACTTAAGAATATACACAAGAAGGCTTGAAATAAAAAAAAGCATTCACCGGCAAATACTGCTATTGTGTAGATTTCTGGTCTTTAAAGTAAAATCGTAACAGTAAAACGTAAAAAGATGACAAAACATTAAAATGATAAAAAAGAAGAAACTACAAAATCATAGTTATACAATAGGATGCATTACGTACGAGTTTCTACAGCTTGTAATAGAAGATAAACGTGGACCAGGAAGCAAACCAAACTCATAACTTAAGAATATGTATTAAACGTGGACCAGGACTCAAACAAAACTCGTAACTTAAGAATATACACAAGAAGGTTTGAAATAAAAACCATTTACCAGCAAATGCTATGCTATTGTGTAGATTTCAGGTCTTTAAGGTAAAATTATAACATTAAAACATAAAAGAAGACAAAATACTTCTGAACACAAGTAGCAAATAATTAAATAAAAAAATATTTACTTACTTTTTTAGTTGTATTGATCACACTAACAACTCATCAACTTTATTTTCGATTAATTGGTGTAGTGACTGACGGAAAGTCTATGAAATGGTTATCCCCCGATTTCTTCTTAAATAGCAGCTAATCCGGAAATCCCTTGTGAATACATTTACGCCCCTTTTAACTAGTAATTTGCGAATACACTTGCGGTGCACGGAATTCGTTGAAACGACATGTGAATATTATTCCTAGAATTTGCTGTATTATTGTGAATGTGGGTGTATCCAGTTGATGGTTTAAATTACAAAACATTCGTATCTTTATGCGAATAAAATGAAATTATCATTTTCTCCTAATTCTAAAATTGTATATACATTAACGCATTATTGGAATGTGGGTATATCCGGTTGATGGTTTACACACACACACACACCCTCTGGCGTCAGGGGAGGCTTTCTTGTACATCTACACAGGCCCCAACGCCAAATAACCAACTCTGCCAGCAAATTATTAATTGCAACAAACACGTATTTTCTACTTCTCACCATCTTTTCAACCCTCTCACGACAGGATGTACTTCTTTCATACTTATATTTCTTGTACATCACCCCCCACATCCCCAGAGGCTAATTCTACGGCCTCAACGCCACATACCAGCCGTCCAACTGGCCGCCATCTTTTATTTAAAATTCCCATTATCTCCCCTACTAACATAGTGGGTAGATATATGTATTATATTTTTATTTGTAAGATGTATACACTATGTATTTCACATGACGTCTGTCAAACTGAATTATAATAAAGGTATAATATAGTATTTATTAACATAGTATGTACATTAGCTAAGTACGGAATAATTATATTATTATTATTATTATATTAATCATGTTTCACTAATTCTTTAAATATTTATATGCATATTTAAATTCGATAATAAAACTCATGCTGATTGAGACTGGCAGAATGACAATTGTCCAAGCCAAGAACAAAAAAAAAATAATAATAAATAACTTATTAATACTTAAATCACTCACAAAATTGCATACCAACTAGGAAACGAGTACCAAAAAATGTAAATAAATGGCAGGATAATATAAGGTTATGTTTTAATAGCAAACCTTAGACAAGAAAAGAGAGAGGACGGGTAACACTAATTTAATAAACTTTCGAAAAGTGAAGTCAATTTTGATGTGACCGCCAAGTTTTGGTGCCTGTACGTTGTCCATTACTATCTCTCGCATTGTTACCAGGTCTACTGATTTTTCAGTAGATCTGCTGATTTCAACTTCAATTTACAATCATATTCAAAAAATGATCATTATTTCAGTGTTCAATTATAAATTTTGAAAAAAATCAATTTATTGTTATATATCCATTATTCTCAATCTACTGAAGAAATAAAATATGATCTGGCAACCTTTCTGGTGCCGACTTCAGTCAATTCCATACGATTACGTGTTCCTTCTCTTTCCTTGTCTAAGTACCAAACCCTGACTCCAGCGCCACATACATGCATGTGATCTATTAATATGAGGCATAAATTATATATACTAAAACCAAATTCAAGGTTGCCTGCATATTTTAGGATGACAAATGTGTTATTTTTGTATATGGACATTGAAGGACCTTACTACTTGTTCAGCCTTAAGTAATCCAAATTTGGACATAGGCCTCTCACAAATCAATCCAGTGTTTTCTATTTTGCGCCACTTGCTTCCAGTTGTGTCCTTCGATCTTCTTAATGTCATCAGCCCATCTCATTTGTGGTTTTCCTCTGTTTCTCTTTCCTAACCATGGTCTCCATCGTTGTATTTGGTGGTTCCATCTTTTATCCTTTAGTCGGGCATTGTGTCCTGCGAAGCTCCATTTTAATTTGGCAGCATGTTCTTCTGCGTCTTTTACTTTGGTTTTGCTTCTAATCCATTTGTTTGTTTTTTGTCTATAAGACTCACCCCGAGCATTGATCTTTCCATCGCTCTTTGTTCCTTTACATTTTTATCCAAATTAGACTTGGTGAGTGTCCACGTCCGTGAACCATACGTGAGTATAGGGAGGATACACTGATCGTAAATCCTGGTTTTCAAATATTGTTCTATTTTAGTATTTTTCAAGATCCAACTCAGTTTTCCAAATCCTGTCCACGCTAACCTTATTCTTATGGTAATTTCGGCATTTTGATTTTCTTTGTTAACTTTCATTATCTGTCCCAGGTAGATGTATTCATTTATTGTTTCTAAATTTATGTCGTTCATCGTTATTTCTCTAATGTTCGGTGTATTTGTCATTATTTTTGTTTTTTCCAAGTTCATCTTAAGACCTACTTTTTCCGAAGCTTGAAATAGTTACGTCATCATAGTCTGTAGTTCTTCGAAACTTGTAGCGAGTATTACAATGTCATCAGCGTATCTCAAATGACTGAGTTTTCATCCATTAACATTTATTCCTTTATCTGCCCAGTTAATGTCTTTGAACACGTCTTCCAGTCCAAGTGTGAATAGCTTTGGTGAGATAACATCTCCCTGGCGAACTCCTCTGTTCATTGGTGTAGTTTTGGTTTTCGCATCTACTTGTATTTTCATTATAGCTTTGTTGTAAATATTATGTATGAGCATTCTATAATCAACGAAGCCAATGTATAAGTTCAAGTGATATTCATTCGCTTTCTCTATTAGCGTTCTGACTGTAAGAAGATGATCCGCTGTACTGTAACTTTTTCGGAATCTGCCTACTCTACCGGTTGATAGCTATCAAACTTCGACGTTAACCTGTTAGTTATTACTCTCATAAACAGTTTGTACATTTGGGACAGCAGGGAGATTGGCCTATAGTTCTTCTGCTCTCCCCTGTCTCCTTTTTTGAAGTATTGTCAAACTTTCATTCCAATCATCTGGGACTTCTTCTTCCTGATGTGCCTATCCGTTACGAATGTTGGCGATCATCATGGCAAACTTTATCTTATCTGCAGCAGCGCGGAAAAGCTGCACAGATGTTGTATTGAACCAGATTCTCAGGTTCTTTAACCAAGATGTTCTTCTTTCTGGACCTCGTTTTCCAAATATTTTTCCCTGCAAGATAGCTTGAAGCAGAGCATATCTGGATTAATTTCGCATATGTCCGAAAAATTGTAACCATTTGATGGTGGTCAGTACCTCTCAGATCTTATTTATTTTTCTGAGGACCTCCTCATTTGTGACTCGGTCAGTCCACAGGATCTTAAGTATTCTCCGATATAGCCACATCTCAAATGCTTCCAGTTTTCTGCACATATTTTCGTTGAAGGTCCACGGTTCAGCACCATAAAAAAGGACAGAAGACGTAGCATCGCAGCATTCTTACTTTTGTATCAAGAGAGAGGTTGTGACTCTTGAAGAAGGCCCCCATCCGATTGAAGGTGGATCTAGCTTTTCCGATGCGTGCTCTAATCTCTTGGTTGTTGGTCTATTCTTCATATATTATGGTGCCGAGGTAGTTGTAGTGCGTCACTCCTTCTACAGGGAATTGGTTGACGTAGACTTGACCTTCTGTTATTCTTTTCTTGCTAATTATCATAAGCTTTGTCTTCTTAACGTTTATGTTGAGTCCATATTGTTAACTGTAATACGTAGGTCTTCTAAGTTATCCGCAAATACTATGGTGTCATCAACATATCTGATGTTGTTTAGCCGGTAATTATGTATAGAATACCTTTTTCAGTTTCGTTCAAAGCTTCGATAAATATTCTTTCAGAGTACAGATTGAAGATTAGAGGAGACAAAATACAGCCTTGCCTCACTCGTATTGAGAAATTATAAAGTTCTGGAACAAAAATGGAGATTTGATGAACAAAATGAAACACGTGTTTACTCTATGACTGTAATTTTGCTACTACTCTAAAAAAGGAAAGTGATACATTATTCAACTAGTAAAGTAGCCAATAGATGACACTGCTAGAAAATATTTAAATTTATTTATCTATATCCAACACTCCCACTAGATAAACAAATTTAAAAAATATCATTTAACAAATATTTCTGACACTACATTAACTAAACCAATCTCTTTCAAAAACTTGTTGTGTTTTACAGGACTCAAGCTTTTTGTCAAGAGATCAGCTGGCATGTTAGCTGTGTCTAAATACTCCAGCTTTATCAAACCTTTGTTTACAGCTTCTTTGACAAAATGATATCGGATATCAATGTGTTTTGTTCTTCTATTCAATACAGGATTTATTGCTAGTTTCTGAGCTCCCATATTATCATTATATAGTATAACAATTTCATTAATACAAAACATTTCATACAACAAATTCTTTAAAAAAATAGCCTCTTTAGCAGCTTCCGATACTGCTATATATTCAGCTTCCGTGCTTGACAGAGAAACACTATTCTGTTTTCTACTTTCCCAGACAATAGGTCCACCAGAAAACTGAAAATAGAAACCAGTATAAGATTTTCTGTCATGAGAATTACTCCCCCAACTCGCATCTACATAACCTTTTAAATAATTATCATTTTTTGAAAAACTTAATCCATACTCTTTTGTAGCCTTTAAGTATTTTAATATTCGTTTTACATGCTTCCAATGCGTTTCTGAATGAGAATTATTAAATTGACTGAGATAACTTACAGAATATGAAATGTCTGGTCTTGTCAAAACTGACAGATACATAAGACCACCTATTAAATTCTGATAAGGCACTTGAGGAGATGCATTATCTTCTCTATTCAAACTTAAACTAATCTCCATTGGGGTAGCAACTTCTTTTGAATCCTCCATATTGAACCTTTTTAACAATTGTTCAATATAGGATTTTTGATCTAGAGTTATAACACCATTCTCTTTATTACGAGTTACTCTCATACCTAAACAATTCTTAATTTCTCCTAAACCTTTAATTTTGAAACATTCATTTAATTTAAATTTTAAATGATCTGATTCATCTGAATCGTTAGAAAAAATAAAAAAATCATCAACATAAACAGATATAATGGTTTTTAGACTATTTTTTATCTTTGTGTACAGACATGGCTCATAATCAGATTTCTTATAACCTAGATTAATTAAGAAGTTATCGATTTTTTCATACCAAGACCTAGCTGACTGTTTTAAACCGTATATGGCTTTCTTAAGCCTTAAAATTTTGTTATTTTCGACTTCTAAACCTTCAGGTATAGTCATGAAAACATTTTCCTTTAGATCACCATTTAGAAAAGCCGTAGCTACATCAAGATGAAAAATATCCAAATTCAAATTTGCTGACAAGGCAAATAAAAGTCTTAATGTAGAATGCCTTATGACTGGAGAAAAGGTTTCATTATAATCAACTCCAAACTTTTGAGTGTAACCCTTTGCTACCAGTCTTGCACGATATTTCACTTTACCTAAGTTGTCAACCTTTCGTTTGTATACCCACTTACACTTCACTACACAACCATCTTCGGGAACATCAACCACTTCCCATGCTGCGTTATCCTGGAAAGACTGCAGTTCTTCTGTCATAGCCGCTAACCATAGATTACTATCTGGTCTTGACATGGCATCCTCGACACTAACTGGATCACAGTCACTATCCGAACACAAATAACTCACAAAATCATCAAACCTTTTTGGCTTAGGTATTCTGGTTGATCTCCTGATTTCATCTGGTAAGTTTGGCAAGTTACATAAGTAATCAGGATCGTTGTCTTCAGCAATTTCATCAACCGATGTGTCCTTTTCATTATGATGATTTTGTTCCTGACATGATTCATGATTATCTCCCACTGAATCTGATAATCCTGACAACTCTTCATCAACTGTGATTGAAACATCAACTGATTTTTCATTTATTACTACATCCCTACTTATAACAATATCTTTTATTTCGGGATCATATAATCTGTAACCTTTAATGTTGTCACTATAACCAACAAGCACAGTTTTCTTTGATTTTTTGTCCCATTGATACCTTTTTTCTTTAGGTATCAGCATCATTACCTCAGATCCAAAGATTCTTAGATGACCAACTTCAGGTTTTTTGTTGGTCCAAATTTCTATCGGAGTTTTAGTCACACCTGTTACAATTGAACGGTTTCTTAGATAAACAGCAGTGTTGACTGCTTCAGCCCAAAATATCTTTTCGAGGCCAGAGTCAAACAAAAGACACCTTGCTTTCTCCACTATCGATCTGTTTAATCGTTCTACAGCACCATTTTGCTGTGGAGAATAAGGATTTGACTTTTGATGAATGATTCCATTACTTGTTAGAAAATTTTCAAAAATATTACTACAAAATTCACCACCTCCATCGGTTCTCAAAATCTTTATTTTAGTATCCTTCTGTTTTTCTACTAAAGATTTAAAATTTTGAAAATTTTGAAAAGTTTCATCTTTACCCTTTTGGAAATATACAATAGACATCTTACTAAAATCATCTTGAAGGATAAAGAAATATCTAGAACCTCCTAATGAAGTCATCTCCATCGGTCCACACAGGTCAGCATGGATAATCTCCAAGCAAGCACTAGCTCTATTACCTCTGTAACTAAATGGGGGTCTAGTCTGTTTTCCTTCACAACATACTTTGCATACATCATTGTTTGTTATATTACTGTTGCAATTTATACCGTCTACTAAACCATTCTTCATTAGATTTAAGTCTTTATAATTTATATGACCAAATCTTCTGTGCCATGTTTCACTACTAATTGTAGTTGCCATAAAAGCTTTCTGCTTATTGGGCATTTCAAAATTTAAACGATATACATTGTCTATCAAATCAGCTGTTGCAATCAATCCATTTTTATTGTATATTTTGCAACCTGCATTGTTAAATATAACATCATTTCCATTTTTTATCAGTTGAGAAACAGATAAAAGGTTTGTTGTCAGATCAGGAACATATGATATATTATTTATGCTTACCTCAGATCTCTTATTATCAACAATTGTGGTTATCATCATATCACCAGCACATTCTACCGTTAATAGTTCACTGTTAGCCACAGATATATTGGACATACTACCATCTCGAATATTTCTCAACCAATCTTTTCTAGCTGTAAGATGCGTGCTGCATCCAGAATCGATATAAAAATCTGTAGATTTAAATTTTCTACTTAAAAACACTGCACTAAACGCATTATTATTAGCATTAGGGCACTTATTCATGAAATGACCTTTCTGTTTACAACGAAAACAGGTTATATTTCTCTTGTCTTTCTTGTTGACGTTCTTGACATGATTAGTGCTAACTTCACTCGACTTTGTAGCAAAAGCTTTCTGCTTTCCACTGCTAGCGCCGTCTATCTGCATATCAAGCAATTTCGATTTAATTTCGTCGGTGGTAATAGCGATTCCTGAATGTTCGATAGCTAGAATCATGGGCATATACCTTTCTGGAAGTCCCGCCAAAAGTAATGACCCCACCCACGTGTCATCAATCTTGAAGCCGGTCCTATTCAATTTCTGAGCCGTTTCGATCACTTGATTAACATATGATTCCATGGAATTGCAGTTTTCCAACCGTAAAGATATCAGCGTTCGAAGCAATCCTATTTTCCTCGAAAAACCTGAATTTTCGAATAATTTTTTTAGCGTATCCCATACATCTTTCGCCGTGCAAGCATCTTTTACATGCAAATATAGGGATGGATCTAATGTCAATATTAACTTAGCTTTAGCTTTGGCAACAAGTGTTGTCTTCTTCAGTTCCCTGGATACACTTGGACAATCCTTCTAGGACGAAGACATTCTCAACCGCAAACGACCAGTCCTGGTAATTGTCCCTACCGGTTAAACGCGGTACACTTGTAAGATAGTTTACAGCCATTTTCGATACTGTTAATCCACTAACTTTTTACCGAATGAACACGTACTACACTATTTGAACTAATCGGAAATCTTCCACTTAATCGTCTGGGCCCATAACCTATTGAGAAATTATAAAGTTCTGGAACAAAAATGGAGATTTGATAAACAAAATGAAACACGTGTTTACTCTATGACTGTAATTTTGCTACTACTCTAAAAAAGGAAAGTGATACATTATTCAACTAGTAAAGTAGCCAATAGATGACACTGCTAGAAAATATTTAAATTTATTTATCTATATCCAACAACTCGACGCATGATTTTCACATAATCAGTGTGTTCACCTTCAACTCTGAGATTTGCTGTCTAATTCCAGTAAAGATTTCTAATTATTTTTAGATCTTGGTTGTTAATTCCTGCTTCTTTTAGTATTTGCATCATCTTGGCATGCTGTACTCGATCAAACGCTTTCTCGTAATCAACCAGACATGTGTATACGTTGCAGTTTACGTCTCTGCATCTCTGGAATAAGACTTGTACTGAGAACAAAGCCTCTCTAGTACCAACAGCATTTGTAAACCCGAACTGGTTGGGGGAAATTTGACTTTCACACAGCTTGTAGATTCTGTTATGAATTATTTTTAAGAACAATTTTAGGAGATGACTCATGAGGCTTATATGAGGTAATCTTCGCATTTTTTGGCTCCTGTTTTTTTTTTGGAAGTGCAATAACCTCAGATTTCAGGCATTCTGTTGGTATTTCTCCAGAGTTGTATATGTTATTAAATATCTTTGCGATTATTGCTATTGATTCGTTGTCCATTAGTTTGAATAGCTCTGCTTTTATATTATCAGGGCCTGCCGATTTGCCATCCTTTAACTGTGTTATTGCGGAATAAACTTCCTGCTGTAATATTCTTGGTCCATCATTTACCTCTTCTTCTAGCTCAAAAGTGTTATCTCTTTGGTCTTCAAATATCTTTTCTAGATATTCTTTCCACGTTCTTATTTTACTCTGTTTGTCCAAGATGATGCTTTCGTCAGAATCAGTTATATTTCCTTTCTGCCGTCGTCTTAGTCCCCCTGTGAGTTCTTTAACTTTCCTATATACATTGTGGCTATTGTACTTTGACTGCAGAGTCTCAATTTCTTCGCATCTTTCCCTTGCTTCTTTTTCTTTCGCTTCTCTTATTTTCGTTCTTGTTAATATATTTATGGTTTTATAGCTGTCTGTGTGATTTTTGGCTTTTCTTCTCTCGTCCATTAGTTTCAGGATCTCATCTGTCATTCATGATTTTTTCTTAATTTATCTATCTGTCTTTAAGTGTTTATCCTTTACATTTTACACTATCTATCTGTGAAGACATTCGTTGAAAAAATTTTCAATTCTTAGAGAATAATTTCACTCCCCTCTTTCAACATTTCTAGAAGTATTCCATCTGGGCGCGGAGCCTTATTGTTCTTTAGTTCTGCCATAGCTTGTTTTATTTCGAAGGATTCTATTTTAGGGAGTATTTCTGAGTTGACATTTGTTATCTTTCTCTTAAGATCTTCCTTTGCAGTGTTATCTGGATTGTTGTTTGAGGAATATAAATCACGGTAAAATGTTTAAGTCACTTTTAGGATTTCGTTATTTTCTCTTATTTCTTTTCCATCTTTATCCTTCAATGAGATTATTATACGCTTTCCTAAGTTTGATCTAAGCATTTCACGCCTCGGTTCTTTTCTATTTTTTCTACCTTGTTTTCATTGTAAATCCTTAAATCTTCCATTACTCCCTCCATTATTTGTTTATTCAATTCTTTGAAACCATCGGTGATTCGTTTTCCTTCGCTTAGAAATGTGCGTCTAATTACATTTATAATAAAAAAGACTTGACCTGGGTCACAAACATTGCTTTATTAGAAAATTTTTATTTGGCTTAGTTTTTGACATCCAGACAAAGGAATTATTTATTTATTTGAAGTTCCAAAAATATTTTATTACTTCAGATTATTGAAACATTTAACTGTACCTTGTTTCACGTTTTGTTTATGTAAATAGCATTAAGTCTAATTGTCATAGGACTTTTGTATATTTTTGTTTTGTTACATATTTTATTTATATTAAGATAAATTTGGATAGCAAAACTTGATTTATTTTTTTCTATACTATTAAATTTAAATCTTCATCAACAGAATCAATGGGCTGGTCTAATGTATTTCACATTTTTATTTAATAATAGAAGACATAAGTGGATAAAAGTCATATGTCACTTTTTTGAGAAAATTATTTTATTGGTTTTTTGTTCTTCTAATGTGGTGTTTAACCTTTTAAAATTACCTATTTTTAGCTAATTAAAAAAATAGGAAGGTATTAAAGCAATATGTCATACTAGATTTTCGAATTCTAGTGGATAAAGGTAGTATGTCCAAAATCGCGGACATATTACCTTTATCCACTTAAATGTTTAGTTGCTCAGCAGTTGGTTTTCTGACCTTTA
The DNA here is from genome assembly GCF_040954645.1 of Diabrotica undecimpunctata. Lineage (NCBI taxonomy): Eukaryota > Metazoa > Arthropoda > Insecta > Coleoptera > Chrysomelidae > Diabrotica > Diabrotica undecimpunctata. The sequence goes on along the minus strand of NC_092811.1, from coordinate 86,137,792 downwards.
ACTTTATGAGTTATGTTATGGAAATCAATGTAACTGTGTAATTTATTTTGTGCAAACATTTTTACAGATTTTAAGTAAAAAAGCTACGAAAAAATTATAGGGAGTAGAGGAAAAATAATTTACAGACTATATCTTCAACAGAAAGAAGAAAATAATGTTAAACAAGATAATATTACATTATTATAAATATAAGGGTTCATATAAGTATATTTAATACATGTTTTATGCAAAATATCTACCAGTTAATGCTTTTCACTGCAGTCTTTATCACATACTTATAATATTGTTGGTTTTAGGTGTATTTCCTCCTAGATGTTCGTCTGATTTAAATACCAGTAAAGTTGACGAGCTATTCAATAAACAGTATTGTACTGATATTTAGATACTATCGACTTTCAGAAATTTTGTCGGTAAGGGAATATTTATTTGACCTTTCCAGTCTCGTTGACAAAGTAATATAATAATAATTTTCTTTTTAAGATAATATCAAAGTTATTTAGATATTTTCTAATCTGTATTAACTATTTTGTTGCAATATCAGTTATTTGGGCTGTTTCAAGATCTCATAGACACTATGCATTATCCAAACTTTAATAAAATTATTCTCCAAGAGCTTTGAATAAGCAAAAATTTGGTTTTGTGCTTTTGAGATATTTGGTATAAACTGAAAAAAAAAACACATGGATACCATACGTAGAACTGACTGGAAAGGTTTATAATTCCTTAGTATAAAGTAAATTTATTTTAATTTTACTAATACAGTTTTATATTTTTAGAAAAAACTGAGTTAGGAAGCAAACCAGACGGATATGTGTCGTCTAGTGATGAATTCGTTCCTTCAGGTACGGACTATTCGGATGAATCAGAGAATCAGACTCTATGAAGAAACCACCAATTAAATGTTTTCCAAAAAAATACATGATGCTAAACGAAACATCTTTTCTCAAAAACTTTCTAACAAAAATATGTTAAATGAAGAAAAGGAACGAAATATGCAGAATATAGACAACCAAGCAGAAGTAAATGCCGAAAATAAGACAGAAGAATTTTAAATAAAAACCAATATTGAAGACAGTCAAAGCGCGGTACATGTTACCGCAGAAGGACAAGGACCAGCTGTTTCCAAACCTCAAAGGACGGCGAAAAAAATTTTTGAGTTTAAAGAGAAGAAAGCTCGTAAAAGAGAACGCAACACTGTTGAATGGAAGAAAAAAAGGCAGCAATTCAAAAAGAAAAAGGGTTGGAAAGTGTTTCTCAAAATGGAAAAATTATACCAGCAAAAAAAATTGAGGAAGATTTAGTATGATGTAAAGCAACATGCAGATTAAAGTGTGGAACCAAATTTAGCCTAGAAGCTAGAGAATATAATTGTAATTGAAAATGTTTAATAAATCATAAAATAACGCAAAAAACTGTCTTTTACTTAAAAGCATTGATATAAATCAAGTTTCAAGACACCGAATTCGTACTGAAGGTAAAAAGCAGAAGTTATGAGAATGTTCTTTTAAATACTCAGTAACTTACGAAATGGAAAAGATATCTGTCTATAAGGATGCAATTTGTTCGCTGTAAAAGTTGGCTCAAAGAAAATATTAGCTCTTCAAAAACAACTTAAGCAAGGTCAATCAGCTCCAAGTCCAAGTAAACAAGGTCAACATACAAATAGGCCTCACAAGATCTGTGAAGAGGTAGTAGATTACATTACTCAACATGTTCAAATGTTTCCAGCTGAGAGCTCTCACTATTCTCGAAACAAAAATCAGAATAGAAAGTATTTGTGACCATTAATAAATGTAACAAAAATGTATGAACTATACCTAAAAAGATGTGATGAACAACAAATTGGTGAAAAATATTTAGTTAAACTTTCCATGTATCGACATGTGTTCGATACTAAATTCAATCTATCGTTTGGATATCCAAAAAGTGACACATGTAGCACATGTGATTCTGGAGAAAATACTATTGAGCATAAATAAAACAGTAGCATTGCATTTGATTTTCAAAAAGTAGATAGGCAAAAGCCAATAACTGACAAGAATATGTGCTACATCACAATGGATCTACAACAAACGATGCCGTTACCTAAGCTTTCAATATCAAGAGCATTCAAATTACGTCAAATGTGGCTGTATAATTTTGGTATACATTGCATAACTTCATCAGGATCAAAATCTTACTTTTTTACGTGGACTGAAGATGTAGCTGATCGAGGTAGTACTGAAATAAAGAGTTGTGTATTCCGATTTTGTATGCTTTTAAAAGAAGAACATCCCCAAATTAATCATTTGATCATATGGTCAGATTCATGTTCTAGTCAGAACAAAAACTTTATAAGTGTAGGTCTATATCAATATCTCATTTTAAATGGATATTTTAGAATAGTAGAGCATTAATTTCCCAAAGTGGACGAATTTGGCTTCTATCTCTATAAGACATGCCTTAATGACTACATGCCATTTCAGCAAGTAGATTTAAGAAAAAAAAAGGACAACATATCTGACCAGAACTGAATATAGACCAATAAGACTGGAAAATAAAATTGGTGGTTTACGTTTGGAAAATTTACGAGACCAAATAAAATTTGTTCCCGAAGAGTACAGATGGTTTTATGGAAACGCGATAGAGGAAAATAAAGAAAATCCCAAAAAAAAGAAGAACCTATCTACTAAAAAATTTATTTTTATTAATTTTACATCCTGTATTATAATTTTTTATAAATAAATGCCCATTTTTGATACTTAACTCTTTTATCAACTTAACCCTAACATATTTTAATTATTTTTACTGTGTGTATTAAGGCAATATGTCAAAAAAATTTGAAATATTTGGCTTATGGTAACTTTTTTTAAATTCAATTTAAAGTGTATAAAGTGCCTTCAGATTATCTGTTTAAAAAAGTGTAGCAATGCAAATTTATAAAATAAATAATTAACTTGGAACAAAAGACATTAAAATGCTCATTACTCAAAAACATCATTTTGTGACATAAGACCTTTATCCACTTATATCTTCAAAAGTATTAATAGATAAATAGCCAAAAAATTAATTTATTTTTATATACTAATAAACTTATCCAAAAGTAACTGGTGTTTCATTAAGTATATACAAGAGTTTACCTTGTGAAAAAACAGGATGAATTTAAAGAATACATTTAATATATTATATCAAGAATTGAAATAAATAATTATTGGTTTAAATCATGTAATTATCGTCTCTACACCAGAAGCACATTATGCAGCTCCATTAGATAGGGATTTGGAGCGTTATACCTTTTATAAAGGATCTGTGGCGCACCCAGGGGGGGGGGGAGGTTTAGGGGTTAAACAACCCCCCCCCCCCAGGGAATATAAAGTAAACAATATATAAAGAATAGTGGGAAAATGTAACATGTCTTTCACACATAATACAAAAAATCCAAAACGCTGATTGAATAATTAAACTACCACTTTAAATATTATTATGTAGAACACAATAATTATTGTATCATTGTATAAATAAACAATAATTAATAATATTTTTCATTATATTTAGATATCGATACCTAATATTAGGCTTATGAAAAAGTAGACAGAACGAGTCTGTTGCGAGTAGCATGCGCCTACAGGACTGTATCTGCGGCGGCCTTGTGGACTATCACGGGTTGTGTTCCTCTGCATGTGTTAGCAGTAGAAAAGAGACATCTCTATGGTAGAAGGAAGCATTTGACAACAGCTATAAAAAAAAGAAGAAAGGGAAAGATCAATGGAAAGATGACAAGAAGAGTGGAACAACAACGAAGATGTTACTCAGTGGGCAAAGATGCTGATCCCGCGCCTAAGGGACTGGGTAGATTGTCTGTTTTAGGGCGTATCTTCATAGGTTCAGAAAGACAGATACAGATAAATGCCTATATTGCGAATATTCCGACATTGTTACTCACACAATGCTGGAGTGTAATAGATGTACAGCGGAGAGAAACAGAAACAGAATGTATAAAGAATGAACCCTGTGACTGTAAGAGAGATGATCGCGAAGATGACGGGAAATACGGAGGGATGGAATAGTGTGCACAGTTATATCCGAGCAGTCATTAAAAAGAAAGAAGAAGAAGAGAAATACCAACCGAGCTAATGACAGAGATAAGATCTAATTACTATTTTAATGGGAATAAGTCGCAATTGAAGGTTAACATAAGTTTATTGACGTTTGAATTTTTGATCTTTGATCTTGCACTGATAATTTGTTTATACTCTAATAATTAACAGAAAAAAGAATAACGGCTGGTACCGAAGTACATCTAGCCTTTATCAACCTAGAAAAAGCGTATGATACAGTTCCAAGACTTAAATTGTGGCAAGCTTAACAACAACTCGACATTAGTCCATACCTTTTAGGAATAATCACAGAAGTATACAGGGATAACACTACTTACCTAAAAATCGGATATAGACTATCAGAGCCAATAAAAGTAACTAAAGGACTAAAACAAGAATGCAGTATGTCACCCTTACTGTTTAATTTATATATTAAGGCAGCCCTCCAAAATTGGAAAAACTCCTGCCAGGGAATGGGAATCCCCATAGAAAATAACGTATAGTTCTCCCTGAACTTTGCGTATGACCAAGTCATCCTAGCTCAAGATTCTTATGATCTAGAATTTATGATAAAGCGTCTATAGAGAGAATATTTAAAATGGGGGTTACAAGTCAGTATGAAGAAAACAGAATATTTACTTAGTTATCAATTCAGATGCAAGGTTTGAAGTGTTGATAGAAGACGACGTGGAAATCAAACAAGTAGAAAATTTTAAATATTTAGGTTCACTCATTGCTAAGAACGGCTTGGAAGAAACCGAAATTAAACACGAATTAATCAGAATAGGGCAAACCATGGTTGAATGAGATCTTTGTTATGGCTCTAAAGTATGGACAAGTAATGAAGACCTGAAGAGAAGATTGTTGGCAGTTGAAATGCATTATTTGAGAAGAAGTGCTAGAACAGCAAGGCAGGAAAGAAAGACCAACGAATCTATAAGGAATAACATGAATGCTACAGAAACGGTCATTGACAGAATAGAAAGAAGAGGTTCAAAATGGTTTGGACATCTATTTGAGAATGCCTGAGGAACGTTGGCCCCAAAAACTTCACAAATGGAAGGCCCCTGGAAGAAGAAAAAGAGGTAGACCTCGACGCTCATGGAATGAAAGAATTAGAAAGGCGATGGAATCGAGAGGTTTGGAGGAGAAGCATACCTTGGACCGGGAGGATTGGCGGAGGAGAACGGAAATACGTATTGTATTTACAAGTTGGATTAATGTCAAACGTCAATAACCTTATTTTAACCTTCAGTTGTGGCTTATTCCCATTAAAATAGTGATTACTTTAAAATGCCACAAGAAAATAGCTTCAAAACAATATATAAGATCTAGATACGAGAAGGGAGTGTTCCAAAAATGTTGTCAGCCTTACAGTGGCCACACCACTTTCAGAGTACGGTACGTGCGACAGTCAACTGCGCACAAGTAAGAGAGGGTGGTTTTAGTTGGTAGGTAGGATAATAGATACCTGAATCTTTGGCACCGCTATCTTTAGTACTTTAAATTAAACTAAAACTCAAATTTTAGGGACTCAAAATAGAGGTAGCATAAAAAAATTTTCAAAACCCCCCCCCCTAAGATAAATTCTGAGTGCGCCACTGTAAAGGATGCTGATTACAAGATTTACAATAATAATGTCCTGATTAAAAAATTGTCACAATTTATTTCAGAGGTAGATTTTAGACTTCAAAATTATATCTGTGGTTAAAGCACAATTTGGAATAAGTGACAATTATATAAAATAAACAACATAAAAAGATTCAAGACCAAGTTAAAAAACATTTTTGGCAGTTAAATATAAGACAATTCTTAAAATGACACCATTTAATAATTTTTATTTGTTTGAGAATTGAATATTGTATGGACATTATTGTATTTTTTATACTCCTGTATAAACTTTTATGTTGCTTGTAGTTATTAAATCAACAAATAAATATTTCTTTAAAAGTTTACACTTCAATTGGCTCAAGTATAAAATTTGATTGATGTTACCAATCCAAATTTACCTTTCACCATTGTAGTATCCTTGTAATAATACGACAATTACGGTAAATAGTTTTATTTTACTAAAATACCCGCTAAAAGGGTGAACACAAATGTTTATATTTTTACAGCAATTTTACAAGTGTCCTTTTTTTAGGTTGACAGCTGACGGTTGCCAGACAGCCGTCAGCTAACACCCTAAGGTCGGGTTCACACTGTCTAAGCTTACGACACTACAATACCTCCCCTCACAAATTCAAGCGCTGGGGTGGTTTAATATTACGCTTTGGTCGTTCACTTATATTAACCTGACCCTTTTCAGTTGTAACTTCAGATGCAGTCTGAGGATAAGGCTGATCAGCTAAACTTTCATTGATTTTAATTTCTTCCTGTCCCAGAGTCTCATTCGTTTGAGAATAGGGCTCGTTTATTGACTCGTTTAATAACAATTTTGGTTGGACATTCAAATGTATAGCACTAGGCCCCTGTTCGCCACTTGACCACTTATTTTCAAGACCTTCCCTATAAACTTTTTCAACCTGATCCTCCACTACATCCGATTGATTCCGCCGAATTTGATTCAAATGCCTCTTCCAAATCAAATTCTCATGAATCAGTTTACACAAATAAATCCTATCATTTAAAACTTCATCTATTACACTCTCTACCCATATTTTTCTATTTGGATTTCGATAGTCCCTGCACCAAACTCTATCCCCCTCTACAAAACTATCTTCTCTTTTTCCTTTATAATTTAAAATTTGATTTTCAGCTTTTTCTTTTGATGAAACCCCTTTTAGAGACAATAAATCTAAACGTGTACGTACCTTAGTTTTAAACATCATACTGCTAGGTGACATACCAGTAGTAGCATGTATCGAATTTCTATATGAAAATAAATATCTGTAAATCAAAGTTTCCAGTTGCACATTTTTATTTTTTTCATCTGAAAGAGCTTTTTTTAATCCTAATTTAACCGATTTAACACAGTTTTCTGCAAACCCGTTGGTTGAGGGATGAGAGGGTGGAGATGTTACAAACTTAACTCCGTTATTACTCAAAAAATCAATAAAGTTTTCGGATGTAAATTGGGTCCCATTATCCGTTTCTACTATACGCGGTATACCAAAACGTGAAAAACATTCCCTAAATCTACTAATAGTATTTTCTGAATCAGGTGTGTTCATCACGAATACCTCTGGCCATTTAGTGTATGTGTCCACAATAATTAAAATTGTCTTTGTCCTAATGGGCCCTAGAAAATCAGCATGTATTTTTTCATAAATGTAGTGAGACTCCAGTGACTTCATCAGCTTAGCCTTAGGCGGATCTGGCCGCAATTGGCAACAAACTTTACAGTTATTGACCTGCTGTTCAATCTCGTTATCTAGCGATGGCCACCAGAAATAGGAACGGGCGCTGGACTTCATCTTCGTCATACCTTCATGATTACTGTGTAATTCTTTAAGTAACTGCCCTCTCAGTGCAACAGGAATTACCGCGCGATACCCCCACATTATAATTCCTTGCTCAATAAAAAGCTCCTGCCTCCTAGCTATAAATGGTTTCAATAGTTCATTTTCTGTATGCTTCGGAAATCCATATCTAATAAAATTGAACACTTTGCCCAAAATTGGATCTTTTCTTGATTCTGATCTCAGTTTTATTGAATCTATAGGTATTAAACTCTCAACCATGTTTAAATAATCATATTCAGGCTCACCATTTTCATAATCATCCTGTAAAGGCAATCGTGACAACGCATCTGCTCTTGAGTTATCCACTCCTCTGATAAACCTAAAAGTGTAATCAAAACCAGCTAGAAATAAAGACCATCTTTGAATTCGACCCGCCGCCATTTTCGGTAGGCTTTTATATTCACCAAAGATCGATTTCAATGGTTTGTGATCACTTAATATTTCGAACTTCCGTCCCGCCAAATATTGGTACAATTTAGATACCGACCAGTAGACAGCCAGAGCCTCCTTCATAATTTGAGAATAATTTCGCTCTGCTTTGTTTAATACCCTCGAGATATAGCATATAGGCCTCTCACTCCCATCTGGTAAAACATGAGACAGAACTCCTCCGATTCCATAATCACTCGCATCACACGCTAAACGAATTGGTTTATCTGGGTCATAATGTACTAAAATCTTTTGTGAAGCTAACTCAGTCTTTGCATATTGAAAAGCATTTTCACATTGTTTTGTCCATTTAAATTTTTTCATTTTCCCTACTAACTCATATAAGGGTTTTAATTTCCCCTGTAAATTTTCACAAAAACGAGAATAATAATTTATCATTCCCGCGAAAGCCCTAACCTCTGTAATATTTTTGGGTCTAGGAGCACTTATGATTGCCCTTACCTTTTCTTCGTCTTTTTCCAACCCATTTTGTGATATTTTGTGTCCCAAATAATAAATGTTTTCTTTGAAAAATTCGCATTTTTTTTCGTTTAATCTAAACCCTGCTCTTTCTAGTCGCTTTAACACCTCCTCCAAGTTTTCTAAATGCTCTCTATCGTCTTTCCCTGTTACTACTACATCGTCCAGAAAATTTACTGTACCCCGACACCCCTGCAAAACCTTTTCAATTACATTTTGAAAAATAGAACAGGCTGGCTTCGTGCCATAAGGTAACCGCTTTATTCTATATATACCTAGAGGTGTGCTCCAAGATAATAACTCACTAGTTGTATCATCTAGTACTAACTGGTTATAAGCATTGAGAAAATCGAGTTTTGAATATTTTTGTCCTCCTTGTAACGCGACGAAAATATCCTCAATACGGGGCAATGGATGGTTGAAATCTTTTAAATATTTATTTACTGTGATTTTATAGTTAGCGCAAACACGAATATCTTTGCCATTGGGTTTCATAACTGGTACTAATGGTGTTCCCCACAGAGAATTATCTGCCCGTTCAATAGCACCCTCTGACTCTAACCGCTTTAGTTCCACCTCCACCTTTTCCCGAAAAGCAAATGGTAAGGGATGAGGTTTGTGGAAAACTGGTTTTACATTTTCATCTATTTCTAAAGTAACTTTTTCCCCATTGTACCTACCCAACTCCCTTTGAAACAGCTTTGAATATTTTGACAATATTTTATCCAATTCATTGTTTTTATTTTGAATAGCTAGGTCATTAATTGTTATTTTGGAATTTTTTAAAGACATGTTAAATTTACTAATTATATCGCGACCTAACAACATTTTAGTAGCTTTCTTGACTATTGTAAAATTACAAATTTTTGAAACATTCTGTATAGAAATTTTTACAGTAATTTTCCCTTCTGGATTCACAATTTCTCCAGAGTAGGTTTTTAATTTAATACCTGTTTTATTCAAAGGAATGTAGCTTAAATTATCTAAATAAAACTTATGAGGCATGCAAGAAATACCTGCTCCAGTATCCAATTCCATCTGTGTGGACACCTTATCATCTACTACAACTGGAATATACAGTGGCTTTATAAAATTAACTTGTTGAATGTCTGTTAAGTTGTACAATGAAAGTATATTCTCATTTTCTTCCTCTTCCACCAAATGATTCTGCTCTAATTTGCATGCTGCCATAATATGACCCTTTTTGCCACATTTTTTACAAATAAATGTTCGGTACTTACATTTACTAAAATTATGCTTGGTTTTGTTACAGAAATTACATCTTAAGTCTTCTGGATCACTATGTCTCTCTTTATCACTATGTCTCTCCACTATTTTCTCACCATTTCTGGAAATATTACTACTAGAAATACTACTTGCTTTTTGTCTAACTTCTTGTAGCTTATTCACTTCAGCACTATTTCTGGACTGTTCTCTCAAGGCTGCTTCTTTGTTCAAAGCTATCTCTAACAGTTCTTGAAAACTTTTGGACGGACTCTCCTCACACAAACGGTCCAATATATGACCTGGCCTCATGCCTGTTACAAATTTATCTTGGACTCTATACATCAGTTTGTCCATAAAATCACATTGTGTAGCTGCATTTTTAACCCTTAAATACCAATCATTAATAGACTCTTGGCCCTGTCTTAATGAATCAAAAACAATCCTTCTGCGATAGACAGACACTCTTGGTTTAAAATGTAGTCTTAATAACTGTATTAAAGTATCAAAGTCTTTACCATTCGGCTTCTCAGGGCTACATAGGTCTCTCAAAATCTTGTATACCTCTTCACTTAACAAGGTAAGTAAAACAGCAACCTTTCGTGTACCCTCTATTATATTTGCCATAAACAATTGGTCTAGCCGTTCTTCAAATACTTCAAAATCATCACCTTGCTTGAAAACTGCTAATGCCGAAATGTTCCCAGTATTAACCACTGTAACAGTCGGTTGGATTGGCAAAACCACGTTTTCTGAATTACCCTGGTTCAAGGACATGACTTGCAAATTCCAAATTCAACTTTCCGTAAAAAAATACAATATTTTGTGCTTCACCCAAACTTCCACAACTTTTCTCGTCGCCAAATAATTGTAGTATCCTTGTAATAATACGACAATTACGGTAAATAGTTTTATTTTACTAAAATACCCGCTAAAAGGGTGAACACAAATGTTTATATTTTTACAGCAATTTTACAAGTGTCCTTTTTTTAGGTTGACAGCTGACGGTTGCCAGACAGCCGTCAGCTAACACCCTAAGGTCGGGTTCACACTGTCTAAGCTTACGACACTACAACCATCAACATTAATTATTTTATTTTCACAATAATAAATGTTACACCCTGTTACTAAGCACAATAAAGTACTTTATGGGTAATACTCCCCAACTTCTTTAATAAGATACTGAAAATTCGTTAAAGCAGTACATAACTGAAATATCACTGTTATTTGAGGCATGTAAAAATTAGAAATTTGCTGCATATATTGTAACACTGTATTCCTCGGATCGCCCTCTCTATGTGTATTCTAGCCTTTGTTATGGTTTCTGTTTCATACATCTGTGCCTCTGTAAACTGAGGGGTACTTAGCAAAGGAGGAATATTTAAGTGTACCCTTTCAGGCAATAAATCTTTAATTAAGAAATCTTTATCAGCAAGAACAACATCACTATAGCTCATTTGGTCTAGGATGCCACAGTTTTTCACAATTTCTTGTGACATAAGTGGATACAGGATATGCACTGCTGACATATGCGATGAAACCATTCGATGCTACTCCTACAAGAACTTTCCAGGGTAATTTTTGTTTTTTCATCGGACTGAGTACACTTCTGTATAATCTAAAATTATTCTACAATCTCTCAATGATGAAAATGCAGTTGGAAGACATGCTTGATTTTTTTTTCTTGTGCGTATATTTTCCATCAGTTCTTTAAATAAAATTTCATGCAATGCACATATCCAATGATTATATTCAGTCTTTTAGGGGATAAAATCGCTGGCACCTAAAAAAGAATAAAAAACATTAATTTAAATAATATTTTTCAACTTCTTAAATAAATTCAATGATTTATTGATGAATTTTGAAATAACCCTGATAAACACAACAACAAAATACCTTGAAATACAGTAAAAATAATTACAGTTATAAAAAAACAATAATATAACTTTACAAGCTGGATTTATAGTTTGAGAAACTGTAAACCATGGAAAATCGGCACGTAATTTCATGAGAAAATTTATAGGAACCAGAGTGAGTAAAATACTAGTAAAATGGCAACACTGTCAGAATGACCCCTACTTTATTGAACAGTAGCGTAGATATCTAATTATTAAATTAAATAAAAGTTTTTACTTTTATTTAATTTTATTTACCAAAAAGTTTCATTTTCTATAAAGTTTAAATAAAAAATATCGGTGTTGTTAACTTCTGTGATATATCTTGGGAGTGATAACACTAATCGACTCAACTGAACAGAACTTATTGTAAAATTATAATATCTATATAAAACATTGTTAATAATAGTATATTATTCAACGAGCATGTAATGATGGTTATTACTCACGATGATGAAGTTTGCCCAGAGTGACCTTTTCTACGACCTTTTTTTGTTTTAATTAAAAAAAAAATATATATAATTATCAACTACTCGAGATTAAAATTATAATTTACAAAAATAAATTTTGTTTACCAATACTTTTAGTACTCGGCTGAATAATTGGTTGCTTATTATTAGCCATGCTGTCTTAATTATGTATTGTAAAAAACACAACAAGAAAGAGTCAATTCAAGTTACATTCATTTCTGAAAAATTATAAGTATAAAGTACCTACTGCTGTCATTGTAATAAATAGGAAATGGCTATTAAACTCGGTTCGCCATTCCCAGTCCGAACTGTCTAGTGAATTTAGTAATTATTTTTTTTGCTTTAGTTGTTACTTTAAAAGTTAGTTACTTTTTGACAGACTAAAAGTGGCTGGAAATTACTATACAACCAAGCACACGTACTCATTGTCAATATTATTAGTAAACAAACTAAATAGTAAATAAAATAGAACTTTGCGAATTACCGACAATCAATATTTATTTATCTGCACCATATAATAAATAGTTGTGCTAAATTATAACAACTAAAATATATTTTTTAAATACATACTACCCAAAATTTGATGGGTTTAGTATACACTTCCACTATTTAGAATAATTCTTCTCTTTTAAAGAAAGAAGTCTGCAATAGTAGGATACTTGAGCTATTAATACTGAGAAGTAGGAATTGTGTTGTAGGTTTCCGACAATGAATCTGTCAAAATATGCCCGAACTAAGCGAATGGAGTATATCGGTAAACGTATTTTAAAAAGTTTTAATATTTATATTTAACTATACAGTGATGAGCTCGCTAATAACCGATAGAATAACGCAAAAGATGAAAAACACATTAAGTTATGAGATAAAAAGAAATGAAACTAGTGGAGGTGGGAGATTGAGCGATAAAAACCTATAAATTTCCATTCTACTTATTGTTTCCCACCTTTAGACGTATGGGACGAGTTTGGCAACTGCCATTGTGACAGTGACAGTTTTAGTTGACATCTTATATACTAAAACGATAAGCCCTTTTCTTGTCCACCACTTTACTCAAAAACCATATTAGATAATTAAAATATTTTTTCGGAATATTATTAGTATTACGTATGAGATTGTCAAGATATACTTTTGGTACAAAAATTCACTTCCGGTTTTGAGATGACCGGAAGTTAAAATTTACTTTAAGTTTTAGACCCCACAATGTATATATGGATCGAAAGGTCTCGTCGAGACGAATCCAAATATGTACTTCCGGTTGCGATCCGACACCGGAAGTGACCCGAAACGCGCATAAAACGTCAAGATAGAGCAAATCTGACACCGGATTCGTGATCAGCATGTAAAATTAACTGCTAAATGATATCCATGTCGACATTTGATGAACTAAAAATTGCATTCCGGTTTTGAGGTCGACTTCCGGTTTCGTTTTTATTAGTCAAATCAATAGAGAATTCAACGTAGAGTTCAAAAATGTAAGTTCACGAAATTATCATTTATAGTTTTTGAGTTATTGATAAAAATATTTTTACTTCCGGTCATTGTATATATTGTATATTTTTCTCGCAAAATAAAAATTTCATTTAAAAAACTCGATGTCGAGTTGGTCCGTTAGTACTTCTCTAAAACGTTAATAATTTTTGTCCTATCAAGGAGTGTGTTTATACCCTGTTTTCAAAGAGATATAAGCAAAATGAGAATATCTACAATTACAATAGAAATAAAGGTTTCAACTGACACCTAATTCGAATTAAGGACTTACTATCTACTCAGAGTCACTTATCACTAGTTTTACTCGTATCATCTAAATTTATAGTTAATTTGGTTAATGCTGGTAAATATTATTTTAACATAGTCATTTTCCACTCCGATCACATGTTTTATTACATTTTTCCAGTTGGTTGCTGTGATTTTTGTGACTTCTCTTCTAATTAACTGGAGAACAGTAGACGAAAATTTGCTCCTAAACGTTTCTTCTCCTTATATTTCCTTTAAGTTGAGCACATATTAACTCTATTGGGTTCAATGTATAATAATAAGGAGGAAGTCTAAGCACAGTATGCCCGTTACTCTAAGCACAGTTGTCAACAACATATTCCTTTTCGTACTGTTTACTATGAGCAACCTCCAAAAATTGCTTTTTAGTATAAGATGCCTCAAAATACAAATCTTCCGTGAATAAAAATTTCTGAATTTGTAATTTATTCCAAATATTATTTGGAGTTTTTTTCATTAATCTTGAATGATATGATGCGTTGTCCATGACAATCACACTCTGTTTAGGTAATTTCGGAAGAAAAGATTTTTCAAACCATGATTAAAAAATTGAACTTTCCATATCGTCATGATAATCCAGAGACGCGTCTTTAATTTGTTTTGCAGATATTAATAATGCATCGTCGATATATCTATTTTCTCCACCGCAGTGTAAAATTATAATCCTCTTTCCTTTGTTGGGCGGTACTGAGTTGAAACACTTTTTGTTATTATTTGTCCAACTTTTTTTCACGGTGTCATGAGTATCATACAAACAATGTTTCGTTTCATTTTTCGAAACTCAGTTATCTGTCTGATATAATTGTTTCTTAAAGAAATAATTCTAGTACTTTCCATTAGTGTCTGTCGCTTGTCTATAGTTTTGTACTTAAAATTATTGGCTTTAAGAAATAATCGAAGTGTTGTTGCTGAACACGAGAGAATGCCCTTTCGAACTAATTCACTTCGAAGGCTTTCAATAGTTGGAAAAATATTAGCCGCATACATTTGGTATATTATTCTAGATCTAGTTATAGATTCAATTAAGTGCGGTTCTATTTTTCTGAATTTACCTTTCTCTTCTGTCTAGAAGAAGATGTTTCTCCTATAATTTTGTAGCAGGTTGCTTTGGGCACTCTGGTTAAAAAACACGTTTCTGCAATTGCCTCTGATTTAGATAATTCAGTATACAGTCCTTCACAAACAAACCTATCTCTCAGTGAATCCTCTAAAATTGTCCAAAATTACATGTGCTTCATAACTTCATAACATTCACTTGTCACTTGTCACGTAACTGATCGCTGACAGACTTACAATTTAACTGTGGTTATCCTGCCAAACTCGACCATAACCTTCAAACGAAGCACATGTAAACTTTAAATTGCTTAAGACCGACCTCGTCGCCAAATGTTATGTATACTACTTGATGAAATGATAAATAAACGTTGTGGGTTCGCTTAAACAATTATATTTAACATATATTACCAATACAGTGCTACAATTAACCCTATACAGTCGGATACAATGTTCGCTCACAGTACTAGCTTAGATAACCCCCTAACAAAAGTGACACTGTCAGTCCTGCCAATTGTTATAATCCCCGTGTTACCAATCGTCTCCAGCTATAACTAACTTAACACTAAACAAATATATAACAGTATTGAAATCATTGAAATTTAATAATGTAGCAGCTGCACCTGAATATATTTAAAAGGATAGGCTTTCCTTGTCGACTTCAACTGAAATTGTAAATTTTTTCCTGTAGTATGAATGATCTGAATGAATGTTGAAAATTTCTTCCACTTGATCTACCTGATTCGAACTTTTACTTTTCATGCATACTTTGCTCAGATGGCCTCCTCGTTTACATTTGCTACAGACTAAATGTGTTTTAATTACATTTGTTCGCAATATGTTGTGAAGATCCGACTCTAAAACAAAATATATTTTTAGTTTGGTTATGATCAATATCATTTTTTTTTCAAATTTGTAGGTTGTATGTATCCTTATTTATTTTTGACACTAGAAACTTTATTTATATTAGCAGTTGTATTTGACTTCTGTAATCGAGCTGCATCTCGGGTTGATATCTTTATGCTGACGGCAACTTCTAATGCTTTCTCCATTGTATGATCCTTATATTTTCGTAGTCTGCTTTGAATATTTTGTAATCTAAGTAAAGCTGTAATATATTCATTGGCACTTTCTCCTTCATGTTGTTTTCTTTGTGAAAATCTGAAATTTTCGACTATTTACAGTTTTTTGGTTAATTAAAGGTTACAGATAATTCTGATTTATATCCTGATTTTAAAGTTCAAGATAATGTTTTTTATAAACATGTTTTTTCTAGATCTAAACTTTCACATTCTAGTCCATAATGGAAAATTTTTGTTCCTTCTGTACATAGTGTTACGATAGATAATGACGCATCATATGACTCAAAACTGTAGACATATTATTACTAACCCATTCGTCTTTTCTAGATCATAAATATACCTGCCGGCAGAAATCTCTAGAGAAATGGGTCCCCCTACGATATAAGAAACCTGTTTACATTGATGGAATTCCTTTAGATGGAAGGTCATCGATTCTTCGCCGTGATTCTCGATTAACGGTTATATATATATATATATATATATATATATATATATATATATATATATATATATATATATATATATATATATATATATATATATATATATATATATATTGTTATGATATGTAAAATCGAGAAAAATATTGGTTTGTTTAAAAATATTTCAAAATTCAATAACATTAAAATAATTCAGATAAGTAGAATAATATCCAACAAACATTTCGAAGAAGGAGAGTTATTAATTTCTTGAATTACCTGTACCAAACAAAAAGTAAGCTTTGCATAAATTATTTCTTTGTTATACTTGAGTGACCCGCATAGTTTTAAGTGAAAACAAAAAGACAATTGAACGGGGTTTTCCAAAATACATTAATGCAGTGATTAGGGACAAATAGAAGAGATTTTAGATAGAGGTTTTTGTTAGTTTTTAAGAATTATAGAAAATATTATTTGTAAATAAGTTTTAGGAAATTTTATAATTATAGGTAAAAATTTGTTTGTTATCGAAATGAAAAAATGGGGGAATTGTGACGAGTTTTGATTGGCGGAGATTGAAAAAGGTGGGATAGGTATGTACGAAAAAGTTTAGCGAGATTGAGGAGGAGAGAGAAAAAGAGCAGTTGGTTTTCTAAATCTGTAAGAGGAACAGTGATTGTTCTCTGGCGGTTCCTGAAATGTAGCAAGCAGTAGTGTTGAATGTTAGTGAGTTTTTGTGGAGTTAGTGTATCTGACAGAAGCTGAAGCAGCAAAATATTGTAAGTCATATTTCTCTACTTATATTCCAAGAGTCACTGTTCAGGCCAACGAGAGATTCAGTTTATCGTAAAGAGAAGATATTCCAAGAGTCATTTTTTCACTCGGGCCAACGAGAGATTCAGTTTATCGAGAGGAGAAAGGCTATCATAATTTGAATGATTTGTGCTTTTGAAGGAGATCATTAAGGACGATATACTTGCAACAATCTGTGTAAGATTGCTGATTACATAGGGAGCGGTTGAGAGGAGATAATACAGTCTACAAGGAACAAGGATTTGGACCACTCATCATCAGAGAGAGATATTTTTGTTTTCTGCAGTTTTTTTTCTTTTATTGATAACACAATTTTTACATGTAATTTAGAAAGGATATAAATATTTTGATTAGGAGAGTTAGAATAGTTTGGGATTTTGAGATTTTAATTAATATTGTTTGTACCATAAATTTTGATTGTTCACGTACGGAGAACAAAATTTTGAGAATCCTTATATGAGGTTTGTTTATTGAAAACGTTTGAGTGTGAATTATTTCATTATTTTTATTTCAATATATAGTGTTAGATCATATGTGTTTTTTATTATTCCGGTATTCTCTGGACCTTACCTTTCACATGTAATAGCATAGATATTGAAGCACGAATTTAACCCTGAGATAAAAGAATTAAAAATTGTGATAAAGTCATAATCATATCATTTAAATAATTTTAATTAATCAAAAAAATTAATTAGCTAATTATTGCTTGGCGCACCAAGACTTTAAATATCACAATAATATATATATATATAAATATGAGATATTTTAGTTTTTGAGTTAGTTTGTTTTTGAACATCGCGTCGAGTTTTTAAAATGTAACGCACGTAGATAAATTATATAATTATTAGTGTGAAATAAATTAGTTATATTGTACAAATAAAGACTTTAAATAAACTTATAAGTGTTATAAGTGTAGAACCTTTAATAATAAATAAAAAACAATAAATTAGATTAATAAAAACAGTACAATAGGAAGGAAATTTTTTAAATTTATCATGATGATCCTACAGTTTCTTATTTACATATCTTTAAAACTCTTTCTAGGATTTTAGAATTTTATTACTGGCTCAAAATGAGATCTTTTGTTCTGTTGTGAAGTATAGTATGTTCATAAATATAAAGTTTCTGCTTCTTGTAAGCCTAGTAACTTGCCTCCAGCGGGTATTATCTGACAATATCGTGATATAAATTTTTCTTTTCGGTTTTTATCTGCTGGTTTACTTGGTCCATATCCTAAGTCCAAAAATGGAAACCGTTTTCTTTTGGTTGCTGTTAACTGGTTTACAAAGTTTATATTTTCATACATCCTTTGGCTAATGCTACTTCAAAAGCTATTGTCAAATTTATTGAAAATCAAGTTTTCTTAATTTTTAATGTACCACAGATCTTTGAAGTTGATAATGGAAAACAATTTGTTTCCAAACATTTCCAAACCAAAGTGGAAAAATACAAGGTACAAAAAATTTGGTGCAATGCTAAATACTACTCACAGATTAACCCTAGTAAACTAGTTAATAAGACGATTGTTACTACAATTAGGTCTTTTATTCAAGACAATCATAAATATTAGGACACAAATCTAGGTAAACACACAATGACTTAAAAAAGTTTTCTCCTTCATTTATAACATTTGCTAGAAACATTCCTTTTGATAGTTCCCTCTTTGATACAATCAAAGAAACAGCTAACAATGTTGTTAATAATAACAACAAACTGTTTGATCCCAAACCTTTGAATAAGATTTCTCTTTAATGAAGTTTAAAAGAGGATACATCACTCTTACACTACAAACACAAAATGCTACAATTTACATAGACGTGATGTAAGATTCCATGTAGGTAACGGTAACGTGCCATGAGCCCGGAAGAAAAACAACATTCTTTCGAAAGCTGTTGATGACTTTTCTGCTAAATTAGCTCCCAAATTTATTCTATGCATTATAAGGGGTCATTTGACCCAGCATTAATCACATATAAATCAATAGTACAATACGTAATAACTTTAGAAACTATGCCGTCAATTTTTATCGGTACAGATGGCTACACAGGTAAGGTAAACTTAGGGGTGAGTGGCATTTTAGTCAAAGATATTACGGCATTTATAACTTACGTAGGCAATACAAAAATAATAACCTGCGACCTAATGCCGTACAAAAATATTGGTAAAGTTTGTTTAGCAGAAAATGGTTGACTTCAATTAGTGAGGTCGTAAATATTATTAAATTTATCTGACTTGGCCCATTGTTAAGACCGGTCCGGAGCGATAAGCAAACGAGGTCTTTTGACAATTAACACTGACTAGACGGTACTCCTTTAATAAAGCAAAGCATCCACAAAATTTCCAATAATTATGACGACAAAATCAAAAAAACGGATGTAAAATATATTGCTTTACCTTATATACCGGAAGCCGCAGCACTGTATGTCCCATTTCCTCTGCCAATGTATCTACAAACATATACTTTTTTTTATAGAAAATGACTTTAAAACTTCTAAAAGCTCTTGTTTGGTGTAACATTTTTCAAAATACATATCATTCGTTTCTATGTAATTTTGAATTTCCAATTTAGTATTATTCAAGTTTGGAGCCTTACTTAGTTGGCGACTGTGATAGATTGCATTTTCCATTACTATCACGATATTCTGAGGAATGTTTGGCATAAGATTATTTTTGAACCATTCTTCAAAAAGTTCTGACGTTGTATCTTCATGGTAGTCGACGTTGGAGTCTTTAATATTCTTTGCAGAGAGCCACAGGGCATTTGGAACCCAACCATTTTCTGATCTAGCATGTAAAATCGTTATTCTTTTCCCTTTATTTGACGGAGTTTTTGGTTTACACTTACCGGCTGTATTGGCAAATCCTTTAGGTAGCGTTGAATGTGTGTCAAACCATGTCTCGTCGAGACCATCTTCCATTTTCAGAATGGAATTTTCTTATCGAAGTTATATACTCATAACGCCATTTTTGTAATCTATGAGATTCCATAATTACTTGTCTTTTGTCAATTATACGATATCGAAAGCCCATACTTTTTAAAACTTTCCATAAGCTAGTGGCGCTACAGCTTATTTGGGTTTCGTCAACATTGAGCCGTTGCTTAATGCTCTTAGCTAGAGCTCTTAATGTAGGCATGCGTTGCTCTTCGTACATGGTATAGATTTTTAGACGTATCAAGTCCTTATCGGCTTCGTCCATACATTTGGTGGAAGTGGAATCTTTACGTTTTTTTCTTGTTTCTATGGGATTTGATGTAATTCTTTTTACTGTGGTCAGAGGTATTTACGTAAAATCGCATATTTCACTCGTAGCGTAAGTTGTGTCAAGTCCTCTTTTAAGTAAGGTACTGTATATAATTATTACAATTTGCTTTGCATCTACAGATAGATGTTTTTTCTTTACCAGAGCACTAGAAAAAGCCCCATTATTATTAGCCCACGGACGCATCATAATGATAGAAAACGTAATGAATAAAATGAGTAATGCTACTTAACACTTCCCGTGACACATACAGACAAACACATTTTATCAAGAACTCCTAATTAAATACTGGTTGGTGTTCAGTTCCATAAACTTATTATATAAATACCTGAAAACCATTTAAAAGGTGATTAGCTAGCCCGTCGTGCACTTCCATCAAATTTGAAAAACCCTCTTGTCAGTACAGTTTCGTCAATATAAACCTTATCTGTATTAATGAAATTATAATGAGTTTGGATTGTAGGCAATTAAATCAAAATTAAGAAATAAAGATTGACACATTTTACCAGGAAACATATTTACATTTTTCCTGAAACCGGACCTTTTATACTATTATCGGTTAACCCAGGATGTTTATAGTCGGTACTAATTGAAGTCAACCATTTACTGCTAAACAAACTTTACCAGTAGCAGGGACAATCTTTGATTTTCGGATAGTTTTGACCCCATTTTCGGCATTTTGATATAGTACGGTATTCACATACATAGTTTCGAATCGTTATTTAGATTACTTTTTTGCAGTTCCGTACATATCGGCTGGTACAGGGGTGAGAAATCTAGGGCACAACCCTTGATTTCAACCCCCATTCGTTGAGGTCATTGAAAAATGTACGGCATCAATTCCAAATGATTACTTGATGCGTAAAAAAATTTTTGACAACTATGCCGTCCAAAAGTTATGGTTCTTGCAAATGTTTATAAACAGTTATCTGTATTTGGAAATAAAATTGTTGTTTTTTGGTAAAATAATTATTTCTTGTATGGTAGTCACTTTTTTGACAAAATATAACTAAAAACTATCAAACTAATTAATAGCCGGTTATAACAAATGGTACAAATCGAAAATTTGAAAAAAAAAAAAAAATAAAAATCAAAAATTAGAAAATTGAATATATTTTTAAAGTGCCCTGTGGTGTATGTTATGTTATATTTTAAATACTGTGCCTGTTATTACTTACATAACAATAGATAAATAAAAAAACAATGCATTACATTTCACCATCTTTCAATAGTCAGCCTGAATAGCAGTGCGGTACAAGCAAGGATCTTCTGACTTGAGCCAACTAGGAGAAAACGCATCATAACCAATCCTTAAAAGTTTTCCACCAACTATGTTTGGTAATTAAAAAGGTCGTTCGGTGCAAACTATTATAAAGATTGTGATTGGTTGGAATACAGCGTCAAAACAGATGCCATTCCGTGCTACGCTTGTCGTAATTTTGGAGCTGCCATGGTTGAAGAAGCTTTTAGAATGGTAGGATTCTGTAACTGAAAAAAAAAAAAAACTGGCGAAAAATTAAAAACCATAGTGCACCTTTCCATCACATTAAAAGTTTCAGTCAATGGCATAAATATAAAAAGACAATAAAAAGCTGAAATGTTTTATTTCATCTTTCACAAGCATATAATATCAAGATAGAGAAAAACAGAAATTACTTGAGAATGTTGGCAGATATAAGCTTAACAATGGCTTGTCAAGGCATGGCTTTCAGAGGTCATGACGAAAGCGAAAGTTCATTAAATAAAGGAAACTTTAAGGAAATATGTGGCCTAATAGCAAAGTCTAACAAGGACTTTGACATTCTACATAATTCGAATAAAATCTATACCAGTACCCAAATACAAAATGAAATTATTGCCTTATTCTCACGGGCGTCTTTAAGAAATATACTTGATGACATTAGACAATTCGAAACTTTTTCAATCATGTGTGATGAAGCTCGTTCTTTCAAAAACGAACAATTGTCTTTATGTGTTTGGTATGCATCGCAAGATCTAGAAATTCGTGAAAGATTCTTTGCATTCATTAACTGTTCAGAAAACAGACTGGCCACGAATTTATTTACTTTAATCTACAAAAAATTGGAAGAGCTTAATCCTAGCGACTTGCAGATGGTAGGGCAATCCTATGGCGGAGCTGTGATGATGTCAGGCAATACAAGTGGTCTTTAAACACAAATGCGAGAGAAATTTCCAGCTGCAATTTACACGCACTGCTTAGCTCATAGACTTAACTTGGCTCTGGTGGACTCGTGTAAAAATGTTCCCTCAATATCGACATTTTTCTGACCCTCAAAACGGTAATAAGTACCAACAAATATTGAAGGACCTCAATATTGTCTCTAGGGAGTTGAAAACTTTGTAAGATACTCGTTAAGTGTGTCGATATACGACTTGTCACGCTGTTAAAACATGTTTCGAGGGAATCGTTACAACACTGGAAAACGAAGTTTCTCATACAAATAATAAACAGTCAATTACAGCAGTTGGGATATTATCCAGCATTAAAAGACCCTTATTTATAATTCATCTTTTTCTTTTGGACGAGGTGCTAAACATTTAAAATATATTATCAAAAAGCCTCCATGAAAAATTTGTAACTCTGGGGAAAGCCGTTAAGGTTATTGAAAGTGTTATGACTTCGTTAGATGGAAAATATTGTACATATCTTCATACAAAATATCGAACTTTGCCACAGATTACCAAATTTCACTGAAAATTATGTCATCCAAAAGAAAAAAGCAAGCTAGTAGCAAGCTCATTGACTTCGCCACCGAAACAACCGTAGAATTGGGTTTGATAGACGCCACATGCTCTAGAACTAACGTAGGAGTCATTGAGTACTGGAGCGCAAACATTTTTTACAGAAATATTGATACTGTAAGAGGATTTCTGAACAAAAGGTTAACAAAAGAAAGTATGGCGCTTGCAAATTGAGTAGATCTTTTTTTTTTCAGTTAGATTTTGAGGGTTCAATTAATTGAATAATATTGCAAAATTTTAAATATGAAAAACACATTAAGTTATGAGATAAAAAGAAATGAAACTAGTGGAGGTGGGAGATTGAGCGATAAAAACCTATAAATTTCCATTCTACTTATTGTTTCCCACCTTTAGACGTATGGGACGAGTTTGGCAACTGCCATTGTGACAGTGACAGTTTTAGTTGACATCTTATATACTAAAACGCTAAGCCCTTTTCTTGTCCACCACTTTACTCAAAAACCATATTAGATAATTAAAATATTTTTTCGGAATATTATTAGTATTACGTATGAGATTGTCAAGATATACTTTTGGTACAAAAATTCACTTCCGGTTTTGAGATGACCGGAAGTTAAAATTTACTTTAAGTTTTAGACCCCACAATGTATATATGGATCGAAAGGTCTCGTCGAGACGAATCCAAATATGTACTTCCGGTTGCGATCCGACACCGGAAGTGACCCGAAACGCGCATAAAACGTCAAGATAGAGCAAATCTGAAACCGGATTCGTGATCAGCATGTAAAATTAACTGCTAAATGATATCCATGTCGACATTTGATGAACTAAAAATTGTATTCCGGTTTTGAGGTCGACTTCCGGTTTCGTTTTTATTAGTCAAATCAATAGAGAATTCAACGTAGAGTTCAAAAATGTAAGTTCACGAAATTATCATTTATAGTTTTTGAGTTATTGATAAAAATATTTTTACTTCCGGTCATTGTATATATTGTATATTTTTCTCGCAAAATAAAAATTTCATTTAAAAAACTCGATGTCGAGTTGGTCCGCTAGTACTCCTCTAAAACGTTAATAATTTTTGTCCTATCAAGGAGTGTGTTTATACCCTGTTTTCAAAGAGATATAAGCAAAATGAGAATATCTACAATTACAATAGAAATAAAGGTTTCAACTGACACCTAATTCGAATTAAGGACTTACTATCTACTCAGAGTCACTTATCACTAGTTTTACTCGTATCATCTAAATTTATAGTTAATTTGGTTAATGCTGGTAAATATTATTTTAACATAGTCATTTTCCACTCCGATCACATGTTTTATTACATTTTTCCAGTTGGTTGCTGTGATTTTTGTGACTTCTCTTCTAATTAACTGGAGAACAGTAGACGAAAATTTGCTCCTAAACGTTTCTTCTCCTTATATTTCCTTTAAGTTGAGCACATATTAACTCTATTGGGTTCAATGTATAATAATAAGGAGGAAGTCTAAGCACAGTATGCCCGTTACTCTAAGCACAGTTGTCAACAACATATTCCTTTTCGTACTGTTTACTATGAGCAACCTCCAAAAATTGCTTTTTAGTATAAGATGCCTCAAAATACAAATCTTCCGTGAATAAAAATTTCTGAATTTGTAATTTATTCCAAATATTATTTGGAGTTTTTTTCATTAATCTTGAATGATATGATGCGTTGTCCATGACAATCACACTCTGTTTAGGTAATTTCGGAAGAAAAGATTTTTCAAACCATGATTAAAAAATTGAACTTTCCATATCGTCATGATAATCCAGAGACGCGTCTTTAATTTGTTTTGCAGATATTAATAATGCATCGTCGATATATCTATTTTCTCCACCGCAGTGTAAAATTATAATCCTCTTTCCTTTGTTGGGCGGTACTGAGTTGAAACACTTTTTGTTATTATTTGTCCAACTTTTTTTCACGGTGTCATGAGTATCATACAAACAATGTTTCGTTTCATTTTTCGAAACTCAGTTATCTGTCTGATATAATTGTTTCTTAAAGAAATAATTCTAGTACTTTCCATTAGTGTCTGTCGCTTGTCTATAGTTTTGTACTTAAAATTATTGGCTTTAAGAAATAATCGAAGTGTTGTTGCTGAACACGAGAGAATGCCCTTTCGAACTAATTCACTTCGAAGGCTTTCAATAGTTGGAAAAATATTAGCCGCATACATTTGGTATATTATTCTAGATCTAGTTATAGATTCAATTAAGTGCGGTTCTATTTTTCTGAATTTACCTTTCTCTTCTGTCTAGAAGAAGATGTTTCTCCTATAATTTTGTAGCAGGTTGCTTTGGGCACTCTGGTTAAAAAACATGTTTCTGCAATTGCCTCTGATTTAGACAATTCAGTATACAGTCCTTCACAAACAAACCTATCTCTCAGTGAATCCTCTAAAATTGTCCAAAATTACATGTGCTTCATAACTTCATAACATTCACTTGTCACTTGTCACGTAACTGATCGCTGACAGACTTACAATTTAACTGTGGTTATCCTGCCAAACTCGACCATAACCTTCAAACGAAGCACATGTAAACTTTAAATTGCTTAAGACCGACCTCGTCGCCAAATGTTATGTATACTACTTGATGAAATGATAAATAAACGTTGTGGGTTCGCTTAAACAATTATATTTAACATATATTACCAATACAGTGCTACAATTAACCCTATACAGTCGGATACAATGTTCGCTCACAGTACTAGCTTAGATAACCCCCTAACAAAAGTGACACTGTCAGTCCTGCCAATTGTTATAATCCCCGTGTTACCAATCGTCTCCAGCTATAACTAACTTAACACTAAACAAATATATAACAGTATTGAAATCATTGAAATTTAATAATGTAGCAGCTGCACCTGAATATATTTAAAAGGATAGGCTTTCCTTGTCGACTTCAACTGAAATTGTAAATTTTTTCCTGTAGTATGAATGATCTGAATGAATGTTGAAAATTTCTTCCACTTGATCTACCTGATTCGAACTTTTACTTTTCATGCATACTTTGCTCAGATGGCCTCCTCGTTTACATTTGCTACAGACTAAATGTGTTTTAATTACATTTGTTCGCAATATGTTGTGAAGATCCGACTCTAAAACAAAATATATTTTTAGTTTGGTTATGATCAATATCATTTTTTTTTTCAAATTTGTAGGTTGTATGTATCCTTATTTATTCTTGACACTAGAAACTTTATTTATATTAGCACTTGTACTTGACTTCTGTAATCGAGCTGCATCTCGGGTTGATATCTTTATGCTGACGGCAACTTCTAATGCTTTCTCCATTGTATGATCCTTATATTTTCGTAGTCTGCTTTGAATATTTTGTAATCTAAGTAAAGCTGTAATATATTCATTGGCACTTTCTCCTTCATGTTGTTTTCTTTGTGAAAATCTGAAATTTTCGACTATTTACAGTTTTTTGGTTAATTAAAGGTTACAGATAATTCTGATTTATATCCTGATTTTAAAGTTCAAGATAATGTTTTTTATAAACATGTTTTTTCTAGATCTAAACTTTCACATTCTAGTCCATAATGGAAAATTTTTGTTCCTTCTGTACATAGTGTTACGATAGATAATGACGCATCATATGACTCAAAACTGTAGACATATTATTACTAACCCATTCGTCTTTTCTAGATCATAAATATACCTGCCGGCAGAAATCTCTAGAGAAATGGGTCCCCCTACGATATAAGAAACCTGTTTACATTGATGGAATTCCTTTAGATGGAAGGTCATCGATTCTTCGCCGTGATTCTCGATTAACGGTTATATATATATACATATATATATATATATATATATATATATATATATATATATATATATATATATATATATATATATATATATATATAAATATGAGATATTTTAGTTTTTGAGTTAGTTCGTTTTTGAACATCGCGTCGAGTTTTTAAAATGTAACGCACGTAGATAAATTATATAATTATTAGTGTGAAATAAATTAGTTATATTGTACAAATAAAGTCTTTAAATAAACTTATAAGTGTTATAAGTGTAGAACCTTTAATAATAAATAAAAAACAATAAATTAGATTAATAAAAACAGTACAATAGGAAGGAAATTTTTTAAATTTATCATGATGATCCTACTGTTTCTTATTTACATATCTTTAAAACTCTTTCTAGGATTTCAGAATTTTATTACTGGCTCAAAATGAGATCTTTTGTTCTGTTGTGAAGTATAGTATGTTCATAAATATAAAGTTTCTGCTTCTTGTAAGCCTAGTAACTTGCCTCCAGCGGGTATTATCTGACAATATCGTGATATAAATTTTTCTTTTCGGTTTTTATCTGCTGGTTTACTTGGTCCATATCCTAAGTCCAAAAATGGAAATCGTTTTCTTTTGGTTGCTGTTAACTGGTTTACAAAGTTTATATTTTCATACATCCTTTGGCTAATGCTACTTCAAAAGCTATTGTCAAATTTATTGAAAATCAAGTTTTCTTAATTTTTAATGTACCATAGATCTTTGAAGTTGATAATGGAAAACAATTTGTTTCCAAATATTTCCAAACCAAAGTGGAAAAATACAAGGTACAAAAAATTTGGTGCAATGCTAAATACTACTCACAGATTAACCCTAGTAAACTAGTTAATAAGACGATTGTTACTACAATTAGGTCTTTTATTCAAGACAATCATAAATATTAGGACACAAATCTAGGTAAACACACAATGACTTAAAAAAGTTTTCTCCTTCATTTATAACATTTGCTAGAAACATTCCTTTTGATAGTTCCCTCTTTGATACAATCAAAGAAACAGCTAACAATGTTGTTAATAATAACAACAAACTGTTTGATCCCAAACCTTTGAATAAGATTTCTCTTTAATGAAGTTTAAAAGAGGATACATCACTCTTACACTACAAACACAAAATGCTACAATTTACATAGACGTGATGTAAGATTCCATGTAGGTAACGTGCCATGAGTCCGGAAGAAAAACAACATTCTTTCGAAAGCTGTTGATGACTTTTTTGCTAAATTAGCTCCCAAATTTATTCTATGCATTATAAGGGGTCATTTGACCCAGCATTAATCACATATAAATCAATAGTACAATACGTAATAACGTTAGAAACTATGCCGTCAATTTTTATCGGTACAGATGGCTACACAGGTAAGGTAAACTTAGGGGTGAGGGGCATTTTAGTCAAAGATATTACGGCATTTATAACTTACGTAGGCAATACAAAAATAATAACCTGCGACCTAATGCCGTACAAAAATATTGGTAAAGTTTGTTTAGCAGAAAATGGTTGACTTCAATTAGTGAGGTCGTAAATATTATTAAATTTATCTGACTTGGCCCATTGTTAAGACCGGTCCGGAGCGATAAGCAAACGAGGTCTTTTGACAATTAACACTGACTAGACGGTACTCCTTTAATAAAGCAAAGCATCCACAAAATTTCCAATAATTATGACGACAAAATCAAAAAAACGGATGTAAAATATATTGCTTTACCTTATATACCGGAAGCCGCAGCACTGTATGTCCCATTTCCTCTGCCAATGTATCTACAAACATATACTTTTTTTTTAAAGAAAATGACTTTAAAACTTCTAAAAGCTCTTGTTTGGTGTAACATTTTTCAAAATACATATCATTCGTTTCTATGTAATTTTGAATTTCCAATTTAGTATTATTCAAGTTTGGAGCCTTACTTAGTTGGCGACTGTGATAGCTTGCGTTTTCCATTACTATCACGTTATTCTGAGGAATGTTTGGCATAAGATTATTTTTGAACCATTCTTCAAAAAGTTCTGACGTTGTATCTTCATGGTAGTCGACGTTGGAGTCTTTAATATTCTTTGCAGAGAGCCACAGGGCATTTGGAACCCAACCATTTTCTGATGTAGCATGTAAAATCGTTATTCTTTTCCCTTTATTTGACGGAGTTTTTGGTTTACACTTACCGGCTGTATTGGCAAATCCTTTAGGTAGCGTTGAATGTGTGTCAAACCATGTCTTGTCGAGACCATCTTCCATTTTCAGAATGGAATTTTCTTATCGAAGTTATATACTCATAACGCCATTTTTGTAATCTATGAGATTCCATAATTACTTGTCTTTTGTTAATTATACGATATCGAAAGCCCATACTTTTTAAAACTTTCCATAAGCTAGTGGCGCTACAGCTTATTTGGGTTTCGTCAACATTGAGCCGTTGCTTAATGCTCTTAGCTAGAGCTCTTAATGTAGGCATGCGTTGCTCTTCGTACATGGTATAGATTTTTAGACGTATCAAGTCCTTATCGGCTTCGTCCATACATTTGGTGGAAGTGGAATCTTTACGTTTTTTTCTTGTTTCTATGGGATTTGATGTAATTCTTTTTACTGTGGTCAGAGGTATTTACGTAAAATCGCATATTTCACTCGCAGCGTAAGTTGTGTCAAGTCCGCTTTTAAGCAAGGTACTGTATATAATTATTACAATTTGCTTTGAATCTACAGATAGATGTTTTTTCTTTACCAGAACACTAGAAAAAGCCCCATTATTATTAGCTCACGGACGCATCATAATGATAGAAAACGTAATGAATAAAATGAGTAATGCTACTTAACACTTCCCGTGACACATACAGACAAACACATTTTATCAAGAACTAATTAAATACTGGTTGGTGTTCAGTTCCATAAACTTATTATATAAATACCTGAAAACCATTTAAAAGGTGATTAGCTAGCCCGTCGTGCACTTCCATCAAATTTAAAAAACACTCTTGTCAGTACAGTTTCGTCAATATAAACCTTATCTGTATTAATGAAATTATAATGAGTTTGGATTGTAGGCAATTAAATCAAAATTAAGAAATAAAGATTGACACATTTTACCAGGAAACATATTTACATGTTTCCTGAAACCGGACCTTTTATACTATTATCGGTTAACCCAGGATGTTTATAGTCGGTACTAATTGAAGTCAACCATTTACTGCTAAACAAACTTTACCAGTAGCAGGGACAATCTTTGATTTTCGGATAGTTTTGACCCCATTTTCGGCATTTTGATATAGTACGGTATTCACATACATAGTTTCGAATCGTTATTTAGATTACTTTTTTGCAGTTCCGTACATATCGGCTGGTACAGGGGTGAGAAATCTAGGGCACAACCCTTGATTTCAACCCCCATTCGTTGAGGTCATTGAAAAATGTACGGCATCAATTCCAAATGATTACTTGATGCGTAAAAAAATTTTTGACAACTATGCCGTCCAAAAGTTATGGTTCTTGCAAATGTTTATAAACAGTTATCTGTATTTGGAAATAAAATTGTTGTTTTTTGGTAAAATAATTATTTCTTGTATGGTAGTCACTTTTTTGACAAAATATAACTAAAAACTATCAAACTAATTAATAACCGGTTATAATAAATGGCACAAATCGAAAATTTGAAAAAAAAATAAAAAACAAAAATTTGAAAATTGAATATATTTTTAAAGTGCCCTGTGGTGTATGTTATGTTATATTTTAAATACTGTGGCTGTTATTACTTACATAACAATAGATAAATAAAAAAACAATGCATTACATTTCACCATCTTTCAATAGTCAGCCTGAACAGCAGCGCGGTACAAGCAAGGATCTTCTGACTTGAGCCAACTAGGAGAAAACGCATCATAACCAATTCTTAAAAGTTTTCCACGAACCATGTTTGGTAATTAAAAAGGTCGTTCGGTGCAACCTATTATAAAGATTGTGATTGGTTAGAATACAGCGTCAAAACAGATGCCATTCCGTGCTAGGCTTGTCGTAATTTTGGAGCTGCTATGGTTGAAGAAGCTTTTAGGATTCTGTAACTGAAAAAAAAACTGGCGAAAAATTAAAAACCATAGTGCACCTTTTCATCACATTGAAAGTTTCAGTCAATGGCATAAATATAAAAAGACAATAAAAAGCTGAAATGTTTTATTTCATCTTTCACAAGCATATAATATCAAGATAGAGAAAAACAGAAATTACTTGAGAATGTTGGCAGATATAAGATTAACAATGGCTTGTCAATGCATGGCTTTCAGAGGTCATGACGAAAGCGAAAGTTCATTAAATAAAGGAAACTTTAAGGAAATATGTGGCCTAATAGCAAAGTATAACAAGGACTTTGACATTCTACATAATTCGAATAAAAACTATACCAGTCCCCAAATACAAAATGAAATTATTGCCCTATTCTCACGGGCGTCTTTAAGAAATATACTTGACGACATTAGACAATCCGAAACTTTTTCAATCATGTGTGATGAAGCTCGTTCTTTCAAAAACGAACAATTGTCTTTATGTGTTTGCTATGCATCGAAAGATCTAGAAATTCTTGAAAGATTCCTTGCATTCATTAACTGTTCAGAAAACAGACTGGCCACGAATTTATTTACTTTAATCTACAAAAAATTGGAAGAGCTTAATCCTAGCGACTTGCAGATGGTAGGGCAATCCTATGACGGAGCTGTGATGATGTCAGGCAATACAAGTGGTCTTTAAACACAAATGCGAGAGAAATTTCCAGCTGCAATTTACACGCACTGCTTAGCTCATAGACTTAACTTGGCTCTGGTGGACTCGTGTAAAAATGTTCCCTCAATATCGACATTTTTCTGTACTCATGAGGCACGAACATTTTTCAGACCCTCAAAACGGTAATAAATACCAACAAATATTGAAGGACCTCAATATTGTCTCTAGGGAGTTGAAAACTTTGTAAGATACTCGTTAAGTGTGTCGATATACGACTTGTCACGCTGTTAAAACATGTCTCGAGGGAATCGTTACAACACTGGAAAACGAAGTTTCTCATACAAATAATAAACAGTCAATTACAGCAGTTAGGACATTATCCAGCATTAAAAGACCCTCATTTATAATTCATCTTTTTCTTTTGGACGAGGTGCTAAACATTTAAAATGTATTATCAAAAAGCCTCCATGAAAAATTTGTAACTCTGGGGAAAGCCGTTAAGGTTATTGAAAGTGTTATGACTTCGTTAGATGGAAAATATTGTACAAATCTTCATACAAAATATCGAACTTTGCCACAGAATACCAAATTTCATTGAAAATTATGTCATCCAAAAGAAAAAAGCAAGCTAGTAGCAAGCTCATTGACTTCGCCACCGAAACAACCGTAGAATTGGGTTTGATAGACGCCACATGCTCTAGAGCTAACGTAGGAGTCATTGAGTACTGGAGGCCAAACATTTTTTACAGAATTATTGATACTGTAAGAGAATTTCTGAACAAAAGGTTATCACCAAAAAGTATGGCGCTTGACAATTCAGTAGATTTTTTTTCAGTTAGATTTTGAGGGTTCAGAGAAATTCATTAAACAGTATTGCAAAATTTCAAATATCAACGCTTTTGCATTAAGAGCAGAAATGACCGGTTAAAAAAAATGTATTTTACAATCTATAGTCCATTTCGATCATATTGATAGCACAATATGTATGCAAATCCCTAAACTGTTGATACGGGTGACTCAATGAAAAATAGATATTTGTCAACAAGTTTACAGAAGTATATAGGAAAACAATTTTAAATTGAGTATGACCACCAGGTATAAAGGTTGAAGCAGAATAAAATACAATAGTTTTGAGGGTTACTAATCCCTAAATAAAGTTGCCAGTGTCGGAGTGATGGAGATTAACAGGTACTAATGAATTTGCAAGAAATGTAAGATGTTTATTTTATTGGTTATATATAAAATAATTTGTGGCCGTAACAGGGGCCGATTTGTAAAAAAATGAATATTATTTTAATCAAATTCTATTTCAGATTCACTGCTTTCTTCAGAATCTAAGGAATCTTCAACTCCAATGTTAATTATTACCGGTTCCAGCATTGCATCAGTCATATTATCCAAATTCCACATTTTATTTTCTTCCTTGTGAACATGACTAACAGCATTTTTCCAATTTTCTGGAGTTACTTTTGATAAGGAATGTTCTAATACTTGTTGTAAGTCTTCTAATTTCACCCTTTACTTGAGACCATATATTTTCTATCGGATTCAGATCACAGTGGTATGGGGGTAAACGTAAAATAATTACATCACGGTTTAATGCCATTTCATCAATTATATATTTTTTATAAGCTGCTTTATGTTGCCTTACAATAGGTAATAATTCCTTTTTTGTCGAATTCTCCTTGTACTCAATTGCGTGTTTATCCAACCATTCGATTATCTCTCCTTTTTTTCATGCCGTTGTTGGCAATTTTTCTGCTAGTCTTAAATGGTAACTAGCATTATCCATGACTATGACAGAATTTTTTGGAATTAAATCCAACATTTGCTCAAAATATTCTTCAAAAACGTCAGCAGTCATTTCCTCGTGGTAATCTTTGGTTGATTTTGAGGCAAAACTTAATAATCCACTTAATTACTATTTAAATGGGAATAAGCCACAATTAAAGGTTAAAATACGTTTATTGACGTTTCAATTTCCACTTCGGAAATCGTTCTCAAAATACAAACATTAGTAAATTAAATTTACTAATTTAATTTACTAATGAACTGGCATTCAGATTTGGCGTTTTTGTATACAGCCTTAAGTAATTATACAAAAAAAAACAGTAGATTCTACACTTTAAAATATTACGATTTAAGCCAAATTGCTTTAATAAAATATTGATATTAAGAAAGATACAGGGGGTTAAATTGCAAATTTAAAATTTTATTTTTTGCTATACCTTTTATGTTTGTAAATATTTATGTATAAAAATTTACAACTGGGTACTTTTTAATGTGAGAAATTATAATTTGATGCACACTTTGATGGAGCTGATAGGGGGTGCCACATATGCCATATATATGGCACACATTTTTACTTAACTT
This sequence comes from Diabrotica undecimpunctata, assembly GCF_040954645.1. Lineage (NCBI taxonomy): Eukaryota > Metazoa > Arthropoda > Insecta > Coleoptera > Chrysomelidae > Diabrotica > Diabrotica undecimpunctata. The sequence goes on along the minus strand of NC_092811.1, from coordinate 86,103,728 downwards.
TGCTCTTTAAATTACCTGTATTTGTAATAAAAAATATTAAAGATACATTATTTTAACAAAAAAAAGGTATACCTGTTAATAACTTCAAAACTCAACAGTTTTCGAGATAATCGCATTTTACAAATCAACTGCATAATTCTGATTTAAGGCAATTACTCCAGGCAACGACGGAAAATAGACAAAAACATTAATACTTCTGAATTTTGGTATAAAATACTTTTAACTTAAGTTGATAGTTAACGAAATTTTAAATAAAATCAATATATCAGCAGGATAATTAATAATAGGATTTGACAAAATAACAGAATAATAAGATTTTACATCAAACATTTTATCATAAACATTTATTTTAAGGCATAATCAAAACATTTTGTTTACAAACCAAATTAAGAAATAGTTAAACTAAACAACATAACTTTTTGTCAAAGTAAGTGTTCGATATGTCCACCATTTTCTTCAATTCATTTGTCAATATATTCCATAAAAGATCGTCTCATATTAAATAGTATTAATGGTTCTAAAAAAACTGATGCAGTATTTATTTCTTCCCAGAGTTGATTGCGAATGTTGTATGGGATTATTGTATATACGCTGTTTTAATGCGCCACATACACCAAATTCAAGCGGAATAAATTCTGGGCTACGTGGTGGCTATAATGTATAATGGATGAATATATTCTTTTGGATACATATCCAAATCTTATGGTATATTATGGAACTACATCTTATTTGACGCAGAGATTAAATAATGTATTAAACTGTGATGTATCTCGTTCATTGGTTACTTGTATACACACACGGAATAACCTATCAATGACATTACTTATTTATATGATTACGTTACAGCTTACGAGTAACTATAATTACATCTCGAATAAATGGACTATAATGCTTTACTAACGAACTAATATTATGCTGAACTAAATTGCCTGTGTGTTTACTATATTTATAACAATATCGGTTATTAGGCCAACGATGATGTTTTTGTAAAAATGTTGAGTCTTTAAGGTTAGATTTGTAGCAAAAGTATTATAAAACAAGACACATATGTGTTATTCAATACTTGTGATCTAATTTCTAATTGTCCTAATAAAAATAGGTAAACAATTTATGTGATGAATAATAAGTATTCTTTTGGGATTTTTTATGAATTAAATAATTATATCGATATCTCACCACATTGCCAAGGAATATGACTACCACGACCAATCCACCGTTTAGAAATGTTGTATTTAAGTATGTTTTCACTGCCCTTTCTCTAGAATGTGGTGGTGTACCATCTTGATAAGCCACATATTTTGGGTTTTCAGCATTTTACAATAGGGAAAAAAAATAGGTATAGAAACTTACAAAGCGATAGAAAAGGGAAATCGTAAATTGCTTATCTACAGGTATTCAGTGCTTTACCGCACAAATATCCCAACTAAGAATTATTATGCAGCTGACTTATAAAATGCGATTATCTCGAACACGGTTGAATTTTGAGGTTACTAACAAGTATACCTTTTCTATGTAACAATAATGCATCTTTCATATTTTTTAACACAAATAGAGCTAACTTAAAGAGCAAAAAAGTTAATCGCAAATTTATGCCACACATGTGGCACATGTGGCGCCCTCTCAGTTACATTAAAGTATGTATAAAATTATTATTTATCCTACTCAAAAGCATCCGATTGTACGTTTTTGTCCAAAATATTTACAAACGTAAAAGTTATAGCGAAAAATAAAATTTTAAATTTCTATTTTAACACCCTGTATCTTTCTTAATATCAACATTTTATTAAAGCAAGTTGGCTTAAATCGTAATATTTTAAAGTACGGTTTCTATTTGTACAATTACTTAAGGACCACCCTGTATAGAAAAAGATATAGACATAGACTTGGTAAGTGTTGTAAATTCTTTTAGTATTTTGGTATATTCTTTTAGATTAAGAAGTTTCTCTTATACATAAATAAAATTTTGTTAATATTTTGTTTTTGTAAATATTTATCGCAGTGTGTATTATACACTGAACGGCAAAAAAGTGGCCACCCTATAAATTTCCGAAAATAAACATTCATTGGAAGTTTTATGCACTGTTTTATATTGTATACGCAACACCTTTCATTTTTAACCAAAAAATAGCCATTACTGCTTGATTTTTTTTTTGTTTTAATGGCATAGGCAAGTGCCATATAGCCAGTCACAACATGAAAATTTTCTACCCAGAAAGAACAAAAAGATAATATAAATTTCAAACTTGAGTAGCATTACAAATTTTAAACATTAAAATTATTATTAGGGATAGGTTAGAGATAAAACATGGACACTTGTTTCTCGTCTAGGGACCCATCAAGACATTGCTTTTAAGTAAGACAAACTAGATTGGGTCACGGATAAAAGATAATAACAAATGGGGTAAAACAGAGGTTAGGATTCTAATTACAGTTAAATATTAAGCTTACTTTTGCAAATAAATTCCATCAAACATTCATTTACAACTCTTATATTTAGAGATAGCAGATAGCACATATTGTACGGAGGAAAAATTTTTACGTTGACTAAATTTTTTATTAGATCTTCAGTTTGTTTTGTGTATTTTTTACATTCGAAGAAAATGTGATCTAGATCACCTTCTTTTTGACAGTCTGAACATAAATTTGAATTTACGATTTTTAGTTTGGACAGATGACTAGGATAGCAGGCGTGTCCAAATTTTATTCTAATTATGGATGTTATATACCTTCGTGCAACAGAATAATTTTTAAACCAATAATCACTTGGGATTAAAGGCTGTATAGAAGCATATTGCGAGGAAGACTGCGTACTATATATGTGTCAAGATTGTTTCCATTTTCCATCGAAACGAATTACAAACAATAAAAATTACGAGCGAACCTGAACCAAATTGTCTAATATCGAGTATTATTCCCTATAACTGTTTGCATACGATTTGAAAGGGAAAGGAAAAAAATTTGAATAAAAACTTGAGGTATAAGTTCATATTATTCACGAAGACACGAAGTATATTTTCAAGTTCTGCAAGACTTTCTAGCTGTCCTGGTTGACTTAGACCTGATATTCAGATCAGGTCTACAGACTATCATTTTAGAGTACTAATTCCTACTTCCTTCAAGTAATTTGTCACGATTATTGCAGTATGCGGCCGTGCATTATCATACATAAAGACAAAATTGTCCTCAATACATGGACCAAATGGAACTACTGCTTCTGCCAAAACATCCTCTATGTACCGGTGAGCACTCAGGGGGCTATTGATAAAAATAAGTTCAGTTCGAGCTTCAAATGAGATTCCAGTTCAAACCATGAGACAACCACCGATAAAGTTTCTTCTCTGGCACATACAAGCTTGGGCATATCTATCATTTCTCCATCTTCAAACCCTCTCTCGGTCATCGCCAGACTTCAAACAGAACCGCGATTCATCAGAAAAGAGAGTTCGGCTCCAATCCTGTATACCCTAGTGTTGATGTTTTCAAGCAAAAATTAATCGATTCCTACAGTGTCTGGGTTGTAATCCGGGAACAATAGCTCGCCTTCGTGGCATTAGTCCTCTTTCGTTGAGGCATCTTCTAATCGTTCTCTCACTTACATTAACATTTCGAACCCCTTGCGAAGGTTTCTAGCAGCAATTGCAGTGGAATGGCGATTCCCTAAAAGTTCCATCACAATATAACGATCATTTCTTTGCAAGGTAACTCTTCTACGACCGGAACTAAGTCGAAGTTAATATATGTACCAGTCTTTATAAAACGATGGAAAGCTCTCCGTACTGTCATTCTCGGAATACCTAAAGTTTGGGATACATAAACTTGACTTCTTCCATCTTGTAGCAAAGCAATAATTCGAGCCACATCTAGTGTAGATAACTAACACCATATCTTAATTATTCACTTAGCCGAAATCCATGTTTGAAAAGCTAAATTACTGTTTAATTTAATATTTTCAGCTTGAAAGATAAACAGCGACTACCGAAAACAACAACGTAAACGTCAAAACTGTCAAAAACAAACATACGTGATCGTAATAAATATTTAAATTGAGACGCAATATGAAACAGTGCATAAAATTTCCAATGAATTTTTATTTTCAGAAATTTATAGGGTGGCCACTTTCGTAAGTTCTTCTTCTTCCTGGTCCCCTCTTTCCTTAGACCTTTTCCTGTAATATAAGTTGCAGCAGGTTATATCTATGATCGTTTTGCATTATATGTGCAAGATATTCTAGCTTGCGCTGTTTCACTGTGGATATAATTTTACATGTTTTATCCATCCGACGTAGAACCTTAATGTTTGTTATTCGGTCCACCCAGGAGATCCTCAGTATCCGTCTATAACACCACATCTCAAACTCCTCGAGTTTTCCCATGGATGCCTCGGTTAGCGTCCATGATTAAACCCCATAAAGCAGCACTGTAAACACGTAGCATCAATAAACAGATTTTCGCTTTTAAGGTTAGGTCGTGGCTCTTAAATATCTTTGGCGTGGCTCATTGTAACAAATGCTGACCTGGCTTTTTCAATTCTTTGTTTTATCTCAACTGAGTGGTCCCATTGGTCGTTTATGCTGGTTCCTAAATAGTAGTAACAGGGCACTTGGAGTATTTGTTGCTGATCTACCAGTAATTGACTAGGTGGAATATGCTTCTTACTGATGACCATGTACTTTGTTTTCTTGATGTTAAAATCAAGCCCGTATTCTTGACTGATTCTCCACAATTGCGTTACTAGTATCTGTAAACCTTCTTAACTGTCTGCAAAGAGGATGGTGTCGTCTGCATATCTGATGTTATTCAGGCGCTCACCATTTATGAGAATACCCTCTTCGATATGCTCTAAGGCCTGGCTCTTGACGTATTCCGAATAGACGTTAAATAATAGGGGAGAGAGTATGCAGCCCTGTCGTACTGCTCTCTTAATTGACACTTCTTCTGTTAGTTGATCTTTTACCCGAATGGTTGCTGATTGGTTGTAGCATATTATATTTATATATTGTAGCATACTACTGTGGTATCTAGAAGACAAACAACTTCTTACACCTATTTAAAGTGGTTTCAGGAAATCAAGGTCTACTTTAGATAATCTAGTTGATATAGAATCCGAAATTCACGAAGCATTTGGAGGCAATTAAGAGTGTTTAGTAGTTTTCTCTGACATAACCCATGCGTATGATATAATTTGGAGATCCGACATATTACAAAACTTATCCAGACGGTCAATCAAAGGTAACATCCTTAAGTTTATAAAAAAATTTCTAATATTTCGTGAGTTTAAAGTTCGTGTAGATAATGTTATCTAACAACACAAATTAATGGTATCCCACAAGGATCTACACTAAGCGTAGTATTGTTCCTTATTGTGATTAATGATATCTCTAAATCCTTTAGTTCATTAGTAAAAGCACGCTTATATGCTGATGATCTCGTCATATTTTCTCGAGGCAAAAATGTTCTAACACTTACCAGATATATACAAGCCGCTATCAATCAACTAGAAAATTGGTCAGACAGATGTGGTCTACAGATATGTCCAAACAAAACAAAAGCAATTTTCTTTACCAAGAGACCAAAAAACATTATACTTCCACCTAATCTCACCTTATACTCGTTACCTATTACTTATGTTGAATCAACTACCTTCCTAGGAATAAAACTAGATCAGAGGTTAATCTAGAAAGATCATATTTTTCATCTTCGACAAACAACTCAAAATGGTGTAAATTTATTGAAAAGCATATCTCACAAGCAATGGGGAGCTGATTTCCAAACACTCAAGACTTCGGCAAATATGCAAATAAAAATGTAGAAAATATGCAAATATTTTACAAAATATGCATACAAATAAATAAAAAAATCGTAAAATAGTAACAATTTTATTTAAAAAAAAAAGTGTACATAACTAAATATTTCCTACTATTCATTAAGATTTACATTTATTTTAAGTAACTACATCATTTTTAAGTATGAATAAACTTATTTAGAATTATGGTAACAATAAATGACCAAGTGGTGTTCAAAATTTTCTAACAAAAACTTGTGGCTTCTGTCTGAGTACATATATTTATATATGGAAAAACTTCGTTCAACATCAACTGATGTAACGGGAGCATTTTTCAAACTAACCAAAACATTTGGTTCTAAATTAATTGTTTCCGAAATATTTCCAGCTAGAACACTGACTACTTCAGAAAGAATATGGTAACCTTTATTTTTTTCCATAGTAGCTTAAATTTGTTTTAAAATATCTTTTCCAATATTACCTCTAACGTTCCGACAACATGACGCAAATTCTTTTATTAATGCTGTACTTTCGAACAATGACAGTTTTGGTGATTCTAACTGAGTAATTGTTTTTTGAACAAAACTAAAATTTGATTTTATAAATGAAAGTTCTTGTTGAAGCAAGTTACTCTGAAAAGTTTGTTTAGAATCCAAAAGAGATTGGGAACTTTCATCTGTTAACGTATCAATTATGTTCTTTATTTTAACAAAATGATCTGCATAAAAATTAGCTGCTTCTAACCATGTTCCCCATCGCGTTAAAATAGGTTGTGGTGGAAGAGGAATGTTAGGTAGCATTTCTTTATAAAGTTGAATTCTTATAGGAGATTTAAGAAATACTTTTTTGACACTGGATATCATGGTATTTACAAGAGGAAACTTTTTTCGTATTTCCTCTGCAACTCTGTTTAATCCATGCGCTACACAAGTAACATGTATTAAATCTGGGAAAAATATTTATAAATTTTGTCCTGCTTTCACCATATAAGGAGCAGCATCCGATAAAATAAGCAGTAATTTATTAGAAGGAATAGTTGTCGGAAGAAAAAAAGTTGCTAATGTTTCTTGTATAAAACGCGAAATTGTTAAAGCATTTGTTTTCTCAAGTTGCTGGCATGAAATAAGATGAGATTTTGGTAAGGTATCTTCTTTAAGAACACCAATCAATAAATGAGCAATATACTTTCCTGAGGAATCAGTGGTTTCGTTTACAGATATGTAAAAATAATTATCTGCAATTTCTTCCCTAATATTAATTAACACCGACGAGTATAGCATTATTCTTCTTAGAGACCGATCACTTGGAACATTAAGTTTGCAATATTTTTTTAGAAACGAACTAAAATTTACATTTGCTAATTTTGAAAGCGGTATGTTTGCAGACACTAATGCGCGACACAAGTCTTCATTAAAAGTTTCTTGCTCATCTAATTTTTTTGAAGTAGATTGGAAACATTTAGCCATTGAAGTTTGATGTTTTCCTCCTATTTTTCCTTTTTTTGCAATGTGTGAAGCAGTTCTCACATGTTGGTCTATCTGAAATTTCTTCTCACATGCTATCTATAAATAAAAATAAAAACCTTTATTTTAACCCAACCTTTAAAATATAAAAATATACAAGGTGTTTTTGGTTAATCAAATAACTGGTTTGGAAAAAAAAACACTCGCTAAGTGTTTTAAATGCAGTATTAATCCAGAAATTAGTTTTTGTTACTAACCATTAGTAAGTACATCATATAACTTATTTTAAAATTCAACAAAAGTTTTTTTTTTGTTAATTCAATTACAATAAAAATAATTGTGTTTTAGAATAGCTGACTTCACAAAAAAAAAGTAAAGGTGAAAAATTTTTCTAAATACACACCATTGTATTGTACCATGGACAATTTTTTCTCACTAAAGGAAGCTATTTTTCATTTAAAAACAACCTACGAGTACTAAATTTCAAGTAAATACGTTTACTGGTTTTAAAGTTATTGTTGTTATTAACTAAAAGAATTTAATTTTTTTTTAATTTTAACACCCTGTATCTCGAAACGTAAATAAGTTTGACCCCTCATTAACTATATCGTTTTGTTCAATTTTTCGAGAAGTATCTACAGTCAAACGTTGTAAGTGTCATTTGGAAACACCCTGTATGTATGAAATATTAGATATTTAATAGAAAATATTAGATACTTACAATTTTGCCACAGACTGAACAGTAGATTGTTCCCATATCCATAGACAGCTCTTTATAAGGTTTAATCCAAGTTGAAGGACTGGTTGTTTTAGGCATTATAAAATCACAATCTTCCCTTTTGTTACGCACAACGAGTGTTTACGCTTTGAATATCAAAACAAAAATGATTTACAAATCTGAGCATCAAATTAGAAATGTTTAGGTACCTAATTCAATAAACTGGGAGATGTTGGAAAATCCCTAAATTAGGAACAAAACTATTAGCCGTTTACCTGCTGTTAAGATACAATAAATTGTAGATAGATTTGGGGATTAGATCATAAAATGCAAATGAGCGAAACCTTAGCGATTATCCAATAACTGAATGCCTCAGTGACCGAGACTTTCTAAGAATGTTGAGGGCTACTTAAATTGATCTTCTTTGAAATTGTAAATGTTTTGTACCTGTAGAGATTACGTACTTAGATCATTTCTTGATTAAAATGACTATAAAATTTTATACAAGAATTGAAATAAATTGGTATGTTTAAAAATTTTCAAATACAGTATAAAAATCTGAACTTTTATGCACTTTATGCAAACTTTTATACAAATATGCCAAAATATGAAATATTTGCATAAAATATGCACAATATGCAAAATATGCAATATGCATATTTGCCGAAGTCTACTCATAACTATCTACAGAACTCTAATTCGTTCTGAACTAGATTATGGCGCAGTTGCTTATAATTCAGCCAAAGTATCAATACTTAAATTACTAGACCCAATACACAATACAGCAATAAGAATAGCACTGGGAGCTCATCATACTAGCCCAATTGAAAGTTTATATTGTGAATCAGGTGAACCTTCCCTTCAACTAAGAAGAAACTATCTCAGCCTTGTGTATGCTGCTAAATTGTCAGCCAGTCCACATATACCAACATTTAAAAACACGTTTGCTGACAGATTAACATCGACATTTAACACCTCACAAAGATTAAGTCCCCCGTTTTATATTCGGATCCAAAAATTACAAAATAGTTTAAACATACATTTTCCTGAGACATACAATGTAACTAACCTTAATCATCAACCTCCTTGGAGAATACAGCTGCCTATTTGTGATACAAGTCTTACTATCAATAACAAATATGACACACCACGTAGTATATTTAAAAAGAAAACAGCAGAGAAATTAAACTGCTCTCATAACTCCCTCATTTTTACAGACGCGTCTAAATCTGACAATGGGGTAGGGGCTTCTTTTACAACTTTACACCAAGACTACTCCTTCTCACTTTTCCTACGATCAACCATATTTCCGCAGAACTATTTGCTATTTTGCAAGCAATAACATTTGTAAATAATAAAAACATACAAAACTCTTTGATAATAACTGACTCTTTAAGTGCTCTCAGCTCTATGAAATAGTTATACACAAACCATCCCATTCTATTGCTTATAAAGTCAGAACTAATGAGATGTCAAGAAAACGACCGATTTGTTAAATTCCTTTGGCTTCCGTCATCAGTTGGCCAGGGAAGCAGCAGAAAATCCACAATCAACATGATTCACTAAATGCGTTTATAGCGACCTGAAGCAATATTTTGGAATCAAAGATTTTCTTTATAAGACGATAAATTATTAAGTTTATTTTTTGACTTGGAAAATAGAGAAAAAATTCAGTCGTTAACCTGAATTTTGGTTATTTGGTTATCCGAAATGTCTTCTTTTATTTAGGGTAACAGAGTTTCTACTGTAATTTATGACTTTTTTAAATTTAATAAATTAATTCTGTCCATGAGTGTAACTGGCAATGGTTATTTTATTTTTAAATCAATAAATACTGAAACAACAACTTTTTGTAGGTATCACTACTTCTATCCCTTATATTCATAGTAAACCCATTCTTGCGCCGTTCTGTCATTGACCTACAAAGTTCTATCGGAAGAGCTACTCTCCGATATAATTGAAACCACTATTTTCATTTTCAAACGTTTTCACGGCCAATTTTCACTTTCAGGGGCGCACGCGTTTGAGTAGAGGTTTCAGGTCAATCTAACCTCTAAAAATCGTTACAGCGTTTAGGAGAAAATGTTAGTCTTAACTATTTTTAATCGGAACTACATGGGAAATTTCGTAGTGTAGTTATTTTTTTAAATTTGTGGTGGAAGTTTGCGCAAGTTTAAACTGAAAAATCAGGTAAGTGTTACGTTTTCAGTTGAGTTGCTTAAAAATCACGGCCAAGATTATCCGGCGGTAAATAAGTTGCGTTATGTTTTACATTTTCAAAACAATAAAAGTTTTAGTCGAAATATGTCTCGTTATTAATAATATTTGCTGGTTTAACCGTATATATGACGTAGTTTTTAGATTGCTATATTTAGCACACTGTACAGCGATTTCTAATTACATGTACACCGTATAACATATTTTCAAATAGTAAAAACAATATCAAAAAACCAAAATGTGTTACCGCATAAATTATTATATACAAACTTAATGATTAATTGTGATCTTTGTTTATAGTATTGTACAATTATTTAGGTACAATTTACCTTATAATCAAGTGGAATGAACTTTCTAATATCATTTTAATTTAGAACATTATTATAAATTTCTTTAAAAAACTCCTTATGGATCAGGGCGGATCTGTTCTGAAGTGGATGTGCGAGGTGACATTCTGGTTTTTGCTGTGTAATAACTTCAATAATAATAATTGACTATCTCTTAATCTCAAATAGGTCGGTAACATTAATAAAAAAATTAAAATATTTAAAAATTCTAAGAATATCGATTTTTTTCTACTTTTTTTTTGCTTATAACTTTATAATTCACATTGGAGCAAATTTTCTATAAGATACGGCTGGTTAATAATGCTACCTTTGCTGCAAAATAGCACTAAATACAAAAAAAGAGGGTAAAACAAGCCTTTTCTTACTCAATGTTTTTCAACAATTTAGATTGAACCTAGGAGCTTTATAATTCCTCTGGAAAATCTGTACTTATAACATATTAAAACAACTCACCAAATTTCATTAAAATCAACTTTAGATTTTGCATAATAATTTTGCAATCTAAATTTTTTTTTAAATTTTAAATTTTTTTTTAATCTTGCACAACAAAAACTAGACCACAATATAGAAGTTTGCCAATTTTTTTGTACTTACAAAAACGCACTTAACCTATCTAAAGTACTTTTTGGAATTGAAATCGGTTATTTTTACGGCCTCAGGAATGTTTTAAAAATTATAACTAATTTTTTGACTTACATAAACAAATATATTATTTCGGTAACTATAAGCTTAATTTAAAATCAGGAAACGACGTTGAAAAAGACTCGACAAGAAGTTTCTGACAAAAGAAAAGAAGTCAAATTACTAGCAGTGATTCCTGAGATACAACCAGTCAAAATTGACCGGCATTTGCGACAAAGTTATAAACAGTAGGATCATGATATGAGTTCTTTCTCAATAAAAATTATTTTCATATTTTCAACATATTTACAAAATACATTATACAGTAGACTCCCTCTATAACGAGAACTGAAATGGCAGACTAATTACCTCGTTATAAGCGGATCTCGTTATATCCAACAACAATAATACTGTGCATACATATGAATATGTAGTTTTCTAAAACATTAACTTTCTATAGTGAAGCCATTCGGAGCAATATAAGATGCTAATAAATACTGTTTGAATGGCGTTTTTGAAAAAAAGTTGTTTACTTTTATTGTCAATAAAATACATTAAAACAAAAAGAGTTGTTTACTATTATTGTCAATGATATACGTTAAAACAAAAAATCTGTATTCTGTAAATCTGTATAAAGCGTATTTTCAAGAATAACATAAACTACTGCGTCTGCAATTGGAAGAAGTCTGTCATTTTTAACTGCTTTAAATTGTCCAGTATTCTATCTATCATATTTTCTAAAGATGTGAAACAGTTTTATGCTTCTTCATTTGCGTTTTTTCTTTGGATAAAGTTTCTGACAACATTTAAAACACTTTCCACATCTTGTCTATTAGGACCTATATTATTAGGTGTGAATGGTCAACCCCCTACAATGACACTTGTGAATCATAAATTGTATATTTCCGACTAAGAATCATAAATTGTAAGAAGTTTATTGCGGACGGCACTTAAAAAGGGTATTTATTTATAGCTACGGTCGAGTCAAAACGTAAAAAAACACGTTTTTCAATCTTGTTTTCTTTCGTTATAAGCAAATTTACCTCGCTATAGAGGGTTATAGTTCAATAGAAATTTTAAGTTACATCTAATGTACCTCGTTATAAGCGAAAACACGTAATAACCGTGTTCGTTATAGAGGGAGTATACTGTATTAATAAAGACATCGGATTACGTGTGAAAAATACTCAAAAATTAAGTTGAAAAAAAATTTAATTTTAAATATCAAAATCGGTGTAAGGTAAACAGACCCAATAACGGCCCAGTTAAGGAATATTTGACTTTAGACGTAAATGTTAAGGAGACGAAATAATAGAGAAAATGGATTAAAAGTATATTTGATAGCTTGATATTTTCTTTATCAAAATAATTAATAAAAAAATAATGTGTTTTTTATTCGACAAATAAAATTGTTTTCACTAAAATGCAAAAAACATTAATTCCGGCATAATGGTGATTTAATTCCGGCCTGTATATCAAAAGAATTATCTTTTTTTTGTTTTAAACTATACACATAGTCTTTTGTAAATGTATATTTTAATATTTTCAAAATAGGTATACAAAATACAAAAGCATAAAAACATAATTTTTATATAAAAAAGCACAGAAAAACTAAATAAAATAAAACTGATCTAAAATTGATCTTATCTGGGCGCAAGTGAAAGGAGAAGTAGCACGCAATAACAAAATGTTCAAATTAAACGAAGTTAAGAAACTTTTGATTCAAGCAATCCTCCATGTAACTCCAGAGAAATGGGCTAAATGTATAGGCCAAATAATTAAAGAAGAACATCGTATGTTCTTCTTTAATTATGTGGCCCTATATTGGCTCTAGTAAGTTTTACTAGAGCCAATTATAATTACACCAGGTGGTGAAGATAACGACAGCGATAGCAGCACTGCATCTTCAGATTTAGACAGCGAATAATATTTTCTAATAGTTTAATAAGAACATCAGCATAAAAAAACCAAAAAACAAAAAAAAACGAGAAGAACATAGTAAGTTTGTATAGTGTTTGTGTTTAAATAGAATAGTACAATGTTTTGTTACATCAAACATTATTTTTATTTTGTTTTTATAGAATTTTATTTTGTTTTATAGGATTTTATTTTGTTTTGTTTTATACTATTTAAGTGTTTTGTTCATTTTATTTAATAAGACAATATGGCTCTTGGCGAACATCCATTTAAAAAAAGTAACGCGCCACAAGACATACCTCTGGGGTGGTATGGAAACTGTCTTAAAATTTGTTTTAAAAAAATTTCATTGTGTAACTCTTTAAGGACGGGTCACGTCAAAAGACGTTTTAGCGTAACTTCCGCGACAGCCGGGTAGTATCAGTAAGCTTTCTGCAAAATTACTTGTTTTTTATAGCTTTTTGTTTTTGGCATTCTGCAGGGGATTATTAGGGGAATTTAGGGAATGAGCCACAAAATATTCATTCATATGTTTATTTACTGACGTTTCGATCTCTATATCCAGAGACCGTTTTTAATTATACAAATGATAGTAATATTTATTTTCTATGGCTTTTTGCTTGTCGGTCTGTATTTTTAGAAATAATGTTGGGAATAAGCCACAATATATTTATTCAAATGTTTAATTTACAGACGTTTCGATCTCTATAAAGAGAACGTTTTCAAACATACAAATGACATATATATTTATTTTTCTATAGCTTTTTGTTTGTGGCATTCTGTATTTTTAGGGAGAAGGTTGGAAATAAGCCACAATATATCTATTTACATGTTTAATACACTAACGTTTCGATCTCTATTCCGTTTTTAAACATAAAAAAAAAGAAAATAAGTAATATAAGATTATAAAAATATATAATAATAGACAAATAAAATAAATATAACTATCATTTATATCTTTGAAAACGGTCTTTGGATATAGAGATCGAAACGTCAGTAAAAAATTGTAAATAAATATATTGTGGCCTATTTCGAACATTAATATTTGAAAAATAAAATATAATTAACGTTAAAATAAAAGTGAGTGTACGCCACTGGATTTTCATGTCTTTCCGCATTTCTGCGCCTTTAAACGACGAATCACTCTCCCAAATAGTGAAATTATACCATAATTATAATTTTTGTTTAAAATTGTCTCAGCTACATTTTTTATTTAAAATAATTTTTTCTATGACTCACAGATTCTTGCTAAATCCATGTTTTCCGTTTTTTTCCCTACGAGGCAGGGTGGCTTTAGGGGGTAGGAGTGGTAAACTATTTTTGAATATTTTTTGGGGTTACAAAATTAACATTCTTAAAAATATTCAGCTTATTCGTATGATTTTTAGAGGTTCAGTGGCATTTTCGTCTCTGACGACTGGAGTACAAATAAATGAATTCCTTTATAAAAAAACTAAAGCATCTCTGGAATTTAATAATGCATTTTTTAGATGGCTCTACTCGATCTACGTCGAATTAAAAAAATGAAGCAAATTGTTTTATTGGAAGCCGAGAAAATACATTTTTTTTACGTATACCGATTGGTATTTGAAATTTAATTTTCTTCAACCTAATTTTGTTGGTATTTTTTATGCGCATTACCGATGGTTTTTATTATTATATGCTAACAATATCTTGAAGATATAAAAACTTTTATCGAGAAAGAGCTCTAAAAGAAAACGGTAACGTTTTACAAATTATCATTCTGTTGTTTATATTCGTCGCAAATATTGGTCAACTTTGACCGGTTATATTATCTCAGGAACCACTATTCATAATTCAACTTTTTTCTTTTATAAGAAACGTCTTGTCAAGTCTTTTCCAACGTTATGTTATATATGTCAATTTTTATAGGTTTTTTGTCGTTAATTTGCTGATGTGTTTTCTGACGTGTGTTTGTTAGTGTTCTTCAAATGTTTATTGAGAAAAATGTTTATTTTAGTTTATTTATTCTTGAGTTCTTTCATAAGTTTCAGGTTGAAACTTATTGGCGCCCGTTTTGTTTTACAGTTTAGCTCTATTAAGTTCCTTTCTTTGTCAAACTGTTATATTTTGTTATCAAATTAATTTCTATCGTTTATATATCTATTTTGATCTACAATTTTTTTACAATTCTGTATCCTTACCTACCACAATAAAGCTCCCTGACTAGAACAACGTGGTCTTCGTTGAAAATTGTGTAAGAAAAAAGTTTTTTATTATCAACTTTTGTCAGTTTTTTCGCCACAATACCTGGGTCCACCACGACCCGTTGAACCGTGATGTAGTGGTAGTTATACTTCTACATTGATTTATTTAAACAAATTACTTGATTTATTCTAAAAATCTTTAACTTTAACTCAAAAATTTTTTTGAAATCCTATCAGAGATAGAAATATTCATGCATTATACTAATTTTGTACAAACTGTGTTCTTAACTTTGACTGCCGTGTTCGTACGTTTTTTCTAGAAATAAATTATTGAATTTTATTAATTTCCCTGCATGATATATATTATATAAAATATATTTTTTTTGTTTTTATTACTGTTCTATTGATTCTTTTCTCTTATTTAATTATTCATTTGTTTATTAAGCTTTATGCTGTTTTTAAATAAATTCATAGTATACATAGTATGTATAATCAAATAAACATCGGTTAGTAGTCAACAGGTTTTATCAGATTAACACTACGGTAAAAAATGTTTGTCCCTCGCGTGCCAACAGGTAAATATCTACAAATTGTTAAAATATTGATTATCATCTAAACAAAATTTTATTACCACCATATGTCATAAACAGGAAGTTAAGATTGGTACAATATAAACTGTCAATTGTATGTCAATTCACTTTTGGAACAAAATAAAGTTGGTCTTAACTGTATACTCAACTGGTTCGTTTCATTTATAAGTTTTAACAGGTTATGGTGGCCCAGACATAAATAAATAAACTTTGTCTACTATTGAGTGTTAAGGTTTTTGTGAGAGTTTTTTTTTGTGGCTTTAGCACTTAGCTATTTAGCCAATTACACATTGAAATATAATAAAAGAAAAATTACTAATATCAATATTCTGATATAATTAATACTAAAGAAAAAAAAAGTGTATGCATATACATATAAGTGCATACATAAGTGTACATTATACAGTGTATACATACATAAGTTTATAATCTATACTATTAATTGCTAGTGCAAAAAGTGTATCTATTCGAGTCAAAAAACCTCATAAAATCCCTATAACTGAATCAAACAAAAAGAGAAAATTATATCAAGGAAAAACAAATATAAGGAACAACAGGAATACTCACTTCTCGTCCAGGGAGACATCAGGACATTTGTTTAAGACATTGATAGCAATAGGTCACGGAAAGAAAGGTAAATAAACAATTGGGTTAGAACAAAGGTTAACGAGGTTAGATGAGATTGACTACAGACACACATTTGCACTATGTATAAATTTAATCAAACAATCATAAACTTTTTTATTATTAGTAGCCAACAAGTTATTTATTTGATATGGAGGAAATATTTGCAGAGTTTGCAAGTTGTTTAAAAGAGTTCCTGAATGCTGAAGATATTTGGAACACTTAAAAAAGATGTGGTTAAGATTGTTGCCGAGAGGGGCATTTGGGCCAGTAGGACCCATCGCCGGCTCTGCGGACTTCTTCCTGTCTTCGGAATTAGACCGGGTGTTGACCATCTTTGCTTGTCACTAATGAAATGGTTTAATACTACTACTGGTATGAAATAACGGTTACCGTGACAAGTATCTGTTATAGGTAACAGTTCCAAGGGGCAGTTACAAAATAAGAGATCAAAAATAGAAAACAGAACAGGTAAAATAGTCTAAGTATTCCTTGACTTACTTATAGGAAGGAATAACTTAGTAAACAAGAAAAATAAAATGGTACAAAAGTACAATGCAAAGAAAATGTTTCTAAGTGTTTCTTGACTTACGGAAGAAACAACTTAGAGTGAAAACAAACAAGAGAATCAAATATGGAAAAATAAGAATACAAATCTTTATAAGTGTTTCTTGACTTACGGAAAAAACGACTTACAAATACGAAAAATCAAATACAGAAAAGATGTGGAAATATTGCTAAGTGTTTCTTGACTTACGGAAGAAACAACAAAAAGCATAAAATAGAAAATGAAAGAGACAAATGTATTAAGTATTTTCTTAACTTAAGGAAGAAAATATCTTAGATAAAATATCGGAAATAATAATGCAACAATGATTACGAAAATATTTCTAAGTGTTCTTTTGACTTACCGGAAAAGAACGGCTTAGACGCACAATTAAAATAACAAGTCAAATATTCAGAGAAATATTTCTAAGAGTTCTTTGACTTACCGGAAAGAACTACTTAGACAAAGTACAAATCAAAATATAAAATAGAAAAAGCAAGATAAATATTTCTAAGTGTTCTTAACTTACGGAAGAACAACTTAGACACAAAATACAAGAAAAATAAACAATCAAAATAATTAAATAAAATATAAATTATAAGTACATGAAAAAATATAGATCAATGTAATATTCTAACCTGAAAAGGTCTGAATATACAATAATGCTAAAATAAAATGGTATATAGGAAATCAGAAATAAAACAATAACTTAGTAGGAACAATAATAGCACCGACTAGGTCTACAGTAGAAGAGGCAAGCTCGACTGATCGATGAGAGAAAATCTACCTGCTTTTATGTAAAACAAATCCTTTGTTTTACGTAGCGAAAGTGGAATTTCCCTGCATCGAATCAATTAGAAATTTGGATTTGGCCAAACTTGGAATTCCCAAGTATTTTGACCGATATCCAAATTCCTTGATGCGTCCGGCACGGCTGTCAGCTCCCGGCTGACACGCCTCCGGAGGACAAGATCTCCTTGTTCTTGACAGGTTTCGCATAAGTCTGAATTGTATATTTTAATTTGAGCAAGATGAACAGGATAACAAGCGTGGCCAAATCTCAATCTTATTAAAGTTGTTGTATATTTACGAGCGGTATTGAAATTCTTAAACCATCTGGAATTAGGGATGTGTGGTTGTATATGCACGTATTGTGTTGTTGAGTGGTCACAAAAAGTTTGCCAGGCGGTATTCCAACGATCTGTTTGATTTCTTTTAGAGATGAGAAAAGCATCAGGAACACAAATTCTCTCATCTGGTAAAATTTCAGCTGTCGAGGTTATTGCAGCTTTTGCAATGTAATGCAAGTTGTTTGATAATATTGTCACAATCAATATTCCACCAAGGGGGTGGGTGCCGTTTACATTTATAAGGTTTATATTGGGGTATAGCTGCTTCTGCGGCCGTATTTATATTATTAATGAAGGAATAGTACTGTTCAGTTAGATTATCCGAGTGACTGTTGTTCGTATCGTGCAAAATCTGAATCGTCGAGGTATATAACGCCCAATCGGCTTTTTTAATATTCCATTTATTTTTAGGAGATATTTCATTTTCATTAATTGCAAAAATTAATTCTATAGAAATGACATAGTGATTTGATCCTAGGGTATCAGAGATGACATTCCAAGACGTTTTGTTAACTAGTTCAAGTGTTAAGGTTAAAAATGAAAGTGTTTAGTGAAAGTTGTTATGCCGCAAAAATTACAATGACTGTAGCGCCAATATTTTGCCTACCACATTGGGTATCACTTATAGGGGGTTGAAATTGAGGACTGAACAATTACTGAGCTGAAGATAGGGCGAGCAAACAAACCGAAACGTTTGCGAACGGCCACTCTTGGTTTGGTTGGAGAGCTGGGTCGTAATCAAGTGATTAAAAGAGGGACTAGATGGGGTAACTACAAAGAATTGAATCAAAAAAATACTTACATACATTTCCTGGGCAACAAAACACAAGAAGGTTCCTAAACTATTTGAAATGGACGCCGTTTAAAATAATCTTCCTGCTGGATGGAAAGAAAGGCTTTTCTTTCCAAAAAAAATATTAAAGGGTGAAAATCTTTTTAAAGGAAATAATTCTACACTTCGTTTAGAGAGAGGATTATTACATATTTATTATTACTTCACCATAAATAGTTATTACAAATAAAATTATAAAATTTAAAAGCAAAACTTAAAATTCCGCTATTTGTAACGATTTACAACAAGCTCCAGATATTGGGGACAATATAGGAATTTAAATTATTATTAAAATGAAAATATCTAGATTTTTCAACGGAGCTTTCATTAAGGTTAACCTTTAAACAAAACAATTCAAATTTATGGTTGTGTACCAAATGTACGAAAGGGATAATACTAACTGTCGTATGTCGGAATGAAATATTAAACCTTTTTGAAACATTAATTTTAATTAGAATAGTTAACTTTATTTAAAAAAACTAATATGACAGTTAGCTAATCCATATTTTATTTATTACAATTTTTTTAGTTTGTCATGAAAGCAAATTTTTTTATTAGTGAAAAATGTCTATTTTTTCTTAAGTTAACAAAGTACCTTATATTATTCTGGCTGATGCATTTCCTTCAAGAAAGTTTTTTGGATGTAGACTGGATTAAAGCACTGCAAACAAACACAACTGTGCCTCACTTAAGCTGCAAATTGGTCTGAAGTGACCAGGAAATACAAATAGACAATTCTTTGGAAGTTGAACACTGGATTCGGGCTTCGGATTATCCTGGATGACAACAAACTACAATCCTCAAAACTCGGCCACTCAATTTCTTATTATAACTAAAGCTCGGATTATAGGCAAAATGCCTTTTTTGTCTATTTTGCGTATTATAACTGTTTTTTGCACTTTTTGCCTTTTTTCGTAAATTCCGCCTATTTGTGTCTTTTTTAAAATTTCATGGTACTACCCATGATATTACTAAACCATTCTATAATAAAATTTTGGGTCAATAATAAAATATCAATGGTTTGTTTATATAACAGATTTCTAGGAAAATGTACCTGATCGAGACTTGAGGTTTAGCTATTTGGAAATCCCTAAGCTTTATTATTTTATTATCAGTTGTACAGTCGGTTACTGTATCAGAGTTTAGTCACAAATTGCTATATCCTAGTTTAGTTTTGTTGCGTATACCGAAAAGCAAAGAACACGTTTTAAAACGTTTTAGACATTTGTGTGAAAAGATGACATCTAAATTAAGGCTATGGATCGCACCTTATTCGGAACTTTCTCTAGAAGGAGATGGAGCATTTTGTAAACCATGCGGCAAATCGGTAAGTTTTATTTTTTCTCTTTTTTTCTCGTCCCACAACATAACTAAATTCTAAAGCGGTTTTAGAATTCTAATTATTTTTTTTTTAAATTCTCAGATTTCAAGTAGAAAAAAGTACTTTATTAACCAGCATTGTGGAACCCCACTTCATAAACGTAATTTGGAAAAATTAAATTCCTCTAAGTTAGCCCAAATATCTCTGCGGGATAGTTTAGGCAGTTCAAAAAAAAAGGAGGAAGACGCATTTAAATTTGATTTATGCCAGATGATGATTGCATCCAACATTCCTCTATATAAAGTTAATAACCCTAGTTTTAAATGCTTTTTCGAAAAATATCTTAATAAATCCTTACCGGACGAGAGTACATTGAGAAAACATAGTGTGGAAAAATGTTATGTGGAATGTATTTCAAAAATTAAGCGGGAGTTAGAGGGCAATTTTTTGTATATTATCGGGGATGAAACGATAGATGTATGTGGCAGGTATATAGCTAATTTAATGATTGGAATTTTGAACGAAAACTTTGCGAGAAAACCTTATTAAGAGATAAGTTTATGTGAGTCAGTAAAATGAATAGATAATTTAAAGACGAAAATTAAATCGGCACCTGGAAGTAACGGTCAATTAATTAAAAAAAAAAAAAAATGAAATATGTTTTCGACAAGAATGAAGGTTTTTCGTTTTTATCTAATGTTGCTAAAGTTTTGAATGGGACATCTTCCGAGGAATTTCAAATTATGCCAGATTTATTATCCGCTCTGAAATATGCTCCAATTACATCTGTCGATGTCGAACGATACCACATTGCATTTGAGCTTAAATTCACCTCTCCACAAAAACATTGCCGGCTTGTGAAGACTACACACGCCGAAATCTTTCTCCTTCAAAATCTCAATCCAAACTCCACACTGCTACTATCTACACATTTTTTCATAACAAAAAAAACCACGAACAACACAATAACGAATTAGAAGAAAATCCGGACTAAACAATGAAACCGACTGACTTTTGCAGCGATTCCACCGAGAGTAAATCACTTTACACTATATTTCCCGGGAAAAATCCGGAATAAACAATGATGATCACTTTAACAATTTCAGTGATGCAAAAAGATTGAAAATATTTTTCTGTGTTTCGGTGAAAATCTGTAAGTAATTTTAATCTAATTAGATACTTATTTCAAAACAAGTTCATATTATTTATATTACCTGATGTCATTAAACAAAGACAATGGATGATGTTAATAGTCCAGGGGCGTCGAGGATCCAAACGTTATTGACATCATATAAAACTTCTTTATATTCTGCAGCGTTAATCAATTCAACTTCAAAATTTCCACCCAAGAAACAAGCTATTTTATATAATGCTCTGGAAAACGCCAAACTTGAGGAATATCTACTTGCACTGTCAGCTCACATTCAAGTCTACTCTACAGTGGAATTTGAACGGTTATTATACCCATTTAGAAATGTTAAAATTAATAATTGCTCATAAATTCTCCTTCTGTCTTCTCTAATTTGTCTATAAGAAACTCATTTTAAAAATAACAAAATTCATAATTTGAAAAATTATACAAGCGTATCTAAAATTAGGCAAAATCAAGAACATGCCAGTGGTAGAGTTTAAATTTTTATCGAGAATTGCTATGAATATTGCAGTATTCCTCTAGTATACTTACTAGCTCCACTAAATGTTTAAATCTGCGGTCTTTATGTCGCCCCTAATTCTGATCCAAGTATAGCAGACATGTTTAATCTTTTATGTCAGATTCCTACAACTCGAATTATACTGGGAGATTTTAGAGATTTTTATGGGGCTCAAAAAAATTGACAAGAATGAAAAGAAAAATAGAAACTATCATAAATAATCTCAATTTAAATCTACTTAATGACGGCAGGAATACTCGATATAATGCTACAACAGGAGAGTTTTCAGCAATTGATTTGTCAATTTGTGAACTAAACTTGCAACCTAGTTTATCGTGGGACGCTGTACCTTATCTATATCGAAGTGATCACTTTCCCATCTTAGTTAACAATCTGTTGGATCATAAGCACAATACACACATCACCAAATGGTCCTTAAATAAAGCCAACTGGACACTGTTCTCAACATTGATTTCTGCATCAGCTATGGATCTTAGAGAGATATTTGACTCAGAACAAGATATTAACGAGAAAACATCCTTTTTAAATAAAGTTATTATTGATGCAGCGAATAAATTCATTGGAAAAACAGCTTTTCATCCAAAACATTCACCTGTACCGTGGTGGAAAGATGCGTGCAAACAGGCAATAAAAGAATCTAAATCGGCATTTAATAGATATAAACGATATAAAACTACTGAAAATCATATGAAATTTAAAAGAACGAAAGCTCAATGTAGATTTAATATTAAAAAAAGCAAGCAAGAGTCATGGCAAAAGCTTTTTTCAGAAATCAATAGATCTACTCCAATTGGTCAAATCTGGAACATGATTATAAGTATATCTGGACAAAATTCACAACACTCTATAAAGTAATTACTATTTAAAATGGGAATAAGCCACCATTAAAGGTTAAATTACGTTTATTGAAGTTTCAATTTCCACTTCGGAAATCGTTCTCAAAATACAAACTCTATAAAGTACTTAATAAAAGACAATTAGAAATTTACGTCCGAATGCAATATATTGTAGCGCTTCTAGTGATGAAAGCTATTCAATAGAAATAAGAAACGATTTAAAGAAAATAAAGGAATACCATTAATCAATGACACTTCACCCATAAACAATCCTATAAGCTTGACTGAACTTATTAAAACTCTTAACTCCGTTAGAAATACTAGTCCAGGACCAGATAATATACCTGTGCTTTTTCTACAGAACCTACCACTAGTAGGCCAAGAACTATTATTGCAACTTTTCAATTTTATATAGATCAATAAGGTACTCCCACATATATGGCACTCGTCAATCATAGTTCCAATACACAAACCAGGTAAACCTAAATTTGAAGCAGAATCCTATAGACCAATCTCTCTCACGAATACAATGTGTAACTTGCTAGAAAAGATCATTGCCAATCGATTCATGTGGTATATTGAATATAAACATCTTATTATACCCGAACAAAGTAGATTTAGGAAAAATAGATCAAAATTAGATAACTTAATATTATCGGAATCAGAAATTCACGAAGTATATATATGCAGTCAAGAATTTTTAGACAAATTCTTTGATGTTAAAAAAGCTTTTGATACAGTATGGCGCTATGAGATTTTAACTACACAATTGGAAGATTGACGGTAACATGTTTGCTTTTATTTCAAACTTTCTACGGCAACGATATTTCCAAGTTCGAATCAATAACCATTTGTCTGAATCTAAATTACAGAAAAATGGAATTCCACAGGGCTCGAATCTAAGCGAAGCGCTATTTTTATTTGCTATTAACAATGTGTCGTACTGCAATGGCACAATTAAAACTTTTTTGTATGCTGATGATCTGGTAATTCTAGCAAGAAATAAAAACATATTATCTGCTCATAATCGTATTGCTGCAGCTCTAAAGTCGATAGAATCGTGGTCTAATAATATTGGGCTCCAGTTTTCCACCACAAAAACAAAAGCTATACATTTTTCACGAAAATCAAATCCAAAAAAGCTCCCAAATCTATTTTTATACAATTCTCATATAGAATATACAAAATAAATACAATTCCTACGGATGCAACTGGACTCAAAATTAAGTTGGACAAGTCATATACACATCCTAAGACTATCGTGCTAAGCTGTACTAAACATTATGAAATCTGTATCATATAAAAATTGGGGAGCAGATTTTCCAACTCTAATAAATTTATGTAGAGCTTTAATAAGATCAAAACTGGACTACGAATGTGTTGTGTATAACACCGCAAATCAAGTATTGCTCAAAACTTTGGATACTCTTCAGAGTTTGGCCGTTAGACTCTAGGAGCTTATTGCACCAGTCCTGTGGACAGTCTACTCTGTGAAGCTAGAGAGCCACCCTTAAACCTAAGAAAAAAATACTTAACTCTATCGCATGTCTCGAATATAAAATCTAACCCAAAAAATCCAGCTCTTCATCATGCTGTTGCTAACAGGTTCCAGGAGGTCTATCAAAAAAAAAAATAGGGGTCCTGTACCTTTCTACGAAGGAGCTAATAGATACTTATTAGATTTTAATATTGAACTACCTCCCATTTATCCTACCTGTGAAATAAATTTATGTTTTCCTTGAGTTGATCCCTCTCCGCTTTGTAACAAAAATAACGTGATACCCAATTTTTTTAAAACTCACTTTCTCCGTGTTCTCACACAGTACAAAAATTACCATTTTATATACACGGACGCATCTAAGACCATAAATGGAGTAGGAGCATGCTTTATATCACATGAACATTTCATGTATACATTGTCTCCCAAGACAAGTATTTTTACAGCAGAACTATTTGCCATCATTAAGGCCCTAACCTTTATTCTAGAAAAACAACTTTCCAAATCTCTTATAATAACTGATTCACTTAGTTGTCTGACATCAATTTCTCAGATTTATCCCTCTCATCCAACATTACAGCAGATTAAGTTTATTTTATACCGTATATACCAAAACAATTTGACAATAGAGTTCCTCTGGGTACCGTCACACGTTGGAATAGATGGTAACGAAAAGGCAGATAGTCTAGCTAGGTCCGCAGCAACCAATACAGCCCCATCAGTGAAAAATCTAACGGTGCATTTGGATTTAAAACCTTACTTAAAATCAAAATTGCACGATGTTTGGCAAAACCAATGGAATAGAAGCACCACTAACTTGATAGAAATAAAAGACATAGTTTTAAGACCGAAAATATTGAAAAACATTTAGTAGTTTCTATTAATGATATAATTTTAAGTGGTTACAATGTTTAATTATTAATTTACAGTTATTTAGTTACTAGTTTATTTAATTTACCTGCCTTAAGTTAATATTACGTTAATTCACTTTGTACAATAAATAATAAGTTGTATTCCTTTATTGCCTATATTTTGCCTAAATGTTAATATTCCTGCCTTTTTTAATAAAAATCTTTGCCTATATAGGCGCCTTTTTCTTCAATTTTTGTTGCCTATAAATCCAAGCTTTATTTATGAGCTTAAACAGTCTTCTAGGGCCTGGAATTAAGAAGTAAATAATGTTTTGATAAATATTAATTATAAGAAATCAAAACATAAACTTTGCTTATATAAAAAGAGAAAATAATAAAATTGCGGTTGTAGCAGTATATATAAATGATTTTTTTGCATTTTCAATTGATGAAAGTGAAACAAGTAGACTAAAAAATGAGCTGAAAAGTAAATTTGTTATTAATATTTGGGTAGAATTAAGGAATGTTTAGGTGTGTAAATAGACTTTGATCCAAATAAAGATTACATTGCTTTGAATTAGAAAAACTGTATTATTTAGTTGTTAAAGAGATTCAACATGAGAGATACCAAATGAGTTAAAACTCCAAATGAATCAAAGTTATCTTTAACAAATGATGATAGTACCAATTGTATTAGAGATAAATTTCATTATCAGTGGCTAATGGCAGCTTGATGTATTTATCTGTTCTAAGCCGACCAGATATATAATTTACCTGAGCCAATTTAACCATGTATATAATGAGTCTCATTGGAAATGTACAAAAAGAGTATTGCGGTATTTAAAAGACACTATTAATTATTATCTGATTTACTCAAAAGATGATTCAGAATGGCAAGGTTTTGTAGATGCCAATTGGGCAAGGAATGCATTAGATCATAGATAAGCTTTGTCGCTCTACAATATCACGTCAAAGTGCAAAACAGGGAAATGTAGCTTTATCTAGCTGCGAGGCAGAATATATGGCCTTGTCAGCGACTGCTCAAAAACGCTGTTTTTCTTAGAGGATCATTTTTTTGAGAGAGATAATATCTGACACACTCAGTAATGTCAAATATATGCCTACTCATATTATGCCAGGTTAAGATTGGTACAATGTAAACTGTCAATTGTATTCACTTTTAAAACAAAATAAAGTTATTTTTAACTTAATACTCAACTGATTCGTTTCACTTATAAGTTTTAACAATAATCGCTCTGAAATCTAATACTCTTCAATTAACTACGCTTTATTGATACAAACATAATTTATGATGTTCAGTTAACAAAATTTAAGATTTACCTCAATTTAATTTAGATAATATTATTTGAACACCGTCTTTTTTCTTTTCTAAAAATAAAAAAAATACAGAATACGGTTTCATTACAAAAATTAAAATGAGCGCATAATAAAAGTATAACGAATTATCTGGATCTGACAATTCTTTGTTTACTATTCTTAAATTCTATTTAAAGTTAATTATATTCTCTCCTTGCATGCATCTTTTTAAGTTGTATTTCTCCTTCAGATATTAAGATGTCTTTTCCTTTTTCTTTTTCCCTTTGTCTGATATTTATTATTTTATTTGGACAGTAAATTTTCCCAATTCTGATTGATCTATTTATGAAGGTTTATAATTGCATTACGAATATTTCGTATTTCCATGTTTCTGTTTCATATCATTTTCTTCGCTTGAAATCCTTAAGTCATTCAGCATCATACTGTTTATTTTAATGTTTATTGCTTATCTATTTCTTCTATATTTTCCGATCTGCACTCATTGCTCTCATTTTTTCAATCGATTTTCCCCTTTTGTAAAATTTTGGTTATTTTATCTATTAATTTTTTCCTGAACCTGTCTTTTTTTTCTTTGTTCTCTTTGCTATTCTTATGCTCCAAATTAAATGATTTTAGGTTTTCCTCATTAGATGATCGTACCAGTTTGGAAATTGGATACCTCGGCCATATTTTGAGAGGAAAAAAATACGCAATCTCTCAACTAATCATCCAGGGAAAGATTGAAGGCAAGAGAGGAGTAGGTCGCAAACAAATGTCGTGGCTACGGAACATAAAGAACTGGACAGGCATAAATAACACTGGTGATCTTTTGCATGCCGCAAAAGACAGACGTCTGGCCTTAAGATAATTCGCCAATGCAATATAGGTGCACGGCACTATAAGAAGAAGAAGACCAGTTCGACTGCTTTTTCTCATTTTTTTTTCAGCAGAAGATCTTGATTTATTTGTTATATAATTACTACATTTCTGTATTTATTAATTTTGATCTTTAAAGCAATGCTTCCAAGATATTCTATTTTAATATCTCTAAGATCTAACATCTCTAATATGACAAAAAGATTGTGTATTTTGGGAAAGACCAGATGGTCAGACTGAATAGGAAAAGGTAAAAATATGTAGTCAGAGAGAATCTGGAGACAATGGGAGTGAGACAATAGAAAATAGCGGTATGGGACCGACAAATATGGAAGGCAATAGTAAACGCAGCACAGACTAACGAAGAGTTGTAACGCCATTGATGATCTTACTGCTTCGCTTGTAAGCTGAAACTGACGCCGCGTTGTCATCATCATCCAATGTTCATTTAGCGGAATAGGGTAAGAATATCTTTATTTCGATGAAAAACTCAGCGAGCCATGGAACGACAGATGCTTGATATCTCACTAATAGATCGGCAAACGAACGAAGCAATCCGGAACAAAACAAAAATAAAGGACGCCGCGAAACAAGCAGCTAAAATAAAATGAAAATGGGCTGGACACAACGAACGTCTCGAAGATTGTATATGGAACAAAGAAGTCGGAAACTGGCGACCGTACGATGCGAAGAGACCAAGAGGAAGACCTTAAATGCGCTGGAGCGACGATATCAAAAGAGTCGCAGGACCAATGTGGAAACGCCTAACACACAGCAGGGATGAATGGCGAGAAATGGGAGAGGCCTTTATTCGACAATTCGGATAGCAAAAGTGCTATAAAAAAAATCTTTATTTCGATAGAAGTGAACATATTTGTACCAGTTTAGGATCGGTTGATCCTCTTCAGGCTTGAGTTTGAATGTTTTAAGTATAGCAGAACAAAAGCAAACAGTCCTAGAAACCACTGGGGTATTAGCGTTCGTCTTCTGGTGGAGCGTCTTGGAGGCTGTCTAGATGGAGTCACTATTCGAACCAGAGGTGAAAAGCTTGTCTGGATTTAAATGTTCTTTCCAGAGTGAATATGTGTGTTTTTGGGCTAGATGCTACAGAGTTGGGTCTCTAGTGACTATTGTTCCTGTGTCATTTTCGAGCTTGTACTCGGCCCCAAAACCAGTGTATTGCACTGTAATTTTGTGGTTGAGCGTACTCAAAAATGGAGGCCCTCAGCTTTCGAGAGTCAACTTGTCATTTGCTTAGTGTGAATGTGTGTGTGTGTTTAACCCAACAGTGATGGACGCTACCATTTCGATGTTATTGGCTCCGACGAATCACCTAGATTTTTCCCGTCCGACCACAGGCCCCGTGTTAAGTAACGGAGGCTGCAGTCGGCCGGGGATCCCGATGATGAGGATGCTTAGGTAGCAGAAAGAGGACCCCTTCCACTGTTGGATTGGTGTGAGTGTGTTTGGTGTGAATGTGTTATTAGTGTTGAATGTGTGCGAATCCGAGCCGGTAGGGGCTATAAGTATGTTCTCTAGTAACCATTGTTCCTGCAAGCCGTTTGTGCGATTGCGATCAACTTCAGAACTAGTGTATTGAACTATAATTCTGTTATTGATCATTTTCGCTAAGGGCCAGGCCTCGTCGGAGTTCGATAGACGGTTCCAGCAACTGCCGGCTCAGGTGAGAAAATAGTGGCGGATATTTTCTCAGATACGGACAGGTATCATTAAGTGATGAGATTGGGAAACCGCAAAAAACCAATCTCCTGTCCGGGGTAAGAAAAAGAAATTGGAGATTATAGGTGGGTTCTATATGCTAGTGGAGTAGCCTCGAGGGTGTCAGCGTATTCTCCCGAAAGTTCGTCAATGCATGTCTGCATTAGGATGGACGGGATGTGAAGTTTTTTATTTTTGGGCTTCCGGGATTTTACGTGATCACGGAAAGAGCAAGAGCTTTTGAGGGTGTCTTTTTTGGTGTTGGAAGGGGGGCCGTTGATAGTTCTGAGTGTTAAGTTTCTGTTAAGAGATTTTATAATTGAAGTTTCTGTTAGGAGATTCAATAATTGAAGTGATATTGGCTGTTTGATGGATTTCACGGGATGGGAAATACCAACGATATCTGCAGACGG
Organism: Diabrotica undecimpunctata; assembly: GCF_040954645.1. Taxonomy (NCBI): domain Eukaryota; kingdom Metazoa; phylum Arthropoda; class Insecta; order Coleoptera; family Chrysomelidae; genus Diabrotica; species Diabrotica undecimpunctata. The sequence goes on along the minus strand of NC_092811.1, from coordinate 86,074,269 downwards.
TACGCAAAATTGCGCGCTCCGTAGCGATTAGCTTTTTCTTTTGATAATCTTTAAGAAGGCAATATGAGTGAGACTTATACTCTATAACGGGTCGAATGAATGTTTTATAAGTGTAGATGAGAGTTTTTGTGTCTGTTTTTCCGAATGTCTCTATAAGTGGTACTAGGAGTCGGGCTCGGTTTCTGACTCTATCTAAAGTTGCCTTTAGATCAGGTTGCCAGTTGAGTGTCCTAGTGAATAGGACGCCCAAATAGGAAGCTGTTGGGCTGGTAGCGAGCCTTTGTCCATTTTTATGAATTGTAGGGGTAGCCTAATGTCAATTAGCCTCCGAACTAGTCCGTCATGCCAGACTTGATCGAAGGCCTTTTGCACATCTAGAAAAGTGGCAATGGCGATGAAATTGTCGTTTAGAGATTGTTTAATTTTTGATATAAAGTCTACTAATGTATTTTGTGTTGATTTGTTTGCTTGGAATCCATACTGAAATTTGGGAATGATATTACGTGTTTCGAGAAAGTCGTTGACCATCTCCTTATGGATAAGCTCGAGGACTTTCCCTAAAATGTTGATTAAGGATACAGGTCTGTATGATTCCACATTTGTACGAGGTTTACTCGGTGTAGGTATCATGATAGTGTTATCTAATTTCCAAGGAGTAGGAAAGTAGCTGTTTTTAAGTCAGGCATTAATAGTTTTTGTAAGAAGCTCGGTGATACTCTCTGGAAGTTGTTTTAGGCACCTTCTACTGATATTGTCAGGTCCGAGGGAGTTATTTTTGCCGATTCGGCAATAACTCTCCGTTTTTCTGTGAGTAATAGGGTCCATGATTGGGTCATGTTCTGGAATTTGATGCATTAGAGTATTTCTTACAATGAATTCGGTGTTGAGTTTGAATAAGCGATCGAAGTTAGGATTGTCTGAGGTTTGAAAATTTTCGTGAAGCGTGTTTTTGAAAGCTTCGCCTTTTAGCTCCGTGGAGCTGATTATTTGATGATCGATCAACAATGTGAGGGTTGAGAAGATTTTTGTTTTGTTAAGACTTTGAGTTTGTTCCAGAATTTAGTCCCATCTCTGTAATCTAGTTTCGAGTTAGTATCTTCCCACTGGCGAGCCTGTAGGGTAGATATATCCCTCTTAATTCTAGCAGAGATGCGATTATACTCTGTTTTGATTAAAGGATCTCTGTTGATCTTGTATTGACGTAACCGTCTATTTTGGCAATGATATATTGTGAAAGTGCCGGAGAGAATAGATGAATGGTTTTCATTTGGATAGAGTGATTGATTGCCTTAACTATGAGGTTCTCAATTTGAATTGCACTCTGGTCGATACTATTATTTGTATCGAGTTCGCCTAACTCGGGAATGTTGTTGGTGATGTAAGATTTGAAGAGTGGCTAGTTTGCTCTACGATAATCTCTTATTTGTCTGGGGGAAGCTGGAGCTCAGACATGATGTCTGAGTTTACTAGAATTGCCGCATTGTACTACGGAGGTCATATTTATATTTTCTACTCGCCTCCCTCCACTGGTTTAGGCGTAAGGGGACGTATCGTCGTTTGTAGCTTTTCTTTTTTCGTGATTTGCAGAAAGGGTGTTTGTGGATTTTAATATCGGTATCCATGTTTTGTTCTGTATCCATTCTTAGTCCTTCTTCTACCCGATTAAAATTATTTGGATGCTTATATATTTCCACCGCTTTTCGATATAACCGTGGCTAGTACTGTGATGTTTTATCCAGCATCTGCGTTTCTTCAAACAGTATCCAATATTCTCCGATTCCCAACGCGTGTTCGGCAACGGAATATTTGTCGATATGTCCTGAACGACAATGGCTTTTATGTTCGTTTATCCTTGTGTTTGTGTGTCTTTTTGTGATTCCCACATATACCATTCCACATGTGCATGGTATTCGGTATACTCCAGCCATTGCTAACGGGTCGCGTTTGTTCTTCACCGATCTTAAAAAGTTCTTGATTTTCTTTGTTGAAATGGTCTTTACATTGGCTTTTTTAGAAACGTTGTTAATCGCTTTATATATTTTCCTTCTGGTATAACCATTAGAGGTGAGCGCTTTTTTAATATGAAGAAGCTCACATTGCAGATGCAGTGGTTCACAAATTATCTTCGCCCTCTTCGCCAGAGTTTTGACGATACCTTTTTTTTGGCCTAGATGATGATTTGAGTTCCTGTTTAGGTATCTGTCCGTGTGTAAGTTTTTGATACACTTTATGTTCTAAGTAACTTTCCTTTCGATTAACTAATACATCTAGGAACGCTAGTTGTTGATCTTTCTCTGTTTCCATCGTAAATTGAATATTTGTATGTTTGGCTTATATGATGAGCATCTCTAGATGCTCCATGAAAAGGTTGGCTACGACCGGGCTTTTCATAAATCTGGTCTTCTCATGAACAGTAGGTGGTAGTGGGGCAAATACGTTATAATTACACCATATCCTTGGAAACTAGTCTTTTAATTAAATTCAGAACGTCTTCTAGGGAAACTCTTGTAAATAGGGAAACAACATCAAAGCTAACAAGAATGTCAAGTTTCTGTAAAGTTATTCCTAGTCTTTTATAAAGGCATCGTTTTTTCCTATGTGTGGTTGTAAAATATTGGCCAGATATTTAGCAAAGCTGAACGACAGAGACCCTATGGAGCTCACAATAGTAGTGGTACATCGTCTTTATGTATTTTCGGTAAGCAATTGATATTGAGTGGTTTTTTATGTGTTTTGTTTTGAATATTTATTATCATTATTTTGTTTCCTTCTTCGTGTTATCAAGGAACCTTATTCTGGGTCTTCCACTTCTTCTCTGACCAATAAGTCTATCAAGTAGTGTTTTTTTAGGTTGATGGTTTTCAAAATTAATGGTCAGTCAACAATACAAACTTTCCACCGTATATAATATATTTATGGAAATGTTTTAAGGAAAATATTATAACAAAAATCTTCTTTTCCAAATTAAAATACCGTTGATCAGCTGCTGATATTGTACTGTTTGCAAACATTATAGGTTTTAGATCACCGTCTATTTTGTGGCTCAATACTGCTCGAGTTAGATACCCACTAGTATCACAAGTAATAACGATTGAAAGGCGAGGGTCATAATGAGTTAATACATCATTTTGCATTGGTAAGTTGTTACTCTCCTGAAAAGTTTGTTCAGCTTTCTTAGTCCATTCAAATTTCGTGTTTGCTTTGCATAAATCATATAACGGTTTAAGCTTTGTAGACAATATACTAATCAATTTCCCATAGAAATTTAAAAGACCCAAATTTGATTTTAACTGCGTTACATTTTCTGACACTGCAGCATTTTTAATACATAAGACTTTTTCTTTCGTTTAATGTAAACCACCTGCATTTACCACTCTACACTTGATTTTTATAATTTACATTTACTACTGTTTATTTTTATGTTGTATTCCTCTTCTTTTTTTAAAACATTAATTACGTTTAAATGACATTCAGTAGTATCATGTCGTACCATGAATTAAAATATCGTCTAAATAACATTTAGTCTTTGGGAGATTGGCCAGCACTGTATCCATTATGATTTGGAAAATACCTGGGGCTGAGCTTACACCATAAGTAAGTCTGTTATATCTAAACAAACCCAAATAGGTGTTAATATTAAAATATTTTTTCGAATCTTCCACTATTTTAAGTTGCTAGTACGCTCCTTTTAAGTCTAACACTAAAATATTTACTACCAGCTAAACTAGCATATATATCGTTAGGCAAATGTAATACACAGGGATCCCCATCTATGGCTGTATTTAACGTCTTTTTAAAATCAACACAAACTATTATTTCATTTACATTATTTACATCGTTTGGGTACAATAACTACGGGACTAGCCCCTTTACTACTCTTTACCTTTGATAAAATATCCATACTGACCATTCTACCTAACTCCTCCTCTACTTTTGGTTTCAACACATACTGCATTTCATAAGCTCTGTGAAAAATTGGTTTCACCTTATTCTTTAATTTTATATGCACTTTAAAATCTTTAATGGCACCTGCACCTGGCCATACAAGAGAAAAACAAATAGACCACATCGCTATATCAAAAAGATGGAGATCATCTCTTCTTACTGTACGTAATAAAAGAGGAGCAGACATCGCAAGTGACCATCATCTCGTAATTGGTACCACTAAAATGAAGATGGCAAAAAACAAAACCACGCGAAACACCAAGAGACCAACTTACAATCTAGATAAACTAAAAACGGTCCCAGGAAGACATATGTTTAGAGAGGAACTTCAACTCAAAACAAGAGAACGTGAAATAAATAGCTGGGAAGATTTCGCAGATGTTTTGACAAAAATAGCTGAAGACAAACTGGGTAAAAAAGAGAAAGATAGAAAGGAATGGATATCAGATAAAACATGGAATCTTATCGAGGAAAGAAAACAACGAAAAAAAGATATCCTGCAAGCAAGAACTGTAGAAAGAAGAGCACACCGACAACAGGAATATCAAACAATAAATAAATCAGTTAAAAGAAAAGCAAGAAGAGACAAAAGAAGGTGTGCCGAACAACTGGCAAAACAAGCAGAAACAGCTGCACAATACAACAGAACTAGGGAGCTTTACCAAATTACTAGACGACTAACACAAAAAGGGTCCAACTCTTCGAACATTGTGAGATCCAAGACAGGCGAATTACTTACTACAACAGATGACCAAGTAGAGAGATGGAAAGAGCATTTTCAGGAGATGCTAGGTATTCCCAGAGATAACGCAGACAAAATTGTCGAAAACCCACAGAATATAGACTTGCATATTTCTTGCGAGGCCCCTTCCAAAACGGAGATAATAGCAGCTATCAAATCTCTGAGAAACAATAAGTCACCGGGAATCGATAACATTGCTGCTGAAATACTTAAAGCTGATCCGCATCTAAGTGCTGAACTTTTGCTCCCCATAATCCGAGAGGTGTGGGAAACAAACAACATTCCAGCGGGCTGGAAAAAAGGTAACATTATCAAGCTTCCAAAAAAAGGCAACCTCACATTGTGCAAAAATTGGAGAGGAATAACCTTGCTTACTGTCATAAATAAAATTTTCACGACCATCATACTGAAAAGAATAACAAACAAGGTTGAGTTTCGAGCTAATCAAGCAGGCCTTAGACCAGAATCCTCCTGCATAGACCACATTATTACTGTGAGGGTAATAATGGAACAATCGGTTGAATGGAACACACCCCCATACATGGTTTTTGTTGATTTTGAACGTGCCTTTGATAGCTTGTCTCACGCTGCTTTATGGAAAATTTTAGAGCTAAGAAACATCCCGCAAAAAATAATTTCTATTATAAAGTCACTATATACTGATGCGAAATGCAGCGTGACACACAACGGGATCAACAGTGACGAATTCGACGTACTTACTGGAGTTAGACAGGGATGCGTGCTTTCTCCGTTTCTTTTTAATATAGCTATAGACTATGTTCTCTCCAAACTAGACTCCGATACAAGAGGGATACAATGGACGTTAAACACACGCCTAAGCGATCTAGAATACACGGACGATATCTGCCTATTAGGTCAAAGGTTCCAAGATCTGGCTTACCAATTGGAAACACTTTCCACTGAAGCCAATAAAATAGGTTTGAAAATCAATATTAGTAAAACCAAGTCCATGAGAATAAATGCAGGGAACAACACGCTATTTACTATCGACAATATGCAGATTGAAAATGTGGAAAACTTTACGTATCTTGGAAGTGTCATAACAGAAAACGGAGGTACAGAAGACGATATTCGTATGAGGATACGAAAAGCCCAACAAGGTTTCAGCACGCTCAACCCTGTTTGGAGATCTGGCGAGTATACTACAAGGACAAAGATCCGAATATTCCGATCAAATGTCATGTCTGTTCTATTCTACGGATGTGAAACCTGGAAAGTGACAAACACCCTCACAGACAAACTGCAGGTCTTTGTTAACAAATGTCTACGAAGAATTGTTCGTATATTCGGGCCTAACACCATCAGAAACGAAGATCGGCTACACCTGATCTAACAAAAGAGGGTACAAAATGAAATTAAGTCCAGAAAGTGGGGTTGGATCGGTCACACACTCCGAAAAAATAGTTCCAGTATCGCAAAGACTGCCCTAGAGTGGAATCCCCAAGGGAAAAGAAAAAGAGGTCGCCCAGTACAAACTTGGAGAAGATCCATCATGGACGAGATAAGAGGCCAAGGAAAGTCTTGGAATGAGGTGAAGGCCTTAGCGCAAAACAGAACCCGATGGCATGTTTTCACTGAAGCTCTATGCTCCACTTAGTAGTTCAAGAACTTTATATATATATATATATATATATATATATATATATATATATATATATATAAAATCTTTAATAGAAGACATGTCTGCTTACCTGAAATTTTTGTTGAATTTTGCTTTAATTTGCTTTACTAAAACCTCAATTTTATTGCTATCATTTTTAATTTGATGTTCACTACTTATTTAATGTAACCTTTTATTATTGCTGCCATTTATATTAAAACTTTTTTTCCAATTTGGCAAAATAACACTTAATCAGTTACGTCCAAGTTGAGGTAGGAATGTATGATTGCAATTTATAACACCAAAAGGTAAGAGTATACATAAGAGTATACATTATACCCTGTAACAACTTTCGACTTAAACTTTACAGGACACATTTCTAAAAGTTACAAGTCTTTTCATAATCTTTAACATTAATATCACTTTAACATGCTTTGGAATCTACTTCAAAATCTAAAAGCTTACCTTCTATATCTAACGTTACTTTACATGGTTTTTCATGCTCTTGCTTTACAAATAGAACCTTACTCTAAAAAATTTTTCTCACACACTATGATCTGTGTTTATTGATTCTCTTTTCCTGCATACAGGAGTGGTGTGGCCTCTTTTGCGACAATGGTAATACTCCCACTTCTTTGCAGTACAGTTTTCTGGGTTATGATTCCTTTTACACCGATAACACAGTTTCACTGGCACTTGTTCGAATGACGATTGTTTTGGTAAACTTTTGCAGTTTGTTGCACCCATCTTTGATAATACTGTATCTAATTTCAAAACTCTGGGTTGATCATCTACCGCCGCCATACATTAGCCTTTCTGGAGGAGCTCTTTCGAATGTTAAATTACTTTCAGTCAGTAATTTTTTTCTTATGGTATTCGATTTACACAAACGAATTTATCTCGTAAGGCTTCAATTAAGAAGTTACCAAATTGACAGCGTTTAAAAAGGTTTTTTAACTTTTCAGCATAATCTCTTAAATGCTTTATTTGGCTTCTTATTGCTTAAATAAAAGTTATACCTCTCTGCAATGACTAGTCGCTTTGGATTATAGTGCAGAACAAGAACATCTTTTAATTCCTGATATGTTTTCATCTGTAGTGCTAACTCTAATGCTAACAAATCCTTTAATACCGCAACGCTTTCCCTCCCATTAAAGTGAGGAACATCGAAACTTTTTTATTATCTTTGACCACATTGCACTAAAACAACTCTTTCATTTGCCCAATATATGTGGGTATGTTATGTTATGAACTTTTAGGGTTAAACTGCTCAATATTACCAATTAAAGACATAATTTCCACGGCATGTAAATCCGACAATACTCGTCGCCAAATATGTATGTTATATAATCGTTGTATAAATGTATATTTATTAATAATAATTAACAATTAATAAGACAACATGGATTCAACTAATTTGTTAATTCCAGAACTATGACTCACTGATTGACATAAGACAGAGTATCTAAAACATAAGTAACTAACATAAGTAACTTTAACTAAGCGTACTTTCATAACAATATGTTTGGCGTGAAGTTCAATGCGATAGATTGAAAAACCTAGAAAAACAACTTCCAAATAGCTACTTTCAGATATTAACATTAATCGATTTTTTTAACATTATATATTTTTGTCCCTAGCCTATTAGTTCCCTCAGTGTTATATACTTTTATATTACCGGGAATTTATATTTTTTCAGTTTTAATGCCAAAAATCACACTACATTGATGGTTCGGTTTATTATTATCATTACGCTGAATACAATATCTTCAATTTACAATAATTTCCACCTACATATTGAGAGTTGTTCCACAAAAACCGTATGTTTGGTAATTACGGTGGATATTTATGAGTAATATTAGTATAAATTAGGTTTGAATATTTTATAAATAATGTTACCATTTACACAAGGTTATTCCAATTTTAGTATATGATATTATCATAAATATTTCCATAAATATATCCATAATATATTCTTTGCATGAACCGTTAAATGTTACCTCTTGGACTAACAAATATTCTATCACAGCATTATATTATTTTATCTTACAATAAATTTTGTAGATAGTAGACGGTATCAATATTTCATCTTCTTCTTTAAGTGTCATCTTAGTTAAAGGGGTTGGCAATCATAGCCACTCTAACTTTTGAAGCAACTGCTCTAGAGAGTTGTTTTAAATTGCAACCGTACCATTCTCTTAGTTTCTTCAGGCAAGATATTTCGCTTCTTTTCACATTCCTTCTGTACTCTATTTTGCAGTGGCTTATAAGCTATAACATGCAGTTTTTCTTCACGCATGATATGGCTGAAATATTACAGTTTTCTTTCTTGTATTTTCCTTTCAACTCCTTTTTCTTTTTTCTTTATTTTCAAAACTTCAACGATCCTAACTTCTGAGATCTCCGGAGTGCTTCTTCTTCTTCTTCTAGTTCCATGATCGTTATCGATCGTTGGATATCATGTTGGCTACCATATTCGCTATCGTGACTTTATTGACAGCAGGTCTAAATAACGATGTTGATTTTCCATACCATTGCCTTAGATTTTTCAGCCATGATGTTCTTCTTCTACCAGGACCACGATTACCTTGAATCTTTCCCTGAATGATCAGATGTAAAAAAACATATTTTTCAGGGTGCTTCATAATGTGACCAAAGTACTCCAGCTTCATTATTATTATATTGACCATTTGTGTTGTTTGGTTCAGCCGTCTAAGGACCTCCTCATTTCTAACTCTGTCGACCCAGCTTATTTTCAGTAGTCCTCTGTATACCCACATCTCAAAGGCTGTCAAGAGTCTAAGGATAGCCTCAGTTAGAGTACACGCTTCCACTCCGTACAGCAGGACAGGAAAGATGTAGCAAGATGTCATTCGAACTCTAAGGTCAATGCTAAGATCGATTTGGCTCTTCCAAGTGTCCAAGTTTTGAGTGTTATCTTGGAATATCAAAATCTGACTGTTTTGTGTGTTTTATTGTTTTATTTGCTCGTCTGTGCGTTTAAGGCAGATTATATATTTTATTATTTAGTTTTGCATATGTATTGTGTATACTTGTAGATGATGTCTACGACTTCCTTTAATCCGCTATTGTTGGTATGTTCTTGTTGACTTCTTCTTTTACTATTTGCAAACAAAGTCTGCTACCTTCTGCTGATGGGTTTGCTACTCATTTTTCAGTATTAAATAGGATGAGTGCTGCTTCTTTGACTGTTTTTTTTTCATGTCTGTTTCTTTCATGATTATTAATGCATCTTTTTATTGTACTCTGTAATTGTTATCCAAGGCATGTTTGCTGATCTTGATGTATATTTCATGCTCATTTATCCTGACATTTAGTAGTCTTGCAGTTTACTTCACATAGAAATTGTTGCATTCACAGGGTATTTTAAAGATACAATTCTTTGATCTTTCTTGTGGGTTGTTGTGTTTGGTTTTGGAAAGAATAAATCTCAGGATGTTGATTGTTTTAAATGTTGCTGTGATGTACTTGTTTTCTATCCTTTTTAATTTTTTAGACAATCCCTTTACGGGGATGGCAATATTATCGTCTTTGAATCCCCTCTTGTGAGTGTTATTTCATTCATTGTAATATTTTGTTGTTTAATTTCTTCAATATTGTGAAATTTCTTTTTTGTAAATGACAATGAGTAGCCACTTTTTGTCAAAACTTTGGTTAATAGGTGTTTTTTTCCTCAAATGCATTTTCATTGAAGCATGTGTCGTATAATAATTTGATAACTTCTTCTTTGATGTTTACGTTGTTGTTTTATAGTCTGACAATTTTTAATTAAAGGTGACTAATCTACAAATTGAATCAAACGGTAGCGGCAACCATGTAAAATTTCAGCAGTAAATTTTTACCGAGGTCATTTTTATTGTGTATGCTTCGCCCATGCAAATAAGTGAAAAAGTAAGATAAATTTGCCCCCGTAAAAATATAAATTGGTGCGATTCACGAGTGTATAATGAGACAAGTTCATTGAATAGTTTGAAACATCGGTAAATTTATCAATATTTTGCTGGTCTATATATATTTACGTTCTTAGAAAGAATGGTAATATGAGAAATATGATATTTTAGTTTATTCCTTCTAGATTATATATAGGCGTAATGTGCTTTATTTCTTGGGAATATATTTATTAAATATACTTTATTATAGTTTTGAGGTAAGTAAAGTAAATTTGAGGCAAGTTTATTCTTTATATACTATTAACCCATTAACGGCCGCTTAATATACAAAGAGAAATTTGACAATTAATTTATTTGATTGGATTAAAAACACATAAATTAAGACTAATTTACAACCAAAAATTTTTTTTTCTCATTTTTAAGGAAAACAGTACAATTTTTAATAAAGGAACATATTCTATCTTAAGTTTTAAGGTGAAAATTTTCGAAACATTCGGGGTGTAGATGCATTCTACAACTTTTACATAAATAAATAGTATTACTTTTGCACATCCTACATTTTTGCACTATCGTCTCTTTTTGTAATGTGGCCAATATTGTAGAATCTGGTTTCATCTGGTAAAGCAAATTTAGATTGGCGTCCATGTATCTACTAAGTTTGACACTGATGTAGCGGTTTCTTCACTATTATAAATTATAAATATAAATATATGTCAGCTCATGCTTTGTCTTATAATGTGCACTTCTTTATCCACATCCTTTGACTAATGCATATCAACTTGAAGCAGAGTGTAAACCAGATAATATGCATATGCTAATAATTTTTTTTTTAAATCTATGTTATTCATTTCAAAATCGTGACGGTTATTCTAGGATGCATAAATATTTATAAAATATACAATGCTCTCAACTACTTTTTTTATCAAAAAAGAGTGAAAAAACTTCAATATATGACTTGCCTTCATGGTTGGCTTTTATATTGTCTAAATATAAATCAGACTGATGTTAAATTACTACTGTGCACGAATGAGTATCTGTTGTTACAACTTAAGACACATTTGGATTTACTATTTTTGCCTGGTTTTTTCTTTGGACGTTTAATCTGTGGTTCAAAGGAATATCATAATTAGAATCGTCAGAATTCCCAATCACTTGTATTTCATATGTACCTGCAATAACCGATTTGCTGGGGTTCTGGGCGGCAAATAAACCATATTAAGTGAGTCAGAATTTTCACAATTTGAGTCTTCTAACAAAGCTATTAACTCTTTAGTAGTTAGTGCCATCATCATTTCATATTTCGAGAATTTACAAATCCAAATAGTTTAGCTTACTTTATTTTAATTTATATGAACTTCATAATATATTTTTAAATTTACATAAACAAATAAACAGACAGATCGTATGTTAAAATTTCAGATTGTTTTTAGTCTAATGAAAAAATGGTATTTTCCAAAGTTTTCTGTTTTTTGAAGTTCTGTATTAGGTACTTTCTAATAAGAATAAAATTTTACTTTATTTTGTTAGACAACTATAAGATACCTGTTAAAAGACACATGATAATTTAATAATCATATCGGTCTTAGATTTAATTTTTACATAATTACTTATGTGTTTAAATAAATAATTAAATTTTTTTTGGTACGCTTCTGCAAAATTGATAAGTAGAATACGATTTCGTTGAAAAGTTGTCGTTAAGGGCTTCGTTAAGTGCGATGTTGCCAAGTAATCACCTTCAATTAAAAATTGTTTTAGTATAGTGGTAGTTTAAATATTGTTTAAGTCAGTTGTTTTTTTTAATGGTGAATTTAATATTTATTCTTCTTTGCTATTGATGTCCATCAGAAATTTATCCAAAACTTCTGATCCGTGAGAATAACGTAATTAAAGAAATCCGAAGACTCAACATTGACATACTTGGATGCAGTGAAGTTAGATGGCCCAATTTAGGCCAGTGCGAAATAGAAAACCACACAATATACTACTGTGGAGATACTACAACAAGAAACAAAAACTGAGTGGCTATAATAGTAAATAAAGAAGTTAACAAATGTGTACTTAGTTTTATAGTAATATCAGATAGAGTAGCAGTACTCAAAATTAATGCTAAACCCGTTAACGTGAACATTATTCAAGCATATGCTTCAACTTCGGAAAGCTCAGAGCAGGAAATAAAAATATTCTATGAACAATTAAAAGAATCCCTAAAACACACCAAAAAACAAGAAGTGAATATCTTGCTAGGAGATTTCAACGCCAAAGGAGGTGTTGGCAATACTGTAGGATACTTTGGACCTGAAACGCGAAATGATGGAGGAGACTGTCTTGTTCAGTTCTGCCAGGAAACGGATAGTACAATAATGAACACCTTTTTCCAGTTACCACCTCGAAGACTCTACACCTGGAAATCTCCAGCTGACTGTCCAAAAACAAATAATTAGAAACTAGATTGACTACATCATCATCAACAAACGATTTCCAGACCATAATCTTTTAGTAGGCCGTTTCAAACTCGACATGAAAAAAGTCCATAGAAGAAATGCACAAAAACGTCCGGACATCCAGAAGTTGAAAGATAAAATCACAAGAGAAGAAGTCAAAAAGAAGAACAACAACAAAATAAACAGCATGGTAATCTCAGATATTAATAAAAAAAACATAAGTGTGGATGATATGTGGAATAAAATAAAAAATATCTATAATTCAGTGGTAGATAATAAACTTAAACCAGAAAACAATATAAAGAAACAGCCATGGATGAGACAAGAAATATTAAAGCTAATAGAAGAACGAAGAAAACACAGAAGTAAGAATGGGGAAAGGTACAAAGAAAAAAAAATCATTAAGAAAAAGATTAAAGAAGCAAACGAATCATGGCTACAAGATCAATGCATAGAAATAGAATCCCTAAAACAGAAGTATGACACTTTTAACCTACATAAAAAAATCAAAAACTTAACGGGAGGAAACGAATTACGAAGTCATAACTTAATACTAGACGAGCACAACAATCTGCTCTACGAGAATGAGAGAATACTTAAGAGATGGAAGCAATACATGAAAGAATTATTTAAGAAAGAGCAAGAGACAGAAGTCAGTGTTTCTGGATGTTCAGGACCAGAAATAACGCTCAGTGAAGTAACATAATGCAATAAAAAGACTAAAAACCAACAAAGCACCTGGACCTGATAACATACAAGCTGAAATATTGAAACTATTTGAAAACAACTAACTCAAATTCCTAACGAGTCTACTGAACAAAATCTATGAAACTGCAGAATTTCCTACAGATTGGCTAGGTTCCACCTTCATCTCTCTCCCCAAAAAGGCAAATGCCACCAGATGCTCTGATTACAGAACTATAAGCTTAACGAGCCATGCACTCAAAATCCTTCTTTCTGTTATTCACTCTTGCATATATATAAAACTTAAAGAAAACATCAGCAGTGTTCAGTTTGGGTTTAGAAGCGGACTGGGAACGCGAGAGGCCATATTACCCATACATGCATTGATATAGAGAGCCGGAGACGTAAGTCTACGCAAGCTTTATAGACCTTGAAAAAGCATTTGACAAGGTGCAACATCAAAAATTATTTCAGATACTGAAAGAATCTAGTATCGATGACAAAGATTTACGCCTAATTAAAAATTTATACTTACAGCAAAGGGCAACTGTACGAGTAGACAACGAAACCTCACAAGAATTCACGATAAAACGGGGGGTACGTCAGGGTGGCATTTTATCACCAACGTTGTTCAATACTTACTCGGAAATGCTGTTCAGGGAAGCTATTGGTGGTTTAAGAGAAGGTATAAAAATCAATGGTGCATTAATAGACCGTGTAGAGAAAGCCTGTGACAGATACGGCATGAAATTAAACTGTAAGAAGACCAAAATTCTTGTAGTAAGTAAAAACGACGTAATACAGCACCAATTCACAGCTAATAATAAACCCTTGAAAATAATCGACAAAATTACATACCTTGGATGCAGCCTAAATAAGGAATGGGACCACTCACAGGAAATAAGATGTCGTATAGGAAAGGCGAGAGCTGTCTTCAATCGCCTCAGGCAGATTTTATGTAATATACACCTCAACATTGATATAAGAACACGAGTCTGTAGATGCTATGTATTTTATATGGAGTCGAAGCCTGGAGCTTGACGGAGGCAACATCCAAACGATTGGAAGCCTTTGAAATGTGGTGCTACTGCCGCATGCTCAGAATTTCCTATATCCATCATGTTATCAACAACACTGTGATCCAACGTATGAATAAAGATCTGGAAATTAGGCGTATCGTAAAAATCAGAAAGATGACATACTTAGGGCATGTGATGCGCAATGAGAAGTATCAATTAATTCAACTAATTTCACAAGGCAACATAGAAGGCAAAAAATCTCAAGGGCGGAGAACGACATCGTGGTTAAAGAACATCAGACAGTGGACAGGAATGACTACCATTCATCTATTTAGAGCAGCTGTCAACAAAGTTGTATGGACCAACGTGATTGCCAACATCCCCAGAGGATAGGCACCAAAAGAAGAAGAAGAAAGGATGCGGACATATGTAGAAATCAAACATGTTTGTGGTGTATAATTTATTTTAAGTTAGGCAAATCTGGGAACCCAGCCATGCCTAGCCCTGATAAATATCCCAATTTTCAACATTTAGTTTATAATGTCATAATTACTCGGTAAAAATAAAATATCTTGATCGAACTAACTTTTTAACCTACATTTTGTGTACGGACCTACCGTGATGGTGATAGTGTGGAACTAAGAAAAATGTAAAATTAATTCGGCGTAAAAATGTTACGACGTATTTACGTTTGATTACTAATTGAAATTGTATATACGTCGTAGGCGAAAACTTCGTGATTAATAGATTAAATAAAACCACTAAACTTCTCGAAGTTAAAACTAATAAATATTTTATGAGCTTTTGTTACATTTATAAGTGCAAAACAAAACAGTAAACTTATAAGAGATAATTTATGGACAGAGTGAGTTTAATGAAACTAAAATATTACAGACGGTCAAACACATGATACAGGTCTGTCCACATAGGGCAAATATGGGCTACCCAAACGATTTTCTAATCAAAATAATAAATTTAATTTCTAAACCTAAGAGTCAATCGAATATATATACAGAAAGTGTACAATTGTGTCTAAGTAGTAGAATTATATCTTTTCCTATATTTAAATAAAATTACTTATTGTATTGTATATTATAGTGTAAATTACTTACAGGCGACACCTACATCTTAGTTCAACCGACTGGAATACTGCGATTAGGCAGGCAACGGGAAACCACCTGATTATCTTCCCAAATGACATGACATGATTATTATTATGACAATTATTGAAAAATCTCGAGAGTTTAACAGAAACATATTTATGCTTTGTTAACTATTCCAAATTCCAAGGCCTTCGATGTCGTAAAATGGGACAAAATGTGGCATATACTTACAGAAATGGATACTCCAGAACATCTGATTTATTTATTACAAAAACTATATGTAAATAATACTGCTAATGTAAAAGTTAATATTGTGGTTTCAAAAACTTCAAATTAAAATCTGGAGATCGACAGGGATGCATAATATCCTCTATTCTATTCAATATATACAGGGTGTTTTAAAAAGGTATATAATAAATTAAATCTCACATTCCGGGGACAAAAATAAATTTATTGAATCCAACTTACCTTAGTACAAAAGTGTACGCAAAAAAAGTTACAGCGCTTTGAAGTTACAAAATAAAAATTGTTTTTTTTTGCATTATCTCTTATACTAATTGCCATTTTGTAATAAAAATGGACACGTTACTTTCTTGTTCTGAAAGCATTTTTCATAAAAAAGAAACAACAAGATCTAAGTGCACAGAAAAATTTTAAGGGGGTTGTGCAGCCCTAAGTCCCCCCAAACTTTTGAGTACGTTCAAATCAAATGAGTTTTGTGGCATCATTAGTTTAACACATTATTTTTAAAATTTTTTTGCCTTGTATCACTTTTTTCAAAAAACGGTTTTTATTGAGTTACGGCCCTTTTCATTAACCTTTAAAAAATTACGTGTAACTAAATAAATGGTTTAAATGAATTAACAAGTACAAAAAATGTCTATAACCTATATAAATATGATATTACAATAAATGTTCAAAATGATCCCCATTTTCTTCAATACACATTCGGTAACGTTTTAATAAGGAAAACCGAATGCGCTGAAAAATCATATTATTCTGACGAAATTGATTTGCGGCTTCAATTATTTTAACCCTCAATTGTTGTTCGTCCTCTATTGTTACAGAATACACTTTCTCTTTCATAAAGCCCCAAAAGCAAAAGTCCATGGGGTTAAGACCTGGACTTCTGGGTGGCCAAGAAATAGGTGCGTCACCACCCCTTCCAATCCACCGACCAGTATACTGCCTAAAAAGGTATTTCCGGACTTCATTACTGTAATGCGGTGGAGCGCCATCTTGTTGAAACCACATATTTTGCCTTATTGCAATATTGACTTCTCCAAATACTCTTGTACTTCGTTTTCCAAGAACTGCAAATAATTATCACCATTTATTGTTGGGAAGAAATACTGGGCCTATTAGATTGTTATCCACAATTCCTGCCCAAACATTAACTTTGAAAGTCCTTTGGTGATGAGTGGTTTTTTTGGCGTGAGGATTTTCGTCGGCCCAAATGTGCTCGTTATGATGGTTTGTTATTCCATTTCTACTGTAGGTAGCTTAGAAGGTAGCTTACCTTCTACTCTTGCGGTTGGAATGTACCCGTTTCCCGTAAACGACGGACGATCAATGGTCAGAAATAATCGTCTATCGGGTGTATTTCGATTGGGGTATTTTACTGCATAACGCCTTGCGGCTGCTGCACTATTTCCTTGACATTCACCTGCGATATACCCGATAGTTTATTGAAATCATAATTTAATCTGATCCAACGTACACAAAGTTAAATGCATATCTGCCATTTCCTGAAATGTGTATGCCATTTCCTGAAATGTATAGGCCATTGTAATATCAAAATTTTTAATAATAATCTTATTCGCACAATAAATGATAGCTTCAAATTATTGACTATTATCGTTGCTATTATTGATGGAACTGTTTGTACTTATTGTATCCTTAGAAACTAATTGTAATTTTATGGCCAACTAGGAAAAAAATAGTTTTTAGAAAAAACTATTTTTTTCTTTTGTATGAAAAATGCTTTCAGAACAAGGAAGTAACGTGTGCATTTTATTACGAAATGTCAAGTAGTTTAGGAGATAATGTAAAAAAACAATTTTTATTTTGTAACTTCAAAGGGTTGTAACTTTTTTTGTGTACACTTTTATACTAAGGTAAGTTGGATTTAATCAATTTATTTTTGTCCCCGGAATGCGTGATTAATTTATGATATACCTTTTTGAAACACCCTGTATATAGTAAATATATTATGCGAAGTTTTTGGGGAATGGCAAGGTGGATCAACGATAGGAGGAAGAAAAATCAAAAACCTACGTTCTGCTGATGACACTGTTATATTGGCGTCATCACCAGAAAAACTGGAATAAATTATGAATAGGCTAGATACGGTGAGTACGAAATAGGGTTTGGAAATAAATATGCAGAAAACCAAAGTGATGATCATCGATATAATCAGAAACAATCAGGCTGAGATAAGAATCATGGCAGGTTACGAAGTGGTCAAGCAATTTAATTACTTTGTCAGGCTCCGTTATTACTAACAATGGAGGATGCGAAGACGAGATCCGTCGACGCATCACAATGGCCAGATCGGCAACAAGAACACTGACATCACCATAAAATTACGCCTTGTTCGAGCATTGATATTTCCAATTTTAGCAGAACTTAACATAAAAACTAGACACATCACAACTATCAACCAAAATATACTGAAATATTTTGGAGATATAACTAGAAGAAGAGAAGGTATGGAGCAAATGATAGTTGAAGGTAACGTAGCAGTATGATGGTCGGACCAAATAAAGGAGATGACTGGTTACTCATTCTCCGAAGCAAAACAACACGCACAGGAGAGGGATAATTAGACAGAAATAGTCAAGCAAATTACATGACGCCAGTACATCCTTTCGAAGGAGAAAAGATTGAGGAGGAGGACTTATTTAACAAACGACCAAATGACCGAAGGTCCAAAAAGTGTCCTAGTTGGCACATTGATAGTTTATTTAAAGAAAGTGAGAATGTAACCCAAGAAGTAAGTCTCCGAAAGATTTCAGTTAAGCAGATAACGATGAGACTTCCACTGAAAACCTTAAAAAGAGTAAAAAAAAAAGATAATGACTTAAAAGTAATAAGAGAATGGCTTAAAAATGTAGTAAAGACTATTTGGCAGGAAATAACCAAATACAGTGGAGCGTACTAAGCTCAATGGGAATCGCTGTATCTTTCCAATGGTCTATTATATCGGAAGTGGGAAAGTCCCGATGGAGTACATACAGTTCAACAAGTGGTACTGCCAAAATCACAAATTAAAAGTGTGTTGCAAAAACTTCATAATAGCCTTTCTGGAGGACATTTTGGAGTCAAAAACACTAGCCAAAGTTCGAGATAGATTTTACTGGATCAATTGTCGCCGAGATGTAGAAGATTGGTGTAAGAAATGCAATTTATATAACGGTAAAAAAGGCCTTAGGACAAGAAGTCGTATTGACCTTATGAGCTCCTATTTTATTCTATCGAAGGCCTTTGTGTAGTCCACAAGGCACAAAAACATAGTGATATTAAACTCACGAGTTTTTGCGATTAGCTATCTGACATTAAAGATGTCCTTAAGTCTTTTACTGGAAAAAATCCGGCTTTTTATACTAATATCTGGGGTAGGTAATAGAAAACCTTCTAGTTTTTCGTGGATTACATGTCATGAAGTAGGACCTTACTTGAGTGTGTTATTAAGGCTATGGTTCTGTTGTTTTATATATATATATATATATATATATATATATATATATATATATATATATATATATATATATATATATATATATATATATATATATATTTACTTACTTAGTCCGTGGCGTTACAACCCTTCGTAGGGTTTAGCCGACTCGACAACATGCCTTCACCGTTTTCTGTCTTGAGCAACCTCCGTCGTCCAATTCTCCACGCCCATAGTGCTTAGGTCTCCTGCTATATTATCTCGCCACCGGAGACGAGGTCGTCCGCGTGGTCTCCTTCCAGTTGGGACTTCCTCGCACACTAGTCTTACTGTTCGTTCGTCAGAATGTCTTCTGAGGTGTCCTGCCCATTGGAGTTTTCTGGACTTTATTTCTTTTATGATGTTGGCGTCTGGATAAAGTTCTTCGAGTTATTTGTTAGTTCTTATCCTATATTGTTCTGATGCTTCATCCAGCACAGGGCCAAAGATCTTCCTTATGATTTTTCTTTCCAAACACATAGTCTTTCTTCGTTTGCCTTTGTTATCGTCCACGTTTTGCTTCCATACATTACAACGGGTCGTATGATTGTTTTATAGACCTGTATCTTCGTACGTCTTGTTAGTTGTTTCGATTTTATAAGGTTTTGGAGGGCAAAAAGACATCTGTTGTCGGCCTGGATCCTGTTGTTTATTTCTTGTGATCCGTTATTGTTGTTACAAGATACTTGAATTCTCTAACGCGCTCAAAGTTAAAGTCATCGATGGTGATGTTCTGACCGATTCTGTCTCTGCTTTGGTTATTGCGGCTCATATACATATATTTCGTCTTGTTTTTGTTGATTTGGAGCCCCATCTTCTCTGCTTCCTTCTCGAACCTCACGAAAGTCTCCTTCATCCTTAATCGTGTGTTTCCTATTAGATCGATATCTTCTGCAAATTTCAGTAGTAAGTTTGGACCTTCTCGATGAAATACCGTATTCGGTTTTTCGATTCTTGTACTTCTGATATGTGTTCCAGAGCTAAGTTGAAGAAAAGAGGTTTAAATCTTTGTATGTAGGTATATTTAAAAACCCTTAAAATGGCTACATAAAAAAACACAAACGTTTTCGGAATAATAATTCCATCATCAGGTTAAAAAGCAGGTTAACATGCCTGATCCACTAAAATATTAAGGTACAACCCTTTACAAAAAATTAAAGTTACCAAAAAATGTACATGTTGTTTAAAAGTGAGTGATGTTTAATACTTTATTAGATTTAACTTCATTTTGGTGGCTCAGGCATGTTAACCTGCTTTTTAACCTGATGATGGAATTATTATTCCGAAAACGTTTGTGTTTTTTGATGTAGCCCTTTTAAGGGTTTTTAAATATACCTACATACAAAGATTTAAACCTCTTTTTGTGATATATGGTATACAGCCAGCTGCAGGAATTTATTTTCCTTGTGGATTTTCTAAGTTGAAGAGTTGTGGTGAAAGTGTATCTCCCTGTTTTAGGCCATTGTTTATTTCAACTGTCTCAGAGTATCGTTGTTCAACTCTCATCTTACATCGTAACCGTTCCATACACATCCATATCAACCTGACTAGTTTTTTTGGAAAGCCAAGTTCCTGCACATTCTACGCTGTGTCAGTGTCTGTGGACGCTGTCCACAGTCTGGCCCTGCATATTCTATCAAATGCTTGTTTAAAATCTATGAACATCGGATGAAGCTCACGATGAAACTCCCAGCATTTTTCCATTGTCTGTTTTATTGTGAATATCTGGTCAATGGTAGAGCGGCCCGGTCTAAATCCGCATTGATAATCTCCTACGATTCCTTCTGTGTATGTTTTGGTCCTTTCTAGCAGGATGTTTGCAAGGATTTTGTAGGTGGTGTTTAGGAGTGTTATTCACCGGTAGTTAGTACATTGCTTTTTGTTTCCTTTTTTTGTGTATTGGTACAATAACTCCTTCTTTCTATTCATCTGGCATTGTTTCTTCTCGCCAAATGTCTTGAATTAGCTTGTATATAGAACTGTACAACGCTTCTCCTCCATGTTTAAGCACTCTGCGGTTTATACCATCGCTACCTGGTGTCTTATTATTTTTAAGTTTTTTAACTGCCTGTGTTACTTCTTCGTATGTCGGATATTGGTCTTCTATTTCAGATGTATGTACCTCTATGTTTGATGTATTTCTTCTAGATTGGTCGTTCAATAGTTGATAGAAGTATTCCTTCCAGGTTTTGTGGATATCCTTGTCATCAGTGATAAGCTGTCGTTTTAAAAGAAGTTTCTTGTTCTTGCTTGGTATCTGGTCTTCATATCTAAAACTCCTTTAAAGAACTGTCTCGCTTGTTTGTTCTTTCTTTCTTCTTCT
Source organism: Diabrotica undecimpunctata (assembly GCF_040954645.1). Classification (NCBI taxonomy): domain Eukaryota; kingdom Metazoa; phylum Arthropoda; class Insecta; order Coleoptera; family Chrysomelidae; genus Diabrotica; species Diabrotica undecimpunctata. Next base: position 86,052,762 of record NC_092811.1, on the reverse strand, counting down.
ATATCTCTGATTATTTGTTTCTGATACTCCCTCTTTTTCCTTTTCATTAGTTTTCTTGTCTCTGTTCTTCTTTATCTATACATTTCATTGTTGTTGTGCGAGGGGTTTTGTAGCACGTTCTTTCTAGCCATATTTCTTTTTGTTATGGAGTTCAGGCATTCATCATAGAACCATTTTTTTGTTGTTTTCTTTTTGTATCCTAGTATTTCATCTGATACGTTTGTCAGAGCTAATTTGATATTTTTCCAAGCTGAGTCTATGTTGTTATAGTCTTCTGTCTGTGTAAGAGCGATTTTTATAGCCTTTTGAAATTTCTGTTCTGTCTCCTTATTACGTAGAACTTCGGTAGTCCATAATTGTGTTGGTGTATTCTTGTGTGTTTTTTTGGACGCTATTCTTGTCCTTATCTTCGCTTTTACCATAAAATGATCCGTGTCTTCATCAGCACCTCTTAGGCTTCTTACGTCTAGACAGTTACTACCCCTTCTGGCATCTACTAGAACATGATAGATCTGATTTCTTGTGACGCCGTCGTTGGAGACCCATGTTTGTTTGTGTATTTTCTTGTGTTCGAACATTGTCGATTTTATTAGTAGGTTGTGGGACGCTGGAAAGTCTATTAACCTTGTTCCATTATCGTTGCTGACATCGTGCAGACTATGGTTACCTATTGTTGATTTGTACGTTGCATCCTTCCCAATCTTTGCATTGAAATCCCCTAAGATATTATGCATGTCTTGTTTGGGTAGATTATTTATCAGTTCCTCTAATTTCATAGTTAAATTGCGCGCTCATTGAGACCATTCTGATTCAAGTAATTATTCAGTATAGCCCAGAAGACACTTACAATAAATTCATATTTGGTCTCAACAAAAGTGCAGAATTTATCTGGAAGTTTGATGCATTGTTTATTTGGATGCATTTTTATTTTACCGTTTCCAATATCCCCAAAGGTTTGGAAAATATTTGCGCCAATAGATCGTTTTGCACTTGTACTCTTATGTTATGCTATTGTCCTTAATCACCAGTAATAAGTAATTTTAAAGGTTCTGGTGGAGTGGTAAGAGGTGGTAACACAACTTTTCCTGATGCGCAGCAGATGCCAAGTGCTTTATTGTAAAACTTCAATGCCTGAAAATACTGGTATACTGTGTCCATTGCATCAATAGCAATTTTAAGTGTCTATAATATAATAATATGCAAAATAAAACAATGTGAAACAATAAATCAAATAGAAAGATTACTACTTACAAAATAGCTTTTGGGCCATAAGCATTTGTTTGGTGTATAGTAAAACTAATTACCGCCAATAAAAATTTATTTATTTACACCATAATATAATGTATTGTTGCTGTTAACGTCCACCCTTTAACTCGGTAAAGTAGCGTAGAGAGTACGTAGCATTTCGTGGCGCGCCATCGGAGGTTAACGCTTAGGTGGCGGTTGCTTAAGAGCTTTCTCATTTTGATGAAGTTGGATCTTGCTATTTCAATTCGGATCTTAATCTCTACGTCTGGGTCCCACTTATCATTTACTGTATATCCCAGATATTTAAATCGGTGTACTCTTTCAATACGTTCGGCTTCGATATTCGGGTCGATATGTTGAATGTTCTTTTTACTGATCACCATAAATTTAGTTTTCTTTCTATTGATCTTTAGTCCAAATTGGTTGCCAGTTGTATTTAATCTATTTAGCATCATCTGTAAATCTTCAATGTTATCGGCCAGTATAATAGTATCATCTGAATATCGAAAATTACTTATTGGTACGCCATTAATCTTGATGCCCTCGTTGTACTCCTCCAGTGCCTCTAGAAATATTTGTTCCGTGCACAGGTTGAAAAGCAGTGGCGAAAGAATACAGCCCTGTCTAACCCCTCTCGAAATGGTTATGTTTTCACTCACCATATGTCCATTCTTCATGTGGGCTGTTTGATTCCAATAACGATTCCAATATAGATTTTTTATAATCTGGATGTCCTTAGTATCAAGTCCTGTAGGATGTAATAGTTCTATGAGTTTGTCATGTTTGATAGTATCGAATGCTTTCTCATAGTCCTCAGTTACTAACTTATCTAATTTCTGTTTTTACAAACTCTCAATGGCATATTGAATCCTATTTGGCTTACACATTTTAGGAACAGCGTCGGGCTTCATTTTTAATTTTTAACCAGGGGACCTTTTATTTCACCAGGTGGATTCGAGAATAAATTTTTATTCTTATCTAGCAATAACTGTACATCATTTTCAAATTGACTTTTAACCACTAGAACTTTAATATTTTTCTCATTTGCCTGGTTCTTTTTATAAAAGGCTTCTTCTTCTTAACAGGCTATAAAAGGCTAGTTAATATTAATAGAATTAAACCGATCCCCTTTTCTACAATAAATAAAGGTGCTAAATAACTTTTACCTAAAGACTTAACATTAACTTCTGTTGTTTTAAATTAGATTTTTTCCACTTTAAATCAGGTAAATACATTTTGACATACCTTTCACATATTAAAGTAACATCAGCGCCACAATAAATCTCAAACAATACATCAGTACCATTAATATTTAAATTTACCTCCCATGCACCTGGCTTTTTTCCCTCAGCTTAGTCATCTGCATAATAACTCAATTCTCTACTTTACGCTTGTCTGCACAAAACTGCACTTCACTATACTCACTAAAACTGTCAGACAAACCACCAAAGATGTTTTAACTTTCTTGAACAACATCTACTTCTTCAGAGTACATTTGAATAGCTTTCTTCCGCTTCAGAACGCTGTGCCTGCCTATCTGCACTAAAGTTCTTCACTTTGAGGTGATTAATAAAACTTTATCCTTGCCTTTGCCTTACAAATGGCTTCTTCTTATTCTCGCTGACACTTTTGTTATTATAACCAAAGCTAAGTGTCCTTTTTTTTACATTTATGACAGTTATCATTATTAAACGTGCAATTTGGCTTTATATGCTCTTTTTTACCACAACAATTACAAACCATGCTGGCAAACTTATTCTCCTTAGTTCAAAATTTAACTTTGTTTATTTCTCTACACTCTTCTTTTCGTGCTACCATCTGAGACTCACTCTCTACCAGTTCCATGGTTTAGACAACGGTAACAGCTTGCTGGAAACTGAGATTTACTTCGGAAAATACCTTCCTAATAATTTATTGATTTCTCAACCCGTGGACAAATTTATCTCTGGGGGCTCTATCTAGATAATTATTAAAATTTCACGTTCTCTTCAAAGATTTTCGAGCAACCAGATATTCCGTGATACTGTCTGACTCTTTCTTGACCCTTAACATGAATTTATAGGTCTCTTCCATTTCAGAATGGTCAGGTTCAAGATGTTTCTTCACCATTTTCACCAATTTCTGATAGGTTTTATTATCCACCTTTTCTGGGAAGCATAACTCTGTTACTAATAACACAATGTCACACCCTATATAGGTTAACAAATACCGGGGCCATTTATCTTCCTCAACAATATGCACTTTTATTTTGTTCTTGAAAACCTGAGTATAAACTTTCCACGTTAAATTAGTACTATCGAAACGCTGGCATATGTAAGTTTCCTACGGAGTTTACTAATTGGTATACCTGGGTCGCCTGTGGGACCAAAGACCTCTCCGTGTTCTCCTTGTGTGTGCCTTTACAGTTTTTTTTACGATTTCCTTCCATGCTTCCCTGTCCTGGGCTAGTTGTTCGGCTTCATGTAACCCTTGGTTAATCAATATTTTTGTTTGATCTACCCAACGGCTTAAAGATCTTTCCCTAGGTCTCTTTCCTTCAACTCTACCCTCGACTATCAGTTTTTCCATCGTACCTGTTCTTCTAGCAATGTGTCCAAAATACTGAAAATATCTTTGTTGTATTTGTTTAAGCAATCTATCCTTTACTTTAAGTTGTTCTAATATCGATACGTTAGTGCGATGATCAATTTAGGATATTCTTAACATGCGGCGGTATACCCATATTTCAAAAGCGTCTAGTTTATTTTTATTCGCTTTCTTTAAGGTCCACGTTTCGGATGCATATGTGGCTGTGGGAAAAATGAGTGCCCTTACCAGTTTTGTGTTTATTGTTATGCTAGAATTTTTTCAAATTGTTCCGTGTCCTCACATATTAATCAATAGGCGTGACACCGGTTTAAAATGAGACTGCTACTTAAAACAGTCTTTACTGCACATGGATACTTAATACGGACGTAAAGTAACTCGTAATATCCTCGTCGCCAATGATTACATCTTGCTATTTAATTTAAGTAGATAGTAATTCAGAAATACCTGAATATTTATTTATTAACTAATTAATACAATACCCACATTATAGCGGGAAAACTAAACATAACCACAATTAACTGAAGTGTCTTCTGCACTCAGACGTGTAACACTACACCACACTTAGAGACTACAGCTCAAGGCCAGCAACCCCAGTTTGACAGTTTTAAGACTTAAATATCCTATAATATTATCGGCAACAATGTAACTTAATCCTGTATCTGGCAAAGTGTTTCAAATATATATAAAAAAATATGAAATTTAATTTATGGTGTCAGTTTGACACCACAAACGATAAGCAATAAAAATAAAACTAAAAGAAAGTGACTACTTTTGAATTTGTAACTACAAAGTTGCGTTGCCAGTTTGAGGTACAGTCTCTTAGAGCTAAGCTGTAAGGTGAGGTAGAAATTAGACTATCAAATATTTTATGTTTATTTAGAATAAAAAATTAACAATAAAACATGTAAAATGAAAGTATGTAAGAAGAATATATAAAATGCTGCCAAATAGTCGTATACAATACCTATACCTATCCTTGATGATATGTTTGGGCCAATGAGCAACTGAATCCTGCGTAGTGGCTTTATCTGGTCTTAGTGCAAGAGGAGATTGAATTTAATTTTTATTCTGCAGGGAAGGTCTACCTCTTTTACTTCTTTTTCTTTTGCGTGAGAGAGAACTTGCTAGTTGTAGTCTAAATTCTTTCAAAGTATAGGTTTTTCTTTCAGAGCAGTGCAGTCATTTTTATAGAGAATCCCTATTTATAACACATATATCCACGTCAGAATATGAAAATACCATCTCGTGGCTCTACTTAGACTTCTATACGTCCCAAGTAAAGAGTTTGCTTTATCAACCCCTCCCATGTCCTTGTTATATTGGGTAATTAGAGAGGGATAGGGTACATTTACTCTTCTTTTTTCAGTTTTACAGAATCTTTGTACATAAGTTAGGGGTTGAGTCCTACAAAAAGTACTTGCTAAAAGTACACATTTATTGTCAGTCCATTTGGTAACAATAATTCCCTTTTCGATATCAGATTTATACATATATGATCCTCTGCCACGTTTCGAGATTTCCTTGTCGCTTTCCATTATACATCCGATAATGCTGTTTCGCCTAATTGTTCACAAACTTAGTATTTCATATTTTTCCTTCAGATAAATAAAAAGCTCCAAACCGGAAAACCAGTTGTCGCAAAACATTACTGAATTTAAGAAATCAGAAATGGTTTTGCTCAAACTTATAACAACGCTAGCACCTACACCAAAAGACGATTCTTTTTCAGTAAGCGCGTTTAGAGTATTGTACAACTCAGAAAATGTGAAAGCTCCTTGGTATGCAATAAAATCGGCAATGTAGCCAGACACGCCAGCTCGAACAAACATTTTTTATCTCCTTTTATGAAGCTTATTTTGAATATATTGCCTGAGATTCCCTAAACAAGTACCTTTATATGCAAGCATAGTTTCGTCTATGGAATACTGATTTTCAAATTGATGTTTCTAACAATTAAATCTGACTGAATCCAAAAGTGATCATTTGAAATTTTTGAAATATTGACCTTTGGTTTCGTCAATCGTAACATCAATAATAAAATGGATAAGAAATCTGTTATTTTACGAGGCGAAGTGTTTATGGATTTTCCTCTTATCTATGTTCTGTACAAATTAGACTGGTACATGATATTTTCAATAACGTCAAGTAAAAACAACTTGTAACGAAATTATTTTGCCTACCTCAGGGTAAGAACATAGGGGTAGAAAATTGGGGACAGAAACTATGGGGGCGAAGATAGGGCAAGCAAAACAATCGTTACTTGTGCGAACGGCACTCAGGGGTTAACTGGAGAGCTGGGGTTGTGGGTAAGTAAATGACAAGGGGGTTGGATTGGGGTAACTACCAAAAAATGAAATAAAGGGATACTTACACAAATCTCCTGGACAACTGGGCAAAAATGGATAACAAGAAAGGGCTTCTAGCAATTTTAAAATAAGGGCGCCGCTTCGAAGAATCCTAATCTTGCTGGAGGAAAGAAAAAAAGGCTCTTAATTCCTAAAAAAAAGTAAACACAAAAAAGGTTAGGAGATTTTTCTAAAATAAATAAAAAAATGGATCAGAGAAACAAATCAAACGTTTATTTTTGTCTCAAACAAAAAGTTATCAAAAATACAGATTGCACAAGAAGCATACTAAATAACATAATAACAAAATTAACAAAAACTTACGTGCTTATCTGTTTACAAAGGAGATTGCTAAAAAAATTTTCGAAATGGTTCCTAGGTTATTTATTAATATGACCAAATTAGATTATTAAAATCAAAGATATCTTTATAAATGAAGATATCGTAACGTTTAACCTTTTCTATAAAACATCTTTTCTATATTTCTATAAAACATCTTTTCTATACAAGCAAATTAAAAATTGTCACAACAAAAAAACAAATTAAAGCTAGCTGTCAGATGTCACATTTAATCTTGATGACAAAGAACAAATAGATTGACAGAATAACCATACATATTACAATTTTTAAATTGTTATGAAAGCAATTATTGTTATTTAAAAAAAAATGTGTATTATACTTGGAAAAAATGATATATTGAATGTTACCTTATTTTCACTTATTTCACTTAAAAAAGAAACTTGCTACATCTCTGAGATTGAAACTAACCGGACAAATTCTCCACAGAAACAAAGGAAACCATTTCTATACTCAGGAACGACGATGTAAGACGTAAATGGGGTTGGAACGAGCAGGCAAACAAAAAAAGCTGGTGGGGACACCCTATATATTACTCTTCAAAATTTCATAGTCTCCGGTACACTGCATAAATCTTACGATGATTACTCTGTTCTAAACTGCCATTATGCAAAGAGTATTATCACCTTAACCGGTCTTAAAACATTACACACAAAGAATTGGCTGTGGATTCAAAATCCGCCAAACGTCCTTCTCGTTTGAATGCTCTTGCTCGACCTCTCTCTGCCTTACATTTTACAAATTCAACGCCAAATAATTTCCCTTCACGTCTCCAGCCAGTTTGTGGTCTACGAAACTAAACAAACAAAATACCCCTCTTGACCTCGTTCTTAGCAACGAACCGACAAAATAACATCTTGAAAAATTTACTTTTAAATTGGGTAACTGGAAATTTTTTACCTCACAATACATACAGAGAATAGGGGGATTTTAATGTAAATAAAGACAAAAAAAATATTCTCAGCGTTAATACGTCTTTACTACGAGATAAACAACACGCATTTTATTGATTATTTTAAATGTCCTCGCCTCCTAGCCTTAACCGGAATAATTTTCTACCTGACTATGTAACTGTAACAGAGACAAAACATCTATATTTTAAAACATCTGAATACAAAACTTAAAACAGAATTTATACTATTATATAGATATTAAATATAAAACGCTACAAACTTGGTAAAGTACTCCAAAGGCGTAAAATCCTTTTCACTGAAAAATCGATCTGGATCAGAAATGGAAGTAGTTGTAATATCATCTTCTGTCCAATTGAAATGGGTAGGATCTGTTTTTGCTTTTTTTTCTTCGTACAACTTTCTCTTCCTCGTTTGTTCCTTCCTCATCAGCTTCTCTATATTTATCTATTTCTTGTATAACCATATTGTTTGGACCTGTTTCATCATAAGAGTTTTCGAAAATATTTTCGTGTTGCAAATGATTTTCTTCCGAATCAGATAAATTGGAAATATCTGAAATATTTGGATCTACTGGAGTTATTGCAAGCGTTTTTTTTTCTTCCCATAAAACATGATTGTCTTAAAATCCACAATAAAAAATAGTTTTCTTTGTAAAATCTACAACAAACAAAAACTTGCTATATTGCTGACAAAACTGGCAATGTTGCTTTTTAACTAGATAGTTTTTAAATGCAGATTTTACCGTTATATACACATACCGTTATAACAACTTTTACTAAAGCCAAAATATTGTACAAGAAAGGTTTTTACTTACTTTTATGATGCAATATTTATTGACTTTTAAGAAGCATGTACGCACATAGCTGTTCACTTTCGGCCATACCTATTGCAATACAAATTCTCAAACTTTGTAATAGATGGTGTTGCCAGCCTTAACAATAATACAAGACGTTGTAGTTTAACGGCAACCTTTCTAGATAGGGTATGTAAAGCACTATGCTATTGAAATTATCGTTTAAAATTGATGTAGTCAAAAAGCTACAGGACCAGATACAGGGTTAAAACTAATTTAATAACATTTAAAGAGTTTTTACCCGTATATTGAGTGGCTCTACAGATATATACGCCTGGTAAAAGCACTAATGATGAAATAGCCGAAAGCTTCATATACCTGGACAGGGAACTAAACATTCAACTAGACCACTCAAAAGAAATTAGAAGACGCATTGAAATAGCAAGATCTGGTTTCATAAATATGCGTAAAATGCTCTGTAACCCCAAGCTATCAGTCTCAATAAGATTGAGAACACTAAAGTGTTATGTGTGGTCTCTACTACTATATGGCTGTGAGACCTTTACATTAAAACAGTATGACGTCAACAAATTAAATTCATTTGAAATGTGGATGTACCGCCGAATGCTAAGAATAAGCTGGACCAGCAGAACTACAAATGAAGAAGTACTGAGAGCAATCAACACACGCCCTCATCTGGTCAATACTATCAAAATTAGAAAGACGTCATATCTAGGACACATACTGCGCCATAGGGAATTTGAGCAGCTCCAGGTAATATTAGAAGGCAAGATTGAAGGTAAAAGGGGCATAGGACAAAAGAAAAAATCTTGGCTACGAGATTGGACCCACACAAAAGAAAATGAATTAATTCATCAAGCTCAGAACAGAGAGAAATTTGCCATACCATGATTGCCAACCTCAACAGAGAAGGCACTTAGAAGGAGGAGGAGTCATTCCGAAAACGTTCTGTGATGTAGCCCAAAAGGGTCTTTTATATAAATAAACCTTTTATAAAGGATTTTTCAAATAAGTTTTTTTAAAAATTAAAAAAGTTTCTGGAAAAAAAAGTTTTTCATTTCAATAAAGGTTACTTATCCGACAACGATACACTTCTTCTATTATATATGCATGCATGTATAAATTTAAAACAGTTTTTGGGGCCATGACTGTTAGTTGTAATTTGTCATTTTGGCAGAATTTTTAGTTCTTTTCATCTTATTTATCTTGAGAGATTATCATTTAAATGTTTATGTTTGAACGAAATTAAATGAGGTCTTTTTACCTGGACATTAAAATTTTACTATGATAACGAAGGGGTATGCACACCTCTGATCGACTACAAAGTTTCTTACATATTTGATTGAAATATATTCGACTTTGGCTGAATCGTTGTTGTCACATATATTCTTATTTAGATCATTAAATAGTTTTTACCCTTTAACTTTGTAGTACGACTGTTTTAGTGTAGTCTGTGCTACTCGAGATGGTTGATGAATTGTAAAATGGATCGGTTTATTCTATTAATTTTCGTATTGGTAATAATTATGCTGTGAAATTTTACCTAAAATGTTTTAAAATAATTTTTAATTACTAAACGAAGAAGGAAAATCGTGACGACTATGGCTTTCCTAAACTTTATAGTTTTTTCTTTTACGGTTCGTAAATATTCATGAATACACTTTTTATATGCAATATAGCCGATAACAAAACGAATGCCATTTAAAGTGTTAATCGCAATAATTTCGTATACGTGTTTAAATTAAAAAAAAATGGTTTTTGGGATGATAAAATCTATTACATATAGAAAAAATATTGCTTACAGCATTCTAAAAGATTGTGATAAAAGCGAAGATACTTTAAATTCTAATAGCATTAGGAAAACTACCAAAGGACATTTATATACATTGTTAGTTGATAAAGAAGACGAGAAAATTGATTATAATGGCGTCTTTAAAGGTAAGCGTTTCTCGAAATTATTTTTAGAAACTATATCTTTAGTGAATTTCATTTTGTTGTAGCATTGATCCTTTATTTTATCTAAATTTATAACTACTTTTAGATATCATTTTTTAAATAACTTTTGCTGACTCTATAATCTTCCTTGTTGCTAATAATTCTAATTAACTCGGACGTCTTTGACTTCTTCCCAACATATTTTTTTAAACGTTCTCTTCTTTTCTTTCATTTTCTGCCTAAAAGGGCATTCTTTAACACTGTAATTGGCACTTTAATTATAAACATCATGCTTACAATTTATCGAAATCTTTCTTGACTAAAACCACACGACTGCCTAATTTAACGCAACCATCAGAGCTTCTCTTGGACTATTTATCTTTTTCATTTAACGTTTCCTTGTATTATAAGGCAAAGTAGATGGTATTTAGGTCCTATAACTATGTGGCTAAAGTATTGTGTTTTCCTTTTTTTTATATTATTTCATAGCAGTCGATCTGTATTCATAATTTGAAGAACATCTTCAATGGATGTATGCGAGGCCAACGATATTTTTCGGATCATGAGGTGGCACTACAATTCAAAGGTTTTCAATTTGATCCGCATTGTACCACACACAACATGTTAGGCCTACCTCACAAATATACATTGGACTGGTGTCTGTGTTACAAAAGCCTTCCGCGACATTACAATTTTGGCCTGGTTAGTATCTTTTCATCAGATTTACCATTCACATTAAACCAGCTGTTATGGTATTCAAAATTGTTTACACGTTCTATCCTCCTCATATATAGACAAAGCTTATACTGATCTACATCATCATTAAATCTTCGCTTGTCCATTTCTTACCAGTACAAAGATTCCAGTATATTGGTTGCTGGATAACAAACGATCTTGACAACGAGGTCAAAATACGTGCTCGTATAGAATATGCTAGGTCCTCATTTGAACGAATGAAAAAATTCCTAATAAACTCTACGTTATCGTTGGATATCCGATACCAATTTGTAAAAACGTTTATTTATTCCACATTGCTATACGGAGTGGAAACATGGTCTCTCGGAATTACAAGTATGAGGCGTATAGAAGCCTTTGAGATGTGGTTTTTTCGAAGGATGCTGAAAATCTCTTGGAGAGAGCACGTAACTAACAACGAGGTGCTAAGAAGAATGGGTACTGAGAGAGAACTCCTAAATATTGTAAAAAACAGAAAAACGAGTTATCTAGGACATATTTACTGAGGAGAAAAATACAACTTCCTACGACTTATAATGGAAGGGAAAGTGGAAGGAAGAAGAAGTCCAGGAAGAAGAAAATGCTCCTGGTTGAAGAATGTAAGAGACTGGACAGGCATGGACACACATTCGATACTAAGAACAGCTCAAGATAGAGAGCAATTTGCTGTAGTTATAGCCAACTTTCAGTAATAGAGAAGGCACCTTAAGAAGAGTCCATTTCTTGACATAGATCTTCCTCATAATTTTCCATACATTTTGATCTTGTGCGTCTTGCATCCAATTCCTTTGGCAACGGTTTTGATCATCAGTACAACATGTTGGTGGATGACCTCTGCTTCGGTAGGCGTCATCTCTTGATCTCCATTTCAGTATCCGCTTTGTCCATTTGTTATCTGTCATTCGAGCCACGTGACCTGCCCAGTTACACTTCAGTGTTGCTATTCTCTCTACAGCATCAGCCACTCGCGATCCTCATCGTAGCTGGCAGTTTGGGATCTTGTCTCGAATTGAAACTCCCACCATATCACGCTTCATCGCCCTTTGAGCCTTACGGATCTTTTTTACTGTTCTTCTTGCCATAGTCTACGTTTTCGCTCCGTAAGTCAACACTGGCAAAATACGCTAATTAAAGGTTTTTCTTGTAAGATATATTGGTATGTCTGACGATTTAAAAATGTGGTTCAACTTGCCGAAGGCTATCCAAGTCAGTCTTATACGACAAAGAAGCTCAACCTAGGTTTTTATAGGCCATTACCATCTACGTATATATCTTCGCTAACTATAAGATTTGTCACCATCAGGGTTTTAAATATGTTTATTTTCAATCCTCCTTCTAGCAAGGAAAGATAGAGCTGATTTAAAAGTTGTTTGGCTTTATCTATCCAATTAGCTATGAGCACCATATCATCTGCAAACTTCAGGTGGGTAATCTTTTCTCCATTTATGGTTACGCCCTTGTCGGTAAGTTCTGTCCTTTTACATATACAGTGATGAGTGCCTTAAGAACCGGCAAAATAACGCAAAAGATAGAAAACATAATACGTTGTGAAATAAAGAGATGAAAGTAGTAGAGGTGGGAAGTTACCGATAGAAACCTCTAATTTACATTACATTACATTAGGACTATTGATAGTTTCCCACCTTTAGACGTTAGCTTATGAGCTAGTTGACTTCAGTCATAATATTACAAGTATGACGTCGAACATTAACATTTTTTAAATTTCGCATAAAGTAAAAACTGATTGAAGGCAATAAAGTAAATGTAAGTAAACAGTTTAATTAGTAGTAATTTGATAAATACAGAATAATAGCTATGATAATTCTGTATTGAGAAGAGTGTATGCGACGTCTCAAATCACAGTTTATTATTGATCAATACTTTAATTTTGGATAAAAACATACTCGTACTTGAACTGTTTTTACTTACATTACGTGATACGTATTACTATGACTAAAGTCAACCAGCTCATAAGCTAAGGTCTAAAGGTGGGAAACTTTCGATAGATCTAATGTAATGTAAAGTAAATTATAGGTTTATATCGATAATTTCTCACCTCTACTACTTGCATCTCCTTTTATTTCACAACGTATTATGTTTTCTATCTTTTGCGTTATTTTGCCGGTTCTTAAGGCACTCATCCCTGTATATTCCAAAAGTGTAGTGAACAGTTTCGGTGATATGGTATCCCCCTGACGTACTCCACGATGTATTTGGAATTTCTGAGTTTGACGATCACTCCGTCACTAGCTGTTGTGTTTTGGTATATGTGCTTATTTATGATAATAATATTTTTTGTTCATTTATGATGTCAAAGGCCTTTTTATAATTTAAAAATAATAAAGCTAGTACTTTTTATATGCAATACATTTTTCTCTAAGATTTTGTATTACCAATAGGTGTTCGTTTGTTCTGCAGATTTTTTTAAAACTCACCTGTTCTTTGGGCTGATAAAATTCCAATTTATTTTCTATTCGTCTCGTTATTATTTTTGTAAATAGTTAATAAATATTGAAAAGTAGACTTATGGATGTGTAGTTTCTAAGGTGCGTAGCATTGCTTTTTTTATGAGGTAGGATAATTTCTGTTTCTGTTTCCCACAGACGTCTAGTGAATAGTTAAGCAAGAAGCTGCCATGATCCTTTTCCAGCTGTTTTAAAGGCATCTGCCACTATTTCATCGCCTCTGGGGGACTTATTGTTTTTTATTTCTTGTATTGACCTTCGAACTTCATTGGGTGACAGTTAAAATTTCAGAACCCTGATTAATTAGCTCTGGTAATGATCTACTCCGGATTCATTGCTGTTCTTTGTATAGTTGACTATAAAAACTCTCTATAGTGTTCATAATTTGATCTTGATCCTCAATGAGTTGCCCCTGTTAATTTCTTAATTTGTGAATGTTTTTTCTTCCAATGGACATGTTCTGTCTGAGTACTTTTAAGCTTTTCTTTTATTCTATTACTATAGTTGTTTCCATCGTATTATATCATTTCAGATCCTTTCTAACCTTATTTTTAATTTTCCTATTTAAGATTCTTAGTTCATTTTTGTTATGATCCTGATTTTCTCTAAGTTTTTTTCTTTCCTCTAGAGGATGTTTTGTGCTGTGGTTTTATTTTTTGTTTTTGTTTTCAGCACGAGTACAGTATTTCTTTTCACCTTCTTTTAATGTTTGAATAATATTACTGTTCATTTCATTGATGCTGATAGTCTCATGTATAGCCAAAGTAGTCCTAATGTTTTTTTTTATAAAGTATTACATCTTGTGGTAACATCTATCTTCCACTCTTCTTTTTGAGGATGATTTTTGTTCTTTCGACTTCAATCTTACAAGTGGTTGTTGCTCTAATTACTCTATGGTCACTCCCTGTTGAAAATTTATTCAAAACTGTTACATCCTAAACTTTCCGATTATTATTATAAAATCAATCTTATTTTTTGTTCTTTGGATGTTGGGTTTTTTTCTGAAGAATAGGTTTTTCACAAAAAAATTCTCCTGATGTAGGACGTCACTTAGCCTGTTTTCTTTTTCATTTCTATTACCAAATCCAAAGTTTTATATAGAAGATTCTGCCTCATCTTATTTGAATCTCAATTTAACGTTGAAATCTCTAAATATCATTCTATAATGGGTTTTTGAAGTTTGGATAGCTTCTCTGATATCTTTATAAAATTGAATAATCTCCACATCTGAGTGGCTCGTTGTTGGTGCGTAAGCCTTTATCATTTTAAGTTTGTCATCATCATCATTCTGGCTTTACACCCCTGCATGAGTCCTAGCCTCCTCAAGAATTTTTCTCCAGTCGTCCCTATCCAACATCTTCCACCGCCAAACACATATATTCCCATATTTCTCATGTCTTCATCGATGTTATCAAGGAACCTTGTTCTAGGTCTCCCTCTTCTTCTATGACCAATGGGTTTATCAAGGAGTGTTTTTCTAGCTGGGTCATTTTGTTCCATCCGCATTACATGCCTTATCCACATCCACCTCAGACGTCCTATCTTAATATGTTTTACGATATCTGGTTCCTGGTATATTCTATAAAGTTCGAAGTTGTATCGTCTTTTCCATACTTCATTGTCATTCATTGCTCCATAGATTCGCCTTAGTACTTTTCTTTTGAAACATCTGAAACATTTCTTTCTAATGAAACATTTGAAACATGTTTTGATTACTTTTTGCGAAGTCCAGGTTTTTGAACCGTATGTTAGGACACATATTATTGTTTTGTAGATTTTTATTTTTATAATTCTCGATATAATTGAAGGAGTTTGAGCCCAAAGTAGCATCTGTTGGCCGTGCAAATTCTGCCGTTTATCTCTGTGGTAGTATTATTTGCAGTGTTAATGAGAGCTCCCAGGTATACAAATTCGTTCACTTCTTCGATGACGTCGTTTTCTATAACAAGTGGTCGTAGGATTTTTGGTTGCGTGCTTATTTTCATTTACTTCGTTTTGTTGGTGTTTATTATTACACCCATTTTTGAAGCTAATTCTTTTAATGCTAGCCTCTCGTACTGCGTTTTTCGTTCTTCCATCAATATTGATATCAACAGCATAGGCAAAGATTTGCACTGGTTTATTATATATTGAACTAATGGTTATCATTTGTGACATACTTATTACTTTTTCTAGAAAAGATTGAACCGTATACAGGAGAGAGGGTCTCCCTGGCGCATCCCGTTATTTGTTTTAATAGGTTCAGACAGTTCCCCCTGAATTCGTACTCTATATTCAACTTTTTTAAGAGTTACTTTTATTAAATTTACCAACTAATTTGGTATTCCTAGATCTTTCATTGCTTTGAATATTTCTCTTCTATTCACAGAGTCGTAGGCTGCTTTACAATCTATAAATATGTGATGAGTATCAATGTTATATTCCAGTGTTTTTTCTAAAATTTGTTTCAGATTTTAGATTCATTTTAAGTTTGTATCTTGGATTTATTAAAGTAATAAGATAAATGACTCTGGTACATACACTTTTTATTGTAATTATGTTTGGTGCCCATTTTTTATGGATTAAAAAACCAACTCCTCCGACAGATGAATATTTGTTTCCTCTGAAATAGAACATATTTCCAGACTTAAGTAATATTTGGTCTCCTCCTCGACGCCTAACTTCGCTTATACCGACTACATTTCAGTTTATCTGTTTTAGTTCTTCCTCCAGTTTTATCATTAATGATTCTGTTTATGGAGTTTGTACGTTATAGGCACATATATGCATTTGTTGTTTATCATAGTGGACTGGTCTATTCCGGTGATTCTTATCACCCTCTGCTCCAACTCTGTTCTGACGGCCACCTTGGTCAGAGAAATTGGAACCGCCGGGGAATGAGGGTCGTGCTAATGTATCATCATGAAACGTTTATTTTTAGGCCTATATTTAACTTGCTTCATCGACCAGAGTTTACTAATGTTTGGAGGTCTTTTAAGTTATCTATTAGAATGACCGTATCCTCAGCGTATCTAATCTAATATTGTTATTTATTTGTTTCGCATATTCCTACTCCTTCCTGTTGATCATGCAAAGCCTTCCTGAAAATTTCTTCAGAGTATATATTAAAAGGACCAGGTAACAAAACGCAGCCTTGTCGTACTCCACGTCGATTGTAGTATAGATATTTTAGCAGTTTTATATCGTTGTGTTTTATTCCTGCTGCTTGTAGGCAGTTTTCTAAGTGTAAGACAAAATAGACGTGTACATTATTTCGGAATCTTAACAACATACAAATTTTTAACCCGTTCATAAAAAACAGTTCCTCCCTGGTACTAAGCTATTTCTTAACCCAAATGTATTATCACCTATTCTGCTTTTGCGTAATAAAATATGTCGAGCGCGGACGACGATACGCTCGATTTAGCCGTTTTTGTTCTTGTGAAAAAAAGTAAATCTCGAATAAAAAAACGTGCGGTGTGGTGTAAACAATGTTTGATGAAAAGGAAATCTACATTAACTTAGTAAGTGAGCTGAAAAAATATCCACGTGACTGGCACAATTATCTTACAATGGATAAACAGACGTATTTAAACCTTTTATCTCTTGTATCACCTTTGATTCAAAAGTAGGATACGATCATGAAATAACACCACATGAAAGATTAACGACAACATTGCAATTTTTTGTGACTGGAAGGAGTTATGAAGACCTGAAGCATTCAACTATTATTTCACCACAAGCATTAAGCTATATAGTTCCTAAAACCTGCCATGTCATTTACAAGGTGCTAAGAAGTAGTCATCGCTAAAAGAAATATAGGTCGCGATAGACTGATTGGAATTTTTATTACTGTCATTAATTTGTTATTACTGGAGAGAGGGTTTGACGGGAAATGGGAGTAATGAGTATTTAAATGTTGAGGTAAAGGATAATCTGTAGAATATCTATTGTTATTTTCACCACGAATACGATGGGACGGAGTCAACTGACCCATTTCATTCCAGAGGGATCCGTATCTTTTTTTTTTCTGTTTTATAATTACTCAGGAAGGAGTTAATTTTTTTAACAACTGCATCCTTGTCAGCATTAACATTAATTAACCTATATTTTTCTAATAATATTTTGTACGCTGTATCCCTCTTTGCATTGTTACAAAGCAACACAACGGACGCCAACTTGTTCAAGCTTGAAAATCTGGGGTACACATGTACCGTTTTGCTTGCGCAAGGGCGCTTAATTCAAGCATGCATAATTAAGATCCTTTCAATCCTCAAGTTGCTTGTACAATCACAAAGCTTGCACCACATTTCCCTACAGACATTCAAGCGTATTTGTACAAAAAGGTTAAACAAGCATGCTGGACAAGCTTGCATGTGTGTCTGTAGCCGCCTTTATATGAATTTTACTTTTTTTAATAATAAAGCGTGTTCTTCCTTTATAGCAATCGAAATTTTAAATATTTGTATAGAAAACTCTTTCAGAGTCAATGATTATATTCTCTGGATATACTAGTCGTAGATTCCAGACGATTTCTACGGGCTATTAATGTTATTTGCCGGTCTTGTGCTGCTATTATACATCGACTTCTACCACTTCTGGGACGATCCTTGACGTCATTTGTATCTTGGATTTTTTTTTGAATTTTCGATACAGCACTCTGAGTAACATCAACAATATTCACGATATAACTTTGACCAAAGCCTTGTTGTAACAAAGCAATTATTCTAGATCTATCAAAATGAGATATCACGTTTCTGGGCATTTTTAAACGGCTCAATTCAAATTTAAACAAAAACTGAAATAATGTGTAAATACGCTAATCAGTTGGATGTGACCAAAATCATACAAAAACGATTCAAATTTTTTATCATTTTCATTTAAAACGCTCTAGAATGAATATCAACAACAGTTTTAAAACCACCATAGGCGTAGATATATTATTTGTACGTATTCCAAACTTTTGGACACGTGTGTATGTTATTTTCTTAATAAATTGAAGAGCTACATATTATTTGAATAAATGATATTTAATGTACTACATGTACATAAAATTAGTATCTACACAATAGGACAAACATGAAGAAGGTCCTAAAATGAGATAGAGAGTATAACATAGATTGTTGGTTACAAAATATGAGCTCTTACCAGTAGTATAAGAATGTTTTAAATACTAATGGTTCAAAAAGCTATCCAAAGGTACAAAACGATTTATTAAAGAGAAAAAGAGAGAAAAACAAATAGCATAAATAAAATCAGTACAAATACATAAAGAACTAAACAAAATTCCTACTACTAAATACTACTTACTAGTTAACGTTACTAGTTAAGTCTTTCAAAAGTGTATGTGCAATATTGTCTATCCAAGTCATTATCACGGAGATTTTGAATGTAAAGATGTACCAACCACGTGGATCTAAGGCTACCAATGCAGAAACTTTTAATTAAAACTTATTATATATTGCTTTTAAACCATAAGCTGGACAAACCTTTTACAGATTCGTAGAGCACTGTATAAATGTGTGAGGAGTAAATCCTTGATGAGTTTTTTTAGGGCTTCTTTCTGCAGACAGAGATGTTGCACCGTGTGGGACTAAATTCGCTCTGAGGGTAGGCAGGGTGCCTGATTTTTCGGGAAGTCTTTTTTGGAAGAGTTTTAAGCGCACAAAAAATTATAATACTAAAAACTGTTGACAAATGTTTGACAATGGTTGACATTGTTTTTAAAAAACATTTTATTTTTACTGTTGTTAAAAAAACTCAAAAGGTGTTTGAAAAACTAATTGTTGTCTATCTGTTAAAAATTTTAATGCTGTCATTCTTACTCAACCCTATCTATAGAAGGCTAAATTAATATCAAACCACCTTCATATTTGAACACAATCCCAGCATCATTAGCTTTTGCTTGTCTGTATATAATTTGCTAAAGTTTTTGTGTACAGTTTGTCAAGGCCTTAGTTAGTCAAAGCTTCTATTACTGCCTTGGGATATATAGAATCGAAAGCCTTTTCGAAATCTATAAAGGTTAATGCTAGCGGTATTTCATATTCTTTAACTATACTCATTAGTTCTCGAAGTTTATGAATATGATCTATGGTACTGAATTCACTTATGAAGCCAGCTTGTTCTTCTATAAGAAATAAATACTGCAGCAGTTTCTTTAGAACCAATGATGCTATTTAATATGAGACGATCTTTTATGGAATATATTGACAAATGAGTTAAAGAAAATGGTAGACATATCGAACATTACTTTGACAAAAAGTTATGTTATTTCGTTTAACTATTTCTTAATTTGTTTTTGTAAACAAAATGTTTTGATTATGACTTTAATTTAACATAAAACGTAAAATGTTTGATGTAAAATCCTATTATTCTGTTATTTTGTCAAATCCTATTATCCTGCTGATATATTTATTTTATTTAATATTTCATTAACAAATAACTTTAGTTAAAGGTATTTTATACCAAAATTCAGAAGTATTAATGTTTTTGTCTATTTTCCCTTCGTTGCCTGGAGTAATTGCCTTATCAGAATCTTGCAGCTGATTTGTAAAATGCGATTATCTCGAAAACTGTTGAGTTTTGAAGTTGTTAACAGGTATACCTTTTTTTTGTTAAAATAATGTATCTTTAATATTTTTTTTACAAATACAGGTAACTTAAAGAACAAAAAAGTTAAGTACAAATTTATGCCATATGTGGCGCCCTCTATTAGCTACATCAAAGTGTGCATAAAATTATAATTTCTCATATTTAAAAGTGCCCATTTGTAAATTTTTATATATAGATGTATACAAACATAAAAGTTATAGCGAAAAATAAAATATTTAATTTGCACTTTAACACCATGTATCTTTCTTAATATCAACATTTTATTAAAGCAATTTGGCTTAAATCGTAATATTTTAAAGTATAGAATCTACTGTTTTTGTACAATTACTTAAGGACCACCCTGTATATATATATATATATATATATATATATGTATATATTAAAATGTACTCTAGACTTAAATATAGGTACTTGTATTACTACTTATTTTACTTATTGTATTCATAAAATATAAAATCTAATGAAATTAACAAAACAAACAAAAAAATAAATTATTCAGTTTTTTATTTAATCAATCTCTCAATTCTCTTAATTACAGACCCCAAATTAAAAAGAATAGAAGGAAATAAAAGAAATGCCAAAATATTCGATACAATTAAAATATAATAATAAAATAACTTGAAAATTTTTATTACACATATAAAACAAACCAAATATAAATATTGCCCCGTCGCTGTCTTGAAAAATTAAAAACTGAGCAGCTAATAATTGGTTCGCTTTACTAAATTACCTATACAACTTTACAGAACTTATAATCACAAACTTAATTACTGTTCTGTTTTAAAACTATATATCTCTGTATATTAGTCAAATTTTAATAAACCGCTTAGCTTTGTATTTACTTAATTCCTATCACCTTTTGGATACGAAATTCTCCTATATTAAACTTCTGCCGATGCAATGTTAATTTATTGGTACTTAAAAATGCTGATAACACTAACTTCTGCACTTATACCATTAAGCATACATGGAATTGCCACTGGTACCACTTTTGCTACCATGATATTGTAGTATTTCAAACAAACAAACAGGATTTCCAGTTTCTACGAAATCCATCAAATTTATATTTTTCTTGTTTTTGCTACATACCCAAGAATAGAATCTGCATAAATTACATTCTCAAACTTCACCGATTGAACAAAACAATAGCTTAATACGGTTAATCGCTGTTTTATAAACCTCATCGTTAAAAAAATCATTTCAATCTGTCGGTTTTCCCTGAATTTTGAAACGAAATACTTTCTATTCATACATCATTTAATTCTACCTAATATTTGAAATTTCACAATTCACCATACATCTAAAATAAGTCTATATCACTTCCAACACCAATAAAACCTTGTATGAATATAATTCCATTATTTGAAGGGTACAGGGGAAAAACAGGCTAAGTCACATTTTATGATTTTAAGATAAAGCAATTTTAAAGTTCAAAACACTAAAAACACTACAGTTTTTGAAGTCAAAATTTGTTTTTTTTACCATTATGTTTTTAAACTATCTGAGATCCTTAGGTTAAAAACTGAAAGCATTAAAAATTTTTTTGATAGAAAAATCAAGAAGTTATTTCTTCAAAGTTCAAAGTTGGTTCTGACTTAGCCCGTTTTTTCCCTGAATGTATAACAATTTTGTTTTTTTAAGTATATTTTTATTGTACAAACAATTTTACGTCTACAAAAATAGTTAAACTAAAAAATTAATAGATCCATTATTATAAGAAAATAACAAAGTTGTTTCGATTATTTTAAAAGGTTTTTTCATCGAACAAAATAAAAAATGTCCCCCCTATTCTTAATTAATTGTGCACCAGTGAGGTAAAATAATCCTGAGCTTCTTTTCTAAAGAACTTTTTCAAACTTTGCAAGTTAGCAAATTTTTGTGCCGAAATTGGTATTTGACCTGAAGCAAAAAAAAATAATAGTGAACCTACATAACAGTCTATGAATACAACTTTACCTGTGTAAGATATTTCAGGAAGAAGAAATTGATTGTTACTCTCCAAATTTTTGATAAAGGTAGGTTTCTTATCGATTAGAACTGCTGAGTTCCATGCCCCATTATGTGTCTTTGTACTCGATTAACCTAGGATGTTCTTTTGAAACTTTTAATTGTCTTATTGATTGAATTGGAAAGTTAGATTTTTTTCTTGTAAAGTTTATTTACATGTTCAGTCCACTTTCGAAAAATATGTTGATTGTCTTCTGAAATATGTTCCACTATAAAGGGTAAAGGTTTGTGCCTGGAAGATTGAACGAGATCGCATAATTCCTTCACTGTTTCAATTCTGGCTTTCTGATTAATGATTCCCATATCCTTATCATTCTCCATATAAGAATGACCTCTAATAGGAAAAGTTACTCTAATAGAATCAAAATTTAGCCCGTTTTTGCCCGGTACCGCACGTACTTATCACGTTATTTACCTGTACAGGATATTTTTCCTATTACATATTTCCTGACGTATCGTATTTTTGTCCTCGGTATGTTTACGACAAAATATAACGTGCTTTCTATAGGATAACGCAGAGATATGACATACGATGAAATAGATGGGATCGGGTCGCCATATTGGTGAGTATCTGACAGATTGTTGTTTGTGTCGAGTAGTTCTGTGCATAGAAATTTAATTTTAAAAATATTTTGAGCTTATTTTTGTACGGTTTTTACGTTTATTTAAAGTGAAACTATTATGACATCGTGTTCTTTTATTTTGTGTCCAAATAACACTCGTAATAATAAGAAAATCTCCACTGGAATATCTTTTCATAGGTTAGTATGAAATTGTAAACAGTGTACAGGGCAGTATTACTTCCGTTTTTAGTGATGCCGCGTGTAAAAAGAACATGTAATCTTTTTAATTTGGTTTATGTGGTTGTAGATTTCCTAAAGATGTTGAAAGGAGAAATGCCTGGATACAGTTCGTAAATAGTGTGGGAACTGGGAACCTTCAAAATTTAGTAAATTGGACATTATAATTATAATTACACCTGGACATTACACAGTATACAACTACAATTGTACATTTAACTTGCGTTCATTTGCAAATAAATAAGTTTGTATAAGTGTGAACAAAGAGATTTCAACTAGAAGGTTCTTGATATTTTGTATAAAGTACTAGTTAATAATTACTCACATTTTTGTTTTGTCCATTCTTTAAATATGTACTATTTGACATTTTTTTTTGATGTAACAACAGCAGTTTTTTGCGTTTAAAAATATGATTTATGCTTTTTTTATAATAAAGCTACTTTATTTGTGTACAAAATGAAGTTTCAGTCAGCTTATAAAAAAATGTTGGTGCATGTTGAACTGAAAAATAAATTTAGTGGTAACTGCTTTCCTTTAGAAAATTTAAATATTTTAAAATGCAATCCCACCGATCACATTAATATCACTTCCAGAGAATATAGATTGAGTAATAGTTGTGATACTGATGTGTCAGTAGATATAATTGATCATGATCACAGCTATATCAATTCTTTCTCTCAATACTCTAAAAGCATAACTACATACATTGCTGGTTATGTTGTGTTTTACTTACAAAAAAGATTAGTCTGTAATGAATGTTTAAGCGCCTTAGTAAGTGTCACTCGGAACAACTTTTTTTATTTTCATTTATTGATAAAAAAAAAATAAAAAAGGATTGCAATATCCATCTGAAAGTGTAATTGATATATGCTTTATGGCTGAGACAATTTTAAAAGAAATCCCTTCTCCAACTTGTATGAGTACCAACGATTTAGTTACAAAAGTTTTACGGAGGTACATAAACAAATACATCTTTTTAAATTTACTTAGTCATAGCATTGATCAACAATTCTCAGATAATCACAGAATACTCCTAATAAAGGCTGTAGCAAGGCGCTATATTGATATTAGGATGTTCTATATGTGCAAGAGTAAGACTGACAAATCTCTCAGTATGAGACCTCTTATTAATAAAGTGGTATTATTTAGTGGACACTTTAGTGGAATTCAAATTGTTTAAAAAGAAATAAAATAAAAATATTGTTTAAAAATTCTTGTAAACATTGTTAACATCAATATAATAAAGCTCTTTCATTTTTCTAATTTATATTTGAGGGCTCGATATACCATCATATCGTGAGCTAGTTTTTGTACCAGCTTTATACATAGGAGGAGTGTCTCAAACTTTATATGTTACGAAAAATAAACGAAAAGCCGGTGAATATCGACAATCGCCTGTTGAGTTAGTTATTGTTGTTAAAAAAGGATAAAGAACACGGCATGTCTTTAATACAATTATTTAACTACCTACCTATACACAATAACAAATTTTTATATTTTTTATATAAATATATAAAATAATTATATATAAATATATAATTTCTATTAATAGTACATGGAACTAACATATCTAAATGTATATAAACTTATGCAAGTGCACTTGCTAATTGTTGTTTTTTACTTGTATGTAAATGTTATAATTTTAAAACCATATCATTGACTGGTTTTGTACATTTTTTTAAACTTTATGTATGTAATAAATTTTATAATTATTATTAAAGTGTACTTGAAGAGTACTAAAAATCAAAGTAATTTTATTCCAAATAACTATTATTAATCAACTCAATGCTTATTCCCAAACTAAACAGTAAATCGTAAATACAGTTTGAATTAATTTGAATCCGGACCTGCCAGGCGCCATATTGGAGAGTACATCCTGTCAAATTAAGTGGTCCCATTTAGTAGATACAGAAATATCGTTTGTGTCATATCTCTGGGATAACGTCAATATCTCAAATTCGCGAAAAATTGACTTAGCTCGTTTTTCCCCTGTACCCTTCATTAATTGTTTTACATGTGAAAATACCAATTTTTTTCGTTTTCCGTTTTCTCTGTCATTTAAACTTTAAATAAGTAGATGTAGCGAATCCGGAACATACTTTAAAAGTTTAAATGGATCATACCTATAACTTACTATTTTTGCAAATTTTATAATGTATTTTGTTTGGAAAAAAAAATCAGATTACTTTCAATTGGTTTATTTGCAATGAGCTCATAAGAAATTTATGATTTTATTTTATATTTAATTAACATATTTAATTAACTTTCTGTATGTTACACCATACGTAATAATATGAGTGATAGTATGATCTTGATGTTTTCACCCGCCTGACGGAATAATCGCCCGTATAAACAAATTAACAAAAGTTCAAACATTTTTTTTATTTGTATTAGGTGTATGTTTTCACGCCAGTCCGCTTCTGAGCCAGTGAATTATTTCTAATACAATTACTAATCGATACATGTTTGTATACTATAGTGACCTTGCAATTTTTATCATGATTTCCTGGAGTTGGTCAAAGATCGTAACCAACAAACCGTGTCCCACTACACTCAACGCGAAATTCCGTTCAAACTATGTTGTACTAAAAGTAATCATCAGTTCATCTTTGTGGTGTAACATGTATACAAGACAGTATTAAAATTCAGGTGATATTATATGACATAATAGTAAAATAATTATATTACAATTTACGTGAAATCGGTAATCCTATATTACGATGAGTGCGGAGTCAAATTCAAATCGAAGACGAAGTCACTTAATATATACTGTACTGCAAGATGGATCTGAAGTTAGATTTGGAGAACCAAGAGGTAGGATGTTTGTTATTTGTCACTAATATACGATAAACATGAGGTTATCTTGTTCCCGAACATGATATCCTGCGCCTGCGGTACAATGTTGTCAATTTTATATTTTTTCTTAAGTTCTTAACTGCGATAAATATTAATATTATTTCTAATAAACATAACTCAAAAAATTTTGCATCCCCTTGGTTATTGCATAAAGGGTTGAAATAGGTGAATCATAAACTAAGTTTCCGTTTAGCGGGAACTCACAAACAAATAATAATGAATTCTGACCCGAGTTTTATAAATATCGATTTAAACAATAAAAACTAGTGTTAATGATTATACTATCATTTGTGTTTGACTACTATTTTAAGTATTGTGACTTAAACATGGAGTTTGTTGTTAACAATCTGTTCAAATATAATTAGTGTGCGGTCATTCACTTTTTGAATTCATCCGAGAATGCAAGCAGTGTCTGAAAACACAAATTTTGCGTATCATACTATTAGGGAATAGTGTCGAAAATTTAAGAGTAAAACACAGGAAACGAATGATAAGCTGTGACCAGGAGCATTGAATACTGCATCAACAGAACAGGAATGTGACATACCTATGTGGATGGTTTGATTAGAAAAAATCGTATTTTTAAATTATTTTTAAATTGGTCTTTTTAAAGACGAATCACATGCTATGATTAAAAAAAATATTAACATCCTTTATAAAAGGTATACCATGCGGTCCATATGTATGGAATAAATTCATTTTTGGCGTTATTATGTAATATCTGAAAAAAAACCTGAAACAGGTCGATTTTTATTCTTAAATTGACAATTTACAGTATGAAAATATTATCCCCTTCCAGCACCCCATTTGAATTATAAGCAACCTCTAGAAAATTTAAATAACAAAGGGGTTGTGTGGCACCTTGTTAGAAAGGAATTTTAGTCCTCTGTTCAGAAATATAAGTTATAGAAATATAGTTTTTTAAGTTTGGTGCCAACACAACTGAGAAAATTGATTTTTAAGATGTAAAATTTTAATAATGTCCCTATTACAAAACTTTAGGTTGAATAAAGAGAATATTGTCACATAATACTTAGAATGAATTTTTCAATGTAATTTTCAATTAAATTAAATGTTCAAAATGACCACCATTCACTTCTTGACAATAGCCGAGGCCATTTTGGAATTCTCGCACAACATTTTGTACGACCTCGAGGGTTATTGTGTAAATTTCTTCCGTTGTGAGGAACCGTCTTACTTTTAAATCGGCAATACTGTTTGGTCTATTAAAATATACTTTAGATTTAAAATAACCCCATAAGAAGTAATCGAGATGGGTCAAATCGGGGATCTAGCCGACCATTCGATCGCTCCACGTCTTCCAATCCACCTATTGGGAAAAACCTCGTTTAAATAATTTCTAACTATACGTGCAAAATGCGGAAGAGCTCTGTCTTGTTAATAGTAAATAGATGGATCTATCTCATTTGGATGATTGATATCAGGAAAAAATCTTCGTACTGCAGGCATTAAAAAGTTAATCAAACAATCTAGATAAACCTCACCATCAACTGTGCCCTCAAAAAAATAAGGACTAATAATTTTATTGTTATTGATACCAGCTCAAATGTTAATTTTTTTAGGATATTGCGTGTCTCACACACCAGGTGAGGATTTTCTCTGAGTTTGTAAACCGTTCCGTTTAAATGAAAACGTCGCTTCATCAGAAAAAACTATTTTGTTTATGAACTGCAAATCTGCGTTCATTCTGTCCATCATCATATCACAGAATTCTTGTTTTCTATCGAGATTATCTTCATTTAACTCCTGAACCAACTGAACTTTGTAAGGGTGATATTTTTCTTTATGCAAAACTCTCAAAATAGTTGATTTACTTACATCATTGACGGCAGCCAGTTTTCGAGTTGTCTTATGCGGATTTTCCTCAAGCTCTAGAAGTACATCTAACTTTTTTTCATCAGTAAATTTAACATTTCTACCTGGTTTTTCGATATTTTTTACATGTCCAGTATAAACGAAGCTTCTTTTCAATTTTTCTAACTGTAGACTGTGAAACTTGTTGACCAGGGTATTTATTATTAAACATTTCACAAACCTCCTTTTGAGTTCTTGTTTTATTATCAAAACCAATCATAATTAAAATGTCTATTCTTTGAGTCTCAGGCAAATGAGCCATAATTAAATTTAATACGCGCACATATATTATCCGGCCATCTTTTAGTAACTTTAAATACCTAAATGACAGCAGCCTACTAGATTCATATCAATTGTTTATTTGGCTTTTTGACTAGTATTTTATTATCTTCAAAGTTTTTATGTTTAGCAGAACACATACGAAAATACCTGGTTATTTCTAAAGTATACTTTAATAGACCAGGCAATATTGCTGATTTAAAGTTAGGATAACGGAAGAAACTAACAAAATAACCTACGAGGTCATACAAAATGTTGTACGAGAATTCCAAAATCGCCTCGGTTATTGTCAAGAAGTGAATAATGATGGTCAAGTTGAAGATTTTTAATTTAATTGTAAAAATCAATTTTCTTAGTTATGACTGCACAAACTCAAAAAACTTTATACTGCTAAACAGAGGACTAAAATCCCTTTCTAACAAGGTGCCACACGACCCCCTTTGTTATTTAAAATTTTCGAGGAGGTTCTTATAATTAAAAGAGGGTGCTGGAAGGGGATAATATTTTCATACTGTAAATTGTCAATTTAAGAATAAAAATCGACCTGTTTCAATTTTTTATCAGATAATACATAATAACGCTAAAAATCAATTTATTCCATACATATGGACCGCATGGTATAATTAAAAAACTCAATTGGGCTATATCAAAACAACAAAACGTTTTCGGAATCCATATTCCATCTTCAGTATCTAGGTGTACAAGTTTTGAGCCACTAAATATCTGGGTAAAAACCCGTTAAAAGTTATTGGTTTACATTAGTTTACATAATTCGATCTTATACATTAAGATGTTAGAGTTACCAGTGGATTTGATAACATGGTAACGTAATACTCTACATGTAGTTGCTGGTCCTGAAAGTTCAGTTGCTATCTGTTCCTAACTGTTCAGTTGCTATCATCAAGTCCTCGTAGGCACTTTGTCTCAGGACCAGCAACTACATGTAGAGTCTTACGTTGCCATGTTATCAAATCCACTGGTAACTCTAACATCTTAACATATAAGATCGAATTATGTAAAATGAATTTAAATCAATAACGTTTAACGGGTTTTTACTAAGATATTTAGTGGCTCAAAACTTGTACACCTAGACACTGATGATGGAATATGGATTCCGAAAACGTTTTGTTGTTTTGATATTGCTCGATTTTACTACATTTTTTGTGATACATGGTATACAGCCAGCAACAGGAACTTAGTTTTCTTGTGGATGCTATGATTTCTTCTGACGGATATTATCAGTAATCAAGTTAAAGTTGATTTCATGTAATCGAATGAACTATCTTACTATAAATTCGTCCAACTCAGCAATATTGGCAGTATTATTTTATCCTCTACTTAAAAAAGTATAATAAATGTTTGAATTGTCAATATGAATGAGTCAGATAAAACTAAATTATTGGAAGAATTTTTCACCAAGTAACAAAAAAAAACAAAATTTGTATAATTTATCAATGATTTGTATTTTGAGATCGATTTCCGAACTGGAAATCGAAATATCAAAAATATACTCAATATAAACATAAATTGTGGCTTATTCCCATTAAAAGTAGTAATGACATTAATATGCCACAAGAAAATAGCTTCAGAATAATATTAAGAAAATCGTCGAATTTCAATCAGAGCAATTTCAAATAATGTTGGTGTACGTAAAGAATCTGTCCATAGTATTATACACACACTGAATTTTACCAAAGTTTGTGCGCAAGGGGTTCCCCGCCTTTTGTCAGAGGACCAAAAAAGCTTGCGAATGGGTTTATCTTTGCAATATCTCACTTTTTTTCATCAATAGTCGCTGGCGAAGAATCTTGGTGTAAATATTTTCAACCATCCAGTAAGCTTTCATCGATGCAATGGAAACACGTAAATTCTCTGACACCAAAGAAGTTATTCTGTTATTTGTAGACCTTCTGCAGCAAGGTCGTTTTAAAAATTTTTTTTCGACCATGACGGAAACTTTGAACAAACTCCATTAACTCCATAACTCCAATAAGAGGAAAACGTCCAGGGAAGTCTTTACGTGGTGCAATTCTTTTACATGACAGTGTAAATCCCGATTTATCGCTTTGCGATTTTCACATCTTTGAGCTGCCGAGAAACGCATTAAAGGCCAATTGTTTCCAATCGGACGAATATGTACAAAATGCCACAAGAATTTTTTAAGCACGTTATACATCGGTTGGTTGGTTATACAGTGGTAATTATTTGTAGATATTTGCCAATAATTTTTTTCTGGACCAAAGATGGGTTTCAATTGAACAAGCCTCGTATAAATCGCAGAAGAGTTAGCAAATAGGATATCAAAATTATTGCAGTATATGAGGGTGTCTTTAAATAATCTTTAATACCTTAAATTTTTTCGGGTACAGCCTCCATTTATTGACGTTTGGTAACAATCGTGGCGTCCATCTGTCGATATTGGGTAGCTCTCCTTCTCTTGTAATTTTCCTTGGATCTTATTTATTTGCTATATGTTCTTATCACTGATATTTTAGCATTCTTCTAAACGTTCACATTGAAATGCTTCTAATTTAAAAGTTTATTCTTCTACAATATATACAATGGGACTGAGTTAACATAGGTTTTAACAAATCGGTATCGTACGTTTAAATCCGTATATTAAAAGTAACGAATACTACATAGAAAAAAAGAATGGAATAACATACATAGGCAGAATGGGGAGACTGTGTCATAAAAATAACAAGCGATAAGTCACCAATCGGCAGAAGAAGTATCGGACGACTGCGCAAAAGATGGAGTGGCAACCTTCCATAGAGGTATTAATTCGTCAATGAACAAGCAGAATTGTTTATAAAGAAGAAGAAGAAAAACAAAAAAAAAAGTATATTAAAAACAGCACGAGTAAAATAAAGGTAGGCCAAGAAATATCCAAAGGGTTTGCGATAGACAAAGGACTCAAACAATGATGCTGTCTGTCCCTGATTTGTTCAAGATCTACTTCAAGCAAGCGCTGAAGACGTGAAAAAGGAAATGTAGTGGTATGGAAATCCCTCTAAACGACAGCACATTATACACACTATGCTTTGCAGACAATTAAATAGTATCGGCTCAGAACCACAAAGATTTAGAATATATGGCACGCAAACTTATTCAGGAATATCAGAAATGGGGATTAGAAGTAAATATCAAAAAAAAATACATTAACAACAAAATCTAATTTTGGAAGAGAAACGCCAACAAATACATCACTTTAAAATGTATAAATATATAGGCATACACATAAACAATGACGGCAAATAGGATGAAGAGATTAAACGCAGAAATAACCTGGGAAGACAAGCGATTCGGCAATTGAACAGGATACTGCAGGATAAAACAATTTCGGGAGAAAATTAACAGATAAGCTATAATAGCGATGTCAAAACCCTTTTTACACATAGAAATAAAAAAAGGCCACTGAAGGAGTAAACTATAAAGACTTTGAAAGCAACAAAAATTGATTATCAGAGTAGAGTAGCCGAAAAATCAAGATTATACAGAGAGAAACGAGAGCATTCAAAAAAAACATGGGCGCTAAACATAGAATAACAGAGGACATCAGAATCAACCAACTAAGATGGTACTTCCACGTAAAAAGAATGGATGACAGTTCAATCACAAAAAAGTAATAAACTGGACACCGCAGGAAAGACGAAAGAAGGACAGACCGAGATTAAATTCGACAAGCCTATAAAAGCGAGAGGAATAGAAGAGTACCTTCTGAATGACTGAGTTAAACCGTATAGTATTTAGAGCACATATAATTATTAAAACTCCTGATAGACATACGCTCACGAGAACTCGATAGATGAGTTGGTAGAGCGGTGGACTGTAGTGGAATTATCAAAGACACACGTTACTGAGAATGGATGAAAAGTTATACCTAAGATAAGATAAAATGGCGATCTTAGGCAATCTGTTAAAATCTGTTGGATGATAGTAGTAGCACTGGACCTCAGTGAAGCCGATAAGGGGAGGTCTATATCCAGAAATTAATAAACTAAGGCCAGCCACTCACTATCAGGTACACCCGACAGTCACTTATGAGAAGCACATACACTCTATGTTTACCTGCCAAGTTTGTCTGTTCACCATGCATTTTCCAGAAGATGATCTGCTTTTCTCCTCCTTATATTTTGCAATTTTGTGTGCAGCACCTCTCTTGTCTCTATCGTAATAGTCATTTATCTCTTACTTTTCACAAGCATGGTTCGCTTTTGAAAATTTCAATGAAACCATCAATAACTTCATTATTTCGTTGGACATTTTTTAATAATACTTTTATTTCTAAAAACTTAAGAAATACAACAGTAAAATACATCAAAATTACGAGTTCTAACCTAAAACTATAAATTGTCCACATCAAAGGATTGTTTGAGAGATTAAATACAACAAGCAAATAGACCGGTAGGATGCCTTAATAGTACTGTATGGCAAAACCGACATATTAACACTGAGATGAAGTCAAGAATTTATACAGCCAGTATAGGACCAATAATGACATAAGAAACAAGAAACCCGACACAGCCACAACACAAAGGCTACTGAAAACGGCAGAGATGAGAATACTAAGAAGAATTACAGAAAATACGCTGAGAAAGAAACTAATAGACATCAAATAGAAAAAAAATAGAATAACTACATAGGCAGAATGGAGGAGACCCGTGTGGTTAAAATAGCAAAGGATAAATCACCAATCGGTAGAAGTATCGGACGATCGAGCAAAAGATGGAGTTAAAACCTTCCATAGAAGCATAAATTTGCCAATGAATAAGCAGAATTGCTCATAACAAAGAAGAAGAAGAAGAAGAAAGGATTGCTAAAAACTAAGACCTGTTCAGGTACACCTGATGAAACCTACAGATACAAATCAACTCTACTTAGTTGCCAGGTCAAGTACTAGAACTACTACTACTAAAACTGATCAGTTACCAGGTCAACTTCAGGTCACCTGAGACGCTATTTATTCCCACCACACACTATCAGGTACACCTGAGAAGGTTAACTGTTCAAGCATACCTGTCAGGTGTACCTGCTAGTAAGTGGCCGGACTAAGGCACGATAGATAAATAGAGATGGGAATAAACTTAATTAGTAGACTCAAATATAATTAGTCTCCATGAAACAGTCCCATTGTTCCTATGTTCTTTGACTGGCGTATGTTTAGTAATTAAGTATGTTATGATTCTTAGCTGACTCCCGCTTGTTGTCTGCAGTATTTTAGCCCTTTTAACGTATGTCCGTCCAATGTACATTTTACTATGTGCTTGATCAGGTACATTTAAGCGTTATGTTTTGTTCAGATTCAGGCTTTTTACGCTCGCGGACGGTGCTTTTTGGCACTCTTATGACTGGCTATGGACCGAAGTATTTTGCAGTTAGTCCTCTTTTACCAAGTTAATTATCTGTTTCATTGCCATTTATTGCTAATGACCTGGCACCTATAGCAGCCTACAGTCTACCTTAGGGTTTCTAAGAGTCCCTGTAGCCACTTTATTATCTATGCGTATATTGATCCACTTAAGTTGGAAAGTTCCATGCAAATTCAATTAAATGTTGAAACTTAAAACG
The DNA here is from genome assembly GCF_040954645.1 of Diabrotica undecimpunctata. Taxonomy (NCBI): domain Eukaryota; kingdom Metazoa; phylum Arthropoda; class Insecta; order Coleoptera; family Chrysomelidae; genus Diabrotica; species Diabrotica undecimpunctata. Next base: position 86,019,378 of record NC_092811.1, on the reverse strand, counting down.
TACAAGGACGTAGGGGAAAGTAAGAAGAAATCATAGAACTAACAAAGGAAAAGTGAACGTGGTAGTTTTTACTATCACCAAAAATAACGAAAGCGGAACGGAAATAGTAGGAGAATACATATACCTATACCATGCAGTTAAAAAAGATGAATCTGTCAAAAGGGAGATATGTATTTATACATAAATAAATGTCATCATCTGGCCTATATTTGTCCGCTGCTGAACGTACGCCTCCCGTACGTAATTTTCCACCAGTTTCTATCTTGAGCTTATTGCATCCAATTTATGATAATTCGATTTATATCATCCGTTCATCTAGTCGATGGTAGTCCACTGTTTCGATATGCCTCTTGTCTTATTTACTATTCCAGAATCTGGTCTATCTATCGTACGTAAATCTGGCGCCCGGCCCAAGCTCATTTAGCCATGTTTTTTTTTTCAACTGCATTCGTGACTCCTGTTCTTCTTATTTCTAGGTTTGGTACTTTATCTCTAATGGTAATACCTAAAGTTCATTCGTTTACCAAATTCCCATCAGTAAACATGAGCACGTGTTGATATTCGCCGTCTCATTCGTCAAGAGGCTATTAAATTTAATTTATTACCTTAAGCGAGACAGATTCTCATGTTACAGATCCCAACTTGTCATAATTTTAAATTCAAATTGTATGGTGTTGATTTTTAAGTTAATATATTGTGTTATATTTATGTTATAGTTATTGTTAAGTCGTGTTATTTTTTAGAGTTTAGTTTAATTGTGATATAATGAATAAATTTCAAGAAATGAATAGGGTTTAACATTGATCATTTCATATGATGTTGTGTAACTCTTATTTTATTTATTGCTGCTTTTGTCCGAGTTAGTGTTTCTGCACCATATGTAAGGACCGGTACAACACATTGGTTAAAAACCTTTCTTTTTAAATAAACTGGAATATTAGACTTAAATATGTTGTTCAATCTACCAAAGGCAGCCCATGTGAGACGTATCCTTTTTTGTATTTCTGTTTTATGATCATATGGGCCTAAGCAAATCTCATGCTTTAGATAAGATAGATACATAGTAAGCTGTTACCTGGTCGACGCTATGGATTTCAATCTGAATTTTATCGCTGATTACAAGGTTGGTCATAAATTTTGTCTTTTTGAGGTGTTAAATTTAAGACCAATTATTTTTGATGCTTCATGAAGCGTTTCCAGCATATCAACTCTATCAGATATTATAACCATGTCATCGGCAAATTTTAGCTGGTTCAGATCTTCTTCATTTATATTAATTCCAATGTTCCTTTCGTACCATTCTCTTAAACATATGTAGCGACAAGCTAATTACGAATAATTAAATTTTTGTGTTCAAAAATTAAATAAAACGATCTCATATTAAAATTTACATTTTCGCAAATGGTTTATATATATATATATATATATATATATATATATATATATATATATATATATATATATATATATATATATATATATATATATATATATATATATAAGAAATAGTGTTTTTCAATTTGTTTATTTACTACAGATATTAGATATGCTCGACACTTTAATTATACATTTTGACTGCGTTGCATTTATGGGAAACGAAATATAATATAACGACCAGCCCGATAATAAAAGTTTATCGTATGGCTTTTAAAAACAAAGAACGCGTGTTCTATGTTGAGTTTTACTTTTTAGTAATCATTGAGACACAAATTGGATCGGTATGCGATACATATACAAAAAATACCTTCCCTTCGAGAATTAATTACGTTTTACAAAATAAATGTTATTAACAGTTTTTTTTACATTTTATTCAATTTTATTATTTTTTATTTTTGTTTCCGTGGTAAATAAGTTTATCACACACGCATCCACACAACCACGGAACACATATATTCGAGTACAGCTGGAAACAATTTCGGGGAGATAGTATCAATATGTCTAATTCCATGTACTATTCGGAATTTTTTGGTATCTTCATGAAGTCGCACACAAACTGTACCAGTTTCGTAGATACTCTTAACTAAGACTATCAGTGGTCGATGCAGGAGTCAGCCAATGCTCGAAGCATTTTATGGTGATTTGTAGTATCAAACGTGGTTTAATAGTCTACGAATATAAGAAAGATAGGCTTGTTGTATTCTGTGCACTTTTCTATTAGTGTGTTAATAACTTGTAGATCATCATTTGTTCCGTATCTGTAGCGGAACCCAGCCTGTTCGAAAAGTTGGTAGCTATCCAGTTTGTTAACAAGCTGTCTGGTTATTATCTTTATGAATAGTTTCTTTAGGTCTGAAATTTCACCTTTTTTGTGCATTATGGTTATCTATTATTGCATTATTGCTATTTGAAGGAGGTTACGCCTCTTGTCAAAGAAACATTGAACATCTTTTTCAATACTTTTAACATTTCTTCTCCTTTTTTGATTTTTTCTATAACTATCCCATCTTCTCTAGGTAATTTATTGTTTTTTACCTTCGAGAGAGCTTTTTTGTTGTGATATCTAGGATGTCTTCTAAGCCTACATTTTGGACTTTTGATATTCGACTTCAATTAGGATCTGAAAGTTCTTTTCGTTAATACAATTCTGAGTAAATATAATAATTGTGAGTTAAAAAGATAAGCAATGTATAAACAGTTGGGAAGCAGTTTGTAATCAAAGCTATCATATAATAGTGATTCACCCAGTAGCAGAACAAAAAATAACAAATATAGTAAACCATATAAATAAAACAAAGATATACAGAACAACTTCAGAAAATAAAGGAAAACTAGCAACACACGTACCTTAAATAAATGAACTCGAAAAAACTTAAAAATGTAGTTAAATATGAAAGAGAACTAGTAAGAATTAAAACAAGAAGTAGAAGTACAAAAATCCAAACTGCAAGAGAATATGTAAAGAGCTTAATTCATTTAGGTGAGGTAGAAAATCTGGGCAATCAGGGAGATTTATTCGCAATATAAGATTAAAGAGAAAAAGTAGACTTAAAAAACATACTAATATGAAAATGGAACGAATATTATAAATTACTCCTAATAGAAGAAAGACTAAAATGTACTGCAGAAAATTACTTCAGGATGTTAAGTAACAAAACAAATCATCAATGTAGAAAACTAGAAAAAGCGATTAAACTAGTAAAAATGAGAGAGCACCTGGACAAGAAAGTACTTTCGTGGAAATTAAAAAAATTGATTAAACAAATTTTGTATATAAGGAATATTTTTGAAAGACTAAGACTTTGAGAAGAATTTTTAAAATTTTCTTAATTATTTTAATCTTGAAATAATATGTCTTGTCTACAAAGGAAGAATCAAATTTGTACGCACTGATCTAGAACGCCGCAATTTCTAGCCACAATCGTACGTAATAAAAGAACATTGAACTTGTTTAAGGCCGGTAGACTAATAACAGTTTTATTGGAATAAAACTAACTAACTGCAAAGAAGCGCATTTGTGTAAAACGGAAACTTACATAAAAATAAAATAAAAAATCGTTTTGTTAATTTACAGAGTGAGTCATAACTATTGGAACATAGACTAAGGACAGGTTATTTGGACCAAAATATGGCTATTAGGCCAAATATGCCTTAATAAAATGTTGCTGAGAAAAAAGAGACAGAGTGTTAAAGTTAATTTTTGTTTCTCGTTTTTTGCTAATAGTTTCCCTGTATATTTATAAATTGCTATCAAAATTGGCACAGAGGCATAATCCTAGACAAGAAATAGTATTTTATTTACAATTTTACGTTTTGTCGTAGAGGGCGCCACGTGGATCATTGAGTCTAAACTTTTTCTGATGAAACTTTTTAGTAATTTTTATTAGAAAATATGACGTAAACATCATTTTTACATAAAATTGGTACTCTTGTTTAAACATGATAATTTCAACCGTTTTCGATAAAAACGCAGTCGAACTGCTTAGAGTCTTAACAAAGGATTTCAAATATTATTTCATTTATGAAAAGTATGCTTTGGACTGTCAGATAATTGTTGTTGGTAAATGTCATTTGTTCAGAGTAAATTATTTTTGATCTGACAGTGTAGTGTAATGTTGCATTTTTTAAAAGTAATCATTACTTTTTTTGATTGAAATGCCTCGTCACAATCATTTTACTAATGAAGAAATGCGAGATATGATTTGCGTATACGCACAAGAAAATTTTTGCGGTCGCTCGGCAGCCAGAAGGTATGGAATGTTATACGCAAATAGAAGGCAACCAAATCACAAAACTTTTGCAAGATTATATCGTAGTTTAGGTGAAACTGGGTCATTTCACACTAAAAATCGGGGTGGTCGACCGAAACAAATCACACCTAATCAAGTAGATAAAAATCCTGAAATAATTTCACGACATCTATCAGCAGTAACAGGAGTAAGTCAGTCGTCTATTGTTAGAATTCTAAAAAAAGAGAACCTCCATCCTTATCACTTCACTCCTGTTCAAAATTTACTTCCAACAGATCTTCCACGACGGTTACAGTTTTGCCAACGTATTCTGAATAAACATCGCAATGACAGACACTTTATTAAGAATATTATGTTCACCGACGAAGCAACTTTTACCAGACGAGGGGTTTTTAATTGGCGAAAGAGTCATTATTGGGAAGAAGAAAACCCGCATGCTATTAAAGCTAGACATTTGCAGCATGAGTTTAAATTGAATATTTGGTGTGGCATTATAGGCGACCAACTACTAGGGCCTTATGTTCTCTCTCCGAATTTAAATGGAGATTCTTATTTATTCTTTTTGGAAAATACTCTTAGTGATATTTTAGATGATCTGTCACTGGATGTAAGAAGAAAAATGTGGTTTATGCAGGATGGAGCGCCACCTCATTTTTCATTAGCTGTTAGAAATCATCTTAATGACGTATTTCCTCAACGTTGAATTGGCAGAGGCAGTGATTTTCAATGGCCACCAAGAAGTTCTGAGTACAACCCGCTAGATTTTTATTTTTCGGAACATATGAAGTCCTCAGTTTATGCCAATGAAATTAATACACGAGACGAACTTTGTAGATACATTCAAAATGCAGCTAATCTTATAAGGGGACAGAATAATATTTTTTTTAATGTCTAAAAATCCTTTATAAAAAGAATTAGAAAAGGCATAGAAATCGGAGGAGACCATGTAGAACATTTGCTTTGAGTTTTTGTGAGTTCTTTTAAGTTAAAGTGTGTTTAGTTTTGATTTATCGTCAAAACGGAAACCTTACGTTAGTTGCAACTTTGTTTATTAGTTTGGTATTTGATGGTGGAATTGTAAATACATTACTATTTCTTGTCTAAAATTATGCCTCTGTGCCAATTTTGATAGCAATTTATAAATATACAGGGAAACTATTAGCAAAAAACGAAAAACAAAAATTAACTTTAACACCCTGTATCTTTTTTCTCAGCAACATTTTATTAAGGCATATTTGGCCCAATAGCCATATTTTGGTCCAAATAACCTGTCCTTAGTCTATGTCCCAATAGTTATAACTCACCCTGTAATTAATATAATTGTATAATTTATTAAATAGAAAAAAATGGGCTGCTTTTGGGAAGTTGAGCTTCATCTTAAAAGACAGAAAAATCTCAATACACTTAAAACGAAAAACCTATGACACTTGTATACTACCAGTTGCAACTTATGGATTGGAAACTATGGCAATAACAAGAAAAATGGCAGAACAATTAAGAGTAACTCAACGGGCCATGGAGAGGGCCATGTTAAATATAAGCCTCAGAGACAAAATTCCTAACACCGAAATACGTCGAAGAACTAAAGTAACCGACATCATGGAAAAAATAGCGACATTGAGATGGCAATGGGTAGCACATGTAGCAAGACAAGACACCAACAGATGGTCTCATAAAGTGACATTCTGGAGACCTCGAGAAACAAAAAGAAGCGTGGGAAGACCCAAAAAGAGATGGATAGACGATATAACAGCTGTAGCTGGAAAGCAATGGATGAGAATTGCAAAAGATAGGGAAGCGTGGAAACAATTGGAGGAGGCCTATGTCCAACAATGGATGAATGAAGGCTGAAGAAGAAGAAGAAGTAGAAAATGTTCCATTTCCTAAAACTCAATTTTACAGGAGAGCGTTTTTAAATTTTAATGTCAAATATTTTTGAGATTAAAAAATTGTTCTACCAATCATGATCACTGTTTGCATATTAAATTACTTTTTGTTATAGTGCTTTACTATTATTGCCAATTAAAACAACATTAACATGTACTACGGAAAAAAATATTTGGATATAGAATAAAATAAATATTTAAACGAAATATTTGGGATATAGAACATGCATAGTGGATATAGAATTAACTAATTCTTAAAATGTTTAATGGTGGTAAGGACAACTAATCCAATAAAAACCAAAATTTATTAAATATATGACCAAAATTTAAACAAAAATACAATTACTATACTAAAACATTAATGTTCTATTTCTCGCTACTTTTATTATTTGTCTTTTTTTGTTTTTTTTTGTTGCTAATGATACTTGAATTTACAAAACAACATTATAAAAATCTCTATCAACTTCCTGCATGAACGGTATCATCTCTTTGAGATGCTGTTTCTTCAATTCTTAAGTGTAAGGTACGTTTCGATAGGATAATTTTTCTGATTCTGCTTGGTATATATATTTAGGGATTCTACAGTATTCACTGCCTTCCCTCGCTCAACCGTTTCCATCTCTCTCTGTTGTTCCATTCTCCATCGTTTAGTCCTCTCTTACTCATGGCGTCGTCTACTTCGTTCCTCCAGGATTTTCGGGGTCGTCCTCTTTTCCTCCTTCCTATGGGACTCCATTCGGTTATTCTCTTTATCCATCTGCTGTCGCCAGTTTTTCTTACATGTCCATACCACTTTAGTCTTTTTTGTTCTATATATGTTAGTATGTCTATTTCTATTGATGTTCTTTGCTTTATTTCGTCATTACTTCTCCTATCCATTCTTGTTACTCTGCAGCATCTTCGCAGGCATTCCATCTCTGTTGCTACTATCTTACTGCTGGTTTTCTTGTTTATGATCCAATTTTCAGCCCCATATGTCATATTACTTCGCACTAATGTTTTATAAATCTGCGTTTTTGTCTTCATATTTAGGTGTCTATCCCACCATACTGAGTTAAGTTGTCGGATTGCTGTTCTTGTTTGTCCTAATCTTTGTGTAATTTCTTCCTCTGTTGTTGCCTTTTTCGTGATTATAAACCCCAGGTATTTGAATTTATCCTTTCCTTTGATTGTTACGTTGTCATCAATCTGTAGATCTTCTATGTCTCCTTCACTTGTCATAGGTATTTTGTTTTTGCGAGGTTAATATCTAGGCCAGCCTTGGTATATTCTTCTTGTACTTTCTTCATCATGTAGCTGAGGTCGTCTTGGTCTTGTGCAATCACTACTTGATCGTCTGCAAAACTTAACGTATATAGGTATTCGTTCCGTACCGGTACTCCCATGCCTTCGCATTTTCTTTTCCATGTAGTCAAGGCTTTCTCTAAGTATATTTTGAATAGGGTTGGAGATGTGGAACAACTCTGCAGGAGGCCTTTTGTTGTGGTGAAGTCTCCTATGATTCTTGTTCCAATTTTAATGGGCACTTTATTTTCTGTATACAGAGCTTTTGTAGCTTCTATAAGTTCCGTCTGTGTTTCTAATTTGTACATTGCCCCCCATAGTTCTGACCTTGGTACAGAGTCATACGCCTTTCTCAGGTCCACAAATGCCAAGTGTATATCTCTATTTTTTGATTTTTTCTTTTCCAACAGTTGTTCCTGTTCCAATGTGTATATGTGGTCTATGCATGATCTTCCTGCCGTGAAGCCTGCCTGATCCTCCCCGATTTTGCCTTTTATCGCTTGCTCTATCTTTTCTTGCAGTATTTTTCCATATAATCTTCCTACAGATGATATTACGCTTATTCCTCTGTAGTTTTCGCATCGTTTTCTATCTCCTTTCTTAAATATAGATATCATATATGCCGCCGTCCATTCCTTTGGGAGCTGTTCTCTATTTATGGCTTTCTGAAATATCCATTGTATCATCCGGTGTAACTTTTTTGATCCGTATTTTATAAGCTCAGGTGAGATGCCTCCAGGTCCCGGTGCTTTCTTATTTTTGATTGCTTTTATGGCCGTTCTTATTTCCCTATCTGTTATTTCTATTTCTTGTTGTGGGAATCTGCTTCGTCTTCGCCTGTTTTCTTTTCCAATGAATTGTGGTCTTTGTTCTGTTAGTAGTTCCTTGTAGTAGTCATTCCATTCTTTGTCCTGTATATTTCCCAATTTAATTTTTTCTTTTGAGTTTTGTTTCAATCCTCTCAGTACTTTTCATGACTCCGAAGTTCTTGTACCTCCTATATATGTTTCAATATTTAAGCAGATTCTTTTCCATTCTTCATTCTTTTGCTGTGTTATTTGTTTTTTCACTTCTCTATCCTTTTCTCTATATTCTTTATAAACTTCATCGTTGTTTGTAGTCAGCCATTTTCTGTATAGTTGCTTTTTTTCTTCAATTATTCTTTTTGTTGGTTCATTCATTTCATAATAGTGCTGTTTATTTGTTATATGTTCTTTTTCCCTAAGGGCTTCGAATGCTTCGAATTCTGCTTGGTACTTTTTATAATCTGTAGCAATCATTTGAAAACATTTTACTTTTATTTTCAACGAGTTTGGAATCTTTGTTAAATTTTTTAACAAACTTATGGGACTCCAAATATCTACATTTTTTACAAATCTTTATATACGACCATGAGCTGCATCGACTTCTTGCACCCAGCTGTGATCCGGTTGACCAAATTTCTATTCTATTATTTTTATCTGACCTGAAGAATTTTATTGCATACAATTTTGCATAGCGTTATTGCTTGCGTTAGATTTTGGCAGCGAAAAGTTTTTTGCAGATCAAAACATAAAATACCAACAAATTTGCTTTCGGAGGATATAAATTTGTCTCGATTTTTTTTCCTGATTTAACAAATCCTTATTTTTCTTGTGAGTTTCAAATTTTAAAATATCTGCTTTAGTCGGATTAGTAAGAGAATTATATGCTGCACACTTTGATGACTTTATATGATATTTGACTGGTTCTGATTCTTGAGTTTTGTAAGATCATTCATTTTTTAAATTTAAATTTCTTTTCAAATATTGTCTGGTAGAACTCTGTCGACAATAGTAAGAGTTGACTGTTTGAGAGCTGGCCCCATCTTGCTCTGTTGGTCTTTACATCGGCGGCCACGCCCGATCTTATTTGGTTCAATACTACCCATGTCTTCTAGTCGCAGTTTAAACCAGTCGGTGTGTTTGGTGTCGGGGGATACCAGTCTGAAAGTTCCACGGGAACACCACTGAGAAAACCTTTCCTGAATTTTAGCCGCAGGTCACCGTCTGATTGCTCTTCCGCACCGAACATCACATGTCTGTCGTGAAATGACTGCCTAAAGGGCTCGGTGTACTCCGTCGTTCGTCTTCGCAGGTCTGGTCAGCCGATTCCCGCACATTGTTATATTTTCTTTAGTGGCGTTGCTTTTAGGCACCCTGTTGCCATTGGGCATGCTTCGTTTAGGGTTAAGTCCACTTTCTTAACGTGTGCCGATGTACCCCAGGCAGAGCATGCATTCGTGCCTTGGCTCTAGAATGGGGCTGGGAGCCCCATTTAGAGTAGCAGAGTAGCGAAGTACGCTGTTACAGGATACTACCTTAAGAGCGGTCTTTTGGTAGTGTGCTTTATATATGTGAGTGTTCTGTCCAACTTTACTCTGAGGTATATTGGATGCTCCGCGTATTCCAGTTGGTGTCCCCGATCTTCAGCTTTCTTTTTACATTTTTCGATCATAGCTAGAAATAGTACACTTGGGTTTTGGCGGGGTTAGGCTTTAGCGTGTTCCTATCATAGTAAATTGTAAGGTCTTCCTCGGCTTTCTCGAGCCTGGATTCGACCCTTTTGAAGGTTCTGTCCTGTACGGACAAGGCAAGGTCGTCAGCATACAGAAAGTGCTCGGCAGTTTGAATGTTTAGTTGGTCGTTAGTGTAAACGTTAAACAGCATATGTGATAGTACCCCACTCTGAGCTAGGCCATTCTTCTAGTTCCACCAGCGGCTGTTCTTGTCCTCAATAGAGACATACTATCACCTGTTTTCAAGCAATGCTTTTACGACACTTGTGAATTTTTTACCTTCTGTTAATACTCAAATTAACTCCCCCTCCCGCCCTATGGCATATAAAGTAAAAAATATATAAAGAATCGTAATAAAATGTAACTTGTCTTTCACACACGACAGAAAAAATCCAAAACGCTAATTTAATAATTAAATTAACACTTTAAATATGTAGAATACAATAATTATTGTATAATTAGTAATTAATAATTATACACAATAATTAGTACACAATAATTACTAATATGTTTGATTATATTTAGATATAGATACTTAATATTAGGTTCATGATAAGAGTAGACAGAGTATAGTATAGAGGATAAGAGAGTATAGTTCGACAGAACTGTATCTGCGGCGGTCTTGTGGATTATCACGGGTTATGTTCCTCGGCATGTGTTAGCGATAGAAAGGAAATATCTCTATGAGAGAAAAGAGCATTTGACAACAGCCATAAAAAAAAGAAGAAAGGGAAAGATCAATGGAAAGTTGGCAAGAAGAGTGGAACAGCACGTAAGATGTTGCCCAGTGGACCAATATGCCGATCGCGAGCCTAAGGGACTGGGTAGATTGTCTGTTTTAGGGCGTATCTTCATAGCATCAGAAAGACAGATACAGATAAATGTCTATACTGCGAATATTCCGACACTGTTACTCACACAATGCTGGAGTGTAATAGATGTAAAGTGGAAAGAAACAAAATAATGTATAAAAAAATAGGTATGAACCCTGTGACTGTGAGAGAGATGATCGTGAAGATAACAGAAAGTAGGGAGGGATGGAATAATGTTCACAATTACATCCGAACAATAATTAAAAAGAAAGAAGGAGAAGAGAAACATCAACCGAACGAACGACAGGGATAAGATCTAAAAAAGAGAAGGGAGTGTTCCAAAAATGTCGCCAGCCTTATAGCGGCCATCCCGTTTTCGGAGTACGTGTGACGTGCGACAGTCAACTGCGCACAAGTAGGAGAGACTGGGCTTAGTTGGTAGGCAGGATAACAGATACCTGAATCATTGGCACTGCTGTCTTTAGTACTTTAAATTAAACTAAAACCCAAAGCATAAAAAAATTCGGTGCTAAACCAACCCCCCTCCCAGAAAAAATCTGGGTGAGCCACTGACCATATATGTCATCATACCGTCGTGTCTATTATCTTTTAAAATCTACAGATTACCAAGACTACCAAATTAGGCCACGCACTTATCGAACAATCATCGTATTTGTCACATCTAAACTATATAGTTTTTTGCAACATATCTGGTCACGCATTTAATTTGTGCTGTTTTTGTATGACGCATGAATTTATTTGCGAAACAAAAATAATTATTCATTTGTGTATTTTTTATACTCCATAGTATTATGATTTTCTTTTAGTTTCATTCATGACTATCAAATAGTTAACTTTGTCGTTTATAAAATTAATTTAATTTAATTTATTAGCTTTAATAAATACATTGTTACAGAAAAATTAAACACGTATTAAACTTATTAAACTTAATCCAGTCTAATATTTAAAACATCCAAGCAATATACCATGTATTAAATTCATATAACATGAACTTATGAAATTGATCTTGACCCTGACTTTAGAATGTAAAATCGCGTGTATTATAACTGTTATAACGTAACAGCGAGAATAGTTAGACAATAATTAACATAAAAAAATATACACTGACGCGCACATCAACCAGACACCATATGATCGACAATGTTATGATGTAAAGCACTGTTGTCGAATCTAACACGGATATTGCCTGGAAATCAGAAAGATAAATATTTTTCGGATAAAGTGAATATGATAAGTGAATGCTTCTATTTCTTTAGATACATATTGGATTAGACATACTAAACCAATTTGTTATATTTTTTATTTTTTTTTTACGAATCTTCGAACATCTAGGATCCTCGAATTTTCCTTGTCACCCAATAAAAGAGATGAGGTGCCGCCATTTTTATTTAGTTTCAATGTAGTTCCCTTCCACTTAGATTAAATAAGATTATTTGAGTTCGTTAAAGCCTTGCAGCCTCACCGCACTTGGACCTATAGAAATATTTTGTGCATACCCTTAATCTAGTTGTTTAACTCTAGGATGTCAATACTTTTGACGAAGTTGATTAAATTCATAGGTGAATTGTTTTCTATGCCAGAGAGCGCTAGACTGACCTCCTAAGAATTTTAGTCGTTTTCAGAACACTGGTACGCAGTTGCATAGTATATGTTTTGCCGATTCTTTTTATTCTCTACTCTTTATCACAGAAACTATCTGATTTGTCCATTTTTTCAATTTTAATTGGTTAGGCAGATCAACAGATTTAGAGGTTTGGAATGCAGTATGCGACCCTTTTATGAGTCTTTTGCTTATCTTCGTAAGCATATCTGTCGGCCTGTCCTGTGTGCTAGTCCAATGTAATCTTAGTTGATTAAAAAAACTGTCAAATTCATTTGCAAAATAAGTATATATCTCACGTTGTCCTTTTAATCAGTAGTAGTACTTTTTGTGTAATATTATATTTTCCATTTTTATTCATAAGTTGTGAATTGACCAATTAGTTGATTGAGTTTCCAGGTCCGGAGTTCACGTCTGATGTGGCTTTTCGATAGTCCAGAGACGGGTTCTGGACCCTGGAATGAGGTATTCGCCCCTTCTTTTGCGAGAATGTCAGCTTTCCCATTTCCTGCAATTCCCTTGTGACCTGGAACTCTATCAAAATTACTTTGTTGCATTCCGCCAGTTTCTTGAGGGATTGTTTACAGTCCCAAACCAATTTTGACTCACAAGTAAATGACGGCTTGTCTGTCTGATAAAATAAATACTTTTGCCCTAAGATTGTCTCGGTTAAGACATTCTTGGGAACTAATGTCTATAGCATATATTTCTGCGTGAAAGATAGTTGGAACGTTTCCAAGATATTTGGATAGCCTCAAATTTGGCACACTAGCTCCCACTCCTGCCGTTATATCTATCTTAGATCCATCCTTATACCGTACGAGTGCACCTTCTTCCAGTTTCGGTTTAACCTTTTATACCCATTTTGTAGTTTTTAACGAACACTTCAAAGGCTGTTTCGAAGTCGGATTTAACTGGCATTGCATCTATCGGCCTGTCCTTAGAATCCAATGGAATTTCTTTTAAGATTTTTAGGTGGCTAACTAGATCTCCAGGTTTCATTATTTGTATATGTCGCAGTTTTAAGGCCGTCGTTAATGCTTGCCTCTGTATTCAGAACTGCAAGGGAGATGGGTTTATCATTACCTCTAAAGCTACAGTGGAGCATGTTGACATTACTCAGCGATTCCCAGACAAGCTAACTGCTACACTTTTTGCAGTTTGGAATTAGCTACTGTTTGTTGTATTTTTGGTCACCAGACGGAGATGCATTTGTGACCATGGGCCTAATAATCGTTTTTTATAGCCAAAGGGTCATTTTAGGTTTTACGCCCCAAGTCTTTCCAAATGTCTTGCGGCAGATCCAACTTGTCACCAAGGCTCTAGATAGGATTTTTTCAATATGACATTCCAGGCGAGTTTTTGATCTAGGGTTGCCCCCAGATATTTTACTTCTTTGGAATATATGTGATGTCATTCATAATTGGAGCCCATAAATCATATTTACGTCTCCTCGTGAAAGGTATCACAATCGTTTTGCTGGGGTTGACATTTAAGCCCTCCCTCGAGCACTAACTTTTAATTTCGTTAAGAGCAGTTTGCATAAGACTAGTTATAATCTGGTCATGATTTCCCCTAATTGTAATAAATAGGTCATCTGCGTAACCTTGGGTTGTAAAACTAGCATCATGCAACTTAGTGAGGAGGTCATCCACGACCAGAGACTACAGTAGGGGCGATAGTATTCCCCGTTGAGGGCATCGTTTACTGCTGTCACAGTCACAGATTCTTTCCCAATACTAGCAGTGATAATTCTGGTGTTTTTCACTGACTGAATCCATTCTATTAGTAAGGCCCCAATGCTCCTCTTAACTATTGCTCTTTTAAGAATTTAAATATTGGATTTTCGATACTTTCGACTTGGAAGTTCAGAGCATTTATAGAGGATTTGCCTGTCTGGTAGGCAAATTGATGTTTGTGAGGCGGTTTTCTCGTTAGAGTTTCGCTTCTTATGTAGTAGTCTACGTCTATGTCTATGTCGATCGGATAGCCAAGCGGGCTGGGCGGCTGGCTTCTCCCTCGCTTCAATGCGAGAGATGTCAGTTCAAATCCCCGGCTCGGTGAATAGCAAACAAAAAGGCTAACGCAGTAGTTTAAAATTCTAAAATGAATCTGCGGCTTAGTCTAGAATATGCTGGTATCTGATCGGCCTATGGTGGAGCAGTACGGCAAGAGATAAGGGCTTGCGGCTAGGTGATACTCCTCCATAGATCCCTACCGGAAGGGCGTGGAACGCCTAAATACCGGGTATATATATATATATATATATATATATATATATATATATATATATGTAGTAGTCTACTAGTTTGTCCATTGTTTTTACGAGAAATGAGGTAAGGAAGATTCCTCGCTTTTGTACAAATACCACCTTTGCGTCCCTCCAAGTTTTTGGAATTGGCTAACACAAGGCTTGCTATGAAAACCCGCTATAGTTGCGGCTGTATTTGCATGAAGCCTTTTTGGAGGAAAGCAGGAAATATTACGTGCTTACTCAGGGATTTAAAAGATTTGAAGAATTAACCGGCCTAATCGCTTTTGTTTTTTTTAAGATTTTTTCCACTAGTTGCCTGCTGGATCTGATGAGGCTCTTTGGAGCCTCAACACTTAGGATGATTATCTATTTTTATTTCTTTCTGACTTAGTTTTAAATAAACGACTTCAGTATCCCCAGTCTTGATTTATGTTGACCCACTTTCTAATGCTCGTCGCTGTGTCTTTCAAAACAGATGAGATTCGATAGCATTGTGGAAGTCTTTAAACCTGAGTTTCGTCGTTTTACTAAATTCAAAGGCAGAACACCCCTTGGGTTATTTTTATGTAACCCAAAATTGTACCCAACTTCTGGGCCTTCTTTTTACCCATCCAAGTTTATTGTAAGTGACAATGCAATGATGACAGTAAAAATTTTCTGTTAATGATCCCGTAGTAAATCATAAGAAAAAACCAGGAAAAAAACTCATATGATACTAGCTCAACATGGTATGTATTTGGTTCTACATGTAATTTAGTCTCAATATTAATATCAAACTCGAATGTTCTTTTAATAATAGTAACCAGATCCTACTGCATTCTGCCGTGAAGTCGCAATTGTTTTCATTTAACATAATAACATCAGGATTTTTGATTTTATAGTTATCTAGTTTTTATCAAGCTTAGCTTATGTTTTCTGGAGTTATTTGTACTAAATCAATGCATATTCGTACTTTGAGTTCATAGTTTGTATAATACTTTGATCTACTTTAATTTTTAAGTATCCCTATAACGACAAATCAAGAGAAGTTAAATCTGGTTATTTAAGTGGATAATCTACTGATTCTCTTCGACCTATTCACAAATTTGGAAAGACGATGTATAAGTAGCTTCTAAAAAAGTCAGCATAGTATTAATTTGATATCGCCACAGACCACTTTTCTTAAATATTGAAGGCCTATTAAAGTTTCTTCGAGAAAGCATGGTCTCCTAATTTTTTGTGTATTATTTCTGCCAAAACAATAATTTTCTCTGGGTATTGGATATCGTACTCCTAAATCCAGTGCGGATTTTCCGCAGTCGATTGACAAAACCTTATTTAGAAGGACAAACAAAAGACAAAATAACTTTTTTTTAAAGACTTTAGGATCTCCCTTTATTTTTGTTTTAGATATTTTTTTTCTGTTGCAATTTAACAAAATTGAACTCATCAAGCAAACTTTTCTCCGATTAGATTCTGTATAAAACTTACTTCGTAAGGATGCCACTTCTTATAGTGAATGACCTAAGAGTTGTTGACCTTATGATTATTCAATGCTATTTGCCATAAACTGGTGTTGGGATTGTCTTGAAAACCAGATAATGCGAGCCAGAACATATAGCCAGGTAGGACCAGAAAACTGATCCATGGCAGCTGCCTGTTTCAAAACTGAGCATATGAAATAAAGGAAAAATAAGGAAATAGAGGACTTGCAAAACAAATATGATAACTTTAATGTGTATTTTTTAAGAAATTACCGCACACGAGGATTTTAACTTTGTATCCATACGTGTTAGTTAACTTATTTCTTAATAGGCAGCTATTTATTCTGTTCACTAATAGATTGATTGGTCCAAGACTACGCCTCAATAAATGTTGTTGTGCTGTGTGCTAAAGGCTGTACATTTATTAAAAACTAACAACAATTCTTGCAAAAACTAGCAGAAATAGCTTACAATTTCAAAAATATGCTAATCACTTTCGATATCACCAGCTTTTCCACTAATTTGTTATTGGAGGAAACTTTCAAAATAATAAGAACCAAATTAGTGAGAGATGACACATTGACAACAAAAACCAAATTGAATGGGTAAAATATTATGGGGCTACTAACAGTTTCCACAGACAATTCCTATTTACAACTAGATATTGATTTTTTCAAACAACATTTCGGATTAGCCTTGAGCTCATCCTTATCATCATTATTAGCAGATATATTAATGGAGAATTTCGAACAAAATATTGTCCACAAACAAGACAACTAAAGCACATGGTGGCACAAATGGTGGAAATGTGTATTTAAGGTGTTCTCTAATATTTGGTCTCACGGACTAGAACCATTAAATACATTTCTGATGGAGATTAACAGCAAAGAAGAATCAATCAAATTCTCAATAGAAAAAAAAGCCACAATTTACTTCTTTTTCTAGATGTGTTTATTACAAAAGAGGATATAGGATATGTAACCAAAGTTTACAGAAAACCAAAAAGACAGTGAAATTGGTGATCTTTCTGAAAAACCGTTACGTACAAAAAATAAAGAGTCTGCTTCTTGTACCGATATGACCACCCCAATTGTAGAACCAAAAAAACACGAAAAGTGAGAAACTTACAAAATACAAAATCAGCAGCTTCAGTTGACTCTATTATTAGTTATTTTAAAAACAGAAAAAAAAAACAGCAAAAGATTCAACATACTTATTGTTACTATCATATGCTGGCTAAATAAAACAATTTACTGCAAAACGTCATGCTGACACCAAAGTACAAATTGCCCAAATAATTGCAAAGCAAGAGGTAATGCATTATGAAGAGCAGCAGCAAATAATTCAACAATACCAGAGTTCTCGACTATCAACTTCCAATAGTTTCACCTCTGACACTTATTTCGCCAGACCAAGGAACCATTTCACTTGAACATAATCCCCGTACCACTCGTGCAGATTGCGAACAATCATTTACGGCTTTAGCAACCACCTATTTACAATTGTATACTCCTCATAATGTCGATATATAAGAACAATATAAAAATAAAAATACAATACGTGATTATTGATTTAACTCAAAGTAATGGCTAGCCTTTCTTCTGCTGAAATAGGTTCACGAAAATTGCTATGAAGTTTAGAAATATCTTCCCTTATTAAGTTTAAAATTTTATCAAAACAAGCACCTTTCATTCTGAAACAGACAACGTCAGATCGAAGTTGTGGCAGTAACGTATGAAATTCTCTTTTTTGATGTCGTTCTAAATTTATCTTGTGAGTTCAAAATTTTCTTTTTCTATAGAAGTACTAAAATTAAAACTTGTACATTTAATATGAAAACAGAAATTTGGTTTAAAATATTTGCAGGTACTAGTGAGTACATAACTAGACAATCTTTAATTTTAATATATATTTAGATATTTTACCTTTGATCTTCCTCGTCTGCTAAAGCAAACCAGCAAGATCAAATCTTCCTTCGATTTTGAAGAATCTCTTCCAGACTATGTTGCAGTCATCGGTTCAATGTTATCAATAAGACAAAACGTGTCATCACAGCGATTGTTCATGACATGAAAAAATGCTGTCACTTATATTGCGAGATAAATCGTGTCGTCTACGCACCGATGAATCGCAGTAATGGGTTCGTTCCTTTAAAGTCCAAGCTTCTGCACCATAAAGAAAAATAGAGTGGATAACAAATTTTACCCTACGATATCGGATTTGCAGATTGAGACTTTGGTTACCTAGAAGTTTCCTTATCTTCAAACAGGCAGATCTTAATTGCTCTATTCGTGATTAAATTTCTGATTTACGATTTAGATCTTCAGTAATCCAGACTCGTAAGTACTTCATTTTGTGCACTTGTTCAATATCTTCATTTTTTATCTGGATCCTTGTTATGACTTTACCCCTCTTACTTATAACCATGATTTTTGTTTTCTTAAGGTTTATTATTTAATCAAACGGTCCCCCAGTATAACAAATTGTGTTTAGTAGCGCCTGTAGGTCTTTTCTCACTTTCCATCTAATGTTACCACAGGCTGTTGGTTTCAGTAGATATTTCTCTCTAGGTTAATATCGTTTTTGTCGAGTTCTTTTAGCTTTAGACATTCCATGAGAACGTTATGTTTAACTTTGTCGAAAGCTTTCTCTTATTACATTCACTACTTTTCGCAGATGATTAAGTCATTTTTGCACAAGACAGGGAGGATATGGAATATATTATAAGGAAATTAAAGGAAGAATATGAACTTTGGGGACTCAAGATAAATATGTGCAAGACCGAATACTTATGTATTGGACCCGAGGTTGCAGATTTGAACTTAAGTTTAGAAGAAGAGACTATTAGGAGTTGTAAGGCTTTTAAGTATTTAGGGTCAATGATTAGCCGAGATGGTACTTGTATGAAAGATATAGAAATGAAAATAGCACGGGAAAAACAAGCCACAAGTGCACTTCATGTAGTGATATGGAACAACACTCTAACCAAAGAAAACAAAAAGAGGATCTTTCAAGGCATAGTGATGAATATTACCCTATATGGAGCGGAAGTATGGCCAATGACAACAACAATATGAAATAAAATAAAAACAGTTGAACTGGACTTTATGAGAAGATGTCTACAAATCACAAGAGCAGATAGAATAAGAACGGAGGAAATATGGAACAGAATGGAAGTAAAATGCTCAATTACAAAAAAGTTGGAAAACACAGCCCTGCAGTGGTACGGGCATGTACAAAGAATGCCAGAGCATAGGTGGCCGAAAAGAATATTAAACTGGGACCCACCGGAAAGAAGACGGAGAGGAAGACCTGCTACAAGATGGAAAACATACGTCGGAAATGCTATGATAGATAGAGACCTCAGAGAAGGTGACTGGGAGAATAGAGTGCTGTGGAGGACGAAAACGGCGAACTCATAATGGGAAAAGCCGAAGAAGAAGAAGAAAGCTTTCTCATAGTATATAAACACGACGAAAAGATCTTTTTGTTGTTCTCGAAATTTTTTATCAAGACTTGTGAAACTATACAGTGCTTCTACTCTTCCCAAGCCATTATGAAAGCCAAACTGTCTATTTCTTATATCCGATTCACACTTTCTAAATATTGTACCGGGCATAAAGGACATAAAAGAAGAAAAGAACGAGACGAATATCTTGGTTGAGCAGTATAAGAGAATAATGTGGTTGCAGCTTAAAACAACTCTCAAGAGCAATCACGTCGAAAGTTAGAGTGGCCATAATGATTGCTAAACTCTGCAATAACACTTGAAGAAGAAGAAGAGAAAAAAGACAATAGGTATACTAAAGCATAAATATTGTGTTTTAGTTATTGTGTTAAGTATTTTGCAAATTTTATGAACTATTCTAATTTTTAAAAACGAAATTAATTCAACAGGAAATTATAACAAAATGATTTCGTTTCAAGGTTGACATTTTGTTGGGAATTTTCACAGTTGTTGAATATGGGACATCATTATTAGCGATATAAAAAACATTAAACATAATTGTTTTTACATCATTTTATATTATTTTTTTTTAAATAACGTTATTATCTTTTGAAGATGTTCGTGGAGTTTGGTCCCCTATGTCTAAGGAGACTCCTTTTAAATAAGAATATCTTCAAACGGAATTATTCATTTCTATTAATTAAAAGTAAAGGATTAAAGTAAACTTAAAAGTTACATCTTTACTAATTATTTAATTCTTCCTTATCCTTCTGCTCATTTATTCGGTAGTTCGCTAGCTAACCCAGGACTTCATCTTAAAAGGACTACCACACGTTTTTATATCAACTGCATTCAAATTTATTATCGGACCCTCTATCGATTGGACTACAAAGCTTGTTTGTTTATATTCCGACATCTTTTGAATAGAGGAGTACTTTTTGTTAAACGTTGATTTTCTATGAGTGTCTATATTTGTTGGCGGTGGTTTTATATCAGATAACATGTTCATAGTCGTAAGAATTAAGAAACCATGCCTTGCTTACATTACCTGTTGAATCAGTATATTTTGAAAACGTGTTTAATACGAAGAACATTGGAATAACAGACTAAAAATAATATGTATTAGATTTCAAGCTTTTGTTCTGAAACTATTTTCTTGTGGCATCTTAAAGTAATTACTATTTTAATGGGAATAAGCCACAATTGAAGTTTAAAATAAGTTTATTGAGGTTTCAATTTCCACTTAGGAAATCGTTTTCAAAATACAAACATTAATAAATTAAACAAATTTTTGTTTTTTTTTGGTTATCAATTAATTATTCGTAGCTAAATCGGCTGTAACCTGAATCGGCATATGGATCTTCAATGCTAGATACATCTTTGTTATCAAAGATATTATTACTGGTTTTACCTGAAAGAGATAAGTTACAATAATTCAAGCGTGTATTAAAATATACTTTTTAACACATTCCAAAATCTCTACTTTTAATAATTACTTAAGAAAATGATCTGGACAATATATTTACCTGATGGAATGTCCATAATAAAACTTCCAAATAACTAAAGGCAAACAATTAAAGTGTATACGAGTTCTTAAAACTCTCAAATAATACTTTTAAGGTTGAAAGACAGGCCACCCTTGGGCACGAGAAACTGGCACACATAGACAGGCATGAACGTTGGGCTATTACTGCACCTGCAGGATCGTTTGTCAACAATAATTCATAATACGCCAAAGTGTCATTGACCACTCCTCTACCGTCATTTTAATGAATGTGGGACACTATTGCACACGATAGATTAATACAAATCATAACTCAATAACTCATAACAAATCGCCTCAATTATGAATATGATGTTAGAGCAACAGTAAACTTTGATATGTCCGGGATATAGTTCACAATTTTACACCAAAATTATTTTTTGGTTTTAGTCAATTTAATTTCGCTGCTTTTATACTTATTTTATTAACTGGAAGAGATAATATTTTTTTAACCACCCTTAGTAATTAAAAAACGATAGGTTTCTATGCGCTAATAATTTATTAGTTGAGTATTAGATTGTTCACCGAAATACTATAGAAAGTTTTTCCAATCTTATATACTAAAACGCTAAGCCCTTTTCTTGTCCACTACTTTACTCAAAAACCATATTAGATAATTAAAATATTTTTTCGGAATATTATTAGTATTACGTATGAGATTGTCAACTTTTGGTAAAAAAATTCACTTCCGGTTTTGAGATGACCGGAAGTTAAAATTTACTTTAAGTTTTAGACCCCACAATGTATATATGGATCGAAAAGTCTCGTCGAGATGAATCTAAATATGTACTTCCGGTTGCGATCCGATACCGGAAGTGATCCGAAACGCGCATAAAACGTCAAGATAGAGCAAATCTGACACCGGATTCGTGATCAGCATGCAAAATTAACGGCTAAATGATATCCATGTCGACATTTGATGAACTAAAAATTGCATTCCGGTTTTGAGGTCGACTTCCGGTTTCGTTTTTATTAGTCAAATCAATAGAGAATTCAACGTAGAGTTCAAAAATGTAAGTTCACGAAATTATCATTTATAGTTTTTGAGTTATTGATAAAAATATTTTTACTTAATTTTTCTCGCAAAATAAAAATTTCATTTAAAAAACTCGATGTGGAGTTGGTCCGCTAGTTTACTATAAACTATTTTAACACATAAAACGAATAATAACAAATCACTATTTTATTGATGACTACTTTTTATAGTTGTTATTAATTAAGTATATCGATACCACTATCGGGAAACTAATTAATTAATTGATTAATGAATTATCTTAAATAATTAATTAGTCGTAGATAAAAAACGCACAATATGATAAAATTCACAAAATACCTATATTGCTATTATCATGTTACTAAAGAACGTAAGATAATTATGTCTTGCTTTCATTTATTTATTTACGTTTAAGAATTGCTTAGATTTTACACAAATATATACAGAGTCACTCTTTGGGAGTTCTAATTACACGTTATAGGAAAATTTGACATAATTAATATCTAAAAATTTAGATCTATTAAATGATACCAAACACGACCCCCAGCTTCATCCCTTAGATCGGGGAGGGGGGCAATTGTGAAATCTTAAGTGAGAACCCCCATTGAAGATTCGGATTTTGCAAAAAATTCATAAAAAACTGTGCAAAACGATAAAAACTAGTTTGCTGACTTTTGATCTGTATATGTTTTTCTGTGACTACAGCGCCATCTATCGCGAATCAAACAATATTCAGATAAACCTTGTTTACTTTTTTACGTGAATCCTAATGTGATTTTAATATATATATATATATATATATATATATATATATATATATATATATATATATATATATATATATATATATATATAGAAAAGGAAAAAAGAAGTCTTCGCTGACTACGTTAGAAAACGGAGCTTTGAGGATTATTGGGATACGCAGCGGTGAAATAAGTGTATTCTTTTAACTGAGTTTCAAGCTTTCGAAAACGTTTATTTTCATCGTCAGGAAAAAACTAAAATAAAGTGCTGATGTTAGTAAAACATCCTCGAAAAAAATTTTTTTATTAAAAGATGTAAAAGTTGTTTTTTTACTTACGTTATTGAGATAAGTATTTCTTGGATGTTACACTAACATGTGATAATATTACGAACCACTCATAAAATAAGTTAAAAATTAAAAAATACATGGTGTAAAAAATTTTGTAATTATATAAACTAAACAAATAAATTATATAAACTGACACATAAGAAAAAGAAAAAATCAAAAAAATTGTTTAAAGGCGAAGTGTGCCAACCAACTGTGAATTGTGATTAAGAAAAAATGTCATTTTGGACATTGCAAATGACCCAACTTCTTCTTTTATTATTTTATCTTATTCTTATGAAGTATTACTCTTAATAGAATATAAATCAAAATTTACCAGAAAGTTATTTGAAACCAAAAGTTTTATCTATAGAGTCTAACTACACTAAAAGACTTTTCTTAGAAATGGCATTCATTTTTTAGAATTCCAATGCAATGAACAAAAGGAGTGATATAAATCAATTAAGCACTATTTACTCCTACCTATTATATTTGGATTACCATTATCTATTCCAATGATGTTTCATCAATTGATTTATTGTAATTTTTTCAAATTTCATTATTCTATCTTAAAAAAATTTTTAGTTTACAATTTTGGTTTCAAGGTAAATTTTGATTTATATTCTATTAAGAGTAATACTTCATAAGAATAAGATAAAATAATAAAAGAAGAAGTTGCGTCATTAGCAATGTCCAAAATGACATTTTTTCTTAATCACAATTCACAGTTGGCTGGCACACTTCGCCTTTAAACAATTTTTTTGATTTTGTCTTTTTCTTATGTGTCAGTTTATATAACTTGTCAATTTAAAAAATTTTTTACACTATGTATTTTTTTATTTTTAACTCATTTTATGAGTGGTTCGTAATATTGTCACATGTTAGTGTAACATCCAAGAAATACTAATCTCAATAACGTAAGTAAAAAAAACAACTTTTACATCTTTTAATAAAAAAATTTTTTTCGAGAATGTTTTACTAACATTAGCACTTTATTTTAGTTTTTCCCTGACGATGAAGATAAACATTTTCGAAAGCTTGAAACTCAGTTAAAAGAGTACACTTATTTCACCGCTGCGTATCCCAATAATCCTCAAAGCTTCATTTCACTCCCACTTTTTTCATAATTATTGGGGTAAGAACACTTGAGATCTGCCTGTCTTTAACGGCCAGGTTGGTTTTCTTTATCTAAACTGTCAATTATCTTGAGACAGTCACCAAAAAATATTACCTAGCGTTGATTGAATTCATATTTTCATTCTTTCTTATTATAATGTTTTTAACACTAAGAATAGTCTCTTTTCCTCAAGATAGACAGCATTAAGGAATCCCCCGTTATACTTAAATTGATAAATTGTGACACTAAATGTGTGACACACATTAACATTTCATGTAATGTGTGTCACGGTCTTCAACGTGTTAACAGTCTAGTGATTTTATATAATCACTAGTTTTAATAAAACTTATTACTATTTTCATTGGATGATAGACGGAGTGTGTGTTTCCAATTTCCTTGCATTTTTTGTCGTGAATATCACAGTTTCTTTCTTGTTGTGTAACATAAATTTTACACAAACAAATCAAATAATATAACATTTCCTTTTATCTCCTATAAAATATTATTAATTTGTTAATTTAAAATCACGCAATTATAAATTTGTAGGACAGTATACACTACCAATTTTAAATTTTCGCGGTATTTTCGCGGTCATCTCTCCCCACCTGCTGAGCTTTTGAATTCCGTTCTGCGCCGGTTCTTATACGAACAGCTCGTTGGAATGCCACAATGGAGACTGACAATTAATATCAAAGACATCCTCAAACCATCAGTTTACCGGTATGCACTTTAAGTGCTTTTTAAACAAGTAATTATTAATTGTTTTTTAACAATCATATGATAAGAAGAAAAAAGACAGTTAAGATTTGATTTCACGTACAGTGCGTCTGTGCGTCTATCCGCCTTATACGTATTTCGCCCTAATAGGGTTCTTCAGAGACGGCTATTCCCAGTCGCTCTGAACGTGAAAATAAATCTTTTCTGTCTGAGGAAGCAACTCTAACATGGCTTCGTATAGACGCAAATAGCGACATCTGATATTAAAATCCGTAAACTAATTTTCGAAACCAAATTCAGATTTTTGCTTGAATCTGTGCCTTCTAAGAATTGCAAGTCAAAACAGACGTTGATAAAGATGTTATTAGAGACATGGGAAATTTGAAAATTGCATTCCACAACATATCTCATCAACTAAGCAAAAATCCTTAACGAATTGGTTTCTAGTACTCGTACAGAGTACCTATACCAGAGTACGAAATACGTATTAGGCGGAAACACAGACGCACTGTACGTAAAATCAAATCTTAACTGTCGTTTTTCTTTTTATTCCGATATACTCTGTACGAGTACTAGAAACCAATTCGTTAAGGATTTTTGCTTAGTTGAGGAGATATGTTGTGGAATGCAATTTTTAGATTCCCCTTGTCTCTAATAACATCTTTATCAACGTCTGTTCCGCCTTGCAATTCTTATAAGGCACAGATTAAAGCAAAAATCTGCATTTGGTTTTGAAAATTAGTTTATGGATTTTAATCATATGATAATTTTATCTATAAATGTTTTGTGGTTTTAACGTCAGTATCATTACTTGTGTTTAAGTTTTCAAATAATTGCTATTTTTATAATTAAATTATACTTGTTTAAATCTGAATAAAAATTCTCATTTTAAAGGATTTTCTATGCTTTTTTTAGCAAAATCGTGTCACTTTCTATTATAGTGTACAGTCTTAAAAAATGACGTTTAATATTCTGCATATTTTATTTACTACATATTTTTATTATTAAGATTTTGCCGATAAGACCTATCTGTATCATTTTTATTATAAAGCAAGAAAGGTTTACTCCTTGGTCCTCACTGTTGGCGGGTATTGTGACTCTTGATGGACGTATATATATATATATATATATATATATATATATATATATATATATATATATATATATATATATATATATATATATATATATATATATATATATAGCTTGTGTTTTAAACCATATAACCGTTTGTAATGCGTTTTCTAGCTATTTCCATTCTTCCTTCAAATGTTTGGTGGAATGATCCTTAAGGTTATGTGACTTCTTTATTTTGTTTTGATGCTGAATAAAGTTGTTGTTCAAATGACGGTTCTTGCGAATTTTGGAAAACCCCTACGGACGCGGTAGTAGTGCTATATCTTTTGTAAACTTTTCTTAATTTTTGTAGTTCAACAGAAAAATGTACAAAAAAAGTTTACTACAATATTTAATAACGAAAATCAGAAGGTAAAACTTTCTTTTCTTATATTAATCTTACAGTCGAATCAGCAAGATCTGAGATATTAGGAAAACATAAAACATACGTAAAGTATATTTTAAAACTAACAACGACCATATAAAAAATACCATGATCTACCTAAGATACAAGGGAACCGTTGCAGACTACAAACATTTACCACATTACATCTGGTTGTGTTTAATAATTGTAGATTTTAACAACAAAAAGAAATGCAAATATTCATCTGACTTGAATTGAAGAAGAACTGTATAATTGGTAAATTCGGACCAAACTACAGACCATTACTGGTACACGGTTGCTACAAATAGCGTATATACTTGAGGATACAGGAGCTTTTACGTCGTCTGCCTTTTATAATATCTGCCTTAGTTGCAGAGAAAACGTCATGAATAAACCATAACAGTTTATGACCTCTAAATTTTCAAAAGAATTAGATACCTTTAGGTGTTTATTAAGTGGTGAATATTTTTCTCAGAAAAAATAATGCCCCGAATTTAATATTTTTGTGCTTTTCTTTTGAGTCTACAAATGTTTCACTAAAAAATTAGATTTATTTCGTAGAGCAGTGTCTACGCAAAATATCTCTTTAATAATTAAAATGTCATTGATAGTTACACCTATAAATTATTAAAAGTAATTGTTCAATTGAGCACATCTAAATTTTCACATTGAATCTTAACGTATCGCATGAAACGAGGTTGGTGGTTTATTATGTATAGTGTGATAAATATGTGATTAAAACAGGTATGCACCTTTAATAAGAAAATATTTTGTTTGCTACTGAGTTTAAAATGCAAATTTATATGTTCACATTCATAATAGAATTCGGTGATTAATATTTAACTATAACTATTAGTCTAATTCTTTAAATAATCAATCATAGTCGACCCATCTAATTCACAAAACACTTTTAGACCGTCAAATTTTAATACGAAGCTCCCACCACGACCGCGACTTTATCCCTTATCTACATATTTTTGTGTACTGAAAATGTCGTTTGAGATAAGAAAAAAAAAAAGGAAATTTGGAGGGTGCATTTTTTGCATTCTGCTATGCTTTTTTTGCAGGTTCCTTGTCGTGAAAACTAACAATACTTTCAAGAAAAAAATCACGGGCAATAACTTAAAAATGTTTAATATTTAGTAATTACTACTTAAATAGGAATAAGCCACAATTAAAGGTTTATCATCATCAGTAGCTCGACAACCATTTCTGGGTCCTGGCTTGTTCTAGGATTTTCCGCCATTCTGTTCTGTTCCTTGCTTTGTTTTTCCATTTGGTAATCTTAAGTGTTTTCAGATCTTGTTCCACTTGTTCCATGTATCTAAGTTTGGGTCTTTGCTTTGACCTTCTCCCTACTAGTGTTTGCCTCATTATATGTTTTGGTGTTTTAGTCTCCAACATCCGTTGAACATGGCCCAACCAGCGCAGACGTCCAATCTTTATGGATGTTATGACCTCGGGTTCATTGTATGCTGTGTACAGTTCAAAATTATATCTTCTGTGTCATATGTCATTTTCTTTCACCCCCTTGTATATGTGTCTAAGGATTTTTCGTTCAAACGTACCTAATAAGTTCTCATCGCTTTTCGACAGTGTCCATGTCTCTGTTCCATATACAAGGACCGATTTTATCAGGGTCTTGTATATTTTGTATTTGGTTTTTCTTGTGATGTTGTTAGATCTTAGATGTTTAATTAGTCCATTATATGTGTGCGTGTTATTAGCAATTACAGGTTAAAGTAAGTTTATTAACGTTTCAATTTCCACTTCGGAAATCGTTCTCAAAATACAAACATTAGTAAATTAAACAAATTTTGTTTTTTTGTTACTTAGTAAAAAATTCTTCTAATAATTTAATTTTATCTTACTCATTTATATTGACAATTCAGACATATATTATACATGTTAAAGTAAACGACTTTAAAATGATATTGCCAATATTGTTGAGTTGCGTTCCTGGGACGACTTTACTTGTAAGATAGTTCATTCGATTACATGAAATCAACTTTAACTTGAGAATATCCGTCAGAAAAATCATAGCATTTAATTTGTCTTTAAAAAGACAACCACAAACCATAATGACAGTAAAATTCTCCTATTAGTGAGGTAGTAAAAAAACCTGGTAATACTACCTCGACATAGTAAGTATTTGGTATTGCATTTAGTTTACTCTCAATAAACACCAAATTCTGATTTTATATTTTTGGTATTTAAAAAACATAAATGATGTATCCTCGATATGTTACTGACTTACGAATACTGGTATTTTCCTTTGGAATCTATAAAAACCATTGGTTGGTATTCAAATAAAAAGTGACTACATTAATTATTGCTTACCTGAAATCTCTCTCTCGACAATTGGTGTCAAAGTTGTATAGACCTTTTCCTCTCTGGGCGCGTCAGTCAATGACGTTGGAAATCCTAAGGATGACTCTTTTTTAAGTCACTTAGTGTGTTTTGCCTGAATCATAATATATATGTAGTTTTTGAGACTAAGTGAGAAACATAGTGAGTTTAATCAATCTAACGAGTAAAAAAAAATAAAATAAAATGCTGCAAATAACTCAAAAGTGAAAAAAATTACTTAGTGTGTTAGATAATTGTTTGGGTGGCGCAAGAGGTAAATAGGCTTGGAAAATAATAATTAGAGGTAGTAGAACTGACAGAAAAGTATGTAATTTCAAATTCCGGAAAACGTGAAAATAGAATATTCCACATTACATACATGGAAGAAATTGAAATAGCTCCAGAAATTAAAAAACGCGCCAACGTTATAAAACGTTCTTAAAGGACGAAGAATGGAAAACTGCATATATCAGCAATCTTAAAAGAATAAAGGCGAAAGAGAGGATTGTAAGAATTACCAAGGGTCTAGTGTAACTAACTCAATCTGTAGGATGTACGGAAAGATTATTAAAAGCCGAATTGATGATTCTTGGAAAGGCGTTTTACATCATTATATAAAAAAAAATACAAAAGCCTATAGTGACTTTTGAACTGGTCCTTCTTATATATACAATATGTTCTGTCTAAAATAAACAATAGAAAAGCGCTTGGAACACAATATGGAGACACACATGATATCTATTGACATTCAAAACGCGTATAATAGTGTCCCATAGCCAAACTCTGGCAGGTGCTAGAAGACAAGAAAATTTCACCATTTATATAAATATTGTGAGGGAGCTCTGCGACGATATGATGAGTTCAATAATGATTGGACAAAAAATTACAAAAAAGATAATGGTGACCAAAGGAGTTTGCTAGGGCTCCTGTATTGCATCTACGCCCTTAAAAATTAATTTGAAGGGGGCTTTAAATGTCTAGAAAAGAAAATATAGACCGGTCGTTATTTCAATTGAAGATCCTAAACTGTACAGCTTACATTTTGCAAATCATCAATTAATATTTGCAAAAGATCAAGATAATTGAAAGGAAGGTTCTCAGAATGATATTTGGATCTCAAAGAGATGAATTGACAGGAGAGTGGAGAAGGCCCTGCAATGCTGAATTGGTGACTCTGTATGGTACTGATAATATCGTCAGAAATATAAAAGCTAACCGGATAAGATGGGCAGATCATGTGGTAGGATCAGAGGAAAACAGACAAAGTTTTTGAGAGACCAGTTGGTAAAAGATCAGTAGGCCGTCCTAGAAAAAGATTGATAAAAGAATGGTGTTAAAGCCAATTTATTTAGGATTGGGTTACAACACTGGGAAATTGAAGCCCAAGATCGTAGAAGATGGAGAGCCATAGTGGATGCGGTGAATACTCACGCCGAGATGTAAAGCAGGTCAAGAATAATAAGAATTTAAGGAAATAAATTTATTTATAAATTGGTACTAGGGGATTGTCAAAATTACTAAAGTATCGACATATTCAGGTGCTATTACGGTTTGTACACTAGTTTAGGGGGACCGACGGCTTATTGTGTCCTCCGAAGCATGGTAAAGAGCTTAGAAATGAAAATGTCATTATTGGTGCCAAGATATTCATTAACAAAACTGTGTTGCGTACTTAAGATATGTTAGTGCTTCACGTTGTATGTTTTTCACGTTCCACAATTATATCCCAAAAATATCATTGGTTTTTCTTCAATAAGTCAGTTCGTTTTTAAGCTTTGATATATATGTACATAGCCATATGAACGATAATTTTAAGGGCTACAAAGTTAGATTTATTATAAATTAAAACTACCCTTTAATTTTGAAAAATTAAGGCTTAAAGCACTCAAAGCAGTAAGTGTTCACACTAAGACAAACATTTTATTCGGTGATATCTACATTGTTTTTTATCGTACAGACGTAAAAAACGAAAATATTTATTGTAAAAATAACTACATTGTTACACTATATCATTTTTTACGTATATACATATTAAAGTTTTGAAGTTATTTTGGTAAAAAGAACAATTAACTTTAGATTACTCAGTTTATATGCAAATGACTTTTTTTCCTACTCGTTTTAAAGAGTCTTTATGAACTATAAAAAACTTTATAACGTTAAATACATTGATCTAAATATTCGCAAAAAAAAAATCTAATTTCACCGACTATGTGTCACTTTGTATTGTATCTAGAATATCTTGTTAAAATAAATCATTCTTCTTTTACAAACATCATTTGTTGCGTACTTTTTCGATCGAAGGCATATTTTTTTAGTTATTTGTAAAAAAACCGTTAAAAAACATGACTTTTTTCAATGAAAATTAGCTGTTTTCAACCATAAACAGCTCAAACAGTATTGATTTTTTGAAAAAACTCTATAAAACAAAAATTTGCTTAGAATTGAATCCTCTATCAATTCCAAAACATTTCACAAAATTTTGAGTGAACCGGTTCAGTCCGACAAAATTGGGAGGTGAATAGCTCGAGTGACTAGAGTATTAGGCACTAACGGATTTTCATTTAATGTCCACGTCTTCTAGTCAGTTTTTTGCATTTTATGAACAGAACCTCCTTAAAAGATATCTTGATCTCAAAAATTGCTATAAATTTTACAATGGGAAATTACAATGGGAAAAACGGGTTATTAACATAAATGACCAATACTTGAATCACTTGAGATATGCAGACGACATTGTACTAATAACAGATAAAAGGGAGGAATTACAAAATATGATGGATAAATTAAATAGCGAATCAACAAAAATAGGTCTACAAATGAATTATAATAAAACAAAAGTTATAACCAACCAACCAGAAGAATTAATAATTACAATTGCACAAACAACTATAGAAAAAGTAACAGAATATGTATATTTTGGACAACTAGTTGAATTAAATGAAGAAAATCAGACCGGAGAAATAAAGAGAAGGATACGGTTAGCTTGGGTATGAGACCCAAAGAGCGATGGAAAGGCAAATTATGAACATCAGGCTATCAGACAAGAGAAAAAATACTTGGATCCGCAACAAAAGAAAAGTGACCGATGTATTAACGCAGATAGCAAAACTTAAGTTGAAGTTCGCTGGACATACTATAGGACAGAAAGACGGCAGATGGAATAAGATGATTATGCACTGGAGACCATATAGTTACAAACGAAAAAGAAGAAGGCCACAAATGAGATGGTCAGATGACTTGAAGAAACACGCAGGACCGAAGTGGATACAAACTGCCTAAGTCCAAAATTGGACAGCAAGGGCTGTATAGATGGATAGATAGAACCTAGAGAATATACTTTCTGTTAAAATAAAATGTTCAATTATATCAACTTACTGAGTTTAGGCCTGAATTATATCAATGGCGTGTTATTGGTACCTACAACAGTAAACTTTTTTCTTACGATCCCTCTACACTAGAAACACTTCAGTATATTAAATATTTCTCTACAATTTAGAAACATACTGAATCAACACTTATTAATGCATAGTTTTTAAATTGGTGCCATAAACATGTACTGATAATTTTGTGAGTCAAAAAATCGTTGAACGTGAGTTTACTGGTTAAATTGCTTTACATTTAATCTAAAATAACCAAATTTTTTTTATATCCGATGTGAAATAAAAATTGCTTTTGAATGTATAAAAATTAGACTTAAAATAAAAAATACAGCGTTTAAATTAGTTAGATATTTTACACACAAAAATTGATCTATGGATATAGACCAGAGAAATAAGATTTCTCTCGGAACTGTGACTAATCCAGATGTCTGACAATTTTTATAGGCTTATATGTATAAAGAAAACCTATTTATTAATATTGTTCTGAAGCTATTTTCTTGTGGCATTTTAAATTAATTACTATTTAAATGGGAATAAGCCACAATTAAAGGTTAAAATACGTTTATTGACGTTTCAATTTCCACTTCGGAAATCGTTCTCAAAATACAAACATTAGTAAATTGTAAATTTAAATTAGTAAATTTACTAATGTTTGTATTTTAAGAACGATTTCCGAAGGGGAAATTGAAACGTCAATAAACGTATTTTAATCTTTAATTGTGGCTTATTCCCGTTTAAATAGTAATTAAAACCTATTTATGTTTTCCGCATAAATTTCGGCGTCTTTTTCAATTTTTAACAATTTAGTGTAAAAAATGCCATTTTTTCGATTTTTGCTTACCATTGAAAAGTTTAATATTTGAGGTAAAAATAGAAAACTTTGTCCTTTGGAACATAAACGAAGCTGTAAAATCGCGATTTTAAAAAATTGTAAAATTAATTTGTTGCTTGAAAAACAGCAAGGTTAACAAAAAAGGTTATTTGTTTGGGTACACGTAAACTTATCACCAATTACCATAAATACCCTCGTACATAGTACAAACTCATCACCGCCATAAAAATAGGGCTTTTAATATAGACCCCAAGAGATTGGTAAATTCATCACTGGCGTACCTGCACCCCATGGCAGGTATAGATCCCTTGCAAACCGCTAAGGTTTGGTAATGTTATATTTTTATTAATTCTAATTTATTGTTTTTATTTATTTATTAAAGTTTCTATTTATAACACTCACAAATTCATTAAAGTCTTTATTAATAATTTATCTTACACTAACAATTATACAATTTATTATAATACATGAGTTACATTTTAAAACGCGGCGCGATCTTCAAAAACTAACCGTTCTCCTTACAACAAAATTCCTCTTTAAATATAAAATACAGTTGTTCGAGAATTGCGGCGAAACCCCATCGACGAGCCCAGAAGGTCGCTCAGACTAGTTTTTATTCGGCCTGCCTGGAAATTTCGAATCGTGGGTGACTCATCATAATTCAGGTGAACAGGTCTTTCAACTAAGCGCCGAAACAACTAAAACAGAAAAGAATTAGTCATAATATATTTACAGTTTTATAGGCCATGATAATTATCGTAACAGTAAATTGACAAAATAATCTCAAATAGAATGTATTAAATGCAAATGCAATTCATTGTTTTTTTATGAATTCCACAAAATTGTATGAATTCTAAAATCTATCTAATTCTAAAAATTTCTCTTCATTTGCTCTTGTTCCTTTAACATGGATAGTGAACTGCTCATTGATTACGTTTTGAGCCAACGCGGACGAAAAACGATGGTTATCAAAAATTTCAAATTTCAATTGCGAAAGACTCTAAAATCGAATTGCCTTTTGTGAACTCGTGCGACGAAAGGGTGTAAGGCTAAATGTCATACAACTGGTGAATAAATTTTATACGGTTTTTTTCGGATCATTCCGATCAAACAGAAAAAAAAACGATTACTTCAAAACAACCTAAATCATACCACATACAACGTCTTGTATAGCCGAAAATAATTTTTGGTGATAGACCACTTGATTCTAGAGAACTTCGTGATTTTTCTTATTTAACAAAATTTCCATGTTTCGCGAACGGTGGTAGAGTGAAACACACTGCATGAACCTTTGACCGTTGAGTGAATATAAACCTTTGCGCGTGTATATTAAGTTTCTTTCCTGTTCTATGCAATAATGGCACACTTAAGTTTTTAGCTTTTTCTTCTTTTTTAGATATTTTAAATTTACCAAGTGTCCAAATAAAGCCAAAACGGTATCACTTGGACCGAATGTATATTCAAAAAATTATCTCTAGAATTCAATGAGAAATACGAGAGATACGTCTAATAGGCCACTCACAGTGAGACAACTGATATTAATATCTATTTTAAAGCAATTTGCTTAAAATAATTTCTGAATTTAATAAATTATCACATAAACGAGAAGTGTAACAGGTATTTTTTTAACAGGCAATATTCTACATTATAAACTAGTGTCTTGGGTCTAAAATACTGGTGATGAGTTTACCTATCTGCGGTGATGAGTTTACCGATCTCCAAAGGATGCCGGTGATCAGTTTATTATATCTCGGAGGGTCTAATAATTTTATGGAGGCTATAAAGTGATGAGTTCGTACACGTCCATTTGTTTATAACTGTTGTAAAAATTAACCTAGGCATTTGTTATTCCGCCCAAAGTTGGATATTGTGGTGTTCAATTAAAACTCAAAATTTCAGATGGATCCAATGATTAGTGTAAAAGTTATTATATTTGTTTATCCCAGAGACTGTTTTTTTAGTCACATTAGTTAGAAAATGTGAAGATACAGGAATTCTACGCGTATTAAATGAAAGAATGTTTAAGAGTTAAACATCAATATACACCAAAAAAGTGAAAGAAATGGTTACAACGCAAAACTTTTTTGTAAAATTACGTGAATATTCGTGTTCAACGACCTCAAAATCCTATCAAGTAATGACTTTTAAATAATATTAAATCAAAATAACACAAAACTCCGGGAGAATAGGTCCATACTGGGCTCGAAGTAGCTCGGGAATCATGGCAATCATAATATTAGTATTTAGCGACTTCCCACCGAGTAATGACTTTTGACTGATTTCGAATGGAAATAATGTAAAACTCCAGGTGAACAGATTATCCCTGGGCACCAGGTAGCTGGAGGTCATGATCGTTATCATATTTGTGTTCAGTGACCTCGAAAAGCCCCGAGTAATGATTTTCGACTGATTTAGAATGAAATTATCATACACCAGAAGACGAGGTTCATCCTGGGCACCAGGTAGCTCGAAGACCATCGTCATTATCATATTCGTACTCAGCGACCTCGACAACCGCCTGATAACAAAATTCAATTCATTGCTATCAATATTTTCTGAGTTAAAAATGTTTCATTTTCTATGCATTTTAAAAATGCATTTTCCTTATGCACAAAATGAAATTTTTATTTTACCACCATGCGGACATTGCCATATACGGGCATAGTAAATGTATGGAAAAAATTAATTGTAATATTAGGCAGTGAAATGTTTTTTTCGTAGTCCAAAGTTATCGCTTCGAATGTCGCATCTGTTCGTGCTTTTAATTTGTCTGTATTTTTCCTATCATAAAGGATTTGGGTCTTACGTAGATGAAGCTTACGAGCAATTGTGAGATTAGAAAGTTCATCACTATTTTCTGCAGCTTATATTTTTGCATTTAAATAGTCACATTAACTGCATTTGTCACTCCGCGGACATCCAAAACATATATTAAAATCCCTTCTAAAAATGTTTCGATATCGGATAGTAAGCATATCGGATATTTCTCTTGAAACAGTAAAAACATTTTACGTATATTTAAAGTTTCAGATAAATAGGTCTTAGATTGATTGTCACGTAGGCTGTTATGACTTTGTAGTGCTTTAAAAGATTCAATATGTGAACGAACAGTCTCTAGAATGCTTTAATTTTCTATAATTTTTTCCACCTCTTCTAGCTTTAGGTGCAAAACCTGTCCTTTTTAACGGTTTCTGTAAATATTGAAGTTTACTTGCAATAACCTTGTGTACTGCAAAAAAAAAAACTTACCACAAACTTGAATTTCTGTAATATTTTGTTTTATTGGCACAATAAAACACACCGGATATTTCAAGATAGTCGAACATGGAAAAGACAAGTGGAGAACTATGTCCAGGAGTGGACTACAAGAGGCTGCTAAAGAAGTCGTAGATTTGTGGGAGAGAGCGTTATAATTATGGTAAAAGAAATTTCTGTACACTAAACAAGTCATATCTGATACAAATTGACATTGAAACTTTAAAAAAACCTTCAATATCTGGCGAAAACGGCAAACATTTTTAGAGCAAATATGAACCAGGATACCAAACCCGAACTAAGATTTTCATTTCGAATTCTTAAGTTTAAATTTTGTGCACACAGTCATTAAAAATACCTATTGCCTTTTGTGCTCTTAAAATTAAGCTTAAATTCAGCAATTCAGTTTGTAATATTTAAAAACTAAAAAGCGAATTCCAATAGAGATAAATTCGGGCTTTGATTTTGATTCGGTTGCTCTTAACCTTTTAAAACAAAAAATTATTTTATTTCAGCTTTTAACTCAGTCTTTTCATTGTTTACAAAATTACATGCATATTGTCAAAAGCAGACTAACTGTCAGATTTTTCTGTACTGTCAGATTTTTAACCTAGTAAATATAGTTTTACAGAACGATAAGCAAGATTTCTAGGAACCCACTCCATCTCCAATATCAAATGAGAAAAATGATATCACTCCTGGTCGCAATACAGTCGGGGGCCGAAATAAATCTATTAACTAAAATTTTTTGCTTTCTTACTACGCACATAAAATTAACAATAATAGTGTCAGTTATAATTAGTGGCCTGTGGTTCTTTCATTGATATTTCAAAATTAGCGGTTTGGAATTTCTCTTTTTATGAATGTCAGTTTAAATCATAATATCTTTTAATACAGTTCGTTGCGTTTGTATCGGAGAATGTAAGTGATATATCAGCATAACTAGTACTCACCTTGTTCATTATGCATTTGCATAAATTAGCAAAAAAGAAAACAACATTTTGCTTGGCTCCTCTTTGGTCAAAACGTAAGTAGTCAATTTGTTATTGCTTTTGTTTAATGTGCTTTTATTACGTTCAACTATTAAATAAGATTTTGCTCAGACTGATAAAAATTGACATTTGTAGGTGTTCTCTTTCTCGAGTGTCAAAAATAGTAAACAAATTAAATAACAATTTATATTTAATCGCTATATCCAAATACAGTAGACAACATTAGAGCTTTTAAGTGGGGTTAATAATGTGTTATTATCTAACGGCGAGATTTTTTAACATGTTTTGTAACGATTTTTATTGTTTGATTGTCTTGTGATTTTCGTCCCTTTGTAAACAATTTCTTGCTGATATTATACGGTTTATTTATTCTCTTTCTATTTTCTCCATTCTTTTTTTTATATTCGTAAATATTATTATAACAAAGATATCTGGGTATTCTTCGTGTTAATAACTGTGTTTTTGATTGCATATTGGAGTATCCGACTTCGATTATTTTATAAGTATAATAACCTGTGTATACATAGATATATATATATATATATATATATATATATATATATATATATATATATATATATATATATATATATATATATATATATATTGTTCTGAAGCTATTTTCTTGTGGCATGTTAGAGTAATTACTATTTAAATAGGAATAAACCACAATTAAAGGTTAAAGTAAGTTTATTGACGTTTCAATTTCCACTTCGGAAATCGTTCTCAAAATATAAATATTAGTAAATTAAACAAATTTTGTTTTTTGTTACTTGGTGAAAAATTCTTTTAATAATTTAATTTTCTCTGACTGATTTATATTGACAATTCAGATCAGACAATTCGATTCCCTTTTTCAGGATATTCTAAAAATGTAGTTTTAGTGAGAGTGTTTAGATTTAGATAAAACTTACTTACTGCTTTTGGTTACAAATTAATTCTATTTACTTTGATAAACATTAAGATTTTAAAAGACGCACTTTTAAATAATTAAACATAAGACAATTTTCACACTACACGAACTAAACACGAATATTATAATTTGCTTATTCTGTCTATCTTTCCTTAACTCCAGCGGCAGCTATCAACAAAAACTACTACTAATTTTAATAATATATATTATACGTCCTATTTGTAAATTTGTCTATAGTAAATCAATTTTTATCCAAAGTACCCTATGATATCTCTTATGTCGCTATGAGTTCAATAATAATGAAGATACTGTGTAGTGCTCATTTGGTAGTCGCCTTGTTTGTTTTTCTTAATATATCTTAATATATTCGTTATAATATCCTCCTCCTATATTTGCTATGTCGTATGTTGGGATTCGATCAGTCGTTTATTTTGTACTCAGGCAGAGGCCTTCTTTAAGTCTTCTTCTTTTGGTGGCTATTCGTTTTGAATACTGGCGATCATTCTGGCTATAATTATTTTATTAACTGATGCTTTAAAGATATTAGTTGTTATTGTGGAGAATGATTTCCTCAGCTTTTTTAGCCATGATATTTTTCTTCTCCCAATTCCTCGTCTTCCGAATACTCTTCGTAGTACAGTCTCGTTGTTTATCTTGTCCGTCCATGATATCCTTAGGATTTTTCTGTACAGCCACATCTCGAAGGCTTCAAGTTTTTTCTCCATCGCTTCAGTAAGTGTCCAGGATTCAACTCCGTAGTATAATATCGAGAAGATATAATATTGTAGAAGCCTTACTTTTATCTCCAGATTAAGGTTGTGGCTTTTAAAGAGTTTGCCCATGTTGTTGAATGCACTCCTAGCCTTCTCTATTCTACATTCTACTTCTTGTAAGTGATCTCATTGTTCGTTTACTATTGTTTTAAGATAAGTAAACTGTTTTACACGGTCCACTGATGTACTCTTTATAAGCAGTTGGGCGTCTCTAATTTTAATTTTGCTGAAGACCATAAATTTAGTTTTTGACATGTTTACTTGTAGTCCAAATCTTT
Organism: Diabrotica undecimpunctata; assembly: GCF_040954645.1. Taxonomy (NCBI): domain Eukaryota; kingdom Metazoa; phylum Arthropoda; class Insecta; order Coleoptera; family Chrysomelidae; genus Diabrotica; species Diabrotica undecimpunctata. Next base: position 85,980,174 of record NC_092811.1, on the reverse strand, counting down.
CACTTGCTTCATTTACTTTGTTTATTAGTTGCTATGAACTATTTAAACTGTCTGCACAAATAACGGTGTCATCTGCATAGCGGATGTTGTTTAGGCGTTCTCCATTTAAAAGAATTCCATGTTCGCAATTTTCCAAGGCATCTCTAAATATGTCCTCTGAATATAGGTTGAATACTATAGGTGAAAGTGTATATCCTTGTCTAACGCCTCGCAGAATCTGTATCGCTTCCGTCGGTTCATCTCCAAAATTTGTTCTTATTGTGGCTGATTTTTTCAAGTATAAATTTTGTATTATACGCCGATCTTTATCATCTATTTGGGCTTTTGTTAGAACATCCATCATTTTTCGGTGTTGAACTGTGTCAAATGCCTTTTGTTAGTTCACAAAGCAGGTGTAGATATCGCAAGTCATATCTCTGTATCTTTGGAATAATACCTGTAGACTAAACAGTGCATCTCTCGTACCTACGCCTTTCATGAATCCAAACTGTGTGTCTTGTATTCTATCTTCGCATAGCTTGTATACTCTGCGATGTATAATTTTAAAAAAACGTTTTAGTGTATGGCTCATTAGACTTATTAACCTATATTCTCCGCACTTTTTCGCTTCCCGTTTCTTTGGTAACGTCAATAGGTTAGGCAGTTTTCTTTAAGTCAATAAATCAAAATTTGTCTTAAAGTAAATCTATTTTTATCCATAGCCTTCTCCGATATCTCATATATCGCTAAACGTTCATTAATAATAAAGAGTGTAGTGCCCTTTTGGTAGTCGTCTTGTTTGTTTTTCTATCCTAATATAATTGTTATATTCTCCCCGTTTATTTGCTATGTTACATGCTAGGATATCATCAGATAAATAACGAAAAAATTGATGATCATTTGGAAATACGGTGTTAAATGTTTTTACTGTAAAATAAAAATGAGTGTTTAATATACTTAATTCTTAAAAATTACTGTTCTTAAAATGTGTGGTGAATTCAATATATATATATATATATATATATATATATATATATACATAGATATATATATATATATATATAATATATATATTTATATACATATATATATATATATATATATATATATATATATATAATATATATATATATATATATATATATATATATATTATATATATATATATATATATATATGTATATATATATATTATATATATATATATATATATATATATATATATATATATATCTATGTATATATATACATATACATAGATATATATATATATATATATATATATATATAATATATATATATATATATATATACATATATATATATATATATATATATATATATATATATATAATATATATATATATATATATATATATATATATATATATATATATATATATATATATATATATATATATATATATATATATATATAATAATGTGATATCAAGAATTTCAATTTTAAAACTTTACCAAAAATTTATATAAAACATTACAAAAATTTTTAATTTATGATTTATATCACACCTTTCAATTTTGTTATCTCAGGTTTTACTCGTGCTTCAATATCTATACTTTACAGCTGATGGGTTAGGTCCAAGGAATAACGAAATAAAACAACATAATATGATATGAAGATAATGTAATAAAATAAACTGATTTAAAATACCTCCAAAAATTATTAGCATACAATGTTTATCAAACAAAATTCGTTCTACGTACGCGAACCTTCAATAATGCATGGATAATATAATACAATTACAATCTAAAATCCAGCTTATTATTCTACATAAACAAATCAAATAATATTCAGTGTCCTTCCTAATGCAATTTTGATATATCGATTGTACCAAGAAAAATTTATATGAATTATCCTATTTTCTCCACAGCTCCGTGTCCTCTTTCAGAACAAATTTGATCTCCTTCGACTATCGAAAACTTATTCACACGTTACTAATATGATATAATATTATTTTACCCAAAATTCTCAAATTTAATATATTATGAATGTTTCTCCCGTTGAAACGCTTCCTCTGCCTTGAGTTGTCCAATTCCTCGTTCTATGCAAAATGAACTAGTTCTCAGCAGCCTTCTATGTAATTGGCAATATTAAACAAGATATTACAATTTAGTGTCTTCAATGCTCTCCTTCGAATGCACGTATCTTTCCAATGATGCCAGCCTCTTTTCCTCTCGCCAAACTTATACGTAGAATACAAGTAGGAAAAGTTTACTTACAAATTTGTACCAGATCAGCTACCGTCGGACACACTTACTTCACCAACTCACAACTTATTCTTTATCACTTACTACCCCTGGATACCACCTCGAAAACCAACCATTCACATTAAGAAACTGGAACTAACTAACTCTCTCATCTCCTCTATTCATCCATCCAACCTCTCATTATACACACCCACATCCACTTTCCAAATTCTCGGCCAATCAGAAATTTGCATAACACTCCCACATAACATCACAAATACCTACAAACTTTCCTAATTCATATTATTTCTACAAGGACACTTAATTTCTACTGGGTATTTACATATTCCGAACAATCATTTATTTATTAACTATTTTTATTGTCGTGATTTCATCGTTTATTTAATATTTTTACTCTTCAATTTTGAATACCACAACAATATATATATATATATATATATATATATATATATATATATATATATATATATATATTGTTGGATATATATAAGGAGAGAGGACAAGGGGATTATACTTCGCGATGTAGTAGTAGTACAATTAGGTTAGTACAATTAAACCTAGAGCTGAAATTAATACTATTACAGGAATTAATATAAAACTCAACAGTCTTCCGCGTTGAACCGCGTCGATTATCATTGCGCCGAGCTTTCGACATTCTCTTTAATGTTTTCTTCGGGGCTTTCGAGTCTCCCGATCCCCTAGACTCTACTACACTGATCACTAATCAATGCATTACAGTAATATTGTGTGTATAATAACATTAAATATTTATTCTGCTATTTTATCGTAACACACTTGAATTTCTTTGATAATTTACACAATAGGAAATTGCGGTTGCTCGCAAAATCTGTTAAATTGTGACGGTTAGTTTCTATTTATAGAATTCATTAATTTGTTGGACAATAATTAATCGATAACAGTAGAAAAGTTACTAATTCTATTTAAAGTGCAAACGATCATATACAGTTTCTCACAGCTTAAATGATGCAGTCGCTACTCAACAAAACTAGCTTGTGTCATTACACAACTTATCAATTTGAAATTTGCGAAGTAGTCGTTGCATTAAATTCATATTGCAGTTCATTTTGTCTAATTTCGCATTTAAAAGTATCAGCAAGTAACAAAATTATTTAAGAATGTTTCGCCGAACTACGATTAGTGAAAAAAATTTAATTATTAATTTAAGTTAGCGGTATGTTGAGGAATGACTACTCCTTATTCTTTCTTCGAACAATCTAGTTGCTTTGAAGTTGTTCGAAACACACGTATGGTTGGGACATGTAAGGCCATAAAGTACGTCCAATTTTAGACATTATCTCGGACTTAGTTGTTGCGCATTTTATAATGTTAAAAGTACCATACATCATCGTGTTACTTGTTCGAAATTTCTTCTCATTGTCATATTTTTATGTACGTTTTGTTTATGTTTTCTTTTGAAATTGCACAAATTCTTTAAGATACAAAGACTATTTAGGAACCACACCATTATTGTTTTTGTTCATTTCAAAATTGCTTTTTTACGTATAAAAACCTTGTTTATTAAACAGTTTCTTCTCCTTCCTATGTTGTCGATATTAACGGAAGTTAGCGACCACATTTATAAAAGCTTCTCTCTCTTTTGCAATGTGGAATAATGCGTCTACAGTCATGTTTGTCCAATCTCGAATATTTCGCAGCCATGACTTCCTCTTTCTACCTATTCCTTTTTTGCCATGGACTCTACCCTGCATGATGACCTGCAGAAGTCTATATTTATCATTCCTCAGTATGTGTCCAAGTGTCCATTAAACAGTTTAATGTTTGTATTTTATCTATTCTCCTATTTATCGTTATTCTACTTTATTCTAATTGTCTAAATCTACTACTAGCTTCGAAATATTCCCTGCTTTTTACCGAGAGGAAGCTGAGTTTCAACCTGAGATATAATTTGTTTAGTGTCATTCAAATTATCATAATTGTTTTTAATGGATAAAGCTTATGAAAGAATAGAGTTTCTTCGTTTCACATTTTCGCATTTTTGTCAAGATTATGTCTGTCCAGGTAGATTGCTAACATCTAGCGACAGTGTTACAACTCCTACGGTATTTTCTTTTGCCTTTGCTGCTTATTCGTTTCGAATATTGTAGTGGTCACTCGGGCTACAATTATTCTGCTTATTTGTCCTTAACTTAGTTGTTGTTGCAGATAAACCATTTCCTTAGGTTTGTTCACCAGGATATTCGTCCTCTCCCAATTCCTCGCTTTTCGAATACTATTAGAAGCTTATTTGTAGTATTTATAGTATAAATAATTACAATAGAGAGATTTATAGTCTCTCATTATGTATTCGAGACAGTCTGCCTTCTAATCATATACATCAATTTTCTTTCTTTCCTCGTTCTTCTTCGGATAGTCTCGTATCCTAGGATAATAGAGGAATGCACTTCCTATTAGAAGTGAAATTTGTTTTATGTTTAGTACTAATAGTTTTATAATTGTAGTGATGTATATTTAGTATATAATTATGTATCAATAATCTATTATCGCTTGTAAATTTATTTTTTATTGTGTCAATATTGTAAATGTATAGTTTTTTGTAGTCTTTTAAGTGTGTCCTTCGTTTTGTAACCGAAGGAGTGTTTACGGTTTCAGAATTTGTGCAGTGAGTCGCAAGTACAAAGTATGTTTTATTGGCACCTATGCCAACGCGGGGAGAATGTTGCAGTTTCGCAACTGTATGTAAACAGTGGTAAAATATTAACAGACTTTTTGTTAGTTTTGATTCGCCCCGTATATTTGGTCAAGATTCCCTGTACAAAAACAGAGACGCTATAGAATAATAAAGGATTGTAATACATTGTTGCAGACAAAAGACTGTTCTTTCATACATTGTATGTTATGTATTTATTTATCGTATAGCAATTACAACACATTTAGAACAAAATTACAAACATTAGTAATATAGATATATGACAAACTTTAAATATTTACAAACAAACATCAAGTGTATTAATATAATCAATTGTCACGGACACTCTTCAATAATGTGGTCGATGGTTTGGTTCTCCCCACATTTACATTAAGGAGACGTGTTCTTTCCCCATTTATGTAGCATGTATGCACATCTGTCATGTCTGGTTCGGATCCTATTTAGAGTGGACCATGTTTTGCGTGGAAGATCAAAACCTGGTGACTTGTGGGTAATACAGGGCATGTTATTTTGCCATGCGTTCTATTCTTGGGACCATGCATTCGTGATATTGAATTCCTCATGTATCATTCTTGCCGTTTTCATTGGTGGTTTTCTAGAACGGAGACGGGCATTTCGTGCATCCTCGGTATCTTGGCGGATCGGCAGCTTTATATTGTTCATGATCTTTTTGTATGCACGTGTAAGTGCGTCAAGTCGTCGTAAATGTGGAGGTGGGATGTGGAAGGTTTATATTGTTCATGATCTTTTTGTATTCACGTGTAAGTGGGTCAAGTCGTCGTAAATGTGGAGGTGAGATGTGACATAATACTGGAAGCCATTGGGTGGGAGTTGATTTAATTGTACCAGCTATCATCCTCAGAGTGCTGTTCAGCTGAGTGTCGACCTTTTTTATGTGTGGACTGTGTAGCCAAACTGGAGCACAATATTCAGCGGTAGAGAAAACAAGGGCTAAGGCAGTAGAGCGGAGAGTGGAAGCCGATGCTCTCCAGGTGGTACCGCAGAGCTTCTGTATAATGTTATTTATTGTACTCAACTTTTGGGCAGTTTTTGTTAAATGCTCTTTAAATGATAGCGTTCTGTCTAGTGTTACGCCCAGGTACTTCGGTGTTTTGTTGTGGGTAAGTGTGGTATTTTCAAACCGTATGTTGAGCTCCTTTCCAGTAAGTTTATTCTTCGGGTGAAAGCAACTAACTTCTGTTTTGGATGCATTTGGTTAAAGTCGCCGCTTGCGAAAATATTTGCCCAATATATATAAGTCTGCCGTCAGAACGTCTTCAGACGTTTCTAGTGTTCTGAATCGTGTAGTGAGGGCCCAGTAATCGGCGTATCCGAACTTTCTTGATTGTTTTTCTGACATATCTGCTAGGTATAAGCTAAATAGTAGTGGAGAGAGCACTAACCCCTGTGGTAGGCCATTCTTAAGTTTCTTTGGTGGGCTGATATCTGTGCCCATCACTACTTGACCCATTCGGTCGTTGAGCATGCTATCTATTAGGCGTGCTATTTATTTACAGGGTATTGCACGGAGAATTTTGTATATAAGGCACTCTCTCCATACTGTATCGTAAGCTGCCGAGAGATCAATAAATGCCGCTGAAGTTTTAAGTCTTCTTTCAAAACCCGCTTTGATGTAGGTGATGAGTGACATTATCTGGTCCGCGCAACTTCGTTCTTGTCGAAAACCCGCTTGTTCGACTGGGATCACCTGGAACAGTTCTGTACTGATTCTATTATATATAAGCCTCTCTAATAGTTTGTAGATGGCAGAGAGAAGCGCAATTGGTCTGTAGTTTTTTAGGTTATCGGCGAGTTTGCCTGGCTTTAGTATGGCTATTATCTTAGAGCGCTTTAGTTCTTGTGGAATATTTCCAGTTTCCATGACGTGTGTGAAAAATCGAGCCAGCCAAACTTTTGTATGCTTCCCACAATTTTTTAGAAATTCAGGGCGAATATTATCAAATCCTGGTGCTTTTGCTGGCTTAACGTCTTTAAGAGCCTCTGATATGTCTTCGCTGGTGAAGGGGAGGGAATGCTCCGTTTCTGTGGCTACATGTTTTAAAGTTTTAAGTTCTCTCTTTACGTAGACGGTGTGTGCTTTATCCTTTGGTGCCCTGGATGTTTTTACTATATGTGATGCTACGGCATCTGGCTTTACGGGTGCCTCTAATTTTCTTAGTAATGACCATGCCTGTCTGCTTGATTTCTGGAAGTTTAGACTTTCTACCGTTTCGGTCCACTTTTGGCTTCTAGCGGCGTCTAGGCTGTAAAGTAGTTCATCCGCTGTTTCTTGGTCGCCAGTTTCAAGAAAGCTCTGATATAATTTCTCGCTATTTTCCGACCAGCCAGGAATATATTCTTTGCGATAGCTTCTTGGTATGTGTTTTTTGGCTACACTTAGCACGGCACCAACAAATCTGTGGTAGTTTTTGATATTAGGTGTAATCCACCCTAGGCATTTATTCAGATTCGCAGAGAAGTCAATCCAGTTGGTCTTTCTAAAATTCCATCTTAGACGTGGGATAGAACCAATTAAAGGGATTTGCGTCCCTACTTCTATTATTACTGGTCGATGTTGGCTGAGAGACGAAGCATAGGTCCGGGTTGTATTCTCGCCTCCATGCCGCGGATCTGAAGGTTGGTCGATCTTTGGCATCAAATAAAAGGTACAGGCGTTCGTCTTCTGCCCATTTTATTAAAGCATTCTCATTCGCATCACTATTTTTGTACTTCCACCGTTCATGATGGCTATTGTGATCTCCAACGTAAACAGCAGAGTGAGGATGTACTTCAAATACAGTCATCAGTGGAAGTAGAGATTAGCGAAGCATTTTCAATATCTTCTTTGGCATATGTGGCTGTGCCGTATCTTGGGTGGTAAGTTGCGCCTAATAGATCATAGCCCGGTATTTTGCCCCTTTTTTTTAATTGCTTTTCTGTTTCGCAGTGGGTTTCCTGTATAGCAACTAAATCAATTTTGTCATCTTTTAATAGTTTTGATAAAAACTGGCTTTTAACATAGCTTATGCCTTCTATGTTTATATGGCAAATTCGAACTATAGGTCCGATTGGTCTGGTTGTGCGGTCCTCACAAGGGCCGTTTATTTTGTTTATCATTTTTCGTTGGAAGTGTTGTTTGGTCAGGAGATCCTAGATTGTCTGACTGCCGGTATGTGCTAGTTCATTTGGCGTTACCCAGGGTGCACGTGTAGTATTCTACTACGGACGCGAACTAGCTCTACACTCCACATTGTATGTTAACAAAGAACGATAGAAAAATGAATGGCTTTCGTTAAAAGTTCAGATCGCTGGGTAATTATCGCCCATACCTAGCGTCAACTTACACAAAACAACTTTTGGCCCAACAGCCGTGTCACTCAGTCACCATCAATCACTCAAACACCATCCGTCATTCCAGCCGATAGGGGATGGAGTCTGATCAGTCAATTACACACAGTCGTCTCATCCAGTAGGGGTGACCGCTGCTCAATGAGTTAGAGATAGTCGTTCAAGCCAGTAGGGTTGTTGTTCGTGACAAGTACATGTGACTTGTATATTGGCTAGTTACATTTATTGCGAAATCGTATAGTTATGCTGAACTATTTAATATTGTGTTGCGTTAAACTTTAATCATTCAAAGAATTTGTGTACTTTAGATTCGAATATGATTATACGTATCAAAACCTGCGTAAACTACCTAACATACATATCCCTTACCTCTTCATTTATCATTAACTCTTCTTATAAAGGCTTTTCAATTAAACCAACGTTGAATGTACTGCTGAATACTGTTGAAAATATTGGATTTTTACGTAGTTGTAAACAATTTCCATTAATAAGTAAGGATTTGAAGTCAAACTACATTTGTGACATGACGCTGCGCCGAACACTCGTAGCTTCTGAAAATGTATCTACCTACAGAGTTACATGAGTAAAATATTGTCTTTATTTAATTTAATATTAAGTCCTTCATTTAAAAAAGAAATTAAGGTCATTTGATATTTCACTTATTTCAAAATATTACTGCATAAATATATTATAGTACTTTTATCCTACATTTTTTTCTAAGAATGTTACCAAAACGTCGAGAATTATATTCCTAATATTAATGATGTAACGCCAATGAAATAAATACAATTCTAAGAACTGATATAATGCTAAGAACATATTGTTTCACTCAATTTATCAAGAACATAAAAACTTTCATACTATAAATTGTGAAATTAATTAAAATTTTATCAACTCAAGCGTTTAACATATTAGTCACTGCAAATATTTTTCAATATATTTTATATGTGTGTACATTCCGACTAAAATAACATAACTGAATAAATTAAAATAAAGAAAAGCATAATAGAATCTCGATCATCCGAGTAAAGGATCAACATGGTGTTACGTTGTCTCTGTGGGCTTTTAATAATATTGATGACCAGTTTATTTTTAATATCTTTTATTAAAGACCAACTAAACTTAATACATGATTATATCTAACGAGCCATCTTTTCTCCCTGCTGTCCGTTGTCCATCTCCTTCACCTGTCACTCATGTTAAGGTAGGTTTTTCAAATATTAAGGTAGGTTCACATAACATAACATGCCCCTTTTTTTTACAAAAAAAAACTAAACTATCCCAACAACCTAAATCTACCCGCAACACTACACTGCCGCATTACTCTTCTGAAAATGAAAACCTTTTTGGTCTATTTACAATTCGACCACTCGTAATTCTGTAGCCGCCGCTAATAACCATTATGGTGGATGCGGCTGTAATTTCTAAATAAAAAAAAAAAAATTCGACCACTCCTGGTACAAAATTGATTACTTACATTTAGTCTATGTGACCTATTTAAGCTAACATTTAAATTGTCATAACTTTGATTTGAAATTGATGTATCGTTGTTCATATTTGGAGCCTCATACAAATTGGAGCTAGCTGCTGTACTATTTTCATGCTTAACTATCACCTCACTATTTTGTCTACTAATTGTACTGGCAGGCTTTAATATGTGTTGTCTGTTCCTACGATAATGTACACCTTCAGGTGTTCTGACGACATATGATCTTGGAGAAGGACCTATTTCTATCACAGTAGCTGGTAAACACGGTGATGATGGAACCTTTTTATAAAATACATTTTCTCCAACAAACAGATTCGGTAAGTTTCTAGCTGACCTATCATGATATTCTTATACTTTCCTTTCTTTTTCCTTAATAAATTTGTTATATTCGTCCCTATCAATTGTTTTTGGTATGAGTATTCTTTAACTAACAGGTAATTTCATTCTTAAATTACGTGACATTAATAACTGAGCTGGAGAATAACCACATTCTAACGTTGTATTTCTGTATTGCAACATTCCCTGATATGGATCAGAGCCTGACTTTATACACTTATTAAAAATATTCTTTACAGTTTGAACTATCCTCTCTACCAAACCATTACTTTTTGGATAATAAGGACTAGAACTTTGATAAGTAATGTCCCAATCTACTAAAAATGACTGAAATTTTTTTGATGAGAATGGGGGACCATTATCAGACATTAAGATCAATGGTATTCCATGTCTCGCAAATATAGACTTCATTGTACTAATTACCTTTTTTGCTGAAGTATTATTTAAAGGCGCTATTTCAAAGTATTTAGAATAATAATCTACTAATAATATATATGTGACTTTACTATAATAAAAAAAAATCAACACCAATTTTCTGCCAAGGCAAAGTTGGTATTTCATGTGGTAATAGTTGTTCTGGACTATTTGATCTATGATATTCAATACATACTGGACACTGTTCAACTTTATTCTTTATATCTACTGTCATGCCTGGCCAAAAAACTACTGTACGTGCTTGTCGAATACATTTTTCATATCCTAAATGACCTTCATGAATTATTTCTAATATAACTTGACGCAATGACTCAGGAATTATTATTTGATTTCCTCTAAAGACTAATCCATCCACAGCATGTATTTCATGATTGAAATTGTAATACGGTTTAACCTCCGTTTCCAATTTATTTTTCGAACTTGGCCAACCTTCATTATAATATCTTATTATTGACTGTAAAACTCTATCAGTTTTGGTTGCTGCCTGTATTTCCATTAATTTCTTTGAAGACACAGCTAAATTGTTAACTAATAAACTTCCATGTATACGTAACTCTTTATCTCCACTATCAGTATTATCTGGACCTTCTACCCTACTTAATGTATCTGCGATGAAAAGAAATTTTCCTGGAGTATAGCTAACTTCTAAATCATAAAGCTGTAAGTTTAGCATCATCCTTTGCAAACGTGCTGGAACCTTAGATAATGGTTTTTTAAAAACACTGACTAATGGTTTATGATCTGTTTCAACTTGAACTTTTCTACCATAAATATATTGTTTAAATCTAGTACATCCGAACTGGATTGCATATAACTCTTTCTCTATTTGTGCATAATTTGACTGAGCCTGTGACAAAGATTTAGATGCATATGCTATAGGTTTTTTGTTTTGTAAAATCACTGCACCAACTGCAAATTGTGAACTATCAACTGATAATGTTAAAGGTAAATTGTTATAAAAATATGCTAGTACTGGCGTTTGACTAATCATTTCTTTAAGCGACTCAAATTCTCTTCCATGCTCTTCTGTCCAATGAAAACTAATATTTTTTTTCAATAACAACCTTAAATGTTTTGTACGCTCTGCTAAATTATCTATGTACTCACCTAAATAATTAATCATTCCCAAAAATCTTCTAATATCAGCTACACTGTTAGGAATATACATTTGACAAATTACACTTACATTACTAGAATCTGGACATATGCCTTCTGTACTAAAAATATGACCCAAATATTTTATATCTGATAATAGAAATTTTCATTTGTCCATATTGAATTTTAAATTGAATTGTTTTGCCCTTTCTAGTATTAGTTCTAGTATTTTATTGTGACCTTCCAAAGTTTCACTATAAATTAAAATATCATCTATATATAAACAAACTCTATGTCTCCAACTATTTCATTCATTACTTTATGAAAAATTTCAGGAGCGCAGCTTATACCGTAAGGTAATCTTGTAAATCTAAACCTTCCAAAGGGTGTATTAAATGTGCATAGCTTAGAACTCTCTAAATCTAATGGTATCATCCAAAACCCTGACTGTGCATCTAGTGTTGAAAAATATTTTCGCATTTGCTAATTTTGACCTAATCTCATTAAATGTTGGTAGAGGATAATGACATCTTTTTATAGCTTTGTTTAAATTACGGCCTCCAGACAAACTCTCAAACTTTTATTACTTTTTTCGACTAAGCCTATTGAATTTACCCATTCACTTGCTTCATTGACTTTTTCTATTACTCCCGTAGACAATATTCTGTTTAATTCTTCTTTTAATTTATCATGTAAAGAAAAAGGTATTCTTCTTGGCGGTTCTATTATAGGTTTAATATTTTTATCAATTTCTAAGTGACATACATTAGGTAGACAATCTAGACCAGTAGAAACTTGTTTATTTTTCTCTATTATAGACTCATGACTTACTAGACCAACTCTTTTAATTAATTTTAATTTATGACATGTATCTAGACCCAAAATTGTTTGACACTCCAAATTCACAATAATGAACTCAATACTTTCTAACCTATTCTCAATTTCACATAACAAATTTACTTTTCCTACTATAGGTATGACATCATTTGAAAAAGACTTTAAATTTATACATGTAGGTACCAGTTCTAACTTTTCTACATTAACCTCATTAAAAATTTTTATTGACATCAGATTAGCTTGTGCACCTGTATCTAAATAACATACTACATTTATTTTATTGATTCTGACTACAATTGACCAATTCTGATTAATACTATTCTGACTAATAGTTTTAATAACAAAACATGGATCATTTCCATTATTAGATGATTGTACTGTACTTTCTCTTAAATTTATTTTATTTACTCTTTTAGTTTGACAACATTTTGCATAATGACCTTGTTTTTTACAATAATGACAAATAGCTACTAATGCTGGACATTTATTTCTATGGTTTTCACCACATCTTTGACAAACTTTTCTTACCACTTGATTATTTTCACTATTCTTACTCTGATTTGCATATCCATTATATCTTGATTTAAAATTCTGACTCGTTACCTGACTTTGACTGTTTGTGTTAGTACCATCTATGTTGTACCTTTGACTATCATCATTTCTCCAACTTGGACCTGGGACTTCATTTCTATACCTTGAATGATTTGAATTGTGACTCTTGTAACTACTATTTTGGTAAAAATTGGGACCTGGACCATCTTTATTCTTCTCTACTTTGTATACCACTGCTTCTGAATTTTTATTTAACTGTTGTGCTTGCATTTGAGTTGTAATTATATTTTGAGCAGTTTGTAATACCTTTTCTGTCTTCAGATCTACTTCTTGCAATCTTCTTCTTCTTCTTCTAATGGAGCTACAACCCTTTGTGAGTCTTGGCCTGCTTAACAATGTTCTTCCATTCTGCCCTGTCGGATACTTTCCTTCGCCACTGCCTGATATTCATGGTTTTAAGATCCCTCTCTACGTCGTCTATACATCTTTTACGGGGCCTTCCTCTTGGTCTGTTTCCTTGGGGCTTCCATCTCTGGACTACTTTTACAGCTCGATCTACAGACTTCTTGTAATAGTTTTTGCTTAATTGAACGGTATTTAGGATTTAAACCAATAATGAACATGTCACACACCAAACTTTCTTTTAAAATTCCTAATTCACATGTTAAACTCAAATTCTTTAGACTAGTCATGAAATCTTCAATGGTTTCACCATCTTTCTGTACTCTAGTAAGAAAATAATGTCTTTCTACTGTTAAATTTTTCTTCGGGTTACAGTATTCAAATTTCCCTACAACTTCTTAAAATGTTACAGTATCCATGTTAACCTCAAATGACTTGTAAATATTTCTTGCATCTGTACCAATATAGTGCAATAATAAAGCTACTTTTCTCGCATCGTTTTCTTCCTCTAAACCTGTGGCCCTCAAAAATATTTTCAAATGTATGCTCCACTCTCCCCAGTTGTGTGCCAAATTTCCTTGCATTGACAATGGTTGGATTTCATTTCCTATTACGTTACTTTTTATTTTTACAACAACAGGTTGATTCTGCTCTATAGAATCTTGTTCCGACATGGTTGAACTTTATCTTTTGACCGTTTTTAATTAAATTTCTTTTAAAACCAACCAGACCACCACGTGCTGTTAGACCATGTTTCGACTTTTGAATGACCATTATAATACTCGTTGCTATAATCTGACCTGAATTTTTACTTCTGACACCATGTTACGTTGTCTCTGTGGGCTTTTAATATTATTGACGACCAGTTTATTTTTAATATCTTTTATTAAAGACCAACTAAACTTAATACATGATTATATCTAACGAGCCATCTTTTCTCCCTGCTGTCCGTTGTCCATCTCCTTCACCTGTCACTCATGTTAAGGTAGGTTTTTCAAATATTAAGGTAGGTTCACATAACATAACACATGGCCGATGGTGATTGGAAAAAATGCATGTGATTGTAATTGTGAAGTTCTAGAATCATAAAAGACATCGCATGCAAACTTCCGATATTGTATTTATTACAAGAACCTAACAAAGTATTTGATCGTATTCGTAATTATTTAGATATGACTTGTGATTGATAGGAATTTACAACACCAGGTTAAATGCTATTATAGTAGATAACCGATAATCTAAGCGACACATTCTTATTCCTTCCTGATAAAAGAAATAAATAATACCTATAGTTTTAGCAAAGCCAGAGTCGTGGTTGTGCATAGAATTTAGCGTAGAGATAGACAATAAAGAATTTGTGTAACTTATTTTAACTTTGAATCACTAATAAATCTGTTGTCTAAAAGTTAGATAGTTATTAAAAACATAAAAGAAAAGGTAAAATGTTAATGGACATTATTGTGAAACTAACTTTCCATCACACATTATGTCCATTTTAGACTGGCTAATAAATAATAATTAACAAGTCAGTGTGTGTGAACGATTTTTTTTATTTACAACAAACCCGCTGAACCTAATAAGGTTATTAGCGGAACGGTAACAATTAATTACACTTTGCTTAGTAGTCATTTAAAAATAAAAGTAGATTATGTATAGTGTTTTCTGAATTTAAAATGTCTTTAAGATTGTTTGGTGAATTGTATTTAATTCTTAATTCTAAGACTCTTGAACTTTTCTCACTTTTTCACTAGCACATGTTTTACCGTAAGGGGTGAACCGTACTCACCACAAATCTGACATTTTTCTTTCTTGAACATAAATGTTCATGGGAAAACTGGGTATGTACAAGTTGTAAACGGGAAATAAATATTTGCTTTCGTCTGGATACCTCGGGTCATTGCCATGGTCCAATCTAATTTTTTATCTTCTGAAGTTTTGATGGTACGGATTTCCATTTATTGTTTCAGTTCTCGAACAGGTGCTTTATGAAATAGCTTTTTAGATCCATACTTACAGATTGGGGTGATATGGGGAAATTGTTGTCGTTTATAGCTTTTTTGGCATTTTTGTCTGCTGCTTCGTTACCTGCTATTCCAACATGTGATGCATATATCTTTAGTATGCAATTTATTTAGTTCTTCCTTTATTAGTATAGCTAATGGATACTGCGAGTATATTTTCCTGATTATTTGTATAGTCTATGTGCCAGGCGACATACTGTATCACTCATACATAACAGGCTACAATTTTCAGGATAGCTTCATAAGAGCTCGACCCCCAAATATCTCTTGGGATATTTTCTGTACCGGGTGCTTTTTCTTTCCAGCTTATCTAAAAGTGGCCATTTTGAAGTGATGTATCAAATTTATTAATAACGTATTGCTGTTTAATGAATACAAAAGTCGACTTCGTGAAATAACCGAAAAAAATCTTGTCCGACAAACATTTTGGTTCCATAAGGGAGTCCACCAAACTAAACATGCCAAAAAAACAACTTTGAGAAATTTAGTAACAAGCTGATTTTCTCTGTATCGTTCAAAAATAACGTGAAAAATACTATTTTTACATTGTCCGACAAAATGTACTCGCCGATTTTTCCATCCGACAGTGAAAATCGGCTTTTCCACGAGTCTGTGGAAATTCATTAATAACTGTGGAACAAAAAAAATTAGATTTGTGAAAGATTTACATACTAAATGGAATATGTGTCCGACAAATATATTGTACCCAAATTTCAGTCCGACAAAAAATAGCAAATTTTTTATTTATTTAATCTATATAAATTTCAGATATTACGCAAAGCTTTATTTATAACCGTCGGACTAAGTACAAAGTTCATTTTTTAGATAATTATTTAATGTTTATTACTATTGGTGAACAAATCAAATGGTGAGGGAGAATCATGAATCAACCATGAAAAAATCAGTTATTTTTCGCGTAAAATGCAAAAACTCGCATTTATTAAATAGCGTTATTGAGAATTTTGCGTATAACTAGGATTACTGGTATTTAAGTAAGTATTTGATATTTTATATTAAATTTTGTATGATTATTAAAAAAAATTGTAAAAATAATAATATATATATATATATATATATATATATATATATATATATATATATATAAGTAAATAAGTAAAAAGTGATGGCATGTCTTGCAAAACAGAAAACCAAAAATGGTATATCGATGGAAGGCAACCGTATATACGTATTTCTGACTATTGGTCGTCTTCAGTACGGTGCAGCCAAGTTAAAAAAGGAGCATATTAACTTGGGAAAGGATCACTACAGGAGCAATGCAACCAATTTGTGGCATTAGAGTTAGAAGACCCTGATGGTTGCCAGGGCAACAACTATATAATTCTGTGTAAAATTCTTCAACTACCTTAATTATCTTATCTTTATCTGTTACCACTTTTCCATTTCGATCTGCGAGCTTAACAATATTCTTCTTACCTAGAGCTTGACATCTCTTCAGCATCTTTAAACTTTAATTTTCCTCGACAACCGTTATTATCTTTTTTGTGTTATATTGTCGTACGTCCTTTCTCACTTAAGTAGTTGTAGTACGCGTGCATTCGTATCGTTTTTGTTCTTAAGTTCTCTATGTGTCTCTATAAGTCTTTTTGTCTCTTGACTGATTTTTTCCTCCTGATCTCTTCTAGGATTTGTATTGCACTTTTTCTCTGCCTTCTTAATAGCTTTTATTAAATTATCATTTAAGGTTTCAACATCCATAACGTCTATATTTGTTGTCTCTAGACATCTCAGAATTTCCTCTTCGAAGGACATGGTGTTTTCGATTGGAGTCCATCCTATTGGGTGTGTTTTTTTATCATTTTGTATCTTTGTTTTTGGAGATTTATCACGATCTTTGCTCTTACCATTCTATGATCACTTCCCACTGAACAGCTATTAAGAACTGTTACATCATGGGCCATGTCTTTGTTGTTGGTTAAGACAAAATCAATTACATTTTTGACAAAAGCAATTACATATGTATATATATATATATATATATATATATATATATATATATATATATATATATATATATATATAAATAATACAGGAAACACAATAATCTTACCTGTACTTTCGTCATCTGACACAGAGTTTTTGTCGTTATCGCTATCGTCACCTGATATGTCTGATAATGTAAACGTCTCCTTACTTGCCGACGCCAGGTTATGTGGTTTAGGCAGGACTGGCTCAAATTGTGTCAAAGCACAGAATACACTACACCCAGTTGGGTGGTGTATTCTGTGGTCAAAGCAAGTTTTGTTTGATAAAGTTGATTATAGGAGTCAGCCATGATTTATGTCAAATATTGGGATAGGCAACTTTGGTATAGACAGATATGATGAATTTGAAGCGAAAGAGCGTAAAAGCGCGAAATATGGAAAATTGTGGGTTATACAATTATGGCACTGAGCCATTTGACATTATCTATAATCAGAATCTGGCAAAAGTGTTGCAGTTAAAACTCAATTGTCATTTCTTAAAAACTAGTGACTACATTTTTGATCTTCTTCTTCACGTGCCATCTCCGCGACGGAGGTTGGCAATCATCATGGCTATTCTGATCTTGGATGCTGCTGCTCTGAATAGTTCAATTGATGTGCATCCGTACCATTCCCTCAAGTTACGCAACCATGAGATTCTTCTTCTTCCTACACTTCTCTTGCCCTGGATTTTCCCTTGTATAATCAATTGAAGTAGGTTGTATCTCTCATTACGCATAACATGCCCCAGGTATTGCAGCTTTCGTGTCTTGATGGTTTCCAATACTTCCATTCTTTTGTTGATTCTTCTCATGACTTCGTTGTTTGTTACATGCTCGGTCCATGATATCTTCAGGATTCTTCTATACACCCACATTTCAAATGCTTTCAACTCTTTAGCAGTCGACGCGTTAAGTGTCCATGCTTCTATCCCATAAAGCAGAGTCGAGAAAATATAGCACCTTGCCAGCCTAACTCTCAAGTCCAATTTTAGTTCTCTTGCACAAAGTACCTTTCTCATTTTATTGAAGTTTGTACGTGCTTTCTCTATTCGAACTTTGATTTCTTTGGAGTAATCGTTTGTGTGATTAATTATTGTGCCAAGATAGTGGTAGTTTTCAACTTGTTCTAAAGCACTACCGTTAATTGTCAGGCTTTCACCATTATTTTGGGTTTTTGATATCCTCATAAATTTGGGTTTTTTGGTGTTTATTGATAATCCAACATTTTTGATACTTGAATGGTAAATACACGTTCGTTGCTATAAGCATTTGTCTGATAAATTAGTATAAAAAGGAGAAAAACAAAATAACGTAAGTGTCACAGCAGTTAACATCAAGCATGGGTTATACAAGTTTTATGAGTAATTTTCATATTATAATAAGAATAAAACTCTTTGGACTTAATCTAAGTTTTATAAGAGATATATTTTTTTATTCGGCAAAATATACATCAATATAAATCTATAGAGTAATTTTATATATTTATTATATTCCGTAATTTCTCATTAGCGTCTATTTTTGTTCCCAGTAGTGTAATCGTATCATATAAGTCATATATGACACAAACTAATGAAATGATTTAAAAATCGATAAAGTAATATAATAATAATAACGGCTAAACTCATACTCATTTTATATATATTGAGTGATCAGCATGCCTGCACACGTGTGGGTTAACCCCGTGCAGTCTGATTCAAGAGAAGAATTTATCGGTCAGTATTTTTTTTATTAGAAAAATTAGTGTATTTTACTTTGGAAACCTTCCACAAACGTGTTAATTAATGTTTGAAAAAAGACTTTTATATACCACAAGTTTCATTTAGAATTACAATGTTCAAATATTATCCGAATTAACTTTACGGTTAAATTTTTGTTATATATTTAGTTTTAATCCCAACAAGATATCTCTCAATATTTTCCCGTAAGTGACAGTTAACAAATGTTACCAAAAAACAACAATTTATTATTTATTATTGTCTGTCTTTTGGGCTACACGAAATGTGCAAAATATATCTTGCCAAAAAGTTTGCTGTAGCTGAGATGTATACAAGACAGTATATGTATGCTATAATTACACTATTTGGGAGAGTGATTCATCGTTTCAACGCTGAATATCCTCAGATTTAAATGTACACAGCGGCCCTTGAAAACTACCCGTTTTCTCAATTGCAATTTGCGTTTTCTCATAAGAAATTACACAATATATAAGTAGTATATTTATTTGTGCTTCTCTATAGAAAAATTGACCAGGAGTTGTCGTACAGTGTAGCCAATTCTTGTTCACAAGTAGTAATTATGGTCATACAAAACCTGTATTCTTCCACGCAGAGATTATTACCGTCATAAAAATACCAAAAAACATGATTTTTTGAATAGTAAAAATTAAGCACAAAATTATAATTAAAAAAAATTTATTTATATGTTCCGTTTCGTTACATATTTAAATTTATAAAATAAAAATCGATATTTTAAATCATTATTTTTCAATCATTTGGACACTTTGGAATTAGCGACGGACCTCCGTTTCAATTCCGACCCACAGAAAGCCGTAAAACTAGTTTTTGCGAGCAAGTGCCCATCAACAATCGTTCATTTACATTGGCGTTTCTGAGGATACTTCATGTGTTGTATTTTGTGAATATATTTTATGCGATAAGTTTGTGTTATTAATAAAACGTGTTATTGATAATACAAATGTTATAGTTTGTCGTTTTATAGTAAATTTTTAGTTATATTCTGTGATTATTTGGTTTGAGTTTTATTGGAGTTGGACGAAAAACCGAGTTGTTTCAAGCGAATACAGCAAAATTCTGATGTTGATTCCAAAAATGAAAAGCCGCAAAAGAGACGGAAAATGTTAACGTCCGAAGAGAAGGTAATGTTACGAAACGTTTATGAAGGAATTTTAGGCAGAAAAATGGCATTAAATGTTAGCCAAGAGGTCGACATTTGTAGCAGTTTAACAAAAGTATCCGTTAGCTGTATTTATCGTGTACTTAAAAATACATCGGAAAATAAAAAGCAAGAAAAAGGTAAAACTAGAGGTAGGAAAAGCATTGTTTTGGATGACGAGACAAGGAACTTTCGATATGTAAAACTCAACAGAAAAAGTATGCTATTAGAAAAAAGTAAAATTATTGTGTGGAGAAGAAAATATTTAGAAGAAATACACAAAATTCGCAGCACTGGACGCAAAATATGTTATTTGGATGAAACCTGGATTAACGAAGGTCATACAGTTGGAAAATTTGGCAAGATTTAAATGTCAAAAGTAAACGTGAAGCATTTATAGAAGGCTGGTCTACAGGATTACAAGCTCCATCAGGAAAGGGACGGCGTTTAATCATCACCCATATAGGAAGTGATACAGGGTTTCTTGGTGATGATTTTCTTTAATTTGAGTTAAAAAAAAAATCAGATGATTATAAAAGAAATTGAAAGGGAGGGTTCAAGAATGGCTTACAGAAAAGGGGATTGCATACGAAGAATCAATGCTCAAAATTTAGCTACTTGACATTGCACGGTTAAGGAAAAGTGAATATCTTAAATAGGCTGTAGATGAAACTGCAAAAGATTATGGTGTCAAAGTTCTGCGTCTACCACCTTATCATTGCGAACTTTATCCCATTGAACTTATTTGGGCGCAAGTGAAAGGAGAAGTAGCACGCAATAACAAAACGTTCAAATTAAACGAAGTTAAGGAACTTTTGATTCAAGCAATCCTCCATATAACTTCAGAGAAATGGGCTAAATGTATAGGCCACATAATTAAAGAAGAACATCGTATGTGGAACTTGACACTCATATCGAAGTTTTACTAGAGCCAATTATAATTACACCAGGTGGTGAAGATAATGACAGCGATAGCAGCACTGCATCTTCAGATTTAGACAGCGAATAATATTTTCTAATAGTTTAATAAGAACATCAGCATAAAAAAAAACCAAAAACGAAAAAAAAAACGGGAAGAACATAGAAGTGTGTATACTGTTTGTGTTTAAATAGAATAGTACAATGTTTTGTTACATCAAACAATATTGTTATTTTGTTTTTATATAATTTTATTTTGTTTTATAGGATTTTATTTTGTTTTGTTTTATACTGTTTAAGTGTTTTGTTAATTTTATTTAATAAAACAATATGACTCTTGGCGAACACTCATTTAAAAAAGTAACGCGCCACAAAACATACCTCTGGGGTGGTGTGGAAACTGTCTTAAAATTTGTTTTAAAAAAATTTCATTGTGTAACTCTTTAAGGACGGGTCATCTCAAAAGACGTTTTAGCGTAACTTCCGCGACAGCCGGGTGGTATCAGTAAGCTTTCTGCAAAATTACTTGTTTTTTATAGCTTTTTGTTTGAGGAATTCTGTATTTTTAGGGGAATGTAGGGAATGAGCCACAAAATATTTATTCATATGTTTATTTACTGACGTTTCGATCTCTATATCCGGAGACCGTTTTCAATTATACAAATGATAGGAATATTTATTTTCTATGGCTTTTTGCTTGTCGTTCTGTATTTTTAGAAATAATGTTGGGAATAAGTCACAATATATTTGTTCAAATGTTAAATTTACGGACATTTCGATCTCTACAAAGAGACCGTTTTCAAACGTACAAATGACAGATATATTTATTTTTCTATAGCTTTTTGTTTGTAGCTTTCTGTATTTTTAGGGAGAAGGTTGGAAATAAGCCACAATATATCTATTTACATGTTTAATACACTGACGTTTCGATCTCTATTCTGTTTTTAACGATAGAAAAAAAAAGAAAATAAATAATATAAGATTATAAAAATATATAATAATAAACAAATAAAATAAATATAACTACCATTTATATCTTTGAAAGCGGTCTTCGGATATAGAGATCGAAACATCAGTAAAAACTTGTAAATAAATATATTGTGGCCTATTTCGAACATTAATATTTGAAAAATAAAATATAATTAACGTTAAAATAAAAGTGAGTGTACGTCACTGGATTTTCATACGACTTTCCGCATTTCTACGCCTTTAAACGATGTTAACGCATAGTAGGATCATTCTCAACCTTTATATTTAAATTTCTGGCAATAGGCTATTAATTATGTTCTTTATAAAATAACTACAACATTAAAGAAGTTTTATTATTTCACATGGTCAATAGCCCCTCAAAGATGAAAATTCCGTGGAGTGCTACCATTTAAAGGGGTGCATTTTTAAAAAAGGTAAATTTTTCCCTATGCACTAGGGTGCATTTGGTGAATTCTATGCAGTTTTCGTAAATAACTTTTATTCTCTATAAAATGATGTGTGTTCGTTGGAGAATTAAATAACGTAACTCTGAATGAAATGCACAAATTTATTTAGATGTTAACAGTTTAGGGTATAAAACTATACTAACTTAAGAATTACAAACTATATCCTAAAAACCTCTCATAGTTCTTGATAATATCGTAAACACCTCGAGATACTCAGCGTGGATGTTTATCATCTTTTAAGTAGTCTGAATATTGAGATAAAACACACACACACACACACACAGTGGCGTGCTCGCCATAACAAATATACATTTACAGAAAAATTGTTCAGAATTAAATTTCCTATCAAAATATCACTTTTAAAGTTAAAAATAAGTTTTTTTTTTGACAAAAATACATTTAAAAAACAAAGCAAAAAAACACGTTATTTTTTTTACCTCATAAAATTTTGTGACGAGGATATAGGTAAAGGCACTGCCTTACAGAAAAAAAAAATATTATCCCTCTTATTGAAAACGATATTTTGAAGAAGTCTTTAGGATTCACAGTACCTATCCGAGATACGATTTTTCAAAGTTTGTCGCTCACTGCATTTTTTTGCCAATTTTCCTATTTTTTCGCAAAAATTGTTCTATAACTCTTTTCTAAACAATGTTAGGTATATATTTAATAAAAAGAAAAATAATTACCTTTAATTTTCGGGTAGTGGCGCTATAGTTTCTTACAAGTTTAATTGCACCGGTGTTATAGACCAGGTGGGTCTAAAAACTAGAAATAGATTTTTTTTTATTTTGTAGGAATTTCAAATAGGTAAATATATTGAGACATTTCAATAAAACAAATAAATGAAACTTTATAAGTATTTTAAACTAAACAGAACAATAATTTAAATAGTTATTAAAAAAATGTCATGTGTATTAATTTTTCCTTAAAAAAATGTAACGCAATAAACACCAAAAAATGTTAAATAAACATAAATGCAACAAAAAACTACAAAAAAAACGATATAGTTTTATTGTAGTTACCTATAGTTCTGACATAAACCTAGAATATGCTCGAAGCACATAAATGCATTGCATTTATAGCAGGAAAAACGAATTTTTCTGTTCTTTCTCCAGCCGCAGTAGACGCACCTTACAACAGGTAATTGAATTTCTTGATTTTCCGGTATATCACTTTGAGTTACTTCTGTAAGCCTCAGCTTCAGCGTCGTCGGAAGATTGCCAAGAGCTGCTCCTAAAATACTTTTAAATTACAAACTGCAAATATCTTGAGTCCGTATTTATTAGGTTATGGTGGAATGGTGTTTTTTATCATCAAACCTAATCTGATAAACCTCACTGATAAAATGGAAATCAAGCATTTCCATTTTATCAGTGAGGTTAGCATTTCGCTCTAGCGAATAATTTTCTTGAATGGAGGCCACGTATTTATTTGTATTTTCCACAATGATACCAATTATCATGCCATACAAGAAATAATTCCAAATCTCGACAGTGTCCATTAAATTTTTGGTAATTTTTGTAGGTCCTGGTAAGTGAATTATTATATTGTTCTGTCTTGTTATAGTAGTTCTTGGCTTTGGAGGATACTTCTTCCAGTAAGTTGTACGGTTCTGGCCTAAAACAATAAAAATTTAGCATTACTTGCTAATATATTATTCTGCAACTGTTTCACCTGCAACTGGTATCTCTTTTTCTGATTCACTCTCGTGATTTATAACCTCCTTAATATCCTGTCCGTCTTCTTCTGATTCATTTTCAGATATCACTGACTTATTGTCACTATTATCTTATCTTACTTCTTCTAAAAGTTTTTGTAAGTAAGCTAGCTTGTGCGTGTAATCCTACATTGTTAATTCTAACAATCTCTTAATTAGAATTCTAGAAACGTACAAATATCTAAAACCTCCTCGGAATACTTTTGTATCAATATTAGTGGCGCCAGTCTAAGATACCCGAAAGCTCGTTTACTATACCACACTATTACCCTATAGTGGTTACATGACGACTAACCGTCGGTCCCAAGGATACATGAAGGTAAAGAACATCCCAGAGGTACTTTTCAGTGCGTCATTAATTATGACGTCATAGAATGAATTAGGTGTGTCGAGAATTATTTCATATAATTATTGAAGAATCTGACATATGCCAGGATCGTACTTAGCCACAAGTGAAAAGCTTGTGGAATTACTAGGATTTTTATTGCAAGGTCATCTGAGTAGATTTGATTATTACAAAATATGTTTTTTTTTTAATGGGGGTAATCCCGTATATTAATAAAAATAAAAAGTAAACAATATTGTTTATTAAATTTATAAATATGGAAATATTTAAAATCGACGACAAAATGGTTCATTTATTGAATTTTTGTATCTTCTTCTTCTCAAGGAAATCTGGCGTCAAGGCGTCTGCCCGTCGAAAGTTGGCAATCATCACAGCGATTTTTAATTTTAAGACCGCGGCTCTAAATAAGTCGTTATTACATGAGTTACATCTCCTTCCTATGGATCTTTTTCTCCGGATTTTCCTTGCATAATGACCTGGAGTATTAGATATTTATCTCCTATCATCACATGACCCATATATCCCACTTTTCTCCTCTTAATTTTTAGTACTTCTCTTTCCTTGTGCATACGTCACATTACCTCAACGTTGGTTATTCCATCTAACCATGAGATCTCTAGTACTCTTCGGTACATCCGCATCTCGAATGCCTTTAGTCTCCTCACGTCAATTTTCTTTAGTGTCCACGCTTCCATACCGTATTATAATAAGGATAGCACATATCACCTCAGCAGTCATATTTTTAACTTAAGGTTTAAGTTTCTACAGCAGAGAAGCCCCTGTATTCTTGTAAATATGGTTCTGGCCTGTTCGATTCTGATTCGTATTTTTTGAGAGCTGTCATTGTTTTCATTAATAGTTGTATATAGGTATTTGAATTCTCTTACTATTTCAATAGGCTGATTCTGTACATATATCTCACGAATGTCCTGAGTTGTCTTTGTTATTAACATATATTTCTATATATATATCTATATAGAAATCTTCTATCTATATATATATTATTCTTTTTCGCTTACTGCGGTCACCTAATTAAGAAGTATCTGTAGGTCTTCATGTAATTCGGCTAAAAGAACTGTATCATTAGCGTATCTCAGGTTATTTATGATCATGTCATTAATTCTAATGCCTACATTTCGTTAATCCATTGCCTTACTTAATATGTCTTCCGAGTATATATTAAATACTACTGGTGAATGTATACACCCTTGTCGAACAACTCTTTGTACTTCTATTTCTTCTGATGTTATGTCTTCTATTCTAACTACTGCTTTTTGGCCATAGTATAAGTTACACAAAAAAGACTGTTTTCAAAAATTGATTAGGTAACTTATAAATTAATTACATAAATAAAATATAATTCTAATCATAAAAACTATTTATTTACTAATTCGTAATAATACTAGTTTATTAAAAACACTGAAAAGTAGAATTTGAATATCAGTGTAATAGAAAATTATAGAAAAATACTGCCAGTGGAGAGTTTCCTTAAAGATATATCCTTAGACGAATTCATGGTGAAAGATTTTGGTCATAACCTAGCAAAACATTAATTAGAGAAGAAATTTCTAACGCCTCAGCAACACGCTGAAATAAACAGTAAATAAAACAATTTTATTTTGAGGGTAATAAAATACTTAATTAATAATTAAATACTTCACGAACAGCAGAAATTGGTAATAATGTTTGTCCAGCTTCCTTTTCCAATTGAAAATATCTAAGTAATTTTAATATTAGTACTTGTTCTTTTTCCGTATATCTTGTCATCTTGGCCTTACACAAAAACAAATAAACACCCAATACTATGTACAAATACTGACCTGAACAACAGTCGTCACTTGCTGTTTAACACTTCGAAAGAATGGCCAGCATGGACGAAGTTTTACGTCAACTGTCAGTAATAGGCGTATTTGATTGGCTAGAGAAAGCGCGCATTTAAATATCAACGAATCAAATGTAGGTTAGGAAAGAACCGCTTATGTATGTAAGCTTATTCTAACGCTGCAATATAGTTCTGTTTAATCACGGAACTACCGCTTTTTTCGTCACACCCAACTTAATGCAGTAGAAAGAAATCGAAAAACTGTGACGCACTGAAAAGTACCTCTGGGATGTTCTATACTGAAACGTTTCCCTACAATAACCAATTACCACATAATTAACACATAAATAAATATCAATTGCTCAATAATTTAGGTTACACAACTGCAACTATGATAATTTTTACACAAACATTTAACATGTAACACACAAAAGCAGTCAGAATTTTATATTCCTAGGGTAACACCACCCTCAAAATGTGTTTTAGCCACTAGGGGCTATTGGCCTACAAGATGTAGGTCAGATATGTCAACTTTAAAATGACATAACCAATAATTAAATCTTTGGTTATGCACATTTCTAAATATTTTATACAATAAAAACCTTTTTGTTGAGAACGATTTCCAGAGTGGAAATCGAAACGTCAAATATTAGTTAAATAAAAACTGTGATTTTCATCACAATGACAACCAATAATTGTGGGTTAATCCCATAAAAAAATAATATTTAACTTAAAAATGCCATAAGGAAGTAGTTTCAGAACCTTGCTTATAAAAGTTATAATAAGAGAGAAAAATAGCCGTGAAACTTGGCAAAAATCGTTAAAAGCATGAATTTTTAAAGAACCGTATCTTGCTTAAAATTAGTTCAAAACCTTATGTTATAGAACGTTTTAAAAGCAATTAATTTCTCTTTGAATTAAGTGTACCACTACATATACCTAAAAGTGCGTACAAAAAATTTATAGAAAAATGTTTGCGGAAAAATAGGAAAAATGGCCAAAAAATGGTGTGACAAACTTTAAAAAATGGTGTATGGGATACTGTAAATCCCAAATACTTTTACCAAACATCATTTTGAAGAGGAAGGATAAAAGTTTTTTCTGTACAGCCACACCTATACCTACACCCCCGTGGAAAAAAGGTATGAGGAAAACAATAAAAATCGCTTGTATTCCTGTTTTTTTGCTCCGTTTTTTGAACATATTTTTGTAGATTGAAGACTTGTTGACTTTAAAATGTGGCATTTCGATAGAAAATTTAATTTAAAACAACTTTCGTATAGATGTATATGTACGAAAACTACATATAATTCACCCAAATGTAGCCTAGTGCATAGGGACAAATTACCCTTCAAAAATGCACCCCATTATATAGTAGTACCCCTGGGTTTTTCATTTATGACCATATGAAACAATAAAACCCCTTTACCGTTTTAATTCATTTTAGCCCTATTTTTTTTTAACATAATCAATAATCAATAGCCTATAAACACACCACATACACCACGATTTGAAGGTTCTTTACTATCATCTGGCATGTATGGATGTAACAAACTCAAATCCAAAGACCTACAAGACATTTTCATATTTTCTTATTTAAGTGGTAGTGGACAAAGGTGCAAAGGTAATTATGCAAGGAAAGATACAAGGGAAGAGAAACCCAGGACGACGCAAAATATCCTGGCTAAGAAATTTGAGAGAGTGGTTCGGTTGCAGCTCACTAGAATTATTCAAAAGCGCGGCCAATAAAATTAAAATAGCGATGATGATTTCTATCTTCCGATAGGAGAAGGAACCTGAAGAAGAAGGACAAAGGTGCAATTTACTCTAATGACCCTTAACTAAAAAAAAATTTGACTAATATTTCTGTCCTTTTAGAGCAAAATATACCGGTAAACAATTGTTTTATGCACCTTCTTCTTCTTCTTCTTCGTATGTTTGGCCTTAAGACCTGTTGTTTTCGGTCTGATTTATCAGTATTTGCGATATTGACTGCCAGCTGCCATCTCTTAATCTTTTAGAGGGTCAGCTTTGTGGTCTTTTATCTTCTGGTTTTCCATCTCTTACTATTCGGGTAAGTCTCTCTTTCCACTCTGTTAATGTGTTGGTTCTATTCTCGTTTTCTTTGGCGTCCCCATCTGACGATATCATGTACTTTACACATGTCTCTGATTTCAACTCTTTCTAGGGATTCTGTCTCTTAAAGTTTTACCTGCTATCATCCACTATGCGAAGCTAGAAAATTTTTCTTTGCTTTTTCAGTTAAAACTTTCACAAGAATAAAGTCACTTGACTTAATTTGTTGTTTTAGTTTTTTCCAGGCTAAACCTTTTGAGTAGATTAACTTTAAGTTCGCTGTCATTGACGGGCACTGCGTCGCTGTCTCCACATTTCTAACATAAATGGCTCTCATTTGTACAGTAACGTTTGAATCCCACGTTTAGTAATATATTGTCTATGATCTGTCGTAAACATGCTAATTGTACGGGGGGTACTCGACGAGTCTTTAACCCTTATCCAGCCAAGGTTGGGTCCAACAGGTCCGAGACGTCAATTATTTAATCATAAACTGATAAAAATTTTTTTTGAATTTTATGCATCACCGAATTTGTTTAGGAGTATGTTTACTTTAACATAGTTATGAGCTATTCAAAATATTCATTATAATTTTTGAAATATTTATTACGAAATATTTGTCACGTAAACACGGGCCCGTCAAATCCTATTTGTATTTATACCTAAAGTCTAAATCTTTGTTATAGAAGTTATTCTGGCAGTCAGGTAATGTTTTTGTGGATTATCTAAACAACTTTTTTGATTCCGGAAATCCAATAATAAAGTCTAAAACGTGTAACAAACAATGTAAACATCTCTTTGATGTGAACATCAAAAATATGCTTACAGTAGGTGTTATATCTATTCTAAATGAATTTTAAAAACTGATAATCATTGTTGGAATGCAATAATATTGTTAGGTAGGTACCTATACATATTTTAAAATAAATAATGTATCTGCTATCAATCGTTTGATACCTATGTTAGTGTCGACAACTAAGCTTCTAAAATTATACTGAATTACAGTGAAAGTAGATAGTGCGAATAAAATTTCCCGAAAACCATTATCAGCGGCAGAACTGCAAGATATTGCTAATAATTTATGGGATTCCGATGATGAAGAATCTCCTGAAGTAGGTGGCATAGAAAGTGACTCTGAAATTGAAGATCATCTTTCGGAAGCAAGTGAAGAGGATGATCAGCAAGTAGTATTGAGCGATAATGAAAAATAATGTGTAGCTACAAGTTCCCAGATTTCAGAGTGTGTAATTTTTAAAACTAAGGATGATATTAACTGGAAGAGTCAACCACAATCGACAGGACGTATGCGATCCTGCCACATAATAAAAAGCAAAGTATACAAAGTAATGTTAGCCCCTGGTCAAAGTGTAGATGATTATGTTGATTTCTTTTGTTTTTGGGCGAAAAAATTGTAAACGAAATAGTAAAGTGTACAAATAAAAGAGCTGAAAAAGTCCTGGTGATAGAGAACTGGAAACATTGCGACTCTACAGAGCTATATGCGTTTATTGTACTACTACTAACTGCAGAGCACCTGAGTGCCAATATCCATAATGTAGATATACTTTGGAGTAAGTTTTATGGACCTACTATATTTAAAGCTACAATGGGGTTAAAACGGTTCGAAAAGATTTGTTCGATTTGACGATAAGGACACGAGGTATGAACAAAGAAGGAACGACAAATTAGCAGCAATACGCGATGTGTGGAATCAAATCAACCAAAACTTTCAGAAATAATAATTACCTGGAAAAAACATAACAGTAGATAAGCAACTTGTTCCGCATCAAGATAGGTGTCCTTTCAAGCAGTATATGCCTTCAAAGCCAGATAAGTATGGCATATATGGTGGACCTGTGACTTGGAAACATATTACCTTTTAGGTAGAATGCCATATACAGGAAAAACAGAAATACAGTAGCCAAAAGTCTTGCATCTCAAGTTGCAAAGCAACTCGTTAAGCCTTATTATAATTCCAAGAGGAATGTGACTTGCGATAACTATTTCACTGATCTTGCTCGAGCACATGAATTACTGGTAAATTCACTAACTCTTGTGGGCACAGTGAAAAAAAAAAATTAAAGATTTATTCTTCTGGAATTTTTACCAAACAAGAATCGTTTAGAGAAATCTTTAATTTTCGGATTCACTCCAAAAGCAGCTCTTGTTTCTTACGTTCCGAAAAAAACAAAGAAATGTCCTATCCCTGTCTACCATGCATCACAAAGCTAGCTGTGTAGATGATGTTGACAAAAACCAGATATGATACTCTATTATAATGGTACAAAATGTGGTGTCGATATGCTAAACCAAATGGTATATATATATATATATATATATATATATATATATATATATATATATATATATATATATATATATATATATATATATATATCTAGACTATATCTTATATATATATATATATATATATATATATATATATATATATATATATATATATATATATAAGAATTCCTGGATATTAGTGACTGTCAATATAAACAAACAACACAGTTTATTAGGGTTGCAGTCAGAAAATTGGCCGGGATGTTAATGAAACACTCTTATGACTTTTTGTCTAGCTTTCGGAATGGTTTTATTCCTTTTTCAAGACACTGTAATAAGAAAAAGTGTAAATATTTTTAAAATATCACAAATCTTCAGTGAAACTTACTAGTCGTTGAGATTATTAATAAAAGCATAGACACTCAACATTAATAACACACACATAAAATATAAAATAGTGGACAAAATACATTTTAAAATTCTTTAAAATTTAGGTAAAAATAGTAAAAATTTTGTTGTCATCTTTTACTGGTGTGTTTTAACTCTGGCACATAGAGAACAAAAAAAAATCCTATGATTAAAAAGTAATTAGGTGTACTTAATATCATATTTCTTTTTAAGAAATACTAGAGGCCCATCTTAGGTGATTTTAATTTTTAAACCTGTCTTAATGGTATGCAACATGTTATGCATATAACTGTAATTTGTGTGGGTACGGGTGCAGGTAGATATTAATTTTATTTTGGATGTTTTTCCAGTAAGTAACAATAAATGTTGCTCAGTTTATCTATGTCTGACTTTTTATTGATGCAAGATGTACTCGATTTTATGGAACATATTTCCAAGAAAACACGTTTTGAATGGTTCTTTTCCTTTGTCAAAATACAGGAATCCTCGAAATTAAATTCATCTTTCAACGTTTATGCATGTTCTGTCAATGCACATGCATTTATTTTTTTGGTTTTTATATCGCTACGATGTGAGATCACCCTACTGTGAAAATTACGAGATGATTCTCCTATGTATATTTTGTTACAATTATTACACGGTATAGAATAAACAACATTCGATGACTCCTGTATTGTGAAAGGATCTTTTGTTTTTGTGTATAACTTCGATACCGTTTTCACATCTTTGGATGGAATTTTTAAATCACTAACATTTTTGAAGATGTTCATTAGCTTCGGTGTCAAAACTGGAATGTAGGGTAGGCAACCATAAGTTATTTTAGATGGTATCACTGATGTGTTCTGTGTCAATGTCAATTGTCGGACCTCATTGTTATGAAAATTTTGGTTGTCAGAAAAATTCGAAGGAAAAGGAGAACCGAAAATGAGTTTATTTAACAGCCCTATAGGATAGGAGTTCTCTTGTAATATAGATCTCAGCTTTTTTAGTCCCTTGTCTCTGAACTCGATGTGTGACAAGTTGATAACCCTAGTTTTCAGGGCCAAAACCAAATTTGTTTTCATCTTGTTTACGGTTTAGAGAACACCTAAAGTTTATGGTTGAGAGAGAGGCTGATAATATGATTCCTTTTTTAGACATGCTAATCCATCGTGGCAATGATGGCATGCTAAGAACGGAGTGGTATCGTAAACCTTGTTTTAGTAACCGTTTTATAAACTTTCATTCTCAACATCCATCCAAGATGAAAACAAATTTGGTTTTGGCCCTTAACAAAAATAATAAAACCAAAAAAATAAATGCATGTGCATTGACAGAACATGCATTAACGTTGAAACATGAATTTAATTTCGAGGATTCCTGTATTTTGGCAAAGGAAAAGAACCATTCAAAACGTGTTTTCTTGGAAATGTGTTTAATAAAATCGAGTACATCTTGCATCAATAAAAAGTCAGACATAGATAAACTGAGCAACATTTATTGATACTTATTGGAAAAATATCCAAAAAAAAATTAATATCTACCTGCACCCGTACCCACACAAATTACAGTTATATGCATAACATGTTGCATACCATTAAGACAGGTTTAAAAATTAAAATCACCTAAGATGGGCCTCTAGTATTTCCTAAAAAGAAATGTGATATTAAGTACACCTAATTACTTTTTAATCATAGGATTTTTTCTTTTTGTTCTCTATGTGCCAGAGTTAAAACACACCAGTAAAAGATGACAACAAAATTTTTACTCTTTTTACCTAAATTTTAAAGAATTTTAAAATGTATTTTGTCCACTATTTTATATTTTATGTGTGTGTTATTAATGTTGAGTGTCTATGCTTTTATAAATAATCTCAACGACTAGTAAGTTTCACTGAAGATTTGTGATATTTTATAAATATTTACCCTTTTTCTTATTACAGTGTCTTGAAAAAGGAATAAAACCATTCCGAAAGCTAGACAAAAAGTCATAAGAGTGTTTCATTAACATCCCGGCCAATTTTCTGACTGCAACCCTAATAAACTGTGTTGTTTGTATATATATATATATATATATATATATATATATATATATATATATATATATATATGCAAAAGACGAACTAACCGTAGGCCTTTTGTATTTTTTATGAATATTTTAAACGTGACTGGGGTTTATTACTTGGACAAATTTACATCCAAAATGGAATGAAAACAAAAATGAAAAGCCAAGATTGCTTCTTACAACGTCAGCAAAACAACTAGTGTCAAATTTTGAAAAGAAAATCAAGGGGACTACAATGGGAAACAAAACAGTGTATTGAAAAATGCTTACAGGAAGTTAAACCACACAATAAAAAGCAAAAACTAGAAAAACCTCCAGTTTTAACAAGAAAAAGGTGTCACATGTGCCCAACAAAAAAGGACAGGAAACAAAAACAAATTTGTGAAATATGCAGTAGAAATGTGTAGATCACTGTATAATTAAAAAAAGTTTGTAAGTATTGCAATAAAGAAAAATAAATGACTAATCTATGGTTTTTTTATTTGTATTTTTTTACCTAATAATTAATAATAATTTAATCATATCAATTTGCTATTCTTGTTGGAAATCAGCTAATTTTGTGGCTTAGTCCCAACTAAAATAGTAAATTGATATGACAAAGTATTAATTTGTAAAAGTAAAATATTATTATTCTTCTGACTTATGCGTTTTATTCATTTTTTAAAGATTATTATTGTCGGTATTTTATACATGAGCTTTTAATTACCACAATATTTTCTCAGAAGGCTTTTCACACAATAATGAAAGACAACAACACCGTAATCTTTTTCCAGGGTATGCGTAAACATCAACCCCTGTTTTCAAATAAAATGGGCTGGTAGATTTATAAAAGTTTTTATTTTTTTATTAATGAAGTCTTTATTTGGCTTCAAATGTTTATTACTTGTGAATTAATATTTTTTCTAAAAAAGTTTTCATGCATTTTATTATTTTGTGCAAATTCTTCAGGTAGATCGCACCCTTGAGGTAGACCGCATACTATAGTAGCACCTTTTTTTAATCTAGACCGTTTAAATTTAAGTTTAATAAAAAATCAAAAAAGAATATTAGAAATATATGAGTAAATATGAATAGTACATTCAAGAGCAGTGGTGGGCCCAACGCACCCGAGTTTCCCGGTTACGTAAGCAAAATGTGTTGCCTAGATAAGGGTTACTGCAATGGTTCTCCGTTGCCTTTTGCATCATTATGCCGTTGACCGTTGCTTTGTTACTAGGCTCATCTGCTTTCGAGACCAATTGATTGAATTAGTTAGTATTAAATATAAGAGTTCCATAATTTATCATACCTAAATTATGGAATCCTCATTTGGGTCGGAGAAAATATCAAACCCCACCCAGAAACTTTAATCAGATACACTTATGGTGTTTACCACGGTCATAAACATTAAATGTATGTATCATTCGTGGAAGGCTGGTTAAATTACCCTAAAAATGATAATATGTGATCATAGGTATAATCTGAAACAAATGCATTCGTGCAATGAATATAATTAGTTAATAGATATGTTTAGAGACGAACAAGCGTCACATATACGTGGCTCACACATTCTACGTTGTAACATTTTACTTTACTGTAACAAGAAAAACTGTTAAATAATTAGTTCATCTATTGATTCAAATTTTAAAATATGTTACGGTTAACGAAATTACTGTTGACGGTAACAGGTAAGTTTTTTTATATGTGGAATCTTTAAAATGTTTTTAATGTCTTTAAAATTTTTTTTATAATGTTTAAATGCATTTTTTTTATTTACAATTAAGGCGTATCAACCTATGTGGTTATTAGCGCCGCTGGGTATTACATTTTTTTTATATTTTTGGATAGTTAATATTTTGACATACATAGATTTTTACATACATAAATCCAAGTTAAACTAAGTACATTGGTTAATAGAATCATTAACTATTACACATTTATTTGTACACACACTGATGTTTATATTTTGTTGTATATTCCTATTGATTTTAGAAAACTTAAAACTAAAGAATAGACACAGTTTACTTCTAGACCCTTGCGTAGAGTTGTAGGTGTAGGTTACACATTTCCTCTCATTTGAATATGCAGGGCAATCGATTAAGCCATGTTGGACACGTAAACTTTTGAAACACTTTATGTATTCATGTGTTAAGCGTGTATGTCCCAATCTTAGTCTGTTTATTATAGTTTGGTCTTTCCTGTTGCTACACTTATTCTTCCATGTTGTAACTGTTGTTTTTGTTGAGATTGATTCTATTCTTAAAGCCACCGTTCTTTCAATGTCAAGTTAATCCAGTGATGAAAGTCTTCGCTGAACTGAAGATTTGGCGGCAACATCTACTTTTGCATTACTATGTATACCTATATGTGACGGAATCAACATAAATTGGTACAAAGTTGGTACAAATGGTTCTTTATCAATACCAACAATGGATAAACAACAGTTGGGTAAATGGTGCCTAAGCTACCAAGCCTAATGGTAAGCTAATGGTGCCTAAGCTAGTCATTATTAGGCGCCTATCTAAGTTGGGGTTCAGTGCATATTTTAATGCTTTGTAGATTGCAAATAGTTTAGTTTAGATTGCGAATTGGAATACAACTACAGAAAAATTTTAAATGAAGAGCTGACAAGAATTGACGAAAATATAAGTATAGAAGAACACTGGACCAAATGCAAGGAAGCTATCCATACAGCGGCTAAAGGCTTTTTAAAACCTAACCAGGCTAAAATAAACGAAGATTGGTTTGACGAAGAATGTAGATCCATTAACCAACAGAAAAATGAAGCATATAATTCAGCAGCACAGAACCAGATCAAACCTGGAAGACTATGAAAATCTTAGACGAGAAGAAAAAAGGACGTTTAGAAGGAAAAAGAAAGAGCTCTACGAAAACGCTCTAAACGAGATTGTTAACCGCCACAATAGAGAAGACTCACGAAAATTCTACCAGAAGATAAACAGCTGCAGAAAATAATTCAAACCCAGAATAACAGCATGTAAAGACAGAGATGGTTCTATAATTAGTGACAAAGAACAGATACTAAACAGGTGGGCGAATCATTTTGAAGAACTGCTTAGCGATAGTCGTGAAGAAGACCAAATAGATATTACTTTGACTGAAATGGATGAAAATTTTCAAGAGTCGCCTCCCACCGAAGAAGAAATTAGAGAAGGAAACGCCCGCGGACTGGAAATTAGGTGTAATGCACCCTCTTCACAAAAAGGGAGATATGATGGTATGTGATAATTATAGTGGCATCACCCTACTTAACGTGACATACAAAGTGTTGTCCAACGTATTGTACAGAAGATTGATCCCGTATGCTGAACAAATAGTTGGAAACTACCAGTGCGGTTTCCGACCCAATAAATCAACAACGGATCAAATCTTCACAGTCAGGCAGATTCTTGAGAAAACGCTTGAGTTCGGAGTCGACACCCACCACATATTCGTGGATTTCAAAGCCGCATACGACTCAGTCAACAGACAAAAACTTCTACAGGCTATGGTGGAATTTCAAATGCCGCTTCATCTTGTTAAACTAACGAAACTTACACTCACAGGCGTAGAGAGTGTAGTCAGAATCCAAAACGACTTTTCCAGACCCTTCCATTGTAAAAATGGACTGAGACAGTGAGACGGACTGTAGTGTCTCTTATTTAACCTTGCACTAGAAAAAGTAATTCGAGAGTGCCATATTAATATGCGAATGGTACCATCTTTAATAAATCTGTACAAGTGGTCGGATATGCAGATGACATAGACATTATTGCTAGGTCCACAGAATCTCTGATCGAAGTATTTCGACACTAAGGGCGTCTGCGCTTAGAATGGGTTTAAAAATAAACGCACAGAAAACCAAGTATATGTATTGTACTAGATCAGGCAACCAGATACCTAGACTATTAATTGATGATCGGGAACTGGAAGGTGTGGACACCTTCGTCTACCTGGGCTCGCTGCTGACCAAAGACAACAATGTCAGCGAAGAAATTAAAAGAAGAATAGCATAGCAAGCAGAATAACAAGCGTCACATATACGTGGCTCACACATTCTACGTTGTAACATTTTACTTTACTGTAACAAGAAAAACTGTTAAATAATTAGTTCATCTATTGATTCAAATTTTAAAATATGTTACGGTTAACGAAATTACTGTTGACGGTAACAGGTAAGTTTTTTTATATGTGGAATCTTTAAAATGTTTTTAATGTCTTTAAAATTTTTTTTATAATGTTTAAATGCATTTTTTTTATTTACAATTAAGGCGTATCAACCTATGTGGTTATTAGCGCCGCTGGGTATTACATTTTTTTTATATTTTTGGATAGTTAATATTTTGACATACATAGATTTTTACATACATAAATCCAAGTTAAACTAAGTACATTGGTTAATAGAATCATTAACTATTACACATTTATTTGTACACACACTGATGTTTATATTTTGTTGTATATTCCTATTGATTTTAGAAAACTTAAAACTAAAGAATAGACACAGTTTACTTCTAGACCCTTGCGTAGAGTTGTAGGTGTAGGTTACACATTTCCTCTCATTTGAATATGCAGGGCAATCGATTAAGCCATGTTGGACACGTAAACTTTTGAAACACTTTATGTATTCATGTGTTAAGCGTGTATGTCCCAATCTTAGTCTGTTTATTATAGTTTGGTCTTTCCTGTTGCTACACTTATTCTTCCATGTTGTAACTGTTGTTTTTGTTGAGATTGATTCTATTCTTAAAGCCACCGTTCTTTCAATGTCAAGTTAATCCAGTGATGAAAGTCTTCGCTGAACTGAAGATTTGGCGGCAACATCTACTTTTGCATTACTATGTATACCTATATGTGACGGAATCAACATAAATTGGTACAAAGTTGGTACAAATGGTTCTTTATCAATACCAACAATGGATAAACAACAGTTGGGTAAATGGTGCCTAAGCTACCAAGCCTAATGGTAAGCTAATGGTGCCTAAGCTAGTCATTATTAGGCGCCTATCTAAGTTGGGGTTCAGTGCATATTTTAATGCTTTGTAGATTGCAAATAGTTTAGTTTAGATTGCGAATTGGAATACAACTACAGAAAAATTTTAAATGAAGAGCTGACAAGAATTGACGAAAATATAAGTATAGAAGAACACTGGACCAAATGCAAGGAAGCTATCCATACAGCGGCTAAAGGCTTTTTAAAACCTAACCAGGCTAAAATAAACGAAGATTGGTTTGACGAAGAATGTAGATCCATTAACCAACAGAAAAATGAAGCATATAATTCAGCAGCACAGAACCAGATCAAACCTGGAAGACTATGAAAATCTTAGACGAGAAGAAAAAAGGACGTTTAGAAGGAAAAAGAAAGAGCTCTACGAAAACGCTCTAAACGAGATTGTTAACCGCCACAATAGAGAAGACTCACGAAAATTCTACCAGAAGATAAACAGCTGCAGAAAATAATTCAAACCCAGAATAACAGCATGTAAAGACAGAGATGGTTCTATAATTAGTGACAAAGAACAGATACTAAACAGGTGGGCGAATCATTTTGAAGAACTGCTTAGCGATAGTCGTGAAGAAGACCAAATAGATATTACTTTGACTGAAATGGATGAAAATTTTCAAGAGTCGCCTCCCACCGAAGAAGAAATTAGAGAAGGAAACGCCCGCGGACTGGAAATTAGGTGTAATGCACCCTCTTCACAAAAAGGGAGATATGATGGTATGTGATAATTATAGTGGCATCACCCTACTTAACGTGACATACAAAGTGTTGTCCAACGTATTGTACAGAAGATTGATCCCGTATGCTGAACAAATAGTTGGAAACTACCAGTGCGGTTTCCGACCCAATAAATCAACAACGGATCAAATCTTCACAGTCAGGCAGATTCTTGAGAAAACGCTTGAGTTCGGAGTCGACACCCACCACATATTCGTGGATTTCAAAGCCGCATACGACTCAGTCAACAGACAAAAACTTCTACAGGCTATGGTGGAATTTCAAATGCCGCTTCATCTTGTTAAACTAACGAAACTTACACTCACAGGCGTAGAGAGTGTAGTCAGAATCCAAAACGACTTTTCCAGACCCTTCCATTGTAAAAATGGACTGAGACAGTGAGACGGACTGTAGTGTCTCTTATTTAACCTTGCACTAGAAAAAGTAATTCGAGAGTGCCATATTAATATGCGAATGGTACCATCTTTAATAAATCTGTACAAGTGGTCGGATATGCAGATGACATAGACATTATTGCTAGGTCCACAGAATCTCTGATCGAAGTATTTCGACACTAAGGGCGTCTGCGCTTAGAATGGGTTTAAAAATAAACGCACAGAAAACCAAGTATATGTATTGTACTAGATCAGGCAACCAGATACCTAGACTATTAATTGATGATCGGGAACTGGAAGGTGTGGACACCTTCGTCTACCTGGGCTCGCTGCTGACCAAAGACAACAATGTCAGCGAAGAAATTAAAAGAAGAATAGTGCTTGCCAATACGTGCTATTATGGCTTGAGGAAACATATGGCTCCAAAACTACCCATAAAAATTAAAGTTACCATATATAAAACACTAATAAGGCCAGTGTTAACATACGCGTCTGAAACGTGGTCACTTACACAGAACGACCAAGAATTGCTTAAACGTTTCGAGAGAAAAATTCTAAGGAAAATATATGGAGGAATCCAAGAACAGGGTTTGTGGCGTAGGCGCTACAACTTTGAGTTATATTGAAGTTTTGGGGAACCTGACGTTGTAAAATGTATTAAATTAGCACGCCTTCGATGGATAAGACATGTAATTAGGCGAGATGAAGATGCAACGATCAGAAAAATTTTCGACCGAAGAGGACCAGTGGGAAGCCGAGCCAGAGGAAGACCAAAACTTAGGTATCAAGATAATATAGAGGACGATCTAAAATCCATTGGAGTAAAAGCATGGAGAAGAGTTGCCAGAGACAGGGCCGAATGGAAGATTATTCTGAAGAAGGCTTTGGCTCATAACGAGCTGTAATGCCACTAATGATGAGATTGCGAATAGTTTTCCTGTATATACTGCGCTAAAATTTGAGATTTTTTATGAAGCAGTGTAGTCGTTGTGTATGAGGGCAAATTCCACTCCTTTTTCTGATTTGGAGGCATCAGTATAAATATGAGTATTATATTCTGTAAATGGTAATTCTGGTACTCATCAATCTTATGTCAAATTGTTTAACCATAGAGGAAGCATTAAGTTGAATACTAGTCTTTGTTAAACTCAAGTCTAGGAAGGGTTTTCTGACCATCCAAGGGTTAGCGGTTAAAAGGGTGGCTATTTTAGGGAAGACAATATTATTACTGGTCATGTATGTATTAAGTCTTTCATAAAAAGAAAGGTTTAGATCTTTTTTTGTTAAGATATGTTGTGTGGAAACGAGGAGCAAAGACATTGTTTCTGACGGGATTTTCACTATTTTCTGAAACATTTGCAGCATGTGCTAGGCTTAGATATTGGCTTCTTAATTCCAGAGGCATTTCTCCTACTAAATATAGTACGCTATCTGTAGGTGTGGTACAAAAAGCTCCTAAGGCTATTCTTACAGCAGCATTTTGGATTATTTACAACTCTTTTAAAAGTGATTGACTGGTAGACCCATACACTATTTTTAGTAGATAGGACTTTCATTATGTTCAAATATTGTTGACAAGATGTTTTAAGATGATAAATATGTTGTTGCTTAAAATTTAAATGTTTCTCAAAATTAATTCCAAGAAAATTGATTAAATCAATATATTCTATTTTTGTATTAAAGATTGTAAGTTCTGGACTACTAACATCACGTTTTCTGCTGAAATGGATGCAGTTACTTTTGTTGGAACAAAATTTCATTCCCGATTTCATTGACCATTTTTCTAATGTAGAAATAGTTTCTTGTAAGGTTTGTTTAATTAGTTCTATCTTTCTTCCTTTACAATAAATTATGAGATCATCTGCGTATAGCCGTATCTCTTTACTGGTGGAGTATCTTTTTGCATAATACTGTTAATAACAATACGAAAAAGAGTAACACTAATCGATGATCCTTGAGAAGTACGATTTTCCTGTATTCTTGTTTTAGAAATGAAATCGTCTACTGTTATTTGGAAGCTTCGGTTTTTTAACAAGTTAGTGATGAAGTTTAGCATATTTCCTTGTATACCTAATTACTGTAAAGTTTTAATTATTCTATGGCGCCAAACTCTATCAATTGCTCTGGTTATATCAAAAAATACCGCTATGCAGCTTTGATTATTTGCTAGCACTTCATGTATTTTAGACTCCAGCTCAACTAAGTTGTCTAGAGTTGATCTATCTTTACGAAATCCACTTTGTTTGTTAGATAGAACAGATCTTTGCTCGAGTATCCAAATAAATCGTTGGTTAATTAATTTTGCTCATTGCACATTCTAACGATACTGGCGGTAGGAGTTTGGGACTGAAAGTGGTTTACCAGTCTACTTTACGTGGTTTATATTTAAGAATATGTATATTTTGTTATATATCCTTTGTAAATAGTCAGTTCCATTTTTAGGCAAATTTTTAAGGAAAATAATTATCATATATAAATTCTTGTAATTCTTCTTTGGTTTTAAATTATTATAAAAACTCTTAAGACAAGTTTTCATTACTTAAATATGACTCGTAGGATAAAGCTCATACATTGGCTATTTCAGATCTAGATCTACGAATTTTGTTATTATATTTTAAAAATCTTATTGATGTGTTTGTGTGGTGTCCCGAAATTTTGTTAATTTGTTTCCACTCTATTGCTGCTGGAGTAGAACTGTTTGTTGTTGATAAAAATTTTTTCCACGATTCCTTTTTTACTCTTTTACCATTTTTCCACTAATGCCCTTAACTTCTTATATTCTAGAATATTTTCTTGTGTTTTTTGTTTTTTATATTTATTGAATGGTCTGTGACTCTTCTTTATAGCATCCTGACAGTGATTGTTCCACCACGGTACTCCATTTTTCTTACTAGTTTCTTTTTTCCGATGGTATGGTCTGCTGCGGAAAGTATGACGGAGAAAAATTTATTTACTAAGTCGTTTATATTGCCATGCGGGGATGGATTTGAAAAAGACTTTAATTGATTCTCCAGAAATGGCGTAAACAATGACCAATCCTCTATTTCTGTATTTCATCCAGTGTATGGTTGAATTTTTTGTTTGGATTCGAAATGTATCACTATGGGAAAATGATCGTTTCCATACAATTGTGCACTAGCTTCCCAAATTATGTTTTGTACTAGAGAAGGGTCTACAAGAGATCAGTCAATATAACTAGTATTTCCAGTAAAAGAATTAAATCTTGTTGGAGATCCATCGTTA
This sequence comes from Diabrotica undecimpunctata, assembly GCF_040954645.1. Taxonomy (NCBI): domain Eukaryota; kingdom Metazoa; phylum Arthropoda; class Insecta; order Coleoptera; family Chrysomelidae; genus Diabrotica; species Diabrotica undecimpunctata. The sequence continues at coordinate 85,937,486 of NC_092811.1, read as the reverse complement.
AGTAGGGTAATATTGGTGTTATTAATGACAGTTTCTATTATGTATCCTATTTTGTTATATCTATTAGATCCCTAAAGTGGATTGTGTCCATTTAGATCTCCTATTATAATCTTAAACGATAGAATTTGATCGTGTGATATAATATGAATATCTCTGTTATACTTATATCGGTATTCGGTGGAAAGTAAATGTTATGTTAATAATTTTTGATCTGTAATGAGGCTTTGCTCCCCTTATAATTATTCCTAATAGAACCATTCATAATAATCATTCGCCCCTCGCAGAGCATGAAATATTTTCTTGGAGACGCGGCCCCAAGATAAAAATAACCAAGAAAATCCATTAACAATAGGTAACCCGGTCCAGTCGCCTAAACGGACTCTACCACTTATTGTTAGATCTCAAGTAACGTAATTTACCATTGCAATACAAAATTAAAATAGCTCTTCCTTAAAATGTGAAATGAGTTCCAAGTCGTACTTGCAATATAGTATTAAAATGTATATTAAAATTAATGCATTTACCGTTTTCTTTAATCTACATATATTATATGCACTTTTGTCCCTTCTTTTAACATTGAAATTAAAAGCGATAACGTAGAATGCTTTTGACAATGAACCTCACGAGTTTGTAATCAATATACTTACGTGAAAGTTAATAGTAAAATATAATTTTTATTGGTTTTTCACAAATGGTGGTGATTTAGGCACAATAGTCAAAGTAGGGTTTCACTTTGTACAAAAGAGGGTAAGTTGAAACATCAAAAATAATATTTTCGTAAAAAAATTACGTCCGTCGCTGGAATAATTCCCAATTGCTTGCAAATAATAAATATTTCTCTTTTTTCTACTTTTTTGTCTAAAATAGTTCTGTGCTAATAATATTGTATAAATTCGCATTTTTTTTCTGACAACTAGTTGTTTCTCCATCAGTGTCAAATATTAACAATAAAAATAAATTATGGATCTTCTTATTTTGTAACGTAAAACCAAAGATCTATTTCTTATAAACCCGATAATTCCGATATATTTTTACATATTTGTTTTCTTATATGTCACAGTGAAAATGCACTGATTGTTTTTTACATTTACTGGTGTAAATGTAAAAAACTAGTACTAAAGTAGTTTTAATATAATATTTTTATATTTAACTATACTTTTGTAAATTAATAAATTATAACAAACAAGATCTAATTCAATTATTTTTAAGATGGGAATACAAATATAAAACAATAAACTCTTAGAGCAAGTAATTCGACTTGTAAGTCATAGGTTTTCACTCAATGTGAACGGAAATAGAACTGGAAGTAGCTATTTGAACTCTTCGTTTAACATTGCGTCAAGTAATATACGATTTCACTAATTTTTAATAAACTTCCGGCCATACATTTTTAGACGGAAATGGCATCAAAACCGGAACTTAATATTCGATTTCGACTTTTCAATACGTGTAGATTGATATTATCACATATACTATTTCTTCCACTTTAATCTGTCACTTCCGGTTAAAACTTTTCAACCGGAAGTATATATTTGATTTCGTTTTGCTAAGGTGCGTCGAATAATATACCATTTGTACTATTTCGGCAACTTGAAAACAGTACTTCGTGTTGCTCTGGAACTCTGGAACCGGAAGTTCGACGTAAGATTGCTCACCTTTAAGACCATTTTTGGGTTATAAGCGCTCATTTCACACCTTATTTGTCATTATATCTATTCTGACTATTAATTTATTAAGGTGATGAGTGAAGTGAGCACGAAGGAGTTAACTGAACTGTTTAACGCCATATACGATTTAGGTAATATCCCAAAGAAATGGCTATTGTCAACTTTTGTAACACTACCAAAAAAAACTCTTAAGTCATGCACTTAAGAGTTTTCTTAAAATCATGCATGCCAGAATTTACAAGAAATGCGAAGAAAATGTCGGTGAAATGCAATTTGGATTCCGCAATTCCATGGGTACACGTGAAGCACTTTTTACCTTACAAGTCCTACTTCAGAGATGCAGCGATGTCATTTATGATATCTATATTTGTTTTATTGACCACGCCAAGGCATTTGACCGTTGTCAGCACCAGAAGATGGTCGCTGTCCTACAAAAAGTATGATTGGATGAGAAGGATATTCGGATCATCATGAATTTATACTGGAACCAGCGTGCTCAAATCAAGGTCAAAGACCAGCTGACCGACCAAGTGAAGATCATGCTAGGAGTAAGCAAAGCTATGTGCTCTCGCCGACTCTTTTCAGTATATACTCTGAGGAAATTTTTACCAAAGCCCTCACAAACCTAGAGATGGGAATCCGAGTGAACGGTGAATACATCAATAATATTCGCTGCGCCGATGACACAGTGTTACTAGCCACCAGCCTAAATGATCTACAAGCCTTACTAGACCGAGTAAGAACTGTGAGCGTAACATACGGACTAGACCTTAATATTAAGAAAACTAAATTCATGGTTGTGAGCCATGCAAATTTAGTTCCCGGGGCACTAATCGCAGGTAGCGAAGAGATAGGAACTACCCTCAACTCACAATGGGACTACGCTCGAGAGATTAGATCCAGAACTGAAATGACACGGTCTACATTTATCAAATTGAGATCCTTACTGTGCTGCAGTGATCTCAATTTGGGACCAAGATGCGGATAGTGAGGTGCTACATTCTTACAGTTACTATATGGAATTGAAGCCTGGACGCAAGCCACAGAAAAGCAGATTGAAGCCTTCGATATGTGGATCTACAGGAGGATACTAAAAATATCGTGTGTGGACCATGTCACGAACGTTGAGGTCCTACAGCGGATGATAAAAAAAGAAGTGGTTAATTTAGTGAAATAACGTAAGCTAGAGTACCTCGGCCACGTAATGCAGAACGAAGAAAAATATCGAATTCTTTAACTCGTTATGCGGGGTAAAGTATTTGGCAGGACAGGACCTGGACGCCGTCGTATCTCGTGGTTGAAAAACCTCCGACAATGGTTTGGGATGATCTCCGCGGAGCTGTTTCGCAAAGCAGTCAACAAAACCATGATAGCCTTGATGATCGCCAACATTCGAACCGGATAAGGCACTGAAGAAGGGGATCTATTCTAATAATGGAGGAGTGGTGTTTACGGACAGACAGGGATAATTAAAAGTTTTCACATTTTAATGTTGTAAGATGAATGAAAGCAGTATATATAATCTGCAGTTTATAGCGTTCTGAGCCTTCTGGTTTGCAGTCCTCATTCACGTCTCTTGGCCTAGTCCCCTGGTCGTAGATTTCTCTCTAACATTGCTTTTTGGACTTTATTAAGCCATGTTGTTTTCGGTCTTCTTTGTTTTCGCTCAGGTGGCTACCAATTTATTACTATCCTTAGTAGGCTATGGTTTGTTATTCTCTGTACATGTCCATACCATATAAACTGTTTTTGTTTTATTTCTTTTATGATGGTGGTTGTTCTCTCCATGATTCTTTTACACACACACACGCAGTGATCAACCCTGCCCCTAGGAACATGTGTATACCAATGTAAGAATGGGATCCACATGTCCGAAGATCAAACCGGTCACACCTCGCTAGTCGAAGTGGTACCTATCTGACCCCCAGGCTTTTCCACCACCCCTCCTCATCGTGTGACTTACGTGAGGAGGCTTATGATCTGAAATTTACTTAAGATGCCCTGGGTAATAGGACATCCTCGGTTTTTAGTGAATGTGGTTATGCCACCTAACTGTAGGGGTAGCCACATCTAGGCTTTTCTCCCTATTTACTTTACTGACTCAATTGATTTTACTCTAGCTTTATGTCGGGACTTGAGTCCCTAAAAAAAGAAAAAAGAGCGTGTGTTCCGACCATAGAGCCATCAGCCTGAGCTGATGACTCTATGTCCGGAAAAGAGTGTGTGCTCGGTCACTCAGCCGCCGATTTGGCAAAATAAATTTTGTTCTCCTCGCCGGCTGAGCACCCGAGAGGGGTCCGGCCACCGAGCCCATGCATGCCGCACATGACCTCAGTGCTCGGATTTCGCGAGTAGATCTTTCATTTCGATCTGCCTTAAGGGCCTAGTCCGCGGAGCGGTATATAGAAGGCCTGGCGGGCCCCTTCTATATTTGCTATATAAGGTAAATTTACGTTAAACGGTTTAATGAAAAGTATGAATGTATCAATATGAATTTACGTTATTTAATCAGAAAACACTTTTTTTGTGTTTTTTTTTTTTTTGTTTTTTTTTTTTTGTTTTTTTTTTGTTTTTTTTTTTGTTTTTTTTTGTTTTTTTTTTTGTTTTTTTTTTTTGTGGACTTCCTTGTGGCGTCGGGACTATAAAATGCCTGGGCAACAATTCTTTCCTTTTTTCCTTAATCCTATTTGTGTGCGTGTATTGGGGTGTGCATTCCCAAGTGTATAATGCTCTCACACACCCCGGTGTATATTGGACTTATAATTACCTAAAAACCTAAAAACCTAAAAAAGAGAAAAGCGTACCCTCTCGCCAGAGTTTTTTTTTGGTGTGTTTTCTGATTGACTGCATTTCTTTGTTCGTTCTTCTTGCAACCATCTCATTCTTTATTTATTCGTTCGGGTTCTCCCTATATCGAGCTATCTGTTGTTTTGGTCTTCTGTGTACCGTCCTTGTGTTTTCATTGTAGTTAGTCAGCTCTCTTAACATTCTGCTGGGGTGGTTTCTTAGTCCGTTAAAAATTTCATATGCTCTCTCGTCTAGCGTGCGTAGGATTCTTGTTTGTCCTGAGTCTCTATATACATATCTCAAGGGTACGTACCTTGGTATCTTAAGGGCATCTCTGACTATTTGATTTTGAGTAGTCTGTATCTTTTTCCTGTTTGTTTTACAGGTGTGTCCCCACGCAGCGGATGCATATGTTAGGACTGGCAGGATAATACTATTCGCAACCCTGATTTTGGTTTTAAATCGTAGTTTACTTTTCCTTCCAATAAGTGTTGAGATCTGACTTTTCAACGCTTTGGCTTTGCCTATTTGCTGATTGATGTGCTCAGTGAACGTTAGCTTCTTATCTAGATGTACCCCTAGGTATTTAGCCTGGTTGGTCCAGTCTACTGGGGTGTTTTCGATTGTAATTTCGCGATTTGGTACACTTCTTCTGTGACTAAACATTACAGCCTGTGTTTTATCTGGATTTAGGGCTATTTTCCATTTTATGCACCATCTTTGGAATCTGTTTAGTGCTCTTTGCAGATGATTAGCTGCATGATCCGGGTTTCTCCAGCTAACAGCTATTGCTGTGTCGTCAGCGTAAAGACTCAACAGAGAGCCTGGCTCTTTTGGCGTGTCGGCCGTATAGATGGTGTACAGGTACGGCGACAGCACCGCTCCCTGAGGCACACCCGCCTCCAGGGTCCCGACTTCGGATAGGGTTGCCCCTATTCGAACTCTGAACCTTCTGTTGGCAAGATATGACGCAAGGAGGCATGTCATCGCCTCACTGTAACCAAATTCATTCATTTTATAGATGAGTCCATGGTGCCAGACTCTGTCGAAGGCTTTGCTGACGTCCAGAAAAGCTGTAGCTGTGTACATTTTTTCATTAAATCCTTTGGTGATGAATTCTGTAAGTCGTAGTACCTGTAATTCACAGGAGTGTTCGCTTCTGAACCCGAATTGAGCCTCTGGTATGGTTCCTAGCATTTGTGATTCTTCATTGAGTCTTTTTAGTATAACTCTTTCCGCTATCTTGCTTATAGATGATAATAAGCTGATAGGTCTGTAATTTTGCGGAAATGTGCCGTTTTTACCAGGTTTTGCAATCATTATTACGTGTGCCTCTTTCCACCTATCTGGGAAATATCGTAGTTTTAGCATGTTGTTTATTATGTTAGTGATATAAACAATAGCTTTTGTTGGTAGATTTTTCAGCGCCCTATTTGTGATGTTGTCGGGTCCTGGGGCTTTTTTGGCATTTGTCATTTTTATAAGTTCCTTTATTTCTTCGGGAGATGTATGTGTAATACCTATTCTGCCCTTTTTCCTTCTAAGTCTTCTCGCTGTTCTTTCTACCTCTTCTTCAAAGTCTATGTCATCGTCGGGGTCTTCGTTGTTTCTACACGCCCTTTCTAGTTCGTCCTTCATGACTTCGGCTTTGTCGATTTCCGTATGGACAATCCCGTTTACTCCGTGTAGGGGAGGTATGGGTTTCTTGTCCTTTCGAAGGATTTTAGATAACTTCCAGAAGGCGGATTTGTTAGGATTTAGCTCATCGATATAGGAGTCCCAGCTTTCATTTCTATGATTTTGAAGTTGTTTTTTCACTTCCCTGTCTAGCTCATTTGCAATCCTTTTGTCTTCTACCATTCTTGTGCGGTAGGCTCTTCTTCTTTTCCGGTTTTTCTCTTTGATTAGGTTTTGAAGTTCTATACTTATATCCCTGAATCTTCCTTTTTGTCTTGTGATTGTTTCGGTTTTGGAGCTGGCATCGATAGCATTGTTTATTGCTTGTTCTAGTTTTATTACACTGTCTTCTAGTTCTGTAATATTATTAATTGTTGGGATGTTACCGATGTTCTCGCTCACAATTCTTCTAAAGTTTGGCCAACTTGTTTTCTTTCTGTTGTGGGGCTGCAAATAGTTCAATTCTGTTGCGCCCAGGGTCAGGACGATTAGGTTATGTGTCGAATCGCCTTCATTTAGGGAGTGTATCTCGTATTGTTGACCCACGTTGTGTAGGATTGCAATGTCGAGATACGTAGGGAGTTCTCCGTGGAAACATGTCGGTTCTGTTGGTCCGATGACATATGTGTTCGGTCTGTTCTCGAGATGGTTGCAGAGATATCTTCCGTTTCGGTTGGTCGTCCTGTCAAACCAATTGGGAGATCTAGCATTTAGGTCTCCAATAATTATAGTTGGCTCTTCTGAGTTCAGTATTAGGCTCAAATCTTCGTTGAAAATCGGATCATGTGGTCTAACGTAAGCTGACACTATTTTTAGTGTTTCGTTGTTGGCCTTAAGTCGAATAATTGTGGCTTCCATTGTCACCAGTCCGTCTGGTGTTGGGATGTGCTCGTGTTCGAGTCCCCTTTTGACTAATATAGCTGTTCCTCCTGATAATGCTCTATGATCCATTCTATAGATATCGTAGCTTGGAAATTTTGTTTTTTTCCTTTCCACTAGTTTGGTTTCTTGAAGGGCTACGATATCGAGCTCTAATCTGTTTATTATTTCATCCAGAAGGTTGATCTTTTTGAATATTCCGCCGGAATTCCATGACACAATGCGTAGATCTTCGTTTTGGTTTGCTAACATTTTCGGACGGCTTCTCCAAATGCAGTCATCATTTTTGTTGCTTTGTCCATCATGGACATCATTTCCATCATTTTGTTATTATACTCTGTATGGAAGTTTGCGATGAGGGTAGCTGCGTCCTGTACCGACACTTCTTGTGGTTGTGCTGGAGATTCTGAGGTGGTTTCAGCGGATTTTTTCGCTGCCTGTGCGTAGCTGACTCCTTTGTTGATTGGAGCGCTGTTTATGGGTCTTCCTACCGGTCTTGTTGGGGCAGGTGTTTTCTTTTTGGGGGCCTTAGAGCATCCTCTATAATTTGCTGTGTGCGCTTCACCACAGTTTGCACATTTGGGGTCGGTTTCCCGGCTTTTCTCACAGTCGTTACTGATGTGGTTTTCTCCGCATTTTACACATCTGGATCCGCAATGGCAAGCCTTTGAGCTGTGATAGAACCCTTGACAGTTATAACACTGTAGGGTGTCTTTTGTGATTTTGAATTCATCCTCCACATAGATGCGCATGTAGCATATATCAGATATTTTTTTAATTTTTGCAACGTCTTCCTCTTTGAGGGTGACGATGAAATGTGGCAGTACTTTTTTATCAGCTTTTTTGGAGATCATATTGATCACCCTTGTTGCTTCTATTCCTTTATTGTATAGTTCGTCTTTAATTGCTACTGTGCTAGTAGTAGCAGATAGCCCTTTTATAATGACTCTTTTTAGTTTATCGCTATCTATGGGATATGCGATGAATTCTACTTTTGGACTGTGTTCTTCTAGGATGTGTACCATTCCTAGGTAATCTTTTCTGGTTTTTGTGTTAATAACAATCGATCTGCCTGATCGTGCAAACTTATTGACTGATATTATGCCTTGGTTGGCTGCTCTCTGTAGGATTTTTTGGTGTTCTCCTACAGTTTTTAGGATTATCGCCGGTGGTTTCGGCTCTTTTACTATAGGCTCCTCGCTTGTTTGCGGTGAGTCTTTTGGTACGTCGTTTTCTTTTTCAACTTGGCTATTTTTGCTCAAGTTATTTTGGGCAGTTTTCTTTTTCTGGCTTCTTTCATGAGCCTCTTTCGCAGCCTTGTTAAATTCGATTTCTTTCCGCTGATTTATTATCTGCGTCTGCTTTTCGGCGACGCTTATTTTTGTTTTCACACTACTGTCTGATTTCTCAGTAGTGGTGCCTGTCTTTTTTCCTTTTTTGTTTTGGACTTGTGTCCAACCTGCAGGTTCTTTGGTTGTTATGATTCTTTCCGGCTCTTTAGGCTAGCCTTTGCTACCGGATGGCTTTACGGGGGGAGGTGAACCGATTCCTAGTTCCACTAGCTTTACAACGTCATTATCGAGGGAGGCTTTCCACGGGTCGATTTCCATTATTGACTCTTCTTTCTCCTTGGCTGCTGTTAATGCCATTATATGTTGTACAAGTTTTTGTATCTCCTTGTCCTTTTCTTTGTTTTCGTTTCTCAGCTCAGTCATCTGAGCGAGAAGGTCTTGGATTTGTTTATTTGCCTTTTCCTCGCGGATACGGCTTTCTTCTTTAAGGGATTTGATCTGTTCCGTCAGTACATTGACCGACCTTAAAAGCTCATTGGCCTTTTCCCTTTCCGCCATTTCTCTGGCCTTTTTCTTTACTTCTTCGTCTTCCGAAGAGTCTTCTTTGGGCCTTAGCCTTTTCATTTTCTTGCCGATTTCGGGCTCGGCTTCATTTTTGGAGACGTTGTCCACGGCGGGTTGTGTCTCTACTACAGTTGGGGGTGGGGCTTCGCGCGATTCTGCAGCTGGGCTCGGCTCTTCGTCGATGGCGTCCATCGTATTGATATCGCCATCGGTGTCGATTTCGCTTTTTTCTTCCTCCGACTCGGGCAGATAGGAGTCATCGTCAGATATTACGATTTCTATGTCGTCGATCGCGGGATTAGTCGATTTAATAAATTTATTATATAGCTCGATCGAGCTGTCAACAGAGGGGTTTGATGATTCGGCTAAATCATTCTCTTCTTCTTCTTGTGTTGTCACCTGCGTGACAACACTTTCTGGGGGGGGAATATCACTCATATTGCCGTAAGGCAGTGAACAAATAGTTCATAAGATATAAGAAAATTCTACTTAGACGACTCTGTTTTTTTTCCACCGACTGACCGCTGTCAGTACGGCTTACTGGGTGCCGTCCCAGGTACCTCGCGGTAGTTCACTCCCTGTATTCACAGTGAGGGATCCTCTTCCTGTTTCTCACACCTCAGGAGCAGGGGCCGTTTCTGTCCGACCTTGTCAAATGTCAAGGCCTTACAGTGTCATCCCTGACGACACACTGAGGTGATCCCGAATTCTTCGCAAACGCGAAGCTATTATAGCCTCCGCGAGGAGCCTATAAAAACAGCTCCTCGACGGTTTAACTAGTAACAACCTCGCATCCGCTTTTCGCTAATATGTAGGACAAGTGCCTATGCCACACTCGGTGTCTTACCCACCGGGAGCTGAAAAGCTCCGTTGACAATAGGTCAGTCGCCCCCACCTAAGCACGCTTCTCTCTCACGTCCGTACTGTTCGGCTGCTCGAGTCGAACTGTTGATTCTTTTATTTATTACGTGTACAATTCTCGGTATACCTGCCGATCTGCGCCAAAAATACATTTCCAAAGCAAGGAGTTTTAATCCATTCTCTTAGTGAGGTTTCACATAAATAATACAACGCTTTTAAAAATAATGTTATAAATAGGGCGGATTTAATTGCGATCAATTTTGATGAAATATGCGCATATATTATAGAAGTAGTAGATAACACCGTAGCAGATCGAAATGATTGGAATCTATTCAATCCAAATATTGAAAAGCTTAAAAATAATAAAGCACCAGGAACTGACAAATTTGTAGTGAGCTCTACCAGAATGGTGGCGACGCCCTGCTACAAGCACTGCATAAACTTTTACTTCTTGCCTGGCAAAATGAGACCATGCCCTGTGAATAGTCTCAATGCGTGATATGCTTGTTACATAAAAAAGGTGATCAGCTCCAGTCGGACAACTACAAAGATATAACCCTATTAATAACTGCTCACAAAATACTAGCAGCAAATATCCTCTGCGGATGGCTACAAGTTCACAATTGGCATAGTTGGAAAATACCAAGCCGAATTTACTCTGCAAGAAATATGCGTGTAACATAAAATCCGCTCCAAAGTTATAAAACTGTACCTTTTTCTGTTTAAAAATAGTTTTAGACCAGAGTAGTAAGTTAGGTGCGGCTATTTCGTTTTTGTTAAGTATCAATCGCTTTATCATGAATTTCAAATCTTCCTGCTCCTGTGCGATGACTAGTTGATCGTCTACGAAATAAAGCGTATTTTTTTATATAGGGTTGTTTTTCACCTCAGTCAGGTAGATTTTGAATAGTGTTGGAAATATACTGCACCATTGCTTAGTCATTTATTTACCATAAAATTCTCGGAAAACTGGTTGGCAATCTTTATTTTTGATCGAAAATTATTATTTATGGCAAAATCACAGTAAGCAGATCAATGGATGTTCTGCAATAAGTCATATATTCTTCTGACCAGTAATTAAAATAAAAAAAATTGTGATTCGTGATATACAGCCAACTACAGGACTTCAGTTTTCTTGTGGATATTAAATTTGTGTTTATTTTCCATTTTGTATAGTTTGGAATTTATAAATGATAAATGTATTTATTAACAAATGTGCAAGTACTCTAAAAATCATTTCTAATAAATATATTTTCTAGTTACCAATGAGGTAATCATTTATCAAAATTTTTGTTTCAGGGGGCATGGCGGCAAACCTGGATAAGTTTATGCTCCTTATGTGGAAGAATTGGTTGCTTCAGTATAGAAAACCCATACAAACGGCAATAGAAATAGTGGCTCCCGTAATATTTTCCATCCTACTTGTAGTAATACGAAGTCTATCGGATCCAGTACGTCACGAAACTGTAGTGTATCCGCCGTTTTGTACAATTCCTATGGCTTTGCGAGAGAATAGAACTGGGATCGTAATTTGCCCTTCATATGATGGAGTACCGTATATGGACAGAAATCAATCAGAAAACGGAAACAGTTCTAACAATCCATTTGAGTAAGTACATCACAAACTTCGATGATTTTTACAATAATGAGTTTTTTGATCACCAATTTGCCCAAAATTGACTTTCTTAAGCAATTTTCTTTAATTCTTTAAGCAATTTGAAATTTGCATAGATTAAAATTTAGTTAAAAATGTGATTTTTCATAGACCGCTTTATTACTAGAACTTTATTTGTTACAATTGAAAGATTACAATATTAATTAATTTAAAATGACTACAAAACTACCGGTATAAGCAATCCCCCCACTTAATGGCCAACGGCTTCGGGGGAATAAACTGGTAAGTGGCAGGGCACTCCTTTGTCCTAGGGTTGGGAAACTGCTCCTAAAGGTGGATGAGCTAAGACATTAGCCAACGGCATAAGAATACAGAAGGCAACGGGAAACCACTGTATTAAAGATCGTAAGATATCCCTAGTCGAATTATCATGAAATAAGAAGACAGAGTACTCAGACGTGTACTGATCATGCGTATCGGAGACCAAGATCCGGCAGGAAAGGAGTCAGGGCTTTTCAGGTTGTCAACAAGCGAAATCCCTGCCAAAAAAAGAAAAAAGTAGACCGTCAATTTAAAATTGGAACATGGAATGTGACCAGCATGTTCGAATCCAGAAAAACACGCAATTATATCCAAGAAATGAAAAGAATTAACATCAATATTTTAGGCATAAGTGAAACACGATGGATAGAAAATGAAAAATGTAAAGTTAGAGACCATGCGATGTACTATTCGGGTAATAATGACACACAACATCGATATGGCATGGCAATAATATTGAACAATGAAATTTCGCAACACGTCCAGAATTTTCTACCTTTTTTCGAAAGAGTTATGCTAATACAACTAAAAACGAAAGACAGAAAAATAAATAAAATTCAAGTCTATACCCCAATGGCCGAAAAAGATGAAGAAGAGGTGGAATCGTTCTGTGAACAAATTCAAGAGGCATTGAGAACTCACAAAACACGTGACGTTACAATTATAATGGGTGACCTGAACGCCAAAATTAGAAAGGGTAGCACAAGCAACATAGTGGGAAATTTTGGATTAGGTAATAAAAATCAAAGAGGAGATAGATTGATACAATTCTGCCAAGATAATAATATGATTGTTACAAACACGTTCTTTGAATTACCTAATAGACGTTTGTACACGTGAAAATCGCCAAGAGATAATGAACATCAAATAATGAGAAATCAAATAGATTACATAATGATCAAAGAAAGATATCGGAATAGTATAACTGCAGTCAAAACACAACCTGGAGCAGATATAGCATCTAATCATAATCTCTTAGTAGCACATATGAAAATTAAAATGAAAAGAATAGAGAAGACAGCAAAAGAAGAAAGAACTGATATAAAAGCAGATATAAAAGAGATCCAGAAATCAAAGAAAATATCAAAAAAAAAAAATAAATGAACGTCTAAGCACCGTACAGATTGAAGGGAAATGCAATGAAGAAAATATTAACAAAAACTGGGAAAAAATAAAGCCTGACTTAATAGAACCTTCAAAAAAGAATCTACGCAAAACCAAAGAAAAGAAAAAAGATTGGATGACGGACGAAATACTAAACTTGATAAACAAAAGAAGAGTATATAAGGACAAAAATAAATCATTGTACCAGCAAACACAAATGAAAATACGGCGACAAATTCGAATAGCAAAAGAAAATTGGTTAAAAGAAAAATGTGATCAAATAGAAATGCTACAAAATAAACATGACAGCTTTAATTTAGACACGAAAATAAAAGAATTAACTAGAAGGCCAGAATACAAACAAAATATACTAGTTGATGAAAAAGACACAGTAATGGAGACAGAAATCAAATTGATGGTATGAGCAAACTATATAAAACAGCTATTTAACGACAAACGAGACAAAATAGATAACGAATATTTCGTTGAAGAGACTGGACCAGAAATAACAGACAGTGAAGTAAAACACACAATTAAAGAAATGAAAACTGTGAAAGCAGTAGGACCAGACGAAATACCGACAGAAATATTGCAACTTATCGCTGACTGCAATATACATGTTATTGTCGAATTATTTAATATCATATACAGAATAGGTACATTACCTAAAGAATGGCTTCTATCAACATTCGTGACTATACCGAAAAAGAAAAACGCCAGACAATGTTGCGATCACCGTACCATCAGTCTAATGTGCCAGATACTAAAAGTTTTCCTAAAGATTATTCACCGTAGAATATATAAACAGTTAGAACAAGACATTGGACAAACTCAGTTCGGATGTAGAAATGCTCAAGAAACCAGAGAAGCATTATATGCAGTAAATGTGCTAATACAGAGATGTCTAGATATAAACCAGAACAACAGGACATCTATCTCTGCTTCCTAGATTATAACAAGGTATTATATACAGTGAAACATAATCCGTTAATAAAACTACTAAGAACAAAGAAAATATGTGGACACACGGGATATAAGAATAATAAATAATCTGTATTATGAACAAGAAGCTGTTATAAGAATAAATAATTTAAAAACTAATAAAATAAAAATCAAATGAGGTGTTAGGCAGGGATGTGTCTTGTCGCTATCACTGTTTAATGCATACTCAAAGGAAATATTCAAAAAAAACATTAGAAGATGAAGTAGCAGGCATAAAAATAAATGGCCTACCCATACGTGAAATTAGATATGCTGATAATACAATACTAATAGCAAAAAATATTACAGATCTACAAGGAATTTTAGATAAAGTTGTTGCAGCGAGTGAAGAATTTGGTCTGTCACTAAACATAAAGAAAACAAAATTCATGGTCATATCAAAGAAAAATATTAGATACATCAATCTACACGTAAATAATAAGACGATAGAACAAGTTCAGAATTATGACTATTTAGGGACAAACGTTAATGAAACAAACGATTATACCAAAGAAATTAGAGTTAGAATAGGAAAGGTTAGAAGTGCATTTAATAATATGAAACAAATATTATGTTGTAGAGACCTCAGAATAAATCTTAGAAAACGAGTACTAAAGTGTTATGTATTTTCTGTTCTTTTGTATGGTGTGGAGACATGTACTTTAAGTAAATAATGTATCAATAAATTGAAAGCATTTCAAATATGGACATAACGAAGAATACTGAGAATCTCCTGGACAGACAGAATAACCAATGAAGACGTACTAAGAAGAATAGAGAACAGCAGGGAGATACTGGATTTCATCAAAATAATAAAACTACAATATCTGGGTCATATAACACGTGGTGACAGATATGAATTCCTAAAACTAATAATGCAGGGAAAGATTCAAGTAAAGCGCAGCATAGGTAGAAGAAGAATGTCCTGGCTAAGAAACCTTAGAGAATGGTTTGGATACAGCTCAACGAAACTCTTTCGTGCTGTAGTGTCAAAAGTTAGAATAGTAGTGATGATGACACGTAAAGAAGAAGACTACAAAACTGACTGCGTTGAAATAACAGCTAAGAGTGGTTTTTGTCATCTAAAATGCTAATTTATAACTTGTTCAGGGCTGTAACAAGGGTAACAGTTGGTGTTCCCAGGGCTGTTGGCTAACGGTTTATCCAAGGGTCTTGTATAAGTTAGCGGTTTCTATGGGAACTAAATGATAAAATGTGAAGTCGGCGAGCTTTAGCTAGTTCAAGGTTAATATTTTCCCATATAACAGATACCCTTAGTAATAAAAAGTCAATGCCAAGTTGATTTGACTTTAAAAGTGTTATTGGTGTCTGTGCTTCTTATCTTCTTCTGAAGGGTAAGCCTTGAAGTTTCTGTCTAATAGAATTACTGCGTGGTAGTCAAGGTGGAGACTGATTCTGGGACTAGGAGATTACAATTTTTGGGAATCTTTTGTTTTGACATTTACAGCAAAGGTATAAGATAACTAGGGTAATATCCAGTGATAAAGTTGCCAATGAATACGGTACATTTGGGAATTAATCTTACAATTGAATTTGTTTTGATTATTTGTGTAGTGACGTCTTTTCTTGTACACTTGATTCTTACTGGTAATGGATTGGGAATAGTTAGTAACCATAAATTTTGGTAAATTTCATGCACATTGTAACCTTTTGCCAAGACCATCGACATTTGGCAAGTTGAACATCAGTGTCTATGTAGCCCAGTCTGGTTAAAAAAGAAGGTGGAAAAATGTTTCGCAGATATCTCAAGCTTTTAAGACATAGGTGGGGGATACTAGATGATGAATAGATGAAAAGATACTCCTAGTTTTACCTTGCGTTTTTTTAAGCAATAATTTATGGTCACAATTTGATTTTTTGTCTATAAATTTTTTCCCTTATATTTTAAATAAACAATATTTATGTCATTTTTTTATGTGAAGAATATCTTTATTTTCCCGTTTTTTTAATTAAAATTGATAAATAATTTACAGAAATATTTGCAAAAAAGCAGTTTTTTTGCACTAATTTATAAATTTTATTAATTTTTTTATTAACAAAATAAAATGGTATTAATACATTTAAACTTCAAGGAATTACCATCTTTTAGATTTTTGCGAAATTTCCCCCCGATCAGTCAAATATTTTATAAGTTATTTAATTTGTTTATCCCTGAGGCTAATAAACTATTGAGCTTGCCCTATGCATGATGCTAGACACATTCAGCAAATTTCATAGGATTCTTTAAGACCTAGACTATCTCAAAAGTTAAATGCATATTGAGTTTTCATCGAAATTATTTACAAAATAAACGTTTGATAAAGGGGTATGTTTTTACTTATAAACAATTGTAATAACTTCTATATTTTTCAAGCTATAGACTTGTACGTACAACCATTAGATAGCTGGTAAAAAAGCTCACATTAAAAAATAAAAAACCTTCTATGACCAATAGGAACGAAGTTAGTGACTATTTTTAAAAAAATCATATCTCCATTGTTTATAAATATTAAGAAGTAAAATTTGCACAAATTTTGAATGAAAATCTAAACTTTATATTGAAACTTATAGCTATAAATTTATCTACTTTTTCGAAACGACGGTACTTTCGAAAGATCGACATAGGAAAGTGGAGAGGATATCTGTTTCAGCTCCGTTTTTTTTTCGGCATCGGAACTTCAAATTGCAACACGTAGGAAAAATTTACATTATCTTGGCTTCCTTTGCAGCTGCAAGCCTCTTTTTTTTATTCTGGGGTAGCTTGTCGAAATATGAATAACTACATAGTTTTCACTGGCCGGAAAATATGGGAAAACTCGGAAAAATTTAGTCCATTTGAAATTCACCCTAAATACTTACTTTTTTTTAATTTGCTCGAATAGTCTGTCGCAGTATTAATAATGATGACATAATTTTCACCCCCCATAAATCTCGGAAAATCCCGGAAAATCAACATATGTTTTTTTATTTTATATCAATGATGTAATAATAATTATATATTTTATAAATTAAATTTCAGGTAATTTTTTACACATTATATTATTATATTCCTTATATTAATTATAATTGTTTGTATTTTTATAATTAACAATATTGATTTTTATTCTATTTTTCTTACAAATGTGATATACAATATTAATCTAATCTGCCTTACTGCTTTGATAAAATAAGTCGATTTTTTCATTACTTGCCTTAATAAATTTTGCAATGTTTATTGAACTTTACTTTTTTTATTTTCTTTACATACATTGGTTTAAAAGTTAAAATTTGGTTCATTTATTCGACTTCACTGTCAGGTCTGAACCTTTTTGTTGCAGGTTGTTTATCTTCACTTATTAAGTCAGTATTTCCATACATTAATATATTAATGGGCGATCTTAATGCCAAGGTGGGTCAAGGTAAGGTAGGAGAACAAGTAGGAAAATATGGGCTTGGAAACAGAAATGACAGAGGAGATCGATTGATTCAATTTTGCCAAAGTGAAGTCTTCGTAATAACAAATACCTTTTTCAAATTACCTCCTCGACGGTTATATACATGGACATCTCCACAACATACCTAAGAAAAAATAGTGAGAAATCAAATAGACTACATTATGATAGCAAGGAGGTATCATAATGCTGTTAAATGTACTAAGACGTACCCAGGAGCTGATATAGGCTCAGATCATAACCCGGTAGTTACTGTGATAGAGGCGAGACCAAAAAAGATTAGAAGACCACACAGAAAGGCACTAGATTTAAATAAACTCAGAAACAAAAATATACGACAAGAAACAGGAGAAGAAATAAATGAAAACCTCCGTTCAGTGCAGCAACAAATTAACGATACAAACAACGTTAACCAAAAATTAAAGTACATAAATACATCTATACAAACAGCAGGAAAGAAACATCTTACAAAAACAACAACAAAGAATAAGGGGTGGATGACACAAGATATACTATACTTGATGGAACAAAGAAAGAAAGATGAAGAATTACCTAGACGAATACAAAGAAATTAATAAATACATAAAAAAGAGAATAAAAGAAGCCAAAGAGGAGTGGATTAAAGAACAATGTGAAGAAATGGAAACCTATGAGAAAAAGTACGGTGCGTTCAATATGCACAAAAAAGTAAAAGAGATAACAGGAAGCATAAAGAAATGCCAAATAGGTAAACTTAAAGACAAAGATGGAAATCTTATTGTAGATCTAGAGAATAAAATAAAAAGATGGACAGAATACCTGAATGAATTATTTGCAGACGATAGAAACAACTTAACTCAGATAATCAATGCAACTGGGCCAGACATATTGAAAGAAGAAGTAGAATACGCAATAAGAAACGCTAAAAATGGAAAAGCAAATGGACCTCATGAAATTCCCACAGAACTGTTAAAGCTTTTGAATGATAAATCCGTAACCATAATATTAAATTTTGCAGCGAGGAGCTAAAACAGTTTCCCCTCCACTTTCCTATGTCGATCTTTCGAAAGTAACTTCGTTTCGAAAGGTTTTAAGTTTCGAAAAAATGGATGAATTTTATAGCTATAAAATTCAATATAAAGTTTAGGTTTTCATTCAAAATTTGTGCAAATTTTACTTCTTAATGTTTATAAACAATGGATATATAATTAACAAAAAAATTGTCGCTAACTTCGTTCCTATTGTTCATAGAAGGTTTATTTTTTTGTCGAATGTGAGTTTTTTTACCAGCTATCTAATGGTTGTACATACAAGTCTGTAGCTTGAAAAATATAGAAGTTATTACAATTGTTTATAAGTAAAAAACATACCCCTTTTTCAAACGTTTATTTTGTAAATAATTTCGATGAAAACTCAATATTCATTTAACTTCTTAGGTCTTAAAGAATTCTATGAAATTTGTTAAATGTGTCTAGCATCATTCATAGGGCAAGTTTAATGGTTTAAATACTTAGTCCCAGGGATAAACAAATTGAATAACTTTTAAACTACTTGACCGATCGGGGGGAAATTTCGCACAAATTTAAAGGACGGTAATTCCTCAATGTTGAAATGTATTAATAACATTTTATTTGGTTAATAAAAAAATTAATTAAACTTATAAATTAGTGCAAAAAACTGCTTTTTTGCAAATATCTCCGTAAATTATTTATCAATTTTAATTGAAAAAACGGGAAAATAAAGATATTCTTGATATAAAAAAATGGTATAAATATTGTTTATTTAAATTATAAGGGAAAAAACTTATAGATAAAAAATCAAATTCTGACCATAAATTATTGTTTAAAAAATACGCAAGGTAAAAATAGGAGTATCTTTTTATCTATTCGTCATCTAGTAACCCCCACCTATGTCTTAAAAGCTTCAGATATCTGCGAAACATTTTGCCGTGAAATCGATGATTTTTGTGTAACCAGACTGGGCTAATGTGATTCAGAAGAATGTCTACACATATTCTTTGGTTGTGACTGATGTGTTTGCACTTTAAGGTGTCCATGGGTAATACATATGAAATTGAATCATCATGGTGCCTATATGTACTGTTGAAAGTATATGATGAAAACCAGTTTGAAATTCTAATATTGGTATTGCATACAATTGATAGAGGGTGTAGATTTTTGGATCGATTAATGGGATTTCTAGGAGGAATAAAAGCTGATAAGCTTGAAGTTTATTATATCAATATACTAAGATATATTTGACATATAGGTGGGAAGAGTAGACAATACATTCTTTTGCAATGATTGTGGGATTTCTTTTAATAAGTCCATTATGTATATGGGCGAAATAATAGAACTGTGTAAAATTTGCAGGCTAGGTAATGTGATAGCATTTAAGATATCATTTCAATAATTTTCTAAAAATACGTAGCTTTCCATTAAATAATCACATAAATTTAGTGTTAGTACTTGTGCTTGGTAAAAAGAGATGCCACTAATGTCCAAGTTTAGTTTTGATATTTTTTAAGTCTGTGTTAACTGTTTCTTCGTCTATTTGCAATTTTGGACAGTAGAGTTAAAAGTTTTTATAACTGAAGTGGTAACATATATTTGATTTTTTAAGAGTTTTTTAATTTGAGCTTCACCAGTGTCTATCCTATTTATACATTTATTAAAGTACTCGCCGTCGGAAACGTCTAAATTTCCATTAATATATATCATATTGTTCCAATACCATTGATTAAACCACGTTCTACGCGTTTATTATAAGGTACTGTGTCGGAGATTATTTCTAAATTTGTTTTAGCAGACTGACATGTGTCTGTACTTCGGCTTGAAATGCAAGTTTTCTCGGTGTATCTCATTGTTAATAAATTTTTCCACTAGGTTTTCTAAAATTCTGTCATTGTTTAATGTTGTAGTTTTGATGGGGAACAATTTCTTGTACACTAATAAGGTCCATTTGTCGTTAGATATTAATATACTTAGTTCCTTTTTCATGAAATCGTAATATTAATAGTAGTGAGATGAATTTTTAATTGGGCGATTGAAAAGAGTCCATAAAATCTCTAAAGGAAAGTTATTCAATATAAGGTTTTAGTCTGTCAAAATTTACTTTTGACGTTTGGTTAGCTTTGGGGTTTAGGATAATTGCAGAGTTTGTAAAGAGTTCTTGTATTTAAACTTTACTTTACTTAATCAGTAGACCCATTTGTACCTTTCGGTGTTGGGCCGTTTAAAATACAAATTATTAAATTACAATATTTGACAGTCTTCTGAGGTGTCCTAGCTCTTAACGAACTTTCTCCATTTCTTCCTATTGGATGCCATCTGTGTTGCTTCCTGCCAAGTCTTACCCTTACTTTGCAGTATCTGCGAGATGTCACTGTTCCATTCTTTAATGGGTCTTCCTCTTCTGTTCTCCCATATTGGTTTGGCGTCCCACACTCTTTTTACTTGTCTATTATTGTCCATCCGGGTTTGATGTCCGAACCATGCCAATTTTTTCTCTTTGATTGACTCGAGTATCGGTTTGATTTTGAGTCTTTCTCTTATTTCTTTATTTCTGATTCTATCAGTTCTTTTTACTCGTATCGTTCTTCTGAGGTATTTCATCTCTGATGTCTTTTGTTTAATATCCAATTTTCTGCTCCATATGTCACTGTAGGCCTATATATTGTTTTGTATATTGTCATCTTGGTCTTTGTTGATATTTCTTTGTTATTAAGGAATCCTCTATTTAGTGCTTGGAATAGTTTTCCTGTGTTTTCCATTCTGTTGTTAAGATCATCCTCGATGTCTCCTTTGTTGTTGATTACTGTTCCTAAGTATTTGTATGAATTTGTCTGTATTATTTTTTGTTGGTCTATCATTACTTCTATTTGATCTTCCGTCCCTTGTTTCCTTGATATTTTCATTATTTGAGTCTTCTCTTTGTTTACGTTTAAGTTGTATTTGCTTGCTTCTAGGTTCCATTTCTCTAAGTTGTATTTCAGTTTTTCTGCAGTTTCCGCAATTAATACTATGTCGTCTGCAAATATACACATCTCAGCATTTATCATTTGCATTCTGTTCCAACCGATGCAGTATTTCTTGAATGTTTTCTTACATTCTTTCACTATCTCATCTATAACATTTATGAATAGTACTGGGCTGAGACTTCCCCCTTGTCTAACTCCTTGGGTTGTTTCAAATGGTTCTGACTGTATATTTAACATTCTTAACTGTATTTGTTGTTTTAATGTATATACTCTTTGTTGCTTCTTTCAGGTCTTCACTTACTTGTTTCTTCTTTAGGCTTTCCCATATATCTTTTCTTTTGACTGAGTCGAATGCTTTTTCCATGTCTATAAAGCTCAGATGTATTTCTTTTTTTTTCTTTAAGGCTTTTTCTATTACCTGTTGCATAGTGAATATATGGTCTTGTGTGTTGTGTCCTTTCCTGAATCTACTTTATACATCCTCTAATTTATGTTCTATTTCTTTTCTAATTTTCCTTTCTATTATGGTTTCGTATACTTTTTCTGCTACACATAGTAGTGATATACCTCTATAGTTCCTACAGTCTCTTGTATTTCCTTTCTTGTATATAGGTATAATTACTGCATTTGTCCATTCTCTGGGTATTACTTTTCTCTTCCATATTAGGTTATATATGTATACCTATTTTTCTTTTGCTTTTACTCCTATATATTTCATCATTTCTGATGCTACTTCATCGCTTCCTGGTGCTTTTCCAATCTTTATCTTTCTTATTCCTTTTGCCAGTTCTTCTTTTTCTATAGTTTCTGGATTTTCCGTGTTTCTCATGCATACTCTCCTGTTGTGGCTTTCCTTCTCCATTGTATTCGCTTAATTTCCATTCAGTATCAGCTGAAAATGTTCCCTCCATCTTTCCATTATCGTCTTATCGTCGTTTATTATTGTTCCTTCCTTGTTCCATTTGTTTCAGTTTCGTTTCTTTGTTGCTTCTTAGGTTTTTCAGTGTTCTGTAAAATAATTTTAGGTTTTCTGTGCTGTTTTCTTCCATTTTTTCCCCGAATTTTATTCTTTCCCCGAAAGACAGAAAAGATTTATTTTTCACGTTGAGAACGCCCATGAATAACTGTTCTGATGAGCCCTATTAGGGCGAAATACGTATAAACAGATACATAGACACTTTGTACGTGAAATCAAATCTTGACTGTCTTTTTCATTTTGAAGTCTTTTTTGTTTCAAAGATATCTAGTTGGTTCCATACTTTATTCCAACCCTGTATATTAAAATAAATGAAAACTTTTTTCTTACATGATCACAATATATGTATGTGCATTTATAAAACCTTCTATCAGTTAATTGTATTATTAATGATTGTTATTTATTACTATAGTCAACATCTTCGTATAAAACGGCAGTTAGACTATTCTACGAGTGATATAAGGTTTAGGTATGTTCTTATTAATATTAAATATCACTTGCAAAACTATGTAGAAAGCTGATTTCACCTTTTGGCACTGACGCAATGTTTTGTGTTATTTTCTTATGTTGTTTATTTCGTGTTTTTTCTTTATTTTAACGCACGATTTTTTATATTATCTAAATATTTATGTCTTTTAGTTCCAGTACAAAATTAATTTTACTATACTGAAATCACTACCTCAAACAATAAAAATAGTTCTGTCAATTCACATAAGAACTACAAATCATTACCATATAAAAGGTTTGTCTTTTTAGTTTTGCATATAGCCGCTTAGAGGGCGTCACCAATAAAACTTTCCGATACAAATGTAACCTCAATCTTTTGTTGACATAAATGAAGAGTTTCATTGCGATACAATAAGTTGTGTAGATATAGTGAATTTTTAAAATTAGTAGATCTGTCGAAAAATATATTTTACCCGAGAACATTTCGAGCAATAATTTCCACAGCAATGTCTCGTTGAAATGGTTTCTGTTTTTGAGAATGAAGCATCATATCAGTCAACTATTTTCCGCTGATATTGTGAACTTTAATGTGGTCGCTCCGATCTCAGCGACGAATCCAGTTCAGGTCCACCCAAAAAAGCAGTCATACAGCAAAACGTTTATGCGGTTCGTCAGTTAATTAAGGATGGCCGCCATTTAACATACCGAAAGATAGAGGCATCTTTGGTCATTTTAAATACCTCGATCCAAAAGATCCTACATGAAGAACTGGGTGTTACCAAGTTGGTTTCCTATTAGATCCCTCATTTGCTCACAGAAGAGCAAAAAGCGGTTCGCGTCAATTGGTGTCGAAAAAGTCTCGAAGTGTGCCAAAGAAAACTTTTGTGTCAAAATCTGGTCATGTGGCACCAATTGCTTCAGTTTGAAGTTCTTCAATCAAAGAACGCTTACTTCTGATTGGTACATAACCGTTTGTTCACCAGAAGTTATTGCGAAACTCCCGAGAAACCAACACTCAACGGCGAATCATAATACATTAGGACAATGCAAGTGCTCACAATGACCAAAAGAGTTTTTTGAGCTTCAAACATCGACTTATTAAACCATACACTGTATAGCCTTGACCTAAGTCCCAACGACTTCTTCACGTTCATAAAGATCAAGAAATCAACGCGTGGGCAGCGATTCCAGTCGTCAGAAGAAACCATCGATGCCTTTAAAGCATTGATTTTGCAGGTGTCAACTGAAACTGGAATAACTCATTTACCAATTGGTTTTAACGTAAGCAAAATTATATCGATCTTGGTAGGACATATTTTGAAAAGCAATAAGGTACTTTAAGTCTATATATTTTTTCTTTATGGACATATGCAAAACTAAAAAGATATCCCTCGTATTAGTGCTTTTTCTAATTACATAATATCAAAAATACTTTGTAGATGTAACATCAATGATGGGCATAAATCACCAAGTTAATATTTTTCAAAATTCAAACTTAAATTTAATGACAGTTAATCAGATGTGGTTTATTAAGTACTTCAATTTTAAGGACTGCAATTCAACATATATTAAATAATTTTAATATAACACATATAATAATTATTACATACAAAAAACAGGATAAAAAATAGAGTAGTAGACTGTATAGATAGTATAGAAGAATTTTAAGAAATCGACTTGAAGAAATAATGACAAATGTAGAAGAGTAGAATGGTAGGTCTTATAAATATAAATTATTGTTGTGAAACAGCTAATCGAGAAAACTAAAGAACTAAATAATAAACTTCACTTATTATTAAATTGACCTGAAAAAAACTTAAGATAGCGTACCCCTGAATAAGTTGTGGCTTGTCATGAAACAGCAAAATATCTCACTAACTTACACAAACGTTGTTAAAGACTTCTACGTAGGTAACTTTAGCTATTAAGGAACACGAAAAGGCTACTCAAAGATGTTTTCACACCTTAAACGCCACAATGCATATTAAAAAAAAAGTTATGTGGGCCAAACTATTAAATACATTTACAGTATTAGTTTATGCATTTTAAATAGTTATACTTTAGTTTAAGTATTAATCTTACATTTTTATTGTTGTTTAGAATTATTTTAAGTGAGAAGCACGTGTGCATCTCGTGGCCACAAATAACTTTTGGATTCCTGGAGCCATGTGATGCACACTTGCTTCTCGTATAAGGCAAGAATAAACCTGTCGTAACTTGTTTATTTCATACGTTACATTCGCTAGACAAATGCATTTCGTGTTAGTTATTAGTTGGTTGTCGGTAGGCGAGGTTGTAGTGTGTATTATCAGTTTTCAATATGTCATATGAAATGGAGCAAAAGCGTTTGCAAAAGCTATTGGAAGAGTTTTTTTCAGACGAGGAGAGCGATGACAGTGTTCGTGATAAAAATTTTGAATTAGATAGTGATGACGAAATAAGTAGTTCTTCGTCAAATCAAGGTGTTCCGGAGAGCAAGAGACAAAAAATGCAAGGCAATTTACAAGATTTACCTTCAACATCGCAAAACTTAAGAACAGTAGACGATACCATTGACAATGTTATTTCCCAATATCGACTGCCAGATGATGAAAACTCTTCAGAAGACGATGACATTGTGATTGATCATAATCAGCCCTTGTTATGGAACATGGTAGATGGTCAGAACTTAAAAAACATTACATTCAGTGTTCAAGACTCGGATATCAAAGCTGAGTTTTTTGAGATGTATGATAAAACTCCCCTTGACTTTTTTCAACTATTTGTGAATGACGACATTATTGATTGGATTGTGCAAGAAACTAATCGATATGCACATCAAAAGATGAATATAGGTGGTCACGGTCCAAAAGCTAGAATTCATAAGTGGGTAGATACAAATACCGAAGAAATAAAAACATTTTTGGCCATTCTTGTGTGGATGGGATTGCAAAGATTGCCAAAATTGTGTTCATACTGGTCAAAAAATCCATTATACGAAAGCAAAGTAAAGTGTCTTATGTCGCGTAATTGGTTTGAATTATTACTTGCCAAATTACATTTTAGTGACAATGAAAATATTAATAAAGGACTTCGACTATATAAACTATCATCCCTATTGGAGAAATTGGTATCAAATTTTCAGAGAGTGGTAGTGCCGGGGGAAGAACTCTGCATTGATAAAACTGTAGTTCCCTTTAGGAGACGACTGTCATTTCGGCAGTATATTAAAAACAAGAGACATAAATTTGGGGTGAAGATATACAAACTCTGTTTGGATGGAGGTTATACTTATGATCTACAAATTTATTGTGGTAATGATAAAACTGAAAATATGTCAGTTCCGGATAGTGTTGTGTTTAGTTTAGCTAATAACTTATTAGATGTTGGACGTACTATGTACACAGACAATTTTTATACTAGCGTTACATTAGCACATAGGTTGCTAAACAAAAATACAAATTTGGTAGGAACTTTGAGGCAAAACAGGAAACTTAATCCTAAAGAAGTGACAGGTGCAAAATTAAAGAAAGGGGAGATTATTGGGATGGAGAGTAACATAGGTGTAGTAGTAACTAAGTGGAAGGACAAACGCAAAGTGCTTATGCTGAGTACAAAGCATACTGCTGAAATGGTAGATGTCCATCAAAGGGGAGGAGTTGTTGAAAAGCCAGTTTCTGTTGTCGACTACAATAAGAGCAAAGGATTTATAGATATATCCGACCAACTAAAGTCTTACTCTACAGCATTACGAAAATCAGTGAAATGATATCGTAAAATAGCAATTGAGCTTCTTCTAGGGCCAGCTATTGTCAACGCTTATATAATTTACCAAAAAGTAACCAACAGTAACGTATCCATCACATCTTTCAAGGAAGAGTTGGTTTGTCAACTGGTAGATTTCACTAGACTAACTAATTCAGAGCAATATATGCCACATGCTCGTGAAGGTCACCATATGGAGGAAATGCAAAGTTCGACAAGAAGATGTGTCACATGGTACGCAAAAAAATCAGCAGATAATGGTAGAAAATTTGCACAGACTAAAACTCCCTTTTCTCGTTTCAGTGCAATAAATTTTATTGTATCACATGTTTTTGAGAGGTTCATTCATGTAATCTATAGACATTTGAAATATTATTTTTTTTCATTTATTTCTTAACTAGAAACATGTATTGCTAATTTTTAACGAACATTTACTGATCTTTTGCATTAAAAATAGTTGTTTACCTTATATATAAATAAAACTAAGTTTCAAGCTACATAATATTGTTTTATTGCTAGACACTAGTATCCTAAAAATACAGGCTAAATATATAAAAAAAGTCCACCAGGCCACTGAGAAACTGTATTCCAAATAAATGAATGGGTACTGTGAAGCGCGGATGTACCACGTATCCTGAAATACACTAATGGTATGAGATGCAAAGGTGCTTCTCTTCTCATGGCGTCAGTAAGTTCGGTGACTGAGATGCACACTTGCTTCTCATGGCGTCTAACGTATTAACAAAGTAACAAAGGATTAAGAGAGGGTTGGTGCATGATCTTTTCAAAATGTAGGTACGCCAATACGACACTAAAACAATGGATAGTGAAATGCAATCATAAGGGAGTTCGAATAAAACTACACGATAAGGAAATTACTTAAAGAATACTTAAAATGGAATGTGAAAACATAATAAATCTATGTAAACTTTGCATCTAACAATAGGAAAACATGCTAATTTTGAATTTATTTTGATTTTTTAGTATACTCAGGGCGCGATAACTATATATATATATATATATATATATATATATATATATATATATATATATGAAAATTACTGAGTTCTCGGGAAGAACCGCGTTGAGAATTTAAAACTCGACGTTTCGGCACCCATTTTGGAGCCATTATCAAGAGGGATACGGTTCGGTTCGAGTTCGGGGTCTCAATCTGCCTACTCCCCTCACTCGAGACGTACCAGTATCGTGTTCTATATTGCAAGAACTGTCTCTCGGCACTGAGGTCTCAATCTGCCTACTCCCCAGTGTCGAGTGACTCAAGAACTAAACTCAAACAATATATATATATATATATATATATATATATTGTTTGAGTTTAGTTCTTGAACCTTAATATATATTTTTTTAGTGGATTTTCTTGGGCTTAGGTTCATAAAAAAATTTTGATTTATACTAAGACATTTTCATATATTTTTCGACGTTTCGGCAGGAAATCCATGCCTTTTTCAAGAAGTAATATTGACTAAAAAAACATTTTATGACATACATAATACGGTTTAAAAGTTAAACTTTCGACTTACCAAGCATGTAAAAATTCGGAACTAACAAATAGACGTCACAATTAAAATAATATTAAAAACATAGGACATACCCACTAAGTCATTACATGTAAAATGTATTTTAAATATAATGTGTTGTTTATTGATGTTAGTTTATCGTTTAAACAATCAGTTATTTTAACATCATAGGCGTTCTGAGATTGTTTTTTTATGTGTTTTTAAATTAAGTTAAAATATATTTTGTTCAAATTTTTGACATCTTTTTTATCATTTATTGCATTATTATTATTATCACAAATATGACAAAAAAAACTCAACCGCCCTCACAAAACATGAAAACGAAAAAAAACATAAATTTGATTTTGAGAAAACCAAGATACTGGGAAGTGAACCCAACAGGAAGAAGAGAGAGCTTCTAGAGTCTATACAAATAAAAAAAAAATAATAATGCAATAAATGATAAAAAAGATGTCAAAAATTTGAACAAAATATATTTTAACTTAATTTAAAAACACATAAAAAACAATCTCAGAACGCCTATGATATTAAAATAACTGATTTTTTAAACGATAAACTAACATCAATAAACAACACATTATATTTAAAATACATTTTACATGTAATGACGTGGGTATGTCCTATGTTTTTAATATTATTTTAATTGTGACGTCTATTTGTTAGTTCCGAATTTTTACATGCTTGGTAAGTCGAAAGTTTAACTTTTAAACCGTATTATGTATGTCATAAAATGTTTTTTAAGTCAATATTACTTCTTGAAAAAGGCATGGATTTCCTGCCGAAACGTCGAAAAATATATGAAAATGTCTTAGTATAAATCAAAATTTTTTTATGAACCTAAGCCCAAGAAAATCCACTAAATATATATATATATATATATATATATATATATATATATATATATATATATATATATATATATATATAATTTCGGAAATGGAAGTATTTTATGATCCTCTATATGAATTTAAATTTACTCTTTTAAACGATCTGAATTCTCAATAATTTGAATCCAATGAGGAGGTTAAGAGGGTTTTTGTATCATGAACTTGATCACAACGAGCAGCGTATGAGAAAAACGCTCAGCCAGGAGCTCAACGCTTAACCGGTTTGTCACAGGATTTGGGTGATATTGTGTTAATCCACGGTTTTTGTTAGATAGTAGTTGGCGCTTACTATTTTATCCCAAACTTTAAGGGCGCTGCTGGTTGTACCCACTGGCTTCGTTACGTAGAATTCTTGGGCGCAACAGATTCTGGTACCCACTAATACTTGTATAATGAAGTTAGCGACCAAAGAAAACTGCAGCTGTATATTTTAGACAAATTGTGAGATGAAATACATAACATAATCAGCGAATATTATTAATGGCGCTTGAATCATAAAAACGGTCTTTCAGGGCGGCATATGTTGCATCTAAGATATTAACAGAAAACCCTTACTGCTAATTTCGGGCTCTGTCCGGTGGACTTTGATTATGTGATACCTGATACAAGTTGTAATTTGCAAAAACACCATACTCAATTAATTTTTCCACAAATGAATGAATACAACAACGAAATCGGGTGCTACTTACAAAAATAGAGGAATAGGACATTTGGCATTATCTTTTGATGAAAGCTCCAAAATTTTTTTTATTGATAGATACTAACAATGGCACGTCAGTCCGAGACTCTTAATAATTATATTAAATATTCGATCTTTGTTCTGCTTTGAAATTTTTTTTTACCAAAGTATTATTATGGCAAGCAAAAATGTTAATTTTTAATTATAATATATTACTTACACAACCTGAAGTATAACTCAATGTGTCTCAGCATGTATTCTCGTGGCTCAGTATCTCTGTTATTGTATTTGCTAGTAACAGGACTAAAAGGACTAATAAAATTACACATAAATATCATATGTAAATTTCATCAATATATTGTGTCAAAAAAAGATCAAAAAAATATCAAATGTAAAATTTATCAATATGCTGTATTAACACAAAATTCATATATCTGCTAATATAAAATGAATAAAATTTTCTAACAGATCAAAACTATGATATCTAAATTGTCAAAATCCAAACGTACAGTATCTAACGTGTTCTTTAATTCTAGATATCAAATACGAAAAACTGTCTCCGAAAAACACCACTATCTCGCTACGACTTTATTTTGAAAATTTTAAATCAAAATTTAATCTGCAAATTGACAGAGCTTCCTCTTCTTAACATCCTACTGTTCCTAGTTTAAAGTACTCAAATCCTGGTTTGATCTATGCCCAAAGAAATTATCTAATATTTAAATAAAATATTAACAATCAAATGCTGCATGCAGCTCTCCAAATCTGATGGCTTCTCAAAAAAAAAACATCGATAGCCTCGCCTCAGATAATTTTTTGTATTTAAAAAGAAAACTTAACGACTTTTCCCACTATTCACTTTTTTTCAAACCGGCAAAAACATCAAAATTTATTTTTCTTTAATAACTTTATGAAGAAAATCAAAACAACCTTTCTCTTCCAAATCTTGTTTCGAACTCTATTTTTAAAAGTCTTTTTTTTTCCAAAACCAAAGCTCTCCTGTTCTCTTATACTATTTTATAAAATCCCTTCCTTGACCAATCAATATACATACAATAAAAACATATCTTTCCCACTCTTTCTTTTAGCCAATCATCTTCCTCTGTCTTCTCCTTTCGTTGTATTATATATAAAGCACGGATTTATAGGCAACAAAAATTGAAGAAAAAGGCGCCTATATAGGCAAAGGTTTTTATTAAAAAAGGCAGGAATATTAACATTTAGGCAAAATATAGGCAATAAAGGAATATAACTTATTATTTATTGTACAAAGTGAATTAACGTAATATTAACTTAAGGCAGGTATATTTACACATCATAATCATAACATTAGTATAAATAAACTAGTAACTAAATATCTGTAAATTAATAATTAAACATTGTAACCACTTAAAATTTTATCATTAATAGAAACAACCAAATGTTGTTCAATATTTTCGGTCTTAAAACTATGTCTTCGATCACTTAAAATTAATTTGTACATTGAAAACGAACGTTCGACATCGACAGATGTAATTGGAGCATATTTCAGAGCGGATAATAAATCTGGCATAATTTGAAATTCCTCGGAAAATGTCCCATTCAAAACTTTAGCAACATTAGATAAAAACGAAAAACCTTCATTCTTGTCGAAAACATATTTCATTTTTTTTTAAATTAATTGACCGTTACTTCCAGGTGCCGATTTAATTTTCGTCTTTAAATTATCTATTAATTTTACTGACTCACATAAATTTATCTCTTGTTTTTCTAATAAGGTAATTGTGGTAACTATTAATTTATAATTGTGATTGATATAAGCGAGTTCCTGTTTCAATTTGGGATTTTTTAATATTTTTTTGCTTCTCGAATGGCTTCGGAAATATCATCATCAAATTCTGACATAACTAATTATATTTCATTGCAGTGTTCAAAGTAAAAAAAAACTGCTTCGAGCCAGGTTCCCCACCTTGTAATTACTGGTTTAGGTGGCAAAGGGACACCGGGAAGTCTTTCTTTATATATTTGCACCCTCAACGGAGCCTTTACAAAAACATTTTTCATAAAATTTATAAAATTATTTACCAACGGAAACAGATTTCTTATTTCTTCAGCAATTCTATTTACCCCGTGGGCTACACAAGTGCAATGAATTAAATTAGAGGTTTGTTAAACTATCTTGTATAAATCAACTTACTGTTAAATTGTTTGTTTTTTCCAATTCTTTAACGGCAACTAAATAAGGTTTTCTCGCATAGTTTTCGTTCAAAATTCCAATCATTTAATTAGCTATATACCTGCCGCATACATCTGTCGTTTCATCCACGATAATATACAAAAAATTGCCCTCTAACTTCCGCTTAATTTTTGAAATACATTCCACATAACATTTTTTCCCACAGTATGTTTTCTCAATGTACTCTCGTCCGGTATGGATTTATTAAGATATTTTTCGAAAAAGCATTTAAAACTAGGGTTATTAACTATATATAGAGGAATGTTGGATGCAATCATCATCTGGCATAAATCAAATTTAAATGCGTCTTTCTCCTTTTTTTTTAACTGCTTAAACTATCCCGCAGAGATATTTGGGCTAACTTAGAGGAATTTAATTTTTCCAAATTACGTTTATGAAGTGGGGTTCCACAATGCTGGTCAATAAAGTACTTTTTTCTACTTGAAATCTGAGAATTAAAAAAAATAATTAGTAATTAGAATTCTAAAACCGCTTTAGAATTTAGTTATGTTGTGGGACGAGAAAAAAAGAGAACAAATAAAACTTACCGATTTGCCGCATGGTTTACAAAATGCTCCATCTCCTTCTAGAGAAAGTTCCGAATAAGGTGCGATCCATAGCCTTAATTTAGATGTCATCTTTTCACACAAATGTCTAAAACGTTTTAAAACGTGTTCTTTACTTTTCGGTATACGCAACAAAACTAAACTAGGATATAGCAATTTGTCCGACTGTACAACTGATAATAAACTAATAAAGCTTAGGGATTTCCAAATAGTTAACCCTCAAGTCTCGATCAGGTACATTTTCCTAGGAATCTGTTATATAAACAAACCATTGATATTTTATTATTGACCCAAAATTTTATTATAGAATGGTTTAGTAATAGAATAATATCATGGGTAGTACCATGAAATTTTAAAAAAGGCACAAATAGGCGGAATTTACGAAAAAAGGCAAAAAGTGCAAAAAACAATTATAATAGGCAAAATAGGCAAAAAAGGCATTTTGCCTATAATCCGAGCTTTAATTATATATACTACCCGCTTCTGGCTTGACAACAAAATCTACAGCATACACTCATTTGGAATACTCCATAGTCAAACTCTATTGTTTTAGGAGGTCTTAGAAACTATTTTTTTTTCTTAATATCTAAACAATTATGTAAATTACTGTGAAAATTTCCTATTTACATTTACAAACGCTTACAAATAATATTTAATTTTAAGAAAATCTCAACCGATTTTTTTTTAAAGTCCATTGTTCCGTAAAATTTTTATACCTCACATTTTATTCATTAAAATCTATTGATAATGAATCGTTCGTGGAACCACTTTTAATTATTAAAAACGCACTTTCACTGTAGCACTACAAATTCTTATTTTTACCTTAATTTTAAATAGACGCCTGCATATTTAATTTCTAAATATTTTTCTGAAACTGAGAATACGGAATTATAACTGTATATTAGTTAATTTGTTAATTTTATAATTGTGATTTAACCGCAACAAGGTATTTGATAATATTGTATTTAGTAATTTCTAGCTTTTTTTTGCATACTATTATTATGTACTACAAACATAATCAAATATCTTTTTATTTTCTAGTAAAACTAACACTGTTATATTTTTTTCAATAAATGAAAGTAATAAACGCGTGCTTTTTCAATACACTTTTTTTCTAAGACTGTCATTAAATTGCAAACACATTAAATAAATTAAAAGTACATAAAGAGGACGATCAGTTTTCAGATTAATATTGTATCAAGGTCGTATTGATTTCTAATATCATAATGACATTGGGTAAACCAAGAAAGTATATTAGGTTTAATTCCTCAAACAAATTTCTTACTGTTTATAGTTATAGTACTAGTTGACTAAGTAAAGATATTAGATAAAACAATAATAATAAATGATTATTATGGTTTGATATATTTAATTAATTTTTTTTATTGTTACATTGCATGCTTACAATCTAATCTATACACAGAGTAATAAGTAAATAGTCTGTAAGTAAATTAACGTGAGTTAGGTACCGTTCAGTGACGGTTCTCTAAGTATTATTGGGGTAGGTCTTCTGGCCATACCCTCTTCAATCTTCTTTTGCCAAGTGGTTGGGTGAATAAGTTATTTATCAGTTCGTTGTTGTGATCAGTGGTGCGATTTTTATATTTTATTGAGTGATTCTTTATTATATCCTTAAGTAATGGGATGTGTTTGGTTAGATACATACCATGGAGCTTTACTTATCATACGGAGTATTTTGGATTGGAATGTTTGAATTATCCTCGTATTTGAAGGTTTACTACAGCTCCATAGTTCTATTCCATATGCCCAAACTGGCATAAGTATAGCTTTGTACAGAAGCAGTTTATTTTCAAAAGATCAAAAGAGAACTGAGACCTTTTGTTAAATAGCCAATTCATATTTTTTAGTTGAAGATCTAGTTGTTTTCGTTTAGTTTTAATGTGCGTTGTCCATGTAAGTTTTTCATCCAGGTGCAATCCCAAGTATTTGACAATTTGGCTTTATAGGAATGGGAGTATTATTAATATAAACTTGTGGACATATGGATTTTCTTGTTGTAAAAGTAATTTGTACTGATTTGCTAGCATTAACACTGATCTTCCATTGCTTAAGCCAATTTTGTAATTGATCTAAATGATTTTGTACATTTTGTGATGCTACATTAGGGTCGATATCCACTGTCAAGATTCCCGTGTCATCGGCAAATGTAGCTAATCATTGTTGATTGGAACGTCTGCTGTAAATATCAGATACAGAAATTGTAACGAAATATTTTGCCTACCATAGGGTATTACTATTAGGGGTAGAAAATTGTGGACAGAAACTATGGGGGTGGAGATAGGGCAACCAAAATAAACGCTACTTGTGCGAACGGCACTCAGGGTTTGTTAGGAGAGCTGGGGTCGTGGATAAATAGATGACAAGGAGTTTGGATTGGGGCAACTACAAAAATATGAAACAAAGAGTCATAAATCTCTTGAGACAAATAAAACAAAAATAAACAGGAAACACTTCTAGTAATTTATAAAGAGCGCCACTTCGAGGTGCCTAATTATAACTATTACAACAACTAGTTGTAACTGGGGAAATAAAATTATTAAAAATGCAAAACATATCTTTTTCTAATTGAAACTCAAAAAAGGGGTTAGTTAAAAAGTAAACAAATGTTAAGAAACAAAATTTAACATTTATTGTGTC
Organism: Diabrotica undecimpunctata; assembly: GCF_040954645.1. Classification (NCBI taxonomy): domain Eukaryota; kingdom Metazoa; phylum Arthropoda; class Insecta; order Coleoptera; family Chrysomelidae; genus Diabrotica; species Diabrotica undecimpunctata. The sequence continues at coordinate 85,902,639 of NC_092811.1, read as the reverse complement.
TTACCACAAACAGTTATAAAAATAATGGCACAAATTTACATATAGATTAATAGTTACAGAGAACAAGAATAACAAAAAACTTACATGTGTCCTAGCCATTTACAAACTCTGTTGCTACAAAACTTACAAAATTGCATTATCTTTAAAAATAAAACAAATAAATATCGAAAATAATAAAACGAGCTGTCATAAGTTAACAATAAATTTAAAAAGAACTGAACACACCTATTACAAATCCTTTTAAATTTTAATGAAAGCAATTATTACTTTTTTTTTGAAATGTCTGTCTTTACTTTAAAACTTAAACAAAAAAATGTTACCTGAATTTCACAAAAACACAAAAACAAGTTCCGGAGGTTGGACCAAAAACTGAGGTTGGAAACTGGAGTTGAATTCTGGACACGAACACATGAACAAAAGGGACTGGATCTTACACTACGAATTGGATCGACCATTTGAGGCCGAAGCCGGCACTGAACACAAAACTTATGACTCTACCTCTTAAAAAACAGGAACAGGTAGAATTAGACGGCATACACATTATTAACTGCTACTAAAATGGTTTTCCATAACTTAAGACGAAGTTTTCCCTGAAAAGGGACAAAAACAGAAAACTACAAATTCGTCGTGAATTTGGACATAACGCTGGAACCATTCAGTATCACTCTTGACCGCGGCTCCAGCGAGAGTGATGAAATTATCTTTAAAAATTGATCGCATAAGTTAGAATAAACAAAGCACAACGGAAATTAAGACGTAAATTATTAATTTGAAAACGCAATATCGGGCGGTTTGAACAAAGAAATATCGAAGAATTTGCGCTTGTGATATAAACAAACAATAAAATGATTTATTATCGACTTGGCTACACAAAAAGAACGAAATATTATTTGGGTCTTAAATTGAAAGATACGAACTAAGAAACATTGAAAAAATTCTTCGTTATTATAATGCATATATAAGGGGATTTCAATTTATCACATATACGAGGGATTCCAGTTTATTTCAAATGCTACAAAATGGGCCCAAAACGCTACCCTGAGGTACGCCAGATCGTATGATGTGGTAATTTGAGTAGCTGTCTTCAATTTTGACTTTGAAGTAATGGTCAGTAAGATATGATTTTAGTATAAAGTATAGTTGGTCTGTTAGGTGTAATTTTAATTTGTAGAGGAGACCTTCATGCCATCTATCAAATGCCTGTTGTATATCTAGAAATACTCCAGCGCAAAACTTTTTCTCTTCGAGAGTGGTTTTAATTATATTTACTATTCTGTGGCATTGTTGGATGGTTGAGTGTTCACGTCTAAATCCGAATTGGTGTTGTGGTATAATTTCGTTTATGGGAACAACTTGCTCGATTTTATGTAATAGCAGCCTTTCTAATTCTTTTGACATTATTGGGAGTAGGCTTATAAGGCAATATGAATTTGCTTGCCTTGCGGGCTTACCAGGTTTCGGAATCATAGTAACTTGAGCAAATTTCCATTGTATTGGAAAGTATCCAAGACTGTTGTATATTATTGTTAATAGCACCACTGCTTTATTTGTTGTCGAACCTCTGTCGGAGTAAATGTTGTCAGAGGAAGAGATAGTTGACATGGAGTTTCGAGGTACATTCTTATATCATCATCTTCATCGTTATTAGTATCTGGTGTTGCGAATATAATTGCAAGATGCTCTGCGAATACTGTTGTTTTTTCTTCGTTTGTGCGGGCCCAGGTCATATATATTTTTCTTAAAGCTGAATTTGTTATTGTCGGTCGTTTAAACTTTTTTGTAGCTTTCCATATAGAGTGGTCTTCATGTGAAAGATTCGAAACATAAAACTGGAAATAGTCAGTTTTTTATTCATGTTATGCTCTATTTAGTCTATGACTTATCCTGTCAAGGTACGTTTTATTTAGTGGATTTCTCGTTTGTTGCCATATGCGTCGAGCTCTTCTTTTTTCTGCTACCAGTTCTCTTATATGAAAGGGGATATTATGGTTTTCTTGCACACTTCTTTGACGCTGTGGTGTTGCTTCCCATCCTGATGTTTGTAAAACTGTTGTTAAATAGTCTACTGCTTTCTCTACATCTTGGTTTTCTTTTTTCCTAATATCTAGTCTAATTTTTGTATTTACAGAATTTTGGAAACATCCCAGTTTGTTTCTTTAGTTGTGAGTTTGGGTGGTGGTGTTCTTCATATTATGTGTGTACTTAAAGTTATTATTATTGTACTGTGATCTGATATTAAATCGAAGTTTGACTCTACTGCACTATGGATGTCAGATATTCCTTTTGTTACAGCAAATCTACCAAATCTGTAATTTTGTTGACATCCGTAGGCCAGTATGTAGGTTCTTACGTAGATAAGTATCTTAAGTTATTTTGTTGGATGATATTCATTAATCATGATGACCTTTAAGCGTGATTAATCTGGAACCGCATGTGGTGTGTTTGACATTCCAGTTTCCTGCTACTATGAATTTGGATCCAAGAGTTTGTATAAAATCATGATACTCTTCACTTGAAATTGGATGTCTAGGTTGGCTGTAGACTGATGATACACTGAGGGAGGTGTTTGTTTCGATTTTAATGATCTGCTTGAATTTTTTCCGCAATATAAGGTTGGACTGCACGGTGTTTAATTTTTGATTTCATAATAACAGCAGAACCTGCATTTTCAGATATTAATAAAATGTCTATATTATAGATTTTTAAAATCAGTGATATCTCTAATATATGGTTTGAAATGCCATTAGCATTCCACGACGCAATTGGTAGTGACTTGAAAGCTATTTTGTTATTTTGTTAATGACTGTAGTTAACATGGTTAAAATCATGCTATTTTGGTTTAAGAGTTGAGAGAACATTTTTGAATTCGTTTAAGAAATTTGATAGTTCATCTGCTAATTCATTGTTGTTATTTTTGTTATCTGCATTTATGTTTCCAAAGGTAGCATCTCTATAACTGATTCTGTTGAAATTATGAGCCTGATGTGGGGTAGGTATATTTACATTGGAATTGTTGACAGGATTTTGAGTGGTGATTTGTTTTGATTTGTCATGGTATCTTACATTTAGTAGTTCACGATAAACAGAACGTCCTCTGTAATTGGAAGGATGGTCTCTATTGCAGTTAGTCCAAGTTGCTGGCGTGTTTTTTGGTTTCTTGTAGTCCTTTGTGTTGTGTGATCCAGCGCATTTTACGCAATTATATGGTTTTGCACAGTACGTTTTAGTGTGACCATATTTTTGACATCGTGTACATTGTGGCATATTTCTTTTAATTCTCGATGGTTCAACCCTTATTTTACAATGTTGAATATACTGTAGTTCAAATATTTCTTTGTTGTTCGTTTGAGGCTCGATGGTAATAAAAAATAATGGTAATGGTTGACACCTCAATCTGAGTCTGAGATTTTTAACGTTCTTTACCTTATGACCCTTTTCTAGATTTCCGCTTCTATTTTATCTATCGGAAAAGAGTGATGTAGATCTCGAATAACTGCTCTGTATGCTCTATCTTCCTTAGGCTGGTATGTATGATGGACGATATTTTCCTCTCGTACGTGATGTATTAGTTTTCTGTAGGATTCGGGTGTCTTTGGTAAAATTTGTATTGTGTTTATACTTCTACTGCTTGAGCTAAATTATCTATCATTTTACTATAGTCATTAACGCCATATGAAAAAATTTGAGGGGGTTTTGAGATTGGTGGATTTTTATTCGTATCATTTACGGAGTTTTTCTGTGGAAGTGGCTGAAACCTATTTGAGAGTGCAATTGCTTCTTCTTCTCTTGAATCTTGACGTTTAAGCATTTTTCTTTTTGATCTTACTGTTTGCCATGTTCTTCATCTGACATCGAATCATACTCATTCTGTGTTTCTATATTGTTTTTTAAGTTCAAGTTAGCTTGAGAGTTTGATGTAGAATGAGAAAAGTTGGTTTTGCTGGGCAACTACTGGCTGCACCTGATATTGTTGTTGATAATTATCAAACAGTATCATTTGGTTGACTGTTGGTTGATTTGAACACAATGGTGGATCTTGAGTATTTATTTGACTTACTTGGTAATACGGATGTATTAGATTTGTAGGCTCGTTCTGCATTACAGTTGGAAACTGCACTGTAAGGTACTGAAAATCATTTGATCCTGGTCCGTTTCCTGTTGAAAACATTTTCTCTTCACTTCTCACTTTTATTTTACATTGACTGGATAAATAAAAATTTATTTATTTACCAATACTCAATTTAAATATACCAAATTTCGAGAAGATTAATAATTAGTTAGCACAATTATTACAATTATCTTCAGAAAACCGCCAAAAATTAATATTTTTCGGGGAGAATCACAAAATTCACATTAAGTTTGACAGTTTTTTTGACAATTTTTATTTAATTAAAAATGAAATTTCCGTACATGCGATTTTACAACTAATTTTTATGTATTTTATAAACGATCATCTGCAACGTCGATTTTTGAATAAACTTATTCCTAGATCTATTAGGTCAAGAATAAAAGAAATTTGCCGTATTAAAGAAGAAATTGTTCCAGCTCCAAATCCACAACCTAATCGTCAAGTTCGTTGGTTTTACTGTACTAGACAAAAAAATAGGCCAACCAGATATACCTACCAAAAATGCCAAAAGTGTAAACCAATTTGGAGAAGGTACTGATCACGGACTTCGGATACCAAGATCCGGCAGGAGATGAAGAACACGAAAATTTAAGGCTTCCCACGTCGTTAACCCATGAAATCCTTACCAATATTTAAACACTAATAGAGAAAAAGTGTGCACGTGGAATGTTTAAAAAAATCTGTACTTAGAATGTTCGAGGTATGTTTGAGGGTGGAAAGATACACAACACCATTCAAGAAATGAAAATACTAAATATCGACGTCATGGTAATCAGCGAGATGAGATGGCCAGGCTCGGGACAGTGCTATGTAGATGAGCATATAGTATATTATGCGGGAAGCGATAAACCACATCACTGGGATGGCGTAGCGGTGATTCTGAGCAAAAAGGTCGCTGGGACTGTGATCAGCGTGCTACCTCTCTCTGATAGAGTCATTCTGATCAAGCTGCAAAGCAGATCCGTTTATACGAACATCATTCAAATTTACGCTCCAACATCAGAAAAGCCAGAAGAGGATACCGAGGAGTTCTACGCACCTGTTCAAAAAGCACTAAAATATACCAAGAAGAACGAGCTTACCATCATCATGGGTGATTTCAATGCCAAAGTTGGCATAAGCAGAATAGAATATATCGTCGGACAATACGGCTTAGGCGAGAAAAACGAAAGTGGAGACCGACTTATCCAATTTTGTCGGGAATAAGATTTTATCATTGCTTATTTTATACAAACAACAAGAACAGAGTGTAGAACAAAAATGGAGTTATATCAAAGACGTTATGCTAAATGCGGGAAAAGAACATATGGGAAAGAAAACAAGAGTAAAAATAAAGAATGGATGACTGATGACATTCTATAGATTATGGACCAAAGAAGATTATTGAAAAACAGAGACGCGAAGAAATACCAAGAAATTAACTAAATAATTATAAAAGAAATACGAAGAGCCAAGTAGACATGGATGCAAGAAAAATGTAAACTAATCGAAGAGCTCCAAGTGAAACACGATCATATAAATATTCACCAAAAGATTCGAGAAGCCACTGGTCAATACAAGAGGAGAAACACACACCCTCTCATAAACAAAGACGGGAACCTGGCGACGACAGTTAAGTAGAAGTTGGTGTCCTGGAAAATATACATCGAAGAACTTTTCTGGGACTACCGAGGTAACCTTTCAGAAATAAATTGCATGACAGTGCCGTCAATATTAGAAAGCGAGATGAAGGCAGCTTTAAAACAGTCTTAGAATGGTAAAGCTACAGGTCCGGACGAAATACCAGTTGAACTTATTAAGGTGATGTGGAGAACTGTTAACGTAACATACGGACTAGACCTTAATATTAAGAAAACTAAATTTATGGTTGTCAGCCGTGTAAATTTAGATCCCGGGACACTAATGGCAGGTAGCGAAGAGATCCAGAAAGTCGACATATTCACTTACCTCGGAACAACCCTCAACTCCCAATGGGACTACGCTCAAGAGATTAGATTCAGAATTGAAAAGGCACGGTCTACATTTATCAAGTTGAGATCCTTGCTGTGCTGCAGTGATCTCAGTTTGGGAACCAAAATGCGAATAGTGAGGTGCTACATTCTTCCAGTGTTACTATATGGAGTTGAAGCCTGGACACTGACGCAAGGTACTGAAAAGCGGATTGAAGCATTCGAGATGTGATTCTACAGGAGGATACTAAAAATATTGTATGTGGACCATGTCACCAACGTTGAGGTCCTAGAGCGTTGAGGTCCTGACAAAAGAAAAAGAAGTGCTTAATTTAGTGAAACAACGTAAGCTTGAGTACTTCGGCCACGTGATGCGAAACAAAGAAAGATATAGAATTCTTGAATTGAAGTTGAAAAACCTTCGACAATGGTTTGGGATGACCTCTGCAGAGCTGTTTCGCAGAGCAGTCAACAAAACCATGATAGCCTTAATGATCACCAACATCCGAACCGGATATGGCACTGAAGAAGAAGAAAAAGGACTGTTTTTAGATTTTCGGACTGCTAGTCCGACGTTACATTTTATGTAACATCATGTCATGTTGTCCCTGAAAGGTTAATGGGATAATTGGTGTCACTGACAAATAAAATATTAAGACTATGATTAATAATATACGTTAAAAGGTATCGGCAACCAGCATCCCGCTTGAAGCATGTGGCCCGTAATTCTATACGGCTCGGGCTGTGAAAGTAAGAGCCATTATACGTGAAGTTACGCCGCAGGCATTAATTAAAACACTTACGGAAATATGTTTGTATTTCATTGTTTTGTATCTGCGAAAGATGGAGATTCACTTCAAGTGATCACAGTCTAAAGATTGTAACGCGATATTTTTGCTCTTTCGTTTAAAAATGAGAGTTGCAAGTGTGAGATAGTCAAATATCCATCCATCAGTTATCCATCAGATTCGTGTTGCGCCCCCTATTCCTTCTTCTTCTTAAAGTTCCATCTCCTATTGGAGGTTGGATATTATAACGGCTATGGTCACTTTTTTGGCTGCAGCTCTAAAAAGTTGTAGTGAACTACAGTTAAACCATTCTCTAAGGTTCTTCAGCCAGGAGATGCGTCTTCTTCCTATGCTTCTTCTTCCTTGGATCCTTCCTTGCATAATAATTCTCATAATAATTCTCAGCAGCTATTCCCCCCTATTCCAGTCACCGTCAACTCTGCGCTTGCTCACTCCTGCTCCGTCAGTTGATTGTGAATACTTTTACGTGTAATACATGTGTACTTCAAATGCCAGCGTTTCGTTTGATCCTCTCGACGAAACCGACGCGGTAAGAGGTACGTTATCAAATTTCATTGTTTACCGTTTCAATGTGTATTTATTATTCATTTATCGGTTGCTTTTATTGTTCACGGAAATTAGATTATAGGAAAATATTATGGAGTCAGGGATAGTACTTAAAGTTATGTTTTAACTTTTTTTTTCAGAATAATATGCTAAACATATTAAAAAAAGGAAGAATGTAGAAGAAAATGAAGCTTTTACCGAAGCATAGACAGATTTTATATTTTTTTTATCGAGTTTAATGGAAAACCGTTATGCTCGATTTGTTAAAAGAGGTTTTTTTTCGGTGATAAAGAAATACAACCTGAACTTACTGAGATATTGCGATAATGAGCTAAACTTCACAGTATTAAAGGAAAATTACAAAAAAATAAAATTCTAGCTTGAAATCTCCCGGAAAAAATTGACGAAACGCTTTCAAGGTCGTGGTAGATAACAACGCAAACTTGAAAAAGTGAAGTGTCCTTAGTGAAGAATGTCCTAAGAACTAAAAAAATTAAAAGTCTCAGACTCTCTGCTAGAACTTGTAACCGACGTATTGAGTTGGATCTTAGCTTGTACTAATAGCTTAAAGATACAGCACAGTCTTTTAATTATTTTTCTTTAGCGATGAACGAAAGTACCGATGTGTTCCAGTACAGTTCCTTTTCTTTGTACTTGGTATTGACGAAAACTCTAATGTTCATGAAGATCTGATAAAAATGTACAGTTTAAAAAGTATTGCTGCCTGGGTAGATTTATTTCGTTATTTGTACCAAGCCTTGGGCCTATTAAAATTAGGCTGGGGAAAGTCGATAAGTGTTAATACTGACGAAGGTTTAAACATGAGTGTCCAAACAAGGGTGTTGTAGGGAGAATCTTTCCCAAACAAAAAGAGACAGGATCAGCTAAGCCCTTGAAATTTCATTGTGAAAGTGAAGTGAGGTGGCTCAATCAAGGTACCGTTCTAAATATGATTTTAAACTAAGGAAAGCCAATCGGGAGTTTATACAGATTAAAGAAAAGCCAGTTAAAGAGATTTTCAACAACAAGTGGAAAAAATCCAAAAATTAGCTCAACAAACGCTTGCAGGGAAAAAACAAATTGTTATATGAGATGTATTTAGATGTAAAGTCCTTTGAGAAGAAACTGAAACTAGTTATTAAGCATATTTGTAAAAGAAAGCTCGGCCATTTTTCCAACTGCGAGAAAGCCGTTAAAGAAGCTAGAGCGAGTTTTGGATGGCATATTAAAATGACAAAGATGCTGATGCAACTGCTAATTTTTAATAGTCATTTGTAATTTATATTGATATCGTGCCAAGCAATTTACAAACTCACAAAGATTTTCAATAGTAATACCACTAGTGATTCAATTTTCGCGATAAGTCTATCGATTTACTTCTAAACGAAACTGAGTTGCTTAAAAACACCATGAGTCCGTAGGACGAGTGGTGTTTTCTTTAAGAAACTCAGTTGAGTTTAGAAATAAAAGACAGACTTATAAGCTAAATTAAATCACGAGTGGTATTTTATTAGACTATTTCATGAACAAAGTGATAGGTCAAAAATTCAGTAGAATGAGAGGAAGGAATTTAATAATAATACATTTGATCTAGGTAACCCAAATCTACCCATTTTTTGAATAATTCACAATTAGTCATAATCATGAAATATTTATTATAACTATAATCAGGTTCTCATTTTCCTTTTATCGGGTCAGTTTGCAACAATTTTCTCTTACTATCACGAGCCGCTCTCGCTTCCTTGAAGGTTATATCTTTGAAGGGATCAATATGTCTCTGATACTCACAGAAATATTTTTCTTGTACCAATTTTGCAGTAGTGTTCCATATGGTTTTAATAACACTCTCCTTGAAATCACTACCATCAATTTTTCGCATGTTGAAGGCCAAGTCTTTTAGAATGAATGCTAGTCTTTCGTTGTTATTTTCTGCATCTAATTTGTAGTTGCGATCCACACAGAACATCATAAATTGTCTCCATATATAAGATTTAGATTTTCTTGTATTACTCGGTATATTTTCTTTAATGTTTTGGTTTATAACTTCGTTTGAAGTACCACCGAAACGAATCATTTTGACGTATACAGCTACAATAATTTTTTTGGCAAACGCCAAACTTTGCTTTGCGATCGGTATCCATGGTTACGTCGTTGAAAACACGAAGCTGATAGACCAATCAGAATTGAAAGACAGTTGGTGTTTTCGCGATAACACAAGCTGTCTTTGGTTTGTGATTGGTCAGATTATGTGAAAATTTTAAGATGAGTGAAATAGTCAAAGCAATACCACCAAAAAAGGAAGCAGACATTAAAAAATTTTAAGTCAAGTATAACCTTAAAAAGTCTTACTTAATTTTGTACCTATTACATTAAAATGAGTGTAACAATAAATATAGTTAAAAATGCGAAAATTAGTTTTATTAAAAAAAATTGCGTAATTAGTTGAAATGTGTCCCGCATATCCAAATAACACTTGTGAAGCTTATATAAGGAAAGGTTGCTGACACTTGCATTATGACAAAGGTAATTTTAATCACCTTTTCTTTGTTTAACATTACTTTACAAATTACTATCCCATTCACTGTGTTTTATTCATAATACTTAAGATAAAGTTTAAGGTACGGGTGTATCGATCCAAGGTTAAAGAGTTCATGAATAATTTAAAAACTTTGTGAAGTATAAAGGACATTTTCGTCAAAAACGGTGAATAATGTATATCAACAAAAATACCACAGACGAATTTGATTGAATTTAAAAAAAAACTACGATAATAGTAATTTAAAGGTAAATGTACTGTATATACATTATTAAACAGTTTTAATTGAAGGTTAAAGATAACCTAATTTAATATAGACAAAAATATGTCAAACTCTAGTTATTCAAGTAAACATTGTTAGGAAATAAAATGTTACATTTACATTGTTAATACGTTTTAAGTGAATGTTAAAATGACTAGATAACCTAATTTAATATACACAAAATATGTCCAATTATATAGTTATTCAATTAAAAATTAAGTTTCTTTTTTTCCTTCATGATATCCTTCTTGTGTTGATCGCCTGTTTGATTACATACACTTGTCCCATAGATGCTTAGGACATTGCTGTACATCGTTCACGAACAAACAATTTGCAGATATCCCCTTGATGATTTATTTAGGGAGATTTTCATTACTCTTTCTTCTTTCATTCATATATTTTTAACTATTTGTTAATTTGGCACCACAAACGATAAGCAATAAAAATAAAACTCATAAAACTAAAAGGAAGTGACTTTCGAATTTGTAGCTAAAAAATTACATTGCCAGTTTGAGGTAGAGTCTTTTACAGCTAAGGTGTGGGGTGAGGTAGAAATCAGATTATCAAATATTTTATGTTTATTTAGAGTAAAATATTAACAATAAAACATGTACAATGAAAGTATGTAACAAGGATATATGAAATGCTGCCAAAAATATTAGAACTGAACCCTGAGTAACCAAAACGTTTATGCTTCATTGTGAAAAATATAAAAACAATTTTTACTTTTAGTCAAACTTAGTCAGTCGTATGTCGCATTTACTGCATACCATAATAGTAAATTCAGATACACAATATTTACACCTACCCTTGTTGATATGTTTGTGCCAATGAGCAACTGAATCCTGTGTAGTGGCTTTATCTGGTCTTAGTGCAAGAGAAGATTGAATTTTATTTTTAGGCTTGCACGAAAGGTCTACCTCTTTTACTCTCTTTTCCTGTGCGTGAGAGAGAACTTGCTAGATGTAGTCAAAATACTTTTAAAGGTATAGGTTGTTCCTTCAGAGCAGTGCAGTCATTGTTATAGAGAATCCATGCATCTATGACACATATGTCTAATATCCAAGTCAGAATGGGAAAATACCATCTGTTGGCTCTACTTGGACTTCTATACAATTCAAGTAAAGAGTTTGCCTTATTAACCCCTCCCATGTGCTTGTTGTATTGGATAAGTAGAGAGGGACAGGGTACATTTAATTTTCTTTTATTAGTTTTACAGAATATTTGTACATAAGTTAGCGATTGAATTCCCCAAAAAGTACTTGCTAAAAGTACATATTTATTGTCAGTCCATTTAGTAACAATAATTCCCTTTTTGGTATCAGACTTTACATTTCAACATTACCTTGTCGCTTTAAATTATACATCCCTTGATTTTGTTTTGCCTAGTTGTTCCCAAACTTAGTATCCCATGTTTTTCCTTCAGATAAATAAAAAGCTTCAGACCGGAAAACCAGTTGTCGCAATAAATTACTGAATTTGAGGGATCAGAAATGGTCTTTCTCAAACTTATAACAACGCCTAGCACCTACACAAAAAAAGTTTCTTCTTCAGTAAGCGCGTTTAGAGTATTGTACAACTCAGAAAGTGTGGAAGCTCCTTGATATGCAATAAAATCAAGTACTTAACAAGTACTCTTTGTTATTAGATTATATTTTTTGAGAATATAAGGTTGTGTTGTATTTCTAATTATAAAATGTCTATTTTTATGTAAAAGATTTTATTTTTATTTTTTTAGTATCTTGGTAAAGTATTTTAAATTGACCAAAAACAAAATTTTATTGGCATTTTTATTACTTGTTTACTTTGTATTCTTGGACGGTATTCTTAGACGGGTAGATCAGTCATTTCATCGTTCAGAATTAATAAAAATATGAAACATTCTCCAGAGGGGGGCAGGCATATTAGGTCCTCGCAAGCAAGCACCCAACTCCCTAGGATCGACTCTGCTTACCAGTCATGGTTTTCAGACTAAAAGAGTACAGAAATTTTTGATAAACATTAACTGTGAAGAAAAATCAATCAAATTCAGCATAGAAAAGGAAAACAACTAACGTTGAGCCGACTGCAAACTTGATCACAACAATATCAGAAGATTTGAAAAAGAATAAAGCTAGAAAATATGGTGATAGATCCCTCTTGGAAGAAGAGTTATCAATTAACATTAATACAGAAAGAACAACGAAAATAACGAAAACAGTACACCCAAAAAAACAAGTAACGAAAGCATGTTTTACGGAGAAACAAGAAAAATAAACTAAAATGAAAACAGTAATTAAATAAGACATTACGGAAAACCGAAGGCAGAAAGAAATACTTACTGTCGGTGCGGACGCCGCCACGTAGCATACTCAACAGTAACAGTAACAAATATAAAAATATTGTTTACGTGATTACAAATTATGGCGACGGCGCTCGCATTGAGGGTGAAAATAGATCTAGTTATGTTAAGAGAAATAATGATGATTTTTTTATAAGAACTTTTAATAATTTTTATTTTGATTTTAATATTAATTTTGACTTTAATCTAATTGAAATAAAGATAATGGAGTTAACGGATAAAAGTAGGCCAGAAAAACGATTAAACTGTAATAATAAATCAATGCATAATTTCTCATAATTGTAATGCCAGGAAAAATCAGGGCAACAACAGTGCTAAGAGTATTGAACATTATTAGTTGACCGCTGAAAGCACATCGGAGAATTTTCCAAGCTTTACTCAAATTAACGCTAGAAAGCAAAGTACAACAAATACGGTTGAAACATAGAAAGGCCACACAGATGACAGACATAGTAATTGTACTGCAGAGACTAGTAAACAGGACAAAACAAATAAAATATGAATAAGTACAACAGAAAGAAGAAAAATAAGAAAAGTGAAAAAATGTTAATTGGAACGTAGAATATAAGAACATTAGGAGAAATAGGAGAACTACAAAACTTTATTAATCATATAAAAATTTCTTCTTCTCATTGCGCCGTCTCCTTTCGAAGGTTGGTGATCCAAATGGCAATTGTAGTTTTGGAAACTGCTGCACAAAAGATCTCTGCGGATGAGCGGTCGAACCATCTCCTCAGGTCTTTCAGCCACGAGTTCTGGCGTCTTCCTACTGATCTTTTCCTTGTACTTTTCCTTCCAGTATAACTTGAAGTAATTCATATCTTTCGCCTCTCAACACATGACCCAAGTATTGCATTTTCCTCTCTTTGATTATTCTTACCAATTCTTTTTGTTTACACATGCGACGAAGTACCTCAACATTAGTAACTCTTTGTACCCACGGAATGCTCAACATTCGTCTGTATATATACATCTCAAGGGCATCTATTCTTTTTTCTATTTCAGACTCCATTGTCCAACTTTCACAGCCATACAGTAAGACAGAAAAAACGTAACATCTGATCATTCGAATCCTAAGCTGTAGACTAAGGTCTGATCTTGTAAAAAAGTTATTGTAAAAATAAAAATTTACAAAATAGATATTTTACTATTGCAAAAAAATGGGATGGAAAAACGAAAACATCTGGGAATACGGAAAATACCCAATATGTCACGGTAATTCTCTAAGTGGACAAGGGGATAAGTTTCATAGTAAGTGAAAGATACAAGCACACGGTAAAAAGTTTTACTAACATTAACGAAAGGAACGTTCTTTGATATAAATCTCATTAACATGCACGTTCTTACAGAGGACAAAGAAGCAGATAAACAGGAAAATTTTGATGCCAGATTAGACCAAGAAGTTTCAAAACTAAAAAAAATCGGTTGCCTGTAAAGTCGGTTTTACGGGCAAAGATTTTACGTGAACAACGTCTTTTTCTCGGTAGAATATTTATTGATATGAATATTATTAAATTGTACAATAGGAACAAGGAATTGAATGAAAATAAGAATTGCACAAATTTTAACTATAGAAATATATTTTGTTTACTAAAACATTGTACATGCAAAATTTAAACTTAACTAATTTCTATTTGAGTGATTTTGTTGAGGATAGGACGATGATAGGAGAAATAGCATCGCTTCAGCGGACCGATCATGTTTGAGTGGGAGAGAGACGCAAGGCATTCGCCGGTCCGGCGGGCCTCTCTCTCGTTCGGTGACTAATCGTAACAGACGTGAGCGGGCGTTACACTTTTTCATGAGTGACTTCGAGCCACAACCTAATTTAAGACGTTGTCACGTCAACAATAATTATAACGGTAAAATAATTTTAGGAGATTTAAATGCAAAAATAGGAAGAGAGGAATTATGTAAGAAAACAATAGATATACATAGCCTGCATGAAATAAATAACGACAACGGTCAAAGAATTATAGATTTCGAAGCAGACAAAAAAAAGGTAATAAGCAGTACAAAATTTCCACACAAAAATATCCGCAAAGAAACATGGATTTCATAAAGTAACTCAAAATCAGATCAAAAATATCGAAGTTGGGTGCAGGATTTTAAAAGAAGCAGTTATGCAGTTATTAAACAGCTGCAAAAGAAGTACTGGGGGAAACCAAAGAACCTAGCCAAAAAAGATTATATGACAAAGACTTTCAGAGGCTAATGGAACAAAAAAATGGTTTAAAATGCTGATCAACAGTACAGAAGAAACCAAAGAGGAATATATTGCAAGTAGATGACAATTAAAAACATTTAGAAAGAGGAAATAAAATAAAGAAAAGATTGATAGGCTAGAAGAACATGAACAGAAAAATGGTATGAAACAATTCTATAAGGAAATAAATTTTAAGAAAAAAGGTTTCCAACCAAGAACAAAACTATGAACAGAAAAAATTGTGAGCTAATAACAGACGAAAAGGCAGTGCTAAAACGGTACAGAGAATATTTCGAAGGACTGTTGAATAAACAAAATCAACGTTACGAAATAGAAGAGCTAAGATTAGTTGAAGAGGCTGATGCAGACGTATATGCACCAAAGGAAGAAGAATGCGGATATAATAACCAGAGGAATGTTAAAATATGGAGAACATAGACTACAGAGTGAAATATCAAAGTTAATACTAGATATATGGAATGCAAAAATAATGCCGGAACAACGTAAAATAGCAGTAGTATGGCCTAAACATAAGAATAGAGATAAATTATACTGCAATAATCACCGGGAAATATCACTACTAGGAAAAGATGAAATACTGAACTGCATCATTTTTTTGTAGATTTCAATAATTAGAAAGGAATGATATAACGCAATGCAATCGTTAAATGTACCAGAAAAACTAATCAAATTAGTAAAACTATGCTTAAAAAACACCAAAGCAAAAGTAAGAATCCAGAATCAACTGACCGATCAATTTAATATCAAAGAAAGTCTAACACAAAGATATGCGCCATCCACAACAATTTTTAATCTTGCGTTGGAACAAGTTATAAGGAAAACTCCTATAAATAGAGAAGGTACAATACTTACAAAAATCAACCAATTCATAACTTACGCAGATGATACAGACATAATTGCTGGACATTAAAATACCTAGAAAATATTTAAACATATTTTACAGAAGCGGTACAAACTACGGGTCTAAAAATTATTGAACCTTAGCCAAGACCGTAACCATTTTGTCAACATTAGACAAAGAAAGAGAGAGAACAGAACGATCATTTAATAAACCTTCTCAAAGTAAAGCCAGTTCCGATGTGACCACCATGTTTTGGTGCCTGTACGTTGCCCATTACTACCTCTCGCAGGTTTACTGATTTTTCAGTAGATCTACTGATTTTAACTTCAATTTACTGATTTACTACAACACTATATCGACCTACTAAAAAATATGTAATGATAAAATCATGTTCAGAAAGTGATTATTATATCAGTGTTTAATTATAAATTTTGAAACATTATTCTCAATCTACTGAAGAAATAGACAATGACCTGGTAACTTTTCTGGTACCAGTTTAGGCATCAGTCAATTCCATACAATTACGCTTCTCCTCTCTTTCCCTGTCTAAATTGTCAATTGTCCATTCTTCTTCTTTTTGGTTCGTCAATTTTTTTTGTCTCTCAACTGTCAATTCTTCTTCTTTAGCGTAGCTAATGTCAGAACGAAGTCACACCGAGCCGGGGGATATGACACAAACATGACACATATATTTTGATGTTTAACAATTTGAGACTATCTCACGTGTGGAAAACGTAACGATCTGCATACTGTATTTTATCTTCGACGAATAAGAAATTTATTTTTAGTTGTTATTGTACTTCCGTCTCTGGTAAGAATATCTGTTGGTTATAGATAGCCATCAGGCAACAATTTCCCGTGATCGTATTTACAAAACATACAGAATGCACTGTATATACTAACCCAAATCGAGAACATACTTTGCAGATATGGATTACGATCAAATTCATATATATTCAATACGACGTATTTTGATGTTTAACGATTTGAGACTATCACACGTGCGAAAATCGTTACGAGCTACATACTGTATTTTATCTACGACGAACAAGTACAGTAGTCTCTCTCTATAACAATTCCCTATATAACGATATGTCCTCTATAACGATGAAAATAGTAAACCTTGGTTGGTTCGTCATAAGAACAATGTATTAATTCTTTCTCTATACCGATATCGTTCTCTCTTTATAGCGATAACTTTTTAGCGTTCAATAGTTGATGACAAATGTGTTATTCTGTTTAAAGTTAAGACTACCTGAGTCACGAGTGACAAGGTCATTGTCCAGCGGTTGTTTTGTTTTGCGCTTAAGGAATGCGGCCACCCATTCTACTCTTTCTTATCAGAGAATTAAGTGACTCACGTTTATTGTTCGGGCGGCGTACCTAACTGTTATAATACAGATGTTGTCATCTATTGGCGACTTTTGATTTACAGTTTGAGTTGTGTCTTAGTGTGTCAACAGTCAACATGTTTTCGAAAAAGCGTAAAGTGCTCTCGGTGAAGGAAAAGTTATCGATAACTAGAGCAATAGAGAAAGGTAAAAAGCAATCGGATGTCGTTCGCCGGACGGGGCTGCCACAGTCAACTGTGGCTACGATATGGAAGGACAGAAAAAAGTGGCTTAAAGCGGAGATGGAGGGCGGTAGCAGGAAGAAGTTGCGGAAACCTCAGCACAAAGATTTAGATCGCGCTATGCTTCAGTGGTTCCAGCAGCAGCGTATGAACCATATTCTACTTTCTGGGCCTGTGGTCAGGACAAAAGCTGAGTTTTTTGCAACTGAACTTGGAATTGAGAATTTCAAGGCATCTGAGGGTTGGCTAAGCAAGTGGAAGCTGCGGCACAAGATCAACGATGTTAACAAAAACGTAACGGATGATTGGCTAGAAAACGTGTGGCCTGGACTGAAGGCCCGATATGCATCAGACAACATTTTCAATGCGAATGAGACTGGATTGTTTTCTAAAATGACACCAAACAGAACTTTAAAATTTAAATTGAAAAAGTGCGTTGGTGGAAAGCTCTCTAAGGAACGCATTACAGTTTTAGTGGCCACTAACAGGACAGGTTCGGTGAAGCGAAAATTGTTAGTGATAGGGAAGTCGAAAAACCCGCGTTGCTTTAAAAATATAAAAAATCTACCGGTGACCTATAAAGCAAACTAGAGTGCGTGGATGACCTCGGAAATTTTTGAAGAAGCGATAAGAAAGTGGGATATCGAGCTTAAAGGGAAAAAAAATTCTTTTGCTTGTAGACAGTGGTCCTGCTCATCCTGTATTGCGCTACCTTCAAAACATCGAACTCTGTTTTCTGCCAGCAAACACAACGAGCGTCCTTCAGCCCATGGACCAAAGTGTCATCAAGAGTTTGAAAAGCCATAACAGGAGAAGACTTTTGATGAAATTGGTTGGGAAAAATGGAGATCTTAAACTAAACATTCTTGACGCCATCCTAATGATTAGTTAATCCTGGGACGAGGTGAAGAGCAATACAATAAAACATTTCTTCAAACACGCAGGATGGCTGGAAGATCAAGGATTGATTGATGATGAAGATGACCTGCCATTAGATGTTTGGACCGGACAGTTTGAACTTATTATCACCTACGGACCGGAAGAGCTGATTTTGATATTACTTAGTAACAGAAAAACAAAAATTTGTTTAATTTACTAATGTTTATATTTTGAGAACGATTTCCGAAGTGAAAATTGAAACGTCAATAAACGTACTTTAACCTTTAATTGTGGCTTATTTCCATTTAAATAGTAATTATTTATTTAATTTGTTCTTTATTAGTTTTAATGACCTTGTTATATAGAATTAGCCTTAGTGCAATTTTTTGTATATTAGAAAATAATATTTATTCGTCAACCCTCCTGATGGCATGTGCCAAAGAGAACACATGTCGATAAAAGAGAATATTGTATTGAATTTTTTTAACGAGAAACAAAAAGGCATTATTAATTGATTGATTGACTGAGTGATTACTACTGGGTTGTGGTCTCAGCCAAATTAGCTCTTGGAAAAGTCTTACTGATAGTTATCACCTAGGTACTTAATAAATAATTTATTTTATTCCTAAAAATTGAAGTTTTGGGATAAGTTTTTCTAGCTTTAATTCTATTGTTCGGGATCAATGTCGTTACTTTGGTTTTACTTTTATTCAATAAGCTATCAAAGTATTCTTTCCAACCCCCTTTTCATATTTTTCTCATACTTAGGGATTTTATTATTCTCTTCCCTCATACACACTCAACAATATATATTTCCACTTCACTAAAAAGATGGGAAAATAATTATGTATCTTATAGTATAAAAATAAAATTAATAATAGGTGAAAAGCTATAATTTTGGACTAATATAAATAAAAAAAATTTAATTGGAGGCCTATGGTGGAGCAGTACGGCAAGAGATAAGGGCTTGCGGCTCGGTGATACTCCTCCATAGATCCCTACCGGAAGGGCGTGTGCCGCCTAAATACCGGGTATATATATATAAATAAAAAAAAAACGTTGTTTTAGTTAATGTATACCTAGTATTTTTATGTAATCGATAAACTCATAACAATCAGTTGTGTAAACTAATAAGGAGATCAATTTATGTCCATATATTGTTATAAAGGAAGCATAAATTATTTAGTAAATTACTAGGCCATCAGACATAAATATTATATTATATATATGATACACGTGGTGTCCCAATTATTTTATAAAATTTAGGCTAAAGTAATTAAAGATCTTATTGCAACGGAATGATAAGCCACGAAATAAGAAAGCTGATATATTAAGGTTTAAAGTTTTAAAAAGATCTTAAAAATATTGATTGATTTTTAGAGAGCCATAACTATTGTTATTTAATTATGGTAATCACCAAAACTCATAAGTGTTTATATTTTACAGAAAAACACAGATTTATAGGAAAATTGGGGTTTATTTAATCGTTTGGAGGTCGCGGTCATAATGTGTAGTGTATAGGTCGCGGTGTATCTCAGAGATACGTTCGTTTAAGTTTAATGTTTCAATAAGATTAAAAAAAAACTGATCGAGATCGGAAGAAACGTTTACTTTGAACATAACTAATTAAAACAAGCGGATTTAAATGAATTTATTATCAAAAGAAAATAAAATAAATGCAGTATTAAGAACATAACAAAATAAAAACATGCAATAACTATTATTATTGTTACTATTCTAAGGCAAAAATAACCCAAACACATAATTAGATTTAGCTAAAATTAATCAGATTCATCAGCGGAAGGACTAGTAAAACTGTTGCATACAATATTGCTATGCTCAAGACATAAAAATGTGGTACAACATTTACAATAGTATTTGGACAAACACGTCATCTTTGTCGCATAGCAAGAAGAACACCTTTTTCTTTTATCGCCCGTTTTAGCAACATCTGGATCTGCCCCACTGGTTGAACTTTCCTCCTTATGTTTCTGAAGCTAAAGCTGCAATGGTCTGTAAGCTAAACAGCTAAACCTGTAGTAATATCCGATCGCCGTTTTATTTGCTCTGACAATAATTGACTTAAAAGGTTTCGAATGAAGATTGTTCTACGTCTACGTCTACGTCGTATTTTTGAATTCTCACTTAGCATGTGAATGAACTGTGCGTTGATCCCAGCAACGTTCAAGACGACGTAAAATATCACCATAGGCCACCTTCGGCTGTTTATGGCTACATTATACGAACCAACCATTTGGTCTGTCATATCTGGGACATGTCATGAGAAGCGAGCGTTATAACTTGTTGCAATTAATAATGCAAGGAAGAATACAGGGTAGAAGGAGTCGCGGAAGAAGACGCATCTCCTGGTTAAACAATTTGAGAGCTTGGTTTAACTGCACTTCTGCTGACTTCTTTAGAGCAGCGGTATCGAAAGTGCGAATTGCCATGATGGTTGCCAACCTTCTTAGAGGAGATGGCACATGAAGAAGAAGAACCATTTGGTCTAGGGATGGGAAAAACCTACCGGTTTTAACCAAAAACCGGTTTTTTTACATTGCAATAACCGGTTTTATCGGTTGTTTTTTTGTCCCGGTTATAACCGGTTTTTTATTTTTAAAGTAAAAACCGGTTATTAGGTTTTTACGGTGATTAGGATTAGGTTGGGTATTATTTTGGATCCCAATCATAATTATTATTCTCAAGTAATTATTCCAAACAAAACCATAATTCAAATTTTATTTTATTTTATAAATACAGAAGCAAACTGAAAGTGCAAATTCACATCAGCCAGAAACAATTTTTTTTATAATATTTCGTTGAAAAGGTATTTGTAATCATAATATTTACATAAGAAGTGATCTGGTACATCATCTATTTTTCACACTTGACTCTTGACATTGAAAGTGGGTGAATGGCTTTTTCTGATTACCAAAAGTAATGTTCTGACTATGAATATCGAATAACCTAGGTACCGATTACGAGTACGAATCTCCAAGGATTTCCCTACGTTTTCAAAACGATACACCCATACAGTATTAAATGAGTTAAAAGGTACCTATTATACAAATATACAAATGTGTTAAAAGTAATACATGATAAATTTTTTTGATGGTAATAAAAATAAAAGATGAATTGCATTATCCAATTTATTTTTAAGTAAAATATTTATGTTGATATTATTTTTATTAAATCCCATTTGAAAGAATCTGGGAAATTTTTTATAAGTTGAAATGGTTGGGGTAACAGGAAACAGGGAAACAGGAGAGAATCTCTCTTCTGTTGCCGACTAGAATGTAGCTTCGACTATTTTTTAAATAATTTTAAACTGTTTGTCCTTGTTTAGTGTAGTGTTATGTACAATTTTATGTTTAATTTTATGTTTACGACATTCTGCGACTGTTGGATAGCCCAAATTTGATAAAATGCCCTTGAAGATGGCGAAAGTACTTGGGCAAGATTTAATTAATAAAACTGTGCTCGATATCTGCCTTTCATTTTATCAAAGTTCATTTATTTGAGCATTCAACCTTATATCAATTTACATCTAATTTAGGCTCGGAGTTAGGACGTAACTTATCGAAATCGGAAAACTTTCTCCTCCCTGCTCCTTCCAGAATGAAAAATTCAAAGTGGGTTTAAAATCAAACCCTCTTTGGTCTCCACACGATCTGGAGTTGGTGAACAGGGATTCCAGTTCAAGTTCTTAGGATACACGGATTCAAAGTTCTTTTCCAAATAAACTGACTCTATATCTGCAGCAGCCTTTGCTGCCGAGACGCCGAGATTAAGTGATCCGTTTTCATTCTGGGAGCAGAACAGAACCTGTATGCCAGGCTTGGCTTTTATAGCTAAAAAATACATGTCGTTGGTCGGAAGTTCGGTGGCATCAGAGAGATTGGTGTCATCATTGAATGATATTTTGTTAGATGAGAGAATCCGCTTAACCGATCAACATATATATGAACGAGTTTTTCTCAATAGGCTTCATGAAAAATACTGGCCAACACAATGCTAAATCCATTTTATATAATATAACCTATTTCTAACCTTCTAACCTATACTTTTTTACTTAAAATATTACTTTATTCTACTTATATTATACTTTTATTGTATATTATTGCAATATGTATATATTAATCTTAATATACTAATCAATAAATATATAATAATAATAAAATAATAAATATAATAATTAATAGAATAAAACGGTTTTATTAAAAATTGTGTTTTCTTTATATCGATATTGATGTTCTTTCGATAGTACCTTCTAATTTTGATCATATTAATATCGAGTCGAATGAAGTATCCCAAACTAAAGTGCATTGTAAATGTAACTTTGTAACCTATTGGATTAAAAAAACCGAAAACCGGTTTTTGGAAAAACCGGTTTTTTTGGCCGGTTATAACCGCCAGGTTAAACCGTAAACAAAAAAAAAACGGTATAACCGAAAACCGGTGTTTTGTCAAAAACCGCCATCCCTAATTTGGTCTACAGTGTCAACCCCTGATTTCGCCTAATTGTAATAATTAATTATCTCTGGATTGTGCGTATCTGAATTAATTACGTCATCGAAATGCATCTTCTTCTTCTTCTTCAGCCTTCATTCATCCATTGTTGGACATAGGCCTCCTCCAATTGTTTCCACGCTTCCCTATCTTTTGCAATTCTCATCCACTGCTTTCCAGCTACAGCTGTTATATCGTCTATCCATCTCTTTTTGGGTCTTCCCACGCTTCTTTTTGTTTCTCGAGGTCTCCAGAATGTCACTTTATGAGACCATCTGTTGGTGTCTTGTCTTGCTACATGTGCTACCCATTGCCATCTCAATGTCGCTATTTTTTCCATGATGTCGGTTACTTTAGTTCTTCGACGTATTTCGGTGTTAGGAATTTTGTCTCTGAGGCTTATATTTAACATGGCCCTCTCCATGGCCCGTTGAGTTACTCTTAATTGTTCTGCCATTTTTCTTGTTATTGCCATAGTTTCCAATCCATAAGTTGCAACTGGTAGTATACAAGTGTCATAGGTTTTTCGTTTTAAGTGCATTGGGATTTTTCTGTCTTTTAAAATGAAGCTCAACTTCCCAAAAGCAGCCCATGATAATTGTGTCCTTCTTTTAATTTCTAGGGTTTGATTTTCCTTTTCGTTTTTAATTGCATGTCCTAGATATATATATTGTTCTACCTTTTCTACATTGATGTTATCTATCGTGATGTTTTCTAGGCTGTTGCTTAATATCTTTGTTTTGTCGAGATTCATTTTTAATCCTATTTGATTTGATTTGTGATTTAAATCTTGTAGCATTGATTTTAG
The DNA here is from genome assembly GCF_040954645.1 of Diabrotica undecimpunctata. Classification (NCBI taxonomy): domain Eukaryota; kingdom Metazoa; phylum Arthropoda; class Insecta; order Coleoptera; family Chrysomelidae; genus Diabrotica; species Diabrotica undecimpunctata. The sequence continues at coordinate 85,879,230 of NC_092811.1, read as the reverse complement.
TTCATGGATATCTGTGCTTATTAGTACTATGTCGTCTGCGAAACGCAAATGGTTAAGATATACTCCATCTATTTTTAATCCCTTTTCGACCCAATTTAGTTTTTTGAAGACATTTTCTAATGCCAGAGTAAATAACTTGGGTGAGATGGTGTCACCCTGTCTCACGCCTTTGCCAAGGTCTATTTTCATAGTTTCCAGATCATCATCTATTTTTACGTGAAAAGTAGCATCATCGTATATATTCTTAAGGAGGGCAGCATATCTTGAATCTAGTCTGGCGTCGTCCAGTGCTGTTAAGAAAGCCCATTTCTCGATACTGTCGAATGCTTTGTGATAGTCGACAAATGCCAGATGTAGTGGTATGTTGTACTCTATTGTTTTTTCAATAACTGTCCGGATTGTTTGCAAGTGATCGATAGTGCTAAAACCCTTACGAAAGCCTGCTTGCTCCACCGGTTGGTATGCATCTAGCTTAGCTGTCAATCTATTTGTTATTATTCGAGTTAGTAGTTTGTAAAGGTGTGACAACAAGCTTATTGGTCGGTAGTTTTCTATATTTGCGGCGTCTCCTTTTTTATGGAGTAGAATGACTTCCGCATTTTTCCATGCTTTTGGTATTTGTCCTTCCAATAGGCATTTATTCAGTAATGCTCTCATTGCCTCTTCTAATGCAGTGCCTCCCATTTTTAGCATCTCTGAAGTAATTTTATCTTCTCCTGGTGTTTTCCCATTTTTCATTTGTTTTAGGGCGGCTCTAATTTCTGATGTTATTATTTCAGGGAGATCCTCTGAGCCCACATTTAAGATATGTTTTGTTGGTATACCGGGGTTTGGAATAGTAGAAGTATACAGCTTCTCATAAAATTTTCGGATTTCTCTAACGATCTCTTCCTTATGCGAGCACAATGTTCCACGGTCGTCTTTTATCTTTATGATTTTATTCCTGCCAGCGGATTTACATGTTTTTAGTACTTTCATGTTCTTATTGTTCTCTATGGTTTCAAGAATCTGGTTTGTTCTATAAGCTCTGAGGTCTTTTCGAATATTTTTCTTAACACTTCTGTTGAGCGCTTTATAGTCCGGGTTATCTCTGTTCGTTCTTCTTCTTTTCTCTATCTGTTCTAGAGTCTCGGGTTTTAGTTTAGCTTCTTTTTGTTTTCTTATTCTGCAACAAAGTTTCTTAGTGACTGTTTGTATGTCTTTAGTTATTTTCTCAGCTAGTTCATCTATATTTTTGTGCTCAAAGGTATTTGCTACTAGTTTCCGTGCTAATTCCTCTCGATATTTCTCTTTATTACTGGCTAGGATGTCTGCCGTCGGTAAAGGGTTTGTTGTTAATAGTTTTCGTCTTTCTCTCTTTACGTTAATATGTATATCGGCACGAACTAGTCTATGGTCACTGCCAGTATTAAATTTGTTCAGCACCTCGATGTTTTTACATATTGATCTATCACTGGAAAGGATAAAATCTATTTCATTTTTAACCTGGCCGTTCGGGCTACGCCATGTCCACTTTCTTTGTATTTGTTTTTTATAGAACGTGTTCAGGCAATACATTTTTTCGGTTCTTATGAAATTTGCTAATGTCTCTCCTCTGGTGTTTCTGTTGCCTAGACCGAAGTTTCCTATGTAGTCTGAGTCGCCTGGTATTCGCCGCCCTATTTTTGCATTAAAATCTCCGGTGATGATAACATAATGTGTTTTTTCTAGGTCTTTAGCTCGCGTTATATCTTCGTAAAGTTGTTCTATTGACTCGTCATCCGCAGTGGAAGTTGGAGCATAGCAGTGTATTATTTGTAAGCTATATCGTTTATTCAGTTCTAATACAAGATATATCACTCTTTCTACTAGATATATCACTAAATGCATACTAGATACTAAAATTACGTTTTTTTCCCTTCTTCGGCACATACGATACAAGCAAAAAAGTTAGACTGTATTAGTCTGTTTGCTGTAATAACTAATTCAGGTGATAGTTGAAGTTTGTTTCTTCTGACTGTCCCTACATATGATAGTCTGTTCTTTTTCAAATCGCTGACGAGAGTTAGATCGGTGAACCAATTATCAGCAGTGATATTTCGTCCTGAATTATAGATAGGTTCTGCTAATCTCTTGACCACATATACTGGTTTATTGCTGACATGAAATGGACCCTCACGCTGCAGTCCTGCATAAATTTCCATATTGCCTATGTAAAATAGCTTAGAATCAACTATGGAAAAATTTTAATCCCATATTTGTTAGGTTTTGATGAGATGTATTGCCTAAATCCGCATCTGCTCCTAAAGCTTGTTAACATCTCGTCTAGAGTTATGTTTTGTCCCATAGAGTATCCTTTTTTGCAATTTTCTACAAATAGTGAAAAGATTTGTCTAACAGCTGACAACTTATCAATCTTTAGTCGATCTGGTCGAGTCGTCTTGTCATCGAATCTTATACAGTTGTGAATAAATTTGAATCTTTTCATTTTTTCAATAATTCAATTCCTACTAATTGTTTAGCATCTTTTTCTCGGGAATATCTACTTGAAATAAAGTTTATATATTTATTTGTATAATGTAAAATTAAATCTAAAAGTTCTTCTGACACGAAACAGCTCCAGCATTCATATTCAGTTTTTGCATTTTGCAGTATTCCTTGCTAGAGGCAATTGACACAGAATATTTTGTTTCTGTCGCCTAATTTTATTTCCGTAAACTGTCTTTTTTTCCTACTTTGTTACTTAGTCTTTTCCGAAAAAATACTCCTCGTTTTCATATACGTTCTCTTCGCTCTCCTTAGAAATGTCTTGTTCGCTGTTTAAGTTTTCTGGTCGCTCTTCGACATAATCGATTTCGTCCACGCCACTGTTGTCTTCAAACTCATCTCTTTTATTTCCATCGTCAGAATCGATAAACGTACACTGAAGCTTTTCAAGATCCTTTAGATTATCCAACCTTTATACCTTTTTCGACATTCTGAATATAATATAGATCACACAACAAAATAAACACGAAAAAATATAGGTTCGATCTGCGAGGTCGCGGTATCTGTCAGATACAACTACTGTTGTTCGGTTACGAGTAGTTACGACGAACGTTCACTTCTCAACCGCTAGAAATTACCTGAAAGCCGACGTTGTGTGTTTCCCGGGTCCTAAGACATACATGTGAAGTACCATGCATGTGAAGCTAGACAGTGCCGTAGAATTATATAATGCACTTCTTTCAAAATATTTATAAAAATGTTTTCAATGTATCTCTCAGATCAAAAATCGTAACACTACATTAAAAAAAATTTAAAATATCTACAATTTCAACTTCTTCATTACCATAGTAAGTATCTTCTTTTAGCTGATTATAAAAAGTATGGTAGATTGTTTGAATATAAGGAAATAAGCTGTTTATATTTTTTATTTTATTTTTTGCAATTTTCGAAGGCTCTTTGTATTTTTTGAGAATGTTTGACAACTCTACTGTTAAAGATCAGACTTTTCTTATGACATTAACTTCTTGATAATCTCCATTGACACTCTAATTGACAAAAAATGACCCTACATTTTGTGATTTAAATCGAAAGCTGTATGTTCCTGCAAAATCTAAGCTCTCCTAAGCTTTGTGTAATCTGCGTAACAACAAAAGGATTCTTTTTATTTGCTTTCATAATATCTTCCCAACCCTCTGGCGAATCAATAACTGGTGCACGATTTCTCTGGCGTTTGCCAATTTGAGCAAAATCTCGATCTGATGGCATATTATTATGATCACTAACTAGAAAGTGCTGTGTTATTTGTTTAAATTTCTCTTCCTTGACTAGCTGCTACCAAAAAGTCATTAATTGCCTGTTCTTGTTGTGACCTAAACAGTTATCGGTAAAAACAACGAGCTCTTTATAACATGACTTGTTCTCTAAAAATTTAATCACAACAGAAGTAACCTCCCTACTTAGCCTAGTCTTCGGTCTATAAGCACATATATCCCTTATCGTTGGTATATTTATGAATTTTTAAGTTATAAAGATAAATTTTTCTACAGTAAAATGCAGGACCAGTGATTAATTTTGGCAAAGACATACTTTGCTGTAAGTCAAACGAGATTACGAATTTTTACTTGTTTGTAATACATTTGTAAATCCTATGTTATATTCAGTATAAAATATTTTTCGAGAATGTCAAAAAACTGTCAAAGTGTTTAGACGCATTTCAAAGTTTCTCTTAAAAATTTAAATATTTAAACTATTATTTCTTCAGTTCTGAACGTGTAAATAGTGAATAATATTAAAATCAAAATCCTGTTCAAAGTTAAATGTGACAGTGTACTGAAAATCGTAGAATTCTGTGAGTACAAAACTGCATTATTAATAACCTTAAAATCAGAAGTTTAAAAGGCAAAATATTTTATCGATTTCAATTCAACTTATCGATTATTGACAACAACTTTTTGCTTGTTCTTGCTACTAACAAGTAATTAGGCTAGGCTGCTGTTTAATTTTATTAAGTCGCCAAGTCCGGCTTCAGATCCTCTGTGCCAATGTACGTAAATTCTCAGCGGGAAGATGGATGAACCGGAATCAGCTACTACCTCACGAAATATATCCACTACGTCACATATATCTTACTCCAATGCATTAAACAGTTTCAAATATCCTTCAAAAGACCAAGGTATTATACTTTCAACCATACAAGGAATAAAAGTTTTCGAATATATAAAAGCTGTTGGATCAATAGTACAGCCCAAAAATGTTGTTTGGGCATCCAAAATATCAAACAATCGCATCTGCATCTACCTCTCCTCTAAATATGTAGTTGATCAATTTCTTAGCTCCCACAAATATATAAATATTGATGGTAACCAGATTGAAGTAAGAAGACTTATAACCCCCGCCCAGAGACTCATCATATCTAATGTATGTCCTACTATACCTAATAGCTTAATTGAAGAGCACTTAAAAACTATGGGTATAAAATCCGCCTCCAACATGACGTTTCTACGAGTAGGCATGCAAGACTCAGAATACAGCCACGTACTCAGCTTTAGGAGGCAAATGTTCATAAGTCCTTTAGAAAATGCATCAATTCCTGACTCATTTCTAATCTCATTTGACAATACATCATATCGACTATACATTTCCATAGATGGTTTAAACTGCTCCAGATGCAAGATTGTCGGACATCAAGATTCTGACTGTCCTTCTTTATCATCATCAAGCAACTCAATTAATCAAATGGAAACTGACCACCACGTGAATATACATAACTCTACCAATGAAAAATATAATCAGCTACAAGATCAACCACGAAACCAATACCAAGAAGATACCGAAACATTAATGGAACCAGAACCCAATACCATACAAAATCACGCATCAGCTACAAAAGACCAGACCACTTCCTCACAAACAAACAATGAATTACAAATCTTGAATCAACCAAAAATATTCCAAGATAATTCCTTAGTAATTGAAAGCGATAGAAAAAGCACTAAAATTACTCCTGCAACTAAAAGACAAATATCCTCTCCTGAAATTCTTGAAAATGACCTACCTCCTCCCGATACTCAAAAACCTAAGAAAAAGCCTAAAACCCAAGAAGATATTTCAATTATTCTAAATCAAATTAAAGAAAAAATTGAAAATAGAAACCCTTCCTTTACACTTACTTTTCATGAAATATGTGATTTTCTGGCAAATTCCCTTCACTCAAAACATCCTGAAGTCATTGTTAAAAATTATTCAAATGAAAGCCAAGAAATAAAAGAAATTTTAAACTTTATATATTCCCAAATACAAAATAAAACTTTAAAAAACAATATCACCAGATTGAAGAAGAAACTGCTTTTCAACAGTCCTTCTTCTACTGACGAAACTGACCAAGAATCAAGTTCTCAACAATAAATAGTTAACACATAAAGAGTTAATGGCCAGCACATTCATATTACAGTGGAACCCCAACGGTTATTTTACACATATAGAATCCATTAAGCTTCTTATACACGAATATCTTCCTTTAGTCATATGCCTAGAAGAGACCCATTTCAAGCACCAAAGTGTGACATTAAAAAATTATGTTCCTTTTCTAAGAAACCGAGTTGCAGATCACTCAAGCGGCGGAACAGCAATTTTTGTAAGGGATGACATAGAGTCAACTGAAATACAACTACAAACAAATCTCGAAATAGTTGCAGTGTCAGTCACCCACAAAATGAAAATCAATATTTGCAATGTATACTTACCTCATCCTACTGATTTAGACATAACTGAACTAAGCAATGTTTTAAACCAAATTCCACACCCAAAAATAATATTAGGCGATTTTAACTGTCACAACAGTACTTGGGGAAGTAACAAAACCGACAAATGTGGCAATCTCCTAAATAATCTCATTGATAATTTAAATTTAGTCTTACTAAACACTGGCAAATCTACTAGGTTTAATTCATACAATGGTACATTTTCTGCCATAGATCTCTCTTTATGCAGTCCGTCGCTAGCTCCTTTATTATATTGGGACACATTGGGGTATTTATATGATAGTGATCACTTCCCTATCACGATAACCATAAACACTAATGATAAATCAACTTTTCCAATTCACCAGACATGGAAAATAAAGTCAGCTGACTGGAATTTATATCGAACACTGATAGAAGAACAAACAAACAAATATAATTTAACCAATAACGCAAACCAAAACCTGGAAATATTTAATAACATTATTATTTCTGCAGCAACAATCGCAGTGGGAAAAACAAAATCGAGTCAAAGGCAGCCAGTTCCTTGGTGGAATAACGAAATTGCACAAGCACTCACTTTGTCTAAACACGCTTTTAACGTTTACAAGAAACATAAAACTATCGAAAACCTTTTAAGGTTTAAAAATCTCAGAGCTCAAAGCAGACAATTAATCAAAAAAGCAAAACGAGAAAGTTGGAAAAAGTACGTTTCTTCAATAAATCCTTCCACTCCCTTAGGCAACATATGGAACAAAGTCCGTAGAATAAAAGGTACAAAATACTTTCGAGGTATAGATACTCTATCATATAATAACCAAATGCATTCAAACAAAGAAGATATTCCAGAAATACTAGCAGATATATACGAACTTAATTCTAGTGATTCTAATTACAGCCTATCCTTTCTAGAGCACAAAAAACTAACGGAGTCTTCAAATATACAAATCACAGAGAGTGGCAATCCAATAAACAAACCAGTAAGTCTTCAAGAATTAGAATTTTGTTTAAGTGCTAAAAATTCGAGTCCAGGACCTGATGATATCCACCCTCTTTTCTTACGAAATCTTCCTCTGAATGCAAAGCTAATATTAGTTGATATTTTTAATAATATTTTTATTCATCATGACTTTCCTGATCTATGGTCGCAAGCAACTATAATTCCAATCCTTAAATATAATAAACCAAAAGACGATCCAAATTCCTATCGTCCAATATCACTTACGTGTTGTACCTGCAAACTTTTAGAAAAAATCCTTAATTATCGTCTTAAATGGTACCTCGAAAACAATAACCTAATAAGTATCAGACAAAGTGGATTTCGTACGGGTAGATCCACAACAGACAATCTAATAACACTTGAATCAAGTATACATGAATCCTTTCTGCACAACCAAAAACTTATTGCCGTGTTTTTTGACATAAGAAAAGCGTTTGACACAACATGGAGACATCTTATACTAAAAACACTTCAAGAATGGGATGTTCAAGGGCACATGTTGTCTTTTATTAAAAATTTTCTAGAAACACGAACTTTTCGAGTCAGAACCAATGGATTTACATCCTCCAGACGAGTACTTCAAAACGGCACTCCACAAGGATCTACTCTAAGTCCTACTCTTTTTCTAGTTGAAATAAATAGTATTATACATCAAATAAAACTACCTGTATTTACTAGCCTATATGCAGATGACTTAGTCATTTATCTAAGAACAAACAATGTAACTCTGGGAACACATATACTGCAAACTACCTTACACACAATTGAAAGCTGGTCGCAAAACACGGGTTTTATATTCTCTAGTGAAAAGACACGTTATTTAATTTTTAGCAAAAGAAAAAATTATCCTAATGTTCAATTAACACTAAATGGAGTTGTCTTGAAACAAGCAGAAGAAATAAATTTCTTAGGACTTTCTTTTGAACGTAACTTAAGCTGGGAAACCCACATCACCAATCTGCAACGTTCTTGCCAATCCAGAATTAATCTACTAAAGATGCTGTCAAATACCTCTTGGGGGGCAGATACAACAACCTTACTTACTCTATATAGATCACTAATACGAAGTAAACTAGACTACGGCTGTTTATGCTACGATACTGCTAACAAAACATCTTTAAAAAAACTTGACTACATTCAAAATATGTGCTTAAGATTAGTTTTAGGTGCCACAAGAACTAGTCCAGTAAGTAGCTTACAAGTTTTGGCTAATGAACTGTCCTTAAGCCAACGAAGGCAACTCCTATCACTAAATTACGTTGCCAGAATTTCAGCAAACAACAGCAACGTAACCTACTCAACAATACTTTGCAGAACAAATATAACGTCCGATCTTTACAGAAACATTGCAATAAAAAAACTACCATTTCCCGAACGAATAAAACGTATTGGTCTTAATTTAGAACAGTTCAGTCTTACTATGCCTATTCATGTAAATGTTCCTCCTTGGATGATTAAACATCCAAAAATAGACACGTCTCTGAAAGAACTCCCGAAACATTCCACACATCCTTTCCTTATACAGCAAGCTTATAAAAATGTAATATCCAAATACCCAACAACCCATCACATCTTCACTGATGCTTCCAAATGTCATGAAGGACATGCTGCAGCCTACATCTACGAAAACGTCAACTCTACCATACGAATCCCAACAAATTGTTGTATATATACCGGAGAACTTACGGCAATTCATCAGGCCGTGAAAAAATGTTGTTCTATCAATGAAAGCAAATTTGTTATTATCACCGATTCAATGAGCGCATTACTTGGAATAAAACAGCTATATACAACTCACGCCATACTTCTCAAGATCAAAGAAGAGTTATCTTATCTACAGACTCAACAAAAAGATATTTCCTTTATCTGGGTACCTTCCCATATGGGAATAAGTGGTAATGAGGAAGTGGACTCTCTGGCAAGCAATGCAACCACCGACCAAAGTATTGCTATCATAAATCAAATGCCTTGGACTGATCACAAAGTAAATATCAAAGCCCACGTATACAGAGCGTGGCAAACTACTTGGGATCACACTGCTAATAAACTCAAAGAATGTCTAAGTCAAGTAGGAACCAAACTCATCTTACCAAATAATAGAAAAGACCAAGTCATCATTAACCGACTCCGAATAGGACATACTTTCCTTACACACAAGCATATCTTCAACCAGGAGGCTGCTCCGTTGTGTACCAAGTGCAATAGTCAGTTGTCAGTGAAACATATAATTGTTGAGTGTCCAGTGTACCAGAACGAAAGAATCGCGTGTGCCCTTAGTGATAATTTAAAAAGTATACTAACGTCAAATTTACAGTCTTTATTAAGTTATCTTAAAATGACTAAACTATATACCAGATTGTAAAAAATATTTTTTTTTATGCAACAATATGTATCTTACTGTTTGTGTATGTCCCCCCGCTAATAACCCTTAGTGGTTGATGCGGGTATATTTGTTTAAATAAAAAAAAAAAATTCTCTGTGTGCGCTTTCTTTAACTGGCGTAATATTCAATTCTCTACACCAGGACACATGAAAAACTGTATACAGTCCTGTAATTGTCATATCGCAATTTAGATATTCCTTCTTTTTATTTTAGGCTCCGCTGTAGGGACTTTGGTATTTAGGAATATATTTAATATAAACTACTACCAATTGAATATGGTCCTATGAAAGTGTAACAGGAATAGGAACCATAGCCCTGTTTGACACTTTTGAAGACCATGAACGCTTAGGAGTTCAGTCTGGCATACTTTAATCTCTTCATCTCCTACATTAACCCAATATTCAGCAGTATATTTTCTAGAAATGCTACTTTTCTGTTTTTACCTTGTACGTTCTATTTTTATTGTTTACTCTGATATTCCCAAAGAGATACCTGCTTTGAAGGTCGAATGAGCTTAACTCCGCATAGGTATCGGTTCCTGTAATTCATCCTAGAATACAAAAAAATAACTATATTAGACTCCAGAATTTGTGAATAATCCAAAACTTTTATATCGGTAACTCGATAAGCCACATGATAAATATTTCCATATAATATAAATGAAATATATTTTTACCTGTAGTCTTTGTCTGCTACATTGTCATCATTTTCCTTAATAAAAGTTACATTTAATCTGCTGTTTTTGCTTAAAACTTTCCATATAATAAATTTCTACTGTCCAGACACCAGAAAATTTTAGCCAAGAAGGGACTGAAACAAGTGAGATTTGCTACCAGTTGTTGGGAAAGGGCAGAAATATTACAGTGGTGTGTGCTTTTAGCGCAACCGGAATTTATGTACCCCACGTGTTTGTTTTTGTGAGGAAAAGAATTAATGTGCAATTTAAAAAAAGGGGTCTACTTGAAGCTATTTAAGTAATCATCCGCATAAAAAACAAGACCTTTTGAAGTTGCAGAGCTTTTTAATAACGCGTTTATTATTATAGCTACTCCAGAATAATATATGAAAGGTTTTCAAGATACAGGAATATTTTCTTATAATCCTTATATTTTAGCCAAGAAGACTATGAGCCAGCTCGTATCAGAGCGCCAATGGCACAATATAATCTTATTACTGACGTCCCTATAACCAATGAACGTCAGGAACCACCAACAAAAGAATTAACTTCAGCTCCTCAACCACAGCGTACCGGCAACGTTAAGCAATAGTAAGCCCATTGGAATCCCTTCAACAGTCAGGTATTGAAAAGTAATTCCACGAAATTTTACCGCTGCCAGGATCATCAACATCCAAAGCTGGTGGGAGCAAGAAGACAACCACAAAACAGCAGTCGCAAATAATTACCTCACCCCATTGAAAATCTTTCTGATAAAATATTATTAGCTTAACAAAAAAAAAGAGCTTAACAGGGCTATAAAAGAAAGTTTTTTTCTGACGACATAATTGGCGCTCAAGAAGAAGTTGTTGATAGGAGAGTGAAGTTACCTTGGGAAAAGACAAATAAGAAAACTTATGGGGAAATAACTTTGGAAGATTAGGACAATGATGATGAATATGAGGACAAAGATGGGAATGAGACTGACATTGTGTTTAATAAGCGGGGAGTTAAGGTGTAATTCGTGCAAGAATTAGGTTCGTAAGACGTGTATTGACAACGAAAGCAAAATATTATATATATATATATATATATATATATATATATATATATATATATATATATATATATATATATGTATATATATATATATATGTATATAATATATATATTATGTATATATATATATGCATATATATATATATATATATATATATATATATATATATATATATATATGTATGTATATATATATATGCATATATATATATATATATATATATATATATATATATATATATATATATATATATATATATATTGTTATGATGTGTTTTTTGTTTGAATGATGAGCAATGAGTATTTTTAATAATATAGGTTTTTTATCGCGGTTCTCAAAGAATTAGTTTGTAAGTACTTTTTTAAATTATCTTTATTATAACTATTATGGAACACACATATATATCTAACCTAGCCAATGTAAATTTAAAATAATCTATCTTTAAATTGATACTCTTATAAAACTAATTAAATTCTATAGACAATCTAAAATTTAAACAAAACTATCTTCAAAATTGAAATTGTTATGACACTAACTAAATTATATTAACAAAATGTTGTACCTTTCTTTCACTGAATGCCTAAATGAACTGTTTTCCACTATATAGATTCTAATCATCACTGAATGTCTTCGTACTTCGGTTATCCTTGTTTTTGTGAAATTACTTTTTCCAATTATCAGCTTCTACCAATTTAAGATATAGTTTTCTTCACCAGCATTTATACACCACCAACCAAACCAGTAAACAGCATTTATATTTATTCTTCTTTTCAATATACCAATATCCAATTATTATAAGTTGATTTATACTAATCTCCAAACATAATATAATTTTAATTCCTTCCAATGTCCATCCAATATTCTTCTAATATACTTTTATAATCTTCAATAATTATTTGTGTATAATTATAAATGTGCATTAAATATATGCATAATTTTTAATCTTCATTTAACTCACTATATTAAACAATTGGACTATCTCCAACTAACTTTCATATTTCTTATTAAACTGCTTGACTGACTTACTAAAACTGTGAACAATTGACTTCACTAACTAATCTACTAACTTTCATAATAAACTGCTTGACTTCTGACTAAAAACTCCTTCTTGAATCCAAATCACGGGTATTTATATCTTTTTGGATATTCTAGAACCATCTGGTAAGAGATCATGTTCCATTCGTTCTATTAACTTCTATATAGATGTTCTCGAAAAAAATATCTGTTCGATCCACCGCCATAATCATTATTCCAGAATGTTCGACCGTAAACAATGGTCATACTCTGCACTCTGGAGAATTCGTTAATGTTCCATTAATAATTTTGTTGACATTTAGGCTTTTCAGATCAGAATAAACATTCAAATTAGTAACTAACACTCTAATTTAATAAAATCCACATTTCAAACAATATATTATTATAACCCCACTTTATATTCCCTATAATTCTTAATTTCTATCTGTCAATTACTTACTGTATAGTTGGTTGCCTAGGCACATGGCTCACTTAACTATATTTACAACATTAAAATACAACTTTTTACACTTATTATATGCTAATTTATTAAAAATGCCCTCACATAAATATATTTTTATTAAATTCTCTAATATATAACTTCTTAAAATAATCAAATACTTTTTTATATCTAATATTATGTAGTATATAACTTATAAATTATTTTCTATAAACCCCAATTGTCACAATACCCCAAAATAATATTTAAAATAAATAATTTACTTATTATTTTTTTTAAATATTAATTTTCTCATACCTTATTAAATTTAATAAATCAATTTTTTTTTTATTTAAAATGTGTTAAATACATCCCTGTTCACTGTCTATATCAAAGCAGAGAACAACGGAGCACAGTTCGGCTATTCTATGGTCAAACTGTCATGTCAAATGGGGCAATGGATGTGATATCAGAGAATAAAATATAACCTTAATTAAAAATATAATCGATATGGTGTTCTGTTTGTTTATAGACAAAATCTAGGAATTATTTCCATTCAAAATAACTTTCATCAATATAAATTGGTAAGTTTTTTTTCACTTTATTATATTAGAAAGACATTTTTATAGCAATTATAGTATCAATTTTGTGTCTAACCCCAAATTATGATTTTTAGGGTACAAATTAATTTCCATATATACAAAATTCAACAAGTATGATGTCAAATTGATTCAAAATAATGAAATCTACCATCTATTTAACAAATCAAGTCTATTGAATAAAATGGATATATCAGTAAGCTGTTAGTATTTTTATAATTAGTGTTAAGTTTATAACCTAGATATATGACTTCTTTTTGAAAAAATGTACATTTTTCTTGATTTATTTTAAGTCCAACTTTATCTAATCTATTTATTATAATTTTTAGGTGTTTCTCATGATCTTCAGCCGTTTTAGAAAAAATTAATATATCAACAATGTAGTGAATTACAAAATGTTCATATTGATCCAAAATATCATGAAGACATCTACATAGAGCACTGCAAGATGATTGAAGTCCAAATGGTACTACTTTGAATTGATATACTACTCCATCTATCTGAAATCCTGTATACTGTCTACTTTTTCTTTCTAGAGGTATAAACCAAAAGCTATGCTGTAAATCAATTTTAGTGAAAAATGACATTCCTGTAATTCTTCCTAGTATTCCATCTATACTCATTGGTGCTTCAAATTGCTTTTCAGTGATCTTGTTAATATTCCTTGCATCCAAACATAACCTGATTTCACCTGATCTTTTTCGTACTACTACTATGGGGTTAATAAAACGTGTATCTGCCTTCTCAATGATTCCATCTTCTAACATATTATTAATTGTTTTGTTTACTTCTTCTCTGTATTTATATGGTATTGGGTATGATTTTGTTTTAAAATCTTTTTCTTCTTTAACTTTTATACTATGGATATAATTTTGTGCAATTCTATTTTCTTTATTGACAAGTCCCTTGTGTTGCTGCAATATGAAAATGACTATTGATTTATATTCTTCAGGGCAATTTAAAACTTTTATCATATCTTCTTCTTTACAAATAAAATTATTCTTCATTATGTACTCATTATTCCTTGCTTCCAATTTTACGCACTCCGCCTCGTAGGCATCCATCTGCTTAAAATTTCCATTCCTTAAATATTCACTACAATAATTATTCTTTACATTCTTTTGGGACATTTCCCTATCATCAAAATACATTTCTTCTTCATAAACATCATTATTTTCTTTTAATAATATCCTATCAACTCTTATTCCTTCTTCCACCTCATCTTTCTGCATAAATTTAATTATTTGCCCTTCCAAAGTTACCATTTTTTCTTCAAAATCTATCTTTACTTTCTTCTTTTCCAATTCATCATTTCCCAATAATATATCAACACATAAATCCTTGACAATAAATCCTTGCATATTAATTTCTTTATTAAGAATATTAATTTTAAAATTGGCTAGTTTATCAATTTCACCCAACTTCTTATTATTTGCACCAACAATTTTAATTTTTGGAATCTTTATTATATCTGATAATTTTAATGTTTTAAAAATAAAATTCTCCGAGACTAAAGTACTTTCTGAACCAGTATCTATCATAATCTTAATCATTTTATTTTTGGCCAAAGCATGTATATAAATTAAATTAATAGATTCAATAATTTTCTCTTCATCTAAAGAAATAAATTCAGAAGGTTTTTCATAATAGCAATGGCCTAACTTGTAATTCAGAAAATTTACTGCACAAAATTTTGATTATTAGAATTGTCAGATTGTATCTGACCACTTGGATCTGATGTCCTATGTCTTTCCCTACTATGACTTCTACTCACATTTTCCTGACTTGTACTACTTCGTTCCCTGTCTTCGCAGCTTCTATTCCTTCGAACACAATTTACCTGTCTGTTATAGTTAGGTCGCTCTGTATTTTTTCTATTGTTAAAATCTTGTCTATTATTATTAGTACTGTTATTAAAATGTTGTCTATTATAATTAGTATTATTATTAAAATTTTGTCTATTATAACTAGTATTATTATTAAAGTTCTGTCTATTTGGATTACTGTTATTATTATTAAAATTTTGTAAACTATCACCATACCTAGTATTATTGTTATATGATTGTCTATATTGTTGATTATCATTTTTATTATATTGAAAGTTATTATTGTTTTTTCTGTTGTTATTATTATTTGTCATATTGCCTCTTTGTATTCTTTGAATAAAATTAATAAAACTATCTATTGTTTGAATATTTTGTACAGTTACGGTTTGCACAACATCAGCATCAAAATGTCTAGATACATTTAAGACTGTTTCATCCTCTCTAAGTGGTGGTTCTAAATATTTTGCAACTGTTATCAATTTCAATGCATAATCTACCATATTTGATTTTAAATTTTGATTATACTTTCCAAAATATAGAATTTCTCTAAACTTGGCTTGCTCTAATTCACCCCAATAATAATTTAAAAATTTATTTTCAAATGTTTGAAAATTATCTAAATCATTCTCAATACTAGCAAACCAAGTTGCTGCATTGTCATTTAATGTCATTCTAATATAATCTTTAATATCATTAATATTATTCACCAATCTTAATTTATGTTTTAAACTATTTATGTATACTCTAGGATGCAAATTTTTTATATTACCAGAGAATTTAATCCCAGTCTCATTTGTTAAATTTAAGTAAGGTCTCCCTATGTCTCTCATTTGTGAAATATCATCTATTCTCTGTTCCACATTTCTTATTTGATTACTATTTATTTGGATATTTTGTTGTATATCGTCTAATTTTTCTTCTGTGTTTCTCCTGTCTTCGTTAATTTGTACTTCTAAGTTACATTTCTGTAACTCTATTTTCTGTTCTATATCTATCTTATTATCTTGAATAATCCTCTTTACTTCTGTCCTCTCATTTTCTATCCTTTTCTTGTAGTCATTCCGTATAATTTTTATTTCATTTGCTACTTTTTTCTCTGCAGCTTCAAGTTTTTTATCCATTTGTTTTTCTATTTGCTTTACAATTTTATTATTATTATCTTCTATTTTCTTTTCTAATTTTCTATAATTCTCTTCCATTTTTTTCATGTTCTCTTCCATTTTTTTCTTATTCTCTTCCATTTTCTTCGTATTCTCTTCCATTTTCTGTTCCATTTTTTTTATGTCTTCTTTGACTTCTTTTGAATTCTCTTCTATTGTCTTGTTCATCTGCATCATTAATGACATCAAAGCTGCCATATTGACATTTTCCTCTCTTTCTGGATTCATTTCTGCAGTATCTTGTGGAACTTGAACTAAACTCTCCTCTTGTATAGGTTGTGTTTCTACTTCCACATCTTCTTCATTCTTTTTGCTTCTTGTACCTTTCTTTCCTTGAGACATTCTGAGACTTTACTTGTTCAAATATAATTAAAATTAAAATCTATACTTTTTCTTTCTACTGATAATTAATTTAATTATATGAGAGCACTTATCTTCCCAAACTAATTCTTTTAAATAGAGAGCCACCGCGTTGGGTGCCAAATTGTTATGATGTGTTTTTTGTTTGAATGATGAGCAATGAGTAGTTTTAATAAAATAGGTTTTTTATCGCGGTTCTCAAAGAATTAGTTTGTAAGTACTTTTTTAAATTATCTTTATTATAACTATTATGGAACACACATATATATCTAACCTAGCCAATGTAAATTTAAAATAAACTATCTTTAAATTGATACTCTTATAAAACTAATTAAATTCTATAGACAATCTAAAATTTAAACAAAACTATCTTCAAAATTGAAATTGTTATGACACTAACTAAATTATATTAACAAAATTTTGTACCTTTCTTTCACTGAATGCCTAAATGAACTGTTTTCCACTATATAGATTCTAATCATCACTGAATGTCTTCGTACTTCGGTTATCCTTGTTTTTGTGAAATTACTTTTTCCAATTATCAGCTTCTACCAATTTAAGATATAGTTTTCTTCACCAGCATTTATACACCACCAACCAAACCAGTAAACAGCATTTATATTTATTCTTCTTTTCAATATACCAATATCCAATTATTATAAGTTGATTTATACTAATCTCCAAACATAATATAATTTTAATTCCTTCCAATGTCCATCCAATATTCTTCTAATATACTTTTATAATCTTCAATAATTATTTGTGTATAATTATAAATGTGCATTAAATATATGCATAATTTTTAATCTTCATTTAACTCACTATATTAAACAATTGGACTATCTCCAACTAACTTTCATATTTCTTATTAAACTGCTTGACTGACTTACTAAAACTGTGAACAATTGACTTCACTAACTAATCTACTAACTTTCATAATAAACTGCTTGACTTCTGACTAAAAACTCCTTCTTGAATCCAAATCACGGGTATTTATATCTTTTTGGATATTCTAGAACCATCTGGTAAGAGATCATGTTCCATTCGTTCTATTAACTTCTATATAGATGTTCTCGAAAAAACTATCTGTTCGATCCACCGCCATAATCATTATTCCAGAATGTTCGACCGTAAACAATGGTCATACTCTGCACTCTGGAGAATTCGTTAATGTTCCATTGATAATTTTGTTGACATTTAGGCTTTTCAGATCAGAATAAACATTCAAATTAGTAACTAACACTCTAATTTAATAAAATCCACATTTCAAACAATATATTATTATAACCCCACTTTATATTCCCTATAATTCTTAATTTCTATCTGTCAATTACTTACTGTATAGTTGGTTGCCTAGGCACATGGCTCACTTAACTATATTTACAACATTAAAATACAACTTTTTACACTTATTATATGCTAATTTATTAAAAATGCCCTCACATAAATATATTTTTATTAAATTCTCTAATATATAACTTCTTAAAATAATCAAATACTTTTTTATATCTAATATTATGTAGTATATAACTTATAAATTATTTTCTATAAACCCCAATTGTCACAATATATATATATATATATATATATATATATATATATATATATATATATATATATATATTGGTGCAGATATATATTGTAAACGATATATCGATGTATCAATACATGCCGGTGGTGGCAGGTGAGTGCTGTTCTTTAGATTTTACTGCAAGCTTTACACAGATTTTGTATTTGTTGACCTAAAAAGTTCGATGTGTACTCATAATGATGCCACATATTCACCAATATACTAGCAAATGCTCTCGCCAGCACAATTTTAATTTCGCAACAAGATCAATTTATAAATCTCTTTTGCACAACATTAGTTACAACAATATATGTAAATAAACTGTTTTTGCATTTATTAAGTAATTACTTTACTCCAATTAAACCTTACTTTTAGGAAATTCGCACTAGTCTATTCACCGTCCAACCCTCAAATAGACCAAGTGATGAATTATTTTCGACTCGCTTTCAAAAACGTTGTGGCCTTGGAGAGCTCCCAGGAGCTAGAAAAATATTTCATAACAAATTCGTCCAACACTACATTCGCTGGTATACAGTTTGATGATTCTTATAAGACCTTACACAGTTTAGATGACGTTAAGCACCTACAAGTATCTATAAGGTATGTATTTTTATAAAATATAAATATAAATATAAATTATGTATATATATATATATATATATATATACACTCTTGGCCAAAATTAACCGGCCACCTTAAAAATGGGTAATTTTTGATTTCTTATCTTTTGATATCTCCTAAACGTGTTGTCCGATTTAAGTGATTATTTTAATATGTTATAGCCTTATTCCTTGACAATATCTTTATAATAATATTGTTGCTAAACAGGTAAATTTTCATTGTATACCGGGTGTACAAATTAAACTGTGTTTTTTTCTTTTCCTTTGCATCACCCTGTGGAATATTCTAGCATTTGTAGAATACTGAAATTAAATCGTAACTATAGCCTCATACTTTCTCAACATTTTGTTTTTGGTTAATTGGCTTATGTTGGATAATACAAAAGTTAGGTGCTTTAACAACTAGACATGTTTTTTATCAATTTTTATCTCCTCGGAAGAGAAAAATAATTTTTTTTGAAAAAAAGTCATTTGTTAAAGTAAAAATCCAAACAATCAAATCTTCGAAGAAAATTCAAATTAACAATATTTGGGAAGTCAAAGTCTAATTGGAAAAAAAATAGTTATCAATAATGGGTGTTGCCGCCTCTAGCCCTTAGGACCTCTTGGAACTGGTTTGGCAATCCATTCATGATATCCTGGATATCTGATTGGGGGATATTGTGCCACTCCTCTACCGCAGCCGTCTTCAGCTCTTTAAATGATGCTCTTGCTCTTACCTGTCTTTTGAGGTTGTCCCAGATATGCTCAATTGGGTTAATATCAGGACTGTGTGCTGGCCATGATAGAACTTGAATACCGATCTCATTAAGGTACTCACGGGTAGAACTTGCTGTATGGCAACGTGCATTGTCATGCATTAGTCTGAAGTTATCACCATGACATGGTCTTGGAGAACTTCTTGCACGTATTCTTGGGCATTCACACTGCCTCTACCAAACACAACAATATTAGTACTCGCTTCGTAATAAATACCTCCCCAAATGATTTTTACCCTCCTCGGTAAGCCACTGTTTAGGTTACGTTGGCGTCCATCTGGACTTTTTAGGGCTATTCTGCTCTAATCTGAAAACAGTATATTGCCTTCGAGGATTCCTGTATTTTGGCAAAGGAAAAGAATCATTCAAAACGTGTTTTCTTGGAAATGTGTTCCATAAAATCGAGTACATCTTGCATCAATAAAAAGTCAGACATAGATAAACTGAGCAACATTTATTGTTACTTACTGGAAAAACATCCAAAATAAAATTAATATCTACCTGCACCCGTACCCACACAAATTACAGTTATATGCATAACATGTTGCATACCATTAAGACAGGTTTAAAAATTAAAATCACCTAAGATGGGCCTCTAGTATTTCTTAAAAAGAAATATGATATTAAGTACACCTAATTGCTTTTTAATCATAGGATTTTTTCTTTTTGTTCTCTATGTGCCAGAGTTAAAACACACCAGTAAAAGATGACAACAAAATTTTTACTATTTTTACCTAAATTTTAAAGAATTTTAAAATGTATTTTGTCCACTATTTTATATTTTATGTGTGTGTTATTAATGTTGAGTGTCTATGCGTTTATAAATAATCTCAACGACTAGTAAGTTGCACTGAAGATTCGTGATATTTTATAAATATTTACACTTTTTCTTATTACAGTGTCTTGAAAAAGGAATAAAACCATTCCGAAAGCTAGACAAAAAGTCATAAGAGTGTTTCATTAACATCCCGGCCAATTTTCTGACTGCAACCCTAATAAACTGTGTTGTTTGTATATATATATATATATATATATATATATATATATATATATATATATATATATATACACTGTATGTTTTCTGTATATTTGGCAGGCGAATATTCTTTAGGGTGTCCAATCGATTAATTTCTTTATAATTATAAAAAATCCAGGTTCGGATTAAAAAATATTGCAAAAATATTCCGAGCCTGTACATTAGATCTTTTTAAAATGGATTCGGCACTTAAAAAAATGATGACAAACTAAATTTAGCGGTAACTATACTTTTAATTTTTGGCAAAATGTAGTTTCTGGTAAAATTTTGAATTTGAATCCTAAAATTATGTTCATTGTGAGAGCTCGAATTAAAAAAAATTGAAATGTGACTTTATTTTAATTATTGTCATTGTTTAATCTTAGTTGGTAAAATGTTAACATTTCAGTGTTTTTTTTATGATGTGCGGAAAATGATTTATAAAAAATATTTATTTTTAACTAATGAATCTTAAGTATCTAAAAAATTAAAAGAAAACATCGAAAATGTGCAGAAAAATAACTATTCAAAACTAAAGTACTTATTAAAAATGCACACACTACCAAAAACTTTGTATTTTGAAATATTAGGTCTGAGTAAGCTGCAATACGAAAATTAAAATGAATATGCCTTAATATTTTCAAATTCTATTAACTTAGTGTGCGGTGAAAATGACAGGATCTCTTTGTAGATACCGTAAACCGGGGTTACTTTGCTCCGTTTTTAAAGGTCTCTGAAAATTGTTCAATAAGATGTTAATAAAATCGAGAGATATCTTTATTTACTTAAATACTATATGTAAAGAATACTTTACAAACGTTTTACAAACAGTTATTACAAACGTTTTTTTCTTCCCAAAAAAACATGCAGCGCTGATTGGCTTAAAATCCATAATAAAAAATAGTTTTCTTTGAAAATCTGCAACAAAAAAAACTAAAGTACCTATATATTCAATGTAAAGCCAAAATATTGTACAACAATAGTTTTAACTTACTTTTATGTTGCAATATTTATTCACTTTCAATCAGCATGTACGCTATGTATCAGCTACAGCTGTTTACTTTCGGCCATAATAAAATAAAATTTTTCTTCTTCTTCTTCGTGCGACTAGGATTACTCCTGTTTGTCTGCCTCTTATTCTGTTTCAGTTGTTGTTGACTGTACATTATCTTTCCACCTTTTTGGCGGCTTTTAAACGGGTCTTCTGCTATACGGCTTGTTGTTTTTACAGATATTCGCTAATCTATCTGGTCCCATTCGGTTTACATGTTCGTTCCAGTTTTTTTTTTCTTGCTTTTATATATATATATTTAGGGATTCTACAGTATTCACTGCCTTCCCTCGCTCAACCGTTTCCATCTCTCTCTGTTGTTCCATTCTCCATCGTTTAGTCCTCTCTTACTCATGGCGTCGTCTACTTCGTTCCTCCAGGATTTTCGGGGTCGTCCTCTTTTCCTCCTTCCTATGGGGCTCCATTCGGTTATTCTTTTTATCCATCTGCTGTCGCTAGCTCTTCTTACATGTCCATACCACTTTAGTCTTTTTTGTTCTATATATGTTAGTATGTCTGTTTCTATTGATGTTCTTTGCTTTATTCTATTGATGATCTTGCTTTTATCCACCTGTTAATATTTTGAATTTTGCATTGTTCGCGTATACTTCTTTTGGTTTGTCTGTCTCTTAATGATATACCCGCTATTGATTTTAATACATTTATTTCGATATTGTTGATTTGTTGTTTCGTCTTTCTTGTATCGGTCCTTGTCTCCGCTGCATATGTTAGGATTGGTCTTACTGTTGTCTTGTATACTTTCAGTTTGCTTTCCGCGGTCAGATATTTGTTTCTCCATATGGTTTCTCGGAGGCAACCACTTACTCTTGCCGCTTTTGATGCTTGCCTTTTGGTCTCTGTTCTTATATACTGTCACTAGTGATCTCTACTCCTAGGTAATTGAATTTCATTACTTGTTCTACAATTTTGCCGTTTATTTCTAGTTTGCATCTACGCGGCTCTTTACTGATCACTATACATTTAGTTTTTTCCACTGATATTCTCATATTAAGTTTGCTGTGATATTGAAGGTGTGGAGCTGCCTTTGTAGGTCATCTTCGTCATCAGCAATTAGTACAGCATCATCGGCATAGCATAGTATCGTGATTTTATGCGCTTCCATGTGGTATCCGTGTCGTTTTCTTACTTCGTGAATTATTTGATTCATCACCATATTGAACAACAATGGATTGAGCGAGTCTCCTTGGCGGATTCCTACTTTTAGTTCCATGCATTCTGTTTTCCCTTTTGGCATTATAACCTGTTGTTCTTGTTAATTTCATTAATTGTCCTTATTATCTAATGGTCTATTTGTTCAGCTTGTTATAAATTTAAGATGTCATTTCGCTTCACCCTGTCAAAAGTACTTTTTAAATCTACAAATCACATGTATTCTGGTTTTCTATATTCAATAGACATCTCTATTATTTGTCTGATAATAAAAATTGCGTCTATTGTGCTGCGGTCCTTCCGGAAGCCTTGTTGTTCATCTGCCATGTTCGCCATTTCCTCGATTTTATTTTTTATGACTGCCGTTAACAATTTTAATGTCGCTTAAAATTTCTCAAACCTTGTAATAGATGGTGCTGCCAGACTTAACAATAATAAAAGAGGTTGTAGTTTAAAGGCAACCTTTCTAGATAGGGTATGTAAAGCACTATGTTATTGAAGTTATCGTTCAAAGTTGATGTAGCAACAAAGCTAGAGGACCAGATACAGGGTTAAGCACACATTTCGTTTAATTTTCCTTATCCCACAAAATAAATAAAAAAACTCAAAATATTTTTAGAGTTTATTGCAAAAAATTGAAATATTTTTTGAATTATTTTAATAAGTTAAAAAAAAGTACCTCATAAAATGTAACTAGATGTGCCTTACAAAAACGTAAAACCTAGGAAGGCAAATATTCAATAAAAAACACTGTATCGTAAGGTTTTAGAAACAATTATATGTATATTGAAAATAGTGTGGTACCAAAAATGTATACCTGCATATTTAGGAGGTTTGATAGATCCAAAAACATTGGACCAAGAGTACGTAAGTTGATCTTTCTTTTGAGGCCACTTCCACATTTTTAGCGATTTCTGCATTGAACCAATTGTAACTTCATCAGTATCAAAGGAAACAATTTGTCCAGGATAGAACTATCTTTCAAAAGAAAAGACCACAACACATTCGACTTCTCTTACAACCTTATCAAAATGAAAACCATTTGTTTGATAGCATTTGTCTTCTACAAAATTTATGAACTCTCTTTCTTTCCCTTTCTCTTTTTCAAGTTTATCTAGGTTACCATCATCTGATGAATCATCATTTATATTAAGTGTGTCCTCTGCTCTAAAAGTAGAGTAGCTGCTAGTCTTCAACTGTAGTGGAGGTCGTAGGTTCCTCAATTGATTCAACAACACACACACTTTTTCTAAGAGAAATGTTGATTTTCTTCTTGTGATTATTTGTATTTTTATTTGACAAAGATTTTCTTGGTTTAAGTATTTGAAGAAAGGGAGAAAAATTATTTTGGAAAGTCTTAGCTTTCCTACCACATCTGTCCAAATAATCCTTAATAGTATGACTTAATTCTGTTGTATCTACAGGAAAGCCAAACTGTCCAGAAGCAACAATACACTAAACACAATCTTCTTCTTCTCGTAAAAAAAATATGGGTTGTTTTCCAGGTTTCCTTAGGTATCTTCTTTGAAATTTGTTTAAAATTGTTCTTCGTGATATGTTTCCTTCTCCAAACCATCTAAAAAACAACCACAGCCAGAGCGGCAATAAGCTAACTCAGGTAGAAAAAGCAAATTAAGACTAAAAACGAAAGTAAGACTGATTAACAACATCATACTTCCAATAATAATATAATAATAGCCTCAGAGAAGCGGTAAATATACCCCGATACGTTTATGAACATTGCCTGTTTAGAGAACTGAAACAAGTAAGGGTGATAGACAAGATGGAAGAAAAAGCCAGAACAAAGTTTGCTGAGCTAGAGAACCACCCAAGCCCGATACTGCGAGAGATAATAAGATATGATGCGTTCCATCGATGGAAGCAGAAAAGACCAAAACAGCAAATCCTGGCCAACATATTAAATCTAGAAAATCGTAGCTCTATCAATAAAAGACAACCCAGCACATAGCACTGACAATTCTAATAATAACTAATGATATTACTTTTCAGACATATCTCAAAAAAAAATTAAAAAACTTAAAAAACGGCTTATGCCACGAAAATAATTACGAAACTACTAACAAAAAGTCGAAAGCCATAAAAAAATTAACAAAAAATCCTAAACTCGGGCACGAGAGGCCCACATCCCCGATCGCCGAGACTTCGGGCCCGAGCAAGCAAAGTCACCAGAGATAGCAGGAAAAGAGGCTAACCTTGATTGGGATAGGATATCGTGTTGGAGTTCTTGTACCTAGGACTTCCACACACGACAAGCACTTTGCTGAATGCATTAGACTGCTATAGGGGGAAAAGGGATGGGATGGAGCATTGGGGCGCGGTGGAGTGATTCCTGAGTACAATAGTTAATCCTTCTCGCCCTAATGAATTGTAACACCCGAATGTCATTCTTAAGGGGTGTACAAGTCTCACAGGCTGGGTTAAATTAAATTTCTTGCTTAGTAGGCAGTACCTCATAAACCTATTTTATATGTTTTTAATTTTTAGTTTCAATAAGAGTTGTTTGGTAAACAAATGGGTCAAACTTGTTTTTTTTTAACCTATTCTCTATACTTCCATTGTTGGATGTAGGTCTCCCCCAGTTCTCTCCATCTTTCCCTATCTTGAGCTGTTCTCTGCCATGTCTGACCTCCTTGTTTCCTGATGTCATCTTTCCACCTCATCTGTGGTCTGCCTCTTGATCTCTTTGCATTGTATGGACGCCACTTTCCGATGGCATTGTTCCATCGTCCGTCTTGGAGACGTTCATTGTGTTCAGCCCATTTCCATTTCAGTTTTGCTGCTTATTCTATCGCGTCTACTGTCTTTGTTCTGGTTCTGATCCACTGGTTACGTTTTCTATCTTTAAGTGATATACCCAACATTTTTTTGTCTCTCCATCGCTCTTTGTGCCTTCCTTATCCTATCCAAATTGGCCTGTGTAAATGTCCATGTCTGTGCTCCTTAGGTGAGCACCGGTATTATAAAGGAGTTATATACCTACCTTGCTTCTTAAGTATAGAGGGATTGTTTGATTTTTTAGAACGTAAGAAAGTTTGCCGAACGCTGCCCATCCCATTCTTACTCGTCTCGATATTTCGGCTGTTTGATTTTCTCTGTTAGCTCTGATTGCTTGTCCTAGATAGATATACTCATTTACCTGTTCTATTTTTTCTGTTTGTATTTTTATTGCCTCTTGGTTTTCCGTGTTTGTCATTACTTTTGTTTTGTTGAAGTTAATTTTTAGGCCTTTTTACAGTGATTTTTCATGAAGTTCATTCAGCATTAATTCTAGTTCTTGTCATTCCGAGGAGATCAGGAGTATATTATCCGCAAATCTAAGGTGATTTAGGTACTTTCCGTTAATACATATTCCTCTGTTTTCCCAATCTGTTGATTTTATTATATCTTCGAGGGTCAAGGAACACAGTTTAGGTGAAATCATATCGCCTTGTCGGACTCCTCGTTTAACTTTTATATTATCCGTTATTAATTTGTCGTCCAGAATTACGGTCATGGTTGCGTTTTGGTAAATATCATGTATCAGAGCTTCTATATTGACCAGAGCTTCTTCCACCGCCCAGTGTTCAATGCTGTCGAAAGCCTTTTCATAATCTACGAATGCTAAGTACAGCGGAAGGTTGTATTCATTGGTTTCCTTAATTAAGATTTTAAGCGCATGTAGATGGTCGATTGTGCTGTACCCTTTCCTGAATCCGGCCTGTTCCACTGGTTGGTAGTTATCAAGTTTATAGGTTAGTCGGTTGTTTATTATTCTTGTGAAGGTTTTATATAGTTGTGACAAAAGGGAAAAGGGAAAAACCTTGATCGGGATAGGATATCGTGTTGGAGTTCTTGTACCTAGGACTTCCACACACGACAATCACTTTGCTGAAAGTATTAGACTGCTATAGGGGGAAAGGGACGAGCTGGAGCATTGGGGCGCGGTGGAGTGATTCCTGAGTACAAGAGTTAATTCTTCTCGCCCCAATGAATTGTAACACCCGAATGTCATTCTTAAGGGGTGTACAAGTCTAACAGGCTGGGTTAAATTAAATTGCTTGCTTAGTAGGCAGTACCTCATAAACCTATTTGATATGTTTTTAATTTTTAGTTTGAATAAGAGTTGCTTGGTAAACAAATGGGTCAAACTTGTTAAAAAAAATTAATTAATATTTGTGAAGTAAGGGTAGCTATGAATATTTTATCAGGCAATAGGTACATGCAAGACGTATTTGTCTATGTATGAAATTTGATAACAAAAAATGTTTCATGCGTTAAACAGATGAATGAAGATCGATATAGATTTGAAACTTAGACTAGTACAGTAGAGGGTTATATACAAAGAATACGAATAACTGTATTTCTGAAAATCTGGATGAATACTGAAATATGTTTTATCTTTTTTTTTAGATTTCCAGGAGAAACCAGGTTAAGGTTGGATCCTTTTAATTATAACAACTGGAGAACGAATCTCATTTTTCCAATATATCAGCAGCCGGGACCTCGACTTTATAAGTTGATTACAGGAGCAGCTCCAAGTAGGTATATGTAGAGAAGGCACATAACTTTTATATACTTTGGTATTCATACTAAATTTTTTGTTTTTTTTGCCTTAATTTAGGCATATATATATATATATATATATATATATATATATATATATATATATATATATATATATATATATATATATATATATATTTATCCATTGCTGAAACAAAGAAAAGATCTGAGACAAAATAAAAGAGACACTGCAGAATTTAAGGAACTTAATCGAGTTACAAGAAAACAGATAAAAGAGTA
Organism: Diabrotica undecimpunctata; assembly: GCF_040954645.1. Taxonomy (NCBI): domain Eukaryota; kingdom Metazoa; phylum Arthropoda; class Insecta; order Coleoptera; family Chrysomelidae; genus Diabrotica; species Diabrotica undecimpunctata. The sequence continues at coordinate 85,851,541 of NC_092811.1, read as the reverse complement.
CATTAAAAAACATCAAGAAGACCGTATAGAACAAATCATAGAGAAAAACCGAAGTCTCAAATGCACCAAACTAAAACTAGAAAAGAAAAAGATAATAACCATTAAAAATGAACAAGGACAACTAGAAAAAGTAAATCTGATATTGCAAACTCAATTGAAAAGTTCTACGCCGATCTGTACCGTTGTAGAAACGATCCCCCTAACTCCTCAAAGCAGAACTTGAAAGGCAGATAACAAATGTTAACTCAGAAGTGATGCCCGAAATAAGCCACGAAGAAATAGAAAGATCAGTAAAAGAAATAAAAAGGAATAAATCTCCCGGAAGCGATGAAATCCTAGCAGAAATGCTGAAGGAATGCGGAGAAGAAGCCATCACATATCTAAAAATACTATTTAATAAATGTCTATTCCAAGGCAACATACCCAAACAATGGAATACTCTTAAAACAATACTAATACACAAAAAGGGAGACACCACAGATCTGAAAAATTATCGACCAATTTCACTTCTTTCACAACTTTACAAACCCTTTACAAAGATTATTATAAACAGGTTAACAATTAAATTTGACTGATATCAACCAGTAGAATAAGCCGGATTTAGAAAAGGGTACAGCACCTGTGACCATCTATATACTTTAAAAATCCTAATAGAAAAGACTAACGAATACAATCTCCCATTATGTCTGGCTTTTATAGGTTATGAAAAAGCTTTCGATAGCGTAGAACTGTGGGCAATAGAAGAAGCATTAGTCAACAACCGGATCGACTCCAGGTAAAGAATATTAATACATAGTATTTACGAACAAGCTGAAATTATAGTGACGTTGGGTAATGGAATCGAAACAAGACCAGTAAAAATCAACCGAGGAGTAAGACAAGGAGACACAATATCTCCAAAATTATTTACAGCTGCCCTAGAAGATATCTTTAAGTCAATAGACTGGGAAAATAAGGAAATCCCTATTAACGGAGGATACTTGAACCATCTTAGATGATGTAGTACTAATAGCCGACTCAGATGATAATACATCCGATGACAATCGAAAAAGAAATAGAAAAGAAGAGGAGCTGTTATTTGGCCCCGGTAAAAAAGTACAAAGAAGTCCAGTTAAAAGTCACAGAGATGAAAACAAAATAGATCAAATGCATTAGCGGTTGGTAATTCACCTTGTGTTGTCATGTTTGGACTTCAAGGACACTGTCTCTCACGGGATGGTTCGTTTACTATAAAATAGGTCCCATTTTCCGAGTGTATCCGTAGAAATGTAGAAGCTCTTTGTGGTAACTTTCATTACATTTTGTACAAGAAACTTTTGCAATCATTATAATAATGTTACCTAAAGTTAAAATTAAACTAAATTAATATTCTATTGTTGGAAGGATGATCTTGTGATCTTGTTAGTTTCTCGGCGAATACTAGTTGTTTACTTAAGTTTTTACATATTTTTTTACATTAAATTTATAATAACCACATGTTTCTTTTGCTGTTCTAAGTTTGTGTTAAATTGTAAACTGTACTTAGTTTCAATTGATTGTTTATACAACTTAACTATTCAATGGTTTAATGTCTGAAGCTTTTTTACATTTTATACCTTTGACTGCTACATGTCTTTTTGAGGTAACACTTTTGTATTAATCTCTCTATGGATGTTTGGTTTTTTTATATTATTCTTTTTAGATGAACTGATGATGCTTTCTGATTAGAGAGCGAAACGTCTTCGAATAAATATATGAAGTAGCCACCTTCTTTGTCTTTTTTTCTCCACCTTTTGACTGAAAAACCCACCACTCTTCGAGTGATCCTTGATTTAGGGGAGAGGCGAGTACCTTGGACCAGCTTGTACCATGAGCCACCCCATTTTTTTTTAATTTGGAGCGCGAACTCTCTCTGTTTCTTATGTCAAGCTCTTCTACAATCGTCATCATTCTGTGGTTAGTTGTTGAACGTCACCAGAAATCATTTGCGGCTGTCTTAAAAATATAGTGAATTATTTTGTGAAAAGTAAGTATTTATTTTTGTTATATACTATACTATATATATATATAAATATATATATATATATATATATATATATATATATATATATATATATATATATACTTACAATGAAATTCAAGAAAAGCAAATATCGGTCAGATTAGCTGCAAAGGAATTCCATGTGTCACGGACGACACTTCAAAGATTTTTGCCCCGTGGTCCCAAAAATTTCCTCTCTTATGGTACTTTTAACATTTGAATACGCTAAAGCCAACAATAAGCCAGTTCCACCGTACTGGAATAATAATTATCGTGCCGGAAAACAGTGGTTCTTTGACTTTATGAGTCGCCATAAGTAACTTAGTTTAAGAAAGTCACAAGCCACTAGCCTATCTCGCGGAACCAGCTTCAACAAACACAATATCTCATTATTTTTTTTCAAAATAAAAAGAACTCATGAATAAGCATACTTTCACACCCAGTAAAATATACAATATTGATGAGAGTTGTAACACTAATGTTCACGTTCCTGAAAAAATTGTAGCTTTCAAGGGTATTAAACAAGTTGGTTTCGCTACAAGTGGAGAAAGAAGTAATAATGTAACATTTATCGCTGCTATAAGTCCTTCAGGGAATGCTGTCCCCCCTATATTTCCCAGAGTGAATTTTAAGCCCTATATGCTGAAAGGTGCACCTGCTGATTCGGTGGGAACGGCTCATCCTAGTGGTTGGTCCAATGGAGCCATACTCTTAGAATATTTAAGGCTTTTTATACATATCACAAAGCCTTCCGTCGATGATAAAATATTAGTAATATTAAACAATCATGAAATTCATGACAATGAAAGTAAAAGCCTAGACTTAATAACAGCACTATTCAATAAGATATATGACACAGGTAAAATACCAACAGACTGGCTAAAATCAACATTCGTAGCATTACCAAAAAAATCGAATTTCTCACAATGCGATGATTATCGAATATTAAGCTTGATATCTCATGTCCTTAAAACTTTTCTCAGAATTATCCATACACGAATTTACAAGAAGTGCGAGTTCCAGATTAGTGACACTCAATTCGGATTTCGAAACGGATTGGGAACACGAGAGACCCTTTTTGCTTTAAATGTATTAACGCAGCGATGCAGAGACATGAATGTAGATGTATATGCATGTTTTATGGACTATCGAAAAGCATTTGACTGCGTTAACCATCAAAAGATGATCGAAATTCTGAGAATAACTGGAGTTGACGAACAAGACTTGGGAATTATCTCAGAACTATACTGGCACCAAACGACAACAATTGCAATAGAGCACACAACATCCGAAGATGCACAAATCCGACAAGGAGTGAGACAGCGTTGCGTCCTATCACCGCTACTGGTTAATTTATATTTGGAATGTATATTCAGAGAAGCATTAGACGAGATCCAAGGCGGAATTAAGATTAACGGAATCAGCATAGACATCATCAGATATGCTGATGATACCGTCTTAAGAGCAAGCAATGCACAAGAACTACAAAATATAATAAATGCGGTAGTTCAACACAGCGAAATGTTCGGTTTACATCTAAATGTTTCCAAAACTAAAACTTTAGTATTTTCAAAGACACCAATAAACGTACATGTGTATGTCAAGGGTCAAATAATAGAACAGGTAAATTCTATAAAATATTTGGGAGCAAATATCAATAGTCAGTGTAATCCAAAAAAAGAAATCTTATCAAGAATCGAACAAGCAAGGAAAGCATTCATGAGGATGAAAACATTTTTTACAAGATCAGACCTTAGTCTGCAGCTTAGAATCCGAATGATCAGATGTTACGTTTTTTCTTTCTTACTGTATGGCTGTGAAAGTTGGACAATGGACTCTGAAATAGAAAAAAGAATAGATGCCTTTAAGATGTATATATACAGACGAATGCCAAGAATTCCATGGGTACAAAGAGTTACTAATGTTGAGGTACTTCGTCGCATGTGTAAACAAAAAAAAATTACTACGAATAACCAAAGAGAGGAAAATGCAATACTTAGGTCATGTGTCAAGAGGCGAAAGATATGAATTACTTCAAGTTATACTGAAAGGAAAAGTACAGGGCAAAAGATCAGTAGGAAGACGATAGAACTCGTGGCTGAAAGACCTGAGGAGATCGCCAACCTTCAAAAGGAGACAGCGCCATGAGAAAAATGAAAGTCATAATATTCCCGAAATCATCAACTTATCTTAATTAAATAAACTAATTAGCTAAATATCATGGGATCGTAATATTGACTATTCCACCTCATACGAGACATAAGCTCCAACCCCTCGATTGCAGTGTTTTTGGCCCATATAAAACTTATTATAACAACGCGTGCACCAAATGGATGATAATAAACCCAGAAAAACCAATATCTATTGGTTTGATTCAAATATTGAATCTGGATTCATAGTTTTAGGGATCTGGTGGTCAGTGAATGAAAATGTATTTCAAGAACACGAGTTCTATAGTTCTTCGGTCACTGATAGAGATAATCCTGCTAATATCAATGAATGACCGAAGAACCTGAGCTACCATACAAGTCACCAGAGGTATTCCGCCTTTTACCTAAGGCACCTCCAAGAACAAACATACAAAAAGGTCGTAAAACGGGCAAGTGTCGAGTCTTAACTGGTACACCTGGGAAAAAAATATGTAGAAAACGAGCACGAGGAAAGATTGTATAAAAATATGAAGAAAACAGCTGTGAAAAGAAAAGTTATGGACACCCAACCGAGAAAGCATCATTTAACAGGCAATAAAATTAAAAAGACTAAACCAGTATTTCCCAATCGAAGGATTTAACAATTCATCTTCTGACAACGACGACGTCGAAAGCATTCCTTACGATGATAGTTCGGATCCGTCTTCCGAGCATGAGTCAGACATAGATTGGGAAGGATATATATCTAAAAATAACAAACCAGACACACGAACAGAGTTTACACTGGAAACTGGTTGATTCTACCTAACAAAGCTTATTGGAATGAGCATCGTACGATTTTATGTTGCTAAAGTAGTATCTTTCACTTCAATAAAAATGGTTAATTACCTAAAGAAAATCCGCTTATCTGAAAACTTCTGCCCGATTGATATAAAGGCATATGAAATCGAAATGGAAGATATCATTGAAAGCGTTGTGGAAGTTCCGAAGAAAGATAGATCCTCAAAACATTTGGTGGAAAAATCCACAAAATCCATTCGGTCGATTCTGGAACACAACAACTTAAAATGGGATCCTACTGCATTCACAAGGAATAATACGAGAAAAATAAAAATACAATACATAGAAAGATTATCAGAAAAACTTAGAATGAACAAGAAAGAACAAAGAATTGTATTTATATAATACATTTTGAATGCGATCATTTTTATTTAGGTGAAACATCAAGACCATTCAATGATAGAATAAGTGAACATCAATCTTATATTAACAGTAGAGAATATCGATTCAAGTATAGTCCTAAAAAATCAGATGGTAAAAAGAGAAAAATCAAAGAAGCGGCTCTAATTATGCTAAATGGAAATCAACTTAAAGAAAATACCACTAATAGTAAGTCAACAACATATCGAGGATCCATCATTTCCGTTTTTAAATAACACATAGAAAATCGAAGTTTAGTGTTTAGTGAGAGTTTAAAAGAAACTTACCAAGTCGGGAGAGTATTATGAGGTTTTTTCCTGGTTTTTCCTCATGATTTACAGTAGAATTTTACTGTCATCATTGTATGTAGTTGTCTTTTTAAAGACGAATTACATGCTATGATTTTTCTGCTGGATATTTTAAAGATAAAATCGATTTCATATAGGGGAGACTGGTACACAATGACACAATTTTTAGGAAATGTACTCTAACATCGGAATACGATCTTCGAAAAAATCTCCATTTAGAGTTCTGTTATCTTTGTACATTTGTTTATAAAATTTGATAGTTATTCATAATAAAGTAAAAATAGTAGCTTAGAAATTTTCAGAAATATGCATAACTGAATTTGTTTTAATGTGTACCACGGGTGGTACAGTTTGAAACGTGATGTGGTATACAATGAGAAAGTGTTAAAACAATGATTAAATACAAAAAATATTTATTATTTCTTCAAGTTACCGTACAATAAAATTATTAAACTCCTACCATATCTATAATAGCAAGATAGTCGGTTGTTTTCTGTATATATAGGTGCTGGAAATAACATAACAAAATCAGATTTCCAACCCATATGAATATCAGGAACATCTGAAAGTTAAAATTAATTGGAAACTTTCATACTTCTTTTCAAATATGAAATTTTAAATTCATGAGAGTTCACAATTTCCAAAATTTTGGCTACATGATGGATGTTCTTCTCAAATTTCACCAACACAAAGGAGTCTTTTAAAATCTCAGTATTTTCAGCAATTAGATAAGATTCTGAGCCATCCTTTTGTTCCTGCATCATAGGAGAGCTTAATTCATCATCTGAAGAGTCTGCCAAATCTAAACTTCCGGAATCCGTTTCTAAATAACTTTTATATGGCGTGGTCTTTTTTCTGGGAGGCTCCTTTTTACATCCTTTTGTGCTTAAAGCTTTACAAAATATTTCGTTTCACTTCCTTGACTGCTGCTGTTGTGCGGGTTTTCTTGCCTTCCGTGTTAGGTATTCGGTTCGGTTCAGATTCTTGGGCTGTATTAGATAAAGTAGAAGCATTTTCTTTTGATTGGTAGAATTTCTTAGTACAACCATAGCTTTTTGCCCGTCATAGATATCAAAATCATCAATCTGTCTGCCAGTAACCGACGATAATAGAAAATCAGTTTCACTAAAAATATATTTATTAACATAAATTAGTATTATTATTAATTAATATTTAAATGGGAATAAGCCACAATTAAAGGTTAAAATACATTTATTGACGTTTCAATTTCCACTTCGGAAATCTGGTAAACATTGAGATATTTTTTCCACTGAGCTTATTATGTCTAATTTTGGTATTGATGGCTGAGTAACAGCAAAGTTTAGACCCTTTGACAGTATTAAATTCTCCGTTGCATTTAAATGTCTATTTGATATATTGACAACTGTCGCTAAAATGTCATTATTTCTATTTAGGTTATCTAAAGTGTGTATACTGTTTTGTTCTAATAGAATATTAAATTTATTTAAATGTATATCTCTTTGTTTAATATATGAATTTTCATATACTATATGTAAACTAAAAATAATTTGATCAAAATCAGAATTTGATATCACATCGAAAAGTAAATCTTCAATACTTACAATATCTTGTTCAACAAAAAATAAATTTGATCTATGATACTGTAACCGTTCGCGGATCATGGACAAGCTGGCTCTATGTAGAATGTTGTTCAACCTTCTGCTTGAATATGCTGGACGTAACTTCAAGCCCTTTGGTATTAGGTTGTTGTCTCTACATCTTCGTAAAAATTTGATTGAATTTTGACAATGTGCCAGTTTCTTGTATAGAATTTCCAATCTCCGAAAATTTTGAATAACGCTGGGCCCATAACGGTTTCTTAATATTGTTCTGAAGCTATTTTCTTGTGGCATTTTAAATTAATTAATATTTAAATGGGAATAAGCCACAATTAAAGGTTAAAATACATTTATTGACGTTTCAATTTCCATTTCATTTGATTTCCGAAGTGGAAATTGAAACGTCAATAAATGTATTTTAACCTTTAATTGTGGCTTATTCCCATTTAAATATTAATTAATTTAAAATGCCACAAGAAAATAGCTTCAGAACAATAGTATTATTATGGAAATTATTGGCAACGATATTTATGGGTTAAAAGGCATTCATCACAAGTATTATAACGACATATGACACCTATTTATAATAAAACCTAATAAAACTATTTATTTATAGGCAACATACCTTTTTATAAATGCTCCCGTTTTTAAATCTCAGACACAAAGGACAATAAAACACGTCGTATAATGTCTACTACTCCGTATATTAAAACAAAATACTGTCGGCGCAGGCAATTGGCAATGCATTATGTAGTATCCGTTGCAGAGCGAGTGGCAATGTGGTGGCAAATTTGATTTAGTTAACAACAGTGTTTTTTCTTGTGTACTATACTTCATCTAATTTACATACCGTTGCACGTCATCGGCGTCATAGCCCGTGACGTCACATAATACCAACACGAAATATTTAAGCGGTAGGTGTGTTCTTTTTTAGAATCACTTTGCCGAGTACACTGGCATTACAGCCACTGAACATATTTTATTATATACGCGTAGAACTAATATTTAAAGATTTCTATTAATGTTAACTTAAAGAAATAGATAACAATATGTTTCATTTAATTTGTATAAATGCATTATAAAGCGTTTTTGTGAAGAACATTTGTTCGGAACACACTGTAACTGTAATCGAACGAAGGTGAAATTTTGGCATAAATTGGTCACACTTATTTGATAGTTGCGGTGTTGACACTTTTTGTACTTTATTATTTTAAATTTTAAAGTGAATACCTGTTGTTTTATATTTTTACCTATTTAATAAAATCTGTTCTTTTTAGAACAAAATTAGTGTGTTTTATTTAAAAAATATCACGTAAGAATTTAAATAGTCTCTGTAAAGAGTATAATAATAATTATGTGACCTATTTGATTAAAAATGGATTCAGGATTTTTTTATACTTTGGCAACTATGTCAACTTCGATATCTGACGTAGATAATGAGGTGAAACGGTTTGTAAATTAGATGGACTGTATGTGTCAATGTGTACCGCTCTCCTCTGCTCAAATGAACTATCTTACAATAAGTCATCTTAAATTGTCAATATAAATGGGTCTGATAAAATTAAACTATTAAAGAATTTTTCACCAAGTAAAAAAAACAAAATTTATTTAATTTATTAGTGTTTTGTATTTTGAGAACAATTTTAGAAGTGGAAATAGAAACGATAAAAATAAACTTATTTTAAACTTAAATTGTGGCTTATTCCCAATAAAAATAGGAATTGCATTAAAATGCCCCAAAAAATATCTTCAAAACCATATTTATATAGTAAATAAAGAAGAAACTTGATTGTAATGTTTCCAAGTAAGACACTTAAGTGGATTATTTTCTTGAAGGAAAATGTTTGAATTTTGAGTAAAAAGTTTGAAAATTTCTTGTTTCAAAGACGAATAATTTGTCAAAGTATTGATTACAAATAAATCGTCTGATGGTAAAAAATAACTCACCGAGGTTTTATAGTATTGTTTGAAAGTGTTAGTGCATTTATCTTCTCTACGTGCCATCTCTGCGACGAAGGTTGGCAATCATCACTGGCTTTTCTAACTTTTGACACTACAGCCCGAAAGAGTTCAGTTAAGCTGCATCCAAACCATTCTCTGAGGTTTTTCAGCCTGGACATTCATCTTCTATGCACTTTCCTTGAATCTTTCCCTGCATTATTAGTTTTAGGAATTCATATCAGTCACCACGTGTTATATGACCCAGATATTGTAGTTTTCTTATTTTGATGGAATCCTCTATTTCCCTGTTGTTCGCTATTCTTCTTAGTACTTCTTCATTGGTTCTTCTCTCTGTACAGGAAATTCTCAGCATTCTTCGATATCTCCACATTTCAAATGCTTCCAATTTAGTGAGACATTGTTTATTTAGTCCATATCTCCAAACCATATAAAAGAACAGAAAATACTGTAATGAAATAGCAGATCTCTGATGCATGTTACGTGTCACAATTCATAGAAGGATGAATCTCGAATATACAATCTATGGCCTTTTCAATAGTGCCTTCGATCTAGAGATGGACTACTCCAGATGATTCTAGAATAATACTTTTGATATATATATATATATATATATATATATATGTATATATATATGAACGCTGTTATGAGTTAGTGGAGTGGATAAGATATTTTCGTGCTGTAAACTTATAAATAAATATATTTATATAAATTAAGAACCGCTCGTTTTATTTAATCTCGCTACAATACATAACACTTTAATACTCGTTTTCTAAGATTTAGGCTGAGGTCTCTACAACATAATTTTTGTTTCATATTATTTAGTTCAAGTTATTTAGGGTATTTCAGATTTTGGGATATGTGAGATATTTTTTGCATCGATTATTTTAAGAAGGAAATATTCGTAATGAAACGTACATGATGACACAAGTGCATTGCTATTCGAATTGGATATTATATCGTGGCAAAAGACAAATTGTTGAACAAAAAAAGATGTCAACTTGTTAAAGAAGCATTTAAATCAATGATTGTAATATTATTTGTCCCGAAATATAATGTCTAAATAGGCTATGTTTTACTTTTAGGTTATTACAGAGAAGGTTTCCTGGGACTGCAATATTATCTAACACTCAGTATTTTATTGGCGAAGAGTAACATAACTTATGCTACGAACGATTATCTCGATCTTATAACCTGGCTTATGAAAAATAAATTTCCTTTAGTCAACATGCGAAGGTTTCCGAATGCACCATGGTATGAAGATATTCTACTGACAGCTTTGAAATCACTGATCGGTATTATAATAATGTTAAGTTTTGTCTACACGTGTATTAATACTGTCAAGTCAATAACCACGGAAAAGGAAAAGCAACTTAAAGTAGGTGTATTTAGATAAATCATTTAATGATTTATTCAGTTTTGTCATTTTTTAAAATCATCCAAATCATACCTACAATATAGATGTCCCGAAACTATAAAAAATAAAAAATAGTAAAAAGTTTATAGTTAGTGTGCCCGTCGGCCAAAAGGTTTATAATAGATACTCTCTAAAAACTCGAGTATCGCTTCATTAGGTCGAGTCTAATACGGTTTCCCTCTACGACTTTTTTTGGTTTTGGGGCGGTTTTCCTCTCATTTTCCCAAAACAATTCGATTTTACGACATATCGAGAATTTATAGATACTGCTATTCTTTTTAATTTAATGGCTTAAAAATTATAAGAAAAACACGAAAATAAAATTGTCTGGTGATAAATATGGACCATTCAATCCGTCGGACGCCTTGAATATGTCGGAAATACGACTGTGATGAAATTTATAGATAACCAGCTAAATTTTTTTAGGATATTTTTAATAACAGCAGCAAAAAGAACTTTTCATATTGTGTATTTCATATTGTGAAAGTTGTCGATTTTATGATTATTAAAAAATTTATTAATAACCGTCAGACATTGGAAAGGTATATGTAGAAAATCGGTACTGACTACGTGAAAACAGTCTATGACGAATTTATTGGGACATAATTGGTGCCTGGCGAGAAGAAGTAATTTTAAAGTGGTAACTGTTAGGTTCTTTAAATAATGTTTGGAAAATGTGTTAAGAATTAATTTTATTTTATATTAGGCGTAATGTTACAGACACAAACACATAACAGGTGTTACTGAAGACAGTAACTTGCTGTCATTGTTGCCAGCACAACATTTTAAAGGTTTGCTCCCAAAATTGAGTGTACTCCAACACCCTGCCTCAAACCTGTAAAATGCTACCATGTGAAATAAAAACTCTAAACTAAACTACTAAATTTAACATTTTGACAAATTTAGAAAATTTTTCACTACTTAAAGCTTTAGTGAACACATCTGCCAGCTGACTATCTGTATTAATATATTCTAATTTTAACATGTTACTATTTACTATGTCGAACACAAAATGCAGTTTAACATCTATATGTTTGCATCTCCTGTTATTCTCAAAGTTGTGAACTAATTTAATAGTGCTTTGGTTATCTTCAAACAAACAAACTGGCAATTGTATATTAATTTCTAAATCTGAGAACAAATTTTTAATATATAAAAATTCACATGCTGCAGTGCAAACTGCTACAAACTTTGATTCCGTACTTGATAAAGTTACAAATGTTTGTTTTTTGAACTCCAAGAAATTAAATTACCAAATATTTTAAAACAGTATCCACTTATGGATTTTCTATCAATAACTTTATTAGCCCAGTCAGCATCTGTATAAGCTACCAAGCTATCAGAAGTACAGTAAAAATACAACTTTATATATATATATATATATATATATATATATATATATATATATATATATATATATATACACTATAACTGACAGTAGTTTTTAGATATTTTAGATCTCTCGTGTCGTAGAATCATGCCTCTCGTCTGCCGGTTTTGTTCTCTATTTAATATCGTTTGTGTTTATTCCCATTTAGTTCTGCTTCAAATCGCTTGTCAACTAGCACTGATTTTCAAACAAGGCGTTCAGTTTAATACTTAGTCCGTATAATTAGAGTTCTTTTTTTGCTCGATACATTAATTGATATGGAAATGGCTAAGGTTACGGTAGCATAGTACTACATTACAACAGCGTGTGATATTTTTGGGACAAGTGTAAATAATTTAAAATTGCAAGAAAAAACAAATTTTTCAGTCTTTGAAAAATTTTAATTTATTTTTTTTAAGCAAGTTACAAACTTTTTCAGATTTAAAGGTTCAACTCGACAAAATTTAGGTCAAAAATAAAACGATCCCTTCTGTCTTTAACGGGTTCTGTTGAAGATTTTACGATATCGTCTTCAACTATCATATCCGTGTCTTCTATATCAGGCCAAAAAAAGGTATTCCTACTCTTTTATATCTTTCATCAACAATCAAATTTTACACTCATTTTCAATCTTGTTATCAATTCTTCCAATAAAATGTTTAATATGTTTTTTAGATGTGTACCCTACAACAACTCAAATATCCAGCGCGATTTGGGTCTTTTCCAACTCTTCAACTGTTGGCACTTCTTTCTCAATTATTTGCTCGTTTTTTTCAAATATTTCAGGATGTAAATCATCTTCAGAGTAAACATATTCTACCAAATCTTCTTCCGATTCTGAGCTAATAAAAGTTTCTTCTCGTTTCTTAATCCTCTTCGGTTTTTGAATTTTTGCTTCTTTTTTCTTTCTGCGTTCTTCTTCTTTTGTTTGTTTTTCTATTTCTTTTATGTTCTTCAATCTATTTTCTTCTGTAAGTTTATTCAGAACTTCTTCAGAAGTAATGACTTCTGCCCCTGCAGCTACTTTTTTCATTTTGAGCCCGAAGGGCTGTGCTTATTTGTCTGTTTAACAGTGTTTAATAGCAGCTCCTCAAAACCTATTTTTGAAGAACTACTACTTGGAGTTGCATCAGAAATATTGGTTGTATGGTTTTCCACAATCTGGTGTTTATTTACTGATAAATATTGCCGGCGGTAATAGCATCCATATTAGTATTTGCGATTTAAGCTACAACTATTGTTTGGTCTTCTAAACTCTTTTGTTCTTTCCATCTTTTTAGGCTTTCAGGGTGGTATTTTTCCTTTCGTATGACATGACGGTTAAATGGATATATACCAGCTTTTCTAAACCCGTTTTTAATCATTTTTACGCTTACGTTTTTCTATGTATTGCCTATCGTCAGAGAAAACTCTTTTTTTTTGGAATTTTAAGGCCATTATTATGTCTCTGCCAGGTTACGAGTTGTTGGTCCCAACCGTCTTTTAGAGACTTAAATACTGCTAAATCCAAAGGCTGCAGAAGGTGGCTGGTATGAGGAAGAAGTTTGATGATTGTGACATCATTCTGTCGTTCTAATTCAAGTAGTTCAATAATAATAGGGGTACTATGACCTTCATATATCAACAGTACCGGCCTATTTTGTCCTAATGTGGGAATAAACGTTTTTTTTAATAATTAAAGAATATGTCACTCTTCATCCATCCATTGGGACTGGCTGCATAAGCAGTTCCCGAAAATGAGTTCTTGTTATCTGGTAGCCAGGAATCCCAAATATTTTTTTCCTTGAATACGATTAGTGGTGGTGCCTTCGTCCCTGATGAAGACACTGCTGAAAAAACCGTAGTGTTTTCTCTTCCTGGACCAGAAGTAGTTCTCGAACTTGGTTAACCTTTAGCTTCCACGACTTTGGTTTTTTTGGGGTTGTGAGAAATGGATGTTTCGTCCATATTCCACACGAGTTGCGGCTTGTCCTCTAATTTTTGCTGAACTAAAGTTTTTTTGAGAATATCAAAATATTCTTGGATGATGAAAGAATCTGTCATTTTTTTTCTTGAGTACTCCACAGCTTGGGGGTTTTTGTGCTAAGTTGGTGACGTCTTTTGAAACTCCCGAACCATTCATCCCCAGGAGTGTTATCCTTAAATGTAGTTTTTATGTCATTTTTGGTAACAAATTCGTGAACAATCTCTAGTAGTTTCAATCTAGATATTCCAAATCCCCAATGCTCTATAGTTTTTAGTCCTTGGGCCAATCTAGTCTCATCTTGGAGTGGAATTGCTGAAGCCCTCCCTTGCGATTTGCTTTTAACTCCTCGAGCACCAGTTACATGGTCGAATAATGTTGTTTTAGGAATATTATATAATTTATGTGCCCGGTATATGTGCCCGACCAGTACACGTGGTCGCATATACCCCAGTAGGCATTATAAACGAGTGTGACCCAAGTCATAATTCAGTTAAAAATTAAAATTGGCAATTTTTTTAATACATACAACGTAATATAATAAGTTAATTCGTACTAACATACGCCAACGGTAAAATATCAAATTACTTGTTTTCTACAAACTGCGTATTTGCATAGATCGCTGTTTCAAGAACTTAAGTTCATACTCACAAGATGCTGCTGGCATCCCTAAATTGTAGAACATTTTATATAGTATAGTCACACTTGCCCCACAATCACACTTCCCCGGGTTTACCTTAATTTTTGATTTAGGAATCATCTTGAGAGACATAAAACACAACCAGAGGTTATATGTCTTTTTAATAAATAATTGCTGAAATATTTTACATTTATCATATAATCTTTTGTAGGAATCGATGAAGATAATGGGTCTCCCAAATTGGTTGCACTGGACAGCATGGTTTGTGAAATGCTTCATGTTTCTATTAATATCATCCGTATTGATGGTAATATTTTTAAAAGTAAGATGGTATACCAATACGGATTTTACTGTATTTACCAAAGCCAATCCGTTTGTTCTACTTTTATTTTTAATGTTTTATAACTGCGCCACTATTACTTTTTGCTTCGCAGTTAGCGTCCTGTTTAACAAAGGTAAGTGAAAAATGAAACGAAAAAATAAAAAAAAAATTTCTTAATTAATTTCAACTTTAAGAATGGCTTTTATTTTAATTAACCATATATTTTTCGTTGTTTAATAAGAGGCGAATTAAACGTAGTTGGCAAGTATGGATTAGGAACCAGAAATAAACAAGCCGATCAAATAATAAAGTTTGTAAAAACATCATAAACTAATACTTGGCAAGTTACCATCAACAAGATTGTACACTTGGAAGTCCCTACAGAACAAACTGGGACACATCATTAAAAATCAGATAGGATTTATAACAATAAACAACGACAATGCATCCAAAGCATGCCCTTCTTTTTCTTACGGTGCCTATCCGTTCCGGATGTTGGCGATTAGCATAGCTATCTTAACTGTACTTGCAGCTATTCGGAATAGTCCGATTGTAGACGTATTGAATCACTTTTTTAGGTTTTGAAGCCAAGATATTCTTCTTTTCCCTGGTCCACCCTTTCCAGATACCTTGCCCTGAAAAATGAATTGCAATAAGCCATATCTGTGTTCATTTCTCATAAAATGGCCAAGATATTCTAAGTTGCGCTCTTTGATTGTGTTAGAGATCTCGCATTTCTTGCCCATTCTACGTAGGACCTCAATAGTAGTCACACGATCCATCTATGAAATTTGTAAGATGCGCCTATAACACCACATCTCGAAGGACTCGAGCTTTCCTAAAAAAGCGTCAGAGAGCGTCATTGCCTCTACTCCGTATAATAATTTAGAAAATACATATCATCTGATAATAGAGATTTTTATACTAAGTGGTAAATCGTGACTTCTGTAAAGAGACTTTATCTTTACGAACGTTGATCTTGCTTTTCCTATGCGTTGTTTTATTTCAATAGAGTGGTCCCATTGGCTGTTTATGTTAGTATCAAGATATGTGTAGTTGTTTATCCTGTCAATTGGCTGTTAGTTTATCATAAGATGTGTAGTTAACCCAGCGTCACCCAGGTGGGGTCTAATGGTACCCCTAACACACTTAGATCTAGCATAATTCTATGGTTAATACACGGATGTTCTATTGGTTGCCTATAACTTCCTAAAACATGTTGTAGTTGGGTATTCTGAACCAATTTCAGTTGTAAGTTGATCGTCAAAGTGAGTACAGTGTTCTGCAATCCGATTAGACCCCACCTGGGTGACGAAGACACAATTTTAATTCGCAAGGTAACTAAAGACAATTTTAATTCGTGGCGTTATTTGTTGTACATAAAAACTTTTTTCTTTAGAATAAATTACGAAAAAGAACAAGCCAAACTATTGGCACTTTGGCAGGAACTCGAAGATGATGAGTACGAAATTATGGATTCCGACGATGAAAACGAAATTGATCATATAAGTAATCAGTCTGATGGTAAACAAAATAAAGAAATTGAGGAACTAGAAGTATTGGAATCTGAAAATAAGCGAATAGAAGATAAAAACTATCCTTATTATTTAGGTAGAAATTCCAAAACAAAATGGAGAAAACACCATAGTAATAAAGCAGTTATAACGAGGGCAGAGAACATAATTTCGAACTTACCAGGATCCAAACCATATGCTAAAAATGCTAAGACTTTTTTAGATTGCTGGCTTCTTTTCTTTATGAAGAAATGCTTGAAGGTATCACGGTCTGCACTAATGTATTGATAGATAAAAAAGCGTTAGCCTACAAAGATAAAGCATATTGTAGCAGGACCAATATTGTTGAAATGAAGGCATTATTTGGCCTCCATTACCTAGCGGTTATATATAGAAATGCTCATCGTAATCTAAACAACCTTTGGCGATCAAATGGTACACTAATCGATATAATTCGTTCAGTGATGGCACTCAATAGATTTACATTTTTATTGCAGTGCTTACGTTTCGATAATGTAGACAATCGTCAAGAAAGGCAACAGTCTTAAGTTGGCTCCTATTAGGGAAATTTTTGAAAAATTTGTTGCAAATTGTCAACAAGCTTACTCACCAGGACAATACTTGACTATTGACAGTCCAAAGACTGATTTGAGGAAGTATTTGAAGTTGATTTTATAGTTTTCATTTCGATTTGTAGGTTTTCTGATTTTTCTCCTGTAACTAAATACTCGGTTTTTTGTATATTAATTGTAAGGCCCCACTTAATGTACTCCTCTTCCAGTTTTCTAAGCATATAGTATATATCGCTGTCGTCTTCAGCTACAATGGCTTGGTCGTCAGCAAAGTGTATCGTCTACAATCTCTTGTCTTCGATTGGAATGCCCATATTGCAGCATTTTCTTCTTCACACTGAGAGTGCCTCATTCAGATATATTTTGAATAGTGTAGATGCTATAGAGAAGCCTTGCTCGAGGCCCTTACTAAGTTAGAGAACGGACGTTAGTAACTTAAGCCAAATTTATCATGCATTAATATTGCAGAATTAGGCTTAATATGTTGTTTACTTTAAAAATTGTCCCCTAAGGTGTAGTTTCTATCATATTTTCATATTAAATAATTTCAAATAAAATAAAATAATTTCTTACTTTACTTACTTAGATTTATTCAACTTACATTTTATTGAATATTTTGTCTATGTTATTTTTACATATTTAAATAATTGTTTCTGCTCAAATAAATTAATAAAATTTTATAATAAAATAGATTCATAGAATCTATATTATTCTCAGTTCCAAATGTATGAACCTTGGACTGATGGAGGTTGAATCAATCTCCACCTGTTGCTGACTATTCTGCCACGACATTAACTTTTTAAAAAATGCCTTGCTGTTCTGTCACTTTTTTGACCTCAAGGTAACTGTCTTTTCTCGTTCGGCGTGGTACCTAAATTTCTGGTCGCATTTCACCGACAGCGACTGAGAAGCTTAAGAGTGGTAACTTCATTATTAATTCAATTTTAATAATGTTACCTAAAGTTAAAATCAAATTTAATTAATTATATACTGTTGGAAGTGCATCATATGATCTTTTTGGTTCCCTATAAATTAAAGTTTTTTCACATATTTTTTATATACATGTACCACTACCACATGTCTTTTGCTGTGCTAAGTTGAGTTAATTTGTAAACTGTATTCAGTTCAATTACTTGTCTATATAACATAATATTTAATGTCCATTATCATAAGCTTCTTTACACATTTTATATCTTTGACTGTTACATATCTTTTTAAGGTAATCCATTTATAATAACTTTTCCATGGATGTGTGGTTTTTCTTATTATTCTTTTTAGATGAACTGATGATGCTTCTTGATTAAGAAGTGAAACGTCTTCAATAAATAGATGAATTATTTATTTATTCTGCTACCCAAAACATTGAAAGTGGTACACTATTGTATGCCTTTGTCAGAACTATAAAGACTGCATGAGTGGAAAATTTTTGGGCTAATCTTTTTTCAATATCCTGCTTTAGAGAACATATGTACAGGATCTACCTGCACGAAAGCCATTTTGGTCTTCTACATCTGTCACCTCTTTTTTAATTTAATTTTTTAATATTTTCCTTAGAGTCATTAAGAGTGAAATTATGATACTTAGTCCTCTATAGAGCAATGAACACACGCCCTCATCTGGTCAATACTATCAAAATTAGAAAGACGTCATATCTAGGATACATAATGCGCCATAGGGAGCAGTTCAGCAGCTCCAGGTAATATTGGAAGGCAAGATTAAAGGTAAAACGGGCATAGGACGAAAGAAAAAATCAATCACAAGAGGAAGTGAATTACCTAATTCATCAAGCCCAGAACAGAGAGAAATTTGCCATATTGATCGCCAACCTCAACAGAGAAGGCATTTAAGAGGAAAGGGGTCCCCTATAGTTTAAACAATTCTTTCTGCTTCCTTTTTTGTAGATGTTGTTAATATGTGCTTTTGTCTACTCCGGTGGTAAGTGATATCCTTTATAGAATAAGGAAAGACGTCATATCTAGGATACATAATGCGCCATAGGGAGCAGTTCAGCAGCTCCAGGTAATATTGGAAGGCAAGATTAAAGGTAAAACGGGCATAGGACGAAAGAAAAAATCAATCACAAGAGGAAGTGAATTACCTAATTCATCAAGCCCAGAACAGAGAGAAATTTGCCATATTGATCGCCAACCTCAACAGAGAAGGCATTTAAGAGGAAAGGGGTCCCCTATAGTTTAAACAATTCTTTCTGCTTCCTTTTTTGTAGATGTTGTTAATATGTGCTTTTGTCTACTCCGGTGGTAAGTGATATCCTTTATAGAATAAGGTGAAGACATACGCCAGTAATTCCCGCAATACTTGTGGGCTGTGTTTTAATAATTCGTTCGGTATAGCTTGTGGTCCGCATGCTTTCCGGTTTTTTAGATTTGCATCTTCGAATTCCTGTACTATTATTTCATTGTCTTCATCGTATTCCATTTCATATGTTGTTGTAATGGTGTTCGTGAATTGCGTTCTTGTTTCAGTCAGAAGTTGTGAGTAATGATCGATCCAAGATCTTTCTTCTATTAAATCTATTCTTCTCACCTCTTTTCTGTTTGTTCTCGGTTTTTTTACGGTTTTGCATGCTTCTCTTGATCTTGTTGACCCTATATAATTGTTGAGCTCTTTGCATTCACTTTCTCAGAAAAAATTTTTTGCTTTAGTTAGGTACTAGATTTTTTTACTTCTCTTTTTGATCTTGCGTATGTTCGTCTATCATCTGGGTCATTTGTTTGCAGCCACTTCTGATGCGCTTTTTTTTGTTGGCTGCTGCATTAGTGATGTTATTTGTCCACCACAATGGAGTATCCTTTTTGTTCCATTGGATCGTGGCGAGTGCTTCATAAGATGCTTCATTGACTTTATTTATTATCTTTCTATAGGTATTCTGGTCTGAAGAGTAGATCAGGTTTGTTAATTTTTTGCTAAGCCGTAACTTATATAAAAATGATGTTGAGTCGTTTTGCAGTGCATTAATATTGTATTTGGGTGAATTCATTTTCAGTGGTTTTGATTGTGCTGGTTGGTTGTCATTTCGATGTAGCGGCTGCGGTCGATACTGTAGGTAACATTTTGATCTTATCATATAGTGATCAGTTCCGCACTCCGGTCCTCTTAACACTCTTACGTCTTCGACTTATATGTGTGTTTCTTGTTTTGTGATAACATAATCCGTAATTGACTTGGTATTTCTCGTTTGTTGGATCTAGGTATACTTATGTATATTTTGATGACGGTAGAATCCGTTTAGGATTTTTAGAGAGTGCTGTTCGCAGAATTGGATTAAATTTTCCCCATTTTCATTTATTTTTACATCTTCGTATTTACCTATAACTTTGTCTTTTTTTTTCCTGTCTAAGCATTAAAATCTCCCAACAGTACAATTTTTTGCGGCCATTTATATTTTGATTGATGAGTTTGCCAATGAGTTTTGATTGGGTTTCGTTGTATATTTGTCGAGATCGTACCCTTTCCACGTAACAGATACTTTAATAATTCTCTCATTGATTTGTTTCCAGCTTTTCAGGTTTTCTTTTACGTATTTTTTATTAATATTGATACCCTTGCTTGTGCTCTCTTGACTTTCGCTACCCTACTATAAATATGAATTAAACCTCCTATGTCTTCGCTACCTTGGCCTTTTTTCTTTGTTTTGGTTGGAACTGTGATATCTGATATTTTTTTTACTTTTGCTATGACTTCATCTGACTTGGTTCTCCACCCTTGGATATTCCGTGTATTTATATTCAAAGTTCTTGTTCGTTTGCTACTTCGTCTTCATTTTTTCCCGTCCATGTTCCGAGGCTGGATTTTATAATTTTTTGCAGTGACCCTTCTGCTCTCGGAAACCTAATAGCCATTCAGGGTCGGAAGAAACAAGAGTTAGCCAAAAGAGGCTGATAGGAAATATTAAAGTCATTTCACTCAAGACAAGTTGAAAAAGGGGGAAGGGCCCTTATGATCCGCCACGTGCGTTTCATAAGCGTATGAGTATTAATACACGTTTTGTTCCCGCTCATACCTCGACATACAGACTGTATGGCTCGTTTAGCATGCCATAGCATGGAGGATAGGGTGCACGTCAGTGTTATAATGTAGACACCCCAACTCCATGGTCTGACCTAAAAAAAAATATGTTTGCTAAATAAAAAGTAATAAAAACAGATAAAATTCAAAAACTAATTTTATATTCATCGTCGGGCGCGCTGCGGCACAGAATGCCGTAAATTCGACACCGATTACTTTAGCGTCTCACTGACACCCAAATTAATCATATACCGACGTGGTATGGGCGTAGTAAGTAGCCTAATATAGCGGGACGAACAAGAGGATGTAACTAATAATACTTCACGAAATCTTGAAATTAGTAAAAAAGCGGTAGGGGAACCCGGGGTGGAACGGGGTACCTAAGTTTAATAGTAATTTGTGCTATATGTAATGAAACTACACCATCATTTGACAAATATTATGTTTATTTAGTTATTTCTTTACAAGGAAAATATAGCTAAAGTTATAAAAAACAATCGTTTCTGAGAAAAATGTGCATTACAAAAATAAAGGGAAATTGCCCCCTGGGGCACAATGGGGTGCTCCATAATATAGCTAATATCATTGGCAAAGTTCACAGACGAGAACACTTTCATCATCGTCACTATCTAAACCACCACATGCTAGATGTGCCCATTTCTTACAAATGCTACAAGAACACCAGCCTTCATTGGACTTAGAGTAATAATCATGGCAATACAAGCAGGCCGTATCTTCTTCTTCTGCGCTATCTTCGGATTCAGTTTCAGATATTTTTTGTTTCTTTGCCTTTGGAAATTTGGCACTATCGATGCTTATTGAGGATGTCTTAGACGGATAGAGTAACCAATACAGAGTATTGAGACGAATGGATTAGTTAGCAAAATAGATGGTTAAAATTGTTAACTACTGTTAAAAGAAAGAAAGCATCATAACTAGGCTATGTTTCGGAACATACTGCCCTTTACTTCTACAAGAAGAAACACAACTTCTGGTTGAGAAACTTACGGGAATAATTCCAAATACCAGAAACATTAATCCAATTATATGCAGTACAAAACAGAGCTGCATATCGTAAGATTCTTTTGGCAAAAGATGGCACATAAAAAAAAAGATCTAACACTGACAATAATTCTCACCAGCAGGATTCCTATAACTTCATCTGCGCACTTAATCGCGCATAAAATCCTCTGAACGAATTAGAAATCTGCTTTAACAAAAAAAATGAAACTAATGTGAATAGATCAACCGAACTGATTTTCATTGACCTCAAAGAAAAATGGTTCGTACAAGTAAAGTGGGTATGTGTGAGTGGGGTTGGTGCTTTAGTTTTCTAGCATATTACACCTGTCTGGTAGATATTAACGAATGAGCATTATGTCACACAATACTACACTCACCGGGGAATCCAAATCTGTTATAAACTTCAATTTAAAGGCAAGGAGCTAATTTAATTTTTAAACTAAACTTTCTAAGAAATTATTGACTGGAGTGTGGCTCGAACCAAGTAGAGACTATACTTCTTTTTATGAAACAAACTCACCTGCTCGCTGAGCTATCAAGCCAACTCGAACAAAGTATCTGGAAAACAGAAAACACCAAACAAGTCAACAAAGTTCAAATAATTTTAAAGTGAGAAAGTCAAGCTATTATTATATCGATATCTATTAAAGCCAATTTCGACTATGAATTTCAATTATAAAGTTAATTCAAGCCATCAAACAATAGAATCATTCAAAGAATTCAATAAAGATGCTAAGAATAGAAAGGCAGGTGTAATATACACAAATAACACTAATAATGTGCCTTTCCGTTTTAAAACTTTGTGTTCCAGAAACGTAATGACTTGTTTCGACCTATTTTAGGACACAAAAGGTGATGTGTCAACAAAATTCGAAATAGAAATGCAAACCTGTAATTAAAATGTCTACACAGTGGACACTAGTACATAGGCATGACTGGTACACAATGGCACATTTTTTTGGGAAATGTTAACATCGGAATGCAATCTTCGAAAAAATCTCCATTTACACTTCTGTTATATGTGTACATTTGCTTATAAAATTTTAATAGTTATGTATAATGGAGGTTCTTTTCAAATTTCAGTAAAACAAGAGTCTTTTAAAATACCAGTATTTTCATCAATTACATAATATTCTGAGTCATCCTTTTGTTCCTGCATCATAGGAGAACTTAATTCATTATGTGAAGAGACTGCCAACTCTAAACTTGCAGAATCCGTTTCTGAATCACTTTCACCTGGCTTGGTCTGTTTTCTGAGAGGGTCCTTTTAACAGCCTTTTGTTCTTAAAGCTTTACAAATATTTTGTTTCACTTTCTTGATTGCTGCTGTTGTAAGGGTTTTCTTACCTTCCGTTTTATAAGAAAGGTCTTTCATTTCTGGTGTACTAGTTAAAAGGACACTTTTCCTTGATTTCCGTCTACGATTTAAATTTTTTCTGGGTGCTTCCTTAGGAAAACCCCATCCCGTATGTCGAATAGGGTAATAAAAGGACTTTTTGATGTCGAAGGTATTTTAAGAGTTGAGTTCGGTTCAGATTCTTGGACGTATTAGAAGAAGTAGAAGCTATATGAACTGAAGATAAAGATACAGATGCATTTTCTTCGTGATTGGTAGAATCTCTTAGTATAACCATAGCTTTTTGTTTGTCATAGTTTTCAAAATCATCAATCTGTCTGTCAATGGGGGGGGGGGATAAACTTAACATTATTAAGCCATTAGCTTTTGCTTTTTTTGCTATTTCCAGAGACATATTGTAAGGGTATAATTTGCCTACCACATTTAATATCACTTACAGGGGTTGAAAGTATATGGGGTTTGTAATGAAAGCAAATTTTTTAATAATGAAAAATGTCTATTTTTACTTAGAAAAATTTTAACAAAAAGTACCTTATATCACTCTGGCTGATTTATTTCCTTTAAGAAAGTTTTTGGGATTGGAACTGGATCAAAACACTACAAACAAAGACAACTGGGTCCCGCACAAGCTGCAAACTGATCTGAAGTGACCAGAGAATACAACTAGATAATTCTTTGAAAGTTGGCACTGGATTCTGGCTTCGGATTATCCTGAATGACATAAAACTTAAAAAAAAAAAAACGTAAAAGCCGTCTTACAAATGTCTCAGATAAAACACAGCACGAAAAATTGTTGATTAACTCAACAAAAACTGCCAGCTGTAAACACCACACTGCTACTTTACTGCACATTATATTTCATGACAAAAAACGAAAACCGAACAATAATAACGAATTTGATGAAAATCCGGACTAAACAATAAAACCAACTGACTTTGGCAGCGATTTTACCTAGAGTGACATCATTCTTAAAAATCGATCGCCTCCCCGTATAACTGTCTCACCAATCTAAGCGGATATTTATTTGACGCGCAATATTAAGCGAACTCAACATCAAAGAAATACCATAGAAATACCAATCTGTGTTATATAAACAAAACTAAAAATGTTTATCTTATCAATCTCAATGACGCAAAAAGATTAAAAATATTTTTCGGTGATTTACTATGTACGAAAGAAAATAGAAATGCTACAATATGGGATTAGTGATTGTCATATATTAATAAACACGGGTTTTCTTTTTTAGCATCAGTATGCTTAATAAAATATTCTAATACTTGCATGAATAGTTCGGCAGTCATCCATCCACTTGGATTAGTTAGTCCTAATGTTCCTGACGGTGCACTATTTGGCATAATCATATTAAACATTTTACGAGAAAAAATAATGATCGGAGGTAGAAATGTTCCATTTGCTCGAACTATTGCACAAGTAGTAGCAAGTAATCCTCTTTTAGTACTTGTGCACTGGTTCAGCTGTTTAACACATTTTTGTGCCACAACATTATGGGGTCATTGGACAGTCGTAGTAGCAGTTTCGTCTAAATTGTAGATGCGAATATCTTCAACAAATCGGTCAACATTTGGTTTCGTAAATGAAGTAAGTCTTGACACTGAACATCCTTCTGGCCTTCTGAGGCTTAATGATAAATTTCTTTTTATAAATTTTCTCAACCAATGTCTGCTTGCATATTTGTTAGCCTTCCAAGATTCTGGCATAGTGATATTGTTTTTAGCACCCATTTCATATGCCAATTCTCTGACTTTTAGAGTATTCAACACAAAAGCCATTTTGCTACAGTTCTTGATATAATCACACATCGATGTCTCATGCTCTGTGTTTAATATTAACCTAACAGCATAATTTGGATAATTTTCTTTCTTTTAGAACATATCGCCTTAATGCGACCATTTGTTTACTTGTAAATTTGGCTCTTGATCTTTCTTCCTTCCTTCTTACCATGGTACACCTGCAATAGAATGCCATTGGTATATAATGTTTCAGTATGGTACACAATGAAACATGTATCATTGTGGACCACCGCTATATGTTTCAATGTGTACTACCACATGTTTAGTTTCAGTTGGATGTAAACGTAAAACCCGACAAGTATTGGCTACGATATTTATAGGTTAAAAGGCATTTATCACAAGTATTATAACGACATATATACGAAAACTAAAACTATTGTATATAAAACTTGGGCATTGGTCAAAGTCATATATTGCCCTATATGGGGACATATATAACAGTAGGGACGTCGAAGATAAACTCAGAGAAAAAATATGTACTACTTAGATGCATTAACCACGCCTATGATAAAGCAAAATAGTTAAACAGTATTAATAAACCTCTTGCAATATGTGTTGGCCTTTACGAACTATTTTGTTTTAAAGTGAATTTAATATTTATTATAAAATTTAATATTTAAAGTATATTTAATATTTGGTATGTATTTTAGCTAATACTGCAGCTACTATAGCAGGCATGGTCTGGTTTTTGTCATACTCACCATATTTATTTATGGCAAATGTATATGATACCTTAACGTTAACTTCGAAATTGGTAGCAAGTATTGGATCAAATACTGCTATGGCATTTGGTTTTCAAGTAATTCTGATGTATGAGGGAACTGGCGAAGGTAAGAAACTTTTATTACTAGAAAATATTCTGTTTTATGTAAATTTACGACTGAAATAATTAATTTTCATTTCCGAAATATATAAGATGTCGTCGAAATCTAAATAAATAATAAATCAACCTAAAGTATTTAGGTATTATTGACTGACACGTTATGTAAACTAAAGTTTTATTTTATTTTTAATATTGAAGTTTGGCGCCACTTTCCTTTTTTGTTTAAATAATCAGATAAGTTAAATACTTCATCATTCTATTATGTATTCGCTCCGTGCGTGACTGACGCGACGCCTACCGCCTTCATCTGACAGTTTTGGACCTACCAATTTTCAGGTTAAACATATGACATTAATGACATATGTTTGACATTGTTAAATACAGGCGAAATTGACAATTATTAAGAATTAACTTTCTAATTATATGTTTTCAGTTTATGTACAAAATAAATGTAGTATTAAAAACTGGGTTTCTCAAAATTCATCATAATATATCTTTTTAAACCCAAACGGAAAAGAAAAGTTAAAAATCTAGTACTGGCAAATCAAGTTTTTCACGTGAAAGAGCATATAATTAAAAACAGTAATAGTAAAAGCTATGATATAAAAGCTAAAGTCATCAGGCACACTGCAGTTAGCTTGAAGCCTTATAAAATATCATTTAAGGTAACTTATTTAAATATTTCAATTGCATAAAAATGAGGTTACGTGATATTTCCTTTTTCATATTAATAGCATGAATCCATCTTTTTCTTTTCTCTAATTTATATGTAATCTTTGGGAACCTATAAAAACTACACTTACTATTTTTGCTATTATTAGCACAACTAAATACGCAACATGTATTTGCACACATTTTTGATAAAATTTATGCGTAAAAAGATAGTTTCCAATTTTGTCATATTTCGCCGCTACGCACGCTGGCATCGTTTCAAGGTACCCCTACCATGGTTACGCACGGAGCGAATAGTACGCGGCTATATAACAAACGAAAACTAGTTATCAAAGAAAATAATAAACAGAAACGAGTGTCTTTCTAACATAAATTAAACATCAAAATAAATTATTATCAATCATGTTTCCTAAAATTAAATAAAACTCAAACATTATAATTGCATATATACAGTCTATCCCAAACTCTTCTTTCAATGCGTCACTAATTTTGACGTCATATAGGATTTTAAGAATGTCGAGAATTATTGCATGACATTTTAGGTAAATCTGACAGTTGCAGGATCGTAATCGGCTAAATGTGAAAAGGTTATTTTTTTTGAAATATGGAATAAAAACTTTAACAATTCAAAATTTACTTTAATTTACATATTAGAGGTCCGGTCCTGTTTATAAATTTTTATTGTGCATTATATTGGAACGGCAGTTTGTCATAATTCCTATTGTGTACATTCCACGGAAAGTGCTTAATTAGCTAAGATTTATTTATGGCTTTATTATTATTTATTACAAACAATATGGAATTGGAATATTTGAATATTGAAAATAAGGCTTCCTTCTAGAATCTTTTAAGAGTTGACTGCGAGATAAAAAAATTTACTGGCAATTGCAAGGCATCAAGGCAAACATTCCTGTGATAAAATACCATCGATTGAAATCAGTCATATTCGGATAAGTAATTTTCCGATAAGTTTCTGTGGCAGCCAATAGTTTAATTTTGTGAAGATTTATCATTAAATAGTGGAAATAGTTTAAATAGTTAAGCAGTTGGTTTTTGAGTTATTCTACCAGATTTGGTGTGCAAATGAAAGAGTGTTACGAAGTTTAGTTAAAAACAATGTAAACAGTTTAAATAGTGAAGCAGTTGATTTTTGAGTGAATCTACCAGTTATGGTGTGCAGATGAAATAGTGTTAATGGAGTTAAATTAAAAAACAAGATACCGAATACAAGTTTACCTTCTTTTTTTTACGAATAACAAAAATGAATATTATATTTCAAACAATCTACAATCCGATTCAGAATCTGATTCATTAAAGTCAATAATTACAGAGGATATGTGGCTGACATCAATTATAACTTACATTTCAAGAAAATGCCGTGGTTCTAAAAAGAACCGTTTTAATACATAGAAATATCCATAACAGCAATAGTTTAAGATATTTCCTCAATATATTTTCTGAATTCACAATCTGATTCAGTATCTAATTCGTTAAAATCAATAATTATAGGAGATATGTGGCTGGCATCAATTTTTTTGGCTGTCTTCCACTATTTATTTTAGTACTCTTGTATTATCTGTTCTAATCTTTTTTCCAAATACTTAATACAGTACTTTCATTTACGGTACCTGCAGAACTCATTTTTGTATCATAATACCTTTTAGAATCTGACCAAACATTCTCAATTGTGTTAAACTGGCAATGATATGGAGGCAATCTCAATACTCTAGGATCATTTTGAAGCGCCAGTAGATCTAATCTGTAGAATAAAACAAATATAATCTTATTTACTAAATATTTCTTAATACATACTTGAAAACTTTATCTGGTAAATGTTTTTTACCATCGCCAATAATTCAAGCTTCATCATGGTTGTTGAAACACGTAAATATCTCCCTTTTAACCATTTTACTAAAGAGTGTTTAGTTCAACTTGATTTTGGTATTTTTTCCACTATACTGGAGTGGTAAGGTGCATTGTCCATAATTATTAACGACGGTTCTTCTAAATTTGGCAAAAGTTGATATTCAAACCATTTTTCAAAAATTTTCTGCATTCATCGAATCATGATAATCTCCAGTTTTTTTTCCACTTTTGAAAATTGGACTGTAATTATCAATGAATCCATTTTTACAATCCGCATGGAGTATATTATATCGTACACCTTTTCCGGTCCTCTTTCTAATAGCATTAATGCTGAAATCTTGCCAACTCTTGCGGAATCCTCCCTTGCTATATATCCAGGTCTCATCCAAGAAAACTGGTTGTAACGGGTGTAAATCATGTTGATTTTTTTTGTATTCTTTTAAAAAATGTAATCTTTTATATGCCACATGTGATTGTTTCATTAGATAATTTCGATTTGATATATTGCAGTTTAACCATCTGAATTTCATATCTTTTAAAACCCTACTCAGTGAACTAGTAGAAATGGTAATTTCATCTATATCCTTCAGTTTTTCTTGAAGGGTATGAAGGGTAACATGTTGGCCTAAAATGAACAAGAAAAAATGTAATGACGCTAGTGATATTTCAGTAGGTTATGGCAAATTATATTTTGATACAAACCTTTACTAAACATTCGAGTTCTAATAACATGTTCATATTTATTGGTTAATGAAAATCCTAGATTATCACATACTGAAGTACTCATTGCCACAGAATAGCTAGCATCTGTTTGAATGTCTTCATTTGCCAATCGTCTTACTGTTGGGAACAAAACTCCTAACGCCTCGGCAACACGCTAAAAGCTTTTAGTTCATCTTCTGTCTATTTTAATTGATCTTTCGGTTTTCGCAACGTAAGCACGGGGTATTTTGGAATCTAAAAAGCAATACAAACACTGTATCAGCAAAAATTCTCACATGGGGTAATGCAGAAGGTACGGGTGGACATGGTAGATATGTTTAGATATACAAAAGCTAATTAGGGAAGCTCAGTCAAAAATATTTAAGGTGTCGGGAAGACGAATAAGAAGAAGAAAATAAAGACTATACGTGCAAAGTTTTAAATTTTAATGTCTTATTAATATATTGTTGTTATTCAAAAACTTATATAAGGTATAAAAAAAGGGCTCCTTTAACTTTTTTAAGCCGTGTGTACCTATAAGTACGTTGCTAATATGAATTTACATCAATTGGTATTGGATCATATAGATTATATATTACTACATCGTTTTTTAGGTATTCAATGGAACAATATTTTTACTCCAAACACTCCAGATGATTCCTTAACTTTAGGGTTAATTCTAATTATGTTAACAGTTGACTGTATTATGTACTTATTAATTGCATTATACATAGAGGCTCTTTTCCCCGGCGAATTCGGAGTTCCACAACCTTGGTATTTTCCATTCACTGCACAATATTGGTGTGGACACCCTATATACAGAGGTAAGAGATATTTTACTTTAAACATTTTTAAATAATAAACTTTTACAGTGTCGTCATAAACATTTTAAAATATCCGAGTCGTGTAATCACTCTGCTGTTAGATTTTATCTAACATTAGATTTACATTTACTATATTTAATGGGAATTAGCATATTTTAAATAGAAATTGTGGTTAATTCTCATAAAAAATAGTAACTAATATTTACTAAAATACTATAAGAACGCTATTCGATTTACAGCATTTGTTGTGTTATTGTTGTAATATCAATTAACCTCTTTAGTACATTATTGTTCAATAGTAATTTAGATAAAACCAATTATACACAGTCATAAATAATTTTAGAAATACCTTTTATTTAAAAGACTATTAAACTGGTTAACCAACGAAAAATCTTCGAGAAAATATAACCATAAATTTAAAAGTAAGTCTAAATAAGAACTTCTCGACAGGCTACAAGATACGATCATCGGCCAGCAATTGCTTATTTTTTAACTTAATAGGCTAGACTACCCAGTGATTGGCCTGTCACATTTCTATTAAGGTATTAAATCATAGAATTATGTAATAAATGTTTATCAGTAGGAATATCACGTTCCTCCCTATAAAAAATCAGTTGTAGTTTATAAAGAACCAAACATTTCTAGTCTAGCATCAAATTTAAGTTCCAAAAAATCTTTTATAATACCTGTCTGTTGAAAATCAGTTAGTGGCATGGCTCCTCCAGTGATTAGCCACTAATTTGTCAATTATTAACCAAAACGGATTACGAAACTTCTAGTGATTAGCCACCATGTTAGCCACCAATTAATCAGTTATTGGCCGAAAAAATAAACAAAAATGAAACAGGTTTATTCTCCGATCATAAATTGTTGAGAGCACGAAATGTGCCTCAAACTCATAAAACGGTCGTAAACCATAGGCGTTCCTGAGGTGTTTATTCATTAAATAATAATATAATATTTTTTAATACTGTTATATAAATATATATATATATATATATATATATATATATAATATTAATAATATTTTAATACTAATATATTTAGCAAAAAAACAATTAAAACTTTCACGGCTAATGTTATGTAATTATATTATATTAATAAAAAAAAGAATTTAACCATTAACAATTTTGTAAATAAGAATACCTTATCTCTTTGGATATTTCAATACTAATTTTCGCGTTTAATCACTTTACTAGAAAACCTGGAATTCATATCCGAAGGTACTATTCGTTGCAAGATAATTAGGATGGAATTCCCCAGATTTTTAATAATATAATGGGTATGCTTTGGCCACGTGCCTCGTTTGTTCAGTTTATATTCGAAACTTAACTTAAAAGGGTGAAGTTATTACGAACGAAAACAATTTTTTTGTTTAGTACGTTTTTGATCGCATGTAATTTACGGCTCGTCGTTGTGTCCGCGTCTACGGCAGTAATTAGCGTCTCGAATATTTCTTTTGCGAATTATATGCAGTGCGTGAGTGATTTTTTATTCCATATACCTACGAACATATACGTACCTTTCGCTCATGCTCGTTTTGTTGGATTGTTTGTGATGGCTTGATCATCAACATCATCAAGTTTTACACCGGTACTGTTGCGTACAGTTAGTAAGTCTGTCTATTCACCAGGAGAGAAGACTATTGTCCTGGATGTTTACGATGCTCTGGTTTCTCAGAATCCCACAAACACTGTTCGCAACATAGTCGAAAGTTGTGCCAACATGACTGGCGTAGGAGAGTCAACTATATATAGGTTCCTATCAGAAAGAGAAAAACACGGTATAGCTAACCCAAACACAAACGAACACTTAAAGAGAGGGAAAAAGCCTATTGAAATTGATGAATTTGCCAAATATGGTATTCGAAGGAAAATTCATGGATTTTTTTTCAAAAAAAGAAATACCAAACCTAAAGAAAATTTTACAAGAAGTTAGAGACGACCCGGATTTGCCTCATATCGGACGAACTAAATTGTGGCAAGTTTTAAAAGAATTTAATTTCCGGTGGGGGAAACCAGACCGAAAATCACTTTTGATTGACCGGATTGATAATATGTTGGAGAAGAAATTATCTAAGATCCATACGAAAATTCCGGGCTGAAGGAAGGCCCATCTTCTACCAGGATGAAACGTGAGTAAACTCAGGTCATACTCTAAAAAAAAATGGTCAGATAAAAATATATTAAGCTCCAGGCAAGCCTTTATGGAAGGTTGGTCTACTGGTATCTCCCCACCTTCTGGTAAAGGCAGTAGATTAATAATTTCTCACATTGGCAGTGAAAAAGGATTTGTTAAGCATGGTTTGTTGGAATTTCAGTCCAAAAGCACAAAAGACTATCACGAGGAGATGACAGCTGATGTTTTCGAAGAGTATTTTGAGCAGATGATTGAACACATACCACCAAATTCAATTATAGTATTAGATAATGCACCTTATCATTCACGACTAGTAGAAAGACTTCCAACGACTGCGTGGAAGAAACAGGATATTCTTGACTGGCTGCGGAATAAGTATCTGCCTTACGAAGATGGAATGGTAAAAGCAGAACTTCTAAAAATTGCCCGGCAACACAAATCTAAGTTCAAGGAATACGTAGTTGACAAAATGGCGGAAAGGCGAAACATTACAGTCCTTAGACTTCCACCCTACCACTGCGAAATAAATCCAATTGAACTCATTTGGGCACAAATGAAAAGTTATGTGGCTAGAAAAAATACGTTATATAAAATACAAGCTGTACGTGAATTGTCATACGAGTCTTTACAACATATTACAGAACAAAACTGGAAAGATGCAGTAAGGCATGTAATAGAAGAAGAACAAAAAATGTGGGAACTTGATAACATACTTGATGCGACCGTAGAGACACAACCGCTAATTATTAACCCTCAAGATGACTCGGATTCCGAAGTTGATCCTATTTATTTTGAATTTGAATAGTTTTCTAATCGTAATTATATAAGGTAAGTAATAGTAGTTGTAATCGTAAGGTATTAAAGGGGAAAGGCGCAAAATGTCGCCTGTCAAAATGTTCAATGTGTTTTAAATGTATCCATTTTTTTTTTCAAATCCTGAGAAAACTAAACAGCATTTTTGAAAAATTTAAAGGCAGAATGAAATATTTATTAGAATAAATAAAAAGTTTCTTTTGCATGCAATATTTTCAATTAAAAATTATACTATATTTTCTCTTTTATTTTCACCCCTGTTACATAACATATTAAAATAAACATTGTAGAAGTTTTCAGGGACTTTCTGTCCTCAGTAATAATGTAATCTTTCATTCTGCGTTTAAATTTTTCAAAAATATTTATTAGTTTTCTACGGATTCCAAAATAATGGATACATTTAAAACACATTGGAAATTATGCCAGGCGACATTTGACGCCTTTCCCCTTAATTAAATAAATGTATCTTTTACAAATGGCAAGAAACTTTTTATTTTTGAATAAAATAAAGAAGTTTTATTAAAAAATACAATTTACATAAGTACAATTTAAAAAAAATATTTATTTAGTTCAAAAAAGTGTTTCAATCATATACTCTACGACACTGGTGTAATACATCTGTAACCATTCAAAATACCCTCGTAATAGGATTATAAGGTATTGTATTCCTTCAGATACAAGGTGGGTTAGTCGAAAACATCTTAAACCGTCAGTTTCAGGTTGGTTTTTACTATTATATCGTATTACCTACTCTCTCTGTATTTCAGCTCTCTAATTAGGGTTAAACTTGTAGTGAGCTATCGACAAATTGTGAACCGTGTATAGGTACTAATTAAACTATGTAGTATTTATTCACAGTAAAAAATAATACACAAAATCAAAATAATACGTATAAGACTTAATTAATTTTATGTTTGTTTTTTAGACGTGGATTGCAGCTAAATATTTGTGAATGTGATTTATGCATATTCAGTCTATTTATGCAAGAGATGTGGTAGGCCCTTTGGCAAAAGTTACATTTAATTCCACGATTTTGCTAATTAAAATTATAAGTGCACGATAAGCAAAGTCCTTTAGTCAGCTTAGGATTTTTAAGAAATTTTCGTTGATAATAAAGTTTAAACCTAAGAATTAAAGAATAAATACAAAGTTTAGTGAAAGAAACTTTTATTCATATTAAAAACAAAAATTTGTCAATACATTAAGTACATATATCGCACATTTACACACATCGAGGACATACAAATACACTCGCGATCATAAAATCCGGGTCATCTTGAAAATCACTGATATTTCATTTTTAACGAGCTTTATCGTAAATAATATTAACACAAATACAAACTAATGCATGTTTCTGATAATTTTTGCGGTTTCCTTTGTAACAAAGAATTACAATAGTGCCGATTTCGCGGTAAAGTGCACACTTTGCAAAATAAACGCTACCTATAACTGCCGCTTGTTTTAAATGTCTCATTTGTGCTTCGAGTTTCTGTTCAAATGCAATGGACAAACGTTTATTATTGCCACCATTAGTGTTTATTAGTGCCATTATTAGTGTTTATTTTTTGCCAAAAATGCCTTTGACTATTGTTGAAACGGCACAAATTGTTGCACTTGTGGAAGACGGTTACACTCAACAGCAAGTCGCAAGAACTGTTGGCGGAAGCCTTTCTACGGTTCAACGAGTGCTTCAACGCTTTCAGTAGGCAAGTTGTCTAACCAGACGACCTGGCTCTGGACGAAGAAGAACGACCACGCCACTAGATGACCGTTTCCTTGTGTTTCAAGCTTTACGAAACCGGACCTCAACTGCGGTTATGCATCAAAATCGTCTAGACGAAGTACGAAATCGCAATTTTAGTGTTGCAATAGTCAGAAGAAGACTTCGTTCTTCTTGACTATCTTCTTGGGTACTGGCTAGAGGACCGCCACTTCGCCGGGTGCCTCGAGTTGCCCGACTAGTTTTTGCTCGACAATACGCGCATTGGGGAATTAACGATTGAAGTAAGTGTTATTCTCAGATAAATCCCGTTTCTGCCTAACTGGATCCGATGGACGTATAAGAGTTTGGAGGAGAACCGGTGAACGATTTTCACAAGCTTGCATTGCTCCAAGAATGCCATTTGGTGGAGGCTCGGGCATGTCTTCCGGGACGTGTATCTTCCGATTTCCACGCAGAATTACCCTTCATCGAAAATGGGTCCCTAACTGCACGAAGGTACATTACGGAGATTCCGGAAGACCATGTTATGCCCAACCTGGCAGGGCTTAGATAAAACGCCGTTTTTATGCAGGACAACGTGCGACCGCACATTGCCAGGATCAGTATGTAATACTTGGACGAGGTTGGAATTACGAGGGTACCCTGGCCAGCTAGGTCTCCGGACCTGAATCCCTTTGAACATCTCTGGGACGATTTGAAAAAAACGTATTTAAACCCATACACCTTCTCCTAACAACACACAGTAGCTTAAGGATCTGTTAGTGAGAGAGTGACATAACATACCACAACATGTAATACGGTGAAAAATTGAGAGTATGCCCCGTCGTCTGCAAGAGGTTATTAGAGCAAGGGGAGGCAATACACGATATTAGTCATTAAAATTTCACTGATTTTTTACCACGTTCTGTATTTTCCATTTTTTTTTTCGTATGTCTGTTTCAGCAACAATTTGATTTGTTTTCTGTTTTTTCAATAAAAACAATAAAAAACCATTTTTTTTCTTTTAAAACAAACATTGATGACAAATAAATAATACATTAGCCAAAAAAAGGTTATTACTGCGCCAGAGGCAAAAATATTTAATAAACTTAAAATTTTCAAGATGGCCCGGATTTTATGATCGCGAGTGTATATCCTTGTCGTCTTTTGTTAATCCTATACATTCCTCGTGGATATATTTATTACAACAAACCCACTTGCATATATCAGCCACTCTATCCGTATCACACAAGAAACAGTACCATGAATTTTTTTTTAAATTTGGTTTTGGTTTTGCTGAGCTAGAGATTGTGCACTAAATAAATCTCTGGTGACTTCTTGTGCTTTCACATTAATGGCCTGTCGACGTTTTTTTGTTGATACTTTTAACTCCGGTGTAATCAGCAAACCACTGGAACTAAAACTTGCGTTTAGTTATTTAGATGGCTCTGTTTCACTTATTTGACGTGTAAACTACATCACTATAATCCTCGCTGGAGGCTGTACCACTTGTGTAAGACCCAGATGAGTCACTGTCTTCATGTGAGATGTAAATTTGAAAAACTTTGGTCAGTCCTTTTTTTTTGGTAATTTTTCTTTTCTCACTACTCGAGAATGCTTTTATTATTTTTGTTTACACCGCTGCAGGATAGTTGTTCTTCGAAATTTGTATTCTATTTGCCAGTTGTTTCAATTTCTGGTTTGGTTGTAGGATTTTCTTGAAAATATTCGGAGATTGTTTCAATATCTCGTTGTGCCAGACAACTAGGTGCAAAGGCACCATCCGGAATAGCATTTGGATTGAACAGCCATATTCCAGTTGCTTCAAAACCAGAACAAATATTTTTTTGCGTCATTGCGTTTTTCCATACCGGTGTAAATATTTGCCCAAATGTTGCTCGGTTGATGGTACGTTCGTTATTATGGTTCACCCAAAAATTTAACACCTCCTCATCTCGGTAAGATTCAAAACTCCTGAAGACTGCTTTATCGAGTGGTTTAAGCTCATGGGTGGTGTTGGACTGTAGACAAAACAAAGTTACATAATAAATTTTATTGCAGCTTCTACGATTCTAATGTATAAATCCATCCACTCCATCAAAAATTAAAAGGGCTGGTCTAGGATTTGTGAATCGGCAGAAGTGGTCTAATCACTCTATAAATGCATCTGCTGTGATGCTTCCTTTCTTGGTCATTATAATTTTTGTTTCTGTTAAAAGATTACAATACCATTCTTGCTTAACTCGTTGCCCTTTCATAATGGTAACTGACGGAATGCTGTTACCTATGCCACATGCCACGATTGTTATATTTTCGCCTTGCTCTGGTGCAACGATATGAACCCTTTTATCACCTTTACTAGCCAATACAGTTTGTTGGTGATGCAGTGTAAGCTGGCATCCTTTTTTGTCCATGTTGTAAATTTGAGCAGGTTTTCTTGCGAAGTCTTTCTCATATAAAATCTGTCGAAGTTTCTCGAAATAGTCACTAAGAACTGTACGATTCAATTTTTGGACTCTGGCCAAATTGAGTTTTTGAGCCCGAGGCTTTGCAATGTCCGGATGCCTAGAAAAAAACAATTTCATCAATTTTTGTCCAGCTATCTCTTTTTTAACCTAGAATGGATGCCTTATTTCTGTCTCTTTGACAAAAGCATACACTTTTTTCCTAATATTTTGGTGGTTAATGGCATACCCACGTAACACAATCTTCCTATACGCCTAACCGATTCATCTTCCTGAGGTTTTGTAAGTACTGGAGGCCGCCCAAGTCGTTTTTGTGAATTACCACTAGCTCGATGGTTACGTAACGTACGCCGAGGAATATTAAATGTAAGTGCTGCCTTATAAACAGCCATGCCATTTCGTACGGCATTCATTGCAGCTTCAATGGCCTCTTCGGTCCACTGTGCCCTTTTCCTGGTGTACATATCTGCAAAGAAAAAATATTTTAAACGATTATGTAAACAAATTGTTTATAATGTCAACCAGCTCTTAATAAGGCCAGTCGACTATTAATAAGGCCAATCAATTGGCCATTAGGGCATTGTCCTCTTTTTTTTTAACATAAAAGAACAATAATAAAAAGCAATATAGCGAAAAACAGTACCAGTTCCTAAAAGAGTATTAATTTTTTATTGCTTTCTAAAGAAATAATATGTGGTATATATTATTTAAGTAACTTTATAGTGATTTTCTAACTTACCTAAAATTTATAACCGAACTTCAGCACCGTAGTAAACACGTGTCTAGTATACTTCGCGCTGCTGTTTAATACTACCGATTGAATGGCGTAGACGATTTTGACTGGGAAAGCGATTTACAGTGACATCTAGTATATATCTACATTTAAGAAAATATTTACAATTGGCCTAATTAAGACACTGGCCTTATTTGGAGTCACTACCTTATTACTCTTCAATTTCAATTTTATAAGCCGTGAAAGTAACCTAGTTAAAATTTATTTTAGGTGTTGAAGATTTTCATGAAGGTGGACCACAAGGAGAATTTTTCGAAGCGGAACCAGAAAATCTTAAACCAGGTATTCAAATCCGCAATCTCAAAAAAGTCTTTCATTCAAAGGTAGCTGTTCGAAATCTTTCAATAAACATGTACGAAGACCAAATAACAGTACTACTAGGACACAATGGTGCTGGTAAAACTACAACGATGTCAGTCCTAACAGGAATGTTAACACCAAACGGAGGTACTGCAAAGATTAGCGGGTATGATATTAGAACTGATATGGAAGGCGTAAGAAAAAGTTTGGGACTTTGTCCGCAGCACAATATTATTTTCGATGAGCTTACTGTGGCTGAACATATTTACTTCTTTAGTAAACTCAAAGGAATGAGAAAGAGTGAAATCAAGACCGAAATAGAAAAATATGTACATCTTCTCGAATTGGAACCAAAGGTACATAACATATGTTTTTTTTGTGCTTTCACCACTTGATCTTTTATAAACAAAGATATCTTTTAAGCATTTAATTTATAATAGGCATCAGCTCAAGCATAACCTTGATTATGTCCATTTTTTAGGGCCAATATTTTTTATTCTTTCAGCTGTATATGTTACCGTGAAAATCCGAAATTAGTGAATGTTAACATTTGTCGGCGAATGTCGCCACGAACCAAATATCTTGGAGAAAGACTGAAGACTGAACATTAGTTAGTTTTATTTTGCTTTCGAAATCTCGCCGGCGGTTTTCAACAAAACAAATAAGCTATTATTAAAAATAATATTGTTTTTTATATACATTTGTTTAACAATATTTAGTTAAGATAAACTTAAGA
This sequence comes from Diabrotica undecimpunctata, assembly GCF_040954645.1. Lineage (NCBI taxonomy): Eukaryota > Metazoa > Arthropoda > Insecta > Coleoptera > Chrysomelidae > Diabrotica > Diabrotica undecimpunctata. The sequence continues at coordinate 85,812,475 of NC_092811.1, read as the reverse complement.
TGTCAAGTATATCTGATATATTTAAAATTATACAGGGACGGAGCCTACAACTTAATATTGGTGGACAAATTCGAATATAATTTATAAGTTCGAATTGTTTCTAAATTCCCTTTTTTCGATTCTTCTCGATCGGCGATGTTAAAATAAAATGTTGAAGTCGTGGAGTAAAATATAGTTTTATTGACGGCTACTGAATGATTACACTCTAGTTGTTTTTGAGGTATAAATTTATAATAGATTGCGTCCCAAACTAGTCCCGAAGCTGTATTTATAATCTCACAAAATGCTACGATTCATCAAATAACTGTATTGCCCTCTGCATAGAACAAAACCTTTGACTTTTAAAAGCTTCTTCTTTTTCTTCTTAGCCTTCTGTCGTCCATGTTTGGACATAGGCCTCTCCCAACTCCTTCCATCGGTCTCTATCCTGAGCAACATATTTCCAATTTGTTCCGGCTATTCTTTTAATGTCATCAACCCATCTCATATGTGGTCTTCCTCTTGGTCGTTTACTTTCGTAAGGTCTCCAATGTTGTATTGTGGTATTCCAACGTTGGTCTTTTTGTCTAGCAGTGTTGCCCGCGAAGCTCCATTTAAGTTTAGCAATTTTTGTTGCTTTGTCCTCGACTTTTGTTTTGGATCTTATCCAGTCGTTCCTCTTTTTATCTGACAGTCGTATACCTAACATTGCTCTTTCCATTGTTCTTTCTGTTGTGGCTAGTTTATTCATGTTTGCCTTGGTTAGGGTCCAGGTTTGACATCCATATGTCATGATAGGAAGGATGCATTGGTTGAACACTTTGCTCCTCAAGTATTGGGGTATTTTGCGGTTCTTAAGTATCCAACTAAGTTTTCCAAATCCTGCCCATGCTAGTCTTGCTCTTCTAGTAATTTCCGCACTTTGGTTCTCTTTGTCAAGTCTTAGGATTTGGCCTAGGTAGATATATTCCTGGATTTGTTCTATCTCATCATCATCATCATGATGCAACCTCTTCTGTCCACTGCTGGACATAGGTCTCTCCCATTTTTCGCCACTCTTCACGGTGCTGTGCTTCTTGTTGCCATTTCTTGGATATTCGTCCAATGTCGTCAATCCAGCGTGTTGGTGGTCGTCCTCTGCTGCGTTTGTCTTCTCTTGGGCGTCAGTCAATTAGTTTTATGGTTCAGAAAACTGTTCTATCTCACTGCCATTTATTTATTCAAATTATATTTGCTAGCTTTTAAAAGCTAGCAAATATAATTTGAGTGCTTCTCCATTTGTCCCAAATATCACTAGATCGTCTGCGTATGCACACTTTGAGATCCACACTGCTTCTAAATTTCTATGTCCGGCATATAATTTCAATACTTTTGCTCTAGTTTTTTTAATTATGTCATCTAAGCCAATGTTAAACAGTATGGGGCCTAGGACTCCTCTTTGACGTAGCCCCTTATTTACTATGAACTCTTCGGATTCCATATTATCAGTTCTGATTCTGTTCCTTGTATGTCTATATATACTCATAATGGCTTGCCTGAGTTTGATTTTCACACCTTTCTTTATTAAACATATGTCAATCACCTTCCTTGGAGTACCATTAAATGCCTTTTTTAATTCTATAAAGCCTTGGTATAACTCAGTGCTTGAGTTCCGTGCGTTTTGTATTAGTTTCTTGATAGTAAAAATGTGATCTTGGATACTTCTGCCTTTTCTAAATCCACTCTGTGGTTGTTCCATTTTATAATTAACTTCTTGTAAAAGACGTTTTTCTAGTATTCTCTCATATACTTTGGATGGGATGCTCAGTAGTGTTATTCCTCTATAGTTACTACATTCGCGTCTGTCTTTCTTTTTGAAAATGGGTAGAATAACTCCCACTTTTCAATCTTTTGGTATTTAACACTCCATGCCCTATTACATACTTTTGTTAGCAGTTCAATGCCCTTGTCGCCCATGTTTTTAAGCATTTCTGCAGTGATTTTATCAAATCCAGCCGCCTTACCTTTCTTAAGCTTGTGTATGATTTCTTTTGTTTCTGCTTTAGTTATTTTGTCTTGAATTTGGTCTTCTTTCTCTACCTCTTCTGATTCTTCTGTGATAATGTCTACATCGTTTTGGATATTCAGTAGATCCTCGAAATATTGCTTCCATCTATCTAGGATGTGGTCATTGTCATGAAGTAAGTGTCCTTCTTTGTCCCTTATTTGCTTTGGTGTTTGTGGAGCCTTTTCAGTTCTTAAATTCTTCAGGGTTTTAAAGAATAACTTTTCGTTAGAGTGGTAGTCTTCTTCCATCTTCTTTCCGAATTGTTCTTAACTTTTCCGCTTCGCTGCTAGTACCCTATCTTTGACTTTGATTTTTTGCAGTTTGTATATTTGGTAGTTGTCTGCGGTTCTGTTCTTTAAATAATTTTTCCAAGCTATCTTCTTGGACTTCACTTCTGCTTTTATTTTATTGTTCCACCAGTTTGTACACATATTTCTTGTTATTCCGCATGCTTGTTTATCATAGTTTAGGAGTGCTTCTTCCAGTATTTGCCAATTTTGGTCACAGTCATGTTCAGCGTGCTCTGTTAGGTAGTTTTTAACGTAGTTTTCAAACTTGTTTGCTGTCTCCTTGTCCGCTAGCTTATGTGACCTGATTACTTCTATAGTGGGTGTATCATGAGCTTTACTTGTTTTCTTGGTCTCGTTTGTTCGGCTACAACTTGATAGTGGTCACTATATATTCCAGTTCTAATACATCTTGGGTATGTTCATCTCTTACACCCACTCGACCATTTAGATCCCCTAGTACTATAGTATTGCCTTCTAAACTGTATTATTTCTGAGGCCTTATCCCAGAATAGGTCTTTGCTAGCTGCTCTTTCGTCATCATTTATTCCATACATAACAATGATATTGACTAGTTTGTGCCCCGCAATTGCCAGTCTTATCTTTAGAATTCTTTCGGAGATGCATTCCCAATCTTGAATATTCTTTATTAGGTTACTGTGTATCAGGCAGCCTACCCCTTCTTGTTGTTTCACATGTCAATGTTTCACAATTATACACAGTAAAACTATACAAATTCAGGAAATTAAGATTAATAAGATCAGATTACAAATTAATGGACTAATTTGTGATTGAACATATTGGCAATTCTATAAGAACCAGACGACCAATAGAAAATATCTACATACATAAAATATAAAATAATATTAATAGTTTAAAATAATCACAATATCCATAACATCATAATACTAATTTACTCGGTTTTTGAATTATTATCTCACAAGAGTAGTACTATCTATAATTTGAATATTTAGAATTTATGATTTAGTTATACTGTCTAATTCAAATCTAAGTTCATTAAGTGGGACTGATCTAGGTGAGACTGTCCCAAAAGTTCTACGTAAATTTGGTTGTGATATCATATGCCTTCGAGGTGCTAGATGAGGTTGGATGCAGGAACTTTGATGCCTTTGTTTTTTGGCTCTCTTGACATTCCGAAGATACCTATCTGACTACCTTCCACATATTGACAATCAACATGACAATGAATATAGTCACTAGTCCTGTGGTTAAATGAGGAATCCACTGATGGTTGGCAATGGTTTTCCACGTGTGTGTTCGGATATGTCTTGGTCTAACTGCTCTGCTTCAAGAACTATATTTGGCAACTCACCTCTCCGAATGTCTATATTATGTCGGGGAATGTTGATCTGTTTTATTATTGGCCTCTGCATAAGCTCTTCAAAGGGCCTGACGGGAGTCTTTAACTTCCAATTGCTGTTTACAATCCATTACTGGATTTGAGTAATGTTATGTTCCTGGTCTGCGCAACGTATTTTGGTAACAGCTTTATAAAACCCGTTTGATTTATTATATGTTCAGATCGAGAACCGTCTCACATTATAGTTAAATGTATAGCGTATGATGGAATGACTAGCCAGAGGTTCAGTAAGCTCATTTTCAACCAACTGGCTTCCTTTATCATGTACTGTGCTATATTGCAGGTGGTGTTGGGAGTTCTATCTTTTAATTCATTTAAGATACAATTCGACTGGGTATCCATATTCATGATTGGCATAGGTGAACATGCCAACTCTTCTTTGTTTAATTCTATACACCTTTCTTTATCTTCATATGTCACTTCAAAATAGTGTAAATTATTATAATCTACTGCAAGTAGATTTCTTGGGACTAACAACGAGCGAACAACGCCACTTGTCACCGACAACAGAAGAGCTGTGACTCTCAGTAGGTTGTATCTAGTATTATTAATTATTAGGAAATAGCCAATAATGACGATGTCTCCTTCTTCATTTTGTACAACCGTATCTATTATTGGCTGCCTTCTTATATTTACTCCCTGTGAAAAAAACTTTGTAGCATTCAACATAATCCGGCTCGTATATCGTGATCATTAAGCCAACATCGTCCAATTCTTCTTCTTCTTTGGGTGCCGTGTCCGTATTCAGACGTTGGCCGTCATCATGTTTACAATTTCCTGAAACCTTTCTCTGTCGGTTGCTGCGCGAAATAATTCTTCTACTGTGGAACCACACCATTGTCTAATATTATGCAGCCATGAAAGTTTTTTCCTACCAATCCATCTCTTTTCTTCCACTTTTCCTTGTATTATAAAGCGAAGTAGATGGTATTTAGGTCCTCTAATTATGTGGCCAAAGTATTCTGTTTTTCTCCTCTTTATGGTGTTTATGAGCAGACGTTCTGAATTAATCATTTGAAGAACATCTTCATTGGAAGTGTGCGAAACCCACGATATCTTTAGGATTCGTCTATAGCACCACAATTCGAATGCTTCTAACTTGTTTAGCATTGTGGTTTTTAACGTCCATGTCTCACAACCATACAATAGGATGGACCACACATAACAATTCAGGACCTTCTTACGAATATTCATCGACAGGTTTCTGTTGCATAAAACTGGTTTCCAGGTCATAAAAGCCTTACGTGATATTTCGATCCTGGTTATTATCTCTTCATCAGAGTCACAATTTACATTTAACCAGCTGCCAAGGTATTTGAAATGATTTACCCTTTCGATCTCCTCTCCATTAAGAGAAATCAGACCTTGATCTATATTGATCTTTCCAACTGCCATCTACTTTGTCTTTGAAATGTTGATTTTTAGGCCTCTCCGATAACTTGCTTCACTGACTAGATTTAGTAATGTTTGGAGATCTTGTAAATTTTCTGCAAGAATGGCTGTATCGTTAGCGTATCTAATATTGTTGATTACTTATCCACCTAGTCTTACTCCCTCTTGTCTGTCATCCAAAGCCCCTCTAAAGATTTCTTTAGAATACAGATTAAAAAGAGTGGGTGACAAAACACAACCCTGCCGTACTCCACGTTTGATGGATATTTTTTCAGTCGGACTGTTTGAATAGAGGCTATTTGATTTTAATATAAGTATTTCAGCAGTCTTATATCATAGTGGTCAAGTCCTGCTGCCCGTAGGCAATCGAAAAGTGTATCCTGTTGTACTCTGTCGAACGCCTTCTAGAAGTCGATGAAACAGACATAAACATTCTTTCGGAATTCACAACTTTTTTGTAATAGAACGCGCATACAGAATAGTACCCCTCTAGTTCTTAGACCGTTTCTAAATCCAAATTCTTATTACCCATCCTACTTTCGCATAGAAGGAATACTCGGTTTTGTATAATTCGTAAGAGTATCTTCAGTGTGTGACTCATCAAACTGATTAGTCTAAAATCGCTGCATTTGGTGGGCCTGCTTTTCTTTGGCAATGTTATAAACAGTGACTCTAACCAATCATCTGGTATTTTTCCTTCGTTGTAAATTTGGTTGAAGAAAGTGGTTAAGCAGGCAATGCTTTCCTCATCCAAAAGTTTAAGTAGCTCAGCAGGGATTTGATCTGGTCCAGGTGCTTTATTGTTTTTGGCTTGCTGTATTGCCCTTTTGACTTCCGAATTCAGTATACTGGGACCTCTGTCTAACTGCTTGTCACAGGCAGTATTTGGAGCATTTTCTCTAGAAGCATCGTCAAAAAGGTCAGTGATGTATTTCTCCCATTCTTTGCACTGTTGTTTGTGATCACAAATTACTTTTTTACAAATTGCCTTTAAATACGTAAAGCTTCGTCGCAGTTACTGCCAAGGATCAATTGAAAAGGGCAGTCAGTCATTTTGAGTAATTTGATAATCTAGACAACATAATGTTACTTGTTAATTTAAATCTGCTAATGATTTCGAAAGCATTTAAACATTTATTTAAGATCGTGCTGACGTAACAAGCAAATAAGCTGAAGATGCAGGAGGTATCGATAATTATTGTTTTTGGTAACATTTTTTAGACATTTGATGTTGGGTTAACTTTGCTTTTTTTATGTAGTAATATAATTCTTGTACGTATATTACCTACTACCGGATTGTGGTGGGTGTAGACCATGCGTAGATATATTTTTGCCTCTTTAATGGAGTTTCAATATTACTTATTCATCAATAGTCTATTTGATAACATATGACCCTGGGGATGCAGTGGTGAAGTCACTGATTATGTGATTCTTTCAGTTCGTTTTCTTTTAACTTCTATACAAATCTATACAGGTAGAAAAAAGAAAAAGAATAAAACTGTAGGGTGATAATAGTAGTAATCACTGTAGGGTCATAATAGAGAATGTGTTAAGTAGAGGAACTTTTTTCAGATACTTAACACGATTTTGTATTTTGAATTATAGGTTGATATATATTCCGTCTCTTTTCAAGGTAGCTTTACTTGAAATGTCGCTAATACCTTACACATTTTTACACTTTTTAGATAAATTTAACATATAAGGTTTGTTTGTAGAGAAACTCAAAAGCATCGACTCTCTCAGGCGGTATGAAAAGAAAACTCTGTGTGGGTGTAGCACTTTGTGGTAATTCTAAAGTCGTTATGCTTGATGAACCAACTGCTGGTATGGATCCTGCTGCAAGAAGGGCTCTCTGGAATTTATTAGAAACACAGAAAGATGGTAAGTAAATCTAATCAATTTTGATTGTTAAAATTCTGATTTTTTAGGTGGAATTTGAAAATATTTAAAAGTTATCAATTAAAATTCACATCTACTTTTTTTCATTCACAAGACTTTTTTTAATTTAGATCATGGCAAATTCATTGATGAGATGTTCCTTGTCGTGTAGGCTTTGAGATAGTAAAGGGGGGATAGGGGCAATAGTAAGAAAAATGTGATATTTATACTTATTATAACAGATGGTTTGCAATGATTTTTTTATTTATTGGTTTTACACCATTGTCTATTGTAAGTTTACTTTAAAAAGGATAAATAATTTAATAAATAAAATGAAAAAGTCAAAGCTCTATCTGAAAACATAAATGAATGTGCAATAAATAATTTAAAAAAATAGGAGTTTAAGGAGTATATATAAAGGTATTAAGAACAGAAGCTGACAAAAAAATATTTGAAATCAGAGCAGTAATGCTTTAACACCGAGAAGATTAATTACATGATCATAGTTATCAACTAATAAATCAATTATGGGACAACTACCAAATACCAAAAGAATGGACAAAACAAAAGTATATTCTATCCATAAGAACAAAAATTTAATGTAAGAATTATAGAGAAATTCGCTGTAGGGAAAGTATTGTAAAATACTGGATATAGATACATATTTCATAAGAAATAAAATAAATGAATGCTCTAAAAATTTTCGCGGATACTAAATAAAGTATACGCATAGCAAATACTTAAATATTATTTATTTCTTCTTAAGCAAATACAAATTAAATGTTTAAGAAATAAATAGACCATATAGATCAACTGGAAGTAGTCTACTTGACAAACAAGGACGTATAGTCAATGAACAAGACAAACTGAAACGGTGGAAAAAATGTTTTGAGGAATATCTATGATGACAAGTCACACCGTTTGTCCAGTAATGTATCGACGCCACTTAGGAAGGAAATCTGAACTACCAAGATTTGACTATTCAATCATATTTTGTTCTTGAAACGAAATGGTTGATTTAAAAATTGTTGATTCATAAATTGTTAATCAGAAATTTTACTACTTCACAGTAATTAATTTTTTCGCAAAATTTCTAAAAATATAGGTTACTGTAATTGCAAAGTAAGATCAATGACGTATAATATATATTTATTAAATAAGATATATATATATATATATATATAAATAAGATTAAGTAAAATTAAATAAAGGTAAATAGAATTAAATCAAGTTAAACAGAATTACATAAAATTAAATAACAGTTAAATAAAATTAAGTAAAATTAAATAAAAATTAAGTTAAAGTTATTCCTGTAAAAAGGCAGCTATACCGTTTCTGTTTAATTTATTATGAAAAATCCCATAAGAAAATGGGAGGTTTACTCTGCTCATTTTTTGAGCAATTTGTGGTGGGGGTAGAATAGTTCTTCGGTTCGTGAGGTATGTAACATCATTGGAAAGAATAGACGGTAGCGAATATGTTGAGACAGAAAGAACACACATTGCAGCATTTCTAAGACGGAATTACATCATATCTCCTATGTTATTGGTCCGATTGGAGCGTGTGCTACGTTAAATGAAAGGGAAGGATATCACGCGACATACGAGATATTATAGGGTAGTATGAATACAAATAGATTTACTATAAGACAAATTTTGATTTACTGACTTAAAAAGGCCTCTGGCTGAATACAAAATAAACAATTAATCGAATCCTAACATACGACATAGCAAGTGAAAGGGGACAATACAACGAATATATTCAGATAGAAAAAACAAACAAAACGACTACCAAAAGGGCACTACACAGTATCTTCATTATTAATGATCGTATAGATACATACGAGACGTACGAGATATTATATGGAACTATGGATACAAATAGATTTACCATAAGACAAATTTTGATTTATTGACTCGAAGGCCTCAGGCTGAGTACAAAATCAACAACTGATCGAATCTTAACATGCGACATAGCATAATCCTCAGTGTCACTAGACACTGAGGAGTAGGTAGATTGAGACCTCGGTGCCGTTTGACGATTCTTGTACAGGATATTGGTATGTCACGAGTGAGGGGAGTAGGTAGATTGAGACTCCGACCTCGAACGGAACCGAATCCCTCGTGATAATGGCTTCAAAATGGGTGCCGAGACGTCGTATATTAAATTTTCAACGCGGTTCCTCCCAAAAACTTAGTAATTTTTATGTACCTTTTGATATATATATATATATATATATATATATATATATATATATATATATATATATATATATATATATATATATAAATACATATATATATATATATATATATATATATATATATATATATATATATATATAGTAGTATAAGTATAAGTACTTGTGACTCGTTTAAAAAAAATATATAAATGTTTTGGATGGGTTGGAGTGAATAAAAGGGGCTATTGGTTAACTTTTTTTTTACAGCTGCTAAAAAATACAAAATATCTTACAAAGTTGAACTAGAAAGAAACACAATTTTTGTTAACTCATTAAATAAAATTAGTTTGGTTAATACAATTGCTGCTAACATATTTCAAAATGAATTATTATAAAAATGTTCTTATCTAAGTAATAAATGTTTCTCTGAAATTTTAATATAATTTTAAAAAAGTCTCTTAACACAAAAACAATTGAATTTATAAACAAGTTAGAATTACAATTAAGCCTCAATGTCATAAATGCCAACTTAAAATTTTTATTTTTGACAATTATATTGCCAAAAATAAAATTTTGTTTAAAAATTCTTTTTTGTTTAGTAACAAAAAAAAAAGGGATTTATTCACCATTGATAGATGCCTGAAAAAATGTAACAAATATATGGAAAATTAAATCAAAATGTGATATTTTACTGGTTTCATATATAAAATACAAAGAAATAATATAATTATAAATTTTACTTAGATTTTGAATCTCCGATTTTTTGTTTAAATTATTATCACTTTTGTTAATACAAACCATTTCCAAAAAAGTCCTTTTGAATTTATTACTTTTACTACACAAAATCTTAATGATATCAAAATCCATAATATGATATCTTTATCGATTATATGCAATTGTAATTGGTCGCTATTGTAACTTATTTAAAAATTCAATTGTTTTTGTGTTAAGAAACTTTTTCAAAATTATATTAAAATTTCAGAGAAACATTTATTAGATAAGAACATTTTTATAAATTCTTTTTGAAATATGTTAGCAGCAATTCTATTACCAAACTAATTTTATTTGGCAAGTTAACAAAAATTGTTTTTCTTTCTAGTTCAACTTTGTAAGATATTTTGTATTTTTTTTAGCAGCTCTTGATAATAATTGTTAACACAATAAATAGTTAATCAATAGTCTATTTTATTGACACCAACCCATCCAAAACATTTATATATATATATATATATATATATATATATATATATATATATATATATATATATATATATATATATATATATATATATATATATATATATATATATATATATGGTATAGTAAAAACATGATATCAAGTCATTGGATTATATACAAAAAGTTTCTTATTTTAAAAATTTAATGACTCACTGTAGATAACAATTGATTGGATATCCGCATGCGATGGGCAAAAATCAAGTTCAATAAAATATACGAAACAGGGAATATATCAACAGAGCGGCTACTGTCAACATTTGTAATGATGCCGAAAAAAATAATTTTTAAGTGAGAACACTGATAGAGAAGGCCAATGAGTACCAACTACCCGTATTTCTTGACTTAGTAAACCATGAAAAGGCATTTTATAGTATAGAGATGTGAGAGACATAGAACAAGCTATTAATAATTGTAGAATTGATTCGAGATGTAGGCAACTTATACATGATATATATGATAACGCAACTGTGATAGTACAACTTGATGAAAATACTTCTAGAAGACTTCTACAAAACTACAAATTGGTCAACATATGGCTAACAAGTTAAACCACCTCGGATTCGCTGACGACATCGTGATTACAGCGAGCACATTCCTCAACTGAGGTTAAATATCACACTATTTTTTTTATCCATTTCTGCTTTAAACAATTGTATTGAATTACATTGGAACCATTCCTTTAAATTTTTCCGCAACGACAGTTTCTTTTTATTTTTCCTTGTATTATGGTATGCATTTCTTGCATATAATTAGTAGAGACTACTTCTTCCTTATCACATGCCAGCATGTTTTTTGTTTTAATAGTTGTCCTTAATTCGCACTCATTTCTTATTTATTTCATTATCTAAATATTGATTTATCTCTGCGTCCATGATCTTCAATAACCTTCTATAACACCATATTTTTTTAAGTGGCTAAAACCTGTTTAAATGTTATTGTTTAAGTGTTTAAGTTTAATATTGTTCTGAAGCTATTTTCTTGTGGCATGTTAAAGTAATTACTATTTAAATGGCAATAAGCCACAATTAAAGGTTAAAGTATGTTTATTGACGTTTCAATTTCCACTTCGGAAATCGTTCTCAAAATAATTTACTAATGTTTGTATTTTGAGAAAGATTTCCGAAATGGAAATTGAAACGTCAATAAACGTACGTTTTCTACTCTTGTAGCTTTGGGCTGGACTTCAAATATCTCTGTTTAGTCTACATTAAATATTTTTGAGGGGTCTTCTTTTCTCGAGTTCAGGCTTCAGGATAGAGAAATGCTTGTCAACATTGTCTTTAGTGAATCCTTTAGCTCTAGCCATTGACAAGTTCTGTGGGCGTCTGAGGGAAAGCTCTGGATGGCGTTTGAAAAACAGTCTAACCCACTTTTTCGTTCGAGAAAGGATGAGGTACTTGGTCTAAAATGGCTAGCTGGTAAGCCAATCGCTTCAGGTCAGAAATAGTCAGTCCATAATAATGCTGCTCCATATCCAGACAGTGTTCAACAAGACTTTTCTCGACGTCAGCTGTAAAAACTGGCTTCCTTTCAAATTTTGATTTCACACACATTCCTCTGGTGTGCGGTCAGATTTGAATAATCTTTTAAAGTAGCCTTCGGAACACCAAAGGTCCTAGCAGCTATTTTATATCCCATTTATTTATCTCTCACAGCAGTGATAGCTCTCACTATTGCATCAGGATTCCACGCTTTGCGTTGCGGCATCTAAAAAAATTTAGATTTTGTATTGATTTATCAATTTACGCAATTCTTAAAATTTTTAACTTTTTCACAGAACTCTTTTAATAACAACAATACTGTTCAAGACTAAGGTGTCTATTAAAACTATTAAAAGATATCGAAAAGTGATTATATATCCATAAAAAATAATTTAAGTAGTCAGGGAAAATTAAAATTTATTGAAAGAAAAATATATGAAAAGATTCCTAAATCCGTCCCGGGACGGATTTGAGAACCTCAAAGGGGATAGATTTAGGAATTCCGTTATATAAAATAGGCCGCTGTTCGTGACGAAACGACTACAACTACACGGCTGTGACACATGGAATATAATACTCAAAGAGCATTCTATTATTATCAATCAATAAATCAGTTTAAACTTACCTTTAGGCGTCAATATAAGTATTTAAAGTAAATTACAAACTGTGGCAAGCTATCACATAAACTATTTATGAAAAATTTAAGGTTAAGTGAACAGAACAAATCCTACGTCACTGCCACTACTGCCTACACTGGATCGTTTTAAAGAGTTTCCTTACTCTCTCGCAAGGTTGCAGTACTGTCCGTAGAAGTTATAGTGGGGGACGAAATTAAGACAGGGGACGGATTTTGGGCACTTTACCTTACACACACAACATTCAACACTTCTTTATCAATTCCATATTTCACTATAATTATTCGTACTTACAACTTCTACTGCATTATATTCCTTATTTATTAACGTAATATATAAGCGAAACGTGGGTTTCAAAAATTTATGGAAAATGGAGAAAATGATTCCGAGGTGGAAATCGAAAGGTCAAATAAATATTTTTAATTACATTTATGTTTTTGTTTTAATTACAATACTGCTCTATATGGTGGATATATTAATCGGTAAATCAATAGAGAATTTGCCATAAATGTTTTACCATTCATAAAAACATTTATGTACCATATAATAAGATATAAGAAAATTCATCGTATTTCATAGTAAAGCTGTTAATCATATTATAATAAATTCCATACTTTTAGGTCGTACTATACTTCTCACAACTCATTTTATGGACGAAGCCGACATTCTTGGTGATCGTATTGCAATTATGGCTGGAGGACAGCTACAATGCTGTGGATCAAGTTTTTTCCTCAAGAAAAAATATGGTGCTGGTTACAGTCTTATTATGGACAAGTCACAGGAATGTGACCCTAGACGAGTTACACAGCTATTGCAGAAATTTATACCTGATATTGAGGTAGGGATGAAAAAGCTGGTAAAAATATGCAATTTTAGCTTTTGTACTTTTATTTTCTTTTCTTGATTTCATTTTATGTCAAGATTTTGCAAGAAATGAATTGTTAAGAATCCGATTTAATGCACTCCGAAATTTAGATATTTTCACTGTAAACCAAATCTGGAACCTCGATATATACGAAATAAAATATCAAATAATCAATTTATTCAAAATCATTCCTCTATTTCACGTTTCTTTTATGTTTCGAAGCATGATAATCATCATCGTTATTTTAATTTTGGATACAGCTACAACAAATAGTTGATTAGCGATGTAGTCAAACCACTTCTTTAAGTTTTGAGGCAATGTTTTTCTTCTTTAATTGTTTATTTTTTACAATATTTTCTTTTAAGTGAACGTGAGTTCCTAAAAAGGATAGAGCTCACAAAAGTTACGATACTGAATTCTGCACAAACGGCACATTTCAGTGTATAAAAAACTATGCAATATTATGTATACAGGAAATTTTAAATAAATAGTTATAAAGTTTTAGCTTTTACTTTTTATTGTAAGTTTGTCCGTAACATTTCTGTCAATATTTTGTATTTTTAAAATAAATTAATTACGTAAGACATTAATGATGACACGATACGTCATCTACAATGCACAAATTAAGTTTAATCCACATTTAATGTAAATGGAAGTCTAAAAATCGACGTATATCTGAGCGTTTTTATTTAAATCTTATGTTTGATTTTTTCTAGCCTTTGGAATTGTATTTTATGCCTGAATTTCAAATATAAATCCAATAAAAACTGAAATCTTTTAAAAAACTTTTTTTAGAAAACTAAAAATTACCTAGTTCATAAATCATCATCATCATTGGTGCTACAGCCCTATAAAAGAGCCTCGACCTTTGCCAAGTCTATTACGCCAGTTAGTTCTATCCATTGCCAACTGTTGCCAGTTTGCTGCGCCTATTTGTCTACCATCCTCATCTACACCATCCCTCCATCTGAGTTTTGGTCTACCCCTTTTTCTACTTCCCACAGGTTGTGACATAAGAATTCTTCTAGGAGGGTTGTTCTGCTGTGATTTTGCCAGATGTCCTGCCCATCTTAGTCTTCCTATTTTTAGAAAGGATACTACGTCTTTACCACCAAATATATGTTTATATCTGTAATATATCTCGTAGTTGTACCTCCTTCTCCAAACACCATTTTCACAGATGCCACCAAATATTCTTGTCAGGATCCTTCGTTCAAATATAAGCAGGAGATTTCCATCTGCCTTGGAAATGGTCCATGCCTCCGACCCATATGTCAACACTGGTTGTATAAGGGTTTTGTATATGTTTATTTTTGTTTTTTGGCTTAAGTTTCTGCTTCTCATATGTCTACTCAGTCCAAAATAGCATTTTTTTGCTAGGATTATTCTTCGCTTGATTTCTTCCGTCATGACGTTCTCCTTGGTGATCAGGGAGCCTAAGTATGTGAATTTGTCCACCACTTCAAAGGTAGAATTATCAACCGTGAATTGGTGGCCGATGTTTCTGGCTCTATTGTTGGGTGTTGATGCCATTATCTTAGTTTTATTTTCATTTACTTGCAGGCCCATATTTTTTGAGGCGTGTGACAAGGTGGTATACATTTCTTCTAGCTTGCGTGTCGTGCGGGCAACTAGATCAACATCATCTGCATATGCCAAAATTTGGGATGGTTTATTAAAAATATTTCCTCTGCTGTCTATTTGGACATCCTTGACCGCCTTTTCCAAAGCTATGTTGAAAAGGAGACACGCCAGCGCATCTCCCTGTCGCAGCCCATTATGCGTTTCAAATGCCTGTGATTGTTCGCCCTGTATTTCGACTTTGCAAACAACTTTACGCATTGTAGACTTAACCAATCTTATCAGTTTATCGGGGATGTGGAATTCATCGATGGCTTCATACAATTTATTTCTTAGGACCTAATTCATAAATATGTGTTTGAATTATCGGATAATAAGGTCGTACGTCGATCTACCACAATTCTGCTCGCTCAAGAAATATTAACCGTTTTGAAGTAGGATAGTTACGTTTAAAACTTAGCTTGCTAATTTTTTTAGTAGACGCAGATCACTACAATTTTTTCAAAAGTATAAAACATATAAATTTGGTTGAATCTTCCATCGTTAGTATAATTATATTTCAATATCGATCCTATGGATATCCTCTTCGCCTGATGAATCCTTAAATGGATCATTGCTAAATGATGTAAATGTGGTGTTTGTGGAAACAACGTTTCGTTAGTAACCAGACAGACGTTCTCTTGGGCTGTTCTGATCCTGTCAATCGTTGTTTGTAGATAAGGATTCCAAAAAAAAAGGAACTAGTTAGGCGCGGTAATGAAGCACTAAAATAGCACTAAACTCACCAATGTATCGCTTTGCAACTCTTTTTACCCGATTTAGGAAAGTGATTCAGAAAAGTAGAATAGCTTTTATTGCTAAAGTTTTGTTATTTTTATTCGAAATCACTCGAAAATCGTTACTCGGAGGGTTTTAGAGGTCGCAGAATACGAATATTATGACGGCGATGATCCTCGAACTACCTGATGCCCAGGGTGTATGTCCCCTGGAGTATGTTCATTTCATTCGACAGTCATGACATATGGGTTTTTGATGACGCTAAAAACGAATATGACAACGATGATGGTACTCGAGCTACCTGGTACACAGGGTGGACCTCGTCTTCATAAGTTTAATGTTATTTTCATTCAAAATCTGCCGAAAGTTATTACTTTGGAGTTTTCTAGGGGGATAAAAACGAATATGATAATGACGATGGTCCTCAAGCTACCTGCCTAAGAGGTTCTTATATCTTGGAGTTTTATGTTATTTTTATTCGAAATCAATCAAATGTGTTTTGACATTACTCGTGTTTCTGAACACGAATATTTCGTTGATAAATGAACTCAAAATATTTCATGAAACTTTATATAAACCTTCAAAAAATTATCTAAAGCATAAGAATATGTAGAAGTATGAAGAAAATCAATTATCTGGTACAGGAGATGATAAGGAAGAAACAAATTTGAAGGATACGATTATTTTTTAATCCTCTTCTTTCATACTGAGACGGTTGCGTTTCGATTTAATGTGACTCTCTTGCCACTCCCTAACACGTGTTTCTTGGTTTACATGTCATCAGAGAGAGTTTGTAAGAAGACTGCACCGACTACTCTGGCAATTATAGGAAAAATAATTACCAGAGTTTGTTACTAGAGACCTCTAGTGAGGAAAGAGGAAGTTAAATGTGTCGATGACAATTGACGTAAACTGTATACCCAAGCTTAATCAACCCATTCAGAGCGATGCTGGGAATAATTCCACTATGCATCAACAATTTACCCATATAAATTACCATCATTCTTGTACTCATTGCGTCGAGTCGATACGAAACGCAACCGAAGACGGTTGCGTTTCGATTTAATTTGACTCTCTTACCACTCTCCACCGCACTGGTCCACCGAGTCCTGGAAACCATCAGGGTCTTCTAACTCTAATGTCCCAAATTGATCGCTTTCCTCCTGTAGTGATCCTTTGCCAAGTTAACATGCTGCTTTTCTAACTTAGCTGCACCGTACTGAAGACGACCAATAATCAGAAATACGTATATACGGTTGCCTTCCATCGATATACCTTTTTGGGTTTTCTGTTTTGCGAGACATACCATTACATTTTTATATATATATATATATATATATATATATATATATATATATATATATATATATATATATATATATATATATATATATATATATATATATATATATATATATATTGATATGATTGGTGTTTATAGAAAATAATTTATGCGTTACACTACTAGATAATATTAGATATTAAAAGTATTTGGTTATTTTAATAAGTTATATACTAGAGAATTTTATAAAAATATATTTATGTGAGGGCATTTTTAAGAAATTAGCATATAATAATTGTAAAAAGTTGTATTTTAATGTTTTAAATATATTTAAGTGAGCCATGTGATTAGTCAACCAGATATACATACTCTCGAAGTGACAGTTTAAGTAATGATTACGAATATAAAGTGGGGTTATAATAATAGGTTGTTTAAAATGTGTATTTTATTAAATTAGAATGTTAAGTTACTGATTTAAGTGTATATTCTGATCTGAAAAGCCTAAATGTCAACAAAATTATCAATAGAAAATTAAAGAATTCTCCAGAATAGAGAATTTGACCTTTGTTTACGGTGGAACATTCTCGAAATAATGGTTATGTCTGTGGATCGAACATATACTTTTTTCGAGAACATCCATATAGAAGAAATAGAACAAATCGAACATGATTTCTTACCAGATGGTTCTGGAACATGAAAAAAGGATATAAATACCCGGTGATTTGGATTCAAGAGGTCCATTCAGTTAGTCAATCAGTTATGAGTTACAGTTACTATGATGGCCAGTTTTTTAGTATGAAAGTTAGTTAGAGAATCAATCAGTTATAATTGTTCAATATAGTGAGTTAAATCAAGATTAAGAAATAGTATAAAGAAAATATTATTGAAGATTAAAAATTATGTTATGTATAAATGATGATAATGGAAGAAGTATTAATTGAATATTAAAATTAAATAATATTTTTGGTGATTGGATACTGGTATACTGAAAAGAAGAATAAATATAAATGCTGTTTGCTGGTTTGCTTGGTGATTTATAAATGCTTAAGAAGAAATATATTTTAAATTGGTGGAAGCTGATAATTGGAAAAAGTAATTTCACAAAAACAAGGATAACCGAAGCAGGAAGACATTGAGTAGTGATTAGAATCTATATAGTGGAAAACAGTTCATTTAGGCATTCAGTGACAGAAAGGTACAAAAATTTGTTTATATAATTTAGTTAGTGTCATAACAATTTCAATTTTGTAGATAGTTTGTTTAAATTTTACATTGTCTATAGAATTTAATTAGTTTCATAAGAATTTCAATTTAAAGATAGTTTATTTTAAATTTACATTGGCTAGGTTAGATATATATGTGTTTCATAATAGATATAATAAAGATAATTTAAAAAAAGTACTTACAAACTAATTCTTTGAGAACCGCGATAAAAACCCTATATTATTAAAAAAAACACTCATTGCTCATCATTCACAAACAATACATCATAACAATACATATATATATATATATATATATATATATATATATATATATATATATATATATATATATATATATATATATATATAATAGTCAGTGTGTCCGTAAAGTTCCATCTGAGTTCGCGATTTGTCTCCATACCCAATCATCATGAGTATTTCAATTCTTTGCTTTACACTCAAATTCATTTCTACTTAAAATTAATTCTAAGCAATAATACAGAATATTCACGAATTAATATAATTATTGTACTACTTAATTGTTATTTAACGTTACTAAAAATAATTAGTTTACCAAAAACTAGAAGTAGGCTACTTTTTTGCAATTGATAATAAATAATTTATTTTCTAAGCGCGTATCTTTCAAATTATATCTTTTGTATACTTTTGAGCAACGTATTATATTTTTTTGAAATCAGATCATTTTTATCGATCTAAAAATGTCCTGTTACATTTAAAAAATGTGCTGATGACGTCATCACTAATGTGTATCACCTTGTATAACGAAATTTTATTGTAAAATGTAGAACATTAAATTTAAAAATCGACGTGTTTTCGATTTTTCAAAAAAGGCTTTTCATTTAGGAAATATCGAATTTATTCCATACTTACGGACACACTGTATATACATCCATGAGTTGTTTTGCTTCGTTTATTACTACTGCTAGTATTGTTGCTTTCTAAAACGTCGTGCATAACTGAATTCAAATTGTGGCAGGCACATCTCGTGTAAGGCAGAAATACTAGACCTATATTTAAGCCATTATCTGTAACAATTATACCTCTTCTCATCGAAAAAATGATCCAATAGAGTCTAAAACTCTTACTATACTAAAGTTATAATAGTTTCAAAAATATTTACATACACTACACTTACATATTTACAAAACTTTATCATTTCTAAATAGAGTACAAAAAGAACAGAGGCAAAAATATTTTAGAAAATTATTTTCAACATTGAGGTGTGTCTAAAAGCTGGTTTTATACCGTTATCAACTGAATTTAAAAATATTTACATAAATTACGTATACATAGAAAGTTTACCATTTATAGATACAATTCAAAAAGTACTTACATTAAAAAAATACATGGACAAGTTAGTTTCACTATCACTGTTGTTATCTAGATCTATAATAATTGTTTCTATGAACAACCTATCTGTATTTATATAAGATCTTTCCATCTTTAGAACATGGCCATTACTATTTTTTCAGCTGTCATTGGCTATAGTAAGTAGAAGAAAAATAAAAAACGCTGATATGTTTAGGAAACTAGACTGGAGTGATGTAAACATTATTAGAAGAAAAATCCCCACGTTAAAAACCATCATGCATATGTTGGTTTGAGAACAGAACAGGCAGAAAGTTGACACATGAATCAAGTGCTGAAGTGAGACGTGTCTTCTAAAAAACGGCTTTACAATAAAAACGATCGATAAACGCCAACTGATTATGGAATCTGCTTGTCTACAAATATGGAGGACGGAATTTTTAATTCAAATTCATGAATACAGGGTTTCCAAAATGTGGTTGGGCAGATTCTTCTTGTCGCTGTACAACAAAAGCTTCATTAAATAAACGAAGATGTATTACAATAATCTATGCAGGAAAGAAATGGTTTTAAACCTAATGCTTTAGCCTTTTCATGCAAAAACATTAAGGACTCATGTGTCGACTCTCATGATGACACTACGTCAGAATTATTTGAGAACTGGTTTTCAACGAAGTTATTGCCAAATTTAGCACCTTATTCTTATTCCTATGCCGTCCCCATTAACGGAGGTTGGCGACCACATTTTTAAAAGCTTCTCTGCCTTTTGCAACGTGGAATAATTCGTCTACAGCTACAAATTTAGCACCAAACAGTGTAATTGTGATGGACAATGCCAGCTACCACAGTCGCAGGCCGAATAAAGGTACATGTTCTAATACCACCAAACTTAGAATCCAGGAATATAAATGCTGAAAAATGATATATCTTATGAAGATAGTTATTCTAAAAAACTTATTTTAATTACTTGAAAATTTGTGAAGAATTACAAATGGGTAAAGAAATTGAACCAAAAGTGGAAGAAGGTTCACTCGTATGGTATACGGATGGATCTAAGATAGATGAAAGGGTAGGAGTGGCAGTTACTGGGCCCAATTTCAGGCTATCTAAATCTCTTGGAAACGTCCCAACTATCTTCCAGGCAAAAATACATGCTATAGACATAAGTGCCCAAGAATGTCTCAACCGAGGCACCCGTAGGGCAAAAGTCTTTATATAACAATATAACACTGAAAACTTTGTTTTCAAAACTTCCACAAAATTTATTTTAAATTCTTATCACTACAGCGGTTTCGGCTGATTGCCATTCTCAAGTGATCTGTTTTTGGCATGGGTTTACACTTTATAATCTCCAATGAAATAGGTTAAGGAGGGGAGAACTGTTTGTCTCAAGCTGGCCATTCAGAATTATATCTGTGTTTTTTAATTTGTTGATTTCCAATTTTGAGACAGAATTAAATATCATTAAGCAAATAGCAGTAAACAATGGATACAACGAACAAACAATTAATAAAATGTTAAATCAAAAACTACACAACAAAGCCCTGAACTTAGTATTTCCACCACCAGAGAAAAAACCCAGTACCTTCTGCTCGATTACATATACAGGCAAAATATCAACAAAAATAGCCAAACACATAAAAAAGAAAGGAATAATACCAGCTTTCAGAACAAATAATAACCTAGGCAAATATATTAAAAACAACATAAAAAACACTTCCACAGTGGTGTGTACTAACTTAAATGTGGCGAGTGCCCAAAAACTTACATTGGTCAAACTGGTAGAAATTTTAATAAACGAATAGCAGAACATAAAAGGGCTTTCAATAATAGAAAAACAGATTCTACATACGCACTTCACCTTCTAGATTATAATCATTCTTTTAATGAGGAATTTAAAATTCTTCACATTCAAAATAAAGGCCTGAAGCTATCTTTGTTAGAATCTTTAGAAATCAACAAATTAAAAAACACAGCTATAATTTTGAATGACCAGCTTGAGACAAACAGTTCTCCCCTCCTTAACCTATTTCATTAGAGACTATAAAGTGTAAACACATGCCAAAAACAGATAACTTGAGAACTGCAATTAGCCGAAACAGCTGTAGTGATAAGAATTTAAAATAGATTTTGTGGAAGTTTTGAAAACAAAGTTTTCAGTGTTTTATTGTTACATAAAATGAATTTCCATCAAGTAACGGTCGAATCAATTATTCAAAAGTCTTAATTTTATCAGACAGCCAAGCCGCCTTAAAGGCTCTAAAGTCATTTACATGTGAGTCAAAGTTGGTTTGGGACTATAAACAATCTCTCAAGAAGCTGGCGGAACGCAACAATGTAACTGTGATGTGGGTGCCAGGTCACAAGGGAATTTCAGGAAATGAGGAAGCGGACAGCCTCGCAAAAGAAGGAGCTAATACCCCATTCCAGGGTCCGGAACCCTTCTGTGGACTATCGAAAAGCCACATCAGAGAGGAACTCCGTACCTGGGAACTCAATCAACTAAGATCATATTGGTCTAACACACCAGGACAAAGGCAAGCAAAAAGGCTCATAAAAGTGTCTCCTACTGCAACAAACCGCCTTCTCGAAATAAGTAAAAAAGATATCAAAATGGTCACTGGCCTTCTCACTGGTCACTGCCCTCTGAGATATCATCTCAAGAAGATGGGCAAATCAGATAGTGAGAACTGTCGTTTCTGTCACAATGAAAAAGAAACGGCAGAACATATACTATGCAACTGCTTAGCACTGTTCTGTAAACGACTAAAATTCCTAGGAGAGGTCAGTCTGGCGTCCTTTGACGTAGGAAACAAGTCACCTAGGAAGCTAATTAACTTCATCAGAAGTATTGGCATTCTAGAGTTTAACTAGATTAAGATATGCACAAAAGATCTCTATAGGTTGAAGTGCGATGAGGCCGCATGGCCTTAACGACCTCACATAATCTAATCTAATCTACTTGAAAATTTAAAATCAATTTTTATCAAAAAACAATATTATTGCGACAGTTTGGCAGAAGAAATGGGCCATACAGTATTAAGTCTTCCTCCTTACTATTGCATGTTCAATTATATTGAACACATATGGCATGAGCTAAAGCCTAAACCTAAAGCTTACCCTAAATTCATCTGGAGTTCTTCTAATTGAATTAGAAATGGAGAAAATTACCAACGACAGCTGGTAAAATAAAGATAGGTTGCTCAAAGAAACAATTATTATAGACGTAAATAACGACAGTGATAGTGAAACTGACTTGTCCATGTTATTTTTTTTAAATGTAAGTACTTTTTAAATTGTATTTATAAATGGTAAACTTTCTTTATGAAATATTTTTAAACTCCTTTGAGTATGGTATAAAACCAGCTTTTTGACACACCTCAATTTTGAAAATAATTTTCTAAAATATTTTTGCCTCTGTACTTTTTGTACTCTATTTAGAAATAATAGGTTTTGTAAATATTATTATGTGAATATAGTGTATGTAAATATTTTTGCAGCTATTATAACTTTAGTAGACAATGATAAAGACCGGCTTTTAAACACACCTAACAATCGAATAAGTAATGTAAATCGAAAATAAAAGTGCGATCCCCGCTGCCTTGCGGTAGACACTTATCGATAATAAATATTAATGACTCTCTTAGATCTCTGGTAGGACTATACTTGTATATACCCCCTTGCAACAAGACATTGGTTAGTTAAAGCATTATAAGGATTATTAATAATTTTGTTATTTGCATCACTAGGGCCTTATTTATTGTGAAATTTCTATACCATTAAATCAAATAGAATATGTTTAATAATTTACTATTTGTACTTTTAGTTCTAGACTTAATGCTCAGTCTTTACGTTTTTTTATTGGTATAATAGGCGCTTATAATTTATGTAGGTATATATACATATTTATATCTATTTTTCAGATAAATAGTAATGTAGGTTCGGAATTGACGTACCTTCTGGTAGATAATTATGTACACGTATTTGAACCTATGCTTAGAAAACTTGAAACTGAATCAGAGAGATTAGGAATTAGAAGCTATGGTATTTCTCTGACGACACTAGAAGAAGTATTTATGAAGTAAGAATATTTTAATTAATAAATTATTATAAAATTTAGTAAATATAGAAATAAGTTTCAAAGTTCAGAAAATTTAAGAAATCTAATAGACAGGCATATTAAAGCTTATAATATGACTATAAACTACAATACATCAATTCACTCACTTCACTCAATAAGTTCCGGCCCAATAAGTCGCTGTGGACTAGATTTCAAGGATATGGTATATGCAGCATCTAGAAGTAATTTAAAGTGCAATTCATATACATTTGACATTGTTGTAATCGAATAGGTACCACGATGGTGTCGAATGGGATTATCTTTGTAAAATAATCCTTTTTAGTTTAGGATTGTCTTTTAAATTTATCCCGTCAATCGTAAAAATAGTGCTTGTACTATTGATGGTTCTTCTGTCTCAAGGTAAAAGTTTAGCATCCCAAAATACGAAAGCATTGCCACTGAACGTTTGCATCTTTGATCGTATTATTATATGTATTGTCGAATGGTCGGTTTATCCTCCATGGTATCTCGGATATCTGAATAGCTAGCTAGTTACTAGCCGCCGCTCGAGATGAGGAACGAAGACACTTCGGTTCTATCTTCTTAATATTTTAGAAATTGATATAGTCCGGATTGTCACTAACTGGAGGTTTATCGGGGACTCTGATGTCAAGGGCTACTGGCAATATAGAGTACTTAAATTTCTTACATTTAAATTAATATCTTAGATAATAAAGGTTCAGGAGGACTCTATGCTCAGAAGGCACCATGATTGTTAAACAAAGATATTGGTTTCTAGGATACTATTTTCCTCAATGCGCAGGAATGCCAGCAAAGCCTTGAAACTTTGACTGTTTCACGAATTGCGAAATAGTTCTAAGTCCTTTCTAGAGTTTTTTTCGACAATAACGATTCAACAGCAAAGTGCTCTTCGGCTCGTTACCCTTCGTGAAATAATTCTAGATCTCTTCAGATTTTTGTTTATTTTGGACAAATGGTTTAACAGCAAAGGGCTACTTCAGCTCGTTCACATTTCGAGAAATAATTCCAATTCTTTTGAGACTTTTATTTATTTTAAACAAAGATAACTGAACAGCGTGGTGTTCACTTCGAGCTTTTTGTTATTTGCGAAATAATTTTAAGTCTGCCCAGACCCTCTTTATTCCAGCAAACATTCTAACAGCAAAGTGCCGTAATTCCTTCACTTGATATTTGCGAAATAATTTTAAAGTGGTGAGACTATATTTAGTTACAGCAAATTTCTAGGTATCCAGAACTTTCGTTGACGAAGTTTAGAAGTGCGATGATTAGAATAGGTGAGAAAATAAAACGCAGAGTTTCGTTGAAATGGGCTGATCAGCCAAAATAGGTCTTGGTTGTTGAGATTAAGAACAAGTTTCTCCTCTGGTCGAAGGATCCACGGTTTTTATACAAATCAAAGATAATAATCTTTGTTGTGACTGGATAGAGTGACAATCTTCGCTTTGATTGGTCCACTTTGGCGACAGTATCTTCCTGGCTAATATATTTGCTCAGCTCTCTGTTGATAATTAAGTGGTGAATCCATGGTTCGTCATAAATACCTGATGAAAAAATATGTTTTTTTCATCTCTTGCATAATCTCAAATCTGTCGCTTACAACATTGTTGCGGCCCACCATTCAATTATCAGTAGGACTATTGTATTAAAGTGGGACAAAAAGACAATTAGTAAAATATTTTAAGTTGAATTTTCATATTTATACTTTGGAAGATATTTCTAAATCAGGGCATATTAAATATATCTTTTTACGAAACAGCAGCACAGTATACAGTTGAAAGAGACCACTTACGAGACGAGGGGGTTCGTTATACAACATGTAAACTGTTTACATTATTTTTCCGTCGACCGTCCATTTATGATCAATTTTAACACCCTCAAAATCATTGATTAATGACCCCTATAAATAAATGATTTTCTATTAATGAACGATTTCATTATAGGCAACACAACATACATTGCTTGCATAAATTAAACGCACTGTGAGTGTCAGTGACCTGTGGTGTAGGCAACCAAACATATACCTATTTATATTCCCACTAAAAAATTAATTTAAAATTAAGTAGCCGCTGTTAGTACTATCTGTCATTGTATGTCATTATTTACTTTATTGTTTAAAATTCTATATATTTGAAAAATCAAAGGGTGGATATTGACGAAGAGTTTAATTTAACTCCACCAGAATTTAATTTCTTCTATCACAGAATTTACAGAGGTCCAAGAAGACTTAAATATAAATTTGTCAAAATGCTATACAGCAGATAATCATTTATCAATATCTTCCTTTAATGGAGATTGGGTAACCAATGGAAAGTAGGGTCAGGGCTGACGAGGAAGGGAGAAATGGTCCACCGAAAAGGGGGTTGGGCGATAGGCCAGTAACCTATTCTTGTAAAAAAGTACTACTACGAAACCTTCAGATAGGCCTCGGAATGGACGGATATCAAGACGACGACTCTGGCAACGGAATATGGAATTTACGCTGGGAACATGGAATGTCAGAACTCTAAATAGACCAGGAGCACAGAGGATCCTTCTACACGAACTGAAAAGATATAAAATAGGAATGACTGCAGTACAAGAAACTAAATGGTTGGGAAAAGGTATCCGGGACACTAAAACACACACTATACTGTATAGCGGTAAAGATGAAGGAAATAAAGAATTTGGAGTAGCCTTTATCGTAGATAATAAAATGAAGCACCTGATAACAGACTTTCAAGCCATCAATGAAAGAATCTGCAAGCTTAGGATAAAAACGCATTTCTTTAACATAAACCTTATAAATGTACACTGTTCCACAAATGAACAGGAAGAAGACACTAAGGTAGCCTTTTATCAAGATCTAGAACGAATCTATGACTCAATACCAAGAAACGACATGAAAATGGTGATAGACGACACAAACGCCAAGATCGGAAAAGAAGAAGAGTACACAGGGGTAATAGGGAAACATAGTTTGCATAAAGACACAAATGAGAATGGTCAGTTTCTAATAGATTTCGCAGCTGGAAAGAATATGATTATCAGTTCGACATGCTTCCCATATCGGGACATACATAAGGGCACCTGGATATTACCTGACGGAAATACGATCAATCAAATAGACCATATACTGGCTGAAAAAAGAATGGCGACGAGTATATTAGATGTAAAAAGCAGATGTGGTGCAAGCTGTGACTCAGACCATCTGCTAGTACAGGCACGGTTTAGATGCAAAATCAGTCGACAGGTAAAGGAAAAATATACAAAACAAGAAAAACTAAACTTAGATAACCTAAAAGTCTCTGAGGTACAAGAAAGATTTAAGAGAACAGTGGATGAAAACTTACTATAAGAAAACAGAGCAGACTCCACAATAGAAAACCAATGGAACACCATAAGCAGTATCATACTCAACACAGCGAAAGAAGTCTTAGGAACAAAGACACAACGGAGACAATTACTAAACAAAGGGACACAACCACCATTACAACAACAGAGGCAGCAGCAGGCACGACAGGAGGTACAACAACAAGAACTGGGGAAAGATGGAGAAGAAAATAAATTAACTAGACCCCCAACGCTAGAGGAGGTCCAAACGGCAATCCACATACAAAAAAGCCATAAAGCACTGGGAATAGATAAAATACCGGCAGAACTACTCAAGCAAGGAGGAAGGAATTTGACACAACAGATGTACCAGCTAATACGAGAGATATGGATAGAAGAAGAAATTCCTAAACAATGGAAGAAAAGTATAATCTGCCCTATTCATAAAAAAGGAGACAAACTGTTGTGTCAGAATTATAGAGGCATCTCTTTACTTTGTTCGGGATACAAAATACTCACAAACATCATTAATCGAAGACTACAACCTCTCACGGAAAAAATCATCGGGGAATATCAAGCAGGGTTTAGGCAAAATAGATCTACCATTGACCAACTATTTACAGTTAAACAAATACTAGCCAAAGCATGGGAATATGACATGGACGTTTACAATCTCTTTGTAGATTTTAAACAAGCCTATGATTCAATAGATAGAACAATTCTACCTAATATATTGAAAGAATTTGACATACCATCAAAATTAATACGACTAGTGCAAATAACAATGACAGAAACAGAAGCACAGGTATGTATTCAGGGACAGATCACTGATGCGTTTACGATAACGCAAGGACTGAAACAAGGCGACGGACTTGCTCCAACGCTCTTTAATCTTGTTTTTGAATATGTAATTAGACGGTTGCCGGTGAGCGGAAATAACATACTTACAAACAAGTCTACCCAATTAGCAGCATACGCAGATGATATAAACATAATGAGCAGAACAGTGAATGCAGCGGAAGAAACCTACGTTGAGTTGAAACAGAGTGCAGAAGCAGCAGGGCTAGCAATAAATACAAATAAAACAAAACTACTCATACAAACCAGATCAAGTAGACTGGTGCAACAACAGTTTGTTGACGATATAGAACATGTAAATAGATTCACATACCTAGGAATGGATCTGGTCGCAAGCAATGAAAAAGAACCGGAAATAAATAGAAGGCTTGTGCTGGCAAATATACGGCACATATTCAAATCGCGAGACGTACACCGGAAAACAAAACTCCGGGTCTATAAAACAATAATCAGGCCCATAGTAAGTTATAGTTGTGAAACATGGGTGGTGACACAGAAATCTGCCAATGCATTAGATGTGTTTGAAAGAAAAATATTACGTAGGGTACTGGGCCCAATAAGTGAAAACAACAACTGGCGAATTAGGTATAATAGAGAAATATACGAGCAATATAGCGAATCAACTCTAGCACAACATACTAAACTGCAGAGATTACGATGGGCAGGGCACGTGGTCCGCATGCATGAGAATAGAATCCCCAGAAAATTATTAAATGCAAGAATGCAGGGAAAAAGACCTGTTGGAAGACCTAAAAAGAGATGGGAATATGAAGTCGATGAGGATGCCAGGAACTGTCTGCGAACGCGTTCATGGAAAAGAACAGCGGTAAATCGAGATGATTGGAGAAGCCTGTTGAAGGAGGCCAAGGCCCGATTTGGGCTGTAGCGCCATTGGATGGATGGATAATAAAACTACCACAAAGGAAACTTTGAATAAAGTCAATGAAAGCTGAAAAAATTGTTGTTTATCGTTAAGTAAATAAATATTTATACTAAGATATCTTTATTTCTGAAAAGTACTGTCGACGGAAAAGTTTTGTAACCAACTCGTGAATTAAAATGGCGATTAACAATCTCGAAATATCTCAATTGTTAATCGCCCTTATTAATACACTCGTTGGTTAAATAACTATTAAAATCTGTAAAAATAATAAATAAATGATAAAATTATTTCATTTTATTTTAAAATATATTTAAATTTTAAAAATACAGAAAATATTAAGTATGAAGTTTCGCGTTAGTCTACAGTACCGCCAACTGTACTACTTTTTTTAAATCAAATTAATAATTTACTTTTTTTAATGTTAATTTAGCTTATTTTATATTTTTTATGTTCATATTCATATATTTTACATTTTTTATTAGAGTTGGAGCAGACCATGGTCAAGAAGAAATGTACAACCATGAAAATGGCAACGTTGTTCATAATGGGGCTGCACAAAATGGATTTACCAATGGGATAAACGGAACACACAAAACTACCAATGGTAAGTAACTAAAAAAAAGATCATATATTCCGAATTATTTGGTTTGCCAATGTTTAAAACAAAAGCTTATTTTCAGGTAGCTACACCATGGTTCCGACATATTCACATGGGCCTACTCTATTATTAAACCAGATTGTGGCTATGTTATTAAAAAAGTTCGTTTCAACTGTCCGTTCATGGATATTACTGGGAATCCAAGTAATGATGCCCACTCTGTTTCTTATAATTGCCTTTGTCGTAGCCCGCAAAAACAAAATGACTGGAAATCTTCCTAGCATGCCTCTAAGCCTAGATAAATTTGAGAACCCCGTTACTTTAGTGGAAAATGGTACGTCAGATTATTTGCCCTACTATATGAAAGTTTTAGAGGATTATGGATATCCTGCAACAATAGTAGATAATATTACTTCAACATTATTAGATATGGTAAGTAAAGTATCTAGTTGTTTATTTTTTTATTCTTTTATTGCAGATACATGTAATGAGAAAGCAGTGGAATACAATAAACCTCTAGTTCTAATATTTATCGATTTTCACAAAGCCTTTGACACAGTTGAGCTAAGCAAAATATTACAGGCGCTTAAAGAATACAGGCTAGATTATAGATATACTAAATTATTATACAAAATATACCTGCAGGCAACAACCACTGTCAGATTACATACTAACAGTAATCGCATAAAAATAGAACGGGGGGTTAGACAAGGAGACCCAATGTCACCTAAACTTTTTAATACGATGCTAGAACATGCTTTTAAGAATTTGGATTGGATGACAAAGGGAATAAAAATAGATGGAGAATATCTAAACAACTTACGTTTCGCCGATGATATACTTATAATAGCTGAAGATCTAGGTATGGCAAGAGAGATGGTACAGGAACTCGTTGTGGCTACAGAAAATATAGGTTTAAATATAATTATTTTGAAAACAAAAATCATGACCAATTTGGTACCCAACTAGAACATCAGTATTGGTGGGAAAGAAATAGAACTCGTAGATAGATATAAATACCTGGG
This sequence comes from Diabrotica undecimpunctata, assembly GCF_040954645.1. Lineage (NCBI taxonomy): Eukaryota > Metazoa > Arthropoda > Insecta > Coleoptera > Chrysomelidae > Diabrotica > Diabrotica undecimpunctata. The sequence goes on along the minus strand of NC_092811.1, from coordinate 85,782,160 downwards.
ACATAAAATTATGATTGGCAGGCATAACCAGACTCATGAAGAGAAGAATCGGCCTTAGGTGGGCAGCATTTGGAAAACTGAGAGAAACTTTTAAAAGTGAGCTGCCCACATGCCTAAAGAGAAAGGTATTTGATCAGTGCGTCCTCCCAGTCTTGAGGTACGGAGCAGAAACACTTACCTTAACAAAAGCAGCAGCTACCAAACTAAGAGTCACGCCGAGAAGAATGGAGCGGTCCATGTTAGGAATAACTCTGCGAGACAGGATAACCAACGAAAACATCAGGAGAAGAACCGGAGTGACTGACATCATCGAGAAGATAGCCAGACTAAAATAGAGATGAGCAGGACACATAGCCAGAATGACAGATGGGCGATGGATAAAGAGGTTATTGGAATGGAGGCCAAGGAAAGACAAGAGAAGCGTCGGTCGACCACCTACAAGATGGACTGACGATTTAAGAAGACTCAATAAAAACTGGATAAGAGCGGCGCAAGTTAGACGGGGTTGGAAACATGAGGAAGAGGCCTATGTTCAGCAGTGGACTCTTGAGGCTGGATGATAATGATGACATGTAATTTTATTAACTAATATTATTTGAAACGTTGATAAGACATAAGTAGTACGAGATATAAACACAAATCATCATCATCATTCAATCTTCGCTTATTCACTGCTGGATATATATCTTCCTCATAATTTTCCATCTATTTCGATCTTGTGCCTCTTGCATCCAATTCCTATGACAACGATTTAGATCGCCAGTCCAACGTGTTGGTGGACGTCCTCTGCTTCGGTAGGCATCATCTCTTGGTCTCCATTCCAGTATCCGCTTTGTCCATCTATTATCTGTCATTCGAGCCACGTGACCTGCCCAGTTCCATTTCAGTGTTGGTACTCTCTCTATTGCATCAGCCACTCCTGTTCTGGGATCTGTTTGGGATCTTGTCTCGTAGTGAAACACCCAACGTAGCACGCTCTATCGCCCTTTGACACACACGGATCTTTTGAACTGTTCTCCTTGTCATGGTTAACGTTTCCGCACCGTAAGTTAACACTGACAAAACACACTGATTAAACGTTTTTCTTTTAAGGCATATTGGTATATCAGACGATTTGAAAATAGTTGCCGAAGGCTGCCCAAGTCAGTCTTATACGACTTATACATATATATATATATATATATATATATATATATATATATATATATATATATATATATATAAACACAGACATACATAAAATAACATGAATGAGACCAGAAAGTCTGGAAGAAAATCAAATAGACTATGTACTGATCAAAAAGGCACACAAACAATCGATAAATGACCACAGAGATAATATCACAGAGAGGCCAACATCGATTCTGACCATATGTTAATGATTACAAAATGTTAAATAAAAACAACGAAAAATGAAAGGTGAAATGCGCAAAGAAGATGGGACGCGGATCTGAATGAAAGAAAAAGAATAAAAAGAAGATTTATAAAATAAGTAAATGCAGCGATGCAGTTCAAAGAACAGCAAATGGAGGAACAGTAAAAAAAATCAAGCAATGATGAGTAGTGAAAGAAAACAATAAAACAAGATTAAAATAATTAAGCACAAGTAAAGATGAGGAACGGGAAATATAAAGATCAAAGGCAAAAGACAAAGAATACATTGACACATTACCTAAAATTAGGTAACTGAAAACGGACAGCTAATATAGCTATATAAGCAGCAAAAATGGCAGAAGTATTTTTAAGAAATGTATCAAGATACGGATGATGAAGAAGAAAGAAAATCAATAATGATTACGGAACAAGATGAAGAAGAAAAAGAGTTGACCTATACAGAAGTTAAAAAAGTTGATTAGAACAGAAGTTAAAAACGGGAAAACAGCAGGAGAAGAGTGGAATATGTGCAGAATGGCTAAGAGATACTATACAGAAAGATTTATGAACTAATACAGAATATATGGTGTAAGGAAGTAATGCCCGAAGAATGGAAAAAGGAAATTATAGTGACAATCTCAAAACAAGGAGACCATAGAATATGTAAAACTACGAAGCAATTAATTTACTTAATGTAACATATACAGTAATAACTGGTATAATTAGAGATAGACTAACAATATACACAGAACAAAGCATAGTAGATTACCAGAACTGTGGCAGAAAAGGAAGATCCACGATGGACGCTATTTATACGCTAAAACAAGTGATAGAGAAAACATACGGGTACGACGGAGAAACACATATACTTTTTCTAGAGTATAAGCAGGCGTTAGACAAACTAAACAGAAGTTGTCCCCTTTCTAGAACAATAGTCACTTAGACGTTAGTAGCAAATATGGACAAAATTAACACTTCTAGAACTAAAGAAATGATAATCAGCAAAGAAAGAATTGAGAGGGTACAGTTTACCATCAACCAAAAAGTAGTATAACGTGTGCCAAAATACAGGTACCTTGGCACTACAATAAATGAGCAGTGGGACCACTCCCAAGAAATAAAAGCTCCAATAGAAAAAGCAAGGGCAGCGTTCATCCAAATGTCCAAGCTATTCAAATCACACAATTTAAATTTAGAACTGAAACTCAGACTTCTCCGATGTTATATATTCTTCATCTTATTGTATGGAGTAGAGTCTTGGACTCTACCGGAAACAACAAAGAAGAGACTGAAAGTGTTCGAAATGTGGACATATAGAAGAATCCTTAAGATATCATGAATGGACAAAATATCAAATGCCAAAATACTCCAAAAGCTTAATAAAGAGAAGGAAAGAATGTGCACGGTGAAAAGAAGAAAATGAGAATATTTCGGCCACATCACAAGAAATGAAACAAAATATAACCTGTTAAAAATGGTGAATGGTAAAAGAAGTAAAAGATAATAAATTTTTCTTTTAGAAATATGATAATCCCTAATAGTGGGCAGATATCTTCGTCGCCATGATACTATTTCCTCTTTATCTATTAGAATTGATTGCCGAGACCGTTTCATATACCAAAAATTCAACTTATGTAAAACTGTTCTTAGGGTTTCACGGCTCATTGAAGGAATCATATCGTTTTCCAGTAACTTGGCCTTAACTTTTTTGATCGTTGGAGGCTTATTTTCTAAAAAGAATGTATGCACAGTCCTCCGGATTAAATTCATTTGCGTTTCGTTTAAATCAAGAGGTTTTCGTTCACGCTGGCGAGTTTTTGGCGCACTTAAAGTTTCTGTGATTTTTACTTCACGCACAATCCGCTCCACTGTCGAGGCTGACACCCCTGTAAAAATCGAACAGCGATCTACAGCTTTGTAGGTACATCTTCTTGTAGGATATGTTTTCTTAAGTATATCATACACTTTCCACACGATTTGTTTCTCAGCTTTTGAGAGTGGTTTGTGCCGATGAGATTTTGTGGTACTTGCGCTAGCAGCTGCATCCATTTTTATTTCTATAAAGACGAAAATATACTCTCATTAATATTGTCGAATTTTATTATTTATTACATGTTTAAACTTCTGTATTAAACAATATCAGTGAAATGTCAATTAAAGTATTTTTATTATTGAGTGTTGCGTTATTATCCAGTAAACTTGAACAAAAATTGAAAGGACATAATGAACAATATTTCTTACCTTTACTCAAATATGGCGATAAAAGTTTTTAACAGTATCTGGACCCTTTTTAAAATTATTTGCCAACCTCCGTTGTATATATTTTTCGAAATTTTCTTAATTAAAAAAAATTGATAATACAATAATTAATTACTGACTTTTCGATTAAAAATCAAGTATTGTGTAATGGTTTTGTCTTATTACAATATAATAATTAATTCTTGATTTTTTTCATTAGACATCTAAGTCTTAATAGTTTTGTGTTAAATTTTAGAATGCGTTTAATGTGTTACTTGTCATTTCATGATTTCATTTAAGATAAGAAGTACCTATTGCAAATCAATAAATCTAAATTGCACAGCTAACTGTTTAATGTACTCACCTCTAAATAACAGTAGCAATCTGATTCTCGAAGCGTGAACACGTACCGTCGTTCAAAGCGCTAGAGAACTTCCTTATCGTAAAACTACCTAATTAACTAGTAATTATCTTATCAGCATCAAAAAATTGTTAAAGTGAAAAGTAACAAAAACTAAGTGATTAGTCAAAAAACCAAAAGAAATATGTTCCCTTCGGGGAACTTATTAGGATTTGATAATAATGCCCAACCAATTTATCAACAAATGAATATTATACAGGATGTCCCAACAATAAATAACCAGAGCCAGTCAAACCAAACAGCAGTAAAACCGCAAGTACCATTTTTGTATTTTAATCAAACACCATCTGCTAACCAGACAACAAATCAAATGTCATGCCTAAACCAAATATCTATTCCAACCCAAATAGCTATACCAAACCAAGTGCAATTTCCTAGTCAATCAACTGCACAAAATATTCATAATACTCAAAACCTTATTCAGTCCCAATACACAACAGTATCCACAAACCCTCAATGCTCACTCTCATCATCACAAAACATCAATAACTACACGGATAGCGATAGCGATGTAGAACTTAACGAAACAGAAAAAGAAAATAAACATCCTTGGCAAGAAGTTGGCAATAAGAGAAAAAGGGTGAAAAGACAAAAAACTTCAGAAATTCCCAACCAAATCCAAACACAAAACAGATTTGATTCCCTCTCAAAAGAAAATCTAGATGAACAAACAGACAAAATTATCAAATACACCAAACACAAATATAACCAAAAAAGATCCCTCACCGCCACCAATCTATATTTATGGAGTTACTGAATATAGTGCTATGATAGCAAACCTTTCAACTGCAACTGCGGCCGAAACCTATTACACCAAAACCATTTCAAATAATACAGTAAAAATTAACCCTACAAACTCAGACACCTACAGGAGACTCATACAGCACCTTAGAAAAGAAAACATTGTACATCACACTTACCAACCGAAACAAGAGAGGGTCTATAGAGTTGTCATTAGAAGATTACATCATTCAACACCCACAGGAGATATCTCGCATGAATTAAATAATAAGGGTTTTAAAGTTCGCAACATAATTAATGTTAGACATAGAGTTACCAAAGAACCATTGCCCTTATTCTTTGTCGATATAGAGCCAAATGAAAACAACAAAAACATATTTAACCTGCAAGTCCTACGAAACTGCATAATAACAGTAGAACCACCTAGAATAAAAAATACAATAGTACAATGCACAAGGTGTCAAAAATACGGGCACTCAAAAAGTTACTGCCTGAGGCCATTCGCCTGTGTTAAATGCGGTGGATCACATGATACAAAAACCTGCAAAAAAGCACGCGACACACCAGCAACATGTGCCTTATGTAATGGCAATCATCCAGCAAACTATAAAGGATGTGCTATATATAAAGACCTAGTAAATTCGAAAAACAAAAATATAACAAGCAGCATTCCTATACCTAGAGTTGCAAGCCTAAATAATAATAACAATAATGCTCACCACATACGCCAATCACATGTAACATATGCTCAAGTTGCTGCAACTAATACTTCTTCACAAGACAACAACAATAATTCAGACCTTTCAAATAAACTTAGAGAATTCCTCAACGAATTTAAAAATATGTTTGCACAATTGATAAACCAAAACAGCATGATACTAAGCATGCTTACAACAGTGATAAATAGAACGTCATAATGGCTAACTCACTTAGTATAGCAGAGTGGAACGCAAATGGTCTAACAAACCATGTGCAAGAAATTATACTATTTCTAAAATTAAACAAAATAGACATCCTACTTGTATCTGAGAGTCACACAACTGAGAGGTCTTTTATAAAGATTCCACACTACTCTGTCTATTACGCAAACCATCCAGATGGAACAGCCCACGCTGGTTCAGTTGTAATAATCCGTACAGCTATAAAACACTACGAACTTGCTCCATATATCACCAACAAAATTCAGAGTACTATCATAAAAGTACAAGCGCTCACCTTCCCATTAACAATAGCTTCTACCTACAGCCCACCACGCCATACCATCAACCTGGAGGAATACAGAGAGTTTTTTGAACAACTTGGCTCACATTTCCTAGTGGCAGGGGACTGGAATGCAAAACATACAACCTGGAGCAAGACTGATATCTCCAAAAGGCAAAAATCTATTAAAGATCATACAAGATAATAACCTGAAATACCTAACAACTGGTACCCCCACATACTGGCCTACTGATAACAACAAAATTCCTGATCTGCTAGACTTTGCTATAACTAAGAGAATACCTGAAATACACAGCGACATTACCCCCAGTTTTGATCTACATTCGGACCACAGTCCCATCTTGATTACTTTAAGTACCAATATAATTTGGAAAACTCTTGCACCAAGGCTATGTTCCAGTAACACGAATTGGGTTCAATTCAAAGAAGAAATCAATGAAAAAATATCTCTTGACATTCGACTCAAACACAAAAACGATATTGAAGAAGCTGTAAAATATCTAACGGAACAAATACAACAAGCCGCTTGGAAAGCTACTCCTGAAAAGGAAAAAACCATTGATGAAAGGTATAGTATACCCCTCCACACTAGAACACTAGTAGAAGAAAGAAGAAAAGCCCGTCGCAAATGGCAAAGAACAAGAAACGCGATAGATAAAACAAATCTAAACAGGCTCACACACAGACTTCATTCCGCTATTCAAACAGCCAAAAACGAATCTTTTGAAAGATATGTCACAAACCTTTCTCTTGACGACAACTCTCTTTGGAAAGCCACAAAGAAATTCAAAAGGCCGGTAGTAATGAAATCACCAATTCGGAAAAATGATGGAACCTGGGCTCGTTCAGATATAGAAAAATCCAATAGATTTGCAGAACATCTATCAACCGTCTTCTCCACCCCACAGGCCAACGATATTAACGACGGGAAAATTAGAGACTTCCTTAATGCACCCTGTCAGCTATCATTACCACTAAAATACTTCTCACCAAACGAAGTCCGTAACGAAATCAACCTGCTTAACCCTCATGAAGCTCCAGGATTTGACTTTATAACTGGCGAAATCTTAAAAAAACTCCCAAGAAAAGGTGTCGTCTTAATAACCATTATTTTTAATAGCCTCCTGAGACTCTGCTATTTTCCAGTGCAATGGAAGTATGCACAAATTATAATGATACCTAAACCTGGTAAACCTCTAACTGAAGCCAGTTCGTACAGACCAATAAGTCTCCTTCCGACTTTATCAAAAGTCTTCGAAAGGTTAATCCTTAACAGAATAGAAACAATAATACCTATAGAAATCCTTATCCCAGATCATCAGTTTGGTTTTCGGTCAAATCACTCAACCATACAACAGTGCCACAGATTAGTCAACAAAATAAAAGAGAGCCTAGAAGGGAAACAAATCTGTCTATCAGCATTCCTTGATATACAGCAAGCATTTGATAGAGTGTGGCACGAGGGTCTTCTCTTTAAAATAAAAGCTCAGCTAACCGACCAAATCTACCTCCTCCTTAAATCATACTTGTCCGACAGATACTTCCAAGTTAAATTCGAAGGTGCTCTATCCAACTACCACCAAATAAAATCCGGAGTACCTCAAGGCAGTGTGCTTGGCCCATTCCTTTATCAAATCTTCACTGCTGATATTCCTCCTAGCGAAAATACACTAATGGCAACATTTGCGGATGACACTGGTATACTAGCATCAGACATCAACGAAATATTAGCATTTAACAAATTGCAAAATCATCTCAATGAACTAGAAGACTGGCTTAAATGCTGGAAAATAAATGTCAACACAAACAAGTCTTGTCAAGTAAATTTCACAAATCGAAGAATTAGATGTCCACAACTACACCTAAATAATTCACCTATACCTATAAAAACAGAAGTAAAGTACCTGAGCCTTCATCTAGACGAAAAACTTACTTGGAAATCACATATTGCAGCCAAACGACGACACCTCGGCCTAAAAGTTAAAAATATGAGCTGGCTAATCAACAGAAGATCGCAACTTTCATTAGAAAACAAACTGACCATCTATAAAACAATACTCAAACCAGTGTGGACATACGGAATTGAGCTGTGGGGCTGTAGCAAACCATCCAACACCAAAATACTACAGACATTCCAGTCAAAAACTATTCGTATGTTAGCTAAAGCCCCATGGTATGTGTCAAACCAAACCCTTCATGCAGACCTCGACATCCCCTTCATCAATGATGTGATTGCCGACCACTCCAGAAGATACATGAATCGCAGCGCAGACCATCCAAACCATCTCATAGACGAATTATTCAACCCCCCACTGGTTGACAGACGTCTAAAAAGACTTTGGCCAGCTGCTAGGTAAATTCCAGAGAGTCGTTAATGGACGACACCTGCCACAAGCCAAGAACATAAATCATATTTACTTATTACTGTATTGAAGTAGATTGTAAATTAGCAATAAATAAATAAATAAAAAAAAAACCTCTAAATAACGAAATATATTTAAATATATTTAACAATATTAATAGAATTCTATATCTACGAGTTTTCAGTAGAAACCTTCCACTATTCACTATAATATCGTATTAAAAATCACACACGCTCACTGTGCACTACAGTACGCTACTGACACTCGCTAGATTTGCCAATTTGCAATCCCTGCAAATGTATGCGTCACCGTCTTCAATATCTTGTCTGAGTTTAGGATTGGGCGTATGATTGTTTTGTAAAGTTTTGTATGGCTTATATATATATATATATATATATATATATATATATATATATATATATATATATATATATATATATACCTCGCTTTTTATATACCTCGCTATAATTGTGGATTGAAGGAGGATATTGAGCCCAAAATAGGAGGAGGTTGGCCGTGCAAATTCTGCGGTTTATCTCTGCGGAAGTATTATTTTCAGTGTTAAGGAGCGCTCCCAGGTATACAAATTCGTTTACTGCTTCGATGATGTCATTTTCTATAACAAGTGGTCGTACGATTTGTGGTTGCGTGCTTATTTTCATATGTTTCGTTTTGTTGGTGTCTATTATTAAACTCATTTTTGTATCTGATTCTTTTAATGCAACATACGCCTCTCGTACAGCGTTTTACGTTCTCCCAACAATATTGATACCATCAGCACAGGCTAGGATTTTGACTGATTTATTATATATTGAACCAGTGGTTGTGATTTTTGATATACGTATAACTTTTTTCAGAACCAGATTAAACAGAATACAGGAGAGAGACCCTGACGAAGCCTGTTATTTGTTTTAAAAGGTCTGCCTGAATTCGTACTCTACATTCAACTTTTTCAAGTTAATTAGAGTTAGTTTTGTTAAATTGACCAACTGATTTGGTATTCCTAGCTCTTTCAGTGCCTTGAACATTTTTCTTCTATTCACAGAGTCGTAGGCTGCTTTGTAATCTATAAATATGTAATGAATATCAATGACATATTCCAGTGTTTTTTTCCAAAATTTGTTTCAGGTTTGCAATCTGATGAATTGTCGATTAACCACCTCTGAAATGAGCCTGGTATTTTCTACTATCCGTTCTGCATATGGTGCCTTACGGTGACATAGTACTGTGAAAAATATTTTATACGATGCATTTAGAAGCGTAATTCCTCTGTAGTTAGAGCATTCAAAGATATCCCGTTTTTGTGTCTGGTGCAAAGTATGCCAATATTCCAATCATTGAGGAGGGACTTATGTGTCCATATTTCTTTTATAAGCTGCTGTAATGCCATAATGGTATCGTGGCCACCTTCTTTATATAGTTCAGCTGGGAGATTATCTATTTCGGGTGATTTGTTTATGGCTAGTTTTTTAACTGCATCTTTAACGTCAAGAATCCCTGGTGATTCTTCTTCCCTCTCGTCTGTTCCCCTTATCTCATCTCTTTCGTCTTCCCTTTCCAGGTTTTCTTCTTCTTCCTCTACATTAACTGCCTGGTTAAAATATTTAACCAATCTATTCAATACATCTTTCCTTGTTGTTAATAGGTCGCCATTCTGACTTCTGATTTGTCTTGTGGTTGCCTTGAATTCTTTTCTGTTGATGTTAACTTTCTTATAGAATGCTTTGAATTATTTCTCCCTGTTTAGGTTTTCTCTATATTTAAGTTCTTTATTTAGGTGATTTCGTTTTTTTTTTGTGTATCCTCTTTTCTTCTCTTCTCTTTGTCTGGAATTCTCTACAGTTTTTCTAGTTCGTTGGGTAATCATATTTCTGTAGGCTTCATTTCTTTCTTTTGTTGCATTCTTGCATTCATCGTCAAACCAATGATTTTTACGGGTACACATTTCTGTTCCTATTTCATCTTTTGCTGCTGCTTCAATGTCTTCCTTTATTCTGGTCCAGTAGAAGTCTGTATCTGTCTGACCTTCTTCATTTACATTTTGATTCCTTAGCTTATTGGTGATGTTTTCCGAGTACCGTACTGCAATCTGCAATTGTCGCATCTCTCAGCTTTTGTACATTCCATTTTTTTGTATCCATTCTATTTTCTTTACTGATATTTGAAATTCTGGCCCTCAATGTTTAGTTTATTATTTCCGTTTTATGCCCCGAATTTATTAAGATATAATCATTCTGGCTCATTGTTCTTCCATCAGGAAAGCTCCAGATTACCTTGTGTTTAAAATAGGTGCTAGCGACTGTCATATTGAGTGCTACTGCTAAGTTTATCAGTCGTAATCCATTATCGCTACTGATATTGTGTAGGCTTTGCTTTTCTATCGTGGGCATGAAAACTCGCTCTCGTCCTATTCTTGCATTCATGTCACCTAATACACTATGGTGTCATTTCTGGGACATCTCCTGTAGGCTTGCTCTAGGTCTTCGAAGAACTGTTCTTTCGTTTTCTCTGGTTTGTTATCAGTTGGGTCATGTGCATTGATCAAACTGTAAAGAATTTCCCTTTTAGCGCAAAATAGTACTTTCTTTCTAGAATTTCTTGCAGTGATAAAACATCTACTTTCTACATGTTCACTATGTGAGTGCTCCAGTTCGGTACAAGGTTTGGGTGGTCCATGTTCCTAATCTTAATTCTGAAGTTGATTAAGGTAATCAATTTTCCAGCGTTTGGCAAATGATTGCTGAATCTTCATGTAGTTTTGCCAAATTGTTAATTTATTGTTAGGTATTTCCGTCACTATCTCTTCAGGAAATGACGTAATTGGTTTTCCTATTAGGAAATATCCTGGAGACAATGTGTTAAAGTCATTTGGATCATTTGACATAGCACAAAGAGGGCGTGAGTTTAGTACTGCTTCTATTTGTGCGAGAACTGTGCTAAAGGCTTCAAAAGTTAAAGTTCAAAAAACTTTTGGTAGAGAGACCTGTGACTAATTCGATGTGCACTGCACGAGTAACCATACATACGAACAACGCTATGTAGGATTTTATTTTTGGAGCCTTTCTTAAATTGGAGCCTTTTATAAGAAATGGACCACCAAAGTCTAGACCAACATTGGTAAATGGAGGGGAGAAACATGAACGTTCCCGTGGTAAATCAGCCATTAACTGTGTGGCTGTCTTTGCTTTAAATTTAAAACAATCGTGATATTTATTAATTATTCTTTTAGTTTCTTTGAGACCATTTAGACATCCATTATCTTAAACGAAAATTGGAAAGAGTATTTTGAGGGCCTGCATAACATAATCTTATACGTTCTCTATGCAGCATTAATTTTACTATGTGATTATGAGAGGGTAGAAGTAATGGGTACTTCTGTTCATATGGGACGTCTGAGTACCTTAGACGACCACCTACACGAATCATTTGCTGATTATCTATGAATGGGTTGAGTTTTAAAATTGTTCTATTTGAAATTATCTCCTTATTTTCAAGACAAGAAAATTCTCTAAAAAGTGTGCCTTTTGCAAAAGTTTTATTAATAAATTTTCAGCATTTTTTAATTCTGAAACAAAGAAGGAAACTTGAAATTGTGAATGTACCTTAGAATAAGTGCGATACTGCGTTGTAGTTTTGAGAAGTTTGAAAATTTGAGAGATAAATTTTCAGTGAAACTTATTGGGCTTTCTTGTGCTAGATGAACTATTTTCTTTTCCTCGGGTATTTTACTTACATTTGGTTTTGAATCATAAGAAGTTAAATCTAAGTCATAATTAAGTAGAAATAAGGGACCTTGAAACCAAAATTTTGAGTTTAGAAGTTCAGGAGCAGACATGCCCCTTGACGCAATATCTGCGGGGTTTTGTTTTGACTTTATATATCGCCACTTAAATTGTGGGTTTCCTTGTATTTCAGAAACTCTATTAGCAACAAACTGTGACCATCTCGAGCTATAAGAGCCCAACCAAGCAAGTACGAGTCCGTCCAGCAGTTTATCGAGTCCATTTGAGTTAATTTATTATTTAGAATTTCAACTATTCTTTTAGTGAGTTTGCTGCATAAAACAGTACCCATAAGTTCTAACTTAGGTAAAGTTGATGTTTTTATTGGAGCTACCCTACTTTTAGAGGTGATTAGTGTGGAAGAGACATTTCTTGAGCTATAAGTAACTCTAATATATATGCAGCTGGCGTATGCCTTTTCACTAGCGTCGGAAAATGCGTGTATTTGTATACTACATATATAATTTTCAATAAAAAAAAGTCTGTGAATTTTTAAATGTTTTAGTGCTGAAATATGTTTGAGAAAATTTAACCATTCATTTAAACTGTCTAAACTTTCATTCCACTGAATTTTTGAAAGCCAAATTTTTTTCATTATTATTTTTGCAGTTACTATTACAGGATTAATTAATCCCTTGGAGTCGAAAAAACTTGCGATTATCGAGAGCACTTGTCTCTTAGTGTAGAAATCTTTTATTTCGATTTGTGGTACTGAAATAGAGAAACTATCTAATTTAGAGTCCCAACAAAGACCTAATATTTTATTGGAATGATTTTCTGGAGATATGACATACGTAGAGTCAGTTGAAAATTGTGAAATATTTTCTAAAAATTGTGGTGAATTTGAACACCATTTGTGAAGAGATATGCCTGCCTTTTGTAGCAGTGTAGTGATTTGCTCATGCGCAAGTGTGAGTGTTTCAATACTATTTGTACCATATAATATGTCATCAATATAGCATAAATTAATGAGCATATCATGAGCGAGAGGATATTCTTCCTTATGCATGTTTGCGAGTTCAATTAAACGTCGTGTACTAAGGAATGTAGCTGGTTTCGTTACATAGGTAACTTTTTCCAATTGTATACATTTTAACGTTGCGCCACAAAATATTTAATAAGAAAGTTTGGTTGGGGTTAATTCTGATTTGTCTAAACATCTTTTTTATATCAGATGTGAATACATACTTAAAGAGTCTAAAATTGACTAAAGTGTCAAATAGTTCTGGTTGTGTGGTATAACCCTTTAACATAATATCATTCAGGCTAAAACCAGAAGTGGTTTTCATCGATGCGTCAAAAACTACGCGCAAACGAGTTGTGAGAGAAGTGTCTTTTTCTACACTGTGGTGAGGCAAGAAAAATTTGTTTTCTGAGTGTATATTCTGCAGAGACAACGGAACATATTTTGCATGTCCTAATTCAACTACTCATCTATAAAAGATTTATATTGTTTGTAAAGAGAATTATTTGCATAGGGGTAAATCTACTTGGAACTGTCCATTCGGTAGGATTTGTGTTGTGACTTTAAATATTTTCTCAGCCTTTTCATCATCAGGACTTAAACGCTTTATTTCAGGAACTTCTTCAATGTCCCAAAACATTTGGAGAAGATTATTTATATTTTCTTCTTCAGTGTGAGATTGAACATCATTGAAATAAAGAAATATGATTCGAGTGTGAATAGTTACAGTTTGAGTGAGAGTGCATCTTTTTCTTAGATGAAACTTGTAGAGATAAGTTACCGAACATGACATATTCTAAATGAGTGTTTTGAAGCACTGGAAGACCTGCTCCAATATGAATTAAACCATCCTTTAATAGATCACAGTAAATTTCTGCACCTAATAAGAGATCGATTCTCCCTGGGGAGGAGTAAGAGGAATCACTGAGCTTTATGCCAGCTGGTATTTTTATTTTGCTACGATCTAGAGGTACCTGAGGTACTTTACAAGTAATATTATCCAAAACTGCACATGATACTTCAAATTTCATATCATTGTTTTTATATGGGAAAAATTTAATGTTTACCATTTCATTTGAGATGGAACAATTTTGAGAGATTGTGGAAATTTGTAATTTTTTATTAGTGGTGGAGTAATTTAGTTTATTTACTAAATCTTTTGTTGCAAAGCTCGATTGAGATCCATTATCGAGAAGACATCTTGCGTGTACAGGTTGTCCACTTTCAGAGTAAATTGTTACCAGCGCTGTGGCTAGCAAAACTTCGTGTTTCGGATTGAAAGTTGAGAGAGAAGAGATGCAAGATGAATTTTGACTTTGTGTGTCTGAGAGTAGACAATATTCATTTGTCTGAGTGCTTAAGTGAGTAGAAGTGTTTGGTAATTCATTATATGAATGTGGAGAATTAATTCTTTGAGTAACTTGGGCATTTTTACTCCTTTGAGGAGCATGAAAATGACTTTGAGAGATATGTGGTGCACTATGGCGAGTTTGTGAATCACCCTGTATACTTGCGGACGATTAAGAGGTTTGTGGTGCATTAAAGCGTGATTGTTGCCTATTGGCGTGACTTTGATTACCATCATGTGAATTTGAAGCACTTTGATTGCTTCGAGTGGGAGAGAATAAATTATTTTCATGAGTGTGAGAAAAATTATTTTCTTCATGCAGAAGTGTATTGTGCTTTTTATTGCAAATTTTACATGTTTATTTAGAGATGCATTTATCAGTAAAATGCTCAGTGCCAAAACAGTTTCTGCAAAGCTGTGCTTGGTTTACCAAATTAAACCTTTCTCGAGAATTTGTGTCTTTAAATAAGTTACACTGATATATTTTACGACCAGTTTGTTTACAAAATATGCAATTTTCATAGCTAGATTTATTATTATTTATAGTGGCAATATGAGCAGTTTTTTGAGTGACTTTATTATTAAACTTTGACTGAGTTTCAATGTAATTAAGTTTCTATAAAACATCACATCTTTTTTCTAGAAATTCAAAAAATTGTTTGAGTGTTGGAACATTCTTAGAACCTACTTCATATTTAAAAGCCTTGTGAGAAGCAGAATCTATTTTTTCTAAAAATATTTCTATTAAAAGGAGGTCCCAATGTTCAATTGGAACTTCGAGATTACTAAGAGCTTGAAGCGTTTGCTTCGTGTGTACAAGAAAATCTCTTAGTACCTGAGGAGTGCATTTAACTAGAGATTGAGACTTTAACAGCTTTTTTATAAGAGTACTTATCACTCGTGATTTTTCATCATATCTTTCTTTTAGGGTTTTTATAGCGATAGCAAAATTTGCATCTACTACTTCGATACTGCTAATTAAGTTTAAAGGTTCTTCTTTGAGGAAGGATTTTAAATATATAAACTTTTGTACATTATTTAAACTTGAACTGTTTGTGATCAGAGTTTCAAATAGTTTAAAAAATTCATTGAATTCTGAGAAATTTCCGGTAAAGGTTTTCTTGCTAATTTCAGGCAGCCTCGCACTGGAAACAGCATTATTATTTGAGCGAGGTACTTTATTTTCTGTTAAATTTAATTCTATTATTTTTCTTTGCAAACCTTTGAGTGTGTTGAAGTATTTTTCTTCAACATTTGCTCGATCAGCTGATTGTTGGTCGCTGTCATCAGTCTGTTCGATTTCTAATTGAATTTGTTCATATTGTGTGAAAAAATTAAAAACTTCTTCTTTCCCATTTTCAAAATCAAGTATTTCGTTTTCTGTGTCTTTATTGGCTATAAACCATTCTGAGATACGTGTAATTGATGCTTTAAGTGATTTGCGCTTTTTCTTTAAAGCTTCCTTTTTTATTTAAAGTAAATTTATTTGCAAATATATACTGAACGAGAAATAAGAGTGAATGATTTTGTTATATATGATAGTGTAAATGTCTTTTTCAACTAAGACGCGATTTTAATTTTAATAGAGTATTTTTACTAGAGTAATAAAACAAATATTTTTCTTGAGAGCGGGCTGTGAGACAATCTGTCTAAGAAAGATCTGTTGTAAATCAAAGCCATTAGTTAATATAAATATTAATAAACAAATAAAAGTCGAGACAAATATCTACCAACTATACGACTATAGAAAATATAGAAAGAGTTTTAACCTCACCAAATGTTTTTCAAGTATCCAATTTAATTACCGCTGTCGCTTACCAACACATAACGCATTTTTCACAAAACACACGTGCCTAATCTTGAACGAAGGTCAACTTGTGCAATCTTTTTTGTAGGGACGAGAAACCATTATTTTTTCTTCTTGTTGTTCTCCGGCGTGTGTAATCCTTTTCTTTCTTCAGTCCTGTTTCATCAAATAATTTGTGCTGGATAGGACCACGAATGAGGGGGAACCTTATAACTGGCTACCTACACTCGAGGGTTGGAAATCTTTTGATTCCAAGCCTTACTTTAAAGGACTTTTGAATGGATGTATCTCCATAGGTTTGGTTCTTCAGTGACCGTTGAAGGATAAGGATTCTTAATATGGGCAAATATAGCTCCAGAGAAATAAAATCACTTTAAGTTTATCGATTGATAATTAAATATTTTTTGAGTAGAGAGGCCCAACACGGCCGTAGCGTACTATACAATGTCAAAAAATTCTTTCTTTATAACACGTAAAAGAGAAAACCGTATGTATGAGAAAAATACCTAATTTCGGCGTAGAGAAATATTTTATACATGAATTGAGAGTGTTTGAAAATGCAATGCCTCCAGGGCGGTGTGTGAGAACGAACAGATAAAACACTACTTGATGCGTAAAATTGAAGATTACTCCCCTTTTATTTAGGTGTGAAAAAATATTTAAGAGGCTGAGACGCCAAGGTGTCGCGAAAAAACTTAATTTTTTTTTTTTTTTTTTTTTTTTTATTAACATTTAAGATTTTTACAATCTGTTTTGCAGTGAAAACAATAAGTAAAATTTTTGTCTTTACATGACAGAGAGATGTAAGGTCCAGTGACCAAATCATCACGACACAAATTGGCTTTTTACCGGTAGGATGCGCACATACACTGATACGCGAGCACTAAAAGCGGCACTGATCACAATGGCTGGGTGCTGTTGAAGGCGTAACTCCCACTGCTGTAGGCTCTGTCAGGATAGGTGAGGTAGGTCCAAGGGGTCATGTCGCTTCAATCTCTTCGCTTGTTGGTTGTTGAGAAGATTGTGTGCCAGGGTATTAGGATGCACCCGCAACCTGTTTTGATATTGTTCAGAAGTTTTTTTGCTCTCTTCAGAGACTGTTAGTACCTGAAGATCTCTATGTATTGCATCATTCTGGATATACCAAGGTGCATTAGCGATTGTTCTCAGAGTTTTGGATTGGAATCTTTGTATTATCATAATATTAGATTAGCTAGCTGAACCCCAGAGCTGTGAGCCATATGTCCAAATGGGTTTTATTATTGTATTGTATATCAGCAGCTTGTTGTCAATCGATAGGTGAGAGTTTTTTCCCAACATCCAGTAAAGTTTTCTGTATAAAATTCCCAATTGAAGCCTTTTCGTCCATATATGTTTGGTCCAAGTTAGACGTTTGTCAAGGTGAATACCTAAGTATTTTACGTCATGCTTTTGGGGCAAAGGATGTCCATTGAGGTTAACTTGTGGACATGTACCTCTTCTTAGAGTGAATGTAATTTGTGTAGATTTTGAGGGGTTTACTCTAATTCTCCAGAGTTTAAGCCATTCATTTGTTTTGTTCAGATGTAGTTGCAGTCTCTCTGATGCTATTATTGGGTTGCTATGAGAGGCCAAGAAAGCAGTATCATCTGCGAATGTTGCAAGCGTTAGGTTATTGCTTATTAGCAAGTCAGCCGTATATATCAGGTACAGAATCGGTCCGAGCACACTACCCTGAGGTACACCAGATAGGATGGGGTAGAGTTTTGTATAGGCTTCACTATATTTTACCAGATATCTCCTTTCTGTAAGGTATGATTGAAGCAGTTTAAAGTAAGGGTAAGGTAAATTTTTCTTTAATTTGTACAGAAGTCCTGTATGCCACACCTTGTCAAAAGCTTGAGAGGCGTCTAAAAAGGCTGCAGTACAATATTGCTTGTTCTCGAGACTACTTCTTATTGTTGTGTATAGTCTGTGAACTTGTTCTATTGTACCATGTTGGTTACGAAAACCGAATTGATGGTCAGGTATGAGACACTTTTCGTCCAATATTGGTTTGATTTTTCGTAGTAGAAGTTTTTCGAAGACCTTAGAGATGACTCGGAGTAGACTAATCGGTCGGTATGAGTTGACATCTTTTGGATCTTTACCAGGTTTTTGAATGAGTATAATCTGTGCCACTTTCCATTGCAGAGGGAAGTAATGCAGACTAAGCATAGCATTGAAGATCATAGTGATTATTCTGTAACAGTCATTGGTTAGTTCCTGGAGGATCTTACCCGTTATGAGGTCAAATCCCGGAGCCTTATTGGGTTGTATCTCATTCTTTATTATCTGTTTTACTTCTTTAATATTAAACTTGGTGATAGGTAGATCCATTTGATATGGAGCCTCAAGAAAAGAATTAAATGGTTCTTCTTGTTCTAATGGCACTACTCTGTTAAATGGACTAAATACTGTAGAAAGATGTTCAGCGAATGTCTCAGATTTTTCTGTGTCTGTTCTTGCCCATTTACCTTTGACATTTTTTAGAGGAGGTATGGCGTCTTGTGGACCTTTTACCTTTCTCGTCGCCTTCCATAGAGAATAATTGGTGTCTTTGGACGGAGTCAAATTTTCTAAGTAAGTTTGAATCCCCCTGTTTTTCTCTTCTTTTAATAGATTTTTAAGTCTTCTGGTAATTCTGTTTAAATTTTGTTTGTCAATAGGAGCGTGTGTGTTTTGCCACTTTTTCCTAAGTTTTCTTTTCTCATCGATCAGGTTTTTTGCACTTTGCGAACAGTTTATGCTTTCCTTCCATGTTGCTTGTTCGGGAGTAGAAATCCAACCTGCCTTTTGTATGGAGGTAGTAAGTTGTTGTACCGCATTTTCAATTTGTAATTCTGTTTTAAGTGGCAAGTTCGTTGGTATTTGTTCTGCTAGTGCGCTTCGGAATATTTTCCAATTTGTTTGATTATTGGTTAGGACTGGAGGCTTATTTCTGAGTATGATTTTGGAGTCTAGGTCAATTAGAATGGGAGAATGATCTGAAGAGAGGTCCCAGCATGATTCTATTGCTAAATAGTTAAGAGAGATACCTTTAATCACACAGAAGTCTAAGAGATCTGGTGTTTTATTTGGATCTGTAGGCCAATAAGTTGGTTCTCCTGTAGATATGTGTTGTAGGTTGTTTCCTGTTATTGACTTCAGCAGTTGTCTACCCCTTGTTGTAATTACCCTAGAGCCCCAGTGATGATGTTTACAGTTAAAGTCTCCTCCTGCTATGAATTTGTGTCCAAGAGAACTGAAATAGGCTCTAAAGTTGTTTTCGTTGATTGGTTGACCAGGAGGACAGTAGACCGCAGATAAGGTAAGGTTGCCTAGCCAGTCTTCGATAACAATGCTAGTTGATTGCAGGTACTTTTCACTGAGCTTATTTAACTCATGGTGTTTTATATTAGATTTGATAATAATAGCTGTGCCACCGTGTGCCTTGTCATTTGGATGTTTTGTGTAGTGGAAAATGTATTTTGGAATTTTGATATAGTTTTTGTCTGTTAGATGAGCTTCTGATACAAGCATAACATCAATTTTCTTCTCGTCGAGGAAAATTTTTATTTCTTGGATGTGGTTCGTTAGGCCATTTGAGTTCCAGACGGCTATTTTAAGTCTGTGTTGCATTAGTGCATTTTGGAAATCATAGTCATAAGAAGATTAAGCATAGTGTCCATTCTCTCTACTAGTTTTGTCATCAGGTTTTCAAGGTTGGCAATTTTCGTTGAATGGTTTAAGCCGACATTAGTTTGTTGATTTGTGATTTCATCCGCTTGACTATTTCCTGAAGTTTTTTGGGCGTAAGAAACACCAGGGGTTACTCTTTGACTATTGGTTTCATGGGTGTCTGTTCTGTGGGTCTCTTGATTCTTTCTGAGTTGGGGGAATTTTTCTTTTTGTATTTGTTTGTATACGCTGCAGCCCTTATAGTTGGCCGGATGGTTTCCCATACAAAGTACACATTTTACGTTATTGCTGCGTTCTTTTCGTGGACAGTGTAAAGTAAGATGATTACTTGCACACTTTACGCATCTTGGAGGCATATGGCAGAATTTTTGTGTGTGACCGTAGCGTTGACATTTGGTACATTGGGGAACCTGACGTTTGGGATATGGTGGTTCGAAGGACACAATCATGTTCTGGAGTGCTCTCACATCATATATGTCTTTATTATTTGGCTTAGTTTTTAATTCTATATAAAAGAGCGGAAGCGCTATTTTGGATCCATTCTTATATATATTAGCTATGTTGGTTACTTCGTGTCCCATTAATCCTAGCTCATGTACTAAAGCGTCTTTATCTGCTGTCTGATGCATATTACGAAGCACAACTCGGAATGTTCTTTTTTCCTTTGTTTGATAGGTGTAATAATGTGTATTTTTCTCATTGAGTGCTTTGGTTATGTTTCGGTAATATTCAGAAGTTGAGGGCTGGATCTTTACTTGGTTGTTATAGAGACATTTGATGGAATATCCCAGAGGGGATATTGTTTCTAACAATTGTCGAAGAGGTTGTATATCACCTACATCTGAAACAAATATGGGTGGGGGTTGAATACTTTCTTTAACTGCATCAGTTCTAGTTTGGTTGGTCTCATCAGGTACTTCATCTAAGCTAGCAAATCTATTAGACGTTGGTGTGGGTGCTTTGAGCCAGTAATCGCTCATTATTGTTTGTTTTAGTTGTTTATCACCTCCAGGGCTGTCATTTCTTGCTCGTTTGTGGGCTTGAACAGTTTTCCATTCTTGATCTTGGTTTTCTTGGCTATTTTGTGGATTTGCGATGTATATTTGTGACGGTAGATAAGAAGAAGAAGAAGCATAATTAGAAAGAAAAGAGTTACCTGGTTGTTCATGTTGATTCTCAGTTGACTCTGTCTCTTGGAGTACTATATTGGTTGAGCAATTTTCATTCCTTTGTTGTTCGCTAGACAAGGTTCTGTTGCTCGATGGTTGTTGCATGGTAGTTATTTGCAGATTAGCGATGTGTTCATTTCTGGAACAACTTATAATTAGTATATGCTGCAGAGACATGCATTAAAAGCAAGAGAAGAAGAGCAACTGAAAGTTTTTGAGAGGAAATTTATGTGAAAAATACTAGACCAAAGAGAGAAAACGAAGAGAATGCAAGACAATGGTTGAATCACGAAATACAAGAACGGATGGGTCAAGAAGAGATAGTTAGAGCAATAAATGATATGGTAATATATGGTGTATTAGGATGTTCATATTGGTATTGTCTCTATTCAGTTGGGCACGCATTATTTTACCACTTCTTCTGGTTATCTTTAAAAGATGATCCTTGCACTCAGTATCCAAAATAATACCCACTCTATTTCTGCCGTGACTGTTCGCTCTACTTATATTAACTTTTATCTATCTCCAAGATATCTCGATTTATTACCTTTCCAAAGTTTCTTGCACACAACGTACACCAATCGTTCTCCTCTGCATGAAATCAGCGAGCTCTCTTCCTTTATCTGTTATTCTTCGGACGTTGAGAGTTGCAATCCCCAGGACTAGCTTTTTTGGCTCCTACCTTTCTTTAAATGGTAGTCATAAATTGTTTTCCATATTCCTTTTTTCCATAATATACGCAAGGTTTTTACTGAACTATGCCCTTCCTCCAACAATAACTATGCAATCCATCCAACCATTACAAGAGGCAGAATTACATACTGCACACATTTATTATTATGTATTTACATAATATAGGTTTTGATTATAATAGCAACATCTAGTCAAGTAATTATATTTTAGAAATATAAATAAATAAACAGCCAATTTTCAATATATATATATATATATATATATATATATATATATCCTTATTCCCAGTGGCAGCCATGTGGGTAAAATAAATTGAGCGCCGAAATAACTAGAACAGAAAAGATATTAGCAATAAATATGTTTACAGTTTTGAGTCATATGACACGTCATTATTTATCGTAACAGTATTTACATATATAGGAAATATACAGGAATATATAGGATAGGAATGTATAGTTTCCTATTCGCTCCGTGCGTGACTGACTGAAAATAAATGTAGTATTAAAAACTGAGTTTCTCAAAATTCATCATAATATATATTTTCAACCACAAACGGAAAAGAAAGGGAAAAATATAGTACTCGCAAATCAAGTTTTTCACGTGAAAGAGCATATATTTAAAAACAGTAATAGTAAAAGTTATAATATAAAAGCTAAAGTCATCAGGCACTCTGCAGTTAGCTTGAAGGCTTATAAAATATCATTTAAGGTAAATTATTTAAATTTTTTTCTATTTCAATTGCATAAAAATGAAGATATTTACTTTTTCCTATTAATAGCACGGATCCATCTTTTTCTTTTCTCTAATTTATATGTAATCTTTGGGAACCTATAAAAACTACACTTACTATTTTTGCTATTATTAGCACAATTAAATACGCAATATGTATTTGCACACATTTTTGATAAAATTTATGCGTAAAAAGGTAGGGCCAATTTTGTCATATTTCGCCGCTACGCATGCTGGCATCGTTTCAAAGTACACCTACCATGTTCACGCACGGAGCGAATACATATATAGGAAAGTATACATGGCGTAAAAATTGGATCTTATATTTTGAGCTATCTTTACGGCGGATGGGTGACCGGATTGTAAGTCTTTTGTGAATATTTACGGTGACAAATATCACCACAAGGACAGACAGGGTAAAAGTTTGACAATACACCGTTTTTTCCGAACCTAAATATAGTTTTTTTCTTTAATTTATGACTTTTATTACAAATATACGAACCAATTTTCTAAGAAATATTTCCTGTTTCAGACAGAGCATCATCCAATTCTTGTTACTAGAAGATACCAGGCAGCAGCAACATTTAGTGAAGCTGGATTACCTGAACTGCAATTGAACTTACCGAATTTGACAGCTTGGTTTAATAGCAACCCTTTTCACTCACCGGCAGTATCTTTGTCCTTAATGTTAAATAGTATTTACCGAAAGTTAGGTGATTGTGAAGATTGTACTATAGAATTTACGAATAATCCTTTACCTTACAGTCCTGAGACGCAAGCGTCACAGTTGTTAACGGTACAGAATGTTGGATTCCAGTTGTCGTTTAATATAGCATTTAGCATGTCATTTGTTGCTTCCTTCTATGTACTATTCGTTATAAAAGAAAATCGTTGTAAATCTAAGCATTTACAGTTTGTGTCAGGAGTAAAGATATACGTCTTTTGGTTAACTGCGGCCTTCTGTGATATGTTGACCTATCTGTTAACTATATTTGTATTGATGATCACTATGATCATGTTTCAAGAAGATGGGTTTAAGTCACCTACTGATATAAGTAAGTAATAAAATAAAATTGATAATATATATTTATGTCCTACTTCATTCTGAGTCACAGTAATTAAAATGTACTGGTGCATGAACATCTATAAGCTGAAGATCATATTTCATTGTATTATCCTCAGAAAATTATCAGCAAAGTTTATGGATAGCTATCCAAGAAAACTTTAATTCAGATTTTGACCACTGAACTAACATTTTAACGCTAAGAGACAAACTAATGAGAAAAGAAACTCGTCCAGCATATTTTATATCAGTTAACAAAACTTTACGAACGATCTACACAACGTAAAGAAACCAAATTGAGAGATGTCAAATCATAAAGTTTTAAGTGCGAGAAAACTCTGTTTATTATGCTTTAACACTACTACTTCTTAATTTACCATAGGTATCTTTTTAAACATGTTTTAGAAGCTTCAAAAATTGTAAAATGTTCAGATGGCAAGTATAAAATAAAGAATTGAATTTTGAATGGAAACTCTCGCATGCATTCGTCTTTCTTTTCAGAGACGTAGTATTCTCGGTCCACATGGTAGGTGGAATTTTGACGTCTTCAACGATGTAGTTCTCCACCAAAAAATCTGCAAATTGTTGAACTGTTGGATGTCTAGATAAGGCTACTCCAAAATCAATCGCAATGCAATCACCTACGTTTTCGTAGTCCATAAAGAAAGACCAAACACGTATTTTAAGTGAAATATCATTGCCAAGATCAGTTTCTGAATTTTTCGTCACCTGTTTGATGTATTTACAGTTAAATTCTCATAGACTAAGAATCGTTAAATAAACTTACCAATGCTATCCAAGATATATCCAAGAGGCACGTAGTGTTCATTCATGAGCTTGTGAACAGTAAACAGTTGGCAAAAATACTTCATGCAATATTTGAAAGTTCGGTCCACATAAATGGTATTTAAATAGCACAAAAATATTTAGTTTGTCTCACAAGAAAACACCACGAAAGTGTGTCTGTATCGTTCTTTAACAAGAACTGCTCTCTTTCATTTGTCGTTATTTCAATTGTATTTAGCACTTTCTGCACTTCCTGCACACTCATTGGTAGTTTCGGTAACACCTTCTTCCAACTGTAGTACATGTAGTTTCGTATCATATGTACGTCATTCTTTGTAAAGAAGTTTTATGGGCTTCTCTTCTCACAAATGTATTCAACGGTCTTTCTCCTCAGTAAATTGTTTCACTGAGGAGTTTTTGGCGGTTTAGCTTTTCCAGGCTGCTGCTGTCATTATTGTGCTTACCACCAAATTTAAGAACTGTGTACCTACGGTCCGTTTTCACATACGACTTACATTGACAGTATACACACTGCCATCGCTTTAATTCTCCCGACAATAACTCGTCGAAATTATATTTAAAACTGTTCACCTCTAGCATGAGTTTTTCTTGTTAGTTCAACATTTCTGTAGCTGCATCTTCTAGAACAACATGATCAAGTACAAGCAAGACGCAAAATTATCAGCAAACTAATTTGAAATAAGTTTGAGGCGAAAAGGTATACTAATTTAAAGAATTATGGGAAAATCGAGTTTGTATATGGCGAACTGACCATCCCAATAAAATACATCGCCTACCTACCTAAATTTCCAAAAGTTTCATTGAGGTCCAATTCGCTCATACCCCTTTATCTGTAGAGAGCTAATTACCTGCGATCGGAAGCTGGTTCATATACACCCATTGAAATTTCTTTGTTAGACTGCAAGTAAAACGCTGGCACATACAACGCATTACTGCAATAAAACGTATTTTAGTTTATATGGCAATTACAACGTTACGGTTTGGCATCTCACAATTTAGCACTTAACTCGAAACAAAAACTTAAATAAATTGCAAATTGCATAATAAAACATTACGAAATAATAAGTTGCTGCTTATGTTGCCCAAATATATATAAAAATACTTAAGTTACTTGTACATAAAGGTACTGTAAAGATTAAAGCTACATTGTCACTATTGCAAGAAGCAACCGCACAGCTCATTTTGAAAAAGGTACAAAACTAGAGACACAATGGCAAATAAAAACTAGATACTGAAGATTAAATATTCGTAGATCAGTCGCTATACAAAAAAATTAAAATATGTGCAGGAAACACCAACGAAAAAACGTAAACAATCCATATGATTTGATGGTGTACATCAAAGCACTAAAAACAAGCGAACTACAAGTTATGCAAAAAAAGTATTATACAAAATAATAAACTAAACAGCAACTAAACACCACAGGTACTTTTTAAGACACTATAATGCTTTAACTAAAGAAAAAACGAGGTAAATTGCTACAATGTCAAAAAAACTTGTTAACTATCATTACAAATAATTGGGTTCTTTTCCAAGAGGTTTCTTGGCTAAGTCACACGCCTGGCCCAGCTGTCAAAATGTCATGCGCAATATCATACCTTATGTTCATTGTACCATGAGTCTACATTACCGCCTACTGCGCCACTTTTTTAAATTCTAATTTAAACTCTAATTAAATGTAATATGCATATAAAAATATAAAGTTTGTAATAAATATATATTAAAAGAGAATAATACATTATTATACTGTTTTAGGTCGAATGTTTTTTATCCTGTTTTATTTTGGATGGGCATTTTTACCGATGTTTTACTTAAGTTCGTATTTCTTTAAAGTTCCTTCCACCGGTTACACAAGAATGACCCTTGTCAGTATATTTGGAGGTAATACATACAAAATGGTCACCTTTAGTGTCAATTCATAATAATGGTTGTTTATGTTTTAGGAAACGCTGCATTTCTCGTGGTACAAGTTCTTCAAAGTCCAGGATTAGACCTGCAATACATAGGAAATGCTTTACACTGGCTTTTTCTAATATTTCCACATTACTCGTTAGCTACTGGAATAAATGAAAGTTTTAAAGTATATGCCTACAATTATATATGCGAAACCCTTATTAAAACTTGCGAGGAACAGAATATTCCCAAAAAAACTTGTTTATCACATAATGAAAGAATTCGTGATATTTGTGAAGGTATGTTAATTCTCTTTACGTTTTATATGAATAGTTTGTGTAGCTCTATATTTTGACTTAAATATCATCTGACTAAATTTTAATAAATTGATTAGTGTTTAAGAAAAACACGCTCGGACACATCGATTGGTAATATTTAGTTGAGCATTTTAGACATAGCTTACATCATATGTACAGGGTGTCCCAAATTGGTATGTTTTACAAGGTATACCGAAAACTAAACAGAGCATATTTACTGATGCAACAGGGGCACAGAACCCGACAAGCAGAGGAAGAATATAAACGACTACGCAAAGAAGAAAAGAAAACTCACCGAAGAAAAAAGAGAGAATATATGAACAAAGAACTTCAAGAACTACAAGAACTAAGTAAATCAACAGAGACAAGAAAATTTTATCAGAGACTAAACAAAAGCAGAAAAGACTTCAAACCGAGAACAACGATGTGTAGAGATAAGGAAGGTAATATATTGACAGAACAGCAAGAGATACTAAGTAGATGGACAGAACATTTTACGGAAAAGTTTGAAGGAGATCGGAGAGAGACGACCCCTGACATACCATTAGACCAAGCAGACAACAGAGAAAAGACTCCACCAACAATAGCCGAGATTAGAGCAGCAGTAGAAAAATTAAAGAACAATAAAGCACCGGGATCGGATCAAATAGCATCGGAGTTACTAAAGGAAGGAGGAGACGCACTACAAAAAACAATACATGAATTGATAACAAAGATATGGTCGAATAAACAACTACCAACGGAGTGGAATAGCGGTATTATTGTACCACTACATAAAAAAGGAAATCAGTTAGAATGTGGAAACTACCGTGGAATCACGCTGCTGAATGCAGCATACAAAATAATGTCCAATGTCATTTATGATAGACTTAGACCACAAGCTAAAAAAAATAGTTGGCAAATACCAAAGTGGCTTCTGTAGACAGAAGTCAACAATAGACCAGATATTTGTTCTGCGACAGATCCTCGAAAAAACAAGTGAATATAACATCGACACCCATCATCTCTTCATAGACTTTGAAAGCGCATATGACAATATAAACCGAGAATTCTTAATAAAAGCAATGAAAGAATTTAATATACCAACACAACTAATAGAACTGATAAAAGAATCTCTAAAAGTAGAAAGTAGAATCCGGATACAAAATGAATTAACGGAAACAATAGATGTGAAAAAGGGACTACGCCAGGGAGACGCTCTATCATGCATCTTGTTCAACATCGTGCTCGAGAAAATACTGAGGGACACAACAGTCAATACACGAGGAACAATCATTAATAAAAGCGTGCAAATACTAGCATTTGCAGATGATGTTGTGTGGTCTTAAAATCAATCAGACCAAAACAAAATATATGCAGGTAAGAAAAAACGCAGAAATAAGGCAGCCACAAAATATAACAATAGGAGAATACAACATAGAGGAGGTAAAAAACTTTATATACTTGGGATCCCTAGTCACGTCTGATAATAACGTTACGGAGGAAGTGAAGAGGCGAATATTTATTGCAAATAAATGTTACCATGGCTTAATTAGACACCTAAGATCAGATAACGTCGCAAGAAAGACAAAATGCCAAATATATAAAACCCTAATAAGACCGGTACTCACATATGCCTCAGAAACCTGGACACTTACTAAAAGAGAGGAAACGTTGTTAGCCACCTTCGAAAGAAAAATCTTGCGACACATATACAAGGGCACAAAAAAAACGGAATATGGCGAAGACGATACAACTCTGAACTATACAAAATATACCAGGATCCGGATATTATAACATTCATTAAAATAGGACGGCTGCGTTGGATAGGACATGTAGAAAGAATGGAAGAAGGCGAAATACCAAACAAAATATTCAAACAGACGCCAGTAGGAAAAAGAACAAGAGGAAGACCGAAACTGAGATACTTAGAACAAATAGAAAATGATATAACAACCTTAAAAATAAAAAACTGGAGAAAAAAAGCACGAAACAGATCGGAATGGAGAAGAATCCTAGAACAGGCCAAGACCCAAAAAGGGTTGTCGAGCCAGTGATGATGATGATGATACCGAAAACTAGAGGAGATAGAAAAAAAGTAGTTGAGATAATATCTAATATATGATACATAATATTATTATGACTGTTTTTTTTTTTGTTAAAGTAACGATTGTCCAATCAAATCATCGATAGCTCCCAACATTAGCGAGATAGAGGGCGATTATTAAAAAATGTCGAAAACGACAGGGTTGTGTATCTTCTTTATTAGGAAAAATTTATTCTTTAATTAATTTAATTCTACATTGTTAGCGTTCTTCTATCCCTAATCGTTTAGGACAACCATATTATAGGTCAAAAACTGAATCCCTAAATCTAAAATAGAATGTATCATTACCTCTTTGTACTCCCGTGAATAAAGTTTAAATTGTCGAATCTGCGTTTCTTTATATTTAATAAATTTATTTTATTTTTAGATGCTGATTTGAATTACTTTAAATGGAAGGCACCTGGAATTGCTAGGAACCTTGTTTATTCATTTTTAACAGGCATTATTTTATTTGCGCTTCTTTTGGCCGTTGAGTATAAACTTTTCTCTAGAATTAAGTATTACTTAACGCAAAAGCATTTTACCAAAAGACCTATACCTGTTGAAGACGAAGATGCTGACGTTGCAAAAGAACGAGAAAAAATACATGTTGCTACAGAGACTGATATTAAACAAAATTATACATTGGTAGTCAAAGATTTAACCAAATACTATAAGAACTTTTTGGCTGTGAACGGACTGTGCGTTGGAATAAGAAAGTTCGAATGCTTTGGATTGCTTGGGATTAATGGTGCTGGAAAAACTAGTACATTCATGATGATGACTGGTGATACCAGTATCTCATATGGTGACGCCTGGGTAAGTATTCATTAAAAATACACTGCTTTTTAAAATTAAAGAACGGTCAGTTATAATGATTTAGACGTGAAATACGAGGCGTGTTTTTTAAGTAAGTACTGTTTTGGAATTAAAAAAAGACGTGCAAAGATATGGCAATAATTTTCTTTTTACATGAAAGCCTAATCTACTTTTCTACATAATTTCCGTGAATATTGAGGCACTTGTCATAACGTGGCACCAGTTTTGGAATACCCTCCTGATCAAATTCTGCCGCCTGACTTGTTAACCACTGGATCACAAATGTTTTGACTTCGTTATCGTCTTGAAGACGCTGACCGCCCAGGTGTTTCTTCAAGTACTGGAATAAATGGTAGTCGCTGGGCGCCAGATCAGGGCTGTATGGAGGATGATCTAGAGTTTCCCATTTAAATGATTTGATGAGATCTTTGGTCTGATTAGCCACATGTGGACGGGCATTGTTATGCAGCAAAACGATACCCTTACTCAACTTGTCACGTCTTTTGTTCTGGATTGCATGACGCAGATTTTTCAATGTCTCACAATAAGACGCTGCATTGATTGTTTCATTACGAGGCAGAAACTCCACTAGCAATACTCCTTTTCTGTCCCAAAAAACTGTGCACATGATTTTCCGGGCAGAAATTGTTTGCTTAAACTTCACTCTTTTGGGTGATGATGAATGTCGCCATTCCATGGATTGTTGTTTCGATTCTGGTGTGACGTAGGCCACCCACGTTTCGTCACTAGTAACAATTTGGTCTAAAAAATCTTCACCTTCACTGTGGTACCGCTCAAGGAAAGTCAATGCACTGCCTAAACGTTGGGTTTTGTGCAAATCCGTCAACATTTTTGGAACCCAACGTGAACACAATTTCCGGTAATTCAAGTTCTCGGTAACAATGCGATACAAAACACTACAAGAATACTGAGGAAAGCAGTCGGATAATGATGAAATTGTAAAGCGTCTGTTTTCTCTCACCTTTTCGTCCACTTTCCGCACCAAATTTTCATTAACGACCGAAGGACGCCCACTCCGTTCTTCATCATGCACATTTGTGCGGCCATCTTTAAATGCTCTTACCCATTTCCTTACCATTCCATCACTCATAATGTTTTTTCCGTAAACTTCAACGATCTCACGATGAATATCGATCGGTTTTACGCCTTTAGCACTAAGAAATCGTATAACAGCCCTTACTTCACAATCAGCGTGACTCACGATTGTTGGAGGCATCTTAAACACTGGAGTAAACAAGTATACAATGAAAAATCAGACTGTAATGGCGTCAGTGCGTAGACAAGAGATGTAGGTAACCAGCGCTCATGCGCGGAACGCCGACCGTAGCGCTGCGGCGGCGCAATCGCAAAACAGTACTTACTTAAAAAACATGCCTCGTATTTTGCTTGTAAGTATGCACATATTTAAAAAAAAAACTATTACAAACGAAACCTGAAACAAATTTTTATTTAGTATTTAATACAAACTTTATATTATCATTCAAATATAATTATTTTTCGTATTTGAGTAATGATATCTTTTACAAAATAAAATCTGAGCTGAGAAAAGCTGAGATGGAAGACTGCTTGTGACACTCGTCCGGCCAGGCAACTAATAGTTGTTTTGAGTAGTATGGACCTCTACAACAAGAACCTATGTTTCCTACAGTCGATTTTTTGGACTTAATTCATTATTAACAAATTAAGGTTAAAAAACGGTAAATTTTTGTGTTTGAAACAAATTTGAGAAGAGAAGAAACTTATAAGTCATATAAAAACCTTGAAAATGGCGTTTTCTAAACGTTCCTATCCTTATTTGTTGCTTAGAAAGTTACCAAATGAGTCAAAAATTTCGGTTTTTTATAAATGTTAATAACTTTTTTTAATATCAACTTATAACCTTTATATTACACACAATGTTGGGCCCTGTGGTGCTTAAACTAACATTAAAATTTCAAGATGATCGGTCAAAGAGTTTAAAAGTTATTTAATTTGTTTATCTCAAATTAAATTTGTTTGCAACAATATAAGTCAGAAAATTAAATAGGTGTATTAAATATACCGACAGATTATAAAAGAAAAAGATTTTCTCTATCAACATTAAAAAAAAAATTGGGAAAAATAATTTTAAATATTGCAAAATAATTTGGCAAAAACATGTCAATTTTTTGCTTATAAATAAATAGAATAACTTTTTAAGCATTTACTCCAGAAAACTGAAGAGTTCTTAATTGGTACATTGTTATTATATTATAATCTGTTATAAATAAAATTCATAACAGATAAAAATTATTTTTATTGGGTCTGCTAGTCCCGACGCGTCCACTGGAGCGTTAAAGATGTTTATTAGCTTTTTTGGCTATAAGTTAAGACTTTTTTATTTAAAATATGGTCGATCCATGGAATTTCAAGCAACATTCAGAAACACCACATTTCGAACGCTTCAATACGGTTTAGCGATCTTATTTTAAATGACCAATAATATGTAGTATTTAAGGACGCTGATATGGATACCCAAGGGAGTTTCGCGCTGACAAAGAGAGTTATTGAATTTGGTAAAAATATTTCTAGCTATACTCGTATTTTCAGTACTTCGTCGTTGCGATCCCACTTACTGTTTAAGGTAGCTCTAAGATATTTAAATTTCTTAACTCTTTAGCTATCTATAGCCCCAATGACTGGAGGACTAGAAACCTAAGGAGAAACAAGAGGCATTCTACGAACAATTGCAAACCATCCTGGATGAAATACCTTATGAAGAACCCTTAATTCTTATGGGTGACTTTAATGCACGAATTGGAAATGAAATAGTTCAAGAAGTAAAAACAAAGATTTAATGAAAACCATGTCAACGTAAATGGAAAACTTATGGCTAACATCTGTGCTTTAACGAACTTAGAATCAATAATACATTTTCGACCATAAGCTCCAGTATAAATATACATCTGAAAACTCCAGGGGGCATAAATCTATGATTGATTTTATAGTCACTAATAGAAAAATCCACCCAAAGCAGATTCTAGATATCCGAACTTTAAGCTAGAAGCTTAAACCTAGAAGCTCTAGGAAAACGCAGAGTCATACTGAACAAAAGAAACAACAACAATACACCATGGTTCAGGAAAGAAATAAAAGAGAAAATGAAACAAAGCAGTTGGTAAGAAGAACAAAAAATGAACACTGGGGACAGTTTACAAAGAGGATAAAAAGTTACTTCTACGGTACACAAAAACAAATATCTAGATTTATAAGAAACCAACGGAAAGAAATGGCAAAATTGAAGAAATACAATAGCATACCAGCAAGCGAAGGGGAAAGATACCTGACGGAACTCTTTAAAGGAAAGGACAATAATAATCAACACAATAACGTACCTGAATTAAGACAGGAAATAGAAATCAGTTTTCAGGAAGTAGAAATAGCCATAAATTCACTCAAAAATAGAAAGGCACCAGGATCAGACGGAATAACCAACGAGCTTCTAAAACACGGAAGAGAAAGTATAACCCTAGAGATGACAAAACTTATACAAAAACTTATATTGCACTGAAAGATACCAAACGCATGGAGAAACAGCATAGTGATCCCAATGTTCAAGAAAGGAGATAAAGAAGACCCCAACAATTACTACTACTAAGGATTTCCACAGTTCTCACTGTCTTCCATCACTCAACCGTTTTCTCCAATTTTCCCTGTCATTCCAGTCTCCATCTCACAGGGTTCTTTTCTCCATAGCCTCGTCGATTTCATCTCTGAATGACCTTCGGGGTCTTCCTCTCTTTCTTCTTCCAATCGGACTCCATTCTGTGATTTTGTTTATCCAGCGTCCTCTGTCCGCTCTTCTGACGTGGCCGTACCAGGATAGTCTCTTCTCCTCTATATAGTCGATTATGTCTGATTGCACTCCCATTCTTCGCTTAATCTCTGCGTTTTCAATTCTGTCTCTTTTTGTAAGTCTACAGCTTCTTCTCAGGAACTCCATTTCTACTGCTCTTATTCTACCTCTATTTCTCTTGTTTATTGTCCAGTTTTCGGACCCATATGTCAGGATACTTCTTGTCAGGGTGTTATATATTCTCTTTTTTGTCTTTATTGTAATGTTCTTATCCCACAACACTGAGTTTAGTTGTCTTATACAGTTTCTTGTTTGTCTCAGTCTGTTGTTTATATCTTCTTCTGTTGTTCCCTGGTTCGATATTATGGTTCCTAAATACTTGAATTTATCTGTTCCATTTATTTGTCTTCCCTCGTCTATCTCTAGGTTTCTCATATCCTTGTTTTCTGTTGTTAGGTATTCGGTTTTCTCTAAGTTTATTTCCATTCCGTTGTTTTTATATTCATCTTCTAGTTTTCTGAGCATAAAGCTGAGATCTTCTTCATCTTGTGCGATGACTACTTGATCGTCGGCAAAACTTAAGGTGTATAGATATTCGTCTCTTACTGGTATGCCCATTCCTTCGCACTTTCTCCTCCATGGTTTGAGTGTCTTTTCCAAGAATATTTTAAACAGAGTAGGGGACGTAGCACAGCCTTGTAGAAGTCCTTTTGTCGTCTTAAATGGATTGTAGGCTGTATTTCCACATTTAATAGCTACTTTGTTTTCTTTGTATAGTGCTTTAACTGCTTTTATTAGTGTTTGTCGGATTCCGAGATCATCCATTGCTTCCATAATACCTAGAGTCAAATTATGGGAAGCAATGAAACCCCAACAATTATAGAGGTATAAATCTATTGAACACCGCACTTAAGCTTACTACAAAAGTCCTAACCAACAAAATCAATAAACTAACAACTTTATCAGATAGACAACAAGGAATCAGATCCGGAAGATCCTGCGTAGACGCCATATTTGTACAAAACAAATCACAGAAAAAGCCATCGAGTACAATAAACTAGCATATCTATGTTTTATAGACCTGACGAAGGCTTTCGATCGCATCCAAGTCAAAGACGCCTCACACCTACTGTATAAAAGAAACATACCAATCAATATTATACAAACCATCGAAAACATCTACTTCCATGATCAAATACAGGCAAAGATAAATGGAAAACTAACACAGTGTATACCAGTACAAAGCGAAGTCAGACAGGATGACTGGTTAAGCCCTCTTCTCTTTAATATAATAATGGACGAAATAATACAAGCAGTACGTAAAGATCATGGCTACAGAATGGGAAACAAAGAAATCCAAATATTATGTCATGCAGACGACGTAGCATTAATCGCCGAGACAGAAGACGAGATTCAAAGATTAACACATATCTTCAATACAACAGCCAAAAAATACAATATAATAATATTAGCAGAAAAAACCAAATGTATGACCTCTAAATACCCACTACGATGTAAAATCGAAATTGATGGGAAAATAATAAAGCAGGAATCAAGGTTTAGATATCTGGGAATAGATATAACTAGTTACGGAGATGTTGAAGAAGAAGTACAACAACAAAGCTTAAAAGCAAGTAAAGCGGCGGGATCTCTTAATGACACAATCTGGAAGAACAAACACCTAAGACAACTCCGACGAATATCAGGGAAAAGTCTGTTGGATAGGGAGTGAAGCGAAAACATAAAAAGAGCATGCAATACAGAAGACATAAATTGATGGGTGACAAAACGGAAACAGAAGTGGAATGAACACATTAGTAGAATGGCAGAGGATAGGATAGTACGAATAGCACGAGATAAGTTACCAAATGGACGAAGAAGTATTGGCAGACCAAGAAAAAGATGGTGCGATAATTTAAACAATTTAGGAGGCTAATATTGAAGAAGAAACAGCCTTTAAAGCCTACATACAAGAAGGAAGAAAAAGAAGAAGATGGACTCTGTACATAAGGGTACATAATAAATACATTTATTTTCGACAGCGCTTACATATGGAATTATCTGCTGATTATTATTAACAATATTACTGATTGCTACTAGTAACTGATACTTATAATTGATTAACAAGACACCCCATTTGACACATGCCATTTTTTAACAGTTCTAGCCACTGTTATATCTAAATATTACTATATATATATATATATATATATATATATATATATATATATATATATATATATATATATATATATATATATATCACTGTTACATATGTTTCTAAGTTCTATGATTTGTATATATTTTTATTGTTAAAATATGTTGTAAATAGCAGCACTGCTATCTCTCGATGAACCAGTTGGCAATTATTGATTTACAGGCATAATTTCTATCAGTTACTTTTAGTTGACTCCTATATTACCAGTCAGATTTATTTTTATGAATAAGGGTAATCGTATCTTAATAATTATTAAAAGTAGGATATTATATACACACAACCAAACTTATATGGAATCATCAGATATTTCTTATTATTTTAAGCGAATTTTACAAAACCAACCTACGAAGTCAAAGAATGTTTATTAATATCATACAAAATTTCAATGTACAAGGAATAATGTTTAAATTGTTTTTATTTATTTATGATTTTTTTAATAGTCGGTGTGACTAACCCTAGGCCTTATGCTATCTCCAGTTCGCGTTGTCATGCTTCTAAACAAATTGTCTACATTTTATTGTGCTAGGCTGTTTCCTTTCTTTAACACCAGCTTGTACTAGCTGTACGGTATTTTGTGGATTATCCCGGCGAGGTTTAATCCTTTTTTTAAGCATATCCCACAAATGCTATACAGAGTAAAAGTCGGGTGAGCAAGCAGGTCACTACAGAATGGTGATATCTTCTGCTTCAAGGAAGTCTGCAGTGACTCTGCTGGCATGTGGAGATGCATTATCGTGCATGAAAATTAAATTTTTTCCCACTGCACTTTCTCATAGTCTAACTACAAGTTCTAGTCTAACTACAAATCAACATACCTGTGAACTAATGAAGTTGGTGGAATAGAAATTAAAGAAGTTTTTTCACCGACCATATTACTTCCCCAGAACATAAAACTTCCTTCTGTATGTCTGTGAACAGATCTTGCTGGTTCCGTTCTTGCTCATATTTCTCTCCCTCTAAGTATACGAATCTATCGATCATATGATTTTACACAAATCCTGGTTTCGTCTAAAAATATCACATTTTGCCAATTTCGAATGTTCCAGTTTTGGTATTGAAGACACCAATTTAGGCGATCAATCTTGTGCTGCCTGGTTAACTCGTAAACCTGTAACTGTCTACTGCTGTATAGTCCTTTGACACGAATTCTTCTTATTGTTTCAACTGAAACACTTACATAGGAGTTGCGAGTGAAAATTTGTCGCGTCTTTTCTAGCTACTTGAACAATAAAACGACTGTGGCAAGCTCTTGTTACTTTTTGGCGATTTTATCTTGATCTACTCTTAAGCATTTCTGTGTTAGGCCTACCACTGCAGCTATGTCCCTATGAGGCATGCCTTGCTCCACAAGCCCAATAATATTTCCGCTTTGCACATCCGTTAACCCCACATCAGGCATATTTTCGTTTTTAAAAGCAAAAGTTGGGTCACTTATAATCGTTTAGTTTAAAACTTCTTCTTCTTCTTCATCTTTTTCTTTTTATATATACATGACTCTGTCTGGTTTTCAATGTGCCTCCAGTAAGTTGTCGTTACATCGTTTTCGTGTTCTTCCTACTGATCGTCTTCCTATTGGGGAACTGTCTCTTTCCGTCTTTAGTGTTTTCATCTCTGCTGTTTCTAACATCCTTTTTGTCCTCCCTGTGTCAGGTCTTGTTTTTGCCGCGTATGTTATTATTGGTCTGATGGTTGTTTTGTAAATTTTGCTTTTCGTATCTTTTCCGATATTTTTATTTCTCCATATTGTTTTATTTAGACAGTCTGCGGCTCTGTTTTCTCTATTCACTTGATCTTCCACTTCGGTTTCGAGCTTTCCGTAGCTAGATAATGTGATGCCTAGGTATTTAAACTCCATCACTTGTTCTATTATCTGATCTTCCAGCTCCAATTTACATCTTAGTAATTTTGCTGTTGTAACCAAGCATTTTGTCTTTTTTGGGGAAATTGACATGTTAAATTTTCTGGCGGTTATAATAAATTGCACTTTTAGCAGATTACTTTAAGTTGTTTTTCTCCCATTTGGTATCCTTTTTTAGTTCTTACTTTTTTTATTATTTCGTCCATAATCAGGTTGAACAATAGAGGACTCAGGGACTCTTCCTATCTTATTCCATTACCAGCTTCAATAGGGTCGGTAAGTTCTTCTTTTACTTTAACTTTTATTGTGTTGTTTTGGTAGATATTTTCGATCGTTTTGATTATTCCTAGAGGTATCTTACTTGCATACAGTAAGTGGATAACGTCTTTATTTGTTATCACTTTAGTTGTTAACTTTTGTGTTGTGTTTAATAAATTAATTCCTCTATAATTTTCCGGGTCCGATTTGTCTCCCTTTTTGAAGAGAGGTATTAGGATGCTTGATTTCTATTCTTGAGGAATTCTGTTTTGTTCTGTTATCTTTTGGATTAGTTTTAATATTTGTTTGGTTAGATCTGGTCCTCCGTACTTTAGGAGTTCGTTCGGTATTCTGTCCTCTCCTGGTGATTTTTAATTTTTTAATTTTATTAATGCTTCCTTTACCTTTTCCTCCTCAGTATTTATTTCTTCGTTTGTCGTCACCTTTGGTATTGGTGGTTCATTATCGTCATGTTTAGGCAAATAGGGATAGAAAGTAGTCTACGCATGTTTCCTTCTTAATGTGTTTTGTTTTTATTAGTTCGTTCATCTCTTTTCTTTGTCCTCTGATCATTCTCCATATTTCTTTTTGTGTTCCGTAGAAATCGTGTTCCATCTGTTTTGAAAAACTCTGCAAGTGTTACTTTTTTTATTTGTCTAACTAAAGTATTTGTTTTATTTCTGATTCGTTTATAGTGGTTATATGCCTGTTGTGTTTGTTGTGTTCTGTATTGTAAAAAGGCTTTCTTCTTTTCTTCACATTTTGTCTTCACTTCCTCTCTAAACATTGGTGTCTTCTTTTTTGATATGTTAGTGTTCGTTACTTTGCTCTCTCCAAGTGATTCTGTTGCTGCGTTAATTATGTTATTTCTGAGTTTTTTCCAGCTTTCGTCGATGTTATCGTTTTCCAATATTTCATTATCAGCGATCTTCTCTGATATTCTTTTCCTGTAAAAATATTCCGTGGATTCCGTATTTAGTCATTCGACTTTGATTTATGTTTTTGTTGGCGCCACTTTCTTGGGTGCGAAGTATTTCAGGATGATTCTTATTTTACATAATACTAGGCTATGGTCACTACCTAGATCTGCTGAGTTGAGGCATCTTACGTTAATTATTTTCGATGGATGTATATCTCTGGTGGTTATAACATAATCTATCATAGATCTTTGTCCACGGGTGTTATTAAATGTATATTTGTGTTGGTCGTTGTGGTCAAAAAATGTGTTGTTAATTCTTAGTTCGTCATTCGTGCGGAAGTTGATCATCAGTTCTCCATTTTCGTTTTTAACATTCTCGTTATGTTTTTGTTTAATGCCGGTTATTACTTGATTGCCTATTCGAGCGTTAAAATTCCCCAATATTATCATCTTTTCTCTGATTTGATCTACTAATTGTTGTAATTGGTCATAAAATAATGTGTTTAATGCCGGTTATCACTTGATTGGCTATTCGAGCGTTAAAATTAGATTAACATAGATTAGTATGTATTCACCTAATTTTGATTGACCTTTTCCTTTCTTTTTTGTTTCTTATGAAGCACAAATGTCTATTTTTTTCTCTTTCAGCACTTGGGTTATTTCTTGGTCCCTTGAGTTGAGTGATCTGATATTCCAAGTAGTAATTCTCATCTGGGTTTTGGATGTTTTTCGCTTGTCCTTATTTCTTGCCGTAGTCGTCTTCCATCAATCCGGTTCTTAGGCTGTACATTGTTTCTTTGAGCAGTATTTGTTTTTACGATTGGTAGGTTGCTAACCTTGCCAATCACCCTCCACATTTTATCCGGGTTTGGGACCGGCTGTGGTAATCGCAGAGCTACTCAATCCACCCCGCAATCACCCCAGGCAGTGTTTAGTTTAAAACTAAAATAAATAATCTATACTGTGCCAGGCTGTGGGATCTGATTGTTTTATTGGTCTGTTTATTTTCAATAAAAACCTTTTATTCTTCGCAACAATAACAAGTTTTTTTTAAAGAAAGACATATTAGTTTGAAATATATGGTGATTTTATATGAGTTTGGTTGTGATTATCTTTCGATTTTAAACTCTGTTTCAATGTCTATTTTTTTTCTTTTTGTGTTTTAGGTGAATGGTTCTAAGATATATTTTGTGTTTTAGATGAATGGTAAGAGTATCAAACAACATTTGGAAGAAGTTCAAAAAACAATCGGATATTGTCCTCAGTTTGATGCCTTACTCGACGACATGACAGCAGAAGAGTCGATTATTATGTTTGCTATGCTAAGAGGTTTACCATTTAGAGATACTTTTAACATAGCTGAATATTTGTCTAGAGAATTCGATTTTACCAGACATTTAAAAAAGAAGGTAAAAGAACTAAGCGGTGGAAACAAGAGAAAATTAAGTACAGCGATTGCGTTGATTGGGGATCCTCCTTTATTATATCTAGATGAACCAACTACCGGTAAGTTAATATAAGTAAATAAGATATGATCAGATTCATTATTTAACCCATTAACAGCCAAAGATGCGTCTACGCACCCTTTTAATTTTTATTTTTTTTACATACTGCTAAAATACTTAGTATTCTGACAAGTATTCACAAATATTCTAGCATGTTTGTTTTATCTTTATCACCACATGTACTTGATTTTAGATAAAAAAACTGTTTTATAATTAGTGAAACTAACACGATTTTTAAACTGTTTGACATCATGAAGACAATAATTTTTTATCGACTTTTTGACCCAACGAAGATATATGTTATGATAATATAGCTTCAAAATACTATTACGCTTCATTCTAAATTGCATACTTGGATGAAACTTGGCCTGGAATTTTCCAATTTTGATTTAAATATTGAGGGTGCGCGTTCGCACCCTTGGCACATAACGGCATCAGTGATTAATGACCATCGCGACATCAACATCAACCGTCGGTCAGTTTGTCAGTTACATCTGTACTGCAATTATTGCAGGCATGTG
Organism: Diabrotica undecimpunctata; assembly: GCF_040954645.1. Taxonomy (NCBI): domain Eukaryota; kingdom Metazoa; phylum Arthropoda; class Insecta; order Coleoptera; family Chrysomelidae; genus Diabrotica; species Diabrotica undecimpunctata. The sequence continues at coordinate 85,741,533 of NC_092811.1, read as the reverse complement.
TAATAGCTTCTCATTACTGTGAGGTGGTTTATATTACCTACATAAATAATAACTAAAAATATTTGTTTGTTGCACATAAGCGAATATTCAAAGTGATCTAAAAGTGAGTTGTCAACTTTTTTTGTTTCAAAATTATCTGCTGAAATTCGGTTTTTTTTTATCACAGTCAATATAAGTCAACCAAGTACTTCTGGAATGTCGTTGAGCCAGAGCCAGAAGAGACCATTCAGACCTTTGACTGCACAAGAGATGTATGATCGAACACGACCTTTGACTACTAAGGAATTAATTTCATGTCTTCAGAAGATTCAGATATAGAGAATGCAGATGAAGTAGAAGTTACATATATCCCTCCTAATGTTGATGAAATTACTGATGGCGAAGACCTAAATGATAACCTCATTCAAGAATATTATATTGATGCAGAAATTGCTGGAACATATATGAAATTTACGTTCCGACAGCAAGTTATTCTAAAGAAGATGATATCCCACTCAGTAAAATTAGCAATAAAATGCGAAAAACTAATCAAAATAAATCGAAAATTTTACCAAAAGGAAAAACAAACACCACTCCAGCATTCTCGACTCATCCTGACATAAATAACAATCGTTTATTAGAGAACATCAAAGCCAGCCATGGAGGAAAGTCGCCCATCCAAATATTTTCATTATTTTTCGATGATGAAGTCACAAGCCAGATTATACATTTTTCAAATACTTATGTAGCACAAAACAATCGTCACAAATTCGATTTGAATGAAGCTGAACTAACACGCTTTATCGGTATCTGCATATTATCGGATTATCATACTTTGCTACAATGTGACATGTCGATAAAGGTCGAAAGATAAAGATAAGGAAGTAGCCATTGTGAGGGAAACCTTTTCTAGAAATAAATTTCGATCAATTAAACAAAATATTCAGTTGTCTGATTATACTTAATTAGTCAAAGATAATAAATTTGCTAAACTTACTCTTATCTTTCAAATAATGAATATAAATTTTTTACAATTTGGTATACCTATTCGAACATAACCTTTCAATAGACGAGGAAATGGTACCATATTTTGGACGTCATTCCTGCAAGATGTTCATTCGGGGTGTTTAAATTATGGTGTCTTTGTTCACATAGAGGTTATTTATACAAATTCATACCATATGGAGGAACACAACATAATAATTTTGATTCTTGTAATAGTTTGGGAACGAAGGTAGTTTTACAGTTACTTTCTGAAGTTGATAAACGCCAAGAGCATCGAGTCTTTTTCGACAATTTCTTTTCCTTTTATGCTCTTTTACGACACTGCAGGATCTAGGCTTCTTTGCCACATGTACTATGAGAAAAAACCGCACTGCAAAGTGTCCATTACAGAATAGCAAAATGTTCAAATAGGGAACATTCGAGTCTGCATTTGATACTGTGTCTAAAGTTTTACTCGTGAGATGGAATAATAATTCCGCTGTTACGGTAATAGTGCTGTTAAGAAATACCTGCACATTACTACCTCTTGTTCAAATAGAACGATACAGTCGGAATGAAATACAAAAATATTCTCGTATCTCAGCCTAATGTAGTAGCCGAATACAATATTTTTATGGATGGTGTGGATTTGCACGATAATGGCATTGCTAATTACCAAATCAGAATAAGAGGAAAGAAATGGTGGTGACCTCTATTTATGAATCTTATTGATAGCACAGTCGTAAATAGCTGGAAGATTTGCAATATTGCAAATGATAGTGAAATGTCACAATTACAATTTCGATCACTTCAAATATTATTGTTTTTCATTGCTTGGCCATTAATGGGTTAATGTAGTTTTAACTTTATTTACTGTAATATTATTAGATTTTGATTAATGTGGAGACTTTGCTCAAAGGTTGGCTGTCGCAAAATTGTCGCAAATAGTCGAAGGAAGGTAGTTATTTTATAAGAGGGTTCAGATGTTTGGCTGAATAATTTTTAAGAATATAACATTGTAACTATTCCAAAAATTGTGTAGGTCTTAGTTCGAGTATTTCAAAATCCTTTAACGTGAATTAATTTTGTTTTAATACTTTTATTAGACTCTATATAAAGTTAAGATTTTCTGGGACTTTTAAGTTAAGATCGTATTTAAGTCGCTACAAACAATTACTGTTTTCCAAACTTCGTTTTAGTTAATATATTCGATTGGATCTCAGTCCATCAGAAGGAAAAAATATACTTAACACTTTTGTGTATTTCACTAATATTCCTTCTGTTGGAACTTTCGGTTTACAAAATCAGGATATACGATAGGATCTAGAATTTTCGTGTTTCCTGTGGGGGGAGGGGGTTTGTTTTAGCACCGAAATTTTTTTTATGCTACCTCCATTTTGAGTCCTTAAAACGTGTGAGTAAGAGTGTCTGAATAGTGCCCTGAGGGGGGGGGTTAACCCCTAATACCCCCCTTGGGTACGTCACTGATAAAGATTACTCTTTAAGAGTAATTAATCTAGCTCCCGAAAAAATTTTTTAATTAAATTAACTTATTACATTATATTTCAATTTGTAAAAGTAGATCAGAAAGTTCTATCTTTTCTTTAGTTCAGTATTTCCTGGTTTTTGATCTGATTTATGGTTATCTGCTACTTCTCAGTTCAATCTCAATTTCTTTATTTCTTAATTGATATGACCTATTAGTTTCATATTCTTGTTTGTTTTCTCGCAGTTTGTTAATGTTATTATTATCTGACTTATTTTGTTTTATTTTCATTACTTAAATAGTGTTCACTTCCTATTTCTGGATCCCTTCTAACTTTTGTGTCTATTATGTTTCTCCTGTTATTTTTTCTACTAACATATAATCAATTATCGATTTCTCTTCTCTACTTTTAACTTCTCTTGCGTACTTGTAGATATTTTTGTGTTCAAAAAATGTATTGGTTATTACTAAATTATGCATCATACAGAAGTATAGCATTCGTATGTCATTATTATTTCGTGCTGTTTCTCTATATTTTTCTCTTAACATTCCTAGTTATTTGCGCCTCTTCTGCTATTGAGGTTACCTACTAAATATATATTTCCTTTTGCTTGTTCCGTTGCAAATGCTAATTCTTTTTTATCCTTATTATAAGCCAAGTCGTCATCGTTTGGGCCATAGACAATAATTTTAATATTTCCGCTTCTCTCTTGTTTTTTTTATTAGGTACATTTAAAGATACTAAAATTTAAAATGCTATTCATTATCCACCAGCTTTTCGTCAATCGATGGAACCTAACTTTAAAAAACCTTTTACAGCATGGGATCTTTCGTAAATAACCATAAGTAACGAGATGCAGTTACCGATGCAAAACGTTCACTATCACTCTCATTTAAAATCATAACATTAATTCGATGAAAAGTCGTATGTATTCAGTTATTCGCCTCCCGACTATATAGAAATATTTCTATTGAAGATCATACATTAAAAATTCTCTTGCATTAAAAACTAAGTTCTCAAAATCGCTGCACTTGTAACCAATATTTCTTTTAGTATTTTGTTGTGTATTAATAAAACAAGTAGTTGAGGAGAACACCATTTAAGTCTACTGGCCGCCTTGTCACAACAGCCCTTCTTGACATATTACCAACCTAAGGAATATCTGACTCTAGCATGGGTACCAAAATACATAACATTTTCTCCTTTCATAAAATAATTTATATTTGCATAAAAATCTAAACTTATGTTTACAAATCCAACCTTTGAGGTGTTTGCCTTATACGACTGCTACGTCGTACAAGCACCTCTGGTTGGTTTTGCACAGTAGAACTGTCATTTGCATTTTGGTTACCTATGTCTGTAACTACCGTTTGTGGTACATTATTATCTAATGATGTATTGTACGGTGTGGACCAATCAACCTTCTCAGGTAATACACTTTTATTATTAGTAGCATCATCAGTTATATGTGAATAGGATTTTCTATCTATAATATTTTCATTGTTCTCAACATATTTTCTTAAACTATTAACATGTTTATATAACTTTTTATCTTCCACCTTAACTAAATATGTCACAGCGCTAATGTGTTCCAATATTTCTCTTTTCCACTTTTCACTACACAATGGGCATAAACTCCCCACTAACACTTTATCACCAGCCGAAAACAAGGGTACCTGCACATTTGACAATTTTCTTCAATAAAAAGTTCATTGCGTTTATTATAATATGTTTTAAATTCACTGCCAACTTTATTTGGCCAACCTGTTTTGACATAATCTATTACGTTCGTTAGTACTGGGTCTTTACTGGATACCTTGACAATGTCCTTATAATTAATTGGTAATTCATCTGTTAAGTTAAAGGCGTTAACTCCACTATCAACTTCAGTAGAATCATTTAAGGGTAATCTGGATAACATATCTACTTCAAAAAGTTGTGAGCCTCTTCTATCTCATAATTTTAAGCTGATAATATAATATTCCAACAAATAATTCCGGAAGCTGACATAACTTAAATATTTTTATTTGGATTAAATATAATTTTTAATGGTTGATGATAAGATACCAGAGTAAATGATCTACCGTATATATATTTATGAAATTTTTTTACACTAAATAAAATCACCAAAGCTTCCCTTTCCAATTGTGAATAATTCTGTTTAGCTTTTGATAACGAACTAGCAGCATACCATATTGCTTTTTCTACACCATGTTCCCTATGACTGAGAACACTACTTACTCCATAGGAACTTGCATCGCAAGAAATAACTATTGGTTTATTTGGATCATAATGTGTTAAAATTCGGTTACTGTTAATCAACTGCTTACTAAGCATGAAAGCCTTTTGTGCCTCATGATTCAACTTAAATTCTACATCCTTTTCCAATAATTTATACAGAGGGTGTAACTGAGATGACAACATTGGAATGAATTTGTTATAATAGTTAAGTCCTAAATAGGTTCTTAACTGAGTACTATTTTTCTGTTCTGTTCTATTGGGCTTTGGCAATGGGCAATAAATCCTGACATCTCCGGTTTTCTTGGGTACTATAACAATGGGTGATACCCACTCACTAAAAGTAACTGGTTTTAATATACCCACTTGCACCATTTGTTTAAGTTTTCGCTCCACTTTTGGTAACAACGCAAATGGCATATCATATGCTTTTTTTACAATAGGTACTACATTATACTATATATTGAACTTAATTTCAAATTTCTTTATGGAAGCACATACATTTTTATCAAAAACATTCTTAAATTTATCCTGTAATAGCCTAATTAACTTCAATTTTTCTGACAAATTCAGATATTTAATAGAAAAACTATTTTGTCAATCTGGAAATAATATATTTAACCCGTAACTACTACCGACAGGGTCAGCGTGACCCATCAATAGTTTTAAACCGCCCTACCCATTTAAGTTTGATAGTGGGGGAGCTGTCTGTCCACCTATTCTCTGGCTAGTTAGTATTTTATAAAAAGGCAAAGTGAGTAGTTTTGTTGATCGTGTCAAATTCGAAATAATTACGTATACTATAAATTCAATAGGATTGTCAGGTTATCGCTTAGAAATGATAGATCTTCGAGGGGTCCGAGATGAGAGACGCGTGTAGTTCAATGGTGGCGTGTATATTTTTAAAATAAGGAAAATAATAGGAAACTTGCACATAAAAATATGTTTGCGTCCACGGTAAAATTGTTAATTTATGTTAAATATATTTTGTTAAAATGTTATGTAAAAATATTATATTCAAAATATTACGTCTTAATAATTAATTGTATACTTTTGTACCTTACTGTGTCGAGGTGCTAAATTATATTATATTTTAAATCCAAAACGTTCTCCCTTATAATAACGAAATGTCACGAATATACTTATGGTTCGTAATGATTTGTAATAAACAAAACCTATCATTTATAAATATCTTAAATTCATAACAAACAAGAAAGAAAATAACTTAAAAATATAAACGAAACTTTTAGTAGTAAACGTAAGAATAACTAATAACTATTGTATCGCCTTGCATTTCCCCAATAGAATATCTTCCACTGCTTTTTATAAAATTTTCCGTTAAGACATCAAACTGTAGATGAATTGTCAGATTAACCTTTTGAAAAACCCTCGTTAGTCATAATATACGTTTTAAACTAAACACGACGTAGCATTCAAATTGAGCAATTTCCAAGAACACAAATATAATACCTGGAAATTTCCAATTAAATACGATTAAAATGGAAATAATAGAATTCCCGAAACAACCTTGTTTTTTCTTTTGAACTTTTATTTACAATCAATTTCTACATGAGACTTTAAAGTAAATGTGAATGAATTTGTAAATAGGTAATAGTTTCGAAATAACTTAGTCGCATTGTGATCAACTTTGAGATCGGTAGAATGTACAATATTTTTTTTTAAATAACATTCCTATCCACATATAAATACCAACTTCTTTACAGAAAATAATAATTCTAGACCCAGCAACCTAATCTACACTACAATTGTGAAAAACAAACTTGCCATAATAATAATAATATAGTTATTAGGTACATATCTACTTAGAAAATTATAACCAGGTAGGACGAAGGATCTCACAGGTAGTCTCCGAATGTAGCAACAAAAAATCTCTAGAACTGTACCTATTAGTTATTATTTTAAAGAAATATTTTTATTCTGAATCACTTCTTGTTGTTAATTCACTATCACTACTGTCTTCTCCTGGAGTAATGATAATGGGCTCGATAAGAACATCAACACGCTTGTCTACGTCCCACATTTTATCTTCTTTCTGTGTATGTTTAATGTATGACTGCCAGTTGGAAGCGGTTATATTTTGTATGGCTTGGTCTAATAATAATTTGACATCTTTTAATTTAAAGGTTGTATTCTTTTGCGCTACCTCATTTTTTATTTGTGCTCATATTAGCTCGATGGGATTCAATTCACAATGATACGGTGGAGTTCTTAATACGGTGATGCCATGCTCGCGTGCCATTTCGTCTACTGCAAATCTGATGTATGAACTCTTATGTTCGCGCACTATATCAAGTAATTGAACCTTTATTATGGATTCATCAAAATCTATATTTTTACTTCTTAACCAATCTATTATATCTGCTTTTCGAGATGCAGAAGTCGGTATTTTTTCCATACGACGGCTGTGATAAGGTGCATTGTCCATTATAATTACCGAACCAGGATCTACAAGAGTCAGTATAGACGAAAACCACTTTTCAAACACATCCGAATTCATATCCTCATGATAATAGCCCGTTTTGATTGAGGTAAACACATTTAAACCATCTTGTAAAGAACCTGAATCACTTCCAATGTGCGTTATAATGAGACGTCTTCCTTCGCCCGAGGGTGCTTTTAAGCCGGATGAAAGTCCCTCAATGAAAGCCTGTCGCGCACTGTTAATATTCAAGTCTTGCTATACTTTGGATTTCGTATGACCCTCATTCAACCACGTTTCGTCCGTATAATAAATTTTTTTACCAAGTCGCCTAAAATCACGAATTTTTTGCAAAAATTTTCTCCGTCATATCACTAATTCGTCTCTCTCGATCAACAAACTTTTCCGATTTCTCTTCACATACCGAAAGTCCATTTCATATAAAGTTCTTTGTAATACTCTCATGGATATTTTATTTAAAGTATCATCTGCGTCTGCATTAACTTCTCGTTGAATAGCCTTTAACGTGGACAGTTCGTTCCTAAAATAAAATCTATGAACTTTTCTTCGGATTATACTTTTTGTACTATCGTCCAATACAATTTTTGCACGTCCTTTATGGGTTGGTTTGTGTATAGGTTTGTTACCTTGAATTATTCAGAAAACCGTACGACCCGATACTTTCGTTAAATCTCCAGACAATGCCGCGACGTCCTCTATAAGCATATCTGGATATCTTCTACGCAATCCCTCATAAACCGATTTTATCATTTGCTTTTCTCTTACAGATAACCACCTTTTTTTATTTTGTTTATTAACAGATATACTGCACGTTGATTTTGATGCCATGATGTTACCCGACGGTACGCTCATGAAATACTACCACCCACCAGATTTAATGGTTATTTGTGGGTGAGTTTTTACAATGTTGCCGTATTGCATTAAGAATATTACTTTCGAAAAGAAATAACGGTGTCCGCCTGCCTCTCTATTGGCATTCAGGGTATACCTCAATGGCACGGATAAGCTGCAAGCGGTACTAAATAATAAATTTCGCAACAAGGCGAGTGTACCTTCTCTAGTTCGGACTTTCAACAGATGTAACCGTCAAAAATGATAATTGAGAAGTGGTTTTGTGTGCTAATAAAGAAATAAATATATAGCCGCTTACCACCGAGTGTTAACGAACTACAAAATGTCTGCCCTGACAATCCTATTGAATTTATAGTATAGTTGGGTCACGGTGACCCGTCTATAGTATTTAAGTAACATAATATTTTTTGGTTATAAAGGTATGTACCTATTTTTATTATTATATATATATATATATATATATATTTATATATATATATATATATATATATATATATATATATATATATATATTATTATGTTAACGGCTTGAATAATTTAAATATTTATATCATTTGCTTAATACACATTTTTTGTTTTAGATAAAATGGCTTCTTCAAGTAAGCATTTAACTTTGTCTGAGATGGAAGACATTCTAAACAGTGAAGAGTTTTGGAAAGATTTGGAAGATGCCGATGAAACGACAGATACTCTCTAAGAAGTAGAAAATAAGGAGCAAGCTGCACACAAATTATTTAACTATTCAGGTGAAAGTGACAGCGATGAAATAGACAATGAAATTTACAGTGAACACGACTCTGATAGTGAATTTGAGGTTGAACTATTGCATGAAGACACCTTAGACAGAGATGATGCCACGAATAACGCTTCAAGTAACAAAACAGCTACTTTGAACATTTCAAAATTAGCTTGGTATGGAAAAGATTCTACAAAATGGGCAAAACAATCGCCAAAAAGGTCCAAAGTAAAATCTCATAACATTATAAGAGTTTTATCAGGACTGAAAGGTTCTACCCGTCAGAATCCACCACTGTGTCCTAAAGAAGCTTGAAAATTATTAATAACTGATGACATGTTGGAAATTATTGTTGAACATACCAACACAAGAATTGACTTAGTATCCTCAAATTACGCTACATTCAAACGACGTAAAAACTCTCTCTCTCAAAATTTGCCCCAACTTTCATTGAAAGAACAGATAAAATTGAGATAGAAGCTTTTATTGGACTTTTATTTATGCAAGGTATATTTAAGTCTAACCATGAAGATTTAAAATCATTATGGGCAACAGATGGTACAGGGAGAGATCTGTTTAGATGTTCGATGTCACTTGCACGATTCTTATTTTTGCTAAGCTGTTTAAGATTCGACAATCATCTTACAAGGTCTGAAAGGGTCAAAAAACTCCCAACAGAACTATGTTCCAGGTCCTCACGTAACAGTAGATGAAATGCTGGTACCATTCAGGGGAAGGTGTGCATTTAGAATGTACATACCTAATAAACCTGCGAAATATGGTATAAAAGTGCAGATCTTAGCCGATTCCCAAACACACTACATATATAACGCGAAGGTCTATACAGGAAAAATTCTCCAACAGAAACAAAAATTGCTATTTTCACATCCAACTGAGGTTGTTCTTCGAATGATAAAATGTATTGAAAATTCCAACCGTAATGTCACTGGAGATAACTGGTACACATCAATGGAATTAACCAACGAGTTAAGAAAACGAGGAATTACATATGTAGGTACAGTGAAGAAAAATAAAAGAATGATTCCTTCAGAATTTATGGCCGACAGAAAGAGACCTGCTAGTTCTTCAGAGTTCGGATTTACATCAGACAATACTCTGGTATCATATGTCCCAAAAAAGGGAAAATCTGTTGTTTTAATATCATCAATGCATCACGACAGTACTGTTGATCAGAGCACTGGGTAACCCGAAATAATTATGTTTTATAACCAAACCAAAGCAGGTGTAGATGCTTTGGACGAAAAATGTGCAACATATTCCACTTCTCGAAGGACCCGTCGATGGCCTATGGCAATTTTTCACTGTATTTTAAATGTGTCTAATGTAAACAGCCGAATAATATATCAGTTTTCCCGAGGAAAAGAAATATCCCGTTACAATTTTTTAAAAGAACTAGGCATTGCACTGTACACGCCACATACGAAGAAAAGACTTTACAACGTAAATGTACCCCGGAAACTTCGATGTCTCGCAGCGAATATCCTTGGAGTAGATATAGATGATACACCTGCACCATTGCCAATACAGAATATATCTAAAAGGAAGAGATGCGCAATTTGTCCCGGAAAAAAAGACCGGAAAACAAATACATACTGTTTTGTGTGAAAATTACCTATATGTTTACAATGTGCTCTAAAAATATGCCCAAATTGTAAATAGGAATTTATTTTACATTAAATTAGTTTACCGTTATATAAAAAAGTGTTTATGACTTAAAATAAATGTATTAGCTAATGTTTTTTCTTTATTTCAGAATTTTAAAACTGGGTCACAGTGACCCGTCAATAGCAGCTGCGAGATAACTTTTTGTCGGTAGCAGTTACGGGTTAACCAATTCCTACCAAGTAAAGGAACAAATTCCATGTCTGATTCAATGACTGTTAAATTCAAATTAAATTTATCCTTTGTATTACATACACAGACCCTACAGTTTCCTATTGGTACTATATTTTGACCTGAAACTGAATTTAATTTGAATGAAACTTTATTTAGAGGTACATTTAATAAATCAACAAACATTTTGTGGGCCATTACAGTCTTACAAGCACCTGTATCGACTTTAAACTGTATTCCTACTCCATTAACTATTAACCTCACTTGATGAGCTGAATTATCATTGTTACATACCTGATTTAAAACATATTTACCTCTTCAAACTGATCTGCACTAGATACACTAGAAACTATGTCATCTGGATTTTGTTCACCAATGTTGGCTAATTTGGACATAGACACTATTTACACTAGTTTCTCCAGACAAATTTCGGCCAATTCTGCTGCTTGAGCAGCTTTACACGCACTTTAAAATGTCAATTTTTTATCTGCTAATAGTTTCTGTTGAATATTTTTCGATCTTAACCCACACACAAACCTATCTCGTAATGCTTCATCCAAAAATTGCTTTTCTCATATGAAAGCTCACCTGGGCTTTTAGGTGGCGATAAATTTTTCACTGTCTGATACACATTAAAACCCGCTAGCGTGATAAACATTGAGACTTTTGTTCCTTCCGTTACTTTGTTCACTGCCAAAAAATGCTCCATTCATTCCAGGTATATCTCGAATTCTTCAGCTTTCCCGCCGAATGCTTTTATATTGCCGATTAACACCATTTTCTATAAACTTCCGAATTCACCCTGCACAAACTATATTATCCTTGTCGCCAGAATGTTGTGTATTAATAAAACAAGTAGATGAGGAGAATACCGTTTAATCAATATTAAATTGAAACCGTACAACTAACAGTAACAACTAAACTTCTAAGTCTACTGGCTGCATGTCACAACAGCCCTTCTTGACATATTACCAACCTAAGGAATATCTGACACTAGCATGAGTACCAAAATACATATTTTTATATAGTTATTGTTATAATATTATATTTATTTTACTATTTTTAAACAACCTACTTAGTTTTCTATTTATTTTTAGGTATGGATCCTGCTACGAAACGCCATCTCTGGAATGCCCTCTGTAAAATTCGAGACAAAGGTAAATGTATAGTTCTTACATCGCATAGCATGGAAGAGTGTGAAGCCCTCTGTACCCGAATAGCCATAATGGTAAACGGAAATTTCAAATGTCTCGGATCTACGCAGCATCTCAAACACAAATTCGCCGAAGGATATACTCTGACGATAAAACTAAAGAAAATCTCAGATAGTTCCAGCGAAGGACTCTCAGAAACTGAACCTATAGAAAAATTCATTAGCCAAAGTTTCCCTGGGGCGCAGCTTCGGGAGAGACACCAGGAGTTATTAAATTATTATATTACTGATAAGTCGGTGCCTTGGTCCAAGATGTTTGGCATCTTGGAGAAGGGAAAGAGAAGTGATCTCAATATAGAAGACTATTCATTAGGACAATGTAGTTTAGAACAGGTAAGAGATACATCTATAAAGATATCACAAAAGTTGTTTTAAAGCTATAGAATTATTTAAAAGTATTAATAATTTAACTGTACCAAGAGATATTAGTTTTGCCAATATCTTATTCTTATTGCAATCTGTTCTAAAGTAAATAATGTATTTAATTTAAACAATAAGCAATGTTTACATATTCCATTGCACTTCATTGGGACTGAGTTAAATGCATCTAAAACAAGTGTAATAAACAATGTAGGGGATAAATATTATAAATATATACAAATTGATTTGGAAGGGCGTAATGCTTGGTATTTAAGAGTTGGCGTAAAGACTTATGAGCTCTGCTGATCCATTTTAGCGGGAATTACTGCGACTTTTCTTAGTTTTCTTGTTATCTGTCTCTTCCTTCACAAGTTCTTATGTGTTTTTGCCCTATTGGTGATTAACAGAGTTCGGATTTAAAAGTATAAAAAAATGTTTATTATACAAAAGCTGCTTTTGTAAACACTATGTTGTTTTCTATTGATTTATTTTTAATTGAAATGGGTGTTTGATTCTCTTTCAAGCCTTTTTGGTTTTACTACATACATCGGTACTAGATTTTGCAATGACACATTTTTGATATTGTACTATACACAATTCATCATCCCATCCTACAAAATATAAATTGTCCGTTGTCTAATAAACAAGTGGTTTTGTTGCGGCGATGAGCGTATGTAAATGAAAACAATTATTGTTAGAATACCTGCTAGCAGAAGAAAGAAAAGACGAAGAAATTTTAGAAATGTTTCAAGTGTTCCAAGATTAAAAAAACATGCAATATTTAAAAGAAAACAAAAAGGAGAATACTTCAAAATTTTGATAAACAACCATTTATTAGGAGATGATGTTAAGTGTCCACAGTTCTTCCGTTTGATTCTGTGTTAAGTTTAGTACACAGGATATGAAAAAGTTGTCTACAAACTGTATTTCGTATCCAATGTCTCCAGAAGAGAATCTCTTAAAGAAAAAACTGTCAAAATCACATACACAAACCACTATCGTCGCTCAGCGTTTGTGACTGTGTCTGCTCTTGGACCAGTGGCCAACGATCGACGATAGCGCCTCCAGCGACTGACGCTTCAGTCAAAACAGCAACTTAACAGACCCCGCAAGTGGTACACCGCAATCCCCGCTCGGCGATGATCGCTTCTCGATGATCGCAACAGACGCTCCAGTAAAAACTTATCTTAGCATAGCATGTTATTTAGATTAATAGAAATTCCGATGTCAAAATACAACTTGGAGATAGAATTAAATATCATTAAGCAAATAACAGTAAACAATGGGTACAACGAACAAACAATTAATAAAATTTTAAATCAAAAACTTCATAAGAAAGCTCTGAAATTAGTATTTCCACCACCAGAGAAAAAACCCAGTACCTTCTGCTTGATTACATATACAGAAAAGACATCAACAAAAATAGTCAAATACTATATAAACTTAAATGTGGTTTACATCTGTCAAATTGGTAGAACTTTTAACAATCGTACACTGCTACACTGTACAATCTGCTACACCTGACCGAACAAAAGAGGGTACAAAATGAAATTAAGTCCAGAAAGTGGGGTTGGATCGGTCACACACTCCGAAAAAATAGTTGCAGTATCGCAAAGACTGCCCTAGAGTGGAATCCCCAAGGGAAAAGAAAAAGAGGTCGCCCAGTACAAACTTGGAGAAGATCCATCATGGACGAGATAAGAGGCCAAGGAAAGTCTTGGAATGAGGTTTATCAACTCATTAACAAGTGAAAATTGTAGCCGCATAGTGATGGCAACGCGACTTAGACCGTGTGCTAGACACGTACAGTGAATTAGGTTTGAATAAAATACTTTAAGATTTGATGCTGTTTTGATCATATATGGTAGATCGTCGAAATTCAATAATATTATTTTATTGGTGGGCACAGCCTTGAAAAGATAAAAATTTGTTTAATTTACGAATCTTAAAACTGTAGTTTTATAAACTGTATTGCTTCCAGTTCTTTTGAGAACACTAAATAACCCTTCGTCAAGATTTTTTCGTGAAGTACGTCTATGATTAAATTAGTGACGTACCTTCCACAAATATCTGTAGTCTCGTCCACAGCAAATCACTAATTGTTCCTTACTAGTGTTTTTACTTTTTTATGGTTTCCATGTAAACGCTAATTAAATTTAAATTGGTTTTATTGGAAATTAGGGTGGAAAAAAATAGACATCGATAGACAAAATATTAGCGTGTGTATTGCCTTGCTAAAAATTGTTATATTGCTTACAAAGGAACAAATATGAAGAATATATGTCTGCCGACAGTTGACATAAATATAGGACAGGCAAACTTTTATTATAGTGTTGCCATACATAAAGCTTAAAATATTAAATTGAACAAACGCGATTAACATATTTTTTGCGCATAGTACTTTCATTCCGCACATGTCTTTGACAGTACTTTTCCAAAACTTACTAACTTTTTAAAACTTTTATTTTGCAATTTATTTAGTGAAATATCACAGCCCACCGTTGCATAGCATAGATCAAAATTTAATTTCTGCTGTTAATTTATATCCCAAAGTTGATTGTAGGGATTTACATTTATTTGTAAACCTTTTTGGGGATTCTTGTAAATATATTCTTACATGTTGTACTATTTTGTATTTATGGTCGGACTGTATCTGTAATCGTATAGAGTATAGATAGTGATGATAATATCCATCCTCCGATTGGGAGATTGCACTTAAAGAACAAGATTTGTAATCAATAATAACATCGATGTAATACGCTCCTTTAAAATACCTTAGAGAATTAATACGGGGGGTTTCCTGCTCAGTTTCGTTGCCTTGCAAGACGGTGCCTAGATTCTTACGTAAATAACGGTCATTTGCACCACATCCGAATATCCATTTTTTTATATTTAAACGCCAGAGAAATTAATTTGAAAGATAATTAAAATTTTTTTATTATACTATGAAACATAATTTTACAAACTACTTATTTTTTCATTAAAAAAAAATAATTATCTTTGCAACACAAACACATGGAATTTTTCAGAGTGAGCAACACAACAAAGGTTTTATGGGTTTTATACACAATACAGTAATGACGGGATTTTTGGTCTTTTTTTCTCTAGCATCAGTAACACCTTGTCGACCTTGTCCCGATGCTATGTTAGATCCAGGTGGAACATCAGAAACGTCCAATTCAGGATATACAATTTTCATCATTTGACATGACTGAGAGTGCATATTATTTGAATTTTATATTTTCGAAGTATTAAAACTATTTACCACAGCTCCTTTTGTTTTGTTATAATGAAGTATCATTGCAGGTTTAAAGGCGTCTTTCTCGTCACCAACTTTATCATCAAAATTGTGCGTTTGCTCACCACAGTCACTTTTTCAAAAAATCACGTAAAAGCAATAAATTTTCCAGCACATTAATTATGGGCCCAGCCCTCTCACGCGGAAAAGTATCAGAACAAATGAAGCACTCTGCATCTTCTTTAACATGCGACTCTCCATCATCTTGGTCCTTCTTTTTTAAACCTGGTTTCTTGTTTGTTCCCTTTTTGCTTTCCATTAAGTGTAGCTTTATTTTTTAATTTAGGAGCTCCCTTTTCGTTCAATTGCTCCTTTTTCGTCTCTCACCTAAAGGCTGGTTCTTGTAAGGAGTGCTTGTAAGAATAACCGTACCAACAGATTTTCGTTGAATAGTGCGTCGTGGTTATGACGACTTGGGAAATGGGCAAATATCTTTCAAAAAAATAGTAAAAGAGGTCGAAGGTACAGATGCGGAGCCAGTGTTAATATACTAACAAATAACGAATGAAGAAGGCTTAATTTCTAATTCTTCAAGGTCATATCGTTGTCTGGACTGGACCACAATTTTTCTTACAAGGGGTTTGCAGAACTAGAGTTAAAGGAACTGTTATAATGTTTTCTGGTTTGTCTTGCTTTGTAACGTCAGCAGCTGCGAAATCTAAAAAAACATCTGGATTGTAAGGTACGATTCCGACTTTCTTGAAATCATTAACAGCATTTATGGGGTTGCAGGTTTTGGCGTAGGATTTATTAACAATTCTAATATTCAACAGTCTAATAGCTGTAGCCTATGTGTAGTAGGCGGAGGCAAGCATAACAAAGCTATTTCGATGACATATAAGTTCTTATTGTGAGAAAGGCGATCGTCAAGAATTAATAGCGCTGGGTCTTCTGCCGATGGTTTAACGCAAGATCTAAAATAATCCAACCAATCTGCAAACACATCTAGATTCACCCACTTAGAATCATTGCGTCTGAATGCTGCTTCTAGTGGTTCCCCATCGTTTAACTCCTCCTTCATTCTCTTTCGGGAAAAAACTAACATCGGTGGAACATATAAACCTCCCGCAGACATACAAATGACTAGAGCAGTAGATACACGTCGTTTGGCAGAGACTACTTTACCAAGTTGTTCTTCTTCTTCACGTGCCATCTCCGCGGCACTCATCACCCAGGCTGGCAATCATCATGGCTATTCTGATCTTAGATGCTGCTGCTCTGAATAGTTCAATTGATGTGCATCCGTACCATTCCCTCAAGTTACGCAACCATGAGATTCTTCTTCTTCCTACACTTCTCTTGCCCTGGATTTTCCCTTGTATAATTAATTGAAGTAGGTTGTATCTCTCATTACGCATAACATGCCCCAGGTATTGCAGCTTTCGTGTCTTGATGGTTTCCAATACTTCCATTCTTTTGTTGATTCTTCTCATGACTTCGTTGTTTGTTACATGCTCGGTCCATGATATCTTCAGGATTCTTCTATACACCCACATTTCAAATGCTTCCAACTTTTTAGCAGTCGACGCGTTAAGTGTCCATGCCTCTATCCCATAAAGCAGAGTCGAGAAAATATAGCACCTTGCCAGCCTAACTCTCAAGTCCAATTTTAGTTCTCTTGCACATAGTACCTTTCTCATTTTATTGAAGTTTGTACGTGCTTTCTCTATTCGAACTTTGATTTCTTTGGAGTAATCGTTTGTGTGATTAATTATTGTGCCAAGATAGTGGTAGTTTTCAACTTGTTCTAAAGCACTACCGTTAATTGTCAGGCTTTCACCATTATTTTGGGTTTTTGATATCCTCATAAATTTGGTTTTCTTGGTGTTTATTGATAATCCATATTCCTCTCCATACTCAACTATCTTGTTCATTAGCTTTTGGAGGTCTCGGAGGTTGTCTGTTATTATGATAGTATCGTAGTTGTTACCGACCGCTTTTGATAAGGATCTTATAGTTCTTTCCCGGTACTATACTCATTGACGTCTTATCTACATATTTTACATAATGTTACCAAGGATCGATATGTTTAAGAGAGCAATATTTACCCAAAGAATATCGAGATTTAATGAGAGCGGTGTACCTCTAGGTAAAGAAAAAAAACAAAAAAAAATTGCATGCTATGGCATGGCGGTATTGCTGGAAGAAAGGAAGAAATAATTAGCTCATATAATACCTTTCTTTTTTTATTACAGGGATATTGAACATTTTCTCTTTTGGGTTTTTGTGACCGCTGAACGATTGTGAACGATTTTGTGACCGCTGTTTTAAATGCAAATTCAAAAAGGTTACAATAAAAACAATGCAGTTAACAAATTTTTTTAAGTGGCAAGATTTCGGGTCACAAGCAGAAATTAAAAAAATAGAGCCTGACCTTACTTGGAGTAAATAAAAGAAATCGTTGCCAACAGGGGATCATTTTTTCTAAAGTACAAGTTAACAAATAACTACGATAGCGTATTTGAAATGAATTTTCTTTAAAATAAAGTTTTAAATAAAAAACTTCCCAGCTCTCAGCCAGTTACATCTCCATGTGGAGTACCGAAAAATAGAAAAGAAACCCTTATTAAAAATCTCAAAACCATAATGTCTTCAAATAGATTACAATTTTGACAAAATCTTGAGAAAGATAAGGATTCATAAGATAATTTCTTTCAATATTTATTTTTTTTGTATTAAATTTTGTTTGTTAGCGTTTATCCGGTCTAATAAATGTTGTTTTTTTTTTTATTTAATATGTAGTTTTAATAAATTATTCAAAAACTTATTTTCTTGTTGTTGTTTAATTATATTTTCGTTAACATTATCCTAAGAAAAAATCATCATCATCATTTTGACTTTACAACCCTGTGTGGGTCCTAGCCTCCCCAAGAATTTTTCTCCAGTCGTCCCTATCCATCGCCTTCCTCCGCCAAGTACGTATTTCCATATTTCTCATATCTTCATCGATGTTATCTAGGAATCTTGTTTTGGGTCTTCCTCTTCTTCTTTGACCAATAGGTCTATCAAGGAGCGTTTTTCTGGCTGGGTCGGTTTGCTCCATCCGCATTACATGGCCTACCCACCTCAGACGTCCTATCTTTATGTGTTTTACGATATCCGGTTCCTGGTATATCCTATAGAGTTCGAAGTTGTATTGTCTTCTCTAGACACCATTTTCATTTACCGCTCCATAGATGCGCCTTAGTATTTTTCTTTCGAAACATCCTAACATGTTTTCATTGCTTTTTGTTAAAGTCCAGGTTTCTGAACCATATGTTAGGACTGGGCGTATTATTGTTTTGTCGAGTTTTACTTTTGTATTTCTTGATATAACTGTAGATTTAAAAAGGAGATTAAGCCCAAAATAGCATCTATTAGCCGTGCAAATTCTGCGGTTTATCTCTGCGGTAATGACATTTTCAGTATTGACGAGCGTTCCCAGGTATACAAATTCGTTAACTGCTTCGATGACGTCATTTTCTATAACAAGTGGCCGTAGTGTTTGTGGTTGTGTGCCTACTTTCATGTATTTTGTTTTATTGGTGTTTATTATTAAACCCATTTTTGTAGCCGCTTCCTCTAATGCTACGTACGCCTCTCGTGCTGCGTTTTCCGTTCTCCCAACAATATTGATATCATCAGCATATGCGAGGATTTACACAGATTTGTTATATATTGAACCGGTAGTTGTGATTTGTGACGTACGTATTACTTTTTCCAGAGCTAGATTGAATAGTATACAGGAGAGTGGGTCTCCCTGACGTAGCCCGTTATTTGTTTTAAAAGGTTCAGTGAGTTTCCCCTGGATTCGTACTTTGCATTTAACTTTTTCAAGGGTTAGTTTGGTTAAACTTACCAACTGATTTGGTACTCCTAGGTCTATCATTGCTCTAAACAATTCTCTTCTATTTACAGAGTCGTAGGCTGCCTTGTAGTCTATAAATATGTGGTGCGTGTCTACACCGTATTTCAGTGTTTTCTCTAAAATTTGTCTCAGGGTTGAAATCTGATAAATTGTTGATTTACCACCTCTGAAACCAGCCTGGTATGGTCCTATTAAGCTAAGAAAAAATACCGCATAAATATATTATCCGTAGATGCTGTAGTTTTACTTAGCAATTCCTAATATTACTTACAATTTTTCCCAGTATCTGCCATAGTAAGCATAAAATTAGGATAAACTACTGCTCCTTTTTTAAAAAACATAGCTTATTTAAAGACTTATTGATATAAAGTAAAATCGTTTCTAACTGCATTGTTGTAACAATTTTCGCTCTTTTTAAAAGTTGCAGATTCTTTGAAGTCCGTTTACTCATTATTATTACTATTACTGCAGATGCTGTGGTTTTCCTTAGGAAGGCAGTATTAAAAGCTGCTCTACTATACAATGTATCGTCTTTTTAGCAAAGGGTTACCTAGACATAAATATTCGCCTTGAAGTATATCTGATCTGATATATATATATATATATATATATATATATATATATATATATATATATATATATATACATATGTATATATATATATATATAGAATTAAGTTTATTGTTTGCATATATATATATATATATATATATATATATATATATATATATATATATATATATATATAATTTTTTTGATAATATCAATTTTTTTGCAGGTGTTCCTGGGATTTACTAAACATGAAAATAGTACGTGATTCAGTTCCCTTAACAGATGCGTTAGTGCCTTTGCTCTGTGTTATTTTCTCATTGTGATAATATATTATTTTTAGTTGTATAAATAAGTATCTTCATTGGTGCACTACCGTTTATAGAAACCAATAAAGGATGATGTGTCAACTTTTGTTTAAAATAATGTGTTTTACTAGAGTATGATAATCTAATAAAGATATCGTCGGTTTACAAGCAAAACACACTAAGTAATTTTTTTGTTGATGACTTATTTATACCAAAAGCATTAACTACCATGCCAGATCATGTAGTAAAACCTACTTACAACAGATAACTGTTTACTGAATTATTATGATTATTAACATTTTCACTAAGTCAAAAATAAGTGTTCCTGTTTAGAAAATATACATGAAGTAAGTTGGTGGATTTTGCTTGAACCAAAATTAAAACAACGGAGCCCGATTTGCGACTTAGTGGATTTTTCTTGTTTGTGACACGTCTGAGCCTGCAGAAACAATTATACTTATATAAAATTATGATTTCACATATTTTCAGTATTACATGTATTTCAGTACAGTAAAACGTACAGTGTTAGAGTAAGTCGCAAAATGAAGCGTATGGATGAAATATTTAATATAATGAAGGAACAGCAAAGTTGTGTAGGTAAGTAAAATTGTTTCAAATTTAATAAGTTAAAAACAATTCTGAGTATGTATATTTCGAAGATGTCAAAAGCTAAATTGTTCGAAGGAACAAAATTTAGTGTTATTAAGATTGATTTAAAAAGTCACATTCTTCTATCAGTAGCCCCTTTGTTCGGGTTATAATTTAACGGATAGTAAATATAGCTATATTGAAAAGATAGAATCGTTACACTGCAAAAATTACAAATAATATTGATCCATGATACTTTAAGTTATAGTCGTTAATAAATAAAGTTAGGATCTTTACACTGTAAAAATTATATATAATAATGATCCATTCTACTTTAATATAACCAAAGTTTTTGTTTCCTTCAGAAACCACTACGCAGATCTGCTTAAAAGTTTACAATAGTATTAAAAGTTATTGCACATTAACACCTGTAATTCCAGATTATACTCCACGAGGTAAGACCCACAATCTGATTTTTTATAATTACCTTCTTCATTAACATCATGTGACATGATGAAGGATACTTTTCCAGAGAACAAAATGACCAGTTCAATGTCGGTTGAATTCTGTTTGTGTTGTAAAAAGTATTTGTTAAATTAAGGAAATGTTTTTAAGGGAAAATAGGAGAAATAATTTACAATATTTCTAGCTCACACTATATGCGAGGACTGCCTTTTAAATTTTTAAAAAGACTAAAACCGAAACGAACAAGTTCGAAACAAAGTGTTTTATTGCTTTTAAAAATAGTCGCCTTTACGGCCTATACATGTTTACATAAATTCAAACCCCAATTCTGGAAACATTTTTTCTACTGTGAATTTGATATTTCAGAAACATGGTTTTGAAAGTCTTCAACAGCTTCTTGGGGGAATGAAAATAGCAGTTCGTGCATCTTTTGTTTGACAGGGGGAACAAGAAAAAGTCATTGGCGATAAATCGGGTGAATACGGGCAATTTTTTATTTCTATTGTTCGATGGTAAAAACTTCAAAGGCAACTCTTGTACTACAAACTTTTAAGGTTTTCTAGATACATCCTTCATTTACGGCTGTTATGGCAGACGAACACCCTTGAGTACCAGCAGGTATTAGAGATGAACATCATTCAGTAACAGCAGTTATGGTAGACGAATTTTCACAGGGTATGCTCTTATTACATGTAACTTTTTCATATTGAATATATCACTTCTTAATTTTTTACAGTGTTCACTTCTCAGACCTGTTCTAAAGAAGGTACTATGGACTATGATTCAAATGATTCAGTCAAAGACTGCGATTACATACCAGAACATGAAACCGAGGGTTCTGTAGGTAGTGAAAAAGATGATCGAGATAATGAGAAACCGAAACGAACAAAAAAGGCGCAGATGGAATACAGCAAGACCTTCAAAAGAAATATTAAAAAGAAAAAGAGAAATACAAAGCATCCGTACAAAAGTACCAATAGGAAAATATAGGCACATAAGATATGTCAGCCAGCAGATTGTTCAAAGTGTCGTTACAAGTGTACGACAATATTTTCTGAGGAAGATCGTAAATTATTATGCCAAACATATTGGAATTTAACATATCAGAGACGAAAAGGAAAAAGGAGTAATACCAAATCATATTTTTTTACCAAAACAGATTCTAATCGACAGATGTGTCAGAAATTCTTTTGTAAAACTGTGTATATCAAACTTCCCTATACTTAATGCATTTCAACATAAAAATGACTGTGGAGAGTATGCTGGTGTGGACAAACGGAGCAAGAAAGCTCCCTCCAATAAAACTCCATACGAAATTAAAACTACAGTGAAGGAACACATAGAAAGTTTTCCAGTTACTGAAAGTCATTACACAAGGAAATCAAGTAAGAGATCGTACTTAGATACGAATTTAAACATTAAGAAAATGTATGATTTGTTTCTGGAAAAATGCAGACAAAATCAGTGGCCAACTGTAAGCCTAATGACCTACCGGAGAATATATAACCAAAGAAGGATCAATGTCGTACTTCCAATGAATACCAGAATGCATCTATGGAGGAAAAGATAACACTGGAGGTAAAGTATAAAGAACATCTTGAAAGAAAATCAATGTCTATGAAATAGAAAGAAGCAGATAAACAAAAGACTGTTACTGATGCCAATTTTAAATCTATAACATGTGACATGCAAAGCGTGCTTCAAATTCCTTCTGCTCAAGTTAGTTTATTATACTACCTGCGTAAATTAAATTTATACAACTTTCCTATTTACAAAGCTGCCCCACCAAACGACACCCTCTATTATTTTTGGACGAAAATCAACGAAAAATGTGGTAGTTGTGAGATTGGTAGTTGTTTGTCATTATACATAAAATCACTTTCTCAAGAGGTACATTTGACGATTTCTTCTGATACATGCGGTGGGCAGAATAGAAACGTTCAGATTACAGATATACTACGGTATACTGTAAAAACCCATCTTTTACTTTGTGTCCTAGAACAAAAATGTATGGAAAGTTGATATTTTCAGCGTACATGACTATAAAAATATTTTTAAAATGGCGAGAGTTGGTATAAAACGTTGTACTTATCCCTATAAGATTAGAGAATAAGAATTTAGGGGATTTTTAGATTTAAAAGTAACAGTTCCACTTATCATACACAACAAAAAAGAAGATCAAAGACGTAACACAGTGAACTGGTTGAAAATAAACTGTTTTAAATTTGACAAGAAATTTCCAAACACAATTCATTACAAATATTTTTTTAATGAAGAATATGAAAATATCGACATTGGACTTATGAGGCGCACCTCAAGTCGTAAGGGCAAAGAAAATAATTTTGATGATATTATTATCTTACCGTTATACTCAAGACCATTACCAATCCCCTGTGCAAAGAAAAAGGACCTGATGAAACTGTGAGAAAAAAGTTATTCCTATCTTTCATCCTTGATATAGCAGCTTGCAGAGTTCCGATTCAGTTAAAGAGACTATTGCTGAACCAGATTAACATGATAGTGATGAAGATGAATATTAGTGTTTATATTTTCCCTTTCTTATTTAAAAAATTTGTTTAAGTTGATAATGTCAAAATACATTAAGTCGATCACTGCAGGTAAAACACATTAAGTCAGTGACAGTTAACAAAAAATTCTACTAAAACAATGTTTGTATGTAAAACCTAAGATAATTTACATGCTACATTTTACTTGTGATACATTAAGGTCTATAATTGCCTGATAGGGAATTTGAAAATATGTATATATTAAAAAAAAACGTAATTTACGTTCGTAAATAGGTATTTTGATAACTATTGGTCTACGACGGGATAGATTTTGTTTCGATTCAGAGCAGTGGCTATACCGCTCTGAGGAGACCTAAAGAGGTCGAAATACGTATAAGCTGCTTGCCGCTGCCCTGTATCGAAACAAAAGTCTAATACCGTCATCATGTTTTATTATTTTACTCCGTTTGGAGTACCAGAAACTGAATTCACTACGAATTGTGACCATGATGAACGGCAGGTGGAATGCAATTTTTAGATTCCCTTGCCGAGTAATTTATCAAGCTGTTTGCTTTGCAAGTTTTAGAAGGCACAGTGATAAAAATTTGAATTCGGTTTCGCCAGGTAGAAATCGTATGATTTCTAATCATGAATGTGTTGCTTATGTGAGTCCATTTTAAAAACCTAAGTTGTTAGACAGTTACAACATTGACCGAAGATCACTCATTATCCGTAATAAGGGATAGTTTGAGCTATGAATCACCAATTACTATATAGTAATTCTTGTGCCGGAATGTAAGTAGTGTTTTGCTTATTTCTAATGTATCACAATTCAACAGACATTTTCTCTTGCCAATACGGGACGCGACGGGATAGATTTTGTTTCGATTCAGAGCAGTGGCTAAACCGCTTTGAGGAGACCTAAAGAGGTCAAAATACGTATTGACGCTGCCCTGTATCGAAACAAAAATCTAATACCATCATTATGATGTATATAGAAATGTTTCTTCAACGTCGATATTCCCAAAAAAAAATCTTTATTTCGAAAATAAGTTACAATTTTTGAGAAATTCTACAAACTACTACATTTAATGATTTAAACTTGACTATTGAAACATAATAATTACAATAATAATAAAAATATTGATTTCTTCCTATTTATAACGTCGGATATCGGAATCTGCTGATTCTTAATAGTAAGGGAGCTTATGGCTACATTTCTCCTCCCTCCATTGGTTGGGACTTCGTCCTCGAAGTTTTGGTTACTTCGGCTATCAGCTCGTCTAGTATCTGGATCTGGGCAGGATGCAATTTTTCTCCAAATAGGATTTTGGAAATTCGTTTTCTTTTCCTAATTAGGAAGATTATTAGGAAAGCTAAAATAGTTAAAAATATTATAACAGAAGTGGTGCTCAGTCCTATGGATAATCGGGGTAGTACTTCTATGGTATCTATTGGTTGAATTTGGCCATGTGTCTCTGGGATTGTTAATTTTTCAATTTTCATCTCATGGTTTGGTATTAATTTTATTGGAACAATTTTTGGAATGGAAATGTCTTGAGACGTCTTTTTATTAAATTGGATACCTTCAATCATTATTGGTACATCTGTCGTCAAGAGGCTGGTTGAATTAATTTCTATCTGCTGGATTCTCATTGGGTGAACTATTCCTAGCAATATGACTTTGCTGGTTTCTTGGAAAAAGTTCTCTGTGATTAATGTTTTTGTGCAATTATCTACATTGGGTATGTTACATTTGGATTGTACATAGTTGGAACAAACTATGTTATCGCCTTGTCCTATACAAGTGTTGAACCATTTATTATTTGTATAGTAGCTTGCAGGTGGCAGAATCATAACATGATCTTTGTTTGGAATGGGATAGATTTTATAGGTAGTATAAGGAATTTCATGGAGTATAGGGATTTTAATTATTATGAGCATTGTATTTGAAGTTACACAAACTAAAGTTTTTGTTGATTCTATAAGTTCATAAGGGTGTTCATTACTATTGGGAATTGAATTTCTGGGATAAATTTTGAGAAGGTTCTCTTTAAGGTCTATTATTTCCTTTAAAGTGAATAATTCTATATTGGAGATATTAAGTTCAGATAAAGTAATGGTTCTAATAAGTTTCATTAGAAATTCGTTTATATTTTGGAGATTTATTATCTCGTTGTGTAGAATGATATAGCTGTCAAAATCAGCTGATAATTTGTTGAGTGCAGATATGAGAATTGAATTATCAGAATTTAGTTTTTCTAAAAGTTTATCGAATCTCGTGTTAAAAGAGTTTCCATAAGATATTTGGTTATTAAATTTTTTTTATGATTTCGTTTTGTTTATTTTCTAAAGAGATTATGTGTGATTTTAACAAGTCTAAGTCAGAGTCGTCTGGATTTCCAGTCACGTATTTGATGGCTGTACCTAGAAAATTAAAAAGTCCGCGTTTCTGTTTTCGCGTAATCTTGTGTAGATCGTCTTTTGTTTGTTCTTGTATGTGGGTGTATTGGGAGTACAGTAGCGAGAGAGGTGCATTTTTGAAGTGATCTTTGAAATAGCTTGTCGGACTAGCGTCAATACTGTCGGATAATTTGTCTAGTGGAATGTGAAGAAAATGTCTGTGATAGTGGGAGATTTCTCTTGATTTGCCTATCTCTTTAGCATAGTAACCATTATTCGGAATCTCCTGAATATTGAGTGGATGGACCAGGGCGAGGATTGTCCTGTGAAAAATTTGGGTCTTGAGTAGGTTTATCTACATGTTTTCGTATTCGTTTTACATATTTAAGGTGAGTGCTTGTTAAATTTTGTTTATCTGTTTTACCGATTATTTTTGTTTTGTCTTGCGTTTCTGGATGAATAGTGGAGAAAGGGGCTTGTAATTTGGACTTATGTTTTTTCTTAGAAACATATAGGGATTTTGTAAGGTCTATTTCCGGAATATCTTCGGCATTTTCGTTTTGTCTATCTAAAAGTTGTTGTCTTTTTTGTTTTTGTTTATTATATAGTTCTGCAATAAAGGGTTGGAGTTCTTCTTTATGTCTTTGATTATATGTTTCGTATATCGGAAGATCAAAGTCGAAATGTATTTCTTCTGCATAGGGTCCGTACAGAATTGAGAACGGGGAATAATCTGTGGAACTGTGGATTGATTGGTTGTAAATAAGAATGGCGTGTGTTAGAATGTCATCTAACGAATCATTTGGATTTTGGGCTTGTAAGGTCCTAAATTTTTCAATAAGAGTTGAATGAAAGCGCTCTACTGGAGAGTTTGAGGAAGAATTGTTTACTGTTGTAAAATGTATTTCGATTTTGTGGATATTTAGGAATTCTTTAATTAAATTAAATTTAATTATTAAATTAAATTCGGTGCCGCTGTCGCATACAATCTTTTTTGGGTAATTGTGGTGCGAAAAGTAGTGTCTTAATTTATTTAGTATCGAAATGGAAGTTTTGTCGGTGAGCTTATAGCATTGACCGTATTTGGAAAAAGAATCTATTATTGTGAGATACAGGTTTTTATTGCAGTGGAATAGATCGATATGTAATATATCAAAAGGTTTTTGACCTAACAACGGTCCTAATTGGGGAAGTTTATAAGGGCGTCGTTCGTATTTATTTTTTAGGCAAATTTCGCATTTATTGATAAAATTAGAAATAGTTGTCTGCATTGAGGGCCAGTAAAATTTTTGTTTTAAATGTTTGTAGGTTTCAATTATTCCGTTGTGATTTTCTACGTGATATTTCTTTATGCATTCTATTTGTTGGTTTTCTTCTTCTATGTCCTGAAGTAGTATATTGCAAAATATTGCTTTGACTGTGGAATTTATTTTTTCTTTAAAATAGTTACAGATAAAAGGTCTAAATTCGTGAGGGATTGTTATTGCAAATTTTTGATTTGGTCTAAGGATATTTTGGAAGGTATTTGCTATTTCTGTTTTCCAATTATTTGTCAAAGTGACAGTGTAACGGTGTTTGTTAAAAATTCTTTTGTATTTAATTTCAAAATTATTTGACTCTGGTTTAAAAATAATTTGGTTTGAGGATAAATTAATTGGTTCAGGTGAAATATCTATTCCAGTGATAGGGTTCTCAACTGATGTATGTTGTGTGTTAGTACTGTTTTGTAAGTTGTCAAAATCGGCAAGGAAATCGTCTATGTCGAAATTGTCGGGTGGTTCAGCACATTCTGAATTCGGGGGTTCAGCACATTCTGAACTCGAGCTTAGGGCATTTATTTGGACTCGGCTAAGAGCATCAGCAACTTGATTCTCTTTGCCTTTTTTATATTTAACTTCAAAATCATATTCTTCTAGTTTAAGTCTCCATCGGGCTAATCTAGAAGTGGGGTCTTTAATTTTGTAGATCCATACGAGAGGATTGTGATCTGTTTCTACAGTGAATTTTTGGTTGTATAAATACATACGGAAGTGTTTACAAGAATCTAGTATGGCTAAAAGTTCTTTTTCAATAGTGGAGTAGTTTTGTTCTGCGGAATTTAGAGTTGGAGAATAGTAGGCAATAGGGTGATTATTTTGAGATAATACTGATCCTATAGCTATATTAGAGGCGTCTGTAGTCAGTACAAAAGGCTTTTCGAAGTCTGGATATTGTAAGACTGGAGAATTAGTTAACAATTGTTTGCATTTTGCAAAACATTCTAAATAATTTGGATTTGTGGGGTCGATAGTTGCTCCTTTTCGAGTACATCTCGAAAATGGGGACGTTATTTTTGCAAAGTTGGGTATGAATCTTCGGTAGTAACCGATTAAACCAAGAAATGATTTAATTTCTTTTACTGTTTTTGGTAGAGGATATTTTTGTATAGCTTCGATTTTTGCTGGGTTAGGTTTGATTCCTTCGGTTGTCACTACGTGACCTAAGAAAGAAACTTCTTTCGTGAGAAACTCAGATTTGTCTAACTGAATTTTTAAATTATTTTTTCTGAAAGTGTCAAAAATAGTCGCAATATGAACTAAGTGTTCTTGCAGTGACTTGGAAAAAATAATGACATCGTCCATGTAGACGAAGCAAAACTTATGAATAAAGGGCCTAAGAATATTGTCCATTAACCTTTCGAATGTTGCTGGGCTATTCTTTAAACCAAAGGGCATACGTAAAAATTCAAAGTGACCATGCGGAACTGAAAAGGCTGTTTTCCGAATAGAATCCGGATGAACTTCAATCTGATGGTATAACCTTGAGCTAAATCTAATGTTGTGAAATAACTGGCTTTTCCTAAGTTATCCAGTGTCTCATCTATCTGAGGAAGTGGGTAGCGATCACTTTCAGTATGATCATTGAGCTTCCTGTAATCAATAACTAATCTAAATTTTTTCTGACCTGAGGCATCAGCTTTTTTTGGTACTATCCAAACTGGAGCTGAATACGGTGAAATTGACGGTCGAATTATCTTATTATCTAATAAATTATTTATTTGTTTTTTTATTTCTTCCTGCATTGCTTTGGGATGCCGAAATCCCTTTACATAAATTGGATTTTCATCCTTAGTTTTAATTTCGTGTCTAACAGCTGACGTGAAAGTTAAATTTTTGTTTTCGTCGTAAAATACGTCTTTATATTTTTTGCAAAGATTCATAATTTTATATTTTTCTTCGTTATTTAAGTGCGAAGTACGGATTTTATTTTCATTAAAATGCGTCGTTGGAATTTTTACTATATTATAATTACAAAAGTTCTCAACTTCAATTCTCTTATTAAATTTCATAGGCATAGGTAAGTCGAAAGTGTCTAGAAAGCCGTTTTTTGCAACGTGAATAGAATGGGGAATTTTGATACCTTGAAGGTGTCTTTCGCACAATAAAACTTCGCCATTATGAACGCTTACTGGAATTTTTTGGTATAATGTTTCAAATGGAATGCTAACGTGAGGATTCTCAAAGGTTAAAGTATGAGTTGCGTAGCTAATTGTGGCGTGGAATCTTTTCAGATCGTAAGTTCCAAGGAGGATATCAAAGTGTTGACTAAAGTCGGCAATTTTTACGTCGAATGTTTGTGGAATTCCATATTCTAGGAATAGTGGCGTCTTAATATTTAAGTCGTGCTTGGAAGTAATTTTCATTGACGTTAGCGAAAACGGTTTTCGATAAATATGATTTTTATCAAATAGTTTGAGAGCTCGCGGATTTAAAATTGAATGGGAACCGCCGGTATCGATTAAAACGCGTAGATGTGTTTTGGGTGTAACGAAGCAGGGTAACCCAGGGGAACTTTCGATATTATATAGGTTTATACAGGGGGTGGATGATCGTCTAACGGGATGGCTTGAAAATCCTGATGATTTTCATCATGCAAATCGGGCTCTTGTTCGGATTCGTAATTTTCGAAATCATTTTCGAAATATTGGGTATCATTTGAGTCTATGTGAAAATTGTGGCTTCTATTAGTTGTAATTGTCATGGGCTGATGGTTTCTGGTTGTGGTAGTTTGAACACCGCTCATTGGAGTAGCAAAATTTGGTTGGGGTCGAGGAGCTTTATATTTATTTAATCTTTGTTGGTTGTTTTTCGGAACATTGTTTCGTTGGAAGGATTGATTTTGTTCGTGAGAACTGAAATTTTGTCTCTGAGGAAAATTATAGTTCTGTTGTGGAGTGAAGTTAAAATTGGGCTCTGTGTTGTGAGTTGAAGGTCTCACATAATTTGAATGCGTGGGTTGGAAGTTTGGGTATGTAGGTTGAAAGTTTGTGGATCTTTGATTATTCGAAGATTGATAGGGTTTATTTTTGAGTAGGGCCTTTTTGTTTTGTTGGCTCTTAAGGAAGTTCATGTATTGTTGTTGATTTTTGTGGTTATCGTAGGCAATACACTTTTGAAGAGCTTCTTCTAGGGAATTTAATTCAAAATGCGATAAGTATTCGCAATAAGGCTCGTTGATTCCGGTACAGAAAGTTTTGAGGGCAATGTTTTTGAAGTATGGAGTTTTAAAAGTGACTGTCGCGGGATTATCGTTTAAAGTGATGTGTTGGAGTAAATCGTTCAGATTTGTAGTTATTCTCTGATGATAATTGTCGTAGGATTCACTATGTTTTTGGACGGTGGTGGATAGTTGTGTTACTAATATGTCTTCGGAACGTCTGTCTCCTTATTTAGTTAATAATGCTGGACGAATTTCTGTCCAATTGGTTTTATTAGAATAGTTTAAGAAATTTCTAGGTTCTCCTTTAATTCGAGATACGATATGGGAATTTAAGATAAATTCTTGGGACGGATTTAAATCTTGGGTGCCTAAGAAAACTATTAAATTATCTACTGCTTTGATAAAGGTGGAGAGGTTGTCTCCAGAAGAGAATTCGGGCAGAGT
Organism: Diabrotica undecimpunctata; assembly: GCF_040954645.1. Taxonomy (NCBI): domain Eukaryota; kingdom Metazoa; phylum Arthropoda; class Insecta; order Coleoptera; family Chrysomelidae; genus Diabrotica; species Diabrotica undecimpunctata. The sequence goes on along the minus strand of NC_092811.1, from coordinate 85,710,481 downwards.
TGAGCAAAGGCTAGCAATATCGCTATTGGTCATCGGCATTTTGGAACGTAATTTAGATGCAGGCTTAGATTTAGAGGTTTGTAGATTTCTTTTTATTTTTAAATTTAAATTGTCGAATAGTAAACTTAAATTTTCGATACTATTTTGGGAAATATCATTCAATGTACTCATAAAATATATGCAAAAATATAAATGCAAGTATATATAAAAATTCGTTGAAGTAAAATGTTATAAATAATATAAATTCAATAAACAATAAATAATAAATTCAATGTAAATGTTTAAGAATTCAATTAAAATAATAAATGCTCATAAACAATGGTAAAGAAAGGAAAAACTTACGCAAGGATGATCGTGTTTGATTTCCAATACATTTTTCTCTTTTACCAGGTTCTTCAGGATTTCATTAAACTAACGTAGACCAGGAAACGACTATGTTTCTGTATGAAATATCCTGTGGTTCGCAGCGCCAGAAATGTTTCTTCAACGTCGATATTCCCAAAAAAAAATCTTTATTTCGAAAATAAGTTACAATTTTTGAGAAATTCTACAAACTACTACATTTAATGATTTAAACTTGACTATTGAAACATAATAATTACAATAATAATAAAAATATTGATTTCTTCCCATTTATAACGTCGGATATCGGAATCTGCTGATTCTTAATAGTAAGGGAGCTTATGGCTACATTTCTATATATTAGTTTATATAGGAGTATGTATAAATTCATAAAATTCAAAGCTGAGTTTCTTAAAACTATATTTTCTGACTTAGTGTGTTTTGCTTGTACACCGACGATATACTGGATACACTGCCAGTACACTCTCAATGAAACAAATATAAGCAGAATATTCAAATTGGTTATATATTCGTATTAAATCGATTAAAGGGTCTATGATTCCTTCCGAACAAATTATTCGATGCTTATTCGTAACTGTGCAAAACATGCGAGATGTTGTGCTCCTTACTACTCCCAACTACGTTTTCCACTCTTTGGCTAACCTCGATTTTTTTCTGTACTTTGTTTTCTCTTTTAATGGATTTCTGTGTACACATTGTCCATAAGGTAAGTGAGCCAAATATTGCCACCTTAACGTTTGGTTCTAAATAAATCCTACCCTTTTATTAATGTGAAAACAAATTTGGGTAGTAGTAAAAAAATGTATTTTCTTGAACACTATATTTTAATTATATTTAAAAACCAAACAAAAACTAAATAAAGAAAACTTTTTATTGACGTTGTGAATGGCAACATTAGGATTACAGATCTCCTATTATTGCCACCCATGTAAATATTAGACACTGCAGAACTGCAGTTAAAAGTACCACATTTTTCTGAAAAACAAACAATTAAGTAGTGTAAAAATGTAACTAATATTTCTGAAAAATAACTGCAGATGTTACAAAGAAAACAATGCCACAATTCTTCATTACTTGATTTTTTTGTCATACTGCTCGTTGCTTTTTTGACAACTTTAATTGGATTATTCAATTTTGGTATTATGCGAACAAATCTTTGGTAACTTGCTGGGCTCTACTGTTTAAACCTGGCTTTCTCTTGGCTGGTGTAATCAGCAGTCCTAGACCCCGGATTACATTTTGTTGTTTTTTTTGTAACCGCATTGCCTTTCTGTTTATATTTAAATTCAATTAATGTACTGTCAACGTCAGAGCTGCTGGTCGTTTTAGATCTTTTCATAGGTTATGATTCGTTACTGAAGACAGTAATTAAACGCTCCTTTTTTTGTTATTAGTTTTCCCTGGTACTTAATATCCGCCTATACTCGCCTCTTTTTTACATGCGAGTTCAATCGACTTGCTAGAACTGCTAACGACATCTAATAAATCTTGGGAGCTACTGTGGTTTACTTCGTCTTCTTCTCTGTAAGTGATCAAACTTACTGCAAAGGCAGCTTCAGGTATAGCGTCTGGCTTAAACGGATAAATTTCGGTGGCTGCAAAACCGGAGATACTGTTTTATAATGTCATTGCTTTTAGCCAAACTAGACTAAAAATTTCTCCAAACCTAATTTTCGTAATCGCGTTGCCATGGTTTGTTGTTAAAAACTGTACGACTTCTTGGTCCCAAAATGTCTCAAAGCTTTTAAACACTGATTTGTCCATAGGTTGCAACTCGTGTGACGTGTTACTAGAAAGACAAAATAAAGTTATGTCCATACGGTTAGCTGCCTTAACTATGGAAATATCTAAGTGACTTTTAGATTCATCAAATATTAGTAGGGTAGGACCAGAAGTAGTCAAGCCACAAAAACAAATGCTTCGCATGTCATACTACTTTTATTGGTGACAATAGCTTTTGAGCCAGGGGGCAAGTGATCAGACCATTCAGGTTTAAACCACTGGCCTTTAAAAAGCACAAAAAGTGGTACAGGTTGACTAAGCTCATTTCCGTAACCTACAATTGACACGCTTTCTCCGTGCTCGGGTGCGGTTAAATATATCCGTTTTACTCCTCTTTTAGTAAAAACAATTTGTTGCTTATGGATTGTCAATCTGCATTATTTTTCGTCAATATTATATATCCTACCAGGTTTTCAAATAGGTTTAGTTTTTCTATGGTGTCTCTCAATTTATGAACAAAGTTTTCCACGATTGTTTTATTCATTTTTTCGGCTCGAGCCATATTCATTTGTTGAGCTTTTCACCTAGCTAGTCTGGATGCCTGCACATGAATAACATAAGCCATTTTCTATCAGCTTTATTTAACTCTTTAGAAAAAGGATCTATGATTTGTAGATTAAGAAAACACACTTTTCATTAGAATCTTGCTTGTAATAGGCATACCTAGCCTACTAATAGGCTAATCTGTGAATTCTTTCGACAAGATCATTTTCTTCCTGTGCTAATATTGCCGCTGGCAATATTAGGAATTATTAGCGATGGCAATATTAGGAACAAATGATGGGTAGAAAAAAAATCCGTTACTTAAAATTTCATTTGAAATAATTCATGCAATTCATAAAATAATAACCACTGGAGGTTGTACTTATCTAAACTTAATTACAAAATATAGAAAATTTTAATATATCTTGGGTAGGGTCAACGCAAAAAACAGGTTTATTTATAACGAAGACACGAAAAACAAATAGCAAGCTCCTACATATGATGTATACCATAGGCTAAAAGCGCCGAATAGAAAACACGTAGCTGATAGGCAAATACACTTGGCACCTTACTTGCAGCGTCGATACTATCTGTGACAGTATTAGGAACAGTGGCAATATTTAGCGCACCTACCTGATTAATTTTTTTCTCATTTTTTTCATCTCACATATTTGAATCTATTTCCTTGTTATGTTCTAAGAGCTTGGAAACGGTGGATGCCAATGTATAACTGGAGGGATGCCGGTTTTCAACATCCCTTCACGAAGAGTCTTGTATGCTAACAGTGTCTCTTTCAGCGGTTTGTACTTGCTGTAAGTCCAATTATTCCGCTAGCCTTCGAATGCTCAGTAATAGAAACTTAAATGGACTCTTAAATGTGATTTAGTCTGGCCTGTTGAATAGATTGATAGAGTGAAATAAAACAATAACTTGTTTATCTAGAACTGTAATTGAAAAAAGGTCAAGAAATAGAAACTTATAAACTGTGAGTGAATAACTAATCGTAAGGAACCTAATTAGAAAATTACAGTTTACGAACGAAAACACCATAACACTTCACATTAAGGGTTCCCGATATATTGCGTAACTTGCGATTGCGAACGTGGAGAAAAACTCTCCGAAACTTGAAAAGTAGGTCTAAACCCTACAACTATTGCTAATTCACTGGCTTCCCCTAGCCCCGCCGAAATACTTGACTATGCATTTTGAAGGATCTGCCGGTTTAAGGTCAATATGGGCGGAGATTAACATTCTAAGAAATAAGTCATTGCAGACTAGGGATTTATTTTCGTAACCGATGCGACGGAAATATTTTTATTTGTTTTGAAATAGAATTATTTGGTTGGAGATTATTATTCTCCAACATTCCCCCCGGCGTTAGAGCCTTGTGGTCTAACCTACTCTTCTTTATCTTGCCTAGGGAGAACCGAAATTTTAGAGATTGCCCTTGTAAATTGACCATTGATGGTCTTTAACTTGACCACTCTGACTTTGCCATCTTGACCGGCATTGTATCAACTACCCGTGCTAGAGGCCATTTTAGAGGAGGTACATCGTCCTCTCTCAGAAGAACTAAGTCATTGACTTGTATGTTATCCCTTGGTCGGGACCATTTTGGAGAGTTTTGTAAGCGGTTTAAGTAGTCAACAGACCACTTTTTCCAGAAACTTTGTTGTACTTTCGCAATTTGTTGAAACACGGATAGTTTATTTTCCGGGATTTTTTCTAAGTTTTGCTCAGGATGCGCAGTCAGGCTGGAGCCTATTATAAAATGCCCAGGACTGAGAAAAGTGTAATCAGAAGGGTCGCTGGACATTGCACAGATAGGCCTTGAATTCATCACAGCTTCAATTTGAACCATGACAGTATAAACCTGTTCGAAAGTGAAAGAAGAAGAGCCTATTAGTCTACGCATATGATATTTAGCGCTTTTTACTGAAGCTTCCCAGATCCCAGCCCAATGAGGAGATCTAGGGGGAATAAACTTCCATGAGATTTGATTTTCAGACAGATATTCCACAATGATTTGAGAATTTGACTTATTTTTAAAGAATTTGTATAAGTCGTAGAGTTGGTTTCTTGCACCAGAAAAACATGTGGCACTGTCACTGTAAATGACGGTTGGGTTACCACGTCGGGAGATGAACCTTTTGAGTGTTAATAGAAAGGAAGAAGTTGTTAGATCAGAAACAAGCTCAATGTGCACAGCTTTGGTCACCATGCACACGAAAATGGCTATGTATGCCTTGACTTTTGGCGCTTTTCGGAGTGAAGAAGATTTTAACAGAAAGGGTCCACCATAATCTACACCTATTTTTTGAAAAGGTCTTGTTGTAATGGACAACCTATCTTCAGGTAAGTTACCCATTAGCTGTTGTGCAGGAGTGCACGAAAATCGGAAACATGTGGTGCAGTTGCGAATAATTCGTTTTGCTTCATTTAGACCATTGAGAGGCCAGAATTTCAACCGAAGGTTTGAGAGAACTGTTTAAGCACCAGCATGTCCCAATCTGATATGCTCATTTTTGATGATAAGATTGACGGTATGATTTTTGGATGAAAGTAGTATCGGATGTTTTTGCAAATAGTCTATGTCGGGACAGTTTGTAAGTCTGCCTCCAACTCTGAGAAAATTAGAAGAATCTACAAATGGTTTTAGTGAAACGATGTTTTTATTTGAAATAAATTTGTTATTTTTAAGCTCCGCAATTTCTTTTGAGAATGCATCACCTTGAATTTGTTTGATGATGAAATCCATAGCATAATTTAACTCCGCCACAGAAAGGGATTCAGAAATTTTTTGTTTTTTACAATTAGAAATAAACCGAAATGCGTACGCTACTGTACGTTTTAAGCGTGAAATATTTGAGAAACGTGAAAAAATTCTCATCCAGAAGTTTTCTACGTTAGAATTTACCACAAGGCTTATTTTTCGTTCCTCGGGCAGGTTTTCGAGAACTTTGTCATTTGCTTGGAAACATTGAAATTTTAATCTCGTAAGCATTTAGGGCCTTGCCACCAGAAATCGCTATAAAGAAGGTCTGCGGCATTTTGTGCAGACTTTATGTGAAGCCATGTAAAGTTTTGAGTCAACTCCTGGACAAGTGCTACCCGGTGAGCCACGAAAACCGACCACCGACTTGGGTGACTTTTACACCACGACAGAGCTACCTGGGAGTCTGACCAGAGGGTGACTGAATGAAATTTTACAGGTTGATTTTCAAAGATAGAAATTATTTTTGAAACAAGTTTTGAAAGGAGAACCATCGCGCACAGCTCAAGCCTAGGAAGTGTTACCGTTTTTAACGGAGTTATCCTTGATTTGGAAGAAACTAATGCACAGGATATGGTCTCATCGGCATAGAAAGTTCTCAGGTATACGCATGCGCCATAAGCTGCCAAGCTGCTGTCTGAAAATCCATGAAGCTCAACCTTTAGAATTACTTTTTCAGAAAAGTAGAAACGAGGAATTTTTAAATTTTTTAATTGTGACAAGTCCTGTAGAAACTTGTTCCAATCGTTTAGAATATTTTTGTCCAAAATTTCTGTGTCCCAGTGAATTTTTTGCAGATAGAGTTTCTGCATAAGCATTTTGCCTTTAACAATGAATGGATTGATAAGTCCCAGAGGGTCGAAACATTGTGCTAATGCAGACAGGATTTTTCTTTTTGTTACTGGTGGGCAGAAATTATTTTCGGGGACGGAAATTGTTATTTGGTCTTCTGCAGGGTTCCATTTTAGGCCTAGAACTTTGCTGGACGTAGAATCGAAATTTAGGTCATATTCCTGAGTAGTATTTTTTGAATGTTTTGGATTAATTTTTTGTAGGAATATGGATGAATTTGAATGAAATTTATGTAATGTAAAACCATGGTGGTTTAGAACAGAATTTAATTGCTGAAGTATTTCGAGCAATTCTTCAATATTATTTGACCCACATAAACCATCATCTACGTAGAATTGGGTTTCGAGAAAATGTGAGGCCAATGGGAATTGAATTTTATTTTTATTTGAAATCTCTTGCAAGACTCTCGTCGCAAGAAATGGGGCGCTGTTCGTCCCGTATGTAACAGTATAAGTTGAATACATTTTATAGAATCGTGGGTATCGTCCCTCCACAGAATATTTTGTAGAAAGCGTTGATCTTTGTTGATCCACGTCTGTCGAAACATTTTTTGAATATCACAGGAAAATATGAATTTGTATTGCCTGAAACGAACCAGAATATCGAATAGATCAGGTTGCACCTGATACCCTTTTAATGAAATATCGTTCAGACTTTTTCCTGTAGAGCTTTTACAACTAGCATCCATGACGACACGCAAAGTTGTACTTTTATTTTGTTCGTTGATGACACACAAATGTGGAATAAAATATTTTTTGTCCGAATTTTCATTCACGAACGAAAGCGGTACATATTCAGCATGCCCTGAAGAAATATATGTGTCAATGAAGTTTTTGTACTCGAAAAATAATTTTTTATCTTTTTGGAATTTATTTTCGAGCGAGAGAAAACGCCGTTTGGCTATGGAAAATGAATCACCCAGTAATTGGTGTTCTTGTGCACTTTTTAATGGAATATCTACTTCAAAGCGTCCATTTTCAAGGATCTTTGTTGTAGTTTGAAATATTTGTTCGGCCAGCTCGTCAGCTTCCGACAGAATAGGTTTTTGAGAAAGTTCTTCCATGTTCCAAAATTTTGTGAGCAGCTCATCCGTGCTACACGTAGAAAGTAGAGCAACCTCTCCAGAAACATTGTTTGCTACTGTGGGTGCCGTCAAGTGAGGAGCTATCACGCCGGCAATTAGGTACCCCAGGTGCGAAGCCTGCAAGATTGGAAGCCTGGGGCCAAGAGGAATTATTTCCGGAAGAATTAGGTCGTAGTACAAATCTGCCCCAACCAAGATGTCTATTTGACTGGGTTTGTGAAAGGAATCATCGGCGAGAAAAATGTCCCCTGGAATTGGTAACTTTTTTGTAAGAATGCGGAACTGTGGAAGATTGCAAGTAATATTTTCTAAGATAGCACATGAAATTTTGAAAGACTTTTTATTATAGTTAGAATGCAATTTTATGTTGACCATCTTTTTTGAAACCGAATTATTTTGGCCTATGCCAGAGATATTTAGAGAAATGTCATACGGCTTATAACCCAGCCTTTTAGCGAGACACCGGGTACAAAAGCTATTCTGACTTCCTGTATCGAGTAACAATCGGGCCGTTAAAGGGCTCCCGTTTTTGTCGAAAATGGTGACTTTGGCCGTAGCGAGAAGTATGTTTGAATTTTTTACGGACAAAGCAGAAAAAGAATTTGTAAGAGGTTCTTGCCCTTGAACCGAAGGACCTTGAAAATTTGAATTAGACGAATGCTCGCGTTCGTAATTGTTTGAATTTGTAGAAGTTGACGGACTTTCCTTGTTATGGGTCATAGAAAAAGTATAATTTTTACCCGAAATGTGAAGAACAGTGTTATGGCGCTTTTTACATATGATGCATCCATGTTTTGAGGAGCAGTTTTTAGAATTATGCCTACCTAAGCAGTTTACGCAGAGACCTTTTGAATTTACGAATTTTATTTTGTCATCATGCTGAATGTTTTTAAAAAATTGACATTTATAAATTTTATGTCCTTGTTTTTTGCAGTAAATACAATAAACGTCGGAAACTAAATTATTTGAAATATTATTTTTATTTGAATCCTCTGATGTATTAATACTGTATGCATGATGTGAAACTTTTACGTTTTTGGTTTGCCTAGGATTTGTATTTTCCAGACTTTCCAGAACAATACACCTTTTTTCTAGAAATTTAAGAAAAGCATCTAAATTTGGTATATCTGTATGATTTCGCTCAGTTTCAAAAAGTCTCCTTGTTGAAAAGTCTAATTTGCTTTGTAGCAGAAAAACTAAAATTATATCAATGAGCTCTGAACTTGAAAATTGCAAATTTTTTAGCAGTTGCATATTTTTTGTTACAGTTGTTAGAAAATTTCTGAGGATCTGCGGTGAGCTGTTTCTCAGTGTAGGAATGTCTAGAATTTCTGTTAAATAAGAATTTATGATTGTGACCTTATTTTGATAGCGGTTTTTTAGAATATCCAAAGCAATTGAAAAATTTTCATTGGTGACTTTCAAAGAATCCACCAACTTTAGAGAATCACCCTGTAGGTAACTTTTTAAGTAAAGAAATCTTTGGATATCAGAAAGGGACTGATTTTTTATTATCAGTGTGTCGAATAGTTCATAGAAGCTTTCAAAATCACTCACGTGTCCAGAAAATTTGCTTATACTGATTTCTGGGAGTTTTACGGCCATTTGTTTAGTAGCGCTTCCTGTATTGGTAATTTCCAATGATTTAATTGAATTTTGAATTTTTGAAAGCGTCGCAAAATAATTTTCTTCAAACAAAGCACGATCAGATTCCTGAGACTCGTCCAGGAATTCAATTTCATCCTGTACGCTGTTGAAGTCAGAGAAAAGGTCTTTTAACCTATCTTCTCGCGTTTTGAATGAGAAAACATCTTTTTCCGAGTCGTGGTTTATTTCTAGCCACGCTTGAATTCTACCAACAGAATCTAGTATAGAATGCTTCTTTTTTGATAATTTATTTAAACCTTTATTGCTCATTGTAATAACTTTAATTTGTTTATTTTTAAATGAAATTATTATTTATTTTTGAATTAATTAATTCTGAATTATTAATTTTGAATTTTAACAAGCATGCAATAACCTAAACTAATAATTTAAATCTGAATAGTTCTTTAACAAAGTTTAACTTTATAAGAACACTAAGTTGCACTAGATTTTTGAAATAACTTTTTGAATTTATATAAAAAAGTTTGATTTGTACGTCACCCCTGGGTACTTAGTACTTGAATGTGGGCTGCCTATCCCTCTCTGGAATCAGCTAGTCCTGGAACAGCATTTCTTGAAGTAATCACTGGTTTTCTTTAAACTATCACTGTTTTGTTTTGTTTATCGAATGTTTGTTTGTCCGTAGAATAAACAACGCACTCACTATGTCTCTCGGAATTGTTGTCTATCGACGAGAATATCCGAAACACACGAAACTTTTACTGTCTTTTTGAAAGCACAGAATTATATAAATTGAATGTTTTAGGCCAGAAAGTCGGCTAGTAATCAAAATCCGGCTCGAAGTGAACAAATGGAGGGATGCCGGTTTTCAACATCCCTTCACGAAGAGTCTTGTATGCTAACAGTGTCTCTTTCAGCGGTTTGTACTTGCTGTAAGTCCAATTATTTCGCTAGCCTTCGAATGCTCAGTAATAGAAACTTAAATGGACTCTTAAATGTGATTTAGTCTGGCCTGTTGAATAGATTGATAGAGTGAAATAAAACAATAACTTGTTTAGCTAGAACTGTAATTGAAAAAAGGGCAAGAAATAGAAACTTATAAACTGTGAGTGAATAACTAATCGTAAGGAACCTAATTAGAAAATTACAGTTTACGAACGAAAACACCATAACACTTCACATTAAGGGTTCCCGATATATTGCGTAACTTGCGATTGCGAACGTGGAGAAAAACTCTCCGAAACTTGAAAAGTAGGTCTAAACCCTACAACTATTGCTAATTCACTGGCTTCCCCTAGCCCCGCCGAAATACTTGACTATGCATTTTGAAGGATCTGCCGGTTTAAGGTCAATATGGGCGGAGATTAACATTCTAAGAAATAAGTCATTGCAGACTAGGGATTTATTTTCGTAACCGATGCGACGGAAATATTTTTATTTGTTTTGAAATAGAATTATTTGGTTGGAGATTATTATTCTCCAACAATAACAATATAACTCCAAATAAGCTCCAAAAGTTGGGAGTCAATGTAAAACAATATAACTTACAACTTATTTGGGAGCCAATTGTTAGGCCTCGTTTAGCTTTGTCTCTTAGATGTGAGAACGTTTTATCTTAGAAGTAAATCTGAATAATGAGTTTGGCTGGGAGAAATAAACTAAGATATTAACTTATCATATTTATTGTACTTAAAGAAATATAAAATAAGATATTAAAAATCAAAGCAAATCTTGCCTATGAGCTTTACAAATATAATGAGCTTTACAAATATAAAATATGATACTTATAGCATCACTGGATAACTTGTTGCTGGCTTTAAAGTATTGCAGAATGTAGTGGTTAGTTGCTGATGTTGGCTTCACAAGATAACTTACAGGAGATGCCGAAATCGAGCCGGTTTTAGTTCTGAGCAGCTATTATTTTACGCAGCTATTAGGTTTTGCATATCTGTTGTTAAAAAATAATTAGGCCAGAAAAACTAAAATAATAAATTCTGAGTTAGTGACTGTATAGATTTTAAAATATTTCCTTGCCATATGATGATTGAAATAACTACAATATTAACTAGAAAAGAGCAAATTAGCAAACGTAAAATAATATCTTCTTCTTTTTCTTCTTCTTCTTAGCCTTCTGTCGTCTGTGTTTGGACATAGGCCTCTCCCAACTCCTTCCATCGGTCTCTATCCTGAGCAACATATTTCCTATTTGTTCCGGTTATTCTTTTAATGTCATAAACCTATCTCATTTGTGGTCTTTCTCTTGGTCGTTTACTTTCGTAAGGTCTCCAATATTGTATTGTAGTATTCCAACGTTGGTCTTTTTGTCTAGCAGCCTGGCCCGCGAAGCTCCATTTAGGTTTGGCAATTCTTGTTGCTGTGTCCTCGACTTTTGTTTTGGATCTTACCCAGTCTTTCCTCTTTTTATCTGACAGTCGTATACCTAACATTGCTCTTTCCATTGTTCTTTCTGTTGTGGCTAGTTTATTCATGTTGGCCTTGGTTAGGGTCCAGGTTTGATCCATCATATGTCATGATAGGAAGGATGCATTGGTTGAACACTTTGCTCCTCAAGTATTGGGGTATTTTGCGGTTCTTAAGTATCCAACTAAGTTTTCCAAATCCTGCCCATGATAGTGTTGCTCTTCTAGTAATTTCCGCACTTCGGTTCTCTTTCTCGGGTAGATATAATTACTATTTAAATGGGCATCAGCCACAATTAAAGGTTAAAGTACGTTTATTGACATTTCAATTTCTACTTCGGAAATCGTTCTCAAAATACAAACATTAGTAAATTAAACAAATTTTGTTTTTTTGTTACTTAGTGAAAAATTCTTCTAATAATTTAATTTTATCTGACTCATCTATATTGACAATTCAGACATACATTATACATTTTAAAGTAGATGACTTTAAAATAATATTGCCAATATTGTTGAGTTGTGTTCTTGGGACGACTTTACTTATAAGATACGAGTAGTTCATTCGATTACATGAAATCAACTTTAACTTGAGAATATCCGTCAGAAAAGATCATAGCATGTAATTCGTCTTTAAAAAGACAAACACATGCCATGATGACAGTAAAATTCTCCTGTTAGTGATTCCATAGTAAATTATGAGGGAAAAACCAGGAAAAAAATCTCATAATACTATTCCGACATGGTAAGTATTTGGTCGTGCATTTAATTTAACTTCAAAAAAACACCAAAATCTGATTTTATATGTTTGTTATTTAAAAAACATAAATGATGTATTCTCTATATGTTACTGACTTACCAATACTGGTATTTTCCTCTTAATAACTTCCTCTTTCAATATGGGTAACAAGATCCTACTACATTCTGCCGAGGAATTCGCGACACATTTGGTCTCATTTAGCATAATTAGAGCCGCTTGTTTGATTTTTCTCTTTTTACCATCCAAATATGTAAACACGCATGGGATAATGAACATAGGGTTTAATGGAGTGATTCAAATATAGTCCTAAAAGAAACGGACGGTAAAAAGAGAAAAAATAAAGAAAGCGGCTCTAATTATGCTAAATGAGACCAATTGTGTCACGAATTCCTTGGCAGAATGTAATAGGATCTGGTTACCCATATTGAAAGAGGAAGTTATTAAGAGGAAAATGCCAGTATTGGTAAGTCAGTAACATATAGAGGATACATAATTTATGTTTTTTAAATAACAAACACATAAAATCAGAATTTGGTGTTTATTGAAGGTAAATTAAATGCACGACCAAATACTTACCATGTCGGGATAGTATTGAGGTTTTTTTCCTGGTTTTTCCCTCATAATTTACTATGGAATCACTAACAGGAGAATTTTACTGTCATCATGGCATGTGTTTGTCTTTTTAAAGACGAATTACATGCTATGATCTTTTCTGACGGATATTCTCAAGTTAAAGTTGATTTCATGTAATCGAATGAACTATCTTATAAGTAAAGTCGTCCCAGGAACGCAACTCAACAATATTGGCAATATTATTTTAAAGTCGTCTACTTTAAAATGTATAATGTATGTCTGAATTGTCAATATAGATGAGTCAGATAAAATTAAATTATTAGAAGAATTTTTCACTAATTAACAAAAAAACAAAATTTGTTTAATTTACTAATTTTTGTATTTTGAGAACGATTTCCGAAAAGGAAATTGAAACGTCAATAAACGTACTTTAACCTTTAATTGTGGCTTATTCCCATTTAAATAGTAATTACTTTAAAATGGCACAAGAAAATAGCTTGAGAACAATAGGTAGATAGATTCCTGGATTTATTCTATCTCACTGCCATTTATAGTTATACGTCTGGGGTCATCTGTGTTTGTCATTATTTTTGTTTTGTTCATATTCATTTTTAGGCCCACGTATTGGGAGCTGGCTGCTAGTTCCTCCATCATAATTTGTAGTTTTTCGAATGTACTCGCTATAATCATTATGTCATCAGCGAATCTGAGGTGGTTTAACTTGTTGCCATTAACGTTAATGCCATAGGTTGACCAATTTGTAGTTTTGAAGACATCTTCTAGGGCTAGGTTGAAAAGCTTTGGCGATATTACGTCTCCTTGTCTCACTCCTCTCTTAATGGGGATGGGATTTGTATTTTCATCTAGTTGTACTATCATAGTTGCATTTTCATATATATTATGTATTAGTTGCCTATATTTCAAATCTATTCTACAATTAGTAATACCTTGTTCTATGGCCCACATATCGATACTTTCAAACGCCTTTTCATAGTCGACGAAGGCAACAAATACGGGTAATTGGTGTTCATTTGCCTTCTCTATCAATGTTCTCATTGTCAGCAGATGGTCTGATGTACTATATCCTTTGCGGAAGCCAGCCTGTTCAACCGGTTGGTAATTATTCATTTTATAGGTTAACCGGTTGTTAATAATTCTCATAAATCGTTTGTATACTTGACTGAGCAACGATATATAATTTTGTAGATCACATTTGTCCCCTTTTTTGTGTAAGAGTATTACTAGACTCTCGTTCCAGTCTTTAGGGATCTTGCTATTATGGAGACATCTATTAAATAGCTCTGTTAGTACAGGGATTGTTAATGTCTTGCTTGTTTTTAAGAGCTCGGCAATTATACCGTCGTGTCCTGGAGCTTTATTATTATTTAACTTTTTTAAAGCTCTTTCTATTTCGAATCCCTTTATATTTGGTAGTACTTCTGATCCCACGTTTTTTATTTTTCTTTTGACGTTCTCCTTTGTTGTTTCATTAGGCTGGCCTTGCAAGCTGTACAAGGATGTGTAGGAGTACAATATTTGTTATTTTATATTTTTCTTTCTCTTCCTTATTGTTGGCGTCTTTAATTTTGATGATTTTTTGAACTCCCAGTGTGGGTCTTAGACATTTTAAGCCTCTATTGTTTTTAATGACTCGCTCTATTAAGTTCTCGTTCCATTTTTGTATATCGCGTTTTAGTTCTTTTCTAATTGGTTTATTAAGTTCTCTGTATTCTTGAGTATAGCGTTTGTTTTGCGCTAGTAGTTGTCTTCTTTCCGTCATTAGCTACACTCGCGATCATAAAATCCGAGTCACCTTGAAAATTTCAAGTTTTTGGAATATTTTTGCCTCTGGTGCAGTAATAACCTTTTTTTAGGCTAACGTATTTTTTATTTGTCATCAATGTTTGTTTTGAAAGAAAAAAAAAACGGGTTTTTATTGTTTTTATTGAAAAAGCAGAAAACAAATCAAATTGTTGATAAAACAGGCATACGAAAAAATGGAAAATACAGAACGTGGTAAAATGTCAGTAAAATTTTAATGACTAATACCGTGTATTGTCTCCACTTGCTCTAATGACCTCTTCCAGACGACGCGACGGGGCATACTCTCAATTTTTCTCCGGATTACATGTTTTTGTATGTTAATCCACTCTCTCACTAACAGATCCTTAAGCTCCTGTGCGTTGTTAGGAGGAGATGTTAGGGGTTAAATACGTTTTTTCAAATCGTCCCAGATATGTTCGATGGGATTCAGGTACGGAGGCCTAGCTGGCCAGGGTAACCTCATAATTCCAACCTTGTCCAAGTATTGCATACTGATCGTGGCAACGTGCGTTCGCGCGTTGTTCTGCATAAAAATGACGGTTACTCCAAGCCTTGCCATGATATGCATAACATGTTTTTCCAGAATCTCCGTATTGTCCCTTCGTGCAGATAAGGACCCATTTTCGATGAAGGGTAATTCTGTGCGGAAGTCGGAAGATACACCTCCCCAAGCCATGACCGAGCCTCCACCAAATGGCATTCTTGGAGCAATGCAAGCTTATGAAAATCATTCACCGGTTCTCCTCCAAACTCTTACACGTCCATCGGATCCAGTTAGGCAGAAACGGGATTCATCTGGGAATAACTCTTTGCTCCAATCATTAATTCCCCAATGCGCGTATTGTCGAGCAAAAGCTAGTCGTGCAACTCGATGCGCCAGGTGAAGTGGCGGTCCTGTAGCCATTGCCCGAGAAGATAGTCCAAAAGAACTAAATCTTCTCCTGACTGTTGGAACGCTAACATTGCGATTTCGTACTTCCTGTAGACGATTTCGATGCGTAATCGCAGTTGAGGTCCGGTTTTGTAAAGCCCGAAACACAAGAAAACGGTCATCTCGTACCGTGGTCATTATTCTTCGTCCAAAGCCAGGTCGTCTGGATAGCAAACCCTTCTCCTGAAAGCGTTGAAGCACTCGTTGAACCGTAGAAAGGCTTACGCCAACAGTTCTTGCGACTTGCCGTTGAGTGTGACCGTCTTTCACAAGCGCAACAATTTGTGCCGTTTCAACAACAGTCAAGGGTATTTTTGGCAGAAAATAAACAATAATAAACACTAATAATGGCACTAATAAACACTAATGGTGGCAATAATTAACGTTTTTTTGTTACGTTTGAATAGAAAGTCGAAGCACAAATGAGACATTTAAAACAAGCGGCAGTTACAGGAACCGTTTATTTTGGGAAGTGTGCACTTTTCCGCGAAATCGGCACTATTGAAATTCTTTGTTGCAAAGGAAACCGCTAAGCCGACAACAATTCTCAGAAACATGCATTAGTTTGTATTTGTGTTATTATTATTTACGATAAAGCTCGTTAAAAATGAAATATCGGTGATTTTCAAGGTGACCCGGATTTTTATGATCGCGAGTGTATTTAGTTTCATTGCTTATTTTGTCTTATTTAGTCCTTGTTTTCTTTGCGATCTGTAGTCCTGCTGCGAGAAGGTTTTTATTTATGTTTTTATTAATCTCGTCAATTTGATCTTGATTATGTGAAGGATCAGATTCGAACTTATCCGCTAAGACCTCTCGGAATTGCTTTTCATTTGTTCTTAGTTTAAAGGCATGTATCTTTGTTGTTTTTTTTTAAATCCTTTTTCTCTCTTCTTTCATGTTAATATTTATTTTTGCTCTAACTATACGATGGTCACTACCCGTTTTTACGTTGTTTATTGTTGTAACGTCTTCAAATATTCCTTTGTTGTTTGAGAGAAAATAGTCTATTTCATTTTTGGTAGTTCCGTTAGGTGCGACCCATGTCCACTTTCTGTTAGGTTTCTTTTTCTAGTAAAATGAATATAATTAATATTAAACAAATTAGTTGAATTATAATAAAGACACTAACTGTATATTGGACAAATTATAAGTTTAAAAGAAACATGTGCGGAGGTTATGTATGAATGTATAAAAAATGAAATAAAATTTGAAATCATAAAAAGACCCTGTATATTGGTTAAATAATAAATATAACTTAACCCAGAGAAGTTTTAATACTATAAATGAATTTTCAATCCAAACATGCCTTTTTATAGATGAACGACATTTAAAAAAAAACACTTCTACAGGAATTGTGACAGAGAGAAGTGACTTGACAGAGCAGAGTTGCCAACTAACAGATATACTGTCTATTGAAGTGAGGCATATAGATTTATATTTTCCATGTCTGTGATATAGAACAGACAGGAGAACAAATACAAGAAATATAACTGAAATCAATGAAGATTGAAAATGAGAAATAAAGATTAAATAGAATATTTAGTTGATTGAAAAGTTAAATTCAGAATTGGACGGCAACTATTTTTAGAATAAAAATAGCAAAATAAACGATAAAGTTAATAGATAAATAAAATCAAAAGAAATTAAAATAATATTCGAGATGGCACGTACAAAATTCAAATGTCAATCATATGGCGAGAGTATATACACACGGCTCGATGACCCCACTGTTTAATACCTGCGAAAAATAAAACTCCATAGTACTTCAATAATTACCTTATTGGGCCTTAAACCCAATTAGGTCTTATATACTTATATAAACGATTATCCTATGTCAGAAGTCTTCTTCTTCTACTTTTTTATATAGACATGACACAGTCTGTTTTTTAATGTGCCTTCAGTTAGTTGTCGTTCCATCGTTTTTGTGGTCTTCCTACTGATCGCCTTCCTATTGAGGAACCGTCTCTTGCCATCTTTACTACTCTATTTGTTGTCATTCGCCTTATATGATCGTTCCATTTTACTCTTCTATTTCTTACCAGTTCTTGATGTTTTCCACCTTGCATCTACGCCGTATATCTGTACTTCTAGCTCTGTCCCATAGTGTCTCACCATCAATTATTCTAAGTTATTCATCTTTGCTGTTTCTAACATTCTTTTTGTCCTCTTTGTGTCAGGTATTGTTTTTGCCGTGCATGTCATTATTGGTCTGATGACGAATAAAAAGAGAAATAAAAATATCTTTCCTGATATTTTTATTTCTCCATATTGTTTCATTCAGGCAGCCTGCGGCTCTGTTTGCTCTATTCACTTGATCTTTCACTTCAGTTTCGAGCTTTACGTAGCTAGATAATGTGATACCTAGATATTTAAACGCCATCACTTGTTCTATTATCCTACCTTCCAGCTCCAATTTACATCTTAGTAAATTTGCTGTGGTAACCATGCATTTTGTCGTTTTTTAGGAAATTAACGGGTTACATTTTTTTGCGGTTATATTAAATTAGTGCAGCATACGTTGTAAATCATCTTCACTTTGAGAGAGTAGTATTGCGTCGTCTGCAGAGCAGATTATTTTAAAGTGTTTTTCTCCCATTTGGTATTCTTTTTTAGTTCTTACTTTTTTTATTATTTTATCCATAATCAGATTAAACAATAGAGGACTCAGGGAATCTCCCTGTCTTATCCCATAGCCAGCTTCAATAGGATCGGTTAGGTCTCTTTCTACTTTTACTTTTATTGTGTTATTTTGGTAGATATTTTTGATCGTTTTGATTATTCCTAGACTGTCTTGCGTACAGTCAGTGGATAACGACATTTAATTTGACCCTGTCAAATGCCTCCTTTAGGTCCAAGAAACATAGATATGACGGTTTGTTGTATTCTAATGATTTCTCTTGCACTTGCCTCAGTATAAATATAGCATGATCTTTCCGACCTAAAACCTTGTTGTTCTTTTGCTAGTGTTAGAATTTCATTCATTTTATTTGTTATCACTTTGGTTGTTAATTTTAGTTTTGTGTTTAATAAATTAATTTCTCTGTAATTTTCCGAGTCCGATTTGTCTCTCTTTCATGTTATCTCCATTCTTGAGGAATTCTGTTTTGTTCTATTATTTTTTGGAATAGTTTTAATAGTTGTTTGGTCAGATCTGGTCCTCCGTACTTTAGGAGTTTGTTTGGTATTCTGTCCTCTTCTGGTGAATTTCTGTTTTTAATTTCCTTAAAGCTTCCTTTACCTCTTCCTCGTCAATATTTATTTCTTTGTTTGCCGTCACCTCTGGTGTTGGTGGTTCATTATCGTCACCTTTAGCAAATAGGAATCGAAAGTAGTCTGCCCATATTTGCTTTTGAATGTGTTTCCTTTTTATTAGTTCTTTCATTTCATAGTTTCTATTTATATTCCGTAGAAGTCGTCTTCCATCTGTTTTGAGAAGCTCTGCCAGTGTTTCCTTTTTATTTGTCTGAAGTATTGGTTTCATTTCTGATTCGTTTATAGTGACTCTATGCCTGTTGTGTTTGTTGTGCTCTGTATTGTTAAAAGGCTTTCTTTTTCTCTTTACATTTTGTCTTCACTTTCCCTTTAAACCATGGTTTTTCTTTTTATATGTTAGTATTCGTTACTTCCCTGTCTTCAAGTGATTCTTGGAGAATGTCAGAAGTCATTACGTATAATTATAGAAAAAAATTATTTTTGTATTCATTTTGTAACCTCGGAAACCTCTTTTGGATGGTGCTAGAAAGATCATTAATAGATACACTGCGAACGGCACCTAGATGGTTAGTGGAGAGCGAATCGGCCTTTCGAAACTAGCTTTTGGAACCGGGAATGGATCCAACAGAAGAAATAATAAAGATAAGATAGATTAGAAAAGACAGATAAATAGATGACAAGAGAAATAGGTAAAATTACCAAAGATAAGAAAAAGGGCGCCACTTAACTTTTTTTGGGTTACAAGGGGAAAATTAAGAAACCTTAGAAACGAAATGAAATAAGGAGAGATAATTAGGTTCTGGGACCAAATACAAGAAAAGATATTAACAGTTAATTATTAAATAAAGACATACAGCCTAATCTTTCTCCTGGTCGATATCGTGATAGTTAAATATCTTTATTAGCAAATATTCAGAGATACTCTATTATCAGAAAACTTATTAGGAGTAGAGAAATAAAATTTAGTAGGTAAACAAAACAAAATATATTCACTAACTGAATCACCAGACGGGTGAATTCCAAAAACAAGAAATACAAATAAACCCACCGTAACATGTAAAAAAAAATCAAAATCTTTCAATATAATAGACATATGCACATATGAATAAAATATAACATTAAGGAGAACTTGATGTTTTAAAAAAGTTCCAAAAGAGTAGATCTCTCCTTAATGTTTAAGGCTTATCTCGAGATAATTGGCTTTAAAAGTAGTAATTTATAGCAAGTACAAAATAAGACTAAATTAATTTATTATAAAGGTGTAGAAATACAAAGATAAGATTATAAAAATCGGTTTTATACTGTACCATATTGAGGGAAACGTTCTCTTTGAATTTAAGCTATTTGTAAGAAGTTTAACAAATTTTATTACTCTCTTCCTAGCGCTACAAAAAGAGGCCTAAATGCTCTTTGTTTCCAAAAAAATGACGATTGCTCTCAAATTTCTAACAAACCAGCCATCAAGTAATCTGCATGTTTCGGTACTTTTTTTAAGAAATAAAAAAGCTGAAATATATGAAAGAATTAGTTCTATAAAGATATAAAATCGTTATACGTACCGTTACATTCTCATAAAGGACTATATCGGGACCTCTCATTCGTTTCGGCGAGGTGCAAAACCGAGATTTTTGGATACGGCTATTGGCGTAGCTGTGGTAATTGCAAAAGGTTTTTAAAATTAATTTTAAAATAATATACAATAATTATTCTGAAGCTATTTTCTTGTGGCATTTCAAAGTAATTTCGTCAATAAACTTACTATAACCTTTGATTGTGGCTTATTCCCATTTAAATAGTAAGTAATATAATAATTCGTTACTAATCTAATTATAAAATAAGCATATTTTATGCGACTACATATATCAAATATTCAGGCAGAACAATTCAAAATATTCAAAGAAACTATAACTATAATACTTGTTAATTTTTAGTAGCTAGTGTTATGTGAGGATGAGTATTGATTTTGAGAGATTTAAAATAAATTTTTTTAAATATACGTTGCGTTTCATTTGACAATACCACCTTTATTCATTTTCTTGATCGAAATGTTAGTACATCCCCTTTTCTACCTGTTTAAGCGAATTGTGCAGTCGATATGGATTCTTGTGCAAACTTATGAGGAGAGAAGACATTTTTTTTAGTGCTGAGGAACCTAAAATCGAAACATTGCTACCACTATCTAAACGAGCAGAAATGATTTCTCCTTCTACTGATATTCAAATATAAGGGCGGTTATCTGAGCCATGCTTATCTAAGAGTGGATTGGTAACTAATTCCTGAGCAGAAGGTAAAGAAAATAAATTTTCGTCTGAAGGCATGCCGTCAAGAGAAAGGGCAAATAGGCAATGGAGATACATTTCCTTTGGAAGATACAGATAAATTAATTTAGCGTATTGAACTACTAACTAAATTTATTTACCTTAATTTAAAAAGGTAATATAAAAGTGGTACTTTCGACTAAGAAATTGTAAAACACAACTAAAATGAAGGGAATGAAGAAACACAATAGAGCAGCATTGGTATGTTGTGGTCTCTCGATTTTTCTACTATCTTTCTGGTGTTCAATATCTTTTTTCGCGTTTCTTTTCCTGGTATTAATCCGCACTGTTCTTCAGCTATCTCTGAAAGTAGAAAGTAGAAAGGTTGATTCACACTACTCGTCAGACCATTCATCTGTGATCCACATCATGTTGCGCATAAATTCGGTATTACATCTACGCCAATCTCGCCAATTGCTTTTATAATATGGTATGCCGTGGATTCCTGTGGATTTTTTGTTTCTTAGTTGGTTGAGAGACTTTACTACTTTCCGCCTGTTATTATATATATATATATATATATATATATATATATATATATATATATATATATATATATATACCCGGTATTTAGGCGTTCCACGCCCTTCCGGTAGGGATCTATGGAGGAGTATCACCTAGCCGCAAGCCCTTATCTCTTGCCGTACTGCTCCACCATAGGCCGATCAGATACCAGCATATTCTAGACTAAGCCGCAGATTCATTTTAGAATTTTAAACTACTGCGTTAGCCTTTTTGTTTTCTGTTCACCGAGCCGGGGATTTGAACTGACATCTCTCGCATTGAAGCGAAGGAGAAGCCAGCCGCCCAGCCCGCTTGGCTATCCTGTTATTTCCGCCTGGAAAACTGTCACATCCTTAGATATACTTACCGAGAAATGTTTCCCTTAATTTTTCCCTACTATGCCGGCTCCCACACCCTCCGATTTTTTGAGCCATTTGTGTACCAGGTAGTAGCAGCTTGTATGGGTTCACCTTTATTCTAGTTTTTTCTGTCTGGTATCTTAATTGTAAACTTATTTTTAAAGCTATATCTCGTAGCTGTTGCATCGATAGGTTGCCCCATCACAATATCGGCTTTTAGCTCCTCCATTAGCTTTCTGTTGTCAGCACCATGCATCTGGCTTATATGTCTCTGACTATGGATTAATCTGTGCATCATTGATTTGGCTTCGTCCTGTATAAAGATATGAAGTGGTAGTAGATTCAGCAGGATTTCTAAAGATGCAATAAGAGTTGTTTTTATGGCCCCCTTAATACACAGATATGCTAGCCTTTGTGTATTATATAGCACCCTTATTACTCCCACTTGCTGCGTCTTTGTTCACCACGTTACCAAGCCATAGGTTATCATTGGTCTAATAAACCCTGTGTATAGAGTCATTTTTGTCCCCAATTCTTACCGCATATTCTTCTACTTTGTGTGTAGTTCCTTCCACAGCTTTGTGTGTAGTTTTCAGAATGTGAGTATTCCATATAAGCCTATGATCAAAATAAACCCCAAGGTATTCTGCTTCTTTGGCAAATAACGTCACTGTTCCTCCCAGTACCGGTGGTTTTAGGCCTTGCAGTGCTGTTTTTTTTTGGGTGAAGTTAACGATTTGTGTTTTTGAGCATTGACTATCAGTCTCTCTTGTTTACACCAGTCGTCAACTATATTTAGGGCTGCTTGCATTTTCTCAGACACCACCTGAGAAAACCTGCCCCTGGCAACGATTGCTATATCGTCAATATATCCTAGACCATAAAAGCCTTCTGTGGACAGATTTCTGAGGAGATCATTTACCAAGGTTACTCAAAGTAACGGGAACAGGACTCCTCCTTGTGGGCAGCCTCCACCTACTTTTGTTTTGATGGTTGTTTTACCCAGAGTGGACATTACTGTCTTATTCTCCAAGGATACCCTTATCTATCTGCACATTATCGCAAGTGAGCCTATTCTACTCATAACTCCTATCAAAGAGCTGGTAGTAACATTATTAAATGTCCCTTCTTATTCTGCTGTTTAGTTTCGTTATTTCTTGAGTATGACATTATCAGCAGTGGGACGCGGCGTGTCGGGGTTGAGGACTCTCTCCCCTTTCGACTTCCGCGAAGTACAAAAGAGTCACTACTTAATTCAGATCTCATCCTCCATGCAAACTGAGACGGACAAGCACAGGAATTCCTTTATTAGAAATAGCGAAAAAATATATCAAAAATCGTTATGTAGTGACATGCAGTTGAGTGTGTTAAAAGCTTAGAGAAAAACACCAAAACAGGGTATTTTTTTAATTTAAATTATTTTCCGAGGAAAAATGGGAAATCTAACCTCATCACGCAAAATAACGGAAAAAAATAGAAGAACAATATTTATTTAGAAGTTTTCCAAAAATTACCTCATAACCTAAAAATTCATTAAATAATTCAAATATTTTTGCTGAGCTCAAGTTTGATTCACAAAATCTGAAAAAAAAAAACAGTAGTTTTGGGTATAAAAATATTTAAATATCATTATCACTAAAATCTTAAAGTGTGTCTTAAAGTCTTAAGAGTGCTTAAAAATCACCGAAAAATGCAGTTTTTTTTTGAATTTAGAGTTTATTTTAGTTTGAATATAACCTGCTACTAAAAAAACCAAAAAAAAACGAATAAATCTAACTGCCCCACGAACTAACTGGGCCCATTAATCCCAAGTACTTGCTGCCCCATCGAAAGTTGGGGATTGACCGGAAATTCCAAATTTGATTATGGTTGAAAGTAAGAATATAAATATTTTTAGTTGTTCACTTCAGTTGCAACGACTATGTTTAGTTAAAGGGGAGAACTTTTATTAATAATAAATGAATATAAATAGTCAAAGGCCCATGTCTCCAAAGATGGAAAAGTTAGATGGCGACGCATCAAAAAAGGGTGTCAACAAAAAGTGTACACAAAGGAGGGGTGATTAAAATTACGTTATTTTTGAACAAGCATCGGTGGAGCATAACCAAGCTCCAAATATCCACGTTCACCGGCAAATTTTTAGTAATTTTACAAAGAATAAAGCTGTAAAAGATATATGTGACAGACCTTTAAAGACTGTCCACCAGGAATTGAAGAAGGAAAATTACAGCAATTTACCGCTGACGACGAAAGACATTTCTTAAGTTCGAAGAAATATCCATGCTGCAAGACGAAAATCCACACCATCATTGCCCAAGTTACAGGAAGAAGTTCTACAAGTATTAGTGAACTTAAATTTAAAAACCAATACAGGTGAACATTTTTATTATCTACGAAAAATAATTCTGCAATTTTTAGTTGTTTCACAAATCTTTACTTTTTGTGTAATGTAGATTCTTTGTATGTAGATGGAACTTTTTAATACTGTTCTGAATATTTTTGTCAGATGTTTACTGTACATGGCTACAAAACTTCTTATTTTTGTTTTATGTTCCTCTAGTATTTTGTTTTTTAACAAATAGATCACAGCAATCGTACAAATGTACTTTTGATACAATAATAACAATATGTACAGATTTGAATTACAATTTTTTTAGATTTTAAAATAGCAATTCAAAATGCAGCCAACTTAGTGTAGCCGGACATTATTATTTTTTGTTGCAAATTTCAAACACAAAATTGGTACCGAAAAATTCAAAATTTAGGTTTGTCCTCAGAATATAAAAATCAAACTGTCATTGGAAAATATTTAAAATTGTTTTTCGCATTCCTTATTTAGATCCAAATGATGTTGGTGACTTTTTTTCTGATGAACTTTTTAATATTATGCAAAAAGATGACAGAGTTCTTTAATTTTGTGATTACCTAGTTGATCATTTTTTAACGGAAGATTCCACATTTCCACCTTAGATGTGGACTTCAAATTCATCATCTCTTATATTGACTACAAACGCATGTGATCATTTCACTCGAAATTTAACGAATGTTTTTATAAATCACATCCTGACATATTTAAATTTACAGACATTTTGTTAAATTTTCAAGCAGAAGTATATGTGAAAATTAGAACTGCACATAGATTCGAAAAAAAAAACTTGATAAAACGGCAAAAAGAAAAGTTGATTTTATTGAAAATAGGCTAAATGAATATTACGTTAATCAAAACATTACTAAATTAGACTTCATTCAGTTTGCAATTATTATGCAGCTAACTTTTAAAATCTAAAATATAGCATTCACTCTTACTTATTTTAATCACTAATCAGACATTAGAATTAAGCATTGTTTAACTGTAGTTTTTGTTATTGTATATAAGTTAATGTAGATTTATAAATAAACTTTATTCGATTATTTTGTTATAGTTTCATTATTTAATCATTTAAAATTTTCGCTCATGCTTTGGGAATTGGGTTCCTTTTTGAATACAATAAAGTAAAATAAAAACTATTATGTTCACAAAAATATTATCTAAGTATTACCTAGGTAGCGTGGAGCAGTTCGTAGTCGCTTTTAATCCTACTATAAAACTAAACCCATTAAAATCTAGGTAGCGTGGGGGAGTTCGTAGTCGCCCGTTGAAGTTATGTGCTAAAAACAGGATCAAATATCAAAAAAGAGGGTTTATCGTATTTTAAGCATGTTTTGATCTGAAAATAGTAAACCGTATCGCGCTGTTAAAAATAACAAAAAAAATATATTAAAACACGTTATTTATTGAGTTACAGTTGAGTTTATCTGCTTAAAACATATTGAAAAACATAAAAAATGGGGTTTTTTTCGAATTTTGATGATGTTATGGAGCAAAAATAGCAAATCTAACCCCTCCATTTAAAATAACGGTAAAAAAATACACAAAAGCTTAGAAGTTTGTCAATAATTACCTACGTAACTTTTGGACATAATTTTTGAAAAAACTCAAATATTTTTCCTAAGCTCAATTTTACTCCAAGAAATCTAAAAAATCATAGTATTTTTGGACATTACAGAATATATTCATGAACGCTATAGAATCTTAGATTGAAATAGCAATAATTTGTTACATAATGATAAGGTGGATTTATGGCAAATTTTATTCCTAATTGCTTCCTTTTTATCCAGATGTGTGTCTTGTTAGCCTCTTGTCAAGGTGTAATACAATATATTTTACAGTATTATTTTTGGAAATACTCTTCTTATGCATTAGGCTATTTGGCATCTGCTTGTGACATTTAGTAAATATCACGTTAACTGATTTTGTTTCTTTGATCTTAATCTTCCATTTCTTAGCCCATATTTCAATTAAATGTATGCTTTATTGTAACATTTCATCTGCTTGTATGAGATATATTTTTGACCAGAATTACATTGTCATCTGCAAATGTTGCGATTGGGGATTCTTCTTCAGTTGGGAAATCAGCTGTAAATATTGTGTAGAGAATTTGTCTCAAGATGCTGCCATGCAAGACCCATACATTTATGTTGATGTTAAACACACTTTCTTCATATCTTTCATAAAAAAGATTTTTTTGTGTCGTGTAGAGTGGCTAAGAGATTGCTTTCTTCAGTCAGAAAGCTCTTTTCCTGAAAGGCTTATTGTATCTTTCTACCACTCTATGCACTGCACTTGTTCAATTATGCCGTGTTTTTGGCTAAAATCGAACTGATAATTAGGTATATTATTATCGTTCTGTATAATAATGTAACTGAATTAATGACGGACATTCTTTAATAGCTTCTATCTTCTCATACACTGGCGATAAGGTCAATTGTAAGTACTCATTTTGTACATAAGTGCCCATTTTAATAAATCAAATCACCATCTGAATTAGAATAAATCATTTTATAATAAAAACGGGACCCCGTTGGCTGCAGCCACTTAAATTTAAAATATTTTAAGGGAACCCAAAATTCTCATTGATGCCATATTCATTGTTTCCACCATTTCCCTTAATTAGCTTAAGTTATTGATAATTAAGTGTATTATTATACTCTTGTTCTTGCGAAGATATTTGTAATACTGTGCATTGCCTTGGCAAAACAACAAAGAATACTTTTCCATATTTCAAATAATATTTAAAAATGATTTCTCGCGGTAGTTAGACAAATTAAATGACAACACTGGCATAGTTTCTCAAAAAAGATGAAATACGACTTCTACAAAACACATAAATAAATATGGAGAATGATCAGAGAAAAGAGATAAAAAAATTAATAATGACGAAACACGTTTAGAAGGAAACATGGACAGACTACTTTCGATCCCTATTTGATTAAGGTGACGGCATTGAACCACCAACACTAGAGGTGACGGCAAACGAAGAAATAAATATTGAGGAGAAAAAGGTAAAGAAGACATTAAGGAAATAAGAAAACAGAAAAGGACCAGGAGAGGGCAGAATACCGAAGAAATTCCTAAATTACGGAGGAACAGATCTGACCAAATAGAGAAATGGAGATCAAGCATCCTAATACCACTCTTCAAAAAGGGAGACAAATTGGACCCGCAAAATTACAGAAAAATTAATTTGTTAAACACATTAAAATAACAACTAATATGGTAACTATAATAAAAAAACTAAATGAAAGTGTAACACTAGCAGAAAAATAACAAGGTATTAGGTCGGGAAGATCACGCACCGACGTTATATTTATAATGAGGCAAGTGCAACAGAAATCAATAGAATATAACAAATCAGTATATCTATGTTTGGTATACCTTAAAAAGACATTTGACTAGGTCAAATTAAAACACGTTATCTACTTAATGTACGCAAAAACTTTAAGAAATAATCAAAACGATCGAAAATATCTACCAAAACAACACAATAAAAGTAAAAGTAGGAAAAAAATTAACTGACCCTATTGAAGCTGGCTATGGGATACGACAGAGAAATTTCCTGAGTCTTCTCTTGTTCAACCTGATTATGGATGAAATAATAAAAAAAGTAAGAACTAAAAAGGATACCAAATGGAAGAAAAACAACTTTAAATAATCTGCTATGTAGACGACGCAATCTTAAACTAAAGATGATTTGCAACGTATACTGCATTAATTTAATATAACCGCCAGAAAATGTAACACATTTAATAGATCAAATGAGTTGGGGAACAGAAACTGGGTAAGAAATAGAATAGTAGAATAAAACGATCATATAAGCCGAATGACAACATATACAGTAGTAAAGACGACAAGAGACGGTTCCCCTATCGGAAGAAGATCAGTAGGAAAACCACAAAAATAATAATGGAACGACAACTTACTGGAGGCACATTGAGAAACAAGACAGTCTGTTGAATGTTATGTAGATGTTGTGATGGGTAGCTCTTTCGGGGCAACAGACTCAGTAAAACACAGGTTTGAAATAAAAATAAATCTATTAAGTATATATATATACAATAAATAAAAACTAAAAAAAAGAATTCTACGTTGTATACTTATAAAACAAAAATAAAATGAATTCTACGTTTCCGTCTGGGTCCCGCGATGAATGAATTCCCCGGCAAACGTCTATAAAAGAAAAGAAATTAATTAGTACTACTAATATATTCGCTTTCGCTTCAATTCAGCGAAAGCTCCGAATATGCTCGCAAACAAAATATTTAGCTGTGCAGACCCGCGGCAATGTTCAATACACAATGCCGACGGGTTCCGCTTGGCTAAGGACAGAGTATGATCCTCAATACGGAAATCTCTGTCCCGGTTGGTTCTGTGCAGATCCACGGTAATGCTCAATACGCAATACCGATGGGTTCCGCTTGGTTAGGGACAGAGTATGATCCTCAATACGGAACTATCTCTGTCCAGAATGGCCCGCTGGTTCACTACACCGGCGAGTCAGGGAGCCTAGAGCGCTAGCTACAAGACTGTCTAATTCCGGAATTCCGCTATTCACACGCCTTAAATAGCCGTTTGAATCCCACTACGCCTTCACGTTGTAGAAGTGGATGCGCAAATATTGACACTCCCACGGTTCGAACTGTTAAACGATCAGAGCATCGTTACAGTTTGCTCGGGCGCCAGTTTGTGATGGGTAGCTCTTTCGGGGCAACAGACTCAGTAAAACACAGGTTTGAAATAAAAATAAATCTATTAAGTATATATATACAATAAATAAAAACTAAAAAAAAGAATTCTACGTTGTATACTTATAAAACAAAAATAAAATGAATTCTACGTTTCCGTCTGGGTCCCGCGATGAATGAATTCCCCGGCAGACGTCTATAAAAGAAAAGAAATTAATTAGTACTACTAATATATTCGCTTTCGCTTCAATTCAGCGAAAGCTCCGAATATGCTCGCAAACAAAATATTTAGCTGTGCAGACCCGCGGCAATGTTCAATACACAATGCCGACGGGTTCCGCTTGGCTAAGGACAGAGTATGATCCTCAATACGGAAATCTCTGTCCCGGTTGGTTCTGTGCAGATCCACGGTAATGCTCAATACGCAATACCGATGGGTTCCGCTTGGTTAGGGACAGAGTATGATCCTCAATACGGAACTATCGCTGTCCAGAATGGCCCGCTGGTTCACTACACCGGCGAGTCAGGAAGCCTAGAGCGCTAGCTACAAGACTGTCTAATTCCGCTATTCACACGCCTTAAATAGCCGTTTGAATCCCACTACGCCTTCACGTTGTAGAAGTGGATGCGCAAATATTGACACTCCCACGGTTCGAACTGTTAAACGATCAGAGCATCGTTACAATGTCTACATAAAAAGATTTCTCGCGGGTCCTAAAATACTAAGGCCGAAATCTTTTCCCGGTTGTTGCGTTTTTGTTAAATTTAGACGGTTTTTTCCGGGAGCTGTCCAATTTGATTATTTGGTGAAGTAGTGGGTATATATATTCTCCATTGTGAAATGCAGATGCAAAAACTTCTATTTAAACATGTCCCAACAGCGTCAAGTTTCATCAATTCCTTGTTGTTTTTGCTCTGGCGTGGGAAATGAGCTTTTACATACCAAATGTTAGTGAATAATAATGAATACGTTGTTTTTGATAACCTTAGAGAAGGGTCTATCGCTTACAACTTTACTGCAATCGCACTGAAATGTCATGCTATACTGCAATAATTAGACAAGTCTGGGGTCTCTGAAAGACTCCACATGAGGACGTAAAGGTTAAAAAAAGTGGTACAGTAGGCGGTTCTGTAGATTGGCCCAAAGGCTTATACTATGTTTTCTGTAGTTTTAAAATTTAAATATGTTTAAAATTGACTAAATTAATTATTTATGTATTATTTTTATATATTTTAATAAAATTTAAAAAGTTTACATGTTTTATAACGGCCACTCCTCGTCACGTAAATGGACTCTTGCAATTGTTTACTGTGACTATTATTTCTTAAAAAACTATATTTAATATGTGCCGGTTTAGCAAGGTTTTAAAAGAGTTGCGCTTTAAAATTAAATATAATAATAAGTAGAATAGAGTAGAAGAAGAAGAAGAAATATAAAATTATTTTGAAATAAGAAGTGCATATAATTAAAATAAATATATTATAGAATAAATACACTGATCAAAAAGTTTTTCTTTTAATATTATTTACATTAAATAACTATACTATACATAAGTTTTAAGAATACAGTACAGAAATTGTTGAACTAATATATTTATGATTAATATATGCACAATTATAAAAATGCAAATTACTGAAATATAAGCATCATAATATGCTATAAAATTTATCTTGACAATGATAAAAGTAAGTGTAAAACTTATACATTGTAAATTAGGGTAAATGATACAGTCGTTCGCCATGCTATAGTAATTGGCCATGTTAACATAAATTTATAAATAATAAGAATCTCTGGTACTGAAATAAATCAAATCTACAGAATAATTTTGACGACGCCGCTTAATGTTCACCTAAAGTTTCGTCTGGCTACAGTCACAATAAAGTGCTTAAAGGGTGTGGTTACTTCTTGATGTCGCCAGTTTAATTGTTCACAGGTAAAATCTTACGAATTTCTTAAGGATTGTACACTTGTTTTTTATCCATTAGAAAGTTAATCGTTGTAGATATAGATATAATTTAGATGATATATTAAACTAAGGTTGTAACTGATCAAATTTTAGGCCCCAAACATTTTTAGATAACAAAAGACGCGCGAATTTATTATGCCAATAACTATATCAATAATTTAGGTATATAAACAGTTATTGGCCGGCCGGCCAATTACTGTGATATATTTTTTAAAATAAATTTTCAGATATAATTTGTTTTCCATAAAAATGGGCACTCTAAATTACATTATTCTTATCCCTTAAATATTTTAAGACTAAATAGTCGTTGGCCGTATGCTAATTAATATATTTCAATGTGGCCAATCACTATCGCAATGCTTTTTTTCCGTTATAACATGTCAAAGGTCTGTGAAGGTGTTTCTTACCGAAAAAATATAAAGAAGAAGATATAATTAAGGCTTTAGAGTCTATTGAAAATGGTATGAGTCAAAGAGAAGGTTGCAAGTTATATCAGATTCCTTGAGCAAGACTTCAGTTCCGGTCAAGTGTCAAATTTAATAATAAAGTTTTTCTTAGACCTAACTCAGTATTAACTTCAGAAGAAGAAGCAGTTCTAGAAAGATGGATTTTGACTTCATACAAGAAAGGATTTCCTCGTAGAATGGAAGACATTCAAGCTTCTGTGAAATGTTTCCTTGACGCAGCCCCTAGAGAAAATCCGTTTAAAGATAACCATTCAGGAAGAGGATGGTATCACTCCTTCCTAAAACGTCACCCAAATATAAGAACCGCAGAAGGAAAATTAACAGCTAGCTCAGTTATAAGCAGACATAAGAAACTGGTTTACTAATGTAGAAGACTATTTAAAGGAAAAACAATTATTTGAGATTCTTGAAGATCCCAGCAGAATCTACAATGGAGACGAAACCTGTTTTTGGCGTTGCCCACAGAACAAAAAAGTTCTTGCACCAAGAGGAGCGAAAAACGTTTATGAAATATAACATCATTCAAAAAACAGTGATGTTTACATTTTCACCTTGTGGTGTTGTGACTACACCCATGATTATCTATGCTTACAAAAGACTTCCAGCTGAAATTGTTAAATCTGTACCTGACACCTGGGGAATTGGATGCAGTGATAACGGTTGGATGAAAAATCAGCTGTTCTACGAATATATAGGAAACATTCTTTATCCTTACTTTAGCAAAAATAACATCAAATTTCCAATAGCTCTGTTCGTTGATGGTCACAGCACACATTTAACCTATAAAATAAGCGAATTATGCACAAAGCTACTAATTACTCTGTACCCTAACTCGACTCGAATCTTGCAACCTGCAGATGTGGCCTTCTTTAAGCCCTTAAAAGAACGATGGAAAAGTGCTGTATTAAAGTTTCGGAGAGAGCACCCTACTGAAATTGTAACAAAGGACAATTTTGTTACAGATTTAAAAACAGTGGTTAATAATATAAAACCAGAAAATATTAGAAATGGTTTTCGTGCCTGTGTACCCTCTTTGATGACAGATCAGAGGTTACACAAAGAACGGTACTAGGCTCGGGCTTCAGTCTGGTAGAGGTATCTTGGTCGGGGCTCTTATTACAGCTCAAATATAAAGAATTAGTTAGAGAAGTACTGAAGATACAGAGACGAGAAGTTAGAAGATAAGAGACGAGAAGTTAGAAGATAAGAGACGAGAAGTTAGAAGATAAGAGACGAGAATTTGGAAGATAAAAGAAGGGAATTATTTGGGCACCACCCTATTTTTAGAGGATTAGGGAAACTTTAAGATATAGAGAATACGATAACGAGAAAGATAAGATACAGTTAAGATACGCGAGAATAAAATAAACCGTGAGAGAAAAGGTATTTTGATCGTGCGGTACACACTTAATATTTCGACACATATACACTAATTATACGATAAAACAAATAATATAAATCAGTAAAAATGCCTGAAAGAGATACACCATGCACAATAATATATATTCATATCAGAACAATAAAAATAAAAAGCAAAAAATTGTTAGCAAAAAGCAGTTAGATGACACGAGATAAGTGATTGATTAATTTATATTCGAATAAAAACAAAAAATATCTTTTTTGGAAAATAATTCTGCATGATGTAGTATTCTCAAGAATAGAAGAAAACAAGGAACATTAAAATAGTCAATATTCGTCAAACAAATTATTATTATGCCCTGAGAACACTTAAACGTTTACCAAAAATTTTTTTATTGAATGTGATCACCTCAAATCTATATATGAAATTTAACATAAATATACCCTACATTAATATAAAAGAAATGGTCCGTAATTTATACATATATTATATCGTAGGTTCAAACTCATAATAATTCGTTCCGTTTAACCATAAACAGCAAGGTCACTAAACTGAACGTTATAAATCAAATTCTTACGGTTTAGGTATCAAAGTTGAGCTTTGATCTCTAAAAGTTGGTTATGCTCGACGTTATCAAACGCCTTGTTGTAATCAATGACACAAGCAAATACATCTTGATTCACATCCAAACACCTCTGTGTCAAGATGTTAAAAAGGAAAATGATGCTTCGCGAGTTCCATATCCCTCCCGGAATCCAAACTGAGTTTCTCCGATATCTTCTTCCAATTTTCTGTAAATTCTATTGTGAATTATTCTGAGGAATATTTTTAAGGTATGGCTCATCAGACTGATCGTACGATGATCACTGCACTGCTTAACATGTGCCTTCTTGGGAAAAGGGACAAAGATTGATCTTAGCCATTCTTCAGGAATTATACTGTTTTCATAAATCTTGTTAAATAAGTCTACTAACAAATGGATTCGATCTTCGTCTATCAACTTTAGTATATCGGCTGGTAGCTCGTCTGGTCCTGAAGCTTTGCTATTCTTTGATGACTTCACCTCTTGCATTACTTCTTCTCTGCTTATTTCTGGACCTGTCTGCTCTGGAAAATTATCACAACAAGGCTGCCTTTGATCGTCAAACAGTTCTTCTATGTATGTCTGCCAATGTTTTAGTTTCTCCTCTGTTTCCATTATCATGTTCACTTGTTTTTCTACAAGATTCTGAACGAATCATATTTGGCTTTCAAGTTTTCAATCTCCTTACATTTGTCTTGTAAGCATTGTTTTTTAGCGTCGTGGATTTTTTTTGATCTCTGTGTTAATTTGCTTATACTGCTCTTCATTTTTGCCTTTCGATAGTCTTCGAGAATTCATCAATAACAAAATTTGGTCACTCATCCATTCTTTCTGTTTCTGTGGTTTTTCTCTCTTCCGAATATTTTTAGCGGGCTCCAGCACGTTCTTTTTAATAATGGCCCAGTGTTTATTAATGTCTAGTTCTGGTATCTTCTCTGTCTTTTCAAGTTTTTCAAGATTTGTCTGAATGCTTGTTTCTACCTGATGTTTAATTGTTTCATCATTTAAACGATTGATATCTATTACTTGTTTGGGCTTAGGTGTTTGTACTCTTTTAAGTTTTATTTGGAATTGTGCCACTACTGGATTGTGGTCTGACCCTATATCTGCTCCTGAATACGTTTTCACAGATTCGATTGTGTTTTTATATCTGTTGTTTATGGTTATATAATCTATTTGATTTCATATAATATGGTCTTTAGTGTCTCCCGAGATTTCCAAGTGTATACTCGTCTTCTTGGTAGTTGATAAAATGTGTTTTTAATTATAAAATTATTTTCCTGGCAAAATTGCAACAGCCGATCGCCTCTTTCATTTCTTTGGCCGAGACCATATTTTCCAACCCATTTGCCACATTCTCCTTTCCCAATTTACGCATTCCAATCTCCTATTATTATTGTAATGTCTCTAGACTTAACAACTTTCAGTGTTTGTTCAATAGTTTTATAAAATTCTTCTGTCTTCTTCGCTACTCTCCGCTGTAGGAGCATAGAAATATAACTCTATCTGACACTGGTACAAAGGTTATAATCGACTTACTTATTTCCTTGGTGACCATTATGGCCACTCCATTACTATGATGATTGTCATTTCGTCCTGAAAAATATATGGTACCGTTTGGGGTGACGCATTGACCTGCATTTGTCCATCTGACTTCGCCGAGTTCTAAAATACTGATCTGTAACCGACACATCTCTTGACTAGCATTGTGTAGTTTTCCAGCTTCAAATAGCGTTCTCACATGTGGCGATACGGATCGATGTATTATGCATTTTGCAGGGGTTTTGCAGATTGACGACAGGAGGAGCCCTGCAACTTATTGAATCTCCCCTCCTGCCGGATTTTGGTTTCCGATGACTATGATCAGTAACTTCCAAAGAATCGCTATTCTTTGCCATGATGATTTATACTAGGGATACTCTACGAGTCTTTAATACAGTGGTTCCCCGTTGCCTTCTGTATCCTTATGCTGTTGACCTTGGTTCAACCGCCTTCGAGATCGATTTCTCAATCTCAGAACAAAAGAGTGCCCTACCACCTACCAAGTCATCACCCCGGAGCCATTGGTCAGTAATTGGGGGATTGCTTATACCGGCAATAGCTCGGTGGAATTTTCGCCATATCTGGCTACCCTCACTTAGTTTAGCCTGCAGACCAATGCAGTTGCGCGGGATGTGGCACGTGGAGTCATAAATGAGAGTTAGTTGTCTTATGAGGACCAGTTATCAAGAACCATCTCCCGTCTATGACGCTCGATGTGGTCGTTCCGATAAAAAGTGCTACCTCTATAACACAACTCTACACCCCTAGCGTACATATATAAATTCATTTTTGATTAATTTAAGCTTAAAGAAGTTATCAGCATCATTTTAAATTTGAAAACAATAACATGTTAAACAAACTTAGAACAA
This sequence comes from Diabrotica undecimpunctata, assembly GCF_040954645.1. Taxonomy (NCBI): domain Eukaryota; kingdom Metazoa; phylum Arthropoda; class Insecta; order Coleoptera; family Chrysomelidae; genus Diabrotica; species Diabrotica undecimpunctata. The sequence continues at coordinate 85,674,787 of NC_092811.1, read as the reverse complement.
AGAAGATTGTCAGAATTTTAAGATTACAATGTATAGTTGACAGATTTCTACAATTTATGTTACAGTTAAGACAAAAAGAGAACTTAAAAACAGACAAAAGGAAAATGATGTACCAGAAGAATTCGACGACTTAAACCAAATATGGAAAGAACTTAAGACTCTATTTCTAAAAGCTGAAGACCACCTTAAATACACGAATCAATGAGGTAAGAAACCATGGATAACAAATGAAATATTAGAAATTATGAATGTGAGACGAGAACACAAGAACAAAGACTGAAATAAATATAAAGAAATACAAAGACTAATAAGAAAAAAGATAGTGGAAGCAAAAGCACAGTGGCTTGTAGAAACTTGCGAAGAGATAGAAGACCTACAGAATAAACATGAAATAGACTTCTCCATAAGAACATTAAAGAAATGTGTGGGATCAGAAACGCTAGGCAGTGTGGCACAATAACAAGCACGGATGATAGAGTCCTGACAACAATAGGAGAAATAAGCGTTAAATAGCGAACATACATACAAAACCTATTCACAGACGATAGAACAATAAATATTGATAGACAAACAAACATCGAAAATAACGACTTGCCCATCTTAACATCAGAAATAAAATACGCTTTAAAAAATATGAAAACCGGAAAATCCTGTGAACCCGACTACGTTCATAGTGAAATTATACAACTTTTGGAAGAAGACAATTTAGAACTATTATCAAGACTCTTCAACAGTATATAAAAGACTGGTACAATTCCACAAGATTGGTTAACGTCTACGTTTGTGACTATACCCAAATCAAACTACGCAAAAGAGTGTAACGATTTTCGATTAATAAGTCTCATGCCCCATATTCTGAAGCTATTTCTAAAAATTATCCATAACCGAAAAAATGCAAAGAAGATATGGGTCTGGAACAATTTGGCTTTCGAAACGGTTTGGGAACTCGAGAAGCTTTGTTCAGTTTCATTGTTCTCATGCAAAAGTGTCGGGATCAACAAAAAGATGTCTAGTTGTGCTTCATAGATTATGAAAAGGCTTTTGACTGTCTCTGTCAGAACTGAAATGGGTGATACTGAAACCATAAACATCCAAAGAGGAGTTAGACAAGGTTGTATACTATTACCATTATTATTCAACTTGTACTCAGAGGACATCTTTGCCCATGCTCTAGATGAAGCACAAGAAGGAATAAAAGTCAATGGAAAAATAGTGAACAATATCAGGTATGCCGATGATACAGTACTGATTGCTGGCAGTGAAGAAGAACTACAAATTCTGTTTACAAAAGTAGTGCGAAAAGGAGAACTATACGGCCTTAAGGTGAATGTAAAAAAAAACAAAACAATGGTAATTTCAAAAAAACACACACCAGTTATAAACAAGTGTATAAAGTTATAAGTATAAACAACAATCTAGTTGAACAAGTGAAAAAGTTTAAGTGTCTGGGCTGTTGGATACACGAAACCTTAGGCCAAGAACAAGAGGTTAAATGCAGAATCGAAGAGACAAGAAACAACTTGGACGCTTGGACGTTAACAGTCAGCTCGTTACGACGTTTAGAGAGCTTTCAGGTGTGGGTATTTCGTCGTATGCTGAAAATTCCATGGACCGACCGCGTTAGAAATGAAGAAGTTTTAAGGCGTATGAATAGAGAACGTGAACTCACAGAAATTGTCAAGAAGCGTAAAACGTCTTATCTTGGACACATATTTAGACACGACAGGTATAACTTCCTACAGCTTATTATAGAAGGGATAATAGAAGGCAGACGCGGCCCGGGTAGACGACAAATGACCTGGCTGCGCAACATCAAAGATTGGACAGGTAGACTTAGAAGTGAGTATAGAAGCTTAGCTTAAAAAATCACCAAACCACATTTATTAAAAACACATTAGAATAGAAAAAACATACCAAACACTGAAACAGCAAAAATTAAATAGCAATATAGAATAACAAGATTACGATGCCCACGAAAGAGACTATTAGACAACAAACTGCTGAAAAATTTTCTTCCTTTCATCCCGTATGAAAAATGAAACCGTGTGAAAAATGAAATAAGACAAATTGACCTCTGTATATAATTATATGAGTAAAAATTTAGTAAAATTAATCCGAAACCGCTGCATGAGTATTGTATAATATTTACATTAAAAATAATGATATATTACCATCGTTATCAAAAGTTTTATACACTATTCATAAATTCGACACTGAGTAATATAATTTAAATTATATTAAAACGTAAACATTTTTACAAGAAACGTAATAGTTATTTATATACATAGTGTTTTAAGTATGGGATAAATGGAAATAAAGAAATAAAGAAAACATTGCTAAAGAAGGTAATATTCACATTGGGTATATAAAAGAGCAAAGAATGAAGTGATACGGACATGTCGTAAGAAGAACCAGTGAAAGCAGAGGTGTTCCGTATTCTTATAGTTTAGTTTATTTTGTTTTTAGATTTTATTTTATTATTTTAGATTCATATGGGTAATTCTTTAAGTTTGTGTAAATTAGTTTCCAGAAATATCTTAAAAGGATAGCGATCAAATCTACCACGTTATCAGTTGTCCCGAAATATAGTCATTTTAAATGATAAAAACAAATCATAATTTAATATTTTATACATCTACTACAAATTTAAGTGCATTAGTTAGGGCCGACAATATTATCTCAAGTGAGTAGCAACTCTTTTCGTATTATTTTTGTAACAACAACAAAATAACCTTTAAATAATACCTACGTAAAGAGATAACAAAAATTCCAGTTGGGTCTTGACCAGTTTTTTGGACCGGTCACAGGACCGGCTCAACTTCTGATCAAGAAAATTAATAAAATGACTTCATACAACAATAATACTACACACAACTCTACTAAACACAGTTACTCAGATGTCGTAAATTATTTTAAACATCCAACAAAACAACAAACAATAGTCATTTCCAGTATTGAAGGTACAAAAATCCATGATTACGTCGTAGCTGTTGATCACTAGTGGGTCCAGTTAATGTACTTTTTGCCTTCAGAATTGCTAACAATAGGATATGCATATACCTCTATTCAAAAAACACTGTTGATGCTCTTCTTCATTCTTATCTATATATCGAAATAAATGGATGTCAAGTCGAAGTAAGAAGATTAATTTCTCCAGCCCAGAGACTTCTAATATCTATTGCATGTCCTACAATCCCGAACGAAATAATTGAACAAGAATTACAAAAACTTGGTACTCACACTGTATCCAAAATGATTTTTCTTCGAGTAGGTATGTCTGAAAGTGAGTAAAGTCATGTTCTGAGCTTTAGAAGGCAATCGTTCATTACACCTCTGGAAAATATGTCTATTCGTGACTCTTTTACCATAACTCATGATAATACTTCCTACCGGGTATTTCTCTTCATAGACGGATTCAGTTGCTCCAACTGTAAAACCATTGGTCATCAAGAATCAAAATGCGCTCACATTTCAAACCAAACTAATTCAACTACCCTCTGAGATTCAACACAAACCGCATCGTCATTATCTAAACCTCATGAACCTAATGATACCCCTTCAACTCCCCTCTCAGATTCAACTCAAACCACATCGTCATTATCTAGACCTAATGAACCTAATGATAAAATATATCAATCTACAGAAATCTACCTCATCCAGTAATCCATAAAACATATCTAAAGATAATTCAAACACTTTGTCTTCTTCTTCCAAAAAAACATCACTAGCTGTAAATAACACTGAAAATACTACGGAAATCGACCACATCCAAAACATGTCTAAAGATAATCCAAACACTTCGTCTTTTTCTTCCAAAACAACAGCACAGGCTGTAAATAACACTGAAAATACTGCGACACCACAAACACCAATAACCTTAAATAATGCAGTCAATCCTAAACAGCTAAAAAGACATATATCATCTGAAATTGACGAAAACAACTAAAAAACCGACTCATCCGTTTTTAATACCCCTAAACAATATAAACCAAAAAACCTCCGCGAAGATGTCATTCACTCCCTAGAATCCATCAAAGACAAAATCGAAAATAGGTCACCTCGATTTATACTGAATTTCAATGAAATATGTGATTTTATAGAAAATGTTTTAAACTCTCATAATCCTGAATTAACTTTTAAAGACTGCTCCAATGAACCAGAGGAACTAATTCAGATCCTTAATTTTGTTTATTGTTACACACAAAACTCTAGGTTAAGAAATAATATCAGTTGACGAAACTGACGAATCATCACTAGTTGAAGGATAATCAAGAGATGACTAATTCATTATACCCCAAATCAACTAAAAATCCGATTTTTATTAAACACTTGTACTTCGAAGTGATATCTCATTATCCTAATTATCTCCAAATTTTCAGTGATGCCTCTAAAGCTCATGACGGATACGCTGCTGCATACTACTGTAAATACACTACTCGCACTATATCCATACCTACAAACTGCTGCATCCTCACAGGCGAGACCACAGCCATTTTGGAAGCCTTAATTTTCTTTAAAACGCTTAGAATATATATCAATATAAACGAATAAATGTGACATCATCACTGACTCATTAAATGCTCTATTAGGTGTAAAAGAAATATACCCAACAAATCCAATATTTCGGGCTATAAAAAATTTCAATTAACTCGGAAAGAAGTAGCATTTATCTGGGTACCGTCGCATGTAGGAATAGCTGGAAATGAGAAAGTGGACAACCTACCAAACACACGTCGAATAAACTCACAATACACAACCAAATCAAGAAATTACCAATACTCCGATCTCAAAAACCTAATTAAAGACCACTGTATAAACATAATATGTCAAGACTACTGGAAATATTCAGGAACCAAAATATATGAGATCTATCCCCTTGTGAAGACCATTTTGAATAATCCATCCAATAGAAGAGACCAAGCAATAACTAACCGACTAAGAATTGGACACACTGCACTGACCCATAAATTCTTAATCAACAAAGAATCTTCTCCAACCTGCAGAAACTGTTCTCTGCCATTGACGGTGAAGCATATTTTGATTGACTGCCAGTACCACGAAGAAACAAGAAGAAAATATGGAATCTCAGATGACATCAAAACCACTTTAACTATAAACACTGACCATGTAATAAATTATTTAAAAGATTTACGGTTATATACATCTATTTAATGTAAATAAAATGAACTCTTGTGTACGTTACTCCACTAATAACCCTGCGTGGTTGATGTGGATTATATGTTTTTTCTAAATAAAAAAAAATATCTTAAAAGATTAAAATACATTCATTCTTACATATTTCTGGGGAAAATTTGTCTATTATAATTCCTATCTTTAGAAAGTGGGTATTTTAACATTTACAGTTGGTCGAATCAAGCGGTTATTGTTCGCTACGTATTTATGCATTTTTGAGAAGGACAAAAATATAAACGATTTTGTGTAATTTACGTTTTTCACCAAGGAAAAATTTAATAGTTTTTAGAAACGACCTCCCCTTCACTAGAAACTTCTGTTATGCATTTTTGTAGCTTTAATGTAATTTTGTAGTTAGTAGCCAGCGAAACTAAGCTCTGTAAACACTTATAGTAAGCAATAAATAGTTCTATGAAAATTGTCGTCGTATATAATTTTAAATGGATAAAATAATATTTTATAGCAACTAGGGAGGCCTTAAATTATATCATGGAGAATAGAAGCAGATAAAGTCATGTTAATACTGTGAATGAGGGACGGAGGATGGAGCAACAGAGATAGATAAAAAATGTTGAGTAAAGGAAGATTCTATTTAAAACGCTTATGCTCTCCCTCTGTACCACTAGCGCGGCTTTGGGATTAGAGTAGGGTAGTCTACTAGGCTGCAGGTTGACGCTCGTTTAACGGTATTAGGAAGATTATCTGCAACTTATCTTAAGTATAAACACGGATAAGAATTTGTAGATGTTATATCTTAAGTTTTCTCTTTTACGAAGTAAAAAGCTGGAGTCTTGCAGAAGATGCCATAAAACGGATAAAGGTATTTGAAATGTGGTGCTACCGGCGTATGTTAAGGGACTCATATATACATCCTGCAACTAACGTAACTGTTCTCCAGAGGTTAAGAAAAGATAAACAAATCATTAAAACCATAAACAACAGAAAATTGGCTTACTTTGGACACATTATTCGTCATAATAAATACTCAAACTAACACCCTAATTATTATAGACGATGTTCAAGAGTGAGATCTGGATTATGCAACATACTTAAAATATTCTATATAATTTCATATTTCATCAGTTGATTTCCTATAGTAGTGTCAGTTGGACCTTTGGTCAATGTATAGTTACATAGAATTTTGAAATGTGCAGATTACATCTCTGGACGCAGACGTATATCCTGGCTTGCCAATGTTAAGAAATGGATTAGACCCACGTAAATTGCTCTATTTCGAGCTACTGTGAATAAAATAAGATAGATCAATGTCGTCTCCAACATTTTCTTTAACCTTGGATTTAAGAGGGCTATTTGGTTTTGCTTAGCGTCATTTGTCAATGTAAATAAACAATTTAATTATTTTGTTCAAGGTTTTTAAGATGCCATTCGAAAAGTTTCTATGTTAAGTCATAGAACCTTAGCATGTAGACAATAAAAAAATGCGTAACTAATGAGGTCTAGGTTTTAGGCGTTATGTGCCAATGTGTAACCTTTGACTGATCCATCAGAAACGGTAACGGCCAATGGGTAACAACATAACTACCTACGAAAGTTGTGAGTCAATGTAGAAAATAAAACCAACAACTTTTTTTGAGAGCCAATTGTGAGGCCTCGTTTAGGTCAGTCTCTCAGGTGAGAGCGTCATATTTAAGAATTAAGTCTAAACCATAAATACATATAAATATTGAAATTTTAATATTAAATTAAAATCAAACAAACTCACAAAGCAAATCTTGATTATAGCTTAACAACAAAAACATTTTAAAATGATACTTATGGTATCTGATGTTGTCTTCAAGGAGCTGGACAGGATTGCAGTAGCATGTAGTGATTAAGTGCTGATGTAGATACTCTCATATTCTAGATATCTTCAGGTGGCCATTGGGTTCTAAATAGCAGCAGTTAATACTTTATGGTTGACCATGTGTTGCGAAATTCATCACCCAAAAAGATAGACCAAAAATTAGGCCGAAAAATCCAAAGAAGAATACCTAATATATAAAAAAATGAATTTTTAACTGGAGATCCAGCTTAAATAAGCAAAAGACACAATAAAAACCAATCTTCCTATCTTCAGCATTGAAGTGTGACATGAGAGGACAGAGTTGTCAATTGACAGATAACGTTTGTCGACTGAAGTAAGGTATAGAAATATTTATATGTACTATTGTCTCATAGAACATACTAAGGTCTGAATAAAGGAGTTACAACTAAAATTAATAAATATTGAAAGTAAAAAATAAAGATTAAATAGGATATTTCAATGCTATATAATAGACTTTCAGTAGCCATTTTTAATTTGGAAAATTGCACCCTTGGCGCTATGTTTTAGGCAAGTAGCTCTTTCATTTAATTTTGTTAGTTCATCTAGAACTCGAATATCAACTCGAATGTGATTTTTTTTCATGCTGGTTTTCCATTTGTAAATTTATATTACTGGTTTTTATTGCATCGCTATAATTCTTATTTACAGCAGCTTTTTGTGTTCGTTTTTTATCACTAATATTTTGTTTATTTTCAGTTACTCGTCTTTCTGATTTGGTAGGTTGATCTTTTTTGCATTTCTGTTTTTTTTTATTTTCTGCATCTCTTTTTCGTCAATATACCCTCTGTATTAAAGATGTTCTTTAAACGATCAATTCAGAACGTCTGCTCATAAACACCATAAAGAGGAGAAAAACAGAATACTTCGGCCATATAATTAGAGGACCTAAATACCATCTACTTCGCCTTATAATACAAGGAAAAGTGGAAGGAAAGAGATGGATTGGTCGAAAGAAACTTTCATGGCTGCGTAGTATTAGACAATGGTGTGGTTCCACAGTAGAACAATTATTTCGCGCAGCATCCGACAGAGACAGGTTTCAGGAAATTGTAAACATGATGACGGCCAACGTCTGAATACAGACACGGCACCCAAAGAAGAAGAAGTTCATCTAGAACTCGAATATCAACTCGAATGTGATTCTTTTTCATGCTGGTTTTCCATTTGTAAATTTATATTATTGGTTTTTATTGCATAGCTATAATTTTTTGTGTTCGTTTTTATCACTAATATTTTGTTTATTTTCAGTTACTCGTCTTTCTGGAGGATTTGGTAGGTTGATCTTTTTTGCATTTCTGTCTTTTTTTATTTTTTGCATCTCTTTTTCGTCAATATACCCTCTGTAGTTGACAGGAAACTTATTAAAAACAAGGATGCATTTTGGTTTAGCGTTTTTTGGCTTAGCACAATCTTTACTTAAATACTTTTTTAAGCATTTAACATATCTTGGTTCTCTGGAGGAGTATTTTCAAGTATGACCATATGCTTGAAATCTCTTACTCTTACTAGCTGGATATCCACCCTTAATCTTAATATGTCTGCAATCCCATAAATGTTACTGACATCCTTATCTTGTCTAAAGATTAGTAGGAATATATCTAATTACTGTGTGGTTCGCCATTTAAGTTTATTGACTGCATTTATCTGCTAATACTTTTTTCAGTACAACTGCTGTAATCCTGCTTATTTTCATATGAGTGGTATTGATAATTTTTTTCATTAAAATCTCTTGTTAAATTTCTATACTGTTCATCATTTTAAACCTTAATTTTCATTACATCCCTTTAACAATTTTTGTAGTGAACCTGATTTACTTGAATTAAAGATATGTGGTCGACACATTCTTCGCTTGCAACATGTTCTTCGGAAAATCTGCCTCCAAACTCTAGCTCGCAGGCAAACGAATTTAATATGACATCCAGTAGGTGTCTACTACACGTAGGTAATCAAGAAAACTTATCGTAACTCTTTTAACCCTTATCCGGGCAAGGTGTGTCCAACGAGCCCGAGACGCCATTTCAGTTATCACAAACCGATAAAAAAATTTTATTGAATTTTATGCATCACAGAATTTGTTAATAAGTATGTTTCCTTCAACATAGTCACGACCAATTCAAAATACTCATTATCATTTTTGAAATTACTGCGTCGAAAGAATTTTGTCACGTAAAGGGGCAACACGGAACCGTCGGATCCTATTTGTATTTATACCTAAGTCTAAATCTTTGTTACAGAAGTTAATCTGGCAGTCAGGTAATGTTTTTGTGGATTATCTAAACGACTTTTATAATTCCGGAAATCCAATAATTAAGTCTAAACGTGTAACAAACAATGTAAACATCTTTTTGATGTGAACATCAAACAGATGCTTACAATAGGTGTTCTTTATCTATTCTAAATGAATTTTAAAAACTGATAATCATTGTTGGAATGCAATATTATTGTTAGGTAGGTACCTATACATAGTTTGAAATAAATAATGCATCTGCTATCAGTCGTTTGATATCGATGTTAGTGTCGACAACTAAGCTCCTAAAATTATATTGAATTACAGTGAAAGTAGATAGTGCGATTTAAATGTCCCGAAAACCATTATCAGCTGCAAACTGCAAGATATTGCTAATAATTTTTATGGGATTTCGATGAAGAATCTCCTGAAGTAGGTGGCATTGAAAGTGACTCTGAAATTGAAGATCATCTTTCGGAAGCAAGTGAAGAGGATGATCAACAAGTAGTATTGAGTGATAATGAAGAAGAATGTGTAACTACAAGTTCCCAGGTTTTAGGGTTTGTAATTTTTGAAACAAAGGATGGAATTAACTGGAAAAGTCAATCACAACCAACAGGACGTATGCGATCCTGCGAATTAATAAAAAGCAAAGCGCACAAAGTAATGTTAGCCCCTGGCCAAAGTGTTGATAATCATGTTGATTCCTTTTATGTGTTTGGGGACGAAAAAATTGTGAACGAAATAGTGAAGTGTACAAATAAAGAAGCCGGAAAAGTCCTGGGGATAGACAACTGGAAATATTGCGACTCTACAGAGCTATATGCCTTTATTGAACTACTGCCAACTGCATGGATACCTGAGTGCCAACATCCATACTGCAGATATACTTTGAAATAAGTTTTATGGACCTACTATATTTAAAGCTACCATGGGGTTAAAACGATTCAAAAATTTGATAAGATTTGTTCGATTTGACGACAAGGACACGAGGTCCAAACGAAGAAGGAACGACAAATTAGCAGAAATACGCAATTTGTGAAATCAAGTCCACCAAAACTTTTATAAATACTGTTTACCAGGAAAAAACATAACGGTAGATGAGCAACTTGTTTCGTATCGAGGTATTTGTCCTTTCAAGCCGTATATGCCTTCAAAGCCAGATAAGTATGGCATGAAAATATGGTGGACCTGTGATTCGGAAACATATTAACCTTTAGGTGAAATACCACATACAGGAAAAAATGAAAATACAGTAGCCAAAGGTCTTGCTTCTCAAATTGTAAAGCAGCTCATTGAGCCTTATTATAATTCCAATACCAATGTGACTTGCGATAAATATTTCACGATCTGGCTCTTACACATGAATTACTGGTAAATTCACTAACTCTTGTGAGCACAGAGATTTGTTCCACGGGAATTTCTGCCAAACAAGAACCGTTTGGAGACATCTGCAACTTCTGGATTCACTCCAAAAGCATCTCTTGATACTTACGTTCCGAAAAAAAAAGAAGTATCTTAGTCCTGTCTACCGTGCATCAAAATACTTACTATGCAGATGATGTTGACAAAAAACCAGATTTGATACTCTATTATAATAGTGCAAAATGTGGTGTTGATACGATAGACCAAATGGTTCATAAATAGGTATATGTGCAAAAGACGCACTAACCGTTGACCTTTTGCATTTTTTATGAATACTTTAAACGTAGCTGGGCTACCCCATTTATTACTTGGACCTCTTACTTATTACTTGGATAAATTTATATCCAAAATGGAACGAAAACAAAACTGACAAGCGAAGATTGTTTCTTACAACGACAGCAGAACAACTAGTGTTCCCTCAAATTTTGAGAAGAAAAGCAAGGGGACTACAATGGAAAATAAAACAGTGTATTGAAAAATGCTTACAGGAAGTTGAACCACACAATAAAAAGCAAAAACTAGAAAAAACTCCAGTTTTAACTAGGAAACGGTGTCACATGTGTCAAACAAAAAAGAACAGGAAACAAAAACAAATTTGAGAAATATGCAGTAGAAATAGTAGAAATGTGTATAACGATCACTGTTTAATTAAAAAAGTTTGCAAATATTGCAATAAAGAAAAATAAATCAGCAATCTATGGTTTTTTATTGTTTTTTAACCTAATGCTTAATAATAATTTAATTTTTCATATTAACTTGCTATTCTAGTTGGGAATAAGCTAATCTTGTGGCTTAGTCCCAACTAAAATATTAAATTGATATGACAAAGTATTAATTTGTAAAAGTAAAATAATAATATTCTTCTGACTTATACACTTTATTCATTTTGTAAAGATGGTTTTTGTCGGTACTTTATACATGGGCTGCTAATTACCATAATCTTTTCTCGGAGGGGTTTTCACACAATAATGAAAGGCAACACAGTAATCTTTTTCCAGGGTATGCGTAAACATGAACCCCTCTTTTCAAATAAAGTGGCCTGGTAGATTTACAAAAGTTTTTATTTATTTATTAATTAAGTCTTTATTTGGCTCCAAATGTGTATTTGCATACTATAGTAGCACCTTTTCTTAATATAGACAATTTAAATTTAACCTTAATAAAAAATCAAAAAAGAATATTAGAAATTTATGGGTAAATATGAATAGTAAGTACATTCAAGAACAGTAGTGGGCCCAACGGACACATGTGTTGCCCGTATAAGGCTTAAAGCAAACTGGCTTAAAGGGACGATAAGAAACTGAACCTAGAGATGGTCACCGAACAATTTCAAGAGGTTTTCGTTTCAGTGGTCAAAGTCAATTGTCCGGAGATAGCAAAGAAGGCATTGCAAAGAGACATAACAGACTGTAGAAATGTTAAGGCTCCTTAAATTTCTCTCAAAGAACCTTCAGATAAATATTTCCTCAATACAAAAGAAGTCAGGTGAATGTAATCACACAAAATATTAATGCAGAGAGCCTAAAATAACTTTTCTGAGTGCACTCTTCTGATGCTAAAACAACTGGTATTCCTAGACACAACATAGTCGTACATTGAACTGGACACCATCACTTATGGTTCTAGGGAGTACTGGCGTGTAGTAAAAGAAGTGGCAAACCAAGATACAATCAAATGGAAAATAAACTTATTTGAGCCATATAAATCACCAGGACTGGACAATATATCTACTATTCTAGAGAAGATAAATGACTATCCGTACAAAAAATTATTGTAACGATTTTAAATAAAACGAGCTTTTTTAATTTATATAAACTATTTATTTACAACACGATATTATCTTCAAAGCTAAAACTAAACTAATAAAAGCGGTCCTTATATACAAACATACTTGTTCTTGACTCATCGCGATTAATCTAATTCTATTCGTTATTACGAAGTATACTCTACAATGCCAGGTCCTTATTCCGAGCGCATAATTCATCGTATTTTCTGGAATATCTCGGTGGGTATTTATATTAGTTATCTTTCTACCTATTTTTATTGACTACTATTATACAGAATACGTCGAAGATAAGCTTTTTCGTTACACTGCTCTAGTCTTAGATCTGAAACTCCTTAAGAAGAATAACAGTGTACTGTCTTTGAAGAATACATTCTTCATACACAATCTTTCAATCCAGATTTTCTAGTGCATGGTCTATCTTTGGTAAAGCTAAATTCTTGATATAATTACACACGATTTAGCTTGCCTTGTCTATATAAGACTTCCTGATCACCACATACAGCAAAGATCGTGGACTATCTTCTAATCGAAGTACTCTTCCAACTTTAGGGTTTTGATTTTTTAACTTATCAAAGCAACCGAAAACTTATTGAATACAGAAGAAATTTCTTTAGTCGTCTCGAGGTCTTGGGCAACACAGTGTGCTATGGAGATATTTTATGGAACATTAAAAAGATCCTGTTAAACTTCTATGGTTACGCCGAACCTAGTACTCTTTTTTTCTGCATAATTTGACCTAAATTTATTAAAACTTGGTCGTCGGTCATCTTTGATCTTATGTTGAAGGGTTCGGGCTTTTTCCGTTTCATTTGTGCGTAAGGTGCAAGATGATTGATGTCAACAACTTTTGTTTTACCTTTTAGAAACTTCTTAATTCGGTATATTATGACATTTATTCTCTTTTTAATTTCTTACGAATCGTACAAGACAAGCCTGGACGACGTTGTGAATTATCAAGCCAGAAAATATCATCTACTTCAAAGCTTCTATTCTTGCATCAAGAATTATATTGATCTTTTATTGTCACTGGCTATCTGGATGTGTTGTGGGGAAAAGTCACGAATGTTGTTAATTTTTAACTTCAGTAGGTCGACACATTCTTCGCTTGCAATATCTTCGGAAAATCTGCAGCCAAGCTTTACCTCACCGGACTAACGAATTTAATGTGACTCTCGGTAGGTGTCTACTACACAGGTTTGGAATTTGACAGGATTATTGCACCGGCTACTCGATTCAGTTCATTTTACCACTCGTGAGCTTTATTTATAGCTTTTGCCGTAAAAATTGTGTAGATGTATGAACGTCTATAATTTTTTTACTTTTGGAACTGTATCTGTATCTGTAGAGTAGGGAGGGCGAGTTAAGTTTTACAGCACTTAGGCCACAGTTGACCCATTGTGCGTCCCCTCAGGGAGCTGTCACCCTTAGCTCATTGTCCATACTGCCATTTCTAGGAAGGTGGACAAGTCACCAGGAGACATCTCTCTTATGTGGGCAGGTGTGGGCCAGGACTCGCCGCCGAACGCGTACTCTCGTATTAACGATAACTCCGGGCATTCACATAGGACATGATCTACAGTTTCGTCTTCTCGTTCACACTTCCTACATAGAGGTATCTCTGCTAGCCCCAGTGTGTGGAGTTAGAGGTGTTTGCTTAGTTGACAATGACCAGTTAAAAAACCACCTGCCACACGTAGGTTTTTCCTGATTATTCGCAAGTACTTCTTTGATGTTGACTCTTCAAGGTTATTTAGTGTTACCCTGGCAAGTTTACATCCTTGCCCTTCTTCCCATCTCTTTACGGTTTGCGTATAGGAGTGACATTTGACAATTTCCGAGATTTTTGTAGTTGACCAACCAAAAAGATCCCCAGGCCCTAAGAGTCTTAGGCCTGCCGCTTTCCTAGATCAGCAATGCGGTTGCCTTTATTCCTATCGTGTCCTTTAACCCACCTCAGGATGATGGTATTACCATCCGAAGCTTGAGTTAGTGACTCATGACACTCCATTACTAAACCTTATGTAACACGTGGTCTATTCAAGGTTAGTAGCGCTTGTCTGCTATCTGTGCAGATCATTATAGTTTTCCCTGCTATACCTTTTTGGGTTATCTCTTTTGAGGCTATGGAGATACCAGTCAGTTCTGTCTGAACTACGCTGGCATTTTTGCCCATACCCCACTTTATTCTTAGGTTCAGTGATCTGGAGTATATCCCGCATCCCAAGCTTTCTTTCATTTTGGAGCCATCGGTGTATATGCAATAGGCATTTGCCACGTTTGTTTCCATATACTGTCTTGTTTTAATTTTGTAGGGTTTGTTAAAGACAAACTTTGGATCAATTGTCCCATTCCTACATCAATGTTTGCACCAGCTGAGCGCAGTCGCATTATTGTCACTAGCGCCACCTCTTTGACATATATATCTAGAGGCGTGATGCCAATGATCAACTCCATTGCAGAAGTTGGTGTTGTTTTCATGGCACCTGTTATATTTATGCAAGCCCATAATGACAGCGGTGTAGACCCAGGCGATCATCCTGGGCGTAAGGCCCCAGGTGCGTCCGACCGTTCGTCGACACTGCTCATAGGCAATATATGCTCTTTTAGCTCAACCATCTAAGTGTTAGTTTCATGTTAAGTTCCTGTCAAGGGTAAAAGCAAGGTATTTCACCTCGTCAGAAAAATTTGGACTGTAGTTTAGAATCCATGGGGGTATTAAGCCTGTGATTCTTCTTTTCCTGGTAAAAAGGACCATCTCTGTTTTCTTAGAATTTATAGATAGTGAGTGTTCCTTGCACCATATTTCTATTAGTCAGAGAGCAACTTGTGATCTCTCACATAGTGTGTTCTCAAACTTAACACTTTGCAGAACAGCAATAACGTCTGCATAGACTATTGTGTAGAAACCGTTGCTGCTGTGTTGGTCAACCAGGGTATCTAGAACTATGTTCCAGAGTAGTGGTGATAGCACCCCTCCCTGTGGACACCCCCTCGTAACCATGCCTCTAACAGAAACGTCTTCTACATTTATGCTTATTCCTCTATTAGAGAGCATACTGAATATCCATTCGCTTACGGCCAGGGGAACATTCCTGACTTTGAGCTGTTTGGTGATAGTTGGGAATGTAGTTTTATTAAACGCTCCCTCAATGTCCATGAATATACCTGGGGTGAATTTTTTATTATCCAGCGATCTTTAAATTCTTCCCACTACATGATGCAGTGCAGAATCGGTAGATCTTCCCGAAGTATATGCATGTTGATTTGGGTGAAGTGGTTTATGGACCAGAACTTCATCCCTTATGTACCTCTCGCATAGCCTTTTCATCGTTTTCAACAGAAACTATGTTAGTCTAATTGGTTGGAAAGCCTTTGGTAGGGTGTAGTCCATCCTACCTGGTTTTGGTATGAAGACCACACGTACCACTCTCCACTTCCTAGGATTATATCTCAGAACCAAAGAGGCTCTGAATATTTCCACGAGGTGCGCAGAAGGATATCCAGTCTCCACTGTAGTAGGACTGGATATATGCCATCAGGCCCTGGTAATTTGAAGGGAGTGAAGTACAATATGGCCCATTTTACCTTTTCCTTGTTAACCATTGTTCTGGCGAGATGGCAGTCGTTTATTAAGGGTATGATTGCATCTTCCATCCGGTTTGGTGCTGTTGAGAAACTAGAACTGGGAAAGTGTGTTTTCATCAGGACCTTAGCACTTTCGCGAAGGTTAAAAGTTTTGTTCCCATCTTTCTTCGTTAGTATGCCGACATGCCGATGTGGGTCCTTTGCAGCTATTTGTCTTTGTCTGAAGACTTTTTTAAACTATCTGAGATTTGATTGATAAGAATCCCAATCCTCTTTGAGTTTGGTGCGTTTTGCTCTATTAAAAGCTATTCTTGCTATCTTCCTAAGGTGTTCCAATTCAGTACACCACCAAGAGTTAGTTTTGAACTTTCTTGGACCATCCTTATTGGACAGGATTTTTTATAAGCATAGATTATTTTGTTTTGGATAGATACCGTATACCTTTCCAATTCTGTATTAGTTTCTGGAGTTGAAGTCTCTTCATTCCGCAGAGCATCTTCTAAGAGTCGGTTGTAGAGTTCTACATCCGTCCTCCCAGGGTCGCGCGATCTGATAATCCTTTTTTACAGACTAATATTATAGGTTAGCCTACCTTTGGAATTCTGTATGTACCTATGTATCACTGCTTACCCTTTTACTTAAGACGGATTTTACAAATGCATTCTATAGATACTAGACATAATATATAGATATATAGATTAATTAGGAAGTATAATGTGTGGTTTATATAAAATAACTTTTTTGTTGGGTATTGATATAATGGGTTCTTGTTAGTATCTTTAACGGATTTACTATATTTATCGGTATCAAGGAAAACATGAGACAACGTTGACCAATTCTTTATTTGCCAATAAAGATAGTTAAGTGAAAATTCCAGTAGCACTTCCAGCAAAAAATCTTTTGTGTTATTAAGTTTTAAACCTTAAAAAAGAATGACTAAACACTAAGCTCTGATACAATCCTATTTTTACTTGAAATTTATGTCTGCTCACATCTGTTCTAACACCAGTTGTTACTTTCTCTAATAATTTTCACATACTCACAGGAAATCCTATCTCATTGAGCTTCTACCACGGAAATTCTCAAGGAAGTTTATCAGATGCTTTTTTAAGATAATTAATCCTTTTGAGAATGTCTCTGCTTTTCCATTTGTCTAACAATTAACGCGTTCTTTGCAAAAACCCCGTTTGTCATTATTTACAACATTGAAGATATATAAAAAAAGTTATTTAATTGAACCGTATTAAGTTTACGAAAATTCTCAAATTAGTGATTTATTATTTTGGTGATTACACACAGTTTACAATATAAATAACATAATTTTTCCCTTGGTTTATTTATGAAGGACATTTATTCATTTGACATATGGGGTTTTTGCAGGAAATTTTCATTAATTTATAGGAAAAACTGCATTGGTACGTATATGTGGCATTGGAAGGTTTTGCATATAGTCAAAAGACAAGCAACTGTAGTTCTCTGAATCATCACGTGCGTTTAATTTATATTTTCTTTTTAGTTCATAAAACTTCTCAGCTTTCCGCAAGTGGAGTTCTTTCTCAATATTTAATTTCCGCACGTCTTCTGGATCGTCACAACAAGCTAATAGTTTACTTTGATACAGATCGCAAGTACCACATGTATCACTACTCGGTAAGCCAAATTTAAGGTTAAATTCGTTATGGAATATTTTCCAATATATTTTATAAGAAGACTTTACACCGGGATGTTCTGCTATGAATATTTTACACATCTTTTTCACAGATAGTGTATCAGGAAGGTAGTAGGTATTCGAATTTTTTTTCTTGAATAAGGAGACTGTCGGTTTTTAAAAGATTTAGTATGGCTCTTAATCAAAGCCAATGTATTTTCTGCCGTTTTATTTTGTCGGTTTGAATGCTTGCCTCGTTTATCCTTTGGTGCTGATCCACCATTAAAGACATGTTTTTGTAGCTTTCGAACCCTTTCATATGCTATTCCATGAAGACCGCAAAAAACCTTTACACATACTGGTTCTTATCTTTTTTCCAACCCTATTTTATAATAATAGTCAGCAGAATGTTGTTCTTTGAGCATTTGCGGAACATTACCTTGGCTTGGCGCATCATTTTCTACTTCTATTAGTAAACCATCCTTAATTTCAGCGTTTTTCCTACAATATCCTACAATAAAATATACTTGTTAATATTTTAATTATTTAAATAAAGCGAATAATTTTCACAAAGCATAAAAGTGATCGAAAACTCGAGATTTCTTTTCATCAATAATTTGAGAATAACATTGACACCGTGAACACCTAACAGAAATATAAATGTTTCACTCATTATTTTACGCACACATTTCACTTAATATGTGTAACGAAATTGGGACCCATTTGTACTTGTGCTTTTTCTATGCCCTTATAATTAACATGTTTTTGTCCCTTCACTCTTGCCTGTTTTATCTCTGTATATATATAAAACTATAAAACTCATTTTACTAAATTGGTTTATGGTGTTTACTTATAAAATCACACAACACAACTATTCGAAGGAACGTTAACTTATAAAAACCTACTGACAGCCAAGCGATAAAGTTTCCTGCAAGAACACCAATAGTGATTAACAACTGTGATTTTTGCAGGAAATTGCGCATGAGATATGGGGTTTATGCGGAATATTATATTTTTGTCGCTTATATCTTGGACTACTGTGGTTTTAATGGAATTTTCTTACGCAAGGAACGTAGGTAATTAGTCCTTCAATCCAAAGATGGCGTAAGTCCATTTCCGAAAATACTGACAATATGGAGTTTTTGCAAAGAACGCCTCAATTTGTTTGACTTCCATAAATCTAATATACATACTTGTTGTTAACCAATTTGTTTCAGTCTGTGCTAAAGCTGTCGACACTTTCTCGGGAATGTTATCTGGTCCACCTTTTTAACTTTCAATATTTTTTAAAATGCTTGAACTTCCCCATTTGTTGTCTTGATCAACATTGCTATTGATCCCTCCTTTAGTTCGACTGGTTTTCTAACTTGAAACCTATTAATCAGTCGACCAATAGGAGATTGTACTAGCAACGGTATCGTAAGACAAAATCTAAAAGTTACACAAGTACTACATAAAATAGGGAAAGATAAATCACTGAGAAAATAAGTTTGTAATTAAGTAAAAAAAATTACCACGACACTGACAATTTTCGTTTTTCATTGTGAAAATTTTAATATTATTATAAAATTAGCATGTTTTGTGTAAAATGAAAAAATGTACAGTTCACGTCTGGATGAACCTATTGTGATATTGTAACGTTGAAAAAAATTATATCTTAATTTTCTCGAGTAGCGAGTAGGTGCTTATTAAACAGATAAATGTGATTTCGACAATGTAAAGTAGACTTTTTTGCTGAGGTATGTATTATCATTTTATCAGATTTTTCAAGGTTGGTGTCAATGTCTAGTTTATATTATTTGGCGCAAATATCTTTGGTTGTTTAATACCATGGGTTTAACATTAGTAGTATAACTAAACGGTGTTCTGTTCGGTGTGCGATATGAGTCACGAAAAGAAATTGTTTTTGTTCTGCTGAATCACAAATTAGAACACACTTATATCTGCGTAACGTCACGGGTTAGATTAAGGACCAGAACGGGTATTTTATTTATTCTTCCTATATTTTATATTTAGTATACATTTTGCCTTTCATACCAATCTTCTAAAAAAAATTTTTTTTGGCGTATAATTTTCTGTTTCAATGTTTTTGCATTTTATACTTTTTTTTATTGGCTTTAGGGTAAATACACACACAGCCAGACACAAATTTTTAAAAACAGATACAATACGGGGATTACACAGAGATTACACTCTTCTCGCCCAGGGGCCAATCAGCGCATTTTTATAAACGATAAAAGGTAGGCAGGCCTCAGACAGATAGGTATACATACATTAAGGAAAGATCAGGTATCAACAAAGATGGTTATATTTGTATATTCGTTGTTCTGACAAAAGACAGCAAACAATCGTAAATTTCTCTTTGTCTAAAGCAAGAAGATGCAGTATATTATATGGGCTTTCAATGTTTAATTTTGAAAGTTTTCTGAAAAGCTCATTAGATTGAGCTCTATATTTTAAACAACCAAAAAAGATGTGGTCAAGGTCACCGATTGTATTACAGGCTTCACAAAGATCACTCCCAAGTATTTTTATTTTAAATAAATGTACTGGATAACATGCGTGACCAAACTTCATTCTGCTGATAGTACCTATGGTATAATTTCACTATTTGGGAGAGTGATTCATCGTTTAAAGGCGCAGAAATGCGGAAAGACTTATGAAAATCTAGTGACGTACACTCACTTTTATTAGGCCACAATATATTTATTTACAAGTTTTTACTGACGTTTAGATCTCTATATCCAAGGACCGCTTTCAAAGATATAAATGATAGTTATATTTATTTTATTTGTTTATTATTATATATTTTTATAATCTTATATTATTTATTTTCTTTTTTTTTATCTTTAAAAACGGAATAGAGATCGAAACGTCAGTGTATTAAACATGTAAATAGATATATTGTGGCTTATTTTCAACCTTCTACATAAAAAAACAGAATGCCACAAACAAAAAGCTATAGAAAAATAAATATATCTGTCATTTGTATGTTTGAAAACTGTCTCTTTATAGAGATCAAAACGTCCGTAAATTAAACATTTGAATAAATATCTTGTGGCTCATTCCCAACATCATTTCTAAAAATACAGAACGACAAGCAAAAAGCCATAGAAAATAAATATTACTATCATTTGTATAATTGAAAACGGTCTCTGGATATAGAGATCGAAACTTCAGTAAATAAACATATGAATAAATGTTTTGTGGCTCATTCCCTACATTCCCCTAAAAATACAGAATGCCAGAAACAAAAAGCTATAAAAAACTTTTCAAAACAAATTTTAAAACAGTTTCCACCCCATCCCAGGGGTATGTCTTGTGGCGCGTTACTTTTTTTAAATGGGTGTTCGCCAATAGCTATATTGTCTTATTAAATAAAATGAACAAAACACAAACAGTATAAAACAAAACAAAATAAAATCCTATAAAACAAAATAAAATTATGTAAAAACAAAATAAAAATAATGTTTGATGTAACAAAACATTGTACGTTTCTATTTAAACACAAACACTATACACACTTACTATGTTCTTCTCGTTTTTTTTTTGTTTTTGGTTTTTTTATGCTGATGTTCTTATTAAACTATTAGAAAATATTATTCGCTGTATAAATCTGAAGATGCAGTGCTGCTATCGCTGTCATTATCTTCACCACCTGGTGTAATTATAATTGGCTCCAGAAAAACTTCGATATGAGTGTCAAGTTCCCACATACGATGTTCTTCTTTAATTATGTGGCATATACATTAAGCCCATTGCTCTGGAGTTACATGGAGGATGGCTTGAATCAAAAGTTCCTTAACTTCGTTTAATTTAAACGTTTTGTTATTGCGTGCTACTTCTCTTTTCACTTGTGCCCAGATAAGTTCAATGGGATTAAGTTCGCAATGATAAGGTGGTAGACGCAGAACTTTGACAACATAATCTTTTGCAGTTTTATCTACAGCATATTTAAGATATTCACTCTTCCTTAACCGAGCAATGTCAAGTAGCTAAATTTTGAGCATTGATTCTTCGTATGCAATCCCCTTTTCTGTTAGCCATTTTTGAATCCTCCCTTTCAATTTCTTTCATAATCACCTGTTTTTTCGACTCAAATTGAAAAAAACCATCATCAAGGAACCTTGTATCACTTCCTATATGGGTGATGATTAAACGCCGTCCCTTTCCTGATGGAGCTTTTAATCCTGTAGACCAGCCTTCTATAAATGCGTCGCGTTTACTTTTGACATTTAAATCTTGCCAAACTTTTCCAACTGTATGACCTTCGTTAATCCAGGTTTCATCCAAATAACATATTTTGCGTCCAGTGCTGCGAATTTTGCGTATTTCTTCTAAATATTTTCTTCTCCGCACAATAATTTTATTTTTTTCTAATAGCATACTTTTTCTGTTGAGTTTTACATATCGAAAGTTCATTTCACGCATGGTCCTGATTAAGACTCTACGAGATATCTTGGGTAAGGAGTCATCGTTTTCGAGCTCTTGAGAAATATTTTTCAGTGTTGGAATTTCACTCCGAAAATAAAATGAATGAATTTTTCGACGTATAATATTCCTTGTCTCGTCATCCAAAACAATGCTTTTCCTACCTCTAGTTTTACCTTTTTCTTGCTTTTTATTTTCCGATGTATTTTTAAGTACACGATAAATACAGCTAACGGATACTTTTGTTAAACTGCTACAAATGTCGACAGCTTGGCTAACATTTAATGTCATTTTTCTGCCGACAATTCCTTCATAAACGTTTCGTATCATTACCTTCTCTTCGGACGTTAACATTTTCCGTCTCTTTTGCGGCTTTTCATTTTTGGAATCAACATTAGAATTTTGCTGTCTTCTCTTGGAACAACTCGGTTTTTCGTCCAACTCTAATAAAACTCAAACCAAACAATCACAGAATATAACTAAAAATTTACTATAAAACGACAAACTGTAACACTCGTATTATAAATAACACGTTTTATCAATAACACAAACTTATCGCATGAAATATATTCACAAAATGCAGCACATGCACTACCCTCAGAAACGCCAATGTAAATGAACGATTTTTAATGGGCACTTGTTAGGCAAAAACTAGTTTTACGGCTTTCTGTGGGTCGGAATTGATACGGAGTTCCGTCGCTAATTCCAAAGTTGCCAAACGATTGAAAATAATGTTTTAAAATATTGATTTTTATTTTATAAATTTAAATATGTAACGAAACGGAACATATAAATAAAATTTATTTCATTACAATTTTGTGCTTAATTCTTACTATAAAAAAAATCATGTTTTTTGTTATTTTTATGACGGTAATAATCGCTGCGTAGAAGAATACAGGTTTTGTATGATCATAATTACTACTTGTGAACAAGAATTGGCTACACTGTACGACAACTCCTGGTAAATTTTTCTATAAAGGAGCACAAATAAATATACTACTTATATAATGTGTAATTTCTTATGAGAAAACGCAAATTGCAATTGAAAAAACGGGTAGTTTTCGAGGGCCGCTGTGTATATTTAAATTTGAGGATATTCAGCGTTTAAACGATGAATCACTCTCCCAAATAGTCAAATTATAGCATAGGTATACTTGTTCGACTGTAATCGTACTCACTGTAGTTTTAACTTGGTACTGTTATTATTGTGCTCTGAATCTATTTTCTTGTGGCATTTTAAAATAATTACTATTTAAATCGGAATAAGCCACAATTAAAGGGTAAAGTAAGTTACTTTAACTTATTTAAACCTTTAATTGCGACTTATTCCTATTTAAATAGTAATTATTATTATGTCCCTTTAAAATGACACGCGAGAGTACAGAGTAATAGGTTTATGGTGCAATCGCTACAGGGTAATATGAATTATCGGTTATTACAAACAATGGATTATACAATATTGGAAATTAATGTGGGGTTAATGGTACTCTAGTGTTAGTATATAAATTATGCAGCAGATTCGCTGGATCTTTGCATCTTGTTAACATACGTATTATAGGAAATAAACCAAAATATGTGAACCGGTTATTAGAATTAGAAAATGGCTAATATTACATTGGACGGTTTTATACTTCTCTTATATTTCATTTATTGCATTTGGCATTGCATATAAGCAAATAAATGGGTTGTAATCTAAAAAAAACTGAATATATATCTACCTTAGGACTCCATCATCTAAAACATTTTTTTATTCAGTGATAAATATGGTTTTCAGAATTAATTATTGACTTTGGTTTTACCATTGTTTATACTGTTTTTACTACTCGTGACCGGTATTTTTCATAAAAAGTGACTAAACATGTAATAAACTACATACAGGTTACTGAACAAAATGTACGTACAAAAATTAACACAAGAAAATTCAAATATAAGAATCCTATTTATAATAAACTGAAAAATAGAAAATTTTTGGGTAATATTGGTTTAGTGCCTCTGTTAACATATTTATAACAGCACTATCAGAATGTCCATCTCACCAATATACTTATTGTAATATGGCACTTTACCCAAATTAAGTCAATAACATTGAATTCGTAGCAATAAGGAGATAGTTTATACAATTCATGACCGTATTCTTTTTGTTGCTCATCAATTATATACACATTCTCTTTTCTGTTCATTTATGCGATTTTTAATAATTCAGGTTTTGTGAGTTTTATGTCATGCTTGATCTTGTTTGTTGCCAACCAGGTAATAATTTCCATTCTAGTTGAAACGGTGAAAGGTTACTTGTCTAAAATAACCTTGTGATATGGAGCATAATCCATCACAATTAATGATGGCTTTTCTAAATTAAGAATTAATTGTTCACCTATCCATTTAATCACAATAAACCTGTTTTAGTAACAAATCCTTTTGAAGAACCAGCGTGAACAATTATAAAACTTTTACCATTGTACGCTTTTACCACTGTTCTCTTTCTACGAAGTTGTTTTATTTTCTTTATTTGTTTCCCTCAATGGAAATGTTAACACACACAAATCCCCACGTCTTTCGTGAAACACATACTCAATTTCCAAAAAAAAAAATAAATGTTTGGGAAATTATTTTGGGAAACCACATACCTAGTTGGACCTGTTTTTCTCAATACTAAATTAATCGGTGAAGTGTATCTGGAGATGTTACAAAATTCAAGATCAAGAGCACCTAGATGAGAATATTGTGGTAGATGGATTGGACGACGAGGTACGATAGAATGGTCAGCTCGGTCACCGGACCTCACACCATTAGATTTTTTTCTGTGAGGATACTTGAAATCTAAAGTTTACGCTACAGCAGCTGATAATATTGACATTTTGAAACAACTAATTGTTGAAGAATGTAGGCAATTTCCTCCGACACATTTGAACGAGTACGGCAAGAGTTTGGAAATAGGATGCATTATTTCCAGGAAGTAGATAAAGCACATTTTAAACACTTACTATAAGAACTGGTTGTTAAATATTTATTAATTAAATGAGAAGCTACAATTTTAGTATTTATTTAATTTATTTATCAAAATGAGCTTAGAATCAAACAAAATTATTATGACTGAATAGGTATTTTCAATACTTTTCAAACGAGGTATCACTTGCCATAAGGTTCAATTCAAAATTTTTAAATGTTCTAAACAGTTCATGTTCAAGTACAAACTGTTGTAAAACATTAATACATTTAGGCGAGCTTGAGAAAAAGGAAGCAAATCCGCTGATAAAAAAAGGCGACATTCTTTAATTTTTTTACATGTATCCTGCAAAACTAAATTCATTCTATGCGCATGACAATGAGCAAATAAAGCTTGCTGTGCAATAGTTTTAACTTTTGTCTGGAGACCATTCAATTCACCAGACATCACGGCAGCGCCGTCATAAGTTTGCCCCACCAATTTATTTTTGATATCAAAAGTTTTAATCTGACCTTTAAAACACCAAAAATATATTCTGTTTTATGGCTTTTACTTATTACCACGTAACGCGTATCGAACAACAATTAATAATTGTGAATGACATGATATATTGGTAGTTTCATCTACTTCTAGTGAAAATAAAATAGTTTTCTGAGTCTCAGATTCAATAACGTAACTCAAAATGTAATTAATTGATTCTATTAATTCATTCTGGATTGTTTTAGATACACCGCTAAATGTCTTTGAATCAGAAAGTAAATTAGAAAATTCCAAATCGTATTTCTTACACATTTTTATTAGTTCTTTATAATTACCTTGATTTAACGATTGCTCCGATTTATCGTGTCCACTAAATGATAATTCCTGACAACTTAAAAAAATTACAATATCAATTAAACGACGTAAAACTGGGTGATCATTTTTTACAATTTTCTAATGGCATTATCTAATGAAACACAGATATTTTGTTTTCCAAATATATCTAATTTAATCATGTATATATGATCTTTCAAAATATGTTTCTGTAAAGCCCTAAATAATTCCTTTAAATTATCGTAACCAGATTCACATCACGGATTTTGATGTTTGCCCCTATTTGTCGAAAATAAAATGCAAGGCCAACAGAAAAGTTTGTTTTTTTATTTCACTCCCGGTAAGCCATGAGTACTTGCTGTACCAATTATCTGAAAATGATCTATTACTTTCCTTACCCCCGCACTAATATTTATAAGCTAGGACATTTTAGGCAAAGGACGCTCTTATTTTTAATAAAAAATTATTCTTGGTATGGAATACATGAAAACCGTATCCATTTTGCAAAATATAATTTACTTACAGTTTCTCCCATAGCTTGCATGTTTTAGGTTAACTTACCTGAATTTGTTTACACTTTCATTAAAAAAACTTCTAATATATCAAAAAACCCTTTAACCTCTAACTATTTACGGCAGTGCTAACGTATCACAGTATTACTTTAGAAAACAAAAGTAAATCCCAGAAAGTAAAGCCAGTCCGTGCACTTAATATCACTTCACTCCTTAAGTTCTTAAGTACTTATCCATCCCGAAATAACATTTCATCGCTCGCAAGGTACAGTTTGCGGCCAATCCAAATGAAGCATCGGCAAATTTGAATTTGCGGTACTGAGCAATTAAATGCGTATGGGGAGAATAGTATGTTTGGTTGCTCATCAACTGATATTTCGCTGATTTTCACTTGTAAATCATTAAGCTTGGGAGCGGCATGCCGAAACCCGGAAACGTGTCTTTTTAAGAATTCACACAGGCGGATGCATGTCTCCAATTTTGGATCATTAATTTTAAAAGTGTCTTACGCAGGAATAACTTAACGCTCAGATTGGACGAATCATTTTAAAAATCATGTATAAAATTTAGTCTGGTCGAACTGGTCGAATTATTTTAAAAACCATGAATAAAATTTAGTCTTTATTATCTCACAGATATTTTTTTTATTTCACTGAAACAAATAAGATCAACTTATTACCTGCTACAATTAATTGTCGAAATACTGAATAAATTATATATTAAAAAAATCTATAATATATATAAAGGTGTGGGTCGGCACTGCCGACCCTGACCGGCCGCCACTGTTATACATACATACATTATGGGTGTGATTGTTTGTCTTTTCACGTCAATAATACAGAATTACGTATGTTAAAAAACCAAGTTACCTTGTCTGTATCTGTAGATATGTAAATATTTTCTTATTAATATACATACAGGAAAATTACTTAATTTTTTTTGAAGAAAAAATGGGTAATCTTATCCTGATTTTCTAGTTATTTAAAAGATTAGTTCTTTTTTGTTCTAAATTATAATAATTCGAAAAATTTACTTTTGAGTGGCTATCCAGAAAACTTAAAAATAGATCAATTATTGTTAGAACAAACAAATCTTGCAAAATCTTCATCCGTTATTTTATCGAGTTCTGGGTTTTCTTTATTTTATACAGCTGATATAATTTCTGCCAATTTAAAAAACTTGCACTTTATAAAACAATTTTTTTGCAATTTTTGGAAACTGCAGAGAGAACTGAAGTTAGTCTTTCTATTTCATTGGAACTAGCTCACTAAGACATATTATAAAAATCCATATGTAAGTTAATTTTTCGTATAACTTCGTTTCTATAATTTCTTTTGAAAGCAGGACTTATTTCTTGTTCCATCGGTTTGACTTATCGGTGTGAAAATATAATATACGCGACGATCCTCAAAGGAAAATTTATGAATGAGAAAGTTTTCATTCCGAAAATTCAGATGATACCAACCGATATTACATTCGACTTTAAACAAGTTTAATATTTGATTCGCCTTAAATTCACCATGACGATAATAAATCACAAGGACAATCCTTAAATGTTTGGTAACTAAATATAGAAATAAGTGTTTTTCTCATGGTCAATTTTTCACAGTATGCTAACGTATAGGCAAACGATTCACTTCATTCATTCTTGCGCCCGACAACACAACAAAAAATTTCGTATGTCAGAAGTTCATCATTGAAAATAATCGACAAAGTACAACCCTTCAACAAACGGTTACTTTGTTGTCACGTGAAAATATTTCAGGATCATCGAGAGGTAAAGAGGAACCTGCTCTAACACAAATAACTTGGAGACAATTACCCATAACTTCTCAATAATACGACGATTTTCATTTTGAAAGACTGTTTGGAATAACCAGATTTACTAAATTTGATTTAAAATATACTTAGAGAAAGCCTTGACTACATGGGAAAAAATGCGAAGGCATGGGAGTACCGATACGAAACGAATACCTATATACGTTAAGCTTTGCAGACGATCAAGTAGTAATTGCACAAGACCAAGAAGACCTCAGTTACATGATGAAGAAACTACAAGAAAAATATACTAAGGCTGGCCTAGATAATAATCTCGCGAAAACAGAGCACCTATGTACAAGTGAAGAAGACATAGAAGATCTATAGATTGACGACAACGTAACAATCAAAGGAAAAGATAAATTCAAATACTTGGGGTTTATAATCACGAAAAAGACAACAAAAGAGGAAGAAATTACATAAAGATTAGGACAAACAAGAACAGCAATCCGACAACTTAACTCAGTATGGTGGGATAGACACCTAAATATGAAGACAAAAACACAGATTTATAAAACATTAGTGCGAAGTATTATGACATATGAAGCTGAAAATTGGATTTAAAACGAGAAAAACAGCAGTAAGATAGTAGCAAAAGAAATGGAATGCCTGAGAAGATGCTGTAAGTAATAGAGGCTTAAACAATGGAGAATGCGACAATAGAGAGAGATGGAAACGATTGAGCGAGGGAAGGCAGTGAATACTGTAGAATCCCTGAATATATATACTAAGTTTAACTTATATGCTGGTCAATGTGGATTGACTCTTAATCTTACCGTGAAAGAGATTAAAGCTTACACAGTTTACTGAGTCTACTTACAGAACAAAGCGGTGGATGAGAATTTTTTATTATTTTCTGGAAATATTAACATTAAACTCATATCTATTATATCAGAAGACGTTACTACAATCCTGTTAAAGAAAAATTCATTGTCGCATTTAACATTTAGGCCTTTATTAGCATCAGAAAAAATTGGTATATATTCAGAAAAAGAGATCTAAAGATCTACTAGATATGAATAGGAGCAATCTGCGTGTTATCGTAGGTTATTGCAGGTCCTGTCAGGCTGATGACGAGACGGCGGAACACGTGCTGTGCAACTGCTCAGGGTTATACAGGATAAGACTTACTACATTTAAGCATTATCAACTAGATCGCTATAACTTCGTAGAAGTATCACCTAAGGCATAATAGATTTTGTTAAAAAGGCTGGGCTAAAGGGACAACTTTAACCTATGGATTAGCCCCAATAGACCTCTTAAGTCGAGTGGAAGAGTGGTTAAGCGCACATTGAAGTGCGCTAAGTGTTGTTAGTTCTGCTTAATCTTCAGGATCTATTTTCAAATCTAACACTACTTTAGTATTTTTCCTTTTCCCCTTTTTAACCATTCCACTCTACTGTTTGTTTATCCCAATCTCTTAATATCTTCGTTCTATTATTTTATTTTTTAATATTCTTTTCTCAATAATATACTTTCTTCTATTATCTTTCTTATCTTTTGTACAATTTATTTTTTTGTTGGTTCTGTAATTTTCTTGTTTCTGTTTCAAGTTTTTACTTATCCCTATTATTAGATCTAGTTTCCCATCTTTTTTTTTAAACTTTGGTTAATAATTGTATCATTTTTTGGGTATATATTTCCTTCCTCATTTCGTATTCTTCTTTGAAAATCATTTGATGTATCATCACTGGTCTACCATATTTATTTATGCCTGTGCGATAGAAACTTCATCCAGTTCAACTCTTCGAAGGTTTGGTTTCTTTTGCTTATTTATTTTTATTATTGATATTACCTTTCTTGATTTGTGAGCCAGCATGGAAATGTGGGAAATATTTTGAACAAGACTCATTTCCTATTATAAGCTAGTGCTTTATAACTGTATTACAGCTGTAATACAGCTTGTATTTCCTTTTCGTCCTAGGGTACAAAATATAATATATTATATCATATTTTTCGCCACTACACCCAAAAAGGTACCCCCGTTAAGTTAATCGAAATGCCCTCACTCCTTTGTATCGCCTCTGCCACCAATAACGTAATTTTTTCATTTTTATTTTTTTGGCAAGATGCAACCACTTTGCATATTTGCAAAATTTCAAAAAATTTACATGTATAGGTTTTTACAAAACTTGCCTGTTATTTGTTCCGAAATTTTTTTTCAGATTTTGGGGTATGGTGCACCATCTTCAAAAATCCAAACAACTCTTTTTTAGGGTTTTTTCATTTTTTTACGTTTTATGCAATTAAAAAATAAGACAGCGCAATTTTAGCCCGCCAGCCCCTACTCCTTATCCCAAAGACGTCATTTTTTCGTATTTTTTTTTTTCGGTAGGTTGCAATAAATTCAAAAATTTTTAAAAATTCACACGCCTAATTGAGGCTTTTACAAAACTTGTCTTTTTTAGACATGTAGGTTGAGTGTACATAACCTAAAAATTCATTTTTTAAGAGCTTATAACTTTTTTGGAGATGGCTAAAAGTACTTATTTTTTTTATTTTGTATATTTGATCAGAAACTTCATCTTTCATTTTTTCAGATTTTTTTCAACATCTGAATTTTGTGGAATTGTTCTACAAGATATTAACACGGTTGTATTGGCAGTGTATAGATCGACTAAATGTAACGATTTTAAGTCTTTTTTACAAATTTCGAAAATTTATCAGGTTCCATTTTAATATTAATTTTATTGCGAAAACGGTAAATACTAGTGAGCTAACTTCTATAATATCATCATTTGGAATAAAACAAACAATCCATGACTAGACTAGAATTGCTGATGCATCTGCTTCTCGTATAGACAATATTATAACAAATGTTGAAGAAGATCGGTTTCGGCAAATGTTCTTGAACCTTGTTTCTCTGATCACCGTGGCCAGTATATCAGTATAAGCTTAACATCAATTCAGCAAAAGTCAAGTGTTTGCACTAGAGTCTTTACGCAGAAGAATATCTTAAAAATGCGGAACTTTTTATCCGTGTTAGACTGGAACATGTAAATTACATATATTAATTGAAAAAATTGTTACAGCAACGTTTCTAATAGATAATTATAATCTTGCAGTATCGCAATGTTTTCCAGTAAAAAAACTGGTTATCAAAAACAGAAGATGTCCGGTAAACTGGTTTAATGACAACTAAAAAAATATGAGAAATCATTTGCAAACATATAAAATACATGCTGATTCTCCAAAAAACCCAGTACATTACAGTAAATATAAAAGATATAAAAATCATTACAATGCTGAGCTGAAAAGAACGAAAAAGCTGGCATATGATCAATTGATATTAACTTCAAAGAGTAGATCCAAGACGTATTTGAAGGTAAATAACTATGAGCGGATTAAAACAAATAGTTTACATAATTCAACAACCAGCATATCTTGGGACTCTTTGAATAACTTTTTTGTTGACATTGCTGAGAATATTATAAAATCCCTTCCAAATACACCAGACGACACAATTTTGAACTATCAAAAATTTTCAGCTCCATCGAATTAATTTTTTCTGTCTCAAACCAATCAACAAGAAGTATCCGCAGTTATAAAAACATTAAAAAATTCAAATTGTTTGGATACTAATGAGCTAAACGCATCTTTTCTCAAAAGCCCTAGTGAAATAACTACTAAACCTTTAACACATCTCATTAATAGTATTTTTTCAATCGGGATATTCCCAACTTCATTTATACTTCATAAATACTCCAAGATTGTTCCTATTTTTAAAAACGGCGATCGTGACCTTGTAGACAATTATAGACCAATTTCCATC
Organism: Diabrotica undecimpunctata; assembly: GCF_040954645.1. Classification (NCBI taxonomy): domain Eukaryota; kingdom Metazoa; phylum Arthropoda; class Insecta; order Coleoptera; family Chrysomelidae; genus Diabrotica; species Diabrotica undecimpunctata. The sequence continues at coordinate 85,642,808 of NC_092811.1, read as the reverse complement.
GGTTCGATATTCAGTAAAATAATCGAAAAAATTCTAAAGAAGCCTCTTATACTTCGAGACAAATAACTTTTTTACTAGTTCACAACATGGTTTTAGAAAGGATCGTCCCACAACATATGCACTGTTAGATGTGATGAGTGCCATAGTTGATGGCCTTGAGAAGCAATATCACTCTGACATAACGCTGAGTGATCTTTCAAAGGCCTTCGACTATTATTCTCATATATTCTCATTTGGAACTAATTTCATCGTATCTAAAGGATAGATACCAAGCAGTCAAGTATGGAAACTCTCTTTCCGAATTTAAGCAGATAAAGCATGGAGTTCAACAAGGATCAGTTCTGGGCCCTCTATTATTTATAATATATGTTAATGACTTTGTTTTGTTTATGGTATAACCATATTGACCATCTCAAGGTTAAACTTTCTAGTGCCTTATTTTTACTCAAACAATTAAAACTTGTTACAAGTGTTGTTGTGTAACTGTTCAGTGGAAAACGGAAATATTGAATTCTTCCAGTTACTTGTTGCTAAATATTATTTGGACTTCCCGTGGTTTTAGTAAAGAACACAAGATCGTGAATTAAACTATTTAATACTTCTATGCAAACGTTATAATATAAAAAAACTTAATTGTTTGTAATGAAAATAAAAAATATTACAAATATATTAATATTATAATATTATACTACATGTTGTTACTTCGATGAATTGAAACAGAATGCGTTTGCCGGAGGAGGGTTGGTTTTACCATCTTTCCGTTAAGAAGTAACGGGACTTCTTACTTATCTTCCCTTGGCGACAAGCTGTCGCCAAGCCATGCTTGCGTCGTTCCAAAGACGACAGATCCGTCGTCAGGTCATTTAGATTTTAACATAAGCCGCCCCCTTTGAACGCCATAAGGGGGTTCAAAAAACTCAAATGTATAATGTCCAAAAGTTAATATGAAAAACTAAAGTTGATTTTCGTTCGGTAGTACATATAACTTCACAACCGGACGTTTGTATACGCCAGAGTTTGTTTTTAGCGTTACACTACGCACAATTCCGTCACTGCCGGCATGGATGTCAGTTACTCTACCTAAGGTCCATCTAAGAGGTTCCAGTCCATCTTCTTTAACAAGTACTAGGGAACCAATCTTGAGAAGGGAACTGCATTGTTTCTTCCACTTGACGCGTTGCTGAAGAGAAGAGACGTATTCTTTGGACCATCGTGTCCAATAACATTGCACCATTTGCTGCACTCTTTGAAATCTGCTCAACCTGTTTTCCATAACATCTAACAGATTGCGGTCAGGAACTGATGTGAGAGGTGATCCAACCAGAAAATGTGCAGGTGTGAAAAGAAGTAGGTCTGAGGGGTCATTAGACATAGGAAAAAGAGGTCTGGAATTGAGAATTGCTTCAATTTGAATCAAAACAGTGGAAAACTCCTCATAGGAGAGAACCGTATTGCTAATTACTCGTTTAAGAGGTATTTTACCGATTTTACCCCTGCTTCCCAGATACCACCAAAATGAGGTGAACGCGGCGGAATGAATTTCCAATCGATACCCTCAGAAGAGAGTGTGTCATGTAAGGCAGAATTGTTAGTCTTGAGAAAGTTGGAAAGTTTATTGTTGGCACCTTTAAAGGTGCTCCCGTTATCGGAAAGAATAGAAGCGCATTTACCCCGTCGAGAAGTAAAGCGTCTTAAAGCTGCTATAAAGCATTCCGTAGTCAGACTACTCACAACCTCCAAGTGTATAGCCTTTGTGGCCAGACAAATAAAAAGTGCTACATAACCCTTAATAGTCTTGTAGTTCCTCGTAAGACGGTCCTTTAAAAGAAAAGGTCCAGCATAATCAAGTCCCGAGTGCGTAAAGGGTCGTGAAGGAGTAAGACGTGAAGAAGGTAGATTACCCATTAAATAAGTTTCGAGTTTTGGAGCTGCCTTGAAACATGTGATGCAGTTTCTGCAACCTTTCAACCTTTCTAATGACATAGCGTCCATTGAGAGGCCAATATTTCTCTCGCAAGGAAGATAAAAGTAGCTGTGGACCAGCATGCTGTAATTTCATGTGTTCATGCCGTACAAGTATGTCTGTAAAATGATATTTTTGTGGAATTACGATGGGATGCTTTCTCTCATATGAGATGTCAGCGTTGTGAATTCTTCCACCAACTCGAATTATGTCATCTTGATCAAGAAAAGGATTCAGGGTGAGAAGTTTGCTTTTATGATCGACCTTGCCATGTTTTTTGAGATGTGTGAAATCCTCAGAAAAAGACTGATTTTGCACAATGCGAATAAGACAAGTCAGAGAACAGGCAATTTCTTCACATGTTAAATTGGTAAAGATTCATGCAAATTCTTACGGATAGATTAACAGAAGATCGAAGTTCAGGAATTTTAACCTGTTTGAAGGGTTGATGAGGCCAGAAATTTTCAGACAATGAAAGCCATGGAGGGCCATGAAACCATAGATCGGAATTTTGTAGTGCCGTAGGTGAAATACCACGTGACAATAAATCTGCAGGATTTTCCTGTGTGTTTATATATCTCCAGGAATTAGAATTAGTCAACGATTGAATCTGTGAAATCCTGTTCGCAACGAAAGGTTTTAACAAGTTGGGAGATGTATTGATCCATGCTAGAACAATGCTGGAATCACACCAACAAACAATTTCATCAAAATTAATTTGTAGTGATTGCCTTACTTTGTCCATCAATTCAGATAAGAGTAGGGCTCCAGAAAGTTCAAGTCGGGGAACTGTAAGAATATGTTTCAAAGGAGCTACCCTGGTTTTGGCACAGAATAAATGACAACTTATATTTCCTTGAGCATCTAAGGAACGAATAAAAATACAAGCACCATATGCTGCAGTAGACGCATCGGAAAATCCATGTAATTGTATGGATGTAAAATTTGAAACAGTAATATATCTAGGGAATTGTAATTTATTAGGATTGACTAATTGGGATTGATAATTTGACCATTTTGTATGAATATCCATGGGTACAACTTCACCCCAGGAAATTTTTAGACGCCATAAGTCTTGTAGAATGATCTTAGCGGTTATTGTAACTGCTGTTAAGAGACCAAGAGGATCAAATATCTTCGAAATTGCAGAAATAATGCGTCTCTTAGTAATCCTAGAATTGTTTGCAGTAGGTCGAACATTAAAGAAGAAAACGTCTAATTTGGGATTCCAAAAGAGACCCAATGTTTTGACAGTTTCATTGGAACCTATGTCCAAAGGAGTGTTATCTATATTATCGATTTTTAATTCGGTTGAATTTGATTTCCATTTACTTAAATGAAAGCCATGTTTTGAAAGTAATTCAGTGGTTAGAGATTGAATACGTTTAAGTTCGTCTAAGGTGGAAGCACCGGTATGGAGATCGTCCACGTAAAAATCGCGTAAAATGATAGACGAAATATCAGGAAATTTGTCAGAGTAAATGTGAGCTACTTCTTGCACACATCGCGTTGCTAAAAAGCTAGCGGAAGCAGTGCCATAAGTTACAGTATTTAGAGTATAAGTCTCAATAGATGAATTTGGATCAGATCGCCACAATATTTTTTGTAAACAACGCTGATTTTTCTTTATAAGAATTTGTCGATACATTTTAACGATATCAGCAGTTAAAGCAAATTTGTGTTTCCGAAAACGTAAAATAATAGCAAAAAGATCGTCTTGTAGTGTAGGACCTACCATAAGTATATCGTTCAACGAAAAGCCAGTGTCAGTTTTAGCAGATCCGTCAAATACGACACGAATCTTGTTACCTTTGTAAACGCAATGATGAGGAAGAAAGAAGTCTGGATGAGATACTAAATTTGGAGGAAGTTTAGACATATGATTTAATGATGAGTATTCACTGATGCATTGAGTGTAATCTGCTTTCAAAGTTGGGTTAGAGTTTAATTTATTTTCCAAAGAGAAAAAACGTTTGGTAGCTGAAATCTCTGAATTAGCAAGATTTGATAGAGGTAACATTAAAGGAAGAGAGACAATGAATCTGCCTGTAGAATCAAAGGAAGTAGTTTCTTTAAAGTGTTTCTCACATTGAAGTTCTTCTTCAGAAAAGAACTTGGTTTTTGGAAATTCTTCAAGTTCCCAGAATTTCTGTAACTGATTTTCGAGATTTCTGTTGCTAGAAAAGTGACAATTTGTTTTGTTACGAGAAAGAAAAGGTATAGGACCGGATACAATCCGGTCAAGCTTGGTTTTGTGTAAAGTTGGTTGACCATGTAAAAGCTTAATTTGACCAACGCATAAAAGATCCCAAAATGTGTCTGCACCGATTAAAATGTCTATAGGAGACGAAACGTTAAAGTGTGGATCGGCGAGTGTAACATTAGAGGGAATGTTTGGAGATTCCCTGTTTAGTGTGACAGAAGGCAGTCTTCCAGTTATTTCAGGCATCACTAAACAAGAAATTGTACGTGTAAAGTTGATTGTATTTGATTTGAAGGTAAGAGAAGTTTTAAGATGAACCACAGAATTTGTTTGATTTATGCCATAGACAGAAAAATCAATTGCAGTTGTGGGTAATTTCAAAATATTAAGTAAACGTTGAGTAATGAAATTACTTTCCGAACCACTGTCCAACAGTGCACGAGCTTCATGCATGTTGCCTTTGGAGTCAAAGACCTTAATTAAAACAGTAGACAGTAAAATTTGTGACGAACTAGCAAAATGGTTGTGAGTTGTTAAGGAGTTTGTAGTTTGATTGGAAGGTATTTGAGAAGATGATGCTTCCAAATTTGGAGTGTTCTGAATAGAATTATGAAAATGCAAAAGCGTATGATGAGGTTTGCCACATTTGCGACAGCCAGAAGATTTGCAGTTTTTAGTAGGATGTCCAGAACGTAAACAATTGATGCAAAGTTTTAAACGTTTTGCTTCGTTTAAGCGAGAGGTTGGCTGTAATTTACTAAAATTAGGACAAGAATAAATAAGATGATTCTGTGAACATAATGAACAATTTAAAGTGTTGCTGTTATTGTTCGTAGATACAAAAGATTTTGCTTTGGTGCGGAGTTTATCATCGCGATTATTAAGAGATTCCAGAACTCTACATTTTCCTTTTAAGAACTCTGTGAGCTCATTTAATGTGGGTAAATTTGTAGCGTTATCTTTCAACGATTGTTCCCATTCGCGGTGAGATGTGTTGTCCAATTTTGTAGTGACTAAGTAGATAATAAGAAGATCCCAACCTGTAATGTCTATTTGTAAAGATTCAAGAGATCGTAGATGTCGTTGTAAACCGTCTAATAAGGCTCGCAAATCATTATGTGAGTTTCTAGAAATGTTGGGTAAATTGAAGAGCTTTTTGATGTGGTTATTAACCAGAAGTGGTTTATTTTCAAACCTTTCCGTTAAAAGTGACCATGCTGTGGCATATGTTGCATCAGAAATATCTAGATTGCGTATTGTGTCTGCAGCAATGCCCTTTACGGATAGTCTCAAATAGTGAAATTTTTGTATGTTCGAAAGTTCGGAATTTGTGTGGATGATAGAGTTAAAAGTGTCTCGAAAAAATAACCAGGTGTCATAGTCGCCTTCAAACGAAGGTAAATTAATGGTAGGTAAACGTATATTTTGTTGAGAAATGTTAACTTCACTTGTGGAAGGTGTAGATGATTGGGATATCTGACCAGCAGGAGGAGTCGAAAGTTTGGCAAGAAGTTCTCTAGCTAGGCCAGTGATAGAAAAGAATGGATTTTCAAAAGATGCTCGTTCCTTGTCATGAATAGTAGATACATTTGTAGTGTAGTTTGGGTCATCAGCCTCAATAATTGATTGAACATTATCAAAATCGTCATAGGGCTTCTCAACTTTCTCAAGGCGTAACTGTAAATCCCTAAAGTTAATTTCAGTTGCAGGTAACTCTTTGACAGAGTTAAAATAATTCGAGAAACGAGTTAAAGTGCCCTTAATTGAAGTGCGTTTAATTTTAGCATTATGAGCAGCTTCAGCCATAGTGACAAGTAAATTTATTAAATTTAAAATAAGTAAGGTACAATGTTAAGTATTTTAACTTGTGTGTTAAATGAAAATGTAACTAAATGTAAATTTTTGTGCTTAAAAAATATAAAATAATAAAATTGCTGTAATAAAATAGCAGAAAATGTGTAAACGATTAAAGTGATTTAGATGTAGCTTTATTTAGTTATAAAGCGTGCCCGAATCGTTGGAAAGCTTAATCGGTTGGTAAATATAACCCAAAAGTTGTAAATTAAGAAAATATGTCAAATCTATCCAGAAAGGATGTAGAAATGACGATAAGGTGTGATTACGAGTCGCAAATGACGAACCGTATTGGTTATAGAACCCAAAAGTGTATGTAAATTATAGCAAATTATACTAAATACATCCAAATAGGATGTAAAAATATATATATGTTGAGTGATGTAGTGTAAGAATGCAGAAATTATTTAAAAAAAAATCAAATTAGTTATTTTTAAATGTAAAATAAGGAATAAAACCCTGTAATACCACACCACCGCGTGTACCAAGTAAAATAATCAAATAAATGTTTCGTATGTTGTACAAAATAGTGATTAATAACAAACAATTAAGATAGAAGTAGTTTTCCACCGAATTGAAACAAATCAAATGTAAATCTCATGTGAAAATGTAAAAAAATGAAATAATGGTAAAAGGAAAAGCACTAACCTTTGATATTTCGTATTTCCAAAGCAGCAAGCATCCAAATCGAAGGACCAGTGTGTTGTGTAACTGTTTAGTGGAAAACGGAAATCTTGAATTCTTCCAGTTACTTGTTGCTAAATATTATTTGGACTTCCCGTGGTTTTAGTACGGAACACAAGACCGTGAATTAAACTATTTAATACTTCTACGCAAACGTTATAATATGAAAAAACTTAATTGTTTGTAATGAAAATAAAAAATATTACAAATATATTAATATTATAATATTATACTACATGTTGTTACTTCGATGAATTGAAACAGAATGCGTTTGCCGGAGGAGGGTTGGTTTTACCATCTTTCCGTTAAGAAGTAACGGGACTTCTTACTTATCTTCCCTTAGCGACAAGCTGTCGCCAAGCCATACTTGCGTCGTTCCAAAGACGACAGATCCGTCGTCAGGTCATTTAGATTTTAACAAGTGTTGATACCTTGAAAATAACGTACTTTTCTCTTTTCCATTCATTAAGCTATGGTGTTATTCTGTTAGGAAACTCTTGCAATGCCCTAACAATATTTATAAAAAAAAATACAAACAAAAAAAAGCAATAAGAATAATTGCAAAAGTTAGCTACTTGGAATCTTGCAAACCGTTGTTTATTAAATATAAGATAATGCCCTTGCCAACACTATGGCTATACAGCGTTAATGTAGAAATACATAAAAACGCTGATACTTTAATTAAACACTATAACTGACACAACTATAGCACAAGAGGTGCAAATAACATCAGAACAGTTATAAGTATCGTTTGAGTAAATCACAAAAAAACTCAATTGACTATAATAGATACAATGTCCTAAGGATTCTTAAACAACTTTCGATGAATAAATTTAAAGTAAGTCTGAAAAAATACCTTTTGAGATTTGCATTATTACTCTCTTAGTGAATACTTTGATCACTTTAAGGCAGTAACATGAACATGGATGTACTATGTTGGTATACTTCTTATTTTATATATTTTATGTTTTATTTTATGTTATGTGCATTAATGTATTTTCATCTTCTATTGTATTTTGTATATGTTATATATTATCTTTTTACTTATACATATAATTGACTTGCTACAAACAAATGTAAAATTTGTAAACGTAGTTAAATAAGTCTTGAATCTAATTGACGGCTTGTTGGACATAATATGGTTACGAATTACCTGGTCATTCAGTTTGTTATATGGGATATAACATATCGTCCCTCTCTTGTCTGGTGGGAGTGGGATATAAATTTGTAAAACTCCTAACGCATGTGGAATAATATCACAACTTTTATTATATCCTAAGAGAAAGAATACCTTACAACTTTCTGCATAGTACCATCACTATCCTGAAGCATATATGTATGTGACTTGTTCCTATTGTATGGTTCAGCACTGGATTCTGTTATTCTTTGTTTCACAGAATTCGTTGAAATATGGTCCAGTATGAAAGCTTTTTTTTAGACGATTCCAGTTTTCAAAATTCTTCATTTAAACTAACCGACTATCTTCTGAAATTTTACTAACACATTTTGGTCTGCATTTATTTTCTAAGCAACTACGTTTGACATAATGATTTTCTACCCTTCTACGAAATTTCAGTTTTTTCTCGTCACCAACAGATAACCCGATTTTTTTTCGTACTGTATTTTTTTAGTAATATCAACATTCGTATCAACGTTATTTACGACTTCATTTGTTCACCTATTCACCCTTAAGCATAAAATACGCATGTCTAGATTATTTTATATCATTAAATAGCCAAATTAACTTATTTCTGAGATAGGTTAGTCTTGCTTAGGAAAATATAGTTAAGTCAAATTCGACTAGGTTTTCCAGCTATTTTTGAGATACGGATATTTTATTAGCAGTTTTGAAGCGGTTTCGTGCGAGATACGTCTGTTTTGCTTAGTAAATTTGATGCGTATAAGTATAAAGACCCAACCTACACAACCTTTAGCGCAAAATTGGCAAAATATTGAGTTACGTCATTTTGGCTTGGGAGGGCAGAATAGGTAATCCTCTAGCAATCCATAAAAATCTAATATACCTCAATAATAAAAATTATACGAACACATTTTTTACCTTTGGTTCATAAATGTAAATACCAAAAACTATAGATATAAATTTGCTTTACAATTGTAAGATAAAAGTTTGGATCACTTGCCTTTTAATCTAAAATAAACAATTGCCAAACAATTGCAGAAGTACAAAATAGACATCATAAAATAGATATATTTGAACATCAGACAATAATCATATTTATCTTTATCTTTTATGTATTAAACCTTGATAAAGACAATGTCCTATCAAGGTTTAACTGATAAATAAAGGAAGAAATTTCAATTGCAATTTTTTAAAGTTTTTAACCTATTATTTATAATAAATAGTAAATCTACCATTATTTATTTTAGTCTTAATAAGAGGTAAAAAGCTTAATAATAATTTTATTTTAGTGCAATAAACTAAAATTATTTTCGGCATTGAATTATAGTTTTTATGTTCTAGTTATTTTAGTGATAAGTACATAAATAAAGTAAATACAATAATTACATTAATCCGACGTAGTATGTGTAAGTAACTATACAGTACGTAAATTTTTCAGCTGAACATAGATAATATACATTGAGGTAATTGTGGCAACTGCGTTTTCTTAAGCCCACTGTTGTCGTCAAGGCCACCTATTGAAAATCATACAATTCCAGAGGCGTGGTTATTTCATTAGGTTTTTTTAGAATTGAATTATTTTATTATAAATTAATTTTATCATTATGTCTCTGTTATAGTCATGTGTAATAACGTACATTTTTGACTGTTGATACAATGATACTGACACAGCTGCCTGTATTAGTACAATGTACCAGCACACTAAAGTGTTATGACACCGTGTTTCAGTATTGCATATGTGTTGCATATTACAGAAACACTGCGCCAGTATTACATCGAGCAAGAAACGATACTGTTGATACGAATTCTAAATATGCACACAGTTGCCAAATTATGGAATTTCTTTAAAACACACGCTATCAAAATAACATTGGTATACTTAAGTCACTTTTTTATTGCATGAAGTGGTCTCAATATTCAAAAAATTAAGGGTTAAATTAAAAGAAAACATGTTTTCTCTCGATGTACATCAGTAAATTTTAAGAGAAATTACCCTTAATTAAATCCTTCAAGACTGAGTATTCCTAGATCCGAATTTAAAGAAAAAATTGATAATATTATTTGATATTTATTCTAATTGGTTCGTAGATTTATAGTAATAGTAAAACAATTCTGGGGCATTTCATGGGAGTTCGAACTTTACTAAAAAAATTAATTCCTTATATATGTTTATTCTTTTAATTGCCGACTATAAACGTCGTTTATTTTTTTGAGTAGGTAGGTACTTTTACAAATATACTCGCGGCAACAACGCATTCTACATAACTTAATTTGTGAGCTTGTGGGTATACTGCAATTTATTGTATGCGTGACGAAGATTAACGACAAAGAAACTGACACTGTGTCGACTGAAGTTGACACTGCGTATCACAGTATGTATTTTAATACGCTGTGTTGGTGTATTCAACTGTGTCATAGGTGTCACTGTGTCATTTCAACTGTATCAATACGATTGACACACCCTAAAGTGTCAATATGAGGGTGCCATTCCACACAGTATTACACATCTCTACTCTGTTAGTGCCATTATCGTTATGTGAATTTCGTAATTACCCGATCTTACCTTACTATTATGAAAATATAGGTACGTGACTTCCTACGATGAACACTTTTCTGGAATCGATTTCTTAAATCCACACATATCATTCAAAAATGATTCATGTTATCTAAAAACTGTTATCGACAAGTAAATATGTGCTGCGATATTACTGTATTACATTTTTGTTGATTATTAAAAATTAAATAGTCTGGATAATATCTTAGTGGGACTTTTATAACCGGTAAATGATCAATCGATCGGCAAAAATGTTATTTAAAACATGCGAAAAGTTTTTGCAATCTACGTTTATCGTTGTTGTTATAGTATCGGCTGTTAAGTTTGAGTTCGATTGCTTTGTCTGCATAATTTCCGTACTTATTTTGTTAATTAGTTTTTTATTTTCATTTTGAAGTAAGACAAAATATTAAATTAAAGTAACACGATTTCCCGTATATTCTATCAGTTTTTCGTAGGATAAAAATAGATATAACCAGTGGTATAAGTCCACGACATCTACGTCATAGACCCATCTCATAAGACAAAAAACAAATTATCTAGAAGATATATGATCAACTAAAAACACTACCTTCAATAAAAGCTGCTAGTCGCTTTTCTTTTTTAACAGGAGTAGCAGTGGCAACAGTTGAACTTATTGTGCGTGAGAAAAAACTAACAAATGGTTTTAAACCTCCACTTGCAACTCAGCGCTGACGAAAACCTCTTAAGTTAGATAAAGCCCAAAAAATCATCCAGAGGACTGTACACTTGTACAAGGTTTCTCATTATATTTTGACCCCCCACTTATTTTCCTTAATTTCGGGAAAAGAAAAAAAAGTTTCAAATAAAAGTTATCTGTACCGACCAACAGTGTAGCAACAGACCACATTTTGTATACAGGAAGTGCCCAATAAAATGCATCTTCAACATTTCAAATGGGACCCTTTTATTTATATTTGTATTTTTTACAGTTTTGAGTAGCCCTGCATTTCCTGATTACAAATTTATAACATAGTGTAGCATTAATTTTGTTTTATACCCCCAGTCGACCCCAAGTGGGGGTCAAAATATAATGAGAAACCGGGTACATTCATTTTTCTTTGAAAATAGGGCTCCAACTCTCAAATCTACGTGAATTATTATAAAAAGCATTACAAGATCGGCATTACAAAGCATTACATAGATATACAAAACGATGGCGGAATTTTATGTTAACAGATAAGGAGGAAATAATATTATGGCGACGTTATTATCTACGCTCAAAAAGCCTTTGTTGAAGGTTTATTGACAATATTGCGAGTTCCGTCAAGAAAGAGCCAGCGTCTAACTGCCCGTATTATACTGGTTTTCTGCAAAATGGTGTTTTTGTTTTTTTATAGACGAAAATTGGGGACTATTATGAGTACATGAACTCCATATAATTCGAGGAAGTGGTTCGAGAACATTCTCCAGGGTGCAGATAGTAATTCTGTCATAGTATTAAATAATGCATCTTACAACAGCCGCCTTGTTAAACAAATTCCATCGATGACTGATAAAAAATTCATCATGCCGAGCTGGCTGCGAGAAAAATGTATTTTATTTACAGAGGATATGGTCAAAGCAGAACTAACGACCAGCATCGTGGTAAATATCGTCAATATGCTGTTGATTTAATGCCTAGACTTCATGGTATTATTGTTGTAAGACTTTCACCTTACCATTGCGAGTTAAATACAATTGAATTAATTTGGGCTCAAATTAAGGGACATGTTGCCTGAGAGAACATAAAATTTAAAATTAGCGATGTTCAGTGCCTATTACAAACCAGTATAGATTGCATACATCCTACAAATTAAAATAACGCTATTGGCCATGTATTGAAACTATGAGAAAAAATGCGGAAGCTGGATGGTATAATGGAAAATGTCATTAAACCTGTAATAGTAAGGATCGTCGTTAATACGTTAGGCGCCGATTAACGTATTAATTTTAAATCACAGAATATAAATTAATATTTATTGTATAATTATCTATTCAACTATTTAATAATATTTTAAAAATACATAAAAGGCGTGTTTACGACTAGAATAAAATCGTGAGTCAGATACCCAAGCGTCCCAGACTTCACTGTGAGTGATCTAGTAAATTGATTGTTCAAATCCTGACCAGAAAACAAAAAGGGTTACATAACAGTATTAAGACTAAATAATAAAAAATATTTATTATTTCTTCAAGTTACCATACAATAAAATTGTTAAAGTCCAAAATAAATCTATAATAGCAAGAAAGTCGTTTGTTTTCTGTATATATAGGTGCTTGCAATAATGTAACAAAATCAGATTTTAAGCTCATATGAATATCAGGAACATCTGGAAAGTAAAATGAATTGGAAACTTTCGTACTTCTTCTCAAATATGAAATTTTAAATTCAGGAAATTCAGGAGAGTTCACAAATTTCACTACCACAAAAGAGTCTTTTAAAATTTTAGTATCTTCAGCAATTGCGTAAGTCATCCTTTTGTTCCTGCATCATAGGAGAACTTTATTCATTATCTAAAGAATCTGCTAACTCTAAACTTCCGGAAAAGGTCAGAACTATGACCTTAGTATAGAAACTCATAGAAGCTACAATAGCCCTGTATAAAGAAAATAAAGTGTCCATTAAAATGGGAACAAGAATCATAGGACACTTTACCACAACAAAAGGGCTCCTGCAGGGTTGTTTTACATCTCCAACTCTATTCAAAATATACTTAGAGAAAGCCTTGACTACATGGAAAAGAAAATGCGAAGGCATGGGAGTACCGGTACGGCACGAATACCTATATACGTTAAGCTTTGCAGACGATTAAGTAGTGATTGCACAAGACCAAGACGACCTCAGCTACATGATGAAGAAAGTACAAGAAGAATATACCAAGGCTTGCCTAGATTTCGCGATTTTCTGCCTATAATTTCGCGAAAACTGAGTACCTATCTCCAAGTGAAGAAGACATGGAAGATCTACAGATTGATGACAACGTAACAATCAAAGGAAAGGATACATTCAAATACTTGGGGTTTATAATCACGAAAAATGCAACAACAGAGCAAGAAATTACACACAGATTAGGACAAACAAAAACAGCAATCCGACAACTTAACTCAGTATGGTGGGATAGACACCTAAATATAAAGACAAAAACACAGATTTATAAAACATTAGTGCAAAGTATTATGACATATAGGGCTGAAAATTGGATCATAAACAAGAAAAACAGCAGTCAGATAGAAGCAACAGAGATGGAATGCCTGCGAAGATGCTGCAGTGTAACAAGAATGGATAGGAGAAGTAATAACAAAATAAAGCAAAGAACATCAATAGAAACAGACATACTAACATATAGGACAAAAAAGACTAAAGTGGTATGGACATGTAAGAAGAACTAGCGACAGCAAATGGATAAAGAGAAAAACCGAAAGAAGCCCCATAGGAAGGAGAAAAAGAGGACGACCCCGAAAATTCTGGAGGAACGAAGTAGACGACGCCATGAGTAAGAGAGGCCTAAACGATGGAGAATGTTACAACAGAGAGAGATGGAAACGGTTGAGCGAGGGAAGGCAGTGAATACTGTAGAATCCCTGAATATATATAATATAGGAATTGGTACTAAACGAAGTATAGAGACAATAAAGAGTTAAAAAAATGATAAGATTATTGAGATACATAGAATCCTTGCGATTAAAGTAAACCAAAATACTGGGGCATGAAACCGCCCCACCTTTTACTGGTAGTTTTAAAATTCACCCGGTATTAGGAAGGCTAACTAGAGAGTATTTTTAACGAGTACTTACCGTTGTAAACTTTGAGCACGTTTTGCTTTGCATCGTGGGTTAGATGAATATAACCAGAACGTTTTTCAGGTTTAGACTCGTCTTCACTTCCGGAAATAGTGGCAGAAATGTACAGGACATCGTCAATAATCATTTCTATATTACTCATATTTATAGTTAATATACTGACTTCTGTTTTAAATGAACGACAAAAGAAAAGTGAAATTCTTTTCAATTAAACTTTTTTCTCACAGAAGCCCATTTATAATAGTGATAATTTGATATTAAAGCCCGTAGCCATTTGATATTAAGGCCCATAATCACGCCCATAGTGATAATTTGATATTAAATAAACATTATCTATTTCCCTGAATAAAATTCCAAGAAATATCATATTCCCAGAAATTTGTAATTCTGAATTCTAAGTAAAAATGCAATTAACTGGTTGAATTTAGATACATAGTTACACAAAATTAGGCTATACCTAGTTTGTATCATTTAGTAAAGTACCTTTAAACTTTGGATAGAATTTAAAATTGAACCTAATGTAACGAAAGACTAAAAGTTACTATTGGTTACAGCATTAATGAAGTACAGTCATTTTGTGCTTTATATCGGCCCAGTCTCTTAATCTGGGAAATTCTATCCGAATTATCTTGCAACGGATAGTGCATACCTTTTATAAAGGATTTTAAATAACCTTTTCATTTGAATTAAAATTTCTTTTGGATTTACATCCTAGAATGTCTATGTAATATTTATATTTAAAATTTAATAATATAACTTGTAAATGTAAAAATTTGTGTTAAGTTAAAAAAGATTTATGATTTTATTTTTATGTGCCGTTTTTAAAATTCAATCAACAATATTTTTGTTTGAAAATAAATATAAGTGATGAAAATATTACGGTAACTACTTGAAAATGTGGCTTTTTCTAAATAATTTTTTACTTTTTTTGTAATGGTAATATTTTTTGATTAAAGTTTAATTATTATAATTAAGGTCAAAAACTGGCCATATTATAGGTCAAAATGAAAATTTGAGAGAATATTATTCGCTCTGTGCGTAACCATGATAGGAGTACCTTGAAACGATGCCAACGTGCCTAGCGGCGAAATATGACAAAATTGCACATATCTTTTTCCGCATAAAATATATCCAAAATGGGTGCACATAAATGTTGTATATTTAATTGGGCTAATAATAGCAAAACTAGTGAGTGTAGTTTTTATAGATTTCCAAAGATTACGTATAAATAAGAGAAAAGAAGAAGATCGATTCGTGCTATTAATATGAAAAACTAAATATCATTTTTATGCAATCGAAATAGATGTATATATCTAACAGTTGTTTTGTATTTTTTAGTGTTGACAGTTCAGGTTGGACTCCAAAATGTTTTGATAGAATTTGCAGTGCTTATTTATTCGGCAATAAAAAATGAGAAAATTAATTAATTGTCCAAATTATATACCTTTAATGATGTTTCCTAAGGCTTAAAGCCAACTGCACCCTGCCTGATGACTTGAGCTTTTATTTCATAACTTTTACTATTATTCTTTTTATTTACACATGAAAAACGTGAGTTGTCATAACTAGATTTTTCTCTTTCTTGTTCGTTTTGAGTTGAAAACATAAATTATGATGAATTTTTAGAAATCCAGTTCTCAATACTATATCTATTTCATACATAAATAGTCCAGTCGTCAGAAATTTGACCCCCAAAAATCATACGAGCAAGCTTAATTTTCCAGAGAATATTAATTTTGGGACCCCAAAAAAGTTTTACAAAAGTTTACCACTTTTCCCCTTGAGCTTCCCTCTAAAATTCCCCTCGCAGGGAGGTAAAAACGCAAAAAAATCAATTTACCAAGAATCTGTACACCAAAGAAAAAAATATTTCAAATTAAAACTGTAGCTGAGATAATTTTAAACTAAAATGATTTTTAGCATTTTTTGTGCAACATGAACGGTTCTCCTAGAGACAATGCTTGAAGCGACCGTCGATTTTGCATGTCACATGTCAGTTACGCGCGTGAAATCAATGTTCAATAAAATTTGTATCGGCGGGACATAAAAATTCGATATCTTTTGATCCAAATGTCCTATTGACAAAAATCAAGATGCGTTTTAAAAGTAAATTGTGCCTTTCGTATGCGTTTTTGTATTTTGCCAAGAATAAACTCCAACTATAAAATAAACTAAAAGTTTTTATAAAGGTGTTAAATAAATTAACCTGGCGCGATTCTTGCCATTTTTTACGATTCTCGTGAGATCAATAAAGTTGATCACTGACCAGTTATTGACCAGTTGTAGTAAAATTTTTATTTTTAGAGATCAATCTTTAAAACATATGATGATGAATTTTAATTTTGAGTTGTGGTAAATATAAGGCATTTGAAACATGAATAAAAAACACAAAATCGAGCCACGTTTATTAATTTAACAGCTGTATAAAATCTAAGTTTACTTGCGGCAAAATACAAAAACTGCATACGAAAGCTGAACTCTTTATCTTTAAAACGCATCTTTTTTTTGTCAATAGGTCACTGGAATCAAAAGATATTGCATTTTAACCGTCGAGCTGATACAAACTTTATTGAACATTGATTTCGCGCGCGTAACTAACATCAAAATCGACGGTTCCTTCAAGCGTTGTTTTTAAGAGAACCGTTCATTCTACACAAAAAATGTTTATAAACATTTTTGTTTAAAATTATCTCAGCTACATTTTTTATTTAAAACATTTTTTTTCTACGGTGTACAGATTCTTAATGAATCGATTTTTTTCGTTTTTACCACCCTGCGTGGCAGGTTTTGGGGGGGAAGCCCGGGGGTAAAAGTGGTA
Organism: Diabrotica undecimpunctata; assembly: GCF_040954645.1. NCBI lineage: Eukaryota > Metazoa > Arthropoda > Insecta > Coleoptera > Chrysomelidae > Diabrotica > Diabrotica undecimpunctata. The sequence continues at coordinate 85,625,787 of NC_092811.1, read as the reverse complement.
AATTTTTTTGCATCTTTTTTTGGGGTTGCATAATTGATATTCTCTATTAATAGTTGATTCTAGGTTTAGTGGCATTTTCGTCTCTGACGTCTGAAATAAAACTGGAAAAATATAATTTACAACTAATTATTGATAATTCTCAATTTTTTATGTATTTATCATATGTTCAACCTAAAATTGGAGTGCCCAAAACTGTCAGATGAAAGCGGTAGGTGTCGCGTCAGTCGCGCACGGAGAGTGGAAGAATAGAAGAGTGGACTCATATGATGCACGTATATAGAATATGGGCAGGTAAAAAAGCTAAAACGCAGTATATGCATAGACTTAAAATATAAATATATTTTAAATCTATGTGTATACGTCACAGTGGTGCAACGCGCTCGCTTCCTAAGCAGTACACAAACACAAGCATAACCTGAAAATTAAAAGATTTATATTCTGTTTGAAATACACAAAGACACTTCATCTAGTTTACTTACCGTTGCACGTCATCCGCGTCATAGCCCCTGAGGTCACATGATACCAACACGAAATATTTAGGCGGTAGGTGTGTTCTTTTTTAGAATCACTTTGCCGAGTACACTGGCATTACAGCCACTAGAGATATTTTATTATATACGCGTAGAAATAATATTTAAAGATTTTTATTAATGTTAACTTAAAGAAATACACAATAATATGTTTCATTTATATTGTATAAATGCATTATAAAGCGTTTTACACACTGTAACTGTAATCGAACGAACGAGCATAAATTGGTAACACTTATTTGTCAGTTGCGGTGTTGACTAATGTTAATGAAAAAAGTGTTGTTTTTGTTTAAGTATTTCATTTTACATCTTTATACGACATATACAAGCGGCCTAAATTGTTTTTAACAAGATTATTTTTTAACTCTTGTTTTGTTTCTATTTATTTACATTAAATATTAATTTGTTTTGTTGTATAATCCACTTTTGCAATAATTATGTGATATATTTGATATAAAGTGAATTCAGGATTTTTTTATACTTTGGCAACTATGTCAACTTCGATCTCTGTCAATGATAATGACGTGAAACGGTAAGTAAATTAGATGGACTGTAGTCTGTATTGAAAAATTTATAGCTGTGTTCTTGTTACGTTACAAAATTCTGAAATTTTATTTTTTATTATTTTGGTATATGTCTTTTAGAAGTTAATTGTGTACAACGTCCATCTGGTTGCTGATCGACATACACCTCCAAGTTTATTGTGTAGAACATTTTACTATCAATCAACGCAAAAAATTTTATACAATATTTTTTTGTGCAAACATAACTACTAATGGGAGCTAACTTATCAGTCCATAGCCTTTCGGTCAAAGTCTCAGAGTATGTCAAATGGTAAAACTCTTAAGAGAAAAAAAAATCGTTCTGTCGACAAAGTTAACTAAAATAAGTCAACACCACATCCCGATCGTTTTCTAAATCACCAACATTAAGACTTCTACTTTTTAATTATCCAGTTATATACAGTAATGTCAGAAAGGCCATAATTTTTGTCTTATCAATAGATCTTGCGCTTGTTTCTTGAGTGAAATTTGATGAGACTGACTATATAAACCTTTTCACTATGGGCGTGATTATGAGCCTTAATATCAAATGGCTACGAGCCTTAGTATAAAATTATCACTACTTTCTTCTTACATGTCCATACCACTTTAGTCTTTTTTGTCCTATATGTTAGTATGTCTGTTTCTATTGGTGTTCTTTGCTTTATTTCGTTATTACTTCTCCTATCCATTCTTGTTACTCTGCAGCATCTTCGCAGACATTCCATCTCTGTTGCTTCTATCTGACTGCTGTTTTTCTTGTTTATGATCCAATTTTCAGCCCCATATGTCATAATACTTCGCACTAATGTTTTATAAATCTGTGTTTTTGTCTTCATATTTAGGTGTCTATCCCACCATACTGAGTTAAGTTGTCGGATTGCTGTTTTTGTTTGTCCTAATCTGTGTGTAATTTCTTGCTCTGTTGTTGGATTTTTCGTGATTATAAACCCCAAGTATTTGAATGTATCCTTTCCTTTGATTGTTACGTTGTCATCAATCTGTAGATCTTCCATGTCTTCTTCACCTGGAGATAGGTACTCAGTTTTCGCGAGGTTAATATCTAGGCCAGCCTTGGTATATTCTTCTTGTAGTTTCTTCATCATGTAGCTAAGGTCGTCTTGGTCTTGTGCAATCACTACTTAATCGTCTGCAAAGCTTAACGTATATAGGTATTCGTGCCGTACCGGTACTCCCATGCCTTCGCATTTTCTTTTCCATGTAGTCAAGGCTTTCTCTAAGTATATTTTGAATAGAGTTGGAGATGTAAAACAACCCTGCAGGAGCCCTTTTGTTGTGGTGAAGTCTCCTATGATTCTTGTTCCCATTTTAATGGACACTTTATTTTCTTTATACAGGGCTTTTGTAGCTTCTATGAGTTTCTATACTAAGGTCATGGTTCTGACCTTGGTACAGAGTCATACGCCTTTCTCAGGTCCACAAATGCCAAATATATATGTCTATTTTTTGCTTTTTTCTTTTCCAACAGTTGTTCCGGTGTGTATATGTGGTCTGTGCATGATCTTCCTGCCGTGAAGCCTGCCTGATCTTCCCCGATTTTGCCTTTTATCGTTTGCTTTATCTTTCTCGCAGTATCTTCCCATATAATCTTCCGATTGATGATATTACGCTTCTTCCTCTGTAGTTTTCGCATCGTTTTCTATCTTCTTTGGGAGCTGTTCTCCATTTATGGCTTTCTGAAATATCCATTGTATCATCCGGTGTAATTTTTTTGATCCGTATTTTATAAGCTCAGGTGAGATACATCCAGGTACCGGTGCTTTCTTATTTTTGATTGCTTTTATGGCCGTTATCATTTCCTCATCTGTTATTTCTATTTCTTGTTGTTACGATCTGCTTCGTCTTCGCCTGTTCTCTTTTCCAATGAATTGTGGTCTTTGTTCTGCTAACAGTTCCTTGTAATAGTCCTTCCCTTCTTTGTCCTGTATATTTCCCAATTTAATTTTTCTTTTAAGTTTTGTTTTAATCCTCTTAGTATTTTCCATGACTCCGAAGTTCTTGTACCTCCTATGTATGTTTCAATATCTAAGCAGGTTCTTTCCCATTCTTCATTCTTTTGTTGTGTTATTTGTTTTTTTCACTTCTCTATCTTTTTTATATATTCTTTTTAAACTTCATCGTTGTTTGTAGTCAGCCATTTTCTGTATAGTTGCTTTGTTTCCTCAATTATTCTTTCCAACAATAACCAATGTACCAATTTAACAGATTAAAAATCAAAGACAGAAGACAGTCACATTCAGAAACTCCAGAAACCAAATAAACAGGTAATTTTAGAAGTTATCAGATATTAGACGTAGTTAGGGCTAATTGCACTTTACAAATTTTTAGAAAGACAATCCCAACTAAAAAGTGATACTTGGAATAATCTAGACAAAACTATGCTAATCGAGGAATTATAAAAGTTTCCACTGTGTAATAGCAAGAATGGAATTCCAAAGATAAGATAACATTACAATCAACTGTTAATATGTAAAGAATGCGACTACACATCCTGTCAAGTAATTAATACAGTCATTAGTAACTATTTTCCAAAACCTTCGTCTAAACTGATAAAATCAGATTTTTAGAATGTGAAAACACTCGATACCACGTGGGGCGAATTTTCGCCCCACATACATTTCCGCGAAATCCGACGACAATATTTAATTTTCTGTTCGCGGTATTTTGGGTTGTACTACTTCTTTGTGCTCTTAATACATTAACTACCAATGTCCTAAAGCGTCAAAGGGATTGATTAAACTTAACTACAGATAATAATAAAAACATTAGACCTGGGGCGAGGATTCGCCCCTCTCCGTATTATGAAGGTTAATCATATTTACCGATTAATTAATTCATAAAAAAAAAGAATTCCTTAAAAAGTTAAATTACATATTTTTTCTTAGGTCTCCTTTCGACGATGGTTAAATCAGAAGCGATCAAAAATACGGTTTTTTTTAACAAATGCCACGATCTACGGTGTACGAACTTATAAAAACGGTCCAGTGCTGCGAAAAAAAAAAAGAAAGGATTCTGGTGCCCATCGAGAATTTTCCGAATTTTTATTTATCAGCTATACGGGAAACAATATATCATATGTATTCAGTAAATAACTTACCAACTTTAAATAAACTTTTAAGTAAATTAAGAAACAAAGAAATAATCCCCGAGTGTCATAAAACTACTTTTTGGAGGTATTTAAAATCTAATGGTTTTATGTTTAAAACAGTGAATAAACGGCAGGCAATTATGGAATCCAGCCTTTTAATAAAGCGGAGGTTCGATTATTTGGAGAGTATAAGGTCTTTTAGGAGTGAAGGAAAGAGCTTGTATTATTTGGATGAAACGTGGTTCGACACTCACGATATAGTTAAAAAATGTTAGACCGATGGTAGTAAAAATTGCGTCATCAATGTTCCTCTCTCTAGAGGAAAGATAATTTGTATTTTACATTGTGGAGAAGAATCAGGATGGGTAGAAGATACTTTATTACTCTCTGCTAAAAGTATTAGTGATTTTCGCTTAGATTATCATCAAGATATGGACGGTACTTTGTTTGAAAAGTGGTTTGAGCAGCAATTACTACCTAAATTAAAAAGAAATAGCGCTATTATTTTGGATAATGCTCCGTATTATTGTAGACTAAAGAGTAAAATTCCAAACACTAATTCAAACAAAGCTGAAATTCAAGAATTTTTATCAAAACATGAAATTATATTTTATGGATTCTTACGCAAAAAAACAACTTGTAGAACTAATAAAAAAACTTGTGTTATCGACAGGCTAGCTGAGAATGATGGCCAAAAGTATTAGGATTACCTTCTTATTATTCTATACTGAATCCAATAGAATTAATGTAGCGTCAATTAAAAAGTAATAGTGAGGAAAAATAATAGGAAAATAATAGAGAGGACTGTTCTAGATTTAATTAAGACCGAATGTAATAATATTACAGCAGATAATTGGAAAAAATGTATAGAGCATGTCAAAAAATGCAGACGATAGTTAAGTATAAAATTATTTTTTTGTATTTTTTCACTATGTTAAATATATATTTTTTTCTTCAAACGTAAAATAATGATGACATTACTTATCTAACTTGATCCTGTCAAAGTTTGATGTCTCTGCCGGCAGCAGTTTTTTTCCCATTTCTTTACGGCAGAGGGAAAAATGTTGTCATGGCAACAATATGAAACATGTCACAAAGCAACAATACAAATGTCATTAACAACAATTAAACATCATTTTTATTTATAGTAATATTAAAAGTACAATTAGTTAATGACGCATTTTCAAAATTGAAACCGTGCAAAAATGTTCCCGACTCTTGATACGCATTGGTAATTGTTGATGATACTGATGGTCGAGAACAACTTTCAGCAATCATTCCCGATGTTGGCGAATCATGAGGGTTTAAAATTTTTTGAGCATTATCGTTCTTATCGGACTTGGAGGGCCCCAAACGTGCTACTGCATCATTAGCCGCGGACTCAATTTCGTTTAGGTTTTCCATTTTCGCACTAAATTTGCGCTTGCGGTTGCAACAACAATAAGCTGTCTTTAATAATTGCAAACAACTGTCAAACAACTGTAACCAGGGAGACGCAAATCCCACCGACGACTTAATTATTTTAATTTCTAACATCTAGACGACTTTGATAGTTGTCACAGATAATTTCGAGTAAAAATAGCGTATGAATTGTACTATTTATGGTTGAAAATTGCTACGGTTGAAGAAAAAATAGTATACTTTATTCGGCAAAGAAGCGTCATGCTTCTCCGCCTCATAAAGTCTTCTTCTTCAAGTGCCATCTTCGTTCCGAAGGTTGGCGATCATCAGGGCTATACGTATTTTCGAAACTGCTGACCGAAACAATTCGTTGCTGCTACAGCTATACCATTCCCGTAGATTCTTTAGCCAGGAGTTTCGTCTTCTTCCTATGGACCTTTTTCCTGCTATTTTCCCTTGCATAATTACTCGAAGCAGGTCATATCTTTCGCCTCTTGTAATGTGTCCCAAGTATTGCAGTTTTCGTTTTTTGATCGTAAATATGACTTCCTTTTCTTTATTCATTCTTCTCAAGACCTCGACATTTGTGACTCTCTCGGTCCATGATATTCTCAGGATTCTGCGATACATCCACAGTTCAAATGCCTCTAATTTTTTGGTATCAATCTTTTTCAACGTCCATGACTCCATTCCGTAGAACAGCACAGAAAGTACGTAACATCTCATCAGGCGAAGTTTCATTTCAAGGCTCAAATCTCTTCCGCAGAACACTCTCTTCATTTTAGTGAATATGGATCTGGCTTTTTCTATTCTTATTTTGATTTCTGCTGAGCTATCGTTGTCTTCATTTATAAAAGTGCCTAAATATTTGTATTTGCTAACTCGATCGATAATTTCATTGTGTAAATATAAATTTTGGACATTTTGTGTTGATTTCGATATTACCATAAATTTAGTTTTCTTTATGTTCAAAGATAGTCCATATTCTTCGCTGCAGTCTGCTATCTTATTCACCAATGTCTGTAGCTCTTCAAGTGTTTCTGCGATCAGAACGGTGTCGTCGGCAAATCTTAGATTGTTTAATCTAACACCATTTATTTTAATACCTACGGATTGCTCAGAGAGTGTTCTATTCATTACGTCTTCGGAATAGAGATTAAACAGGGTTGGTGACAGTATACACCCTTGTCTCACACCTCGCTTTATTTCGATTTCTTCAGTGGTATTATTCTCTACTCTCACTACTGCTTTCTGATTGTAGTACATATTTGCTATTAGTCGGATGTCTCGTTTATCTAAATTCTTTTCTGTCAGGAGTCTGATTAGGTGATCATGCCGCACTTTATCAAAGGCCTTGTTGTAATCTATGAAACACATGAATACATCTTGATTTATGTCAAGACATCTTTGAGACATAACGTTCAGTGCAAACAACGCCTCTCTTGTTCCAAGTCCATTTCGAAATCCAAACTGGGTATTATTGATGTCCATTTCCAGTTTTCTGTGTACTCTAGAGTGTATAATTTTCAGAAATATTTTCAGTACATGGCTCATCAGACTGATTGTACGGTAATTACTGCATTGTTTGGCATTTATCTTTTTTGGTATAGTAACAAAGGTGGATAAAAGCCATTCTTGTGGTATTTTTCCTGATGTATAAATGCTATTGAAAAGTTTAACTAAAATGTGAATCGAGTCTTTTTCTATTAGTTTAAGGATTTCCGTTGGTATTTCATCTGGACCTGGGGCTTTACCATTTTTCATTCTTTTTAGTGCGTACATTACTTCTTCTTCCGTTATTTCTGGACCTTCGTCTCCTTGTATGTTACTTAGCTCAGATTGTTGTCTATTATCTGCAAAGAGTTCTTCAATATAGTTTTTCCATGTCTTCAACTGTTCTTCTAGTTCTGTTATTATGTTTCCGTTGACATTATACAGGGTATTTGGCTGCTTACGTTTTTGTGTACCTGCAAGTTCTTTCACTTTTTTATGTACATTAAAAATATCATGTTTTGCCTGCAATTGCTCTATTTCTTTACATTTTCTTTTATAAAAATCTTCTTTTGCTATTCTGATTTCTATTTTGATTTCTTTCTGTATTTGTTTATACCTTTGTTCGTTTTTTCCTTTCATTATTCTCCGATTGTCCATGAGAAGAAGGATCTTATCAGTCATCCACCTTTGCTTTATTTTTGGTTTTTCTTTAGTCAGAATTTTCTTCATAGGACCTGTTATTGCCATTTTTACGTTTTGCCATTTTTTATCTATGTTGTTCGTTGGCTGAGATGTTTCTTTTTCATGAAGTATTTTGAAATTATTATTAATACATTTTTGCAGTTTCTCCTTTACCTCCAGGTTACATAAATGACTGACGTCTATCTGATTTGCTCTTCTTTTCTGCTCCAATCTTTTTAGTTTAATACTCATTTGCGCTATTAGAGGGTTATGGTCTGAAAAGACATCTGCGCCTGGGTAAGCTTTAACGGATTTTAAGGAGTTTCTGTATCGTTCGTTTATCAGTAAAAAATCAATCTGGTTTCGAATTATTCTTTCGCCATTATCCTGGGGTGATTTCCACGTATAAAGTCTTCTCTTTGGTAAGTTGAAGACTGTATTAGATGCAATCATGTTATTCTCCTGGCAGAATTGAAGTAGTCTGTCACCTCGTTCATTTCTTTTACCGAGTCCGTATTCTCCTACATGTTTTCCACTTTTTCCTTTACCAATTTTTGAGTTAAAATCACCTAGAATTACGGTAATGTCTCGTGGTTTCGTCGATTTTAATACTTGATTGATTTCTTCGTAGAATTGTTCAATTTCGTCCTCGGATTTATCTGCAGTAGGTGCATAGATCTGTATGATATTTAGTTTACTTGTGTTTGTTTGTAATTGCAGAAATAAGAGCCGATCTGATACTGGAGTAAAATTAATGACCGACTGCATCATAGACTTAGATACGAAAACTGCTACGCCGTGTCTGTGTTGGGTACTACTGTTTCCGGAGTAATATACCATGCCATTTGTTGTCGAAAAACTGCCAGAATTTGGCCATCTTGCTTCACTAATGCCTAGAATGTCGACATTTAATCTTTGCATTTCTTGTATTATATTATGCATTTTGCCTGGATCATACATACTCCTAACATTCCATGTACCAATTTTTAATACTCTCTTGGGTGTTTTTCTATTTTTTTTTAGGAGTGGTATTTAGTACTTCACAGGGATTTTGCTGGTTGACGACCCGGGAGGCCCTGTGGTCTTCGTGTGATATACCTCCCATGCCGGATCCTGGTCTCCGATTCCCATGATCAGTGGTTGACGTGGCTTTTTGTTGTACAGTCATGATGATCGTACTAGAGATATCCAATTGGATCCTTAATGCAGTGGTTTCTCCTTGCCTTCTGCATCCTTACGCCATTGACCATTTACTTGATTCATTCGCCTTTGGTGCCAATTTCTTAGCACCAGGACAAAAGAGTGCCCTTCCACTCACCAACTCATCCGCCCGAAGCCGTTGGTCAGCAAGTGTGGTATTGCTTATACCGGCAATCGCTCGGTGTAATTTTCGCCATATCTGGCTATCCTCACTTAGTTTAGCCTGTAGACCAATGCAGTTGCCCGGGGTGTGGCACGTGGAGCCATAAGTAAGAGTTAGCTGTCTTATGAGGACCAGTTACCAAGAACCATCTCCCGTCTATGACGCTCGATGTGGTCGTTCCGATAAAAGGTGCTACCTCTATAACACAACTCTACACCCCTCTACACCCCTCATAAAGTAATGTACTATAATATGAAAGTATTATTTATATGTATTTTTCTTTTACTTTGTGGGATTGCCGAAATTTTGATAAAATGTATCAGTATATAAGTCCGACCCTGTATACAACCATACCTAGAAGATTAAATCGGAAATATCTTGCAACGATCAATAATTTAAAATCCCTTTCGGGGATTTTAAGACATCACAGAACGTTTATGGACTAACAAGCCCATCATCAGTGTTTTGTTACTGAGTGCACATGAGTTAAGCCTTTAAATACCTGGGTAAAAACCCTGTAGATGGTACAAAATTTAAAATGTCTTAAATTTTATTTAAAACTATGTTGTGATGTTAGAATATTTCTCAAATAACCTACATGGCAAAGTATGACTTCCACTAGGGGTTGCTGTTGACCCTCAGACGTTGTCTGATTGGGTTCTAGATGGCAACTCTAGTTCTGCTAATTTACTGTCCGTCCAATGTTTAGAAACATTAAAAAGTATTGAGAAACATTTAGAAGCATTTAGAAACATTTAGAAATAAACAAAGTAAACAAATCACAGATGTTTCAAGTTTTCTTTGTGTTACTAATGAATATATTAACATATTGTTAGATTTCGTTCTATAATATATTAAACTTATCTACCACCGTTTTAATAATATATGCTTATACGTGTCTTATCCTAGTAATATTTGTACTGATATATTAAACTTACTGACGTGGGTAACGTGAAACAAAGGATCAATAACTTTGTCGCTTATTATAGCCATTTTCTATTATTTAGTAAATCAATCGCGTTGTTAAGTGTACGGCATTGGTTACTAAATTTGTAAACACTAAAACTGTGATAAAATTTACTGTAAGTAATTAAAATTTAGTTTTTTTAGATGCAATATATTGTGTTAAAATGTGTATCCTCGTTTTTTCTATTTTGTCTCGTTACGTTCACCTTCTTTTCTTTTATATCTTGTTTGAAACCTACAAAAAATTCTAAATTTACAAATGAGCAAAGTTAGGAATCCACCCTTTACGATTTGTCCATATTGTCCATATGTCCAAAAAATACCTGCAAATAAGCCAAATTATCAGACTTATCGGTAAATTAAAACTTTTATATTAAAGATAATAAACCGTTTATTTAAAAATTAAAATTTTTCTTTATTTAACAAAATAAACAAGATCTGTGACTATTGCGTTAAATAATGTCAAAATTATTTTAGTTATTTTTATAACGTCTTCAGTTTTTGTGATTTTTTTTCTAAGTGGAGCTTCTTTGCCACATCAAATGGTTTATAGGTTATACCATCTTCCGTATAGTTAAAGTCACGTACGTATACCGCTTTGCCATTTAATGCTGATAACTTTATTACTAGTAGACAAAGTAAGCAAAAATTACACCATCTTTATGTATAACATTTTACTGCTTTGTTGTATCAATCAGCGGTGCTTAACAAGTTTTCGATTTATTTTGTTGCAATATGACTTAAGGAATATAATATATCGTACTCAGTATCGTACTAAATCCTATTTTGGATTCTATGATTTTTTTGGCCTATATAGGATCGGGAGCAATCTGCACAAGGAATTTCATAGTCTCTGTGGTGTTCATTTGGAATGTTGTCTGTTATTGATCGAACAAGAGATGAAAGTTTTTGTTGAAGAGTAAATATTGTCTTTATTCCACTTGATTTTAGAATTTTGTTGATTTTGTCAGTGAAACCTTTGATTTAAGGAAGAAAAGCTTATGTATGATGAGGGTCTGAGTCTTTGGGTTCAGATTAAGTAAGAGATTGATGTCTGTGGATGCTCTTATTAATAGGTTACCGTTTTTCATAAAGATAAGTCTATAATTTAAGATCATCTGAGTCTTTCATAAATATATTGGCAACTACTGGGAAGCATAGTGGGGATAAGTGAGAGGGGGGTTTAGTGAGAGATAAGTGGTCTTGCTAGATAGTGTATTGAGTTCTCAGAATGTTTATAGTTTCGTCTATATAGGAATGTTTGTAAAGAGTGAAACGATATAGAAAGTTACTAGAGTGTCTGACGGTAAGATAGGGTGCTTTGGTGTCTTTTTAAACCAAGCTGACTGGTATAAATCCTAGGATCCAGATCACGATGAAGGTGGAAACTAATTCATCACTACCGTTGCTCGACGTTATCATAAAGAAAAACCAATTCCAAGGTTGTCATCACTCTGTTTATGAAAAACGCACCCATACCAATCGTTACTTGCATGCCAACTCGCATCATTTCCCTTTACAAATTAATTCACTCATTTTTACGCTTGTCTCCAGATCAATACGCCTTTGCGATAATGCAAGTAGACTCGCTAAGCTCTCTAGTTTGAAACAAGCTCTCATCCAAAATAATTACCGCGAAAATCACATCAATAGGAGTATCCACAGACATCAATCTCCCACTCAATCTCAACCCAAAGACTCAGCATTATCATACGAATGCTTTTCTTCCTTACATCAAAGGTGTCACTGACAAAATCGACAAAATTATAAAATCAAAGTTATAATGTTATAATATTAAAATCAGAGTTTTTGAAATTCCTTGTGCAGACTGCCCTTGATTCAAAACAAATCGTATAATCCAAAATAGGATTTATAAACATTCTATTTCTGTTCGCAAATCTGACTGAATTTTGGCATCTGACGGCATATGGTTACATTAGACTTGAAGACCTCTCATGAAGAAAATACCATCCGCTCCACCCGTCAATCAAACTCCTACTGTCAGAAATATTTGTGCCAGTTCCCGCCAACCGTCGACGGTATAAATGACCCGTTCTCTATTCCCAGCACCAGTAATGCATTGATTAGTGAACAGTCTAACAGTTGCTTGTAATTTATTTAACGTTATGGATTAGTCCGCGTATATTATTTAGGCTATTTTTCAAAGATTAGTATATGTTTTTGCCTTTTCAACTATTTTTTAACTCTCTCCTGCCCTGAATCTTTCCTTTTCAGTTTGCAATTTCCATGTTTGATATATCCTCTAGTAGTTTGTCTTTTCATCTTATTTTTGGTCTTCCTCTTGGTCAGTTTATTACCGGTTTCCAATTTGTTATCTTCCGAATTATTGCATCTTCTTTTATTTTTTGTATGTGTCCAAAGCATCTCAGTCTTTGTGCTTTAATGATTTTTACTGTCTTTCCCTTTGGTTATATTTCTTCTTTTATGATTTGTCTTCTATATGCTCCTTGTTCTGTCTTTATTGGGCCGTGTATTCTTCTTATAATTTATCCTTCAATTATCCTTAGTTTTTCTTCATCTTTTTTCATAAGACATATTACTTCCGCTCCGGAAGTAATGAAAGAAATGTATTACCGATCTAATTACACGGGATTTGTGGGTTACCCCAGAAAACCTGACCAAACTTACCGGAGATTTGGTAACCAACCCCAGTGAAAGATAGGGTCAGGGCCGACGAGTAAGGGAGAAGTGGTCTCTTAAAAAAGTAAAGCCTAAAGAAAATGCCAAAGACCTTCATAGGGAAGTAAAGTTAAAAATATATAAAACCATCATAAGACCAATAGCAACATAGGGTGCAGAATTATGGCTCATGATACAAAAAAAAAACAATAAACCATGTTAATACTTTTGAAAGAACGTTATTAAGAAGAAGATTGGGCAAATCTACAACAATGGTATGTGAAAAATAAGGTTCAACCACGAGTCATACCAATATTTCAAATAATCCTCTATAGAAAATTATGTAACAATGCAAAGATTGCACCTCATAAGAATAGGTAATAATAGAACACTTAGGGGAACTATGGTTGGACGTCGGCCAGTAAAAAATCAAGGAAGCGGTGGATAGACGAAGTAAGAACCGATGCTAAAGAAAGAATGAGGATGGATAACTGAATGAGAGTAGCCAAGGAAAGGGTTGCTTGGAGGCACATGCTGGGAAAGGACAGGGCCTGACGTGCACGTAGCGCCATAGGAGAGAGATTATATTATACAGACAGTTATAGTATAGTAAACTGAATCATTACTATATTTAAAATATCATGAATAAAATAAAGTTTATTATGTCAAATAATTTATATATTAATCTTAGATTCAGTTCATTAGCTTTTAACAGAACAAAATCAAATACTCTTAATAAACATAAAATATATGAAATTAAATAATTTCTTTTTTAAGTACGTGGAATTATTGTTTGATGCACACTGATCATCGCCTAATTACTAACCGGTCTTTTTATATCACTTTTACTTTATGTTTCTTCTTTTGACTCTTTTCCAGAGGATATATCCCCGTACAATTTTCCCCCAATCGGATTCCAATCATTTGCTCGAATTCAATATTCTTATTTTCTATTTATATCTTGAAAATTGTTTACTTAAAGGCACGCACTTTATATAGGACACTACGTTTATAATTTCATTCAAGATAAGATCAAATTAAATATGATTATACTTAGAGGGTATCCTTTGTTTATATGCCCGTTACGTATGCATCAAGGGTATTAATTTAATCATCTAGCTCTCTAGTTTCCAATTACTTTGTTGTCCTTATATATATTTCTACCATCTTAATATCCATTGATATATTTCGGATAGTCATCATCATCATCTTGGTGCTACAGCCCTTAGAGGGCCTCGACCTTCTCAAGCTTTCTACGCCATTCTATTCTGTCCCTCGCTTGCATTTTCCAGTTGCCGACTCCGATCTTCTCGGCATCTTGTGTTACCCCGTCCATCCACCTCAGCTTTGGTCTACCCCGTCTTCTCATTCCCACGGGTTGCGCTGTTAGAATCTTTTTTATCATGTTTGACTCAGGGGCCCGGGCTATATGTCCTGCCCACTGCAGGCGGTTTCGCTTAATTATAGTGGTAATATCTTTACCACCAAACGTATGCTTGTAGATATTCTGCAGTTCAAAGTTATATCTACGCCTCCATATTCCGTTCTCACAGACCGCTCCGAATATCTTGCGTAGCACCTTTCTTTAAAAAATGGATAGAGCGGGTTCATCTGTTTTCGTTAGCGTCCATGCCTCTGATCTATATGTGAGAACGGGGACTATCAGTGTTCTATACAGCCTTATACGAGTTTTTTGAGACAGGCGTTTGTTAGCTAAGTACTTTGATAGACCATGATAACACCTGTTTGCAATTATTATTCGCCTTTTTATTTCCTCAGATGTGTTATTATTGGGGTTAACCGATGTCCCTAGATATATAAACTCTTTGACTGCTTCGAAGTTTTGGTCATTGATGATTAAATTTGTGTCAACATTTCCAGCTCTTGTGTTTGTGTTAGTCGCCATGAATTTGGTTATATTTTGATTTATCTGTAACCCCATTCGTTCTGCTGCTGCTACTAGCTCGGTTAGGATTTCTGCAGTTCTCGCCCTAGTTCTTGTTATAATGTCCACGTCGTCTGCATATGCTAGAATTTGGACTGATCTATTAAATATTGTTGACGAGTCGTTTTGAATTTTTACTGCTGATAGCATCTTCGCCATTGTCACTTTTATCAAACATATGAGTTTTTTTGGAATTTCTAACTCATTTATAGCGTTGTAAAGACTTGGTCTTAAGACACTGTCATATGCCGCTTTAAAATCGACAAAAATATGATACATATCTATGTTAAACTCTTGCGCTTTTTCGAGGATCTGTCGCAGTGTAAAGATCTGGTTAATGGTTGAACGTCCACGCCTGAATCCCGCCTGATATTCTCCTAGAAACATTTCAGTATAAGGCTTTAATCTCTCGTGCAAAATATTTGACAATATCTTATATGCTGTATTTAGGAGAGTTATTTTGTGTGTAACGGGCAAATTAAGCCTAAGCTCCATTCTTCAGGCATTTGCTCCTCAGACCAAATTCTAGAAACAATTTCTCGCATCACCTTGGTGAGCTGCTCTCCACCATGCTTAAATAACTCTGCTGGGATGCCATTGCTACCTGGGGACCTATGGTTCCTTAGTTTTTCTATAGATATTTTCACTTCATCTACCGAGGGGGGTTCCACGAGTTCCTCATTTCGGTATTCCAGCTCTATATTGTTAGTAGGTTCCCCTTCCAGCAACTCTCGAAAGTGCTCTACCCATCGTAAAAGGATATCCTCTTTGTTGGTAAGTAAGTTACCTTTCTTATCATTACAATAGCTGATTCTTGGTTTGAATTCTTTTCTAATAATACTTATTTGATGATAGAACTTTCTTGTTTCTCTGTGACTTATATGGCTTTCGAGCCGTTCTAATATGTCATTTTTCGAGTCTCGTTTCTTTTTTCGGTGTATGCGTTTTTCCTCTCTCCTTAAGTTTTTGTATCTATCTATTGCTGTTCTAGTTTTTCGTTGTTGCATGGTCCTAAATGCCTCGTTCTTCTCATCTGTTATTTTTTTGCAGTCTTGGTCGAACCAGTCGTTTCTTTCTTGGGTTCGGGATATTCCCAATGTGCTTTCGGCTGCTAATTTCAGAGCCTTCTTGCAGTTGTTCTACATTTCCGTGCTTAATTGGTCGACTGCCTAGGTGTGTTCTATATTTCGGATAGATAATACATTTTTTACATCTTTTATTTTTGTGTGTGGTTGGGATATTGACTGCGAAACCACATCTTTTATTGGGATTTGGTCAAACACCTTAGTAAGATCGATAAGGCACATTAATGTCAGTCTATTATATTTCCAATGATTCCTATTTTATTAATTTCACCATGATCATTGTACCTATGCACGATAGACCCATTCTAAACTGTTCTCGTTCTTCTTCTAGTATTGTTATAACATATTTTTATTTTTTTTTTGTTAGTATTTTTGTTCTTAGCCTTAAAGTGACATTTTTTAGGGTTTTTTTACTATAGTTTTTTGGGGTTTTAACAATATCTTATGTTAAAAAACATTACTTCTTTCGACGGGGATTCTAATTTGTATAACAGTCTATATACAAAGCAAATACCTTTAACAGTTGTTTAATAAAAAGGTTTTCAACTTATCGATACATGTAATAACAATATTTGGGAAATATACCCTTCTTAAATATTTTTATTACATGTGTGGTCTGAAATATATTTGTTTGCCACATGGCATTGATTTAAACTGTATCAATTATTTGATTAATACGACGGGAGTTTTTTTAGAGGTTTAGAAATGTAAGTCGGCAACACTTTTGTAACTGTCTGTCATTTTGACAACTGTCAAGTAATTTATGTTAAGTTTGGTTTGGAAGTTCAGCATGAATATACTTAACGCCGAACAAGGCTTCCAAATTGTGCAAATTTATTTTGTAAATTATGGTTCTGTTCGAAATACGCATTGTTCATTACGTCCATTTTATGGTCAATATAATAGTCTATCAGAGCAATTAATTCGATTAAATGTAGAACGTTTTTCTATGACATTAACTCTAAACTATAATACTCATCCACAGCGACGTCGTTCAGTGCGTACAGAAGAAGTCGTTGCTGTTGTAGAGTGAAGCATAGAGGAAGACTCGAATCAGTCTCTCCGTTATCGTCCAAAGCAGTTGCACATGTTTTCATCCACTTTATGGAAGATCTTATGAAAGATCTGCGTGCTTACAAAACCCAACTCGTGCAGGAATTAAAGATACATGATCACCTAGCAATGCGTATATACGGTAAATGGTCCCAAAACGAGATTGCCGTTGATCCCGATTTTCATAAGCGAATTATGTTTAGCGACGAAGCTCACTTTTGGTTGAATAGCTAGTCAACAAAAAGAACTGCCGTATTTGAAATGAAGATAATCTTTAAGCGTATGTTGAGAAACCATTACAACTAGAAAAACTGACTGTTTGGTATGTTTTACGGGCTGGTGGAATCATTGATCTGTACTTCTTTAAAAACGATTCTGGCCAAAACTTTACAGTCACTGATGACTGCTATACAGCCAAGGTTATTGACTTGTTCATTCCTCAATTAAACAACCATGATGTGCAGGAGCTGTGGTTTCAACGAGACGGCGTAACATTTCACACAGCTCGTACCACAATTGGTTTATTAAAGGAAACGTTTGGTAATCACATAGTTTAACGTTTTGGACCTGTGAAGTAGCCTCCAACATCGTGCGATTTAACACCGCAAACTAATTTTCTGTGGGGATATGCGAAGTCGCTAGTCTACGCCGATAAGCCTTAAACGATTGACCATTCGGAGGACAACATTTGCCGCGTTATTGCCGATATATAGACATGGATGTTGGAAAAAGTCTTTGAAAATTGAACCTCCAGATTAGACAACTTTAGAGCCAGCCGTTGCAGCCATATATCAGAAATTATAAAACAAATTATAATTCCAAAAGATTATCTTTCGAATAAAGGCAATTCTATATCATTTAAAAAAAAATAACTATTGTTTTATTCCATTTCAAAGTTCTATGCCTCTAAAAAAACACCCTTTATATTGGTAATAATGTTTAAAGCGTGGAGTTTGACCTCGCAATTCATTTATAAAAGTACGTAACAGATCAGAGAGAAAGGGTCGGTCAAAAGCAAGCCACAAGTCCTATCGCTTCAAGTCATTATTTATCGTATCATTAAAACGGTCAATTGGGTTTGGTGGTTTTACTTTAATCCAGAACTTCTATTCGTTCCTGTATTAATAGAATAACAAATTTGTACCTGATATAGGAAAATTAAACATGGTCTTAAGTGTCAGAGGGAATATATAAATAAAATAAATATTCTATACATATGCGATTTAACAATAATTGATTGTAATTGTCCTAAAATCGGTTTTAAAAAATTTCAATTGATAAACATTGCAGGTGAACATATTCTCTTAATTATAAGAATTTTTTGAATAGGATTTCTGGATTGGAAATTAAAATATCAAAACCCAATGTACTCATTACAATCAATTGACGTTTAATAACATCTTCTTCTTAGGGTGCCTGTCCGTTCCGAACGTTATTGATAATTCTGGCTATTATGACTCTGTTGGTTGCTATACGAAATAGCTGTGTGAAGGTCTTTCTATACAATGCTCTCAGGTTAGCAAGCCAGGATATTCTTCTTCGTCCTGGGGCCCTTTTTCCTTCAATTTTACCTTGCAAAATGTATTAAAGTAGCTCGTATCTGCCTTGATTTCTCATTATATGTCCCAAGTACTGCAGCTTACGGCTCTTCACGATGTTGATCAAATCCGCAGTTGTGTTCATCCTCCGCAGTACTTTTTCATTGGTGACTTTGTCTCTCCATGGTATCTTCAGGATCCTTCTGTGTGACCATATCTGAAAAGCATGAAGTTTTGATAGAGTTTCCGCCTTCAATATCCACGTTTCTACTCCGTACAGAAGCACCGAGTACACATAACATTTAAGGAGCCTTATTTTTGTTTATAGGGTGAGGTCATGACTCAAACACAGAACTCATAGTCAAGAATACACTTTTGCCTTTCCGATGCGACATTTAATCTCTTGAGTATTGTCCCACGACTCATTGATTATAGTTCCCAAGTAGTTGTATTGTGAGACAAGTTCAATTCTTAGTTGGTTAACATACAGATTTGTTTCAGTCATGTTTTCCTTGCTGATGATCATTAGCTTGGTTTTGCTGGTGTTTATATCCAGTCCATATTTTCTACTTGTTTCCGTTATTTTGTTAATTAAGTTTTGCAGCACTTCTATGGTATTGGAAAATACTATTGTATCATCTGCATACCGCAGGTTATTGAGCTTGACTCCATTTATTGAGATCCCTTCATTAATATCTTTTAGAGCCTCTTCAAAAATGTGCTCCGAGTACAGATTGAATATCAGTGGTGAAATTATGCACCCCGGTCTCACTTCCCTTAAAATTTTTACTTGATCTCTATATTCTCCATCTATTTGGAGTACCACTGATTAATTCCAATACAGGTTAGCTATTATTTTTAAGTCCTTTCTAATTTGAAGTTCCTAGTAAACAACTTTTTATAAAATATAAATATAATTTTGTGTATTTCGAAAAAAAAAACAAATTTAACTTAACATAAAAAATTATTTAATATTTTACAATATAATAATTAGTATTGTAATACTAATTTCAAAGTTGAATCTTTTTTTTTAATTGCCGTATTGCCAGATTCCAGTAAGAGCCTAAGAAGGTATCCATTATATTATGACAGGCAACGGTGGGGGAAATCTTTTTTGGACATCTACGTCACGGAACAAGACACCCTGGCATTTTCTGGCCGAGTAGGATATTAGGCCAGAAGACCCCAGGGTAGTGCCGGATTAGCCGCGTTCCGGCAAAAACCTTAACCACCGTTCCAGAGAGACGGTTTTGCCGTTTAATGAACAACTAAAATAAAAAACTAAAAATTTATAAATAACCATACCTGTTACCGTAAATCAGAAAATGTTTGACGTGAGGCCATAAGCTAATAAATAATATTAACCATAAATTTCATAACTATAAATTTCAGATACCTGGCTCAAATTCCTCCTCTGTCCTCCTGCTCCTTTTTCTTCATCACCCCAGAAATCAGACAGTGTACTTCTCTCCATTCTTTCTCTCCCCTTAACATTATGTTTACAACGTTTCTTTCATCCAGCCCGAAACAAATTCGCCTCTCGAAATCTCCCCACTCATTTGCCCATCTCTGGCAGTTAAAAATATGTACAGTACACAAACAGTACAGTCTGCCGAGGCAGATTTGCCTATTCTATTTGTGAAGGTGCGAAAACTACCATGTCCAGTCAGAAACTGCGTCAGGAAGTAGTCTAGTTTCCTGAAATTACATTCCCACCACGGCCTCAGATCGGGAATAAGCTCCTTTGTCCACCTTGCCTTTCCGCTATCATTCATCCATTCTCTCTGTCACTCTACTATCGTTCTTTCTCTCCCATTTTCATCTATAGTCTTTGCGAAGTCTCCATCAGCTTAGCGTATTTCGCAGTGTTTAGTACGCTACACCACATGGGGACAGCGTAGATTACCACCGACTGGAAAACTCCATTAACACCTTTCTTTTGGTACTACCTGGGCCTCCAATGTTTGGCATCAGCCGTATCAACGCCTCCAGATTTCGGTTCGCCTTCTCTACCGTCTTTTGGATGTGTACTCCAAACCTTAGTCCTTCCGACAACCAGACTCCCAGA
This sequence comes from Diabrotica undecimpunctata, assembly GCF_040954645.1. Classification (NCBI taxonomy): domain Eukaryota; kingdom Metazoa; phylum Arthropoda; class Insecta; order Coleoptera; family Chrysomelidae; genus Diabrotica; species Diabrotica undecimpunctata. The sequence goes on along the minus strand of NC_092811.1, from coordinate 85,605,372 downwards.
TACTTAATCGATTTAACCGGTGCAACCTCCACACCTTCCACTTTAAAGCGAAGAGAGGATTTTTTCCGGCTCCCTTTGAGAACTAATACCTCAGTTTTCTGAGGCGGTGGCTGTAGATCGTTCTCTCTGATCCACCTACTAATGCGACGCAGGGCTGTGTTAGCCACATTAGCCATGTCCGTTTTCTGACTCGCCTTCTCAACCAGTGCGAGAGCATCGACATAAGCTACAAGAGTGCATCCCCTTGGCATATGTAGCCTCAACGCCCCGTCGTACAGGACATATTTTAATAAATATGTCTATATTTAATTTTTAAACATAGTTTAAAAATTTAAAAAATATATTAAATTTAAATAAATATACCACTTAATGCACACATTAATTTCGAGGTTAATGTCAAAAAATGATCCATTTTTTTATTTCCTAATTCATATTTGCATATAAAATCCGTGAAAAAAATATTCATATAAAAATATAAATATAATATAAATCAGTAAAAATAAAAAAATAGGGAGGTAGAATTATAGTACAAGCATAAATAAAAAAATTCAATAAAAGTTTTATTTGAAGTCTGAAGATAAAGTAGTAAAATTTAGTTCAAAAATATTTTGTGCACTGGGCCTGTAATACTGTAAACACTGTAATTGTAAGACTAGAAAGATCTACTACCTGACAGTAGCGAAAATAAAATAAACAGTAAATATTGCATATATAATAAGTACAAGTAACATCTACCGGCTAAGAATTAGGGTTGAAAATAACCTAATAAATTTGTTATGAACCAAAAAAGGTCTTAAAACTTTTCAACGAAAATATAGTTAAAATTAAAAATAGCATAATAAATTTGTTGTAAACTGTTTGAATATCTACTAGGTGGCCAAAATGTATTTAAAATGTTATAAAAGAAGAACACAAGATTGTGAATGCACGTTTACATCATCAAGGTTTATTATAATAGATTCTTGTTGGACTTATATTATATTATCTAATTCCCACATTTTTGGTTCTACCTTTAATACAACATGTTAAACGCATTTTTATCATCTTTGTGGAGTTATGTTCGCTACAGCCTCGTTAAATAAATTTTTTAAATCTGGACTTGTAAGTAGTGTTTTTGGGTGCTACGAAATTTTTTATATTTGCCCATACGAGTTCCATGGGATTTAACTCGCAATGATATGGAGGCAGTCACAAAACAATTTTATTTTGGCGTTTAGTCATTTCATCAACTATATATTTGTCATAACGTTTCTTATGTTCTTTAACAATTGCTAGTAATTGCACTTTAAGAAGCGAATCTTTGAAGGGAATATTTTTAGAACGCAGCCAGTCTATAATTTCAGCATTTTTTGAAACTCGGAACTCGTTCTACTTTCCTTGAATGATAGGGCGCATTATCTAGAACAATAACGGCTTTATCCTCCAAAGTCGGTAACGATTTTGAAACCATGCTTCAAATGACCGCCCGTCCATTTCCTCGTGATAGTCCCCACTTTTTTTTTATTCAAACGTCCACAACGTTCCAGGCACAAATCCGTCTTCACTTCCACTGCTACACACAATAATACGGTTACCTTTTCCTGAAAAAAATATTTTATTATAACTGGATTAAAGTATTTAACATATCAATACCTGAAGGATTTTTGAGACCCACAGACAGTCCTTCCAAAAACTCTTGTCTTGATGAAACCACTGAAGTGTCACACCATACTTTTGAACGAGTATGACCTGCATTAATCCAAGTTTCGTCCAAATAATATATTTTCTTTTTTTCGTTCCTCAACTGCCTAATTTTTTTCAAAAATTCCCTCTTCCATATCATAGTGCTGTCTCTCTCTGTTAGCATGCTGTTTCTGCTACGCCTTTGAAATTGAAATTTTAATTTTTTAATAGTATATGAAACGCTGTACGTTTAAAGTTTGGCAGGTCTGGGTCACTATTGATTTGGTTTCAAATTTTATCCACTGTGGGAATTTCCTTTTTATAAAAAAGAACTGATGAACAATCCTTCTTATAGCATTCCTGGCAAATTCGTCAACATCGTCCAGTTTGCTCTTGTGGTTTTTATTTGTTGTTGGCGCAGTTAGTGTGTTAGTAGTTTTATACTCCTTAATTACATTAAATACGCTAGTAGTACACACACCAACCTTATTTCCTACTATTTTTTCAATGTCTCTTAATGGTGTTGTTATATGTTCTATTATTTCGTTCTTATAGACATTTAAAATTACTTCTTTAATTTCCAAACTTATATAATTTTTCTTTGTTCTTTTTCTGGAAGGACTCAAAGGAATAGCATCATTTGCTGAATCCGTATCAAACACTATGAAACTGTAAATAACAGGAAAGGTTATTAGGTATTTAGTTTTTCCACTGATACATAATTACAATAAAAGATTACTCCTATACTTATCGACTATTCAAGATTAATGATAAGATAAAAAAATACCATTATTCAACTGACCATTATAATCCTAAAAACAAATTTACATTTTTATTATCCTCAATATACTATTCTATAGAAATAATCTAAAGAATGTGTTTTAAACAATATCTAATTTGAATAATAATAAAATATTATTTATATCCTAAAATACTTTCCAAGATTCCAGACAGTCAATATAGTACAATAGCAAGCTGCCTCAACCGTTATACAACCTTATAACAGTTATAATTTATAAATTTTGTAGTAAATATTAAAAACACAAAATATGTGATAATCTCAAGAGATAATTTGGACGAATCAGCGTCAACTGTCAACGAATACGAGATAAAACATATACCTACCTTAGTACAAACGTCAATAAAATACCGACCATTGCCTAGAATCAGATATAGGATAGAGACAGCAAGATCTGCATTTCAAAAACTGCTAGGTAAAATAGATTGAAAAACCCAAATCACGGAAAGAACAGATGAAGAGGCCATTTTTGGTGGAATGAAATGAAAGCATTCAATATATGCCGATGATTTGACTTCTGCGGTAATATTAAAGAAACTTTAATAATATCAAGGGAAATCTCAAAGATAGCCTAAATAATATTAGAAAGGAACTACTATAAGCAGAATCCTTCAAAAACAAGTCACATGGGAGGAAACAGTCCTACAGCTGACAGATAAACATAAATATCTAGGAGTTATTTTGACACAATGAAAATAAGGGCACTGGCTAATGTGTTTTTCTTTTAACAAAAGAATATACCTGTCCAGTCTGGAATCTGCCAGTCCACGCAAAACGAATTTCTGTAGCCTTAAATTAGACATGTAGAATAGTAACCAGATGTGTGAAGGTTGTTCCAATTAACCTCCTGTATAATAAGGCAGGTTTCTCATCACTTAACCCTGCTGTACCGTTCGAGTCAACTATGCAAATGCACTGTTCGGGCCAATATGACCCAACTATGGCTTACTGTCCTTAATCGAAATAAAATAAGCTAATGGTGCTAAACAATACTTTATTAACAAAAAATTATAGTTAATTAAACAAAAATTATGTTGATTATTATTAAAAAAAAAAATAAAAGGCATTTTTTTATTTCCCAGAAAAGCCTAAGAATTTAGTTTACAACTGGGACAGTAATAAAAGAACGGGTTTTACAAATATGTTTGTGACATACACAACATAAAATATTAGTCTTATTATCGTTTTTAGAGCAAAATTTACAGCGTGCTCGTTTAGCAGTCGGAGTTGGATTATCCATAGATGGTTCACTAGCCAGTCAGTCAGTCAGTCAGTCAGTGGCTTTTCAAAAAATTAATTGACTGGCACCCACGAAGACATTAGACGAATATCCAATAAATGACAAGAAGCACAGAACCGTGAAGAGTGGCGAAAAATGGGAGAGACTTATGTCCAGCAGTGGACAGAAGAGGTTGCATGATGATGATGATAATGGTTCACTAGAATTTTCATCTTCTCTACTCGCTTCTGTTTGTGTTCTTTTTACCAGTTTTTGTAAGTCTTTAGTTCTTGGTAAATGTTTCCTGGAAAAGATAAGTGGTTTCATAAGTGTTTTTCCCAATTCCTCAAGAACAATTCGCAGTTTTGTAAATTTTTTAGTGTTCTATTGGGGATTTCTTGATATGTCCATAAAAGGAACGCGTTGTAGGCAGAAATGTCCAGCATATTATAAAAAACAATCATAGGCCAGCGATTTGTCTTCCTTTTACATGTATATGTACACTTCCCGTCATATAAAACTGGTACACTTTTTTTTCCCAATGTAAACCTGGGTTCAGACTGGATACAGTAGTTCGTGAATTAATTCGCTGTTGCCATCACAGATAACGGAATTACACTAAATCTAATTAAAAAAAAATAAAGTTATTATTAGATAGGTATTATTTTTATCATTAACAATAAAAAACCGTATTTAATAAATTTAATAACCAGAGATAGGGTTCAGCTAATATCCAAAATAGTTGAAGGATCTTTAAACCTAGATTATTGGCACAGGGAATATTGGAACGCATCTACTGTATCTAATTTTTTACTTCAATTACCTAGCGAACACGAACTGTATTTTGTATCAATAAGTTTAGTCACAGGCCAACTACCAAAATTTATTTATTATTTATTATATGAACGATAACATTAACAAAAACTAACATTATACTTTATCCTACGTAGATTATAAAGTGACAGATCCAATACCTCACTGTAATGTTTTATTATAATAATTTAAAGTTATGTCTAGATTGATTTTATCTATCACTATATTTGAATTGAAATATTTTCATAAATTATAATAAAACACAAATCAAGGTATGAGTACTTAATTGAGATAATGAAAAATTACAAAATTAATATGAGAATTTTTTAGGATGCATGTTTAAACAAATTTAATGTGACTGACTGATCGAGAATGCTCGATGTTTTAGTTTTTAGAATACTCAAAACTGGCGGTCTGTCACACAGCCCTGCTTTTAGCTGATTTCATATAATATTTTCGTTGAACTGGCAACAGTGCCCTAGAAATTAGAATGATACATATGACAAGATCAACTTACACAACTTGAAAAACATGATTTTCGGTAATAAGAGTTGTACCAGTTTTTTATGACGCGAACGGTACCAACAAGCTGATCTAGAATATCCACTGCTCCCTTACTGGAATTGTAACCTAAAATAATTTTGTCATTTCTGTCACTAATAGCCTCATCGTTATGCAAAGTACTCATAAGAATAACATTTTTATTCTTTTTAGGAATATACAGTGGTATCTTGCGTGAAGCATGCACTTCTTTATTTGCACTTTCATTGTTGCTTTTTTAACCAGATTATCTACTATTTCGTTGTTTTTTATACCAATATGTGCTTTTATATAGCACAATATAATATTTTTGCCCGATTTCAAAGCTTCACTATTCAGTGCTATGATGTCACTGATGATATAATTTTCTTCAAAATTATGTAAATTAACAAAGCTTTGGCAGTCTGTAAATATAACATAGTTTAGTTCTTTTTGATTCGTACATATTTTGTAGGCTTCTTTGACTGCTACGAGTTCAGCTTAGAATCCACTCTGCAAACCTATCAACTTCCTATGGGTGATTTAATATCTGTAATCAGATCTCGTAAACACACAAAATGGCAGGGACACTACAACAATTCAGACAAAGGCAAATTTTATAAAAGAATCCAACCCACAATTTCCGTCAAGACATGGTTTAAACAAGTTTCCAACAGAGGCTTCATCAAAACTATTTGTAGAATAAGAATCAATCATTGTATGACTCCAATATATAAAAGGAAAATAGGACTGACAAATAATATTGAATGTATATGTGGGGAGCTAGCTGATCTACAACATATGCTGTTAGAATGTCCTTTACATTTTATTGAAATATCAAATTTTTTTACCAAGCTAGTTCAAGTCAATGTTCAATTACCTTCTAATCTAACACATCTTTTAGAGTCGAAGAATCTAGATGTATATAAAATTTTATATGGTCATATTAATTACTTAAAATTAAAGCTCTCACAAAAAAAACAATAAAAAAATAATAAAGAATAAAAAAAATGGAGAACAAAATAAAAAAATAAAATAAAAAAAAAGTTACTAAGAAGATCTAAACCTCCGAGGAGTCGAATCGGGTTTATGTCTTAGCGTAGTAAGAAAAAAAAAAGAAAACAAAATAAAAAGAAATTAAAAAAAAGTAAAAAAAATAAAAAAAATATAAAAAAAAAGATACAAAAAATAAAACAGCCAAAAAGAGTAAACTAGTAAGTAAGTTTCTAACTATTATTTGCACTTTGTGCTTTAAGCTCTGGTTTATTCTTTCTTTTAGTCCCCAGCATTGTATTTTTTATAAAAGAAGTTGTCCTTAATTGTATGATGTAAAAAAGTTATCACAAGTAATATTGAGGCCTTTCAAATCACTACACAAGTCGCACACCACACGCATTCCCTGATTCCGTTCCGGCGCAGCACCTGCTTCCTTTCCTGTACAGATCTGCAATTTTAGAGCATACGAACTTTTACTATCACATAAAGCCCAAATTTGTATGCCATATTTCGCTGGTTTAGTTGGAATATACTGTTTGAAGGGACAGCGGTCTCTAAAGGCAACTAATTGCTAATGACAATTAGCTAATCCATAAAACTTATAATTTTATTTATTTATAGTTTTTTAGTTTGTCATAAAAGCAAATTTTTTATTAATGAAAAATTGTTTATTTTTACTTTGAATAATTTTAATAAAAATTACCTGGTATCACTGGCTGATGTATTTCCTTTAAGAAAGTTTTTGGGATTTTAATTGAATCAAAACACTGCAAACAACACACAACTGTATCCCATACACACTAAAATTGCAACACAAAATAGACAATTCTTGGAAAGTTCGGCACTGATTTGGGCTTCGGATTATCCTGGATGACAACAAACTGCAATCTTTAAAACTCGGCCACTCAATTTTTTCTTTAACCCATGTGGACCTATTAAATGGTTGGAAACGCCATCTTATAAATCTCCCACAAATAGGTGCAGCGTAAACAATCGGTTATTAACTCAACAAAAACTGTCAAATAGCATTTTGATCCCAAATTCACCTCTCAACTTAAAAAAATTGTCAGATTTTGAAGACTACACGCCAAAAGCTATCTCTTCCCATATCTAAATCCCCTCTCTAACTAACTGCACTTCACAATTTTTAGATGATAACAAAAAAACGAATAACGATAAAAAAATAACGAATTTGAAAAAAATCCGGACTAAACAATGAATCATACGCTTTGGCGATCCATCGTAGAGTGACATCATTCGCCCAATCCGGTATAAACAAAGCTCAAACGAAACATGTTTATATTATTAATCTTAGCGACGCAAAAAGATAGAGAATATTTTTAGATGTTTTAATACATACGAAGGGAAATCGAAATGCTACAGTATGAAGGAAAGATTTCAATAAAACCAAAGAGAAAATTCTACAAAACTGCCATAACACCAGCTGCTATGATGTATAAAACTAAATTTTCATCATCGTAATCTTTGGCTCGACAATCCAGTGTGAATCCTTGTCTGCTCCAAGATTCGCCGCAATTCTGTTCCGTTTCTGGTGAGCTGTTGTTAATAGGGTTGTAGCATTGCAGTTGTCATACTGAAGCTGGTCATCTTTTTCATTTAACGGATATATAACGCCTAAGATAGCATTCACAGAGTATGGTCTCATTTCGCTAGATAAGAAATAAAAGTTTATGCAGTAACTGTAGTAGGACGTCGCTACTGTTCTTGTAGAGCTCACTGTACATTTAATTAGTTCCTGGTGGTTTATTATTTTTAAGCTGAAACTGAAACTTAATGTTGAGCAGTTAAAGAGTAAAGGAAAGTAGAATGATGTTAAAGAGTAAAGGAGAGGAGAAGAGAGGGTACCAAGTAAAAGCAAGTATTTTCCATAACCTCAAAAAAAAGTAGAATAACTTATAGGTATAACGAGATAATAAATGCATGGGTGTGTGCAAATAATACTAGTGAAAAAACTAAAAGCCAAACGTGGAATGGCTAGTAGAAAACAACGTGGCTTAAAACTAATAAACAGTAAACTGGTTTTGAGGTATAAACTGTTTTTAAAATGGTGTTTAAATAAAATATAACTGTCCAATACGGTAGAAGAGGTCACTGCAAAAAATGGAAAGAGTACGTTAAACAACAAAGAGAAATAACAAAATAGAGAAAATTTCTCAGTAAATCCTCAAGCAAGAACAAGGTAAATTCACAGTGATAGTAGTAGTAATTAGTTATTCTTTGCATTTTCTATCTATAATTTTCTATATGCCATCTACGCGGGAATCGCAAGTAATTATTATAAGTCTTTTGACGTTCTTCGACCTTGGTTATTTTGAGAAGCAGCCGTTAGCCATGATTCTCCTCCTTCCTATAGTTCTGTCTTTATTTTTCCTTGTAAAATTAATTTAAGCATGCAGTATCTTTCGCCATGCGAAATATGTTCCAAGTATTATTGATTTTTATTCTGGCCATTTTCTTATTAATTATTCTCACGACTTTGTTTATTACGTTCTCTCTCCATGATGTATATTTATAAACATGTTCTATATCAGTATCAAATAAATTTACCTATAATAATAACAATATTTTAATGGTACTTGATATTAAAAAAGCAAGCTTTTGACATGAATAAAGTGATTTACTACATATTATCAAAAAAATTGACTTACCAAATTGTAGAAGATAAAACTACCTTATCAATTTTGTGTTATTTGAACGTCAGCTGTTCAGGTGCATATTTATTATATCTTATAGTGAAGATTAGATCGAATTAACAGTTTTTTGTGAACACTACACTTATAAAAGATTAGATAGATCTAATCAATATATTTATGGCCAAATATTTGTTCCTTTGAAAGTAATGTTTTATGAACTGGCTATTTTGAATATATTGTAATGGTTGTTTCTTGAAAAAGCTCCGAGGTCAGTAAATAAATCATAACTTAGTAGGTACTCCTAAAATTTAGATTTTGCTTACAATTTACTTTATCCTCACTTAAATTCTTTAACTGTTACTTGCAGGACCAAATATGCTCCTGCTATACATACGTAGCTACATCCTCTAATTTCCAGGTCATTGAGATCTTTATTTGCTCGCTTCCGATCTACATTCTATTTCTAACTTATATCTCTTAATCTTTGTCATGTGGTTTTTGAGAAGGATTCAACAATATCCATTATCTATATCCACAAGCATTGTTAAAAAGCAGCAGAACATAAGACAAGTCTTACGGGATTTTAAAGTAAAAATCGGCAAATGACGCAGTTTAAATATTAGAGGGATTATGCCAAGAAAAGCCAAGAACACGGTTTCATTATATCAAATACTCATTTTAAATTACCACTAAGAATACTCTACACCTGCAAATCAAATGATGTTAAGAGAACATCAGGATTTCAGTATTAAAAATATCATTCATCTTTCCAATTGCAGCCCAAATTATTCTTTTCCTCGGCTCGACTGTTTGGTTGTCTTGACTTCTCATTTACCAAATACTTGTCGAATTCAACTAGCTAGATGTTTATGTCTTCAACTGAAATGCTTTTGATATAGACTAAATTGATCATAAATCGTCTTTTTGAACAAGACTCACTCTTTTTGTACAAGTATAGAACTCTTCGAGATTTATCTGTATCTGTTCAAAGTTGTTTATAATGTGAACTATTTCATCCGCAAAAAAATTTCTGGCCGAGCCAAATGACCCTTTTAATACGAAAGGTCCAAGTATCTTCTATAAAGTCTTAGTCTGACACAAGCTGTAGCATTCTTATAGATGTATTTGATAAGATATATGTAACAATGGTCTATTCTGCATTACGTTAGAGCGTGGAGCATTTTATTTTATTTAACCGTATCAAGTGCTTTTTCAAAGTCAACAAAGAATAGTATCAGTGGTCTATTATATCCAATGGTTTTTTCAATTCTTAACCTGATGATTTGCAAATAATCGTTTGTTCCGTATCCATCTCTAAATCCTGTTTACTCACAATATTGATAAAAGGTTAATAGTTTTAGTTTCAACCCATTAGTTAATATTTTCATAAACAATTTGTAAATGAGAGATAACAAGCTCATAGGTCTATAGTCCTTTAGCTCCGTTGTATCTCTCTTTTTATATATATATAACTACTATTTGTATCTAATAAATGTACAAGTGATGCTGTTTTCTGTACTACTTGAGGTCTATCAAGCACTAAATAATAATCTTTACACTACCACTGTTTACGGCGACTATGTCAAAGCTTTTGGTTGTGTAAATCACGATATTTTGATGAAAAAACTAAATTTCTACAGAATTCGAGCTATTTCTTTAGATTAGTTTCAATCTTACTTGAAAAATAGGAAACAACTAGTTAGAGCAAATGATACCGACTCTGATAACAAAAGCATTGTATGTGGAGTACCATAAGGTTTAGTATTGGGTCGTCTGCTTTTCTTTACCTTTATAAATGACATGACACTTACTTAAAAATCGGTGGAAAAATTTGTATTTTTGCTCATAATACAAGTATCACCTGGAGGAACTATAATATTACAACTCTTCATGCAACTATAACTTTTGATCTACTTAAAAAAGAAACCTGGTCCGACTCTTATCCTTATCTGGACCTTATCCTTTAAAGGAGCTCTTCAACCCTTTCCTCTTAATAACAGCCAGATCAGTATCGTTGATTCTGTAAAATTTCTTGGTATTTTTGTAGACAGCAACCTTAAATGGTCCATTTACATCGATTTGTTAAGTAAGAAACTAGCCTCAGCCTACTATGCACTAAGATCTGTTTCAAAACATCAATTAAGCAACTTGCAAAATACCATATATTTCTTTGTTCGAGTCTCATCTTCGATATGGTCCTCCTTTTTGGAATTCTAGTACAGCTACCCAATCTGATGTTATTATTTAATTAAAAAAAAAGAGCAATGTGGTATCTTTGCCGAAGCTACTTCAAAAATTACTTCACTTCAAAATTCACTTTGCAGAAGCTACTTCAAAAATTACGGGATTTTAACTCTTTCCTCTTTATATATTTTAGAAACATTTTTGCTTACTTCATAAACATCTATATGTTGCTCCAGCAAGACCTAATCATGACTACTTCACCAGAAATTCAACTTTTGATGTGTATTTACCGATCCTGTCTACTGAGTTAGTAAAGAAATCTATATTATATTCAGCAAAAAAAATATACAACCATCTCCCTTTGCAACTTAAATCTGCAACTTCTTTGCTTAAGTTTTGTAAAATGACAAAAGCCCATCTATCTGACAGTAACTTTGTGTACAAGCAACTAAAGTATTTTTATGTGTATTTGGGTATCACATGCAGCAACTTAAACTTTCGTAGGGTTTTAATATGCGATTTGCAATTTATTTAAATTTTGTAATGGATTGTGTAATTTATTATCTTTTATTTTATGATATTGACGATTTATGTAATTTCAGTAAATTTTAAATTGTTATTGTTATTTTTCTGACTTTTTGTAAGCTTTTTCCATAAAATTGTACAATTTTTAATAACAATCATAAAATTGTACAATTTTTAATGACAATCATAAAATTGTACAATTTTTAATGACAATCAAGCATATTTCTATTCTATTCTATAACAGCTTTATTCCACTGAGCCAATGTAAGTTTTTTTGAAGTTCATGAGTTATGTAGTGGTGCCAATGCTTTATAACTGTCTTTTTATCTGCCTTTACTGCCTTAATAACGATTTGATAATCAGTAGTAATTTTTTTTTGTTTTTCATTTATTTTGAGTTGAGAGAATTGGTTGAATTAAAGTACTCAATATAATTGGATCTATTGTATTCGTTACAAAAACTTTATATGACACTGTTCTAGCATTTGATGTCGATAATCATTGGTTTTCACGTAATTTTTCACGACCAGTTGGCTGATTTTAATCGTTGAAAAAAGCCGTCCTCCTTTCTAGCAGGGAAGATGTATATTCCCTTTATGTAAAATCCTATAACATCGACCTAGTGTTAGTATAATTTTACAATTATCTATGATTTTCCTGTAATCCAAAGGCTTTAAGACCTATTTTGCTAGATAGTTTCAACTACTTTTAGAATGTTTTAATAATGATGGTTCGACTGGACCGAAAACGTTCTAAAGATTTGTAATCCTTTTTGCCTTAGTTTTTGTCTTTTGGTCTTGGACAACCGAACGATCGAGGATATTGTATAAATTTTATAAATATAACGACGTGGTCATTGCAAACACCTGATATAAACTATCCAAGCGACGACTATATACTTAAAAAGCTCTATTTGATGATGGCAGTAACCCTGGGTCTTTACGAAACCAAATATATACTTGTAAGAACACGCTCCCAAAATGCCGTCAAAAAGTCACTACGTTTCCAGGAGCAGATATTGGATTAGATCATCAACCCCTTGAGACAGATAATAAATTAAGTGTAAACAAATCCAACGACAAAAACCAACATAATTCATTTTGACGATATAAGCCTAAAAGATAACATTAAAAAAGAATTTAACATTAGAATAAAGAACATCTAAAAACAACTAGAAGATCCAGAGCAGCTATTAAATGAATTTAAAAACCAAATTTATAAAATCTCCACAAATAATGATTATATAAGATAACCGAAGTATAAAAAACATCGATGGATGACAGAAGGCATTTTGAAATTGATGGAACAACGGTGACTTATAAAATCGACTGAAACAGAATATAGACATCTACAAAGAAGAATTAAAAGGGTGATACAATTAGTCAAAGAAAAATGGAAGAGAGGAAGGTGCGAGGAAATTGAGGATGTAATATCTAGGCAAGACTCTTTAAATGTGCACAAAAAATAAAAGTAATAAGCAACATATTTAAAACACGAGTTCCCTCTGTACTAGTTGACAATAACAACAAAATGATTATAAATGAGAACGAAATAAGGAGATAATGGCAACTGTATATATCAGAGTTGTTTGAAGATTACAGAAATAAAATTATCGAATCCTACCAAAATTGTTGATGAAAAATGATATCAGAGTAACGACACGCTTTACAAATTTGTTAAAATTAGAAAAGCTTGTAGTCCAAGTGATACACCAACTGAGTTACTAAAGGTAGTAGATGAAGACAAGATAAGAACCAACCGGGGAACTACTTAATGTAATTAAATACACGGACGATACAGTAATGTCAGAAATTATTGAAGGTCTCCAAATTCTGCTTAATCGTAGTGACGAAGTAGGCGAGGAAATGTGCATTAAAATAAACTCAAACAAAACCAAATTTTTATTAGTTTTTCGTAACCTACATCCAGATGCAGGGCTTTAATTAAATGGAGTCCAAGTACACAAAATTACATATATGGAAACTGTCATAACGGACCAACTTAATCCAGATATAAAAATAAAACGATGAATAGCAATTACTAAAACTAATTTTATAAAAACGAAGACGTTTCTTTGCAATAACCATCTCAGTTTAGAACTAAGACAAAGAATAGTTAAGTGGTATGTCTGGTCTGTACTTTTATATGGAGCGGAAGTGTGTACACTAAAAGTATCAAGTATGAACAGAACAGCAATGAAAATGTGGATTTATAGACGGATGTTAAAGATACCTTAGACAGCAAAAATAACTAATAAGGAAGTACCAAATAGGATCAACAAAGAGAATTGCTAAAGAGTGTTAAACATTGGAAAATATGAAGTTAAATGTGTCGATAGCAATTAAAGTAAACTGTATACTCACGCTTAATCAAGCCATTAAGAGCGATGCTGGGAATATTTATATTCCACTATGCATCAACAATTTACTTATATAAATTACCATCTTTCTTGTACTCATTGCGTCGAGTAAGAACGATAGATAAACGAAAATGGTTGCGTTTCGATTTAATTTGAGTTTCTTACCACTCCCTGACACGTGTTTCTGGGTCTTCCCGTCATCAGAGAGAGCTTGTAAGAAAACTCAAACTAAACCAAAACGCACCGACTACTCTAGCAATTATAGAAAAAATAATTACCAGAGTATGCTACTAGAGACATCTAGTGATGAAAGATGAAGTTAAATGTGTCGATAGCAATTAAAGTAAACTGTATACTCACGCTTAATCAAGCCATTAAGAGCGATGCTGGGAATATTTATATTCCACTATGCATCAACAATTTACTTATATAAATTACCATCTTTCTTGTACTCATTGCGTCGAGTAAGAACGATAGATAAACGAAAATGGTTGCGTTTCGATTTAATTTGAGTTTCTTACCACTCCCTGACACGTGTTTCTGGGTCTTCCCGTCATCTATTCCCGTTATTTTTTCTATAATTGCTAGAGTAGTCGGTGCGTTTTGGTTTAGTTTGAGTTTTCTTACAAGCTCTCTCTGATGACGGGAAGACCCAGAAACACGTGTCAGGGAGTGGTAAGAAACTCAAATTAAATCGAAACGCAACCATTTTCGTTTATCTATCGTTCTTACTCGACGCAATGAGTACAAGAAAGATGGTAATTTATATAAGTAAATTGTTGATGCATAGTGGAATATAAATATTCCCAGCATCGCTCTTAATGGCTTGATTAAGCGTGAGTATACAGTTTACTTTAATTGCTATCGACACATTTAACTTCATCTTTCATCACTAGATGTCTCTAGTAGCATACTCTGGTAATTATTTTTTCTATAATTGCTAGAGTAGTCGGTGCGTTTTGGTTTAGTTTGAGTTTTCTTACAAGCTCTCTCTGATGACGGGAAGACCCAGAAACACGTGTCAGGGAGTGGTAAGAAACTCAAATTAAATCGAAACGCAACCATTTTCGTTTATCTATCGTTCTTACTCGACGCAATGAGTACAAGAAAGATGGTAATTTATATAAGTAAATTGTTGATGCATAGTGGAATATAAATATTCCCAGCATCGCTCTTAATGGCTTGATTAAGCGTGAGTATACAGTTTACTTTAATTGCTATCGACACATTTAACTTCATCTTTCATCACTAGATGTCTCTAGTAGCATACTCTGGTAATTATTTTTTCTATAATTGCTAGAGTAGTCGGTGCGTTTTGGTTTAGTTTGAGTTTTCTTACAAGCTCTCTCTGATGACGGGAAGACCCAGAAACACGTGTCAGGGAGTGGTAAGAAACTCAAATTAAATCGAAACGCAACCATTTTCGTTTATTGGAAAATATCTTATCTGGGACATGGAGTGAGGGAAAAATGATATATTACAACTGATTTTAAAGGCAAAATAGAAGGTCGTAAAGTCGTCGGAAGAAAATTGGTTTCTTGGTTAAAAAACATTCGTGAATGGACTGAGATATCAAATGCAGGACAAATATTCTATGTGACAGAAGATCGACAAGCCTTCACAATGGTGATCGCCAACATCAGATAACTCTGATATGGCACGTGAAGAAGAAGAAGAAGAATCCTTTGTTCTTAATTTTAATAAAATATACCAATAAAAACCAGAAGTATTTACTTCCCTGTAAGTCTTTTTATTTCAACAAAATGAGAAGAGTTCTATGTACCAGGGATTTAAAATTGGAACTAAGAGTTAGGTTGGCGAGGTCCTATGTTTTTTCGACTTTATTTTATGGAATGGAATCTTGGACCTTGAATGCGACATCAATGAAAAAACTGGAATCATTTGAGCTGTGGGTGTACAGAAGAATTCTGAAAATATCATGGACAGAACACGTCACAAACAAAGAGGTTCTGGGAAGGATGAACAAAGAAATGGAAATTTTAAATTCAATAAAAATAAGAAAGTTAGAATATCTCGGACATATTACACGTGGAGAGAAATACACCTTGCTCCAACTGATTATGTAGGGAAAGATCCAAGGAACGAGAAGCATAGGGAGGCATAGAATGTC
Organism: Diabrotica undecimpunctata; assembly: GCF_040954645.1. Classification (NCBI taxonomy): domain Eukaryota; kingdom Metazoa; phylum Arthropoda; class Insecta; order Coleoptera; family Chrysomelidae; genus Diabrotica; species Diabrotica undecimpunctata. The sequence continues at coordinate 85,589,512 of NC_092811.1, read as the reverse complement.
ATGGCTGCGCAACCTGAGAGAATGGTACGGATGTACATCAAATGAACTTTTCAGAGCAGCCGTCTCAAAAGTCCGAATAGCTGTGAAGATTGCCTACCTCCGCCGCGGAGATGGCACTTGAAGAAGAAGAAGAAGTCTTTTTAACTTTCATAATCTTACCAAATATCAAATATGCGAGATCGCTTTTGTGCCTGTTCATTCGCGTAATATTTGAGATAAGCCTCCCTTTATTTTTCCATTCTACTCTGTTTATTGCTAAATTTATTAAACTCGGTTCTAAGAATTTTTTGACGTTGTCCGCCCATCTACTTTGTAAGCCTCCTTGTCCGCTCTTGTTTTTATAAGGTCATAATTAGCAAAAACAATGTTTACAATTCAAACTCTCGTATACTTTTATTTCATTCTTTAGTATGCCAAGAAACAAAAAGGCGGAAAGGCCAAGAAACGGAATTTTTTTAGTTAATGCTGAGATAAACTTTCCAAATTTATTGGCAAAAAATTTACTTACCATTGAGCCGTTAGCTTTTAAAATATAAACAAAGCAGTCGAAATACATGCGATTGTTTATTTAGAAGTGAATGACCGATTTGTAGATAAATTTTAGATAAAATAAAAAAATGAATGTCACATTTTTGTCGTAACAACATCATTAAATTGTGAAATAAAACTAATAAATATAATATAAGATTTGTTTTAGTATCGGTAATTTTATCATCATCTCTACCTTTGTACAATGAGAGACTCGATGCAAGGGCATTCAATTATTAATTGCATCTAATTATTACTATAGGGTTTCAACTATAAATGAAACGTTAAATTTATTTGTCAACAATATAATAAAAAATTATTAACAGGGAACAATCGCGGCACTGGTTGGCTGTATATCATAATTTAAAAAACTTGCAGTTTTTTTCCTTTACCAAGATGCTTAGAAACATTACAATATGATCACACAATATGATCAATGAATAACTTTTTTCTAGCCTAAATTATTACTAAAAACTTGAGACTAAGGGCAAACTCAGCAGCATCCCTTAGGTTCTGTCAATTTATTGCGCAAAAATTAACCTTACCATCGCTTGCACTATACTTTGCTTTTCTTAACTCGAAGGGTTTCTTTTTCTTGAGGCTTTTAGCAAGATTCGTGTTGTCAAACAGCTGGATAAAAGATATAGTTGTTCGTGACCCTTATTAAATTTTTCAATGGTCTTGTTAATAGTTTCCATTTCTCTGGATGTCCCTATGGAGGTCACTGTTCCTATAGTACCGAGGAGTGTTCAAAATGGTCCTTAGCACTTCATTTTGGAATCGCTGAATAATGTCTAAATTAATCTTACGCGCACATCCTCACAGCTGGATGTCGTATGTCCAGATAGGTTAGATTGGGTAGCTTGTCTTCCCAATAACCAATACCTTTGGTATACTTGATGTTAAAATGTTCTTTTTTCTTTCTTACATGGGCCCTTTTTTATGCCCATTTTTATCGGCATATGGTATCTGAGTATTATTTAAATTAACAATACTGTGTTGTTTTTTCTTGCTTCTAATTTTAAATTAAGGATCAAACTGTTAAAGAGATCAAACAGTGCTTTAGTTCCATTTTCTCCCAAAAACTTTGATATTTTTTTAACACTCACTTCATCAGGGCACACTGCTTTTTTCCTTTTTTGTCGTTTGTATTGCACACGTAACCTCACTTTCCGTTATAGATGGATCTGTTATGGCAATTATCGTGTAACAATGTTTTATTCTTTTATCTTCAAACTATTTAGAAATATAGTTTTTTCTATTTTTTAACTGTTCGTTGATATCTAATATTCTGTGTTTAGTTTTGTTTTCCTAACATTTTGGGGTAGTTGTTTTGGCTTATTTCCGGTGATCTCCTTTAATTTCTTGTGCAGGTGGTGGCGGTTATTTTTCCTACCACATGGTACCACATAGGGTATTACTATAGGGGGTTGAAAAGTGGAGACAGAAATTGCTGGGCTAGGGATAGGGTAAGCAAAACAAACCGAAACGTTTGCGAATGGCTGCTCTTGGTTTGTTTGGGGAGCTGGGTCGTAGATAAGTGAATAACAAGGGGACTGGCATGGGGTAACTACAAAAAGTGAATCAAAGGGTACTTACATGGATCTCCTGGACAAAACAACACAAGAAGGTTCCTAAGCTATTTAAATCGGATGCCGCTTACGAGAATCTTCCTGCTGGGTGGTAAGATAAGCTTTTCTTTCCTAAAAAATACAAAAAGGTGTTAGAAACTTTTTAAAAGAAAATAATAACTTGGTTCAGGGAAAAAATTACACATTTATTGTTATCTCACCACAACCAGTTACAAATATAAATAATAATAATAAAATACAAAATAACTTACAATAATCAGTACCGATTCGAACTTCGTACAATTAGTACGTTAATAATTTGCTCCGTTTGTATACAGAACCAACCGGTTTTCGATTTATTTGGGTTTTTAGTTTAGGTGTTTGTAAATAAACATATACATTTAAAGTTATACAGTTTGTTTTAAAAGACTCCCCTAATGGGGGAGTCTATCCTAGGACTTGTGCGGGTGTGTTTTTGATAAACAAAGAGATCAGTGCAGTTGAAAATCAAATTCATATTAGTAACGTAGAAATGGACACGGATATAAACTCATTAAAAGGCAATCAAAACATGGGAGAAGAAACTTCTGATAAATCACACACAAACGAAACTCGTCTGTTCAATGTTTTGTCAGATAAGTATAATTTTAATATTGTTCATGTTTATATAGAAAGTATCAACAATGACAATCTAGGACGTTTACATCCCTTATCAATTGGCCATATCCTACATAAAACATTAAAAGTGCCAAATATAATTGAAATAAAGAGGATTGGTAGAAATAGGATTAAAGTTATATTAAAAAATTTAAAGGATGCAAACGACTTAGTACAAAATTGTAATTTAAAAAATGATAATCTAAGAGCTTATATACCGAATCATCTGTTGGAAGTTAAGGGTGTTGTACGAGGTGTAGATACACAGTTTGATATGGATTACTTGTGTGAAAACATTGAATCGACAGCAAAAGTACTACAAATTAGGAGAATGCACCGCAGAGTAGAAGAAAATAATGAGATAAAATATAAACCTAAACAAATGATTATTGTTACATTCGAAGGAAATATTTTACCTGGACAAATATCTATTAACAGAGTCTTTTTTCCAGTTGAACAGTTTGTTGGTCGTGTAACACAATGTTACAATTGTTTGAAGTTTGGGCATGTATCTAAACAATGTAAAAGCACGTCTTCCTCATGCATTAACTGTGGTTCAGAAAAAAATCAAAATCACAAATGTGAACAAAAAGATAAATTCTGCATACATTGTAAAACCAGTGGACATGTATCTATAGATAAAAAATGCCCTTATTATGTCTCTAAGTCAACCTAGTACATCTAGGAATATAGATCATTTTGAAAGCACTAGAAAGAAACGTAAAGCAGGATCTCCTATCACGTTATCTCCCACTCAACCTCCTTTATTTCCTTTTTAATTTGGTCCATCTAAATCACTATCATCCAATCCACATAAAACAAATACTAATGATATCGAATTTATTAAAAATAACTTGTTTAACCCTTTGCAGCCCGAATTATGCTATTTGCATTAAAATGTATTTCTCAACAAAAATTGTGTTATTTATCGTAAAATTTAACACCAAAAATTGGAAATAATATTTTTTTATGACAACTTTTTGGAGTTTGGAGGTGGTTCCATGGTGGAACCACAGGAAAATAAGTATGAATTAAAAAAAGTTATTTATTTCGCATGAAAACTACAAAAACAATCACAACCACAGGAAAATAAGTATGAATTCAAAAAAGTTATTTTTATTTTTTATGAAAACTTGAAAAGCAATTAGATTTATTCGTGAGACAAAGCCCAACTTTACATGAGGAACAGTGCCATCTAGTTCTATGAGGTTGGTTTCTAGTGCTACAGTGAGCACATCGAACTTTATTGCCATGAATGGGCATATGAGCAGCTTTGTCGGTGCGTATTTCAATGGGAACCTGAATTTTAAATTTATTCGGCACTTCTGCTGTTGAACTTGGTCTTCCTCTTTGGGGAGTGGAAGGATCAGCACCTATCAAACCTGCAGATACTGCTAAACGAAAAACTTTGAGAGTAACTGATGGTGTTTGAGATCTTTCTTTGAATATGATATATGCGTTTACAATTGTTAGATCAATAAAATGCCAGAAAATTCGATGCCACCATTTTTTAGATTTACGATCTATTTCATAGCAAGCCTTGTACATATCTGATTTGTCTACGTAATCCATATGTTTATTATAATCTGTCACTACTGTAAGACCAGTGAAAGTTTTTTTGGAGCCATCTTTTTGCTTTCTTGAGATTTCCTGCATATCTTCAGGGTTATGAAAATTGCTCAAGAAATGAACAGATTTGTTATCCATCCATTTTGTTGCCAATATGCCCCCATTACTAATTTTCCAACATGTGTCACCACGTTTCATTGATTTATCGTTAGAGAAATCTTTGGGAAAAAATTTAGTAATCAGCTTTGCTGTTCCACAAGCATATATATATTGGGCCCGTAGTTCTTCTAAGAGTAGATAAGAAGTAAAAAAATTGTCGATATACACTTCATGACACTTACCAGCAAGACTACTTGTTAAATCTTTGACCACTCTAGCCCCTAACCTTTTTTCTGCAAGATCACCTGTTTTACCTGTATAAATCTGGAATTGCGAAACAAAACCAGATTCATTTGCTCGCACCCATACTTTATAACCCCTTTTTGTCGGTTTTTTCGGCATGTATTGTCGTAGTGAGCTTCGCCCCTTGAACTTAATCATTCCTTCGTCAACTGACTGGCATTTACTGGGATTATAATACTTATCAAATGTTTCCGTCAATCTATCTATCATTGGTCTTATTTTATACAATTTGTCATAATCATTAGAACCTTTTTTGGGAGCAATAAAGTTGTCATTTAGGTGCATGTTACCCAAAAACCAATCAAACCGATTTCGAGACATAGCAGATGATATATAGGTGTCCCGTAAATCAGTTCTTGCAGACCAATAATCTCTGTAGCTTGGATCTTTTTTTATACCCATAAGAATATTGATTCCTAAGAAACATTTCATTTCTTCTTTTGTTGTTGGAATATATTGTTTATTTTTTTGGGTTGCATACAAGTTGGTCTGAAATACTAATGTATCCAAAAGCTCCTCTGAAAAAAGAAGCATAAATATATCCAGCGGTTCTTCTATCTCTTCGGGCACATTAGGACCTACATCACTTACAAAAACTGAAGGACTCTTACCAAATTTTTTTGAATCATCGGACCAAACAACTACCTTTTCTTCATTCTTAGGTTTCTTTTTACCTTTGTTTTGTGTATTTGTGTCTTGTATTTTTTTTGTTAGTTTTCTTTTCCTATTGACTCCAGTTTCGTCTTCACTTGATTCTTGATTACTTGATTCTATTTCAATGTCCGTACCAGTGTCTTCATTTTCCGCAGTATTTTGTATTTCTTGAAGATCATCTTCAATAACAAATGATTCATCATTGGTATCATCGGGAGGTTCATCCTCTCGTCCATCATCATCTGAATCTATTTCGGAAGCTTCTAATTCTTCTCCGGATGGTATCTCTTCAATAAGTTGAAATACCTCATCAGCTTCGAGAGCTTCAAGCTCTCTAAAGAAACGGTTTCCTGAAACAATAAAAACAAATATTTATATTATGCTAATAATAGGCTTTGTGGGTCCACATGGAACCACATATTTTGAAAGCAAAAAACAACATATTTATGAAAAAATATAAGAACTTTTTTGTAACAACTCTAAAATAACATCAATATGTATATATTTATGATCCACTTACCTGACATATCTTTTATTTGCGTAGTTGAAATAAAAAAATTCGTTATGCGTGACAAAAAGTAAAAAGGTAACATACATCTACCGCTCCTTGAAACAAACTGAAGCCACCGAGAAAGTCGCCGCATTAGCGATCTAAAACACAAAATTGTAGGGAACACCGGTCTGAACGTGATTCCGGCAAGCGTTTACTGGAAAGGTTTTAGAAATTTATGAATTTGTGGTTCCGCTGTGGAACCACTTGCCCGAAAAGGGTTAATCTTTATTTACATATTTTGATAATTTTTTTAATAAAATAAAAACTATCGATGATATAAAAAATATAAATAACGAAACTCTTAAGCATTATATTAGTCTAGTATTGGAGGATACTTTTACAAATAAATAATTTTCTTGAAGATTATGCAATGGAATGCACGTTCTGTAATATCTAATAAAAATTCTTTTATCCAATTTTTATCAGAAGAAAATGTATATATTGTTTTATTGAGCGAAACTTGGTTTAAAAAAATGTAAGCGTACAACTTTAAAGGTTATAATCTATCCGGAAAGATCGTGATGATGGCTATAGTGGAGTAGCCATTCTAGTTAAAAATACTCTCAATTTTAAGAAATAAATATCCTTAGCAATTTTAATGATGAAATTCTAGTTTGTGGATGCGCGGTAAATTGTGGAAAAAATTCGATTAATTTTTTATCAATTTATCGAGCACCAAAAACTAAAACTAAAACAGATGATTGGGTTAAAGATTTTTCTCAAGTAAAAGCTCCCTTATAATAGGTGGAGACATGAATGCACATAATGTATTATGGGGATTTAAAAAAAGTGATAATATTGGAAAGCAACTAGAGATGGTTGCAGATGATCTAGAGTTAGTAATATTAAATACTGGTGGACCTACATGTTTAAATCGGCCTGGTGTTAATGATTCTATGTTAGATGTTACTTTCAGTTCTTCAGATATTGCAAAAAAAATTACATGGTCTGTTTTCTTAGATACACTTGGTTCGAACATTACCCTGTTTTAATAACAGTTGCCAACGCCTCCATTCAAATGAAAAAATTTTACCTAAAAGTAAATGGAATATTAAAAAAGCAAACTGGAAACTGTATACAGATGTTGTAGACTCTCTCTTTGAGAATAATATGAAATTTGAAAACACTGGCGAAAAGTATTGCTTTCTTATTAATAGCATAAATGGGGCTGCAGAAAAGGCAATACCTGCTTTTAAACCTTTCACTAGCAAAAATCATCTTCCGCCTCCTTGGTGGATAATGAATGTAGTAATGTTGTGAATAACAGAAGACAAGCTATTAAATTATATAAGAAATCTCCTACAATGGCCAATTACATACAATGCCAAAACTTGTATCAGAAGCCAAAATATTTCTAAAAAATAAAGCCAAAAAGAGCTGGATTGATTGGTGCTCAAAGTTGAATAAAAATATACCATCAGCAAGCTTATGGAATCAAGCTAGAAAATTAAACAAAAAACCAATTTCTTCTATAAAATGTTTTGACGATTCCTTAGAAGAACAATTTTTCGATCAAATTGCTCCACCATCTGTAAAAAATTGCAAAACTTTTGACTATTCTTTCAATAAGCAATATCATTTTTTGTTAAAATCTTTTAATACATTAGAATTGGAATTTGCCTTAAAAAATCGAAATAGTACTAGTCCAGGTTTAGACAATATTAAATATCCAATGTTACTATATCTTCCCAAAAGTGCCAAACTTTTACTATTGGAAATATTTAATGATATAATCATGAATAATTCAGTAATAGCTCAATTTCAAGATGTAATCATTATCCCCATACTCAAACAAGGGAAAGATCCTAATTCCGTTCACTCATATAGACCTATCTCACTTATGTCTTGTGTACTGAAAACTTTGGAACGGATGATTAAACATAGATTGGAATGGTGGTTGGATAAAAAGAAGTTACTTCCAGATTTGCAGTTTGGGTACAGAAAGGGCTGTGGTACCATAGATGCACTTGCCACATTGGTAACGGACATTCAGAACTCCTTCTCAAGTAATATTTATTTACCGACAATAGTATTAGATATAGAAGGAGCATATGATAGTGTTTGTCTTGATATTTTAATGGAAAAATTAATAAAAAATTTTCATATACCGCCACAATTGGTAAACACTATTCTTAACTTTTATTCGTGCAGAAAAATTTACCTGAGAACAAACAATAATAAACTTATAGGTCCTCGTTATAATAAACAGGGACTGCCGCAGGGATCAGTTTTAAGCCCTCTATTGTTTAATATCTATACTGCAGATTTGCATAACATTTCCATTAAAAATCTCAGCTTTAAAATAATACAGTATGCTGATGACTTTCTTATGTATTCTTCTACCAAAAAATACGATAACTGCATTCAAACTTTAGAAAAAATACATGATAGATCCAAAAATTGGTTCAAACACAATGGGTTTGAAATTGCATCAAGTAAATCAAGTATTACTATTTTCACTCGACACAATATCCGAAAACTAAATCAGTTAACATTGAATGGGTATGATTTTAATTTCAGTTCTTCAATTAAATATTTGGGAATGATTCTCGATCGCAAGTTAACTTGGAAACTTCACGTTAAATTTATGTTGGATAGATGTAAGAAGGGTCTAAATTTCCTCAAATCAATTACAAAAACATGGTGGGGTACAGATGTGGAAACTTCTTTGCTTTTCTTCCGATCTTATATTAGATCAATTATCGATTATGGATGCATATTATATGGTTCAGCAAGTAAACATATTCTGAAAACAATAGATGTGTTTTAAAACGCAGCATTGCGTATTTGTTTAGGTTCCATGAAATCGACGCCTATTAATGCTCTACATGTGGAAGCTCTAGAAAATCCCTTGGGCTATAGAAGAGAATACCTTAGTCAAAAGTTTGTTATTAATATACAAAATCGAAACACTACTCTCTACTCAAATATCAGAAAACTGAACGAAGAAGATTTAACTAATCGATATTGGAGACTTAAGAACTCACCTCCACTTTGTGAGGCTTTTAGAAGCCTGACAAATTTTGATTATGACTTCAAATCAGAGGATAATCTTCACATCGAACATTTTTATTCGTGCTTGCAACCCATTACTGTGATACAACCGAATTACCATGTAAATTCTTCTGTTAGCTCGAATATTTTGAGGTCCTGTTTATCTAGTCTGTCAGACTCTTTAGTTATTTATACGGATGCCTCAAAGTCTATGTTTGGTACTGGGTGTGCTTTTTACATTCCATCAACTAATACAGAAAAACTTTGTCGACTAAATCCTAGTTTTTCAATCTTTAGTGCTGAAGCTGTAGCAATATATGAAGCATTAAGATACTTTGAAAACACTCAGAATACATCTGTTACAATAGTATCTGACTCATTGTTTGTTATGTTAGCCATTGAAACTTTAAGTTTTCCTAGTAACAACTCAAATATATATGTATTTCAAATTAAAAAACTTGTTTATGACCTTCATAAAAACCGAAGAGTTGTTCATTTTTTGTGGGTTAAAGCACATGTAGGTCTTAAATACAACGAACATGTTGACCTATTAGCTAAAAAGGCCATTGATACCGGAACGCAAGCTGATCACCAAATCTGTAGACAAGACGCCTTAACAATAATTAAAAATAATATCAATAGTAAATGGAAACAATCTTGGCATATATATATATAGTACGCAGTCTTCCTCGCAATATGCTTCTATACAGCCTTTAATCCCAAGTGATTATTGGTTTAAAAATTATTCCGTTCCACGAAGGTATATAACATCTATAATTAGAATAAAATTTGGACACGCCTGCTATCCTAGTCATCTGTCCAAACTAAAAATTGTAAATTCAAATTTATGTCCAGACTGTCAAAAAGAAGGTGATCTAGATCACATTTTCTTCGAATGTAAAAAATACACAAAACAAACTGAAGATCTAATAAAAAAATTAGTCAACATCAAAATTTTTCCTCCGTACAATATGTGCTATCTGCTATCTCTAAATATAAGAGCTGTAAATGAATGTTTGATGGAATTTATTTGCAAAAGTAAGCTTAATATTTAACTCTAATTAGAATCCTAACCTCTGTTTTACCCCATTTGTTATTACCTTTTATCCGTGACCCAATCTAGTTTGTCTTAAAAGCAATGTCTTGATGGGTCCCTAGACGAGAAATGAGTGTACATGTTTTATCTCTATCCTATCCTTAATAATAATTTTAATGCTTAAAATTTGAAATGCTACTTAAGTTTGAAATTTATATTATCTTTTTATTCTTTCTGGGTAGAAAATTTTCATGTTGTGACTGGCTGTATGGCACTTGCCTATGCCATTAAAAAAAAAAAAAAAAAAACACAATAATGTTATCGGTTTACAAACTTAGATGTTGAGGACACTATAAGAAACTTAAAATATTATTGGGCGACATTTTGTAGCGGAAATAAATTATTACAAATGAAAAATAATTTTTAAATGGAACTATGCATAGAGGTTAACCTTTTTTAAAAACAAAGCAAACACGAATTTTAAATTTATGGATAGGTATGTACCAAATGTCAAGAAAATAAAGATAGCTGTCATATGTCAATATTAAATTTTAAAACGTTGAGAACAATTAATGTGACAGTTAGCCACTCACTAATATTTATAATTTTACTTATTACAATTTCTTAACTTGTCCTGAAAGCAATTATTCATAGAAAATGTCTATTTTTACTTTTTAAAGATTTAACAAAGAAAAGTACCTCATTTTTACTAAATGTTGATATTTTCTTTAAAAGTTCTGGGGTTGAAACTGGAGTCAAAAATCACTGTAACATAATCAAATGCATCTCACAAACTGCGACAATAGTCTGGAATGACCGAGGACATCAAAATGAGTACGGAAGCTGGGTACTGGGACGCAATCTTCAAAACTTGGTTTTTAGAACACTCAAGCCTTTGCATGGAACCATGTGGGTATCTTTTAGTTGTTTGAACGCCATTTTACAAATCCTTCAAATAAGACACAGCAAGGAAACAAAACAGTGATTTTTCTGACAAAAATTGACTCATTACATTCGAATATAATTCTTCAGGCGACCCACGCCGCGGTCCTCCTTGCTTCACGCTCCGGTCCTCTGTTGCCTCGCACCCCTCTACAAATCTTCGCAGCGGGCCAATCACAATTCTTCTCAACAATGCTTTGCAAGGGAGATTCAACCTTAACATAGCTTGGGTTTAAAATTTGCAAAATTTTTAAAATGCAAAATATGAATTATTTTATTTCGCAGTTGAAATTGCAGTGATTTTTTTTTTCAATGTGTCACAATATAAACAGAAACTTAACAAAATTTTATACATTGAATATTCGATGGTTATAAGGAATTTATACATGCTACAAGGTGAAATGTATCGTGTCTTTTTATAGTGTTCAATTTCATTACAATCTTTACTATGAAATTGTATTTTTGTATGGCTTATCTTCTGCCTAGAGGTCAGTAAACGGCTGTCCAGCAAAGTCCATCTCCCATAATTAAAAAAACTTTGGACACGTTATGAGAACAAATATGAAAAACATGGAAAGACTTATTCAAGGAAAGGTAGAAGGCCCAAAATCACGAAGAAGATCCTCACAAGAGGGATCTACCTTACAGAAATATGCAAAAGACGTATGCATAAGTTTAAAGAAATGACCAGAGACAGAGATCTTTGGAGACGGACAATACACGACATTATGATCAACACTAAACTCCCTCCGAGGGGTCAGGACTGAGTAGAGCGATCGTCTGCTTGATTATTACTTGGATCCTCTTGTACTCGTTTTTATATTTATTTCTGAATTGTCTTGTTTGCTCCATAAGTCTTAGAATTTCGTCTGATACCCCTTCTTGTTTTCTTCTTGTTTGACTGGACTCAGTTTTGTTTCTTAAACGGTCTCTAATATATCTTTAATATTTGTGGTTACTTCAGTTATGATAACATTTAACTAAAACAATAGCTTGAAATTCACATAAATAAATTGACAATATGATCATAAATCTGTTAAAAAGATATTCTTTTTTTTTCTAATAAATTTTTAAACTTATTCTTCAAGAGTATATATCCACGCTTATGGTTTTTGCTTTTTTTTATTTTTAACATTTTCGATTATTTCTAGATCATAATCATACATTAAACACCAACGAATATCACCTTGGCATTTCCCGTTATCAGTTGGAGCGCTAATGAAAATAGATAAGGGCTTAGCATTGAATCCTAATAAATCCAATTAATACATACAATTTATTACCCACTCGTATAGACTAACATTATACTCATTAATCGATCAAAGATATCTCTAACATATTTTAAATATTTACTGGGTACTAATTTCTTTATTATTAAGTGCCTAAAAATATAACCTGCTACTACATCATAGAAGTTTTATTAATTTGTCTTAAATAAATGCTTATATGCGGACATTTCAGTTTTTTCTACAAATTTTTTGCATATTTTCATAACGAGAATAAGTAGTACTATGGTGCTAAATTTGCTTTTCTAACTATTGTAGATACAACCAAAGTACTATGAATGTAAATTCTTCTATCAATTCCAATGTTTTGATGTACTTTTGTTTAGCTAGTCTGTCAGGCTCTTTAGTTATTTATATTGATGCATCAATGTCTATTGTTGGTAGTGGGTGTGCTTTCTACATGCCATTAACTAACACAGAAAAACTTTGTTGACTAAATCTTAATTTTTCAATTTTTAGTGCTGAAGCTGTAGTAATGTATAAAGCATTAAGATACTTTAAAAAACTCAGATTACATCTGTTACAATAGTATCTGACTCATTATCTGTTATAACTTTAAATTTTCCTAGTAATAACTCAAATATATATCTCCTTTAAATTAGAAAAACTTCTTTATTGCATTTATTAAAACCAAAGAATCGTTCATTTTTTGTGGGATAAAGCACACATTGATCTTAAATATAAACTACATGCTAACCTATAAACTAAAAAAGTCATTGGTACTAGAATGTAGACTGGTCGCAAAATCTGTACACAATAATTAAAAATAAACCATAATTCAAAATAATATTAATAGTAAATGGAAAAAATCATGACTTATAAACAGTACACATTCTTCCTCGCAATATGAGGCTATTCAGCCTTCAATTCTAAGTGATTATTGATTTAAAACCTATTCTGTTCCATTTAGGTATATACAAATCGATGCAAGCATTACAATTTGACGAACCCTATTTAGTTACCGTTAGTCCCAGAATAGTTTACAATAGACTCTTTTAAAGTACAAAAAATAAGCTTTATTTTTTATTTAGTAATGTATATAGCTAAATATACAAGATAAAAAGTTTTAAAAGGTTGGCTACCAAATATACTGTGAAGATTCAGCGTTGTGATACCATGTGTATCACCGGTGATCAACTTTCTTGGTTTATTTCTGGACAATGTGTATCACCCGAGTTATGGGAGCCGGCCCTGTTCTAGTTATTCACCTAAGAATGATGATCCAGGATTTGTGTTCTGAACATTAGAGTTTTATATACAAATTGTCACGATCTTTTTCGATTTTGTAATTTTTAATAAAGTAATTATTTTTTTAAAATGTCCCGTGATACTTTGCAGAGTATAGTTTAAATTACCAATAATACTGTTGGTATATAAAATCAGGCATACAGAGTATGCAGGTGGGATGTAAGTGAACCTATAATATATATTTTAATAGCATGTCGAATAAGTGGGCATCACAGGTGATTCATTTTAGTCAAGTTACAAAATAATTAGCAAGTAAATAGCAAGATCTGACCGAGAAAGTTACTATTAATAATCTGTATATGGAATACTGTAAATTCTAAATACTTGCACTAAACATCATTTTAAAGAGGAACAAGTTTTTTTTCTGTATATCAAAACCTATATATAAAAATCGCGGGTATTCCTGTTTTTTGCCTCGTTTTTTGAATATATTTTTGTAAAAAAAAATTATTTTTTACTTAAAAAGGTGACATTTCGACAGAAAATTTAATTTTGATCAACTTTTATGTAGATGTGATTGTACCAAAACTGCACAGGTGCACCTTAGGCTATGGCTCCACGAGCGACAGATTGTCGCTAGCAGTAGCAGTAAAATTACGGCGGCAGTAAAGCAGTAAACTCATGGCTCCACGTGCGACAGTTTACAGCGCGCATATCGCCGCGTTTTGGTCTTGTAGTGGCTCCATGAGCGTTAATATGACGCAGCTACAATTAGTGGTATCTTGTCCGTTTATATAATGTCCGTGTATATAGCAGATAAAATAAATAAATAAATAAGTAAAATAAATTCACACCGATAATACAATAATATAGTATGGATATTCTATCATTTCAACAAAAAATTGCTTTAATATTGGCATTGCGCCGTCGACGTAGGGTTAAAAAACAACGGAAATGGTGGATTCACCGTGTTCTAGTGCCTAGACAGACAGGGAAATTTTTTTCTTTTACACAACAAATTAAAAGAATATCCTGACAAGTTTTTTGAATATTACAGGATGTCAGTGTCTTCTTTTAATTTTTTATTATGTGAAATAGAAGATGTCATACGAAAACAAGATACATCAATGCGTGATAGCCTAAGCCCAGAAGAAAAATTAGCAATTACCTACCTTAAAGTAAGATTTCAAATTACATATTTTATAATCCTATACATGTATCTACCTAAAAAAACAAAAACCAAATTTTTAACTATTTAACTTTTATTAGAATAAAAAGGGGCCGCCACCACTTCTTACCTCTGCGTATTCTGTAATTAGCTACTGAATTATCAAATAGATCGACGGCTCCCATATGTCGATTATATTCATTTATCATATTGGGTTGATGTAATGAATCGTCCTTTTCCAATATCTAGCTTGCTTTTTTATGTTACAATAATTAAAAAAATTCTGATGCGACATAAAATCTACTTTGTTGCATTCTTTTATTTATGAATTTTACGCCAAGCTATCGAGAACGAAACATTAGTACTAAAGGATAATAAAATTTTACTTTAAACAATAATTATTAAAATTTTATTTATATGACATGATTAGACAACCACTTATATAGAAATGAATCACCAGTTCGAAGAAGGAAATCCAAAAAATAGATTTTCGGGATATCAATAAAAACTGTTTATTCTCTCTATTCAACTTTTTCTTGTTTAATAATGGCATCTATGATAAAGTACAGTTTGATACGGTTAATTGGGATTGAAAAAAAAAGATCCATTGATTTTTTTTATCTAGAATACCGATAAAGAAAATATTGGATTTATTTCTTTCTTAGAACTTATAATTTTTTGTTATGATTTGAGACACAAAATTATATGAAAAAACTTTAAAGTAATTTATAAAAACAAAGAAACAACTTAACAAACACAGAGAAATAAACAAACAAGAACAAAAATATCCGATTAAATGGCAATTACCGCTACAAGCGACAAATTACTGCTAGTGGAGCCACAAACGCGCTGCAAATTACTGCTAAAAAATAGGTCCGGATCTATTCGAACGCGACACGACCTTGACGACGCGTCTCGGTCTCGAAACGAAGCGACAATCTACAGCGCGTGGAGCCACTCAGTATCACTGCTGTTGTTTTCATTTATCAAGCTACATTTTACTGCTACTGCTTGCGACAATCTGTCGCTCGTGGAGCCATAGCCTTAGTGAGTAGGAACAATTTCACCCATTTCTCAAAAACTTATTCCTTTAAATCAGTGGTTCCCAACAGGGGCGGTACCGCCCACCGGTGGGCGTTGAAGAGAGATAAGGGGGCTTTTTGGGTCCAAGGAAAATTTGGGGGGCGTTGAGGAACAGCTGCCGCCCCCTTAAAGTAACTCATTGCTTCTTTGCTTCTAACAACTTCTAACAATCCGAAAATATAAACGAAATGCACAAAATGCATTTTGGTTATGCACCGTGCAATTTTTTATTTATCACTCAGTCCAACACTGCAACAATTTTGACGAAAATATTTGAAGTATGGTTTTATTAAGTCGCCTTCTAATAAGGCATTACCAATGTGTTTAATTTGCCAGAGAGTTTTCTCAAATGAAGCCATGAAACCTTCACGATTACAAGAACATTTGACCAAAATACATCCCGACAGAAAAGACAGAAATTTATCATATTTTGAAATGCTCAAAAAACAACATTTCAAACGTCCAACTTTAGCTAGTATCTTTTCAGCAGTATCAAAGCAAGACGATGATGGGCTACGTGCTTCTTATAATATTTCCTTACTTATAGCTAAATCAGGAAAACCCCATACTATTGGCGAAGAATTAATACTGCCAGCTGTAAGTGAAGTTTTGCGGACTGTACTGCACCAGCCGGCATCTGCTATTATTAAAAAAATTCCATTAAGCAATAATACGGTACAGAGACAAATTGACGGAATGTCTGAGGATGTGGAGCGTTCTCTAACTGATTATTTAAAGACTACTCAGTTTTCTTTACAGCTTGATGAATCAACTCTGCCAAACAATGAGTCTTTACTTCTTGCGTACGTTCGCTTCATAAAAAGTGAAAAAATCTGTCAAAAACTGTTATTTGTAAGAACACTGGAAACAGATACTAAAGGCAAATCGATATTTGATGTTCTGGAACACTATTTTACAGATAAAGGTATACCTCTGGAAAATGTCATAACTGTTGCTACAGATGGTGCTCCGGCAATGGTTGGACGACACCGCGGACTGACAGCATATTTGAAAAAAGCGGTACCAAATATACTCGCCGTGCATTGTGTAATTCACAGACAGCATTTAGTTGCAAAAAATCTTAGTGATCGCCTTCATTGTTCACTACAATATGTAATTACTGCAGTTAACAAGATCAGAAGCAGTGCTCTCAATAATAGATTGTTTAGAAAACTGTGTGATGCAAACGACGAGAATTTTAATTGTTTATTGTTACACACAGAAGTTCGATGGCTTTCGAAGGTGTCTAAAAAGATTTTATGATCTCTTTGACTCAGTTTTAGAGTTTTTTGAAAGCAAAGATGATTCTTTGAGAGACAATTTATTAAAATTTAAGAGCGATATTGCGTATTTAACTGATTTATAAGATAAATTTAATGAAACAAACCTACGGCTACAAGATGGTAATTTGAATTTGATCAAAGCAAAAGGAACTATTTCCTCGTTCGTGTCAAAACTTAATTTGTATAGGCAAAATTTAGGTCGGAGACAATTTCATCAGTTTCAAAATCTTTCTTCTGTGGAGACAAATGATGAAGACATTCTGGTATATTGCCAGCACTTGGAAGCACTTCCAGAAGATTATAGGAATAGATTTCAGGATATCATTGGTCTGGTTATTCCAGATTGGGTGCTAGAACCGTTCTCAAGTTTAGAAACAGCAGAATTATCATTACAGTAGAAATTGATAGAATTGTCAACAAATGAAGAGTTAAAAGTAAAATTTAAAAATGGATATCAAGAATTTTGGCTGCAATGTCAAATTTCAGTATTATATCCAGCTTTATGAGCTGCATCAAAGATGTTTTTCATCGTATTTAGCCGAAAGAGGATTTAGCATAGTCAGCAATTTATTAACAAAGAAGAGAAATAGACTGTCCATAGTGGAGCGAGGTGATTTAAGATTGCTGATGACAAGTATGGAACCAAATATTGACAGATTACTATCATTACATCAAGCTCAGCCTTCTCATTAAAAATGTTATATTATTATTATATTGTTTTTTATGATATGTATTTAAGTTAAAGTTTGATCAATACATGAATACTGTATTTTTGAATAAAACATTTTTTTTTAATTTGTTGTTGCTTGGATTAGTTAAGGGGCCGTCGAATCATATTTAAGGTAGCCTTTGACCTAAAAAAGGTAAAACAATTGTGAATGAAAGTGCGTTACTAATTTTAAGAATGGAAGAGTTTTTTAAGGGGGGCGTTAAGTATTTTGTTTTTGGAAAAATGGGCGGTAGGCCGAAAAAGGTTGGGAACCACTGCTTTAAATGGTAGCACTCCACGGTGTTTTTCCTTTGTTTGGGGGTCCATTGACAATATGAAACAATAAAACTCCTTTAACATTGTAGTTATTTTTAGCCTTACTTTTTAAACATTTTCAATAGCCTATAATCGGAAACGTGTAAACAGTCCTGCTACTACAAATTAAGACCAAGAGATTAACAGAAGACCCTAGTATAGCTTGTCATTTTCTTAATTGTTTCTGATACTGTTTTTATTGGTAGACTTCCTTATTCTCAATTTTTTTACTGAGCTATAATATAAACGATGAAAATTGAAGTACATCTGATATAAAATTACGTTTCAATGGATATTAAATACACTAGGACTACTTGTAATTTTTTATCAGTTATTTCTGGTTAAATGGCCCTCTTTATATTTGTAATTAAAGTATATGTAGTTTAAAAAAAGGTGCGAGGACACAATAAATGTTAAATATTTCTGTGTGTTACCCCAAATATTTTTAAATAAATATTTTCGAATTTAAAATAGTATAATGTCTTGGTATTGTTTATATATTAAATTAAATCGTAAATATTTTATTAAAGGTGAGATCAAGTCGGATATCAAGATCTACAAGATAAAATTCATAAAGAACATAATATGGATAACTGAATCTTGCAGTAAAAAGGAGAATATTTGTGATTGTCGTTTGCGAAAATGTATTCAACTGCAGCTTCTACTACAAGAAAATTAAGGACATTTCTGCGATCTTCAAGAGAAAGTAGGTCACAGTTGTTGTAAAATATAATATTAGTAGTAGGTCATCATGATTTAATAATTTTTTAGGATAATATATAAATATATAAATATATATATATATATATAGTAGTGACTTTGCCCATTGTATGCGACGGGGATCCAATCAATTGTCATCTACAGTCAGTCATTAAATTTTTAAAATATTAAACTTTTTGCAGATAAACGAAGTAAATATAAATTATGATCTGGTGCACTTCTGGCTTGAAATCATGTTTCTTTAGATAATATTGATAGTAGGCTATATACATTATAAGTACTATACGTCTAACGTAGTTTGCTTCAGTGTGTCATATGCTAATATTAGGAAAGTTGATAGTTTGTAATCAGTCAGAGGCCTTATGATTTTTATAATCAAATAAATCTATTCTCATCGTAAACGTTAATTCCCAGTATAAGAGATCGTTGTCAAGCAGTAATAAATGCCAGATGAGGTGTACGGTAGTTTTATTGCAAAACATTTTTCGTAAAAAAAAGAAAAGTTTTTTATTTCAGATGTTCTAAAAACAACCTTAAAGAACAAAAGAACAGATAAAATATTTTTGATTACTAGTGTAATTGTAATTTTAAAATTATGGCGCGTATTTACAGACTAACAAGTCCATCGTCAGTGCTGTTACCAAGTAAAAATGAGTATAGTCACTAAATATGTGGGTACGAACCCTTTAAATGATATTAAATTTGTTATTTATTACATCGTTGCAGATAAATTCGTGTGATGTTAAATATCATACGTTGTTCACTTTTGCGGTTAGGACTCAATAGATTATTTTTATATAATTTTTTAGGCATGACTGGTAGATGGATTCTAATTCATCATACAATTCTTCTTTAACTCAATAACCTCTATAGAAAATGTCACACTTAGAGTGCATTACGGGTAAGATACGGCAATGCTTTTCTTATGGAGAATAAACGCGCAGGGTTGTCGGTTTTCTCCAGCTGTTGATTGCTCATTATCTCACAGGACCGGCTTGGATAAAATGCATCTGCCGGCAGTACGAGCAAAATATTTTATATCATGTATACGTATACAGTAGAATAAAAAGGCATTGCTGAGTTATTGACAACGAAAACTATGAATTTTGCATATAAAACGTCAACATGAGATATACAATTGAATCATATTCATAAGAGTAACATTTGAACACCTCTTTACAAGAACAACATACAATAACTGTAGTTTTAATGTTTTACATAAAATAGAAAAAACCTACATAATTTCTAGAAAAGAATTTGGAAACTTGGAAATGATATTATTTATAGATATTATATATAATATTCAAATTTCCAATTCTTTCATAGAAATTAGATTTTTTCTATTGTATGTAAAATATTAAAAATACAGTTATGTTGTTTCTATAAATAGGTCTTCATTTCTTTTGTAAAACTTCTGCTACAAATTACCATCATTAACATAATCATCTAAATATGGCCATAAACTTGTTTGTCATAATTAGTATTTGATAAACAACAAGCTTTCCCTATTTCACCCCCTACCCATCCTTAGGGTAAAAGTGCTTTTGGAAAACGAAACTACACTTCAAAATTTAGTCCGAGTTTCAACAGAGAGCATGGAGTCCCATAAGTTTAAATCCGGTAAATTATTTAACGGTTGCGCTAAACTCGTAGTGTTAAATGTGTCTTTTACAAAATACGGAACAACTTAATGTAAGTGCTGCTGTAAGACGTACTTCGTTGATGACTGGTGTTAGCGAAAGAAGCATTTACAATTTCAAAAAAGAAAAAGAACAGAGTGGAACGTTGAAATCGCCAAAAAAACGTAAAAAACGAGTGTGTCAATCAAATTCTAGAATATTCACATATGACGAGGGTGTAAGAAGTATTCTACGGAGAATTGTTCATTGTGAATTTTTCATGAAAAATTTGCCGCCATTCTTAAAGCATCTACATAACTTCATACAAGGTAATGAGAATATACACCCGTTGTCTCTTTCTACCTTATACAGACTTGTGAAAGATATTGGATTTGTTTATAAGAAACGTGGCCGAAGAAGCATCATGGTGGAGCGAGAGGATATTATTCATTGGCGCCATAATTATTTGAGAACTATACCACGTTTGCGAAAAGACCATTGCAATATCATATATTTGAACGAATCGTGGGTTAATGTTGGCCAATCTATAAATTACGAATGGTACGATACTACGATACAAAACAGTCGTGATGCTTTTCTCAAAGGTTCAAGTACTGGCTTAAAAGCACCTACTAAACGAGGTCCACGATATGTTTTATTGCATGCAGGTTTTTCAGGAGGTTTCCTTTCTGGCACACAGCGTGTTTTTCTGGCAAAGAAAAATGATGGCGACTATCACGATGAAATGGATGCCGCATATTTTGAGTCGTGGTTTAAGGAGACATTAATATCAAATTTACCAAATAATGGCCGCAGGAATGTCATTGTAATGGACAATGCATCGTACCACTCCCGTAAAGAGAGATTTCCTAACAATTCCTGGAATAAAGCTGCAATCAAGGAATGGCTAGTGGAAAAAGACATTTTTTTCGAGGAGTGTTATTTGAAATCCGAGCTATTAGAAGCAGCGCGTGCTTTTAAAGATCAATACGATAAGTATCATCTTGATGAGTATGCTTCACAACATAATGTTTATATTTTAAGGCTTCCTCCATATCACTGCGAATTGAATCCTATAGAAATGGTGTGGAACCAAGTTAAGCGATATGTAGGTACCCATAATACCACTTTTAAAAACGATGAGGTACGCCAGTTGACGACGGTTTCGCACGCGTCACAGAGCAAAATTGGCGCAATTATGTTACTGATGTTGTTGAGAAAACGGAAACTGAGATGTGGACTGCGGACAACCTGCAAGATGACGTTGACCAATTGATAATACACGCGAACACAGGGGAGAGTAGCGAAAGCTAATCCGACATCTCGGATGTAATTAATTGAATATCTGTGAGTAACCTCGATTATTTTACACTGTATAACCAATAAAATGCATTTACCAGTCCAATCAGAGTATGGGCTTTTCGGATATTGGGCTGGGTGCACGGAAATCGAGTTCCCGGAGGTTCCACCCTGTATATTTATAGCTATCAAAAAATGGAATTTAAAATATATTTGTTAGTTTAATAAAGTATAAATATAATATAATGTTAAATAACTTACACTATAAACCTTATACCTGGTCATCTGGTCAAGTGTGGGCAAGGAAAACCATTATCCCATATGGAATAACACAAGGTTTCGCTGTAAACTACCAGGTTGCTATGCCAAGGAACTAGGTAAACTTATGTTGTATGTAAAAAATGCGAGACTGCATTATGTTTTAACAAGGACAAAAACTAGTAGGTGTTAAAATTTCGCAGTGATTCAAGTGCGCAAGATGTTTTTTTAATAACATCGCCGGGATTAAAAAATGTGCAAAGCTTTTTCGATATTCCCATTCCTGATAATTTTTCACATATTTACAAAAGAAAAAGTTTTTCTTGGATATTGGGCTGGGTGCACGGAAATCGAGTTACAGGAGATTCCACCCGGTATATTTATAGCTATCAAGAAAGTTAATTTAAAATACATTTGTTAGTTTAATAAAGTATACAGTTTTATAATAAAATTCTCGCTAAAAACTTAAGGTCTTTTTATTCAAATTCATGCCTCTTATTTGGCTACTTGAAGGCAATTATTTTATCAATATATTATTTTATAATAAATAACAGAGCCCGGCGTAGAGA
Organism: Diabrotica undecimpunctata; assembly: GCF_040954645.1. Taxonomy (NCBI): domain Eukaryota; kingdom Metazoa; phylum Arthropoda; class Insecta; order Coleoptera; family Chrysomelidae; genus Diabrotica; species Diabrotica undecimpunctata. The sequence goes on along the minus strand of NC_092811.1, from coordinate 85,567,109 downwards.
TCTGGGTACGGTTCTGTGACTACCACTTGGACCTGTTTGTATCGCCAAGCACAAGGCGTGAAAACCGGCAATTGTGCATTCCTATATTAGCCGTACTGCACTCTCGGTGTGACATTTTCTATAGTCAATAACCTACTATTCTGAGGGTGCCTTTCCGTTCCGAACGTTGGCGATCATTTTGACTATGATGACTTTGTTGGTTGCTATACAGAATAACTGTGTTGAGGTTTTTCTATACCATGCTTTTAGGTTATCAAGCCAGGATATTCTTCTTCGCCCTGGGGCCCTTTTCCCTTCAATTTTGCTTTGCAAAATGCATTGAAGTAGCTCATATCTACCTTAATTTCACATTATATGTCCCAACTACTGCAGCTTACGGTCCTTCACGATGTTGATCAAATCCGCGGTTGTGTTCATCCTTTGTAGTACGTCTTTATTGGTGACTTTGTCTGTCCATGGTTTCTTCAGGATTCTTCTGTATAACCATAGATCAAAAGCCTATAAAGTTTTAATAGAGTCATTTCGCCTTCAATGTCCACGTTTCTACTTCATACAGAAGCACTGAATACACGTAACATTTAAAGAGCCTTATTTTCTAGGGTTAGGTCATGGCTCTTGAATACAAAGCTCATAATCAAGAACTTTTTGCCTTTCCGATGCCACATTTAATCTCTTGGGTATTGTCCCACGACTCGTTGATTATATTTACCAAATAGTTGTACTGTGAGACACATTTAAATCTCATTTAGTTCACATACAGATTTTTTCCAGGTAAGTTTTCGTTACTGATGATCATTAGCTTGGTTTTGATTGTATTTATATCCAGTCCATATGTTCTACTTGTTTCCGTTATTTTGTTCATAAAGTTTTGCAACCCTTCTATGGTATTAGAAAACACTATTGTATCATCTGCTTACCTCAGGTTAATGAGCTTGACTCCATTTATTTAGATGCCTTCATCAATATCTTTTAGGGCCTCTTCAAAAATGTGATCCGAGTACAGATTGAATATCAGTGGTGAAATTATGCACCCCTGTCTCACTTTCTTTAAAATTTTGACCTAATTTGTATATTCTCCATCTATTCAGAGCACTGCTGATTCCAATACAGGTTAGCTATTATATTAAGGTATTTTTCGTCAATCCCTATCCTCTTCAGCACTTCCATCATTACTTCATGCCTGACTCTATTGAAAGCCTTCTTGTAGTCAATCAGGCATGCAAAAACATTATAGCTGACATCTCTACATTTCTGAAACAATACCTGCACGGTAAATAAAGCTTACTTTCTGTTTTGCGATCCATCTATGATATTTTCAAAATAAGTCGGTAAAACCACATTTCGAATGCTTCTAGGTTTTTAATGTTGGATTTTTTAAGTGTCCAAGCTTCAACCCCATACAAAAGGGTAGAGAAAATATAACATCGCAGCATTCTTATTCGGAGCGATATATTGGTATCGCGATTACAAAAAAGTTTTCTCATTCTATTAAAAGTTGACCGTGCAATTTCAATGCGGCATCTTATTTCTTTTGTCTGATCAGTATCTTCTGTGATCCATGCTCCAAGGTATTTGTTCGAATATATATGTTCAATTTCTGTATTATCTAGTACTAGCTTAACTTTGATGTTTTGTGCTTTTGGAAATACCATTAACTTGGCTTTCTTCAAATTTATTTTTAGTCCATAATCGTTGCAATATATATTTATATGTTCAGCAAGGTGTTGCAGTTCCTCTAGTGTTCCTGCCAGAAGGACGGTGTCGTCAGCATATCTTATGTTATTAAGAGGCTCACCGTTTATTATAAGGCCCTCACTGACCTCGGCAAGCGCTAATTCTGAGATGGCTTTACCGTATAAATTGTATAACAAGAGTGATAAAATACACCCTTGGCGGACCTCACGACGAATCTGGATATCCTCGGTCAGTTCATTTTCAACTTTCACTTTTGCTGTTTGGTTCCAATAAAGGTTACATATGATTCTAATGTCTCTTCTGTCTATGTTTTTATTTAATAATTTTTTTTAAGCTGATTATGCTGCACTCTGTCAAATGCCTTCTCAAAATTAATGAAACAGGCATATACTTCCTGATTTATATCTAAGCATCTCTGCGAAAGAACACTTACTGCAAACAGTGTATCTCGTGTTCTCAGTCCTTTCCTAAATTCCATTTGTGTATTACTTATGCCTTCATCTAATTTCTTATGTATTCTATTGTGAATTACTTTTAAAAACAATTTAAGACATGACTCATTAAGGCTATGGTGCGATGTTCATTGCACTCCTTTGCATTGGCTTTTTTGATTAGCAGTATGAATGTTGATTGGAGCCATTCTTTAGGTATTATACCTGTTCTATATATGATATTGAATAGATCCAAAAGAAGATCAATGGATTCAGTGTTTTGTATAAAACTTAATGAGGTCGCTGGTTAAATGATATTCGATAAATAATAATACCGAAAAAATGAAATAATTTGTTTGTAAATCAATTAGCGAAAAATAGCAAATATAACTGTCAATAAATTAGGAAAATAACTGGTCTTACTCATTATTGATGTTTGTACAAAGAAAGACTTATCCTTTGAAATATTTGATGGATTCTTAGCCAAGGAGATCTCCTGGAGGATGCCCGCCGACGCGGCTCTCTGGCACGAGAGCCAACAAACTTGGTCTGTCTCGTTCGCTGTCTTGTCTTGAGATGAAGTGTCTTGAGTTGAGACTTGAGACGGTCAGAAACCACCCTCTCTTCGAGGTGGTCGGTAGCAAGAGGACAAACCCATAAATCAATCTATTGTATTGTTAATTGTGACCGTAATACGAACCGTACACTTGTGTGTATTGGCGACACAAGACAAAAGAGAAGTCAAATTCTCCGCACTTAAACACAATAGATGAGACAACCAGATTTTATAGGAAGCAATATATTTTACGAAAGTCGTTAGAATACATAGCATTGAATTAGACCACATTACAGTACCGTAACAGAAAAATATTAATAGTAAAAATATGAAAAGAAATAGTACATACTTTCCCAAACATTCTCCCGCGCCAAAAACGAATGTTTTTAAGAACAGCTGAAAATATAAGTGTAAAGAATAGACATGAAAGATCGATATACTAATAAAGAACTAAGTAAGAATAAAATATGAATTGACAAATAAGCGGCAGTCATATTTTGACCGCAAAACATTGTTGGATGTCATCTGACCCTGTGCTCAGATTAACAACGCGTACAATGCCATCAATTCAAAAAGAATAGCGTCGAATCAGTAGAATTTTTCGACCGACTAAACTAGAAAGATTGTGTCATACACAATACCGTTGGCTCCTTTTCCTATAAGAATTCCGTGGGGTGCGAAAAGACAAGAAGAAGAATAGCGTCGAAATCTCGGCGTAATGATATTTCGACGAGCTCCACGGTAGGAAAATGCCAGTTTGGTGAAAATTCTAATAATTGTGCCAGTGATAAAACACGACTAACACAATCAGAGAGGTGTTGATTAGAAGGCATTTGATGCCGAGTAAAGTGTGGTATCAGTTCTTGTATGTGTTTAATACGATTGCCAATTTGGGGTAGAAAAATTAGCTCAAGAGAGCGCAATCGTCGATATCGGATTCGAAATATCGGAAGATCGGACGAACAACCCTTTGACAAAAGTGACTAGATCAGCCAGCAATATGGCTGCCAGGAGTTCCAATCTTGTCGAGACAGAGCGAGCATGAAAATTGGACTAGACTCGTTGACAAAAGTGACTAGATCCGTCAGCAGTATAGCTGCCAAGAGCTCCGATCTCGCGATAGATGTTCCTGTATAGAAATAACACCAGAAATGTAACACATACAAGTACAGAGGTCAGATGTATCTGTTCAGATGTTTCATTATCCTAGGATACATTGAAGTACCACAAAGATTTTAGAACACGTTTGACTTGCAAAAAGACATGGAAAATGAATAAAAACAAGAGGATAGCAACAAAAATACGACTGATTTACAAACGAATGGCCCGCTTTGTGAACGGTTTGTCAAAGGGACAAGAAGAATGAGAAAAGAAATCAGTCGTAGGATTCCATTTTAGGCCCAGTACCGTAAAAATGAAAGGTTCCTCTTTGCCAACGAACAACATGTCAAAATGCGTAAGCCAAAGCCTGAAAATAATTAGAGATGGTTGCTGACGTTGTCGATTTGTCTAGCGTAAAACCATCGAGCTTTAAAAGCTAAGCGAGTGCTCACTGCAGAAGGTGAGTAGTATGAAAGAGAATCACTTGTAGCGTGATTCTGACGTAGGTCCGTCGAGATGGCTGCTGGCCCACTGCCTAGCGGAAAACCATCGAGCATTAAAAACTAAGCGTTACTCTTGTAGAGTTTATGAGCGAAAGAAAACGAAGAAGTACCGTTAGTAACGATTCGTAGCAAAAACTCTTGGAGAGGTTTAAGCAGTCCGATCTCCAGAGAACCCCTTTTATAGTTCCAAAATTCCTCATTTACTTTAATTTGCCGATACGTTTGCTCTATATCGCAAATAAAACAACAACGAAGATATCGAAAATTAAGCAAAGAACGAGATGCCCTTTTAGGACCAGTATCAAAAGCGTCGATTAGCGACACACCTCGAACGTCATATAGATTGGCGTCGAAGCCAGTACGAATTTTGGATTAAAAGAAGCGAAATAAAAATTTGTTTTTTTGAAAACTGTGTGAGAGTTATAAGCAATAATCGATTTAAAATCGGATTCAGAAACCGGCATCATATGTTGAGAAGTAACAAAATCTTCCACGAATGCAACATATGTCTCTTTGAGATTCGGAAGTTTCCTAATGCGATCCTCTAGCATACAAAATGAAGATATGCATAAGAATAAAGAATAAGTAGCGAATATAAACAAGAGAAAAAGATAAATAAAGAGGATTAGGTTGTAGAAACGGTGGAATAACAGAAAATAGACTTGTTAATTTTCGAAAAATCAACAACTGAGAAATATCCTTCACGAGCTTCGTCATGTTGGGACAAAACTAACAGGTGCCTACTCTTTCCGACTTCCCAAAACCTTTGTAGAAAAGATCTATGTTTGTATACATAGAAGTAATGAAAGAGGTGAAATAAAATATAGAATAAGTCGTAGAAACTCGCCCTTATAGAACATAATTGAAAATGATTTCTAAGACCACAGGATGATTTGGTTCGCCAAGAATTTTGACCAAAATTTACGAAACGAAAAACCAATTCAACCCCTATGAGTATTTCTATAAGATCTGATTACAAAAATGCGTGATTTGGTAGATCACGGAAATAAAATTGGCTGTGGAGCCTGTATCTAGCAGGATACGAATTATAAGAAAGATGCGAAAACATATTTGATCAGTATCAACTATGTGGAAAGAAATAGACGAGGACATTAAATGTGGTTGTGTAGCAAAATGGAAATGTTAGTATTTGAAGAAGTGGTTGTCTAAAGGAACAAGATGAATTTGAGCGTTGGTTAACAAACGAAGCAAAACGCGAGACCGTGATTCGCTAACCGTGCAATTCGTCGTTTCGAATGAGGTGGAATCAGGTCACGTACACAAGAAGTATGTGGATTAACCAACGAGAAAATTTCCTGAAGCCGTTTAGTCCCAAAAAATACAAACATTTACATGAATAGTGAGAACCAGAACACAAAGCACGAAATAGACGAGGACATTAAATGTGTTTGTGAAGCAACTTAGAAATGTTGGTATTTGAAGAAGTGATTGTCTAAAGGAACAAGATGAATTTGAGCGTTGGTTAACAAACGAAGCAAAAGCGAGACCGTGATTCGCAAACCGTGCAATTCGTCGTTTCGAATGAGGTGGAATCAGGCCACGTACACAAAAAGTATGTGGATTAACCAACGAAAAAAGTTCTTGAAGCCGTTTAGTCACAAAAAATACAAACATTTATATGACTGATAAGAACCGGAACACAAGACACATTTAACACCTTGATTAGTTACCTTAGAGTGCTTTGTGGCACTAATGAAACCACAAGTAACGGAGATGTTATCAAAATATTGAAATAAGACAGCGATTATCAAAAGCGAGTAGAAGAAGACAATAAATTCAATCGAAACAAGGTTGTGAGATTTATGAAAATCTACCCTGGCTACGAATAATAATGAAGGCGTGTGGTTTTGATACTTGAATGCGTTTCATAGGCCTCCTTGAATCTAGAGAATGCCGAGTATGGCGCGAAAAGCTGGATTTGTTCATTTTGTTGAGCATTGTAAGATACAAGCACGAAAGAGAGGACAATGCAAACATAAATTAACAAATCAACACGAAGAGAATATCTAGATTTAAAGAAGTGAACGCTTTTAAACAAAATTAATTGCAGATAAGTAAGAATATCGATAAAAAAGGTAAGTAAAGAAAGGTATAGTAACAAAGAAAATCGAAAGAAATGTGTTTATGTTAACAAACAAGACGTACAGAATGAGTTGGAAAGTATTGTACAAGTAGAACAAAAATAATTCATAACAATCAACACAAAACAATGTAAAAATGTAAATAAATCACAATAAAACACAATAAATCGTAAATGTAATATATATGTATAATTTATATATGGTATTAATCAAAATATATATGAAAGTATTTTACCTATTGAAATTATGAATTATAAAAATAGAAATAAATTTAAAAATTGCTGTGTAAATATGATCCAATTTAATTATGTAAATTAAATTTAAAAAGAATGCCGAAGGACCGATTTAAAGTTAAATTGAAAAGAAAAAAAAACAATTAATTGAAATGAATTAATTGAAACACAATGAAATTAATTGAATCAAAGTCAAAAAAATTATTTATCATCCGTCGAAGTGGCCAAATGTTTTGTATAAAACTTAATGAGGTCGCTGGTTAAATGATATTCGATAAATAATAATAACGAAAAAATGAAATAATTTGTTTGTAAATCAAATAGCGAAAAATAGCAAATATAACTGTCAATAAATTAGGAAAATAACTGGTCTTACTCATTATTGATGTTTGTACAAAGAAAGACTTACCCTTTGAAATATTTGATGGATTCTTAGCCAAGGAGATCTCCTGGAGGATGCCCGCCGACGCGGCTCTCTGGCACGAGAGCCAACAAACTTGGTCTGTCTCGTTCGCTGTCTTGTCTTAAGATGAAGTGTCTTGAGTTGAGACTTGAGACGGTCAGAAACCACCCTCTCTTCGAGGTGGTCGGTAGCAAGAGGACAAACCCATAAATCAATCTATTGTATTGTTAATTGTGACCGTAATACGAACCGTACACTTGTGTGTATTGGCGACACAAGACAAAAGAGAAGTCAAATTCTCCGCACTTAAACACAATAGATGAGACAACCAGATTTTATAGGAAGCAATATATTTTACGAAAGTCGTTAGAATACATAGCATTGAATTAGACCACATTACAGTACCGTAACAGAAAAATATTAATAGTAAAAATATGAAAAGAAATAGTACATACTTTCCCAAACATTCAGTATTCACAATTTTGAGTAATTCAATAGGAACTTCATCAGGCCCAGGAGATATACTACCTTTGGCTTGTTTCATTGCATATTCAATTTCTTCTCGTATAATGTCAGGCCCAGTATCATCCTTACATTCTTTTGGTGCTTCTGTTCTCCCTTTGTCTTTAAAAAGTTGTGCTATATATTGTGTCCATCTCTGCATTTTTTGATTTATATCTGTTATAAGTGCACCACTGTCATCTCTTAGTTGCCTAGTTTGAAGTGTTTTTCTCATTCCTGTTAATTCTCTAATTCTTTTATGCATGTTAAAAAAGTCATATTTTTTCTCAATTTCTTCTACTTCATTTCACTGCTCATGTAACATTCTCTCCTTAGCTTATTTTATTTTCTTTTTAATTAATCGATCAGGTTCATTATATTTAATTGGATTTTTTGTTTTGAATGATTTTCTTTGATTCATTAATAGTAGTATTTCTTCAGTCACCCAGTCTTTATGTTTTCTTTTCTTTCGTTTTAAGTTTTCATTTGCTGTTTTAATTATTGCTACTTTTATATTTTCCCATTTCTGATCAATGTTATAACTACTTTTATTTAGTTCTTGGGCATTACGTAGATTTTCAGTAAGAGTTTTTATAGTTTGTTCCTTTGTGTGTGGTTCCCTTAATCTCTTAATATCAATTCTACTTTGTGTGGGTTTTTTAACCAGTTTCAATTTGGTTCGTAATGTGACTACTATGGGGTTATGGTCTGAACCGATATCTGCTCTAGGGTAAGTTTTGGCAGACAGTATAGAATTACGAAATCTTTGTCTAATGAGCACAAAGTCAATTTGATTACGGATTATTAAATCCAAACTGATTGGGCGCAATTTGTTCATCGCATTTCCGGTAAATTATTTTGTGCATGACTTTTAAAAACAGCTTCAGCCGATGACTTATTAGGCTTATGGTACTAGTATTCACAAACTTTTGCACCTGGTTTTTTGGACAATGGTATGAACTCAGATTTGAGCCACTCTACTGGTATTTTTCGTGTGTTGTATATTTTATTAAATATTTCAGTTATTATTTTTTTTTGTTTTGCAGCTGATAGCTTCGGCAGTTCTGCGGGAATATCATCAAGTCCCAGTGCCTTTCCATTCTTCATTTGTCTGACGGCTGCCGTTATTTCTTCTAGTAAAATTTCGGGACCTGAATTTTCTTCAATGGTAGGCTCTTGTATTGTTCTAAGTTCGTGAAAAAGTTTCTCCAAGTATTCTACCATACTTTCCTTTTATCTTCTTTGGTTATGACAAGATTGCATTTATTAATTGTTATTTTTCCACTATTGCGTTTTCGAAACTTTTCAGATATTTTCTTCACCTTTCGATGGACATTGAAGTTATCATATCGACACTGATACTCTTCTATTTCTTGACATTGTTCTGTTTTTTGTTTCTCTTCTTAGATTTTCTTTGTTTTTTTTTATCTGATCTATAAGTTCAAGTATTTCATCGGTCATCCACGATTTCCGTTTCTCTGTATCTTTCTTTAGGTGTTGTTCTATTATTTCTCTCACTGTTTCTTGTATGATGGTCAGACTTTTCTCTTTAGTTTCTGCATTTCTGCATTTTAGCCTCTTTGTATTGAGGTTTTCACTCACCTTTAGTCGAACATTGGGATTTTTCGGTTTTCTAACATCATACTTCTTCATCGACTTACTTGTAACCTTCTTCATTCTGACTTTGAAATTATCTTCAACTGGTAGATGATCAGAATTTATGTCTACCCCCGGGTATATTTTGACAGATGTATATGTTTGTATATATATGTAGTAACCTATACTTGTGTTTTTTTTTGGACTGAGGTGGAAAGATTCGTAATCGACTAGGGAAGGTGTCCCTAGTACTGTTGGATTCAACCAAAGGACCAGAGACATACGCCGACGGCACGATGTCAAACTATATGACAGAGGGCCCCCTTCGGACATCCCTGCCAGGTCGCCTACTAACTAAAACCACCCCCTCTTCAACCCGTGGTATCCCTGGACGAGTTCATTAGCGAACGAAACATGGGGATACCACGCGCAGACTGGGTTAAAGGTGCCCTTAGGGCTATTTATTTTAAGTTACAGCACTTACCTAAAAGCAGTAAGCGTGTAGGGAAGGAGACCTAGTTTCCAAGCGGATAAACTTAAGAGCTTAAAGAAGGGGGTTTGCCGTAAAGGGTAACATTTGGTACATTTTTGTACAGAAAAGAAAAAGAAGGAAATAAAAAAAGAATGTTTATGTTTTGTTTTTATTATTTTTTTTTTGTATTTGACCCCTCACCCAGCTTGTTCGGCTCTTTCTATTATAGTCTTCCTTTTCATGATACCTGTTATATGGTTAATTACATATTCAAAATTCTCTTTGCTGGTCATTGCAATCTGCATGTTGTTGTTGGGCGCGATCGCGCCGAATCTATTCTGCAGCCTTTGTTGTTCGTAGGCGAAAACATTACACCGGAAGATGCAATGTTCCGCATCGTCCCTCTCATCACACGAGGTGCATATGTCATCGTTGGTTTTTTTGATGCCATATGTGTAGGATCTGAAAGATCCATGACCGGTCAGGAACTGAGTAAAATAGTAATTCACTCTTTTAAATTTACAGTTGTACCATGCTACAACATCGGGGATAAGCGTTTTGGTCCAACGAGCTTTCGTGGTCTGTACCTCCCATTCTCTTTGCCATTCTCTAAGCATGTTCACTCGTATGGTCCTTCTTACCTGAGGTAGGTGACCGTCATGGGCTTCATACAGCATTTGTCTTTCTTTGGCAAGCAGGTGGATGGGGAGCGTTCCTGCAATCACCTGTAAGGCCAGCGTAGAAGTGGTTCTGTACGCGCTCACCACTTTTAAAAGGCGCTTCCTTTGGGCTCTTGTTATAATATCTTTGTACTTCTGGTATTTTAGTACGTTAATCCAAACGGGAGTTCCATATAGAAGGGTCGATTGCACTACTTGAAGGTACAATTTTCTCTTGTTGCTGCTGGGCCCTCCTATGTTAGGTATTATTCTTTGGATAGCTGCTTTGGATACTTGTGTATATTTACAATAATTATCAATACCTAATTTTTCCATCATAATCATAAAAAAGGGTAATAAAAATATTGTAACGTATGCCTAATATATTTAACATTTTTTTAGAATAAGTAACAAATTTATTTGTTGAGCTTTGTTTTTCGACTGTCTGTTTATAATGTTATTCACTTCCAGTTTTTTAACCAACTTACTATTTACTTCAACATTAATGTTTTTGCATATTTAAAATGAATACTTATACTCTCTTTTTATTTATAGATCTATATGGAATAATATTCAATATTTTGCATTTTGTTGTGTTGATACGATTTTTAAATTTAAGTTATTTGAAAAAAGTGCAAAGTAAATAGGTACCTATCAACAACATTTATTTTAAAAACTTCAAACAACTGTAGTGTTATTAGGTGAAATTAAATACGTGGTCAAATTGCCGACCTACGTTATTTAGATGAAAAATTCACAGTTTTAATTTTTGAATGCTCTAAAGCAGGGGTTACCAATTATATTCCCTGAGGGTCCGTTTCGAAATCCTACTATATACACTTTCGCGGTCCTGACACTCAGCACTTATCCAGACAGTGTCATAAACGAGTACGGGGTTACCCAGAAACCCTGCAGTAGTTGTAACTCCCCTCAGGAGATCATCTTGGTTATGTAGTTGAAGCCAGGCCACATATAGGCCACCTCGTTTAGGGACGGACATGAATTAAACTCAAGGAAAAAGATGATTATAAAGCTAAATTTCAAAATTTGAAATACAAAAAAAATTCATTTTATTATGGTTCTATTACCTGAAAGTTTGGAAAAAACATTTTAGTTTTATTATAGACTGGTTACTAGGTACTTACGTCATAAATATGCAAATTAAAATAACTTCAGTGTTCAGACAGCTCCCTATTGTAGTTTGCTATAAGATTCTTTTTGGGTACTTCCTGAAATTTTGAATTTTGAATATTAAAAATGTAAAAATATTTATACATTTCACTTTGATTATAATTTTACACTATAATTTTATTACTATTTGAATTTAACGGCGGTCCACAAAAAACAAGCAGACGGTCCAGATGCGAACAGCGGTTCGCCGTTTGGTGACCCCTGCTCTAAAGATTCAAATTAAATAAACCTTAACCTTCTACCACTAACGTGTACTTTCTGGAGCATAACTACTAATGTGCCAGGTAGACCGCTTGTAATTTTTATTTGGTATTGCCAACACTTTTTACAAATATGATAAATTATGTTAAATTTAATTTCTTTAATACATTTTCCATTAGCGTATGCATATTTCTAATAATATTTTTCTAAATTGTAAGTTATCAAACATAATACAAATTACATGTCAAAATATCCTAAACAATAAAACGGTTTAATAAGCATGTCGTATTTTTTGTATTGTTTAAAATGTTTATAAACTATTAATGGAAAATAAAGATCAAAGATACAAAATATGAAAAAATAAAATAAACAAAAAAAAAATAACATAACTCTTTTATGAAAAACTACAACACACAAACTTTGGCAATATTGGAATTTAGATAAAAAGGTACTTTGCACAATCTTTACAAACATTATGCAACGTACAAACGAAACGTACAGCCTTGCTTTTTTTTTGGAACATACGATTTAATTTACAATTAAATATGTTTCTTCATCTGTTAATTATTTGCCATGACTGTCTTTATCGGTATAAATCTATCCATTGAAAAAGTAATGAGTATGAGTACGGGCATCAGTAAGAATCAAGACCTTCAGACCATACTTTTTGGGTTTATTTGACATGTTAATGCTAAACTTTACACGACCTCTTAAACCTATTAGCATCTCATCAATACAGGTGTATTAACCAATTGTACAAAAAGGGTGTACATATGTGAAACAAAATATGTGAAATTATGAATATAATTTCAGTTAATGAGGACTGTATTACATAGGGCTGGTTCAAATAAATTAGGATATATAGTAAAGGATTAATGAAAAAACCATGGATGACCGACGGTATATTACAGATGATGGACAGAAGAAGAGAATCCAAGCGGAAAGACTACGTTGCATATCAATTTCTAGACAAAGAGATAAAAAAAGCTGTCAGAGAAGCTAAAAATAGAAATCTGGAAGAACAGTGTGAACAAATCGAGATATTGGAACGTAAACACGATTCGCTTAACCTCCACAAAAAGATCAAAAAAGCAGCAGGCATCTATAAATCAAAAAGGCCGGGACACTTAACAGACGCTCAAGGAAATCCAATAGTTGATATTGAAGAAACAAAACAACATGGATGAACTATGTGACAACAACATTTGAAGACGATAGGAATGTCACCATCACACAAAATAAAAATGACGATACCAGACCACCTATTCTCGAAGCGGAAGTAGAAGCTGCTATAAACAACATTAAGGAGGAAAAAGCCGCAGGACTAGACGAGTTCTACTCAGAATTTTTGAAAATTATTGATAAAGACGAAGTAAAAAGACTTATCTCGATCTTCAACAATATATACCAAAGTGGAAAAATACCCCAACAGTGGCTAAGATCAACTTTTATCCCTAAAAAACCCAATGCCAAAAAATGTGAAGATTATCGAATAATAAGCCTTATGAGCCATCTCCTGAAAACTTTTTTAAAAATTATACATAAAAGAATATATAAAAAGTGTGAAGAACACATGACAAACACACAATTCGGCTTCAGGGATGCATTGGGTACTCGAGAGGCACTTTTCGCAATACAAGTTCTCTTTCAAAGATGTAGAGACGTGAATTGTGATATATTTGTCTGTTTTGTTGATTACCAGAAAGCGTTCGATAGAATAAAATATGACGAACTGATGAAAATATTAAATTCAATTGGTCTAGACAGCAGAGATCGCCGTATAATAAACAATATCTATTACGAACAAACTGCAGCTGTTAGAGTTGGGGATCAGTTAACAGACGACATAAAGATAAAAAGAGGTGTGCGACAGGGATGTATATTGTCCCCATTATTGTTCAATGCCTATTCAGAGCACATTATGAACCTAGCGCTAACGGACATAGACGAGGAAATATTTATAAACGGAGAACGATTGAACAACATAAGATACGCTGATGATACTGTCATTTTTGCAGACAGCATTAAAGGTCTACAAACAGACTCTTGTCTCCAGGGTGACAGAAGTAAGTAGCAGGTTTGGGCTTGATTTTAACATCAAAAAAACCAAATACATGGTTATAAGCAAAAATAGGATACCACCTGGTCAATTACTAGTTAACCAACAACCTATAACACAAATCACCAACTTTTGTTATCTGGGTGCAAACTTAAATGAACAGTGGGACCAATCGACGGAAATTAAGATAAGGATCGAGAAGGCAAGATCAGCTTTCGTCAAAATGAAAAAAATCTTTAATAGCCACGATATAAAATTGGAAATAAAAGTTCGTTTACTAAAATGCTACGTATTCTCCGTTCTTTTATATGGCGTGGAGTCATGGACCTTAACTGAAGCATCACTGAAGAGGCTCGAAGAATTTGAGATGTGGTGCTATAGACCCATGTTAAGGATTTCTTGGATAGACAGAGTTACCAACGAAGAAGTATTACATAGAATGGGTAAAGAGCGCGAACTAGTCATAACCACAAAACGCCGCAAACTAGAATACCTGGGCCATATAATGCGCAATGAACAACGATACAACCTACTTCAGACCATACTTCAAGGTAAAGTGCATGGGAAAAGAGGTCCAGGACGAAGAAGAATATCCTGGCTGCATAACCGAAAATGGTTTAACTTAACCACTACCGGACTTTTCAGGGCAGCAGTCAACAAAGTCAGAATAGCCATGTTAGTGTTTAACATCCGTAACGGATAGGCACCATAAGAAGAAGTAAAGGATTATACAGACAATAGCAAATTAAGTTTATACAAAATCTTACCAATTCTTCTGCTGCACACACATACTCGCGGTATTTACAGGCTTTCAGTCGCGGTTGTTCTTCATACGGGAAATCTGTCTGGGTACCGGATTCTGAACAGAGTCTCGCGGTACTAACACTGTGATCACGAGATATAGAAGATTTGCGTCTGTACACGATTTAAAACAGTATTTGTGGTATCTATCAATGGGTAATTTTACCTGACTTTCTAACGTTCTTGAACAATAGAATCATAAAATTGGAATTTACACAGAGAAGAATTATTAAACAATGATCTCTCAATATATCGATTTATCAATACATACGTATATACATATATATCAAAGAACATATACACATATATCGAAATATATAACTTCGAAGGACCAAATCTAATGAATATTACAGCATAGATAAGATTTATCTGAACCGAATTAGATCAACTCAAAAGTATGACAAACTATGTAGAATCAAGATGTGAGACAAAGAGATAGAGAGTGAGAGAGAGATTATGATTTACATCTGGCTCGAATAGATCACAATATGTACAAAGAGGGTGTACATATGTGAAATTATGAATATAATTTCAGTTAATGAGGACTGTATTACATAGGGCTGATTTAAATAAATTAGGATATGTAGTAAAGGGTTATACAGAGAATAGTAAATTAAGTTTATACAAAGTCTTACTAACTCTTCTGCTGCACACACACACTCGCGGTATATACAGGCTTTCAGTCGCGGTTGTTCTTCATACAGGGAAACTGTCTGGGTACCGGATTCTGAACACGTGTCTCGCGGTACTAACACTGAGATCACGAGATATGACACATTTGCGTCTGTACACGATTTGAAACAGTATTTGCGGTATTTTTCGCGTAACTATAAGCGAGAGAGTTAGTGAAGACAAAGAGGGATACGTCTGTACCAAGCGAGAGGTAACAGGCAAGAGAGATACGTCTGTCCCAAGCGATAGGTAACAGGCAAGAGTGTCTTTCTTGTTTGCTATTTTAAAACTGTCTGTATTTTTAATGGAGTGGGGTTGAAATGTGAGTAGGAAGGGTTATCAAGGGTTGGACTAACGTTATGATTGTAAAATTGTGGTAGAAGGATAGTTAATAATACAGCGAAAAAATGACATGATTTTTCGCATATGAAAATTGAACACCAATATAGTACTGTTTATGACAATTAGTTACAAAAATTAATTAAAAATCTGTGATATTGCTGCAGCAGGATCATTTTCCGGTTTTGCCACTTGATCTTCGGGGTTGTTAAAAGCTAGACATCTTAAAATAATTAGCATCCTTTCCCGAGACACCACATAATGAAATACATTACACCCGCTGAAGTCTGTTGCAAACAAACACTAAATGTCCTTAATATTTGAATTGTAAGCAAAGCTGTATTATAATATGTTTAATAAGGCTTAGAGTTCTATAATATCAAGGTCTTACAGCTCCAGTTTATTAAGCCACTTATAGTTTCTTCTCAACTCAGATAATATTTAGCAGTTCCTCAAAGTATTCTGCCCACATCTCGGTCTTCCGCCCCTCTCTTTCTTCCTCCTGGATTCCACTATATCATGGCGTATGTCACTGCCTCATCGCCTGCTCGCCAAATGTGACCTAACAAATCTAACTCTGCATTGCTTTATTTTAGTTACGATGTCTTCCTTAAGTTCTTCCTTAATTTCTGCATTTGTTCTGCTTCTATATTAATTTTGCTCTGTTCTGATTGATCCTAGTATGGTTCTCATAATCTTTCTCTCTGCTATTCAGAACTCAAATTTAGAACTTCCTATTTTGATTGATTTTTGCCATAATCTTAATATTTTTGTCTTTTTTTGATTTAATTTTAGCCCCATTACCTTCTCTTTCTCTCTTATTTCTTCTAGCATTTCTTTCATTATTTTACTGTTTTTTGCAATAATACCAATATCGTCTCCATATGCAATTATTTGACCACCTCTTGTTCTGAGATTTCCTTCATTTATATTTCGTAGTACATATTCTAATGCTAGATTAAATAGAGTTGTTGATAAGGCATCTCCGTGTTTTATCCCTTTATTTATACTAAATTCCTGTCTCTCCTCTTTGTGTCTTTATGCTTATTTTTGTATTTCTCATTGTCATTTCTCTTAGTTTTCTGAGTTTGTTTGGAATTTGTAATTTTTTAAGTGCTATCATTAATCCGTTCCTTTTAATTGAATCAAATGCCTGTTTGAAGTATATGAATAACATTTCCAATTCTAATTTATACTCGTTTTATTGTGTGTATTGCATCTATTGTGGATCTTCCTTCTGTGAATCCACATTGGTACTGTCCTACTGTCTTCTTTGTGATCTTTGATAACCTCTTTTTTATTATTGATGTCAATATTTTATACGTTGTGTTTAGTAACGTTATTCCTCTATAATTTTCACAGATTTCTTGGTCTCCCTCTTTATGTACTGTTATGATCTGCCCTACGTCCCAGGCCCCTGGCATTTTCTCTTCTTTCCATATATTTTTTCAATAGTGCCAGTATTTTTCCTCTTACTTCCCTTCCTCCATATTTTATTAGTTCCATATTAATTCCATCTTTACCAGGGGCTTTTCCATTTTTGCTTCTCTGTATTACTTCATCCAATTCCCTAATGTTGGTTCTTTTGAAATTTCGATGTGTACTTCATCTGCTTCTTCTTCGTGCACCGTTTCCTCCTCGTTATGCATTTCTTCTTCTGTTGTTTCCTTCGTCAAAAGCTCTCTGTCGTAATCTCTCCATACTTGCTTGTATTCTTGGTCCTCTATTATCACTATTCCCTCTCTATTTTTTATTCCGTTTGTTTTGCCCTTGTATTTTTTTTTGTTCTTTAACCTTTTTGTAAAAACTTTTCGTATTTCTATTTGTACTTTCCTGCTCTATTTCCTGCATTTTTTTGTCTACCCATCTTCTTTTATTTTGCCTTATTACTTTCTTAGCATTCCTTCTTAATTTTTCATATTCTTCTCTGTCTTCTTTTTTATCTGTTCTTAGCCATTTATTTCTGGCTTGCACTTTTGTTCCTGTTATTTCTCTACATTCTTGGTTATAGCATCCGTTTTTTGTTTTAGCCTGACTTTTACCTATCTGCATATTTGAACCTTCTTCTACTGATTTTTTGATCGTCTTCCATTCTGTGTTTATATCTTCTGCTTTATATTTCTCTTTTATTTGAACTGTTACTGCCTCTTCATATTTTTTTCTTACTTCTGCATTACTTATTTTATTGACATTCCACTTTTTATGTTGGTTTTTTATTTTGTTTCATTTTTAACTTTTTGTCTTATAGTGGCTGTGACCATGTAGTGGTCTAAATCTGCACACGCACCTCTGAACGTTCTTACATCTTTTATTGACGATTGTTTTCGTTTATTAATCATTATGTGATTAATTTGACTATATGTTTTCTGATCTGGTGACCTCCATGTTACCTTATGTATTTTAGGGTGTTCAAATTTTGTTGAGCTTATTAACAAATTTGTTCTTGTTGCTAGGTTACATAGTCTTTGCCCATTGTCATTCATGTTTTCGTGTATTGTATGCTTTTCTGCAGTTTGTTGTAAAAAGTCCTCTTTTTTAATCTGGGCGTTGAGGTCTCCTAGTACAAATATGACATCTTCTTCGGGTATTTTTTCTATCTCCTCTTCGACCCTATCATAAAAGATTTCCTTTTCGTCTGCATTGCTTGTTGCTGTGGGGGCGTATAAATTCAAGACTGATATATTAAATGGTTTGCTGTTGACTTTAACATAGGGCATCCTTTAGCATATTGGCTTGAAATTTATTATTTTCTCTCTTAGGTGCCTTATTATCATGAATCCCACGCCTTTTTGCCCTTGCTTCTTTCCTCCTGAATATAACATTGTAAAGTCTTGTTTATCAATCTGTCCCTGTTCCTCTCAGCGTAATTCTTGCAGTGCTGCAATATCTATTTTATACTTTTTGAGTTCTTTTCCTATTTCTAGCATTTTTCCTGGAGCTAGCATAGTTCTTATGTTCCATGTGTTTATTTTTAACTCTTTATTTTTTTTTGTTCTGTTGTCTTCATCTTTTATTTTTGTTTTCTTGTCTATCTTTCTTTATTTCACTTTTGTTGTACCCGAGTTTATCTGCAGGCATTTCCTGTTTCTTTGCCTCGTCCGTCAACGAATAATGCATCCTCTCATCCCTTGCTAGTTTTTTGAACCACCTCCATGATGGTCCTCCAGCTGGTTGGTGTTTCTATTCCATCTCCTTTCTAGACCATCTATTAAAAGTTTGTTGGCTTTAATTTGGACACGTTTACCTTTCTTTATTTCATCTTTTGCTATTCTTCGTATTTCCTTCTGTATTTGTAATTCCTTTGTCGTTAGATCATTGTTTATATTATCTTTTTTCTTTTTTCACTTCTTTAAGTTTACTTTTGTTTTCCATAATTTTTGTTTCTTCTTCTTTGTTTGGCAGTCTGACTAAACATGTTTTATCTCCTAGTCTCACTGCTTCTTCTATATTAACGGTGATATTCAGCTCTTTTGTCATAAAACTTCCTATTACTTCTTTTAGTATTCGTCTATCGCCAGTTTCTATTGTCATTCTCTGTATTATCACATTATTTTCTTTTCTTATTCTATCCAGCCTTTCAAGGCGTCCAAAAGTGTTATTAAATAACTAAAAAAACACTGGTTAATATTCTTATCTCAGACATCTTTTGCCTACAGAAGACTCCGAGTATTCACTCTGAAAAGCAACCAGGCAAATAGAACGTACTTAATGTTCAAACCCTCCAAGCCTCACTGAAAATCTCGCATGGGCAAAAATTAATAAAGAGAAAGCCGTCGGTTTTCAGCCTTCTCCTGCAGATGAAAATATTAATATAGATAATGAAATACAAATTTATCTAGAATCTGTTTATCAACTTTAAACTCCAACAACAAATTTACAAGAAACGAATTCAACTGATATCATTTACACTAAATTAAACCCCAAAAAGTCCTCAGGTTATGACCTAATTACTTTAAGAATTTTAAAGAAATTACCAAGAAAAGTCAGACTTTATTTAACACAATTATATAATGACGTATTAAGGACATTTTCCTCTAGTTTGGAAATTAGCCCAAATACTATTATTTCCAAAACCCGGAAAATCCTTGGAGGAAATAAAGTCCTAAAGACCTATTAGCCTGCTCTCTACTATGTATAAAATATTGAAAAAACTGCTGTTATCCAGAATAGAGCCAATGTTAATTGACAAATAAATAATACCTCATCACTAGTTTAGGTTTAGGCCACAGGACGCTACCACTAAACATTCACCGGGTTTACCCGAAAATACGCCATTCATTGTAAAACAGAAAATATTGCTCCGGAATTTCTTTAGAGATCTTTCAGGTATTTCCCAAAGTCTGGCATAATGAGCTTTAATACAAAATCAAAATTTTTTCCCCCAAACAATAACTTTCAGCTCTTAAGGATCTACCTGCAAGACAGCCATTACCTTGTAAAACATCGCGATGAGTATACTAGACTTTACCCAATTATATATGAATTCTCTCAAGGTTTGCCGTCGGACGAAACAGCAATAATCTCTTCTCATGGAGCTACGGAATTAAGCTATGGGGAACAGCAGCTAGATCCAGTATCGACATTATTAAAAGATTCCAATCGAAAGTCTTCTGAATGGTAGCTAATGCTCCGTGGTACTTTCCAAACAAGACGATGGCACAAGACCTCAAAATGACAACTGCCAACGAAGAATTCGTCAAACTCTGCCAACGATATGAACAGACACTAACAAGCCACCCCAATAATCTAGCTCAAAATTTAGTGACACAACCAATCGGATGAAGGCTCAAACGAAAGACCCCAGTCGACCTATTAACTATAAACTAGTCGCAGAAGCCCAATATATTTTAGAATTAGAAGCCCAACCAAACCCTAAGAGATACGTTATACTATTCCAGTGCCAAAAATACACAGGAAATTGTCAATGGACAATTTTCTACAAGACTTTGTTTTTTCTTGAATAATATTTATATTGTTAAACATTGTCAGACAATCTATTTATTGTAATTATATTATAGAATGTAAATAAATTGAAATGTTAAATGAAAAATAATTTTTTTTTATTGGAAGTGGATGTGGTACTACATCCATTTGTTTTTCAAAATAAGTATATTTGGCTTTTAAGCAAATGAGTGATGATGATTTACAATTTTTTTTTATTCTTACACTGTGGATCCTGGCCTTCTCTAATATTAGTCGCCATTCTGTTCGGTTTCTGGCAACACGTTGCGATCTTCTGATCTCTAGTGTCCCGATCTCAACTCCATCTAACCACCTAATTTGCGGTCGGCCTCTGCTTCATCTTCCTATAGGTGTTCCTGTCGTTAGCTTTTTTGTAATCATATTGTTAGGCATTGGTATTATGTGTCAGGCCCATTTAAGCCGTTGTGTTCTAATGACGGTTACGAAATCTGGTTCATTAAAGAGTTTGTATTATTCGAAATTAAATTTTTTGCGCCACTGCCCTTGATCGTTTATAGCTTCAAACATTTTGCGAAGTATCTTATGCTCGAATGTTCCCAGAAGTCTTTTATCCTTCTGCGTTAGAGTCCATGTTTCCCCCCGTGTGTGAGGACCGGCCTCAGCAGTGTTTTGTACATAATAATTTTAGTTTTTTCATATATTTCTTGAGTGAAATTGTTTTCGAAGTCCATATTATGCCATATTTGTACGGTTTATTCGTTTTTTAATTTCTTCGCTTGTTTTATTAATAGTAGTCACTAGCGATCCAAGGTATGTGAAGCTGTCAACACGTTCAAATATATGACTTCCAAGTGCTGTTTCCCATTCCTCATTTGCTATAGGATCCTTAATACCCAGCATATACTTGGTTTTGTCTTCGTTTATGACTAGACCGACCTGTTTTACCGCAGTTTCCAATTTTAGAAAATATTGCTCAACATCTCGCTTGCTACGCTCTATTATGTCAATGTCATTAGCGTATGCTAAGATTTGCATCGATCAATTGTAAATACTACCGCCGTCTCTAATTCGTGTGTTTTGGACTGCCTTTTTGAAGTAAATGTTAAATAGGAGGCAAGCCAGGGCATTCCCTTGTCTGAGTTCATCGAGAATTTTCTCCCTGTATCCTAATGCTGGTTTTTAAGCTAGGCATTGTCATTCTCGTTAATCGGATAAGTTTTTCTGGTATACCAAACTTACGTATTAATTGGTATAGTACTGTTCTCTTGACACTGTCGTATGTGGCCTTAAAGTAGACGAATAGGTGATGGATTATATATCGGATATACATAGGATTATACCAACTGTGTAAACTTGTAGCCTTTCGTAGAGAATATTTGCTAGTATTTTGTAAGCAGTTTTTAACAGGGTTATACCTCTGTAGTTCTCACACTAGAGCTGATCGTCTTATATATGTAACGGACTTATCACCCCTTGAGACCATTCACAGGGCATGGTCTCATTTTGCCAGACAAAAAGTCAAAGTTTATGTAGTACTTGTAGAAGAACTTCGCTACCATTCTTATAGAGCTCACTACAAATTTGATCAGTTCCTGGTGCTTTAATATTTTTAAGCTTTTAAGTGACTTGGGCAATCTCTTCATTGGTGGGTGGTCTACCGTTTAAGTTAAATACATTCCAATCATTTTGATCTGCTACGGTGTTATCTGCTTCTTCGATATAATGGCCGTTAAATTTTGCGTCGAAAAATTCAGCCCATCGGTTCAAGATTGAGGCTGTATCACTTAGGATATTTCCTTCTTCATCCTTACAGCTCCCTATTCTTGGCTTAAACTCTTTATTGCTTTTCTTCAAATTGCATTTTTTCTTCAATGTAAACTTTTTTTTCTTCTTAGAGTCCGATATTCCCCCTTTGCTCTTCTTGTGCATCTAGCTTAGTTTGTGTTTAAGTATGCTTTATTTTTGTTTCCTGTTGCTTCTTGGCACTTCTCGTCAAACCATTCGTTTTGTCTAACTGATTTGGTGTTTTCCAATATTTCCGATGCCTTTTCGGTTATTATATTTCTATATTTTGTCCACAATTCCTCCATATATTCCTCTGCTTCCAGACTCTCTATTTCCTCATGAAGTTATCTCTTATAATCAAACATAATCTTTATCAACATAAATTCTGTCTTGTTT
The DNA here is from genome assembly GCF_040954645.1 of Diabrotica undecimpunctata. Classification (NCBI taxonomy): domain Eukaryota; kingdom Metazoa; phylum Arthropoda; class Insecta; order Coleoptera; family Chrysomelidae; genus Diabrotica; species Diabrotica undecimpunctata. The sequence goes on along the minus strand of NC_092811.1, from coordinate 85,544,490 downwards.
CATATGTTTATCCTTCTTTAGGTTTGAAATTCTTTTGCTAAAGAAAGTAGTCGCTATTTATGTTTGGACCTCGATAACTTCTGACATACATAATTTATACAAGGGAAGAGAAACCCAGGACGACGCAAAATATCCTGGCTAAGAAATTTGAGAGAGTGGTTCGGTTGCAGCTTATTAGAATTATTCAGAAGCGCGGCCAATAAAATTAAAATAGCGATGATGATTTTCAACCTGCGATAGGAAAAGAAACCTGAAGAAGAACTTCTGACATCCATGAGGTGAAGATAACCTTGCATCTATTAGGATGTGATCTACCTGGTTAACGTTTTCCTTGTCAGGGAATTTTTATGTTCCTTTGTGTATTATTTTATGGGGGAATCTTGTCCTTCCTACTATCATATGTTGGTGCTTGCAAAGTTTATTAGTCTCAACCCGTTATCATGTGACTCTTCGTGCAAGCTCTCATAATATATGGTTGGCTGAAAAATTGTTCTTTGACAATTTTTGCATTAACGTCCCAAGCAATTATTTTCACATTATGACGTAGACATCGATCATATTCTTTGTCTAAGGTATCGTAGAATTAATCTTCGTCTTTCTTTTTTTCCGTGGGTGCGTGTACACTAAGTCAGCTTTAATTCAAGAATTTTTTCTTTAGGACGTAGATAACATATTCTGTTATTTATGAGTTTAAAGGACTAATTGCTTTGCTTTTTTACTGTTTAGAAAACCACTGCAAAACTCGTGTCGGCTGATATCTCCGCTATAGTATACATTATAGTCTTTTCTCTCAATAACTCCTAAACCAGTCCATCTCATCTCTTAAATCGCTATTACATCGGCTTTTATTTTATCCACTTAATGTGTTAAAACTATCATAAAGAGTTCGTATGTTCCATGTGCAGATCCGTAAATTGTTTCTTGTTTGTCGTTTGCTATGTCGTCGTGAATTAAACAGTACGGCTTTTCTTCTTTGTGCTTTAATAACAATGAGTTTTTTTAAGGGAAGAGGTCATTAACCTTTTGCCTAACCTTCTAATCTTTGAAGGATCATTTCTCCCGCTCTCGTCTACCGTGACTCTGATTTCCACTGGGTTGGTTACCACAATCTTCCACAGAGTTGCTCAGATTACCGCGTGAAGGTGAGAGTCGAAATTGAGTAGGAGAGGCTAGGGACGCTAACAGAAAAGCGTCATATTTTGATTATCAGTATCACATTTAAACCCATACATATACAAGGATTTCCACAGTTTTCACTGTATTCCTTCACTCAACCGTTTTCTCCAATTTTTCCTGTTTAGCCAGTCCCCTTCCAGTAGGTTTCTTCTACTCATTGCTTCGTCCACCTCATCTCTGAAAGATCTTCGGGGTCTGCCTCTCTTTCTTCTTCCTATCGTTTAAACATTTAAACCCCTAGGTACAATTTAACTGTTGAAAAACACACACCTATAGATTAATCGCTCCCTCTAAATCGGCATTAAAGTTAGGTTTGAGTTAGGCTATTTCCCAGAAATTTCTTCACATGAAGTAACGAAATTTCGATGGATTTAAAGAGACGATAAGTTACATCCGAATTTTTTCGAAGTATATACTGCTATGGAGTATAAATATACAAAATAATTTTTGTACCTAAGTATAAGAAAAAAATCTTCATATGTCTTATTTGTCCATGCATCGATTTCGAATTAGACTGCTGCTATGTATGTACATGTACATTGTATTGTACATACTCTAAATCATGTTAAAATAAAAGTCGCGTTCAAAAATTAAATTTAATTGCTTACTTTTTATAACATTGTAATTTTTGGATTGCAAATGTCTGATTAGAAGAAGTGGAAGATTAATATTTTTATTCAGAATTTGCGTTGAAATCAATTACTAAAATATGACAGACGAAATATTCTCGTTTGTTATCATTTATCAGTGGTTTATCTAGCGAGCTGATCTGATCTACAAAATATTTCAATCGATAATAGTAATAAGATATTTAGTCCAGTTTTTTTCGTGAAGTGTAGTGAGTGCAAAAAACTGATCAAATTACCCTAATAACGCTTACTAAAATAAAGGTAATTTAAACATTTACAATATAATTTCGGATACTTTACAAATGGTTCTATATCATTAAAATATCTCGCTTTTATGATGTTATTTTTAAAACGAAACTATTTGGCAACAACTTAAGACGAAATGATTAATATTTTTGCTGTTCAAATCAATATTATTAATATAAACGATTATAGACTTTCACAGAACATGTTTATAATAATTCGTTTTCGTGTTTATAAAGTGTTGTCTGGAACTGTTTATTATTGGAGGTATACAGTTGCGGCAAACGTTATCAAAGGCAATATGGCAACTGTTAGCGGCTAATATGTTAATGACTTATTACCAGTAATTTAATCCAATTCAGCACTACCATCACCATAAGCAGAATCATCATCATCGCACTCATGGGACGACACTACATTACGTGTTTAGCCCTTATAGCGCCATTCAATATTGCTACGCATCTAACTTAATTTTGCTTCATATCGACGCCGACAGTGAGCAGGCAATATGTCCAATCTACAAAAAGTGGTTTTTACAGGAGGAAGAAAAAACCATTTTATTTAAAAAATATTTAATATAGGGACGCATAAAAAGGACATAATTTTTAAAATGTTTTATGTCTAGTGAATAGGCCAGTAAATAAATGTGAAATACGGCGATACCCTGTAATTTTCCGTGTCACCACCAAATTGCATAAAAATCTGGATTTAGGTTCTTCTTACCCTCTACTTCACTTTTTCCTTTAAATCTTACTCGCTAGAATAGTTATAAATAAAATAATGCCATTAAATACCTTGTCTCCACTGATTGGCATGGACATTTGGATTTAGATTATACTTACGCTCCACTTCAAAATTGGACTTGTGTCGTTAGTTGCCTTTTATTTTTTATGGGTGAAAACTGCCTTATTAGAAAAAAATCGTATAATTGTAAATCTAAGCAATTTTGAATTATTTAATTATACAGTAACATTAAAGTAACATTTCTTTATTGTTTAAATTTTTTACTACATAATTTCTGCCCTTAGAAACCACCCCTTGCGAAAAAAGCCCGAGTAGTTGTAGTTTTTGTTTCACTGAAAATATAAATAAAATAATTTTTTAAATCAAAATGCTAGGAATTTATTTTATTTCAATTTAAAAAACAACCCTTATTAGTTTGTAAGAATGGGTGAAAGTATGTATGTGCTTTAATAGCATATTATGTATCTGTCCTCCTATATCTACTAAAATAAGTGATTGGTTTTTTATTTATAACTAGGTTAGCTTTTAAGCTATTAAATGTTAAAAAAAACCATTTTGTAGGTTATTTAAGTGTAAAAGGATCATTTAAATTGATTTTTTAAACCCCTATTATTAAAAGAGTTATAGTTAAACGGGCTTGAACGAGTAACTAATCACAAGTGTATGCATAATATGAACAGCCGTATCTCTTCTTACAGAAAAACAAACAAAATTGTTCAAAAAGGTAAAACCTACATTTTTTTACTCTTTGCGATTTTCTGTGTAACTAATACTTTTATTAGTAAGTTATTATAAGTTATTTAAAAAAAAATAACAACAACGAACCCCAGCTTCGAGTGGCATGTGTGTTCTAATAGATCAGTGAGACCCACATATCCGAGGATCGAACCGTTCACACTCCATAATGGAGTAGTACATATCTGACCCCCAAGCTATAACCAACCACCCCTTTCCATCGCAGGACATAACGAATAAGGAACCTTTGGTACTGAGCGTTACTTTTGATGCCCTGGGTAATGACTAATGGGATATTCTCAGTATTACCTTGTGTGGTTAGGCCACCTAATTTGACTTGATTTTGGACTTGTGTCCCAAAAAGTGTGTGTTCAAGACTTTACAAGAGTGTTCCGGACAGATGTACGGATTTTTTTGTGCTAGATTAGTCAGGCGCCGAATTGACAAAATAAATTTTATTCTCCTCGCCGGCTGAGTGCCCGAAGGGTCTGGCCACCGAGCTCACGCTTGTCGCAGGTGACCTCGATGCTCAGGTTTCGCGACTACAGAGGTCCTTTGACCTGCCTGTGGGACTGCTTTGCCTGAGGGGCAATCTTTATATTTGTCTATGTTTCTTTATCTTTCTTTCTGTATCCTTACGATTATGTTCGTGTTTATGTTTATATTCGTCTTTATGTTTGTGCCTCAGAATTCACTTGATGCGGTTGCGTAGTTGGCATAACTGCTGTAACAGAGGGTTGTTAGTAAAGATTAAGGTGAAATTCTAATAGAAAAAAGTAGCAATTGGTGGGGTGTGCACTCCCAGGAGTATACGGCCATCACACACCCCGTGTATATATTTTTTGGTTTTTATCCGTTACAGTATAACTGGTTCGTAAAATAGAACATAACTAAATAAAAAAATAAGACAATATAGGGATTTTTTCTCTCACTGCCTACGTATTTTAAAACAAGGCATTTTTTGCAAAATTGCAAAATTTTTCATTTATTTTAAAACCATTTGTTTTGTCAAAAATAAGCACTTAATGCAAATATATATATATATATATATATATATATATATATATATATATATATATATATATATATATATAAGCACTTAAATGTCAAAGCCTCCACTTTTTCTGTATATGTATCAGAGCTTTTTGATTTTGGATATCGAATTAATTTAATATATTGATCATAATACCTGTTAAGAAGGTCCTTAATGCGTTTTGAGCTTACAGTTGGAATTGAAGCCAAAGCCCAGATCTTTTCGATGCGTTGACAAACTACAGTGTGAACTTCGGTTATAGGTGGCTGTTTCGGAGTTTTGTTCTTGTAAATCACATCGCACATATAATATACAGTGATGAGTGCATTAAGAACAGGCAAAATAACGCAAAAGATAGAAAACATAATACGTTGTGAAATAAAAAGAGATGAAAGTAGTAGAGGTGGGAAATTATCGATAGAAACCTCTAATTTACATTACATTAGATTACATTAGGACTATCGATAGTTTCCCACCTTTAGACGTTAGCTTATGAGCTAGTTGACTTTAGTCATAATATTACAAGTATGACGTCGAACATTACCATTTTTTAAATTTCGCATAAAGTAAAAACTGATTGAAGGCAATAAAGCAAAGCTTAAGTAAACCGTTTAATTAGTAGTAATTTGATAATTAATTCTGTGTTGGCGAATACAGAATAACAAGCTATGATAATTCTGTATTGAGAAGAGTGTATGCGACGTCTCAAATCACAGTTTATTATTGATCAATACTTTAATTTTGGATAAAAACATACTCATACTTCAACTGTTTTTACTCACATTACGTGATACGTATTACTATGACTGAAGTCAACCAGCTCATAAGCTAACGTCTAAAGGTGGGAAACTTTCGATAGATCTAATGTAATGTAAAGTAAATTATAGGTTTATATCGATAATTTCTCACCTCTACTACTTGCATCTCTTTTATTTCACAACGTATTATGTTTTCTATCTTTTGCGTTATTTTGCCGGTTCTTAAGGCACTCATCCCTGTATACCTTATAAGGTCACTAACAGTGGGCAAAACACTTGAAAAATAAGCACTTTGAACCTTTTGAACTTACTAATAATATAAACAATACATAAATAAAGTAAACTGTAAGCGATAACGAATAATTTAATTTGGGGTGGTAATCGATTTTTTGTGGATTTTTTTCGCCAAAAAAAAAATAGACTCGCTTAGGTTTAATGCTAAATCCTTTTGTAAAAAACAAAAATAAAGCTTTTTTGAAACGCTTTAAAAAAGTTTTTATGATTTTTCTCCAAAAGTGTTTCGTTTTTTAGTTATTTCACGTTGAAATATTCATATTGGAATTTGACAAATAAGAACCTTCTTTTCATGCCACAACTCTGCTTCTACTGTGTCCACATACTTCATAAATACTTTTCAATCGAAGTATTTTCAATCGAACATTACCAGGGTCCTAAAAATGTAGGGCCCTAAAAATGTTAAATTAAAACTAACTCGATACAGTCAGTAGCATTGTAGTAAAACAATATTTTTCATTCCTTTTTGTGAGTGATAGTCATTTTCGAAAAGTAATCAGAAATTTTATAATCGATATTCGTAATAACTTTTTTTGGTAAAAAATGTTAGAATATCCAACATTAAAAGTGGATGTTGTTCTATAGTTCTTAATTTATGTATTGACAGTATAGGCAGTTCTGAACTAATCTAAGAAAAATATAAAATATATTGTCAGTCCAATTTAAGTAAAGTTTTATATTATCCTACAGTTGAGAATAAATAAATTATAATAATTTTTGATGGCCAGTTCACCTAAATTAAATTATAACAAAGAATATCAAATAAGCTTATAATTATTACTGATAACATTGTATTGAGTAACTCATTTCTTATTTGGAAAATTTGGATCCTAATTGCAGTTTTCTGTTATTCTTAAAGACTGATTTCCAACCTGAAATTAATGGCATTTTAATGTGTTTACACCCTCAATAAAATTTGGTATAAATTCTAAACTTGAAATCAATTTTAGTTACTTCAATTTTTAGTTAGGTTATTTTATTTGTTGAAGTTCATTAATTGGTAGTTAGTTCAGTTAGTTCATTTTTTAGTTAGTTTATTTGATTCGTTGAAGTTCACATCGACTATAGTTATTATTGTGGTTTTTTGTGTTATAACGATTGAATTTATTAATGGAGAACATTACTCTGAAACATTCCCACGGAAAGGCATTGCCATTAAGGGAGAAACAAATCTTAGTCAACATGGTGAATTATCGTGTAAATCAAGGATATAATTCACTTTCAAAAATAATACAAACAGTGTCAGTAGAAACCGATTTTTTCGAAAAACAATTTACTCTGTAAGAAAAGAAAATTCCTCAGCACTTGGATTACAACCAAAAAAGAGACGATACAAGAACAAGCTAACTTCATTATCGCGTGATAAAACTTACGATGGAGGAACAAAGAGTAGCATTCGTCCTCTGGATGGACCTCTTTTCGAAAATTGGTTTAACACTAAACTTCTTCCAAATATTCCCGATAAAACTAAAATAATCATAGACATAGTCATATCACTCCAGGAAGTTGGAAAGAATTCCAAACAATTCTAACAATAAGGAAGAAATAAAGGAGTGATTGCGTCCAAAGGATATTTATTTCGAAGAAGATTACTTAAAATCTGAACTGTTGGACGTTGTAGCTAATTTTAAATCGCAGTATGATGAGCGTATCGTAGATGAAATTGCAAAAAGTAAGAATATTAAATTACTAAGATTACCTCAATATCACTGTGAACTAAATCCAATAGAGCTGGTATGGAGTGATATAAAAAGATTCGTGGCAAAACTTTAAGAAGAAACAAGTAGAAAATCTAATAGATAAAGCGTGCTCTCAAGTTACTCCACAAAAATGGAATAATTACGTGCAACACGTAATTAGCATAGAAAAACATGTGGAATATCGATAATTTACTTGACAATATCGACCCAGTTATAATAAACCTTAATGACGACAGTGGTAGTGAAAGTGAGGAAGACGGGAGTATAGAAGAAATGTAAAATACACAGTTTAAATACATTTTAATTATTTATGTAGGTACCTACGTATTTATTAAGATTTAGCATATTTATGCGCTTAAATACATTATTATATAAATGTTTTATACAAAATTATTTTTATTTTATTCACATAAAGGTATTTTTCGAAAAAAAAATTGTCGGTCATAAGAATCTGTACTGTAAAGTAAAGGTGAGACAGAATATATGAATATATTTTTTTAAAAACGTACTTTTTGCGTAATTTGTTAAAAACCGTCTGAAAACGTGTTTCTTCTAATAATCATTTTCACTCGAAAATAAGTAAAAAGGTATTGACGTTAAAAAATTCAATTTATTCATTTTCGGCCTTATTTTGGACGAATGGTTGTTCGCCCCCGAAAATTTTGAAAAATAAATTTTCAAGCAAATCCGTCGTGACGAAAAATGACACTCCAAAACGGTCATTTACTGTCGTAGAATATTAACAAAAACTTATTTACTCGCCTCAAACATTTAGTGACAGAGTTAGTATAATTTGAATTAGAATATTTTGTTACATCGGATTTTATGCATTATGATTATACAGTGCGCACGTACAGGTTGGAATAAATTCGTTAAATGCTTGAGTTAACCATTGGGTAAAAAAAGATCAGACAGGTCTACTTTACATTTTAATTGCGCATCTTTTGCTGAACACACATTTTTGATGGCGTCATCACTGTGCGAGTTAGGATGTTATTATTACATTTTTTAAAAGATAATACCTTATTTTGACACCATTATCGAAAGGAATAATACTTTTTGTATACGAATGTCATATTTTTTCTTATGTCACTTATGTCACATAACCGTATATTTATTTTTATTAAAAAAAAATGAAAATATAAACAGACAATATGCAAGAAAATGTTAAAACCCTTGCAAAACTTTATTAAGGGTATCAGCATTAGCATTAATTCAATTAATTTCGGTCCTATTTCTCTCTTTAAGTTCATCAACATTATTAGGTCTGTTGATAACGTAATAACTTATAACGTAAACTTTATACTTAAGGTATCTCCATAAGAAAAAGATCAGGAGATCTAGCTGGCCACTCTGAAACTTTTCGCTGCCAATTCATATATTAGAAAAAATATTATTTAGGTATTCACGTACATGCGTGCGTAATGCAGTGGTGCTCCATTTTGCTGGTACCATAGCGAATTGTCCGGTAGCTAACGATTTTGATGATTTGGGTATAGCCGCCAGTGCGGGAATTATTTGATGTTAAAATAAATCAATGTTATGCGGTTGGTTATTAACCGCATGACACAAAAACTTGATTTATATCAACCGGTTGAACAGGCGGGATTTTGAAAAGGGTTTGATACTAACGATCACTTACAAACCATCAGAACACTGGTAGAAAAAACCACAGAATATAATGTAACTCTACATATGGCATTTATTGACTTTCACAAGGCTTTCGATAGTATTAAAACTTGGTCCTTTTTGTCAGCCCTGAGGGATGCTCGAATAGCCTTACGATACACTACACTTATTAAAAACATTTATGAACAAGCCACATTCCACATCAAAATCAATGAAGACGAAAAGGCGATACTATTTCACCAAAGTTTTTTACCTTAGCATTGGAAAATGTATTCAAACACCTCGACTGGAAGCAAAAAGCTCTAAAAATTGAAGACGCATACAATTGTCTTGGGTAGCTTTCGGCAAGTTAAGCTTTATCTTGAAGAATAAAGATATACCAATGTGTCTAAAACGTAGAGTTTATGACAAATGTATCTTGCCTGTAACTACATATGGACTGGAGACCATGGCCTTTACAAAGAAAACCGTAGAGCAGCTCAGTACAACCCAAAGAGCGATGAAGAGGGCGATGCTAGGTATTAGTTTGAGCCATGCTAGGTATTTTGACAGGATTCGAAATATCGACATTTGTGAAAGAACAAAGATTACTGATGTCGCAGAACATACAGCAAGGCTCAAGTGGCAATGGGTCGGACATGTTGCTCGAGATAATCCCGAAAAGGGACACAAAGAGTAACAAACTGGAGACCAAGAGAGAACAGGCGAGGAGTAGGCAGACCACGGAAGAGGTGGGCAAATGATATCAAACAAGTCGCGGACAAGCAGTGGGTGAGAATTGCCAAGAGTAGAAATCAATGGCAGCAAATGGAAGAGGCCCATGTCCAGCAGTGGACGAATATGGGCCGAAGAAGAAAATAAATCAAAATACTTGTTATTGTTTAATGAACCGATGGTCTGACAATTGTATTACCAACTATTCACGCTCACACGTTAACTTTCTGTGGATACTGAGTGTGCCCTTCTACCGTCCAGTGAGGGTTCTCTTGTGTCCAGTACCTACAATTCTGTCCATTTACTGTACCTGTTAAGGAAAAGGCGGCCTCATCTGAGAAAACATATTTCCGTAGGAACTGCGGACCTTGATTACATTGATCCATCAATAATTCACAAAATTCTTGTCTACGATAGTAATCATCTTCATTAAGTTCCTGAATTATCCACTTTAACATGAATGACGTTCGACATATCGATTGCTGCAACAGAATTTGACAGGTAGGTTGATGAGAATTTTCTTGCACTGACAATATTACATTAAATTGTTGATATTGCGTAAGGCCTGGACGGCCTTTCATATATTTATTATCGACATTGCCAAAATTTCTAAATGTTGCGTTGACTAAATAAGTTACTAACCTCAGCTTTTGTACGGATCCTATCTTCATGACCTATTATCATTAGGATTTCTGTGCGTTGCATTTCGCTTGAACGGGCCATGATGTCGATAACTTTTTTAAAACACAGTTATTGTTTAATAGCTAACTATTATTTTGAAGTCGAATTAGTGCAACTTAGTCTTAATGAGACATGTTTTTATCTACTATAAGATATAAATTATCTGGAAATAGAGCATAAAAGAGATATTTGGATTAAATACGTAGAAAAAACTTTTGAAGATATACGAAGTAACACTGGTATTACAACAAACACCAATTGCGAATCTGGACCACCATTTACAGTCGAAGAAGTAAAATATGCCATCAAAAGCACCAAAGATGGTAAAGCAGTAGGCCCTGATAATTTTCACTCAGAATTCTTAAAACTTATGGACTATGATGGCATAAAATGGTTGACAAATATATTTAACAGTATATATGATACGGGCGTGGTTCCCCAAGAGTGGTTAGTGTCAACTTTTATAAATCTTCCAAAAAAACCCAATGCGAGAAAGTGCGAAGACTATAGAATTATAAGCCTTATGAGCCATTTACTTAAAACATTTCTAAAGGTCATTCACAAAAGAATATATACAAAATGTGAGGAACAACTAACAAGAACACAATTCGGATTTCATGATGCTCTGGGAACACGGGAGGCCCTTTTTGCTGTACAGGTGCTATTTCAGAGATGCAGGGATGTGAATTGTGACATATACGTATGCTTTATAGATTACCAGAAGGCATTTGACAGAGTAAAACATGACAAATTAATGACTCTAATGCAAGAAATTGGAATTGACAACAAAGATCTTAGAATTATCAGAAACATTTACTACAATCAAACGGCCAAAATCAAAATAGAAGACCAGTTAACTGATAAAATTGCAATAGAACGTGGAGTACGACAGGGCTGTATTTTGTCTCCATTGTTGTTCAACATTTATTCTGAATGGGTATTTAAGGAAGCTTTAGACGGTTGTGCGAAAGGAATACTAATAAATGGTGAATGGTTGAATAACATTAGATATGCAGATGACACTATAGTTTTTGCCGATAATCTGAATGACTTACAGATATTAACAAATCGCATAACAGAAGTCAGCAACAGATACGGACTAGCTCTTAACATAAAGAAAACCAAATTTATGACAATTAGTAAAAAACCAATACTAAACGCTCAACTTACAATCAACCAACAGAATATCGAAAGAGTCGAGCAATATACATATCTAGGCACCAATTTAAATAGCCAATGGGACCACTCAACAGAAATTAAACAGCGAATAATAAAAGCAAAAGCAGCATTCGTTAGAATGAGAACCATTTTCAACAGTCGAGACATATCATTAAAAACAAAATGCCGTCTATTGAACTGCTACATATTCACAGTTCTGCTCTACGGAATGGAAGCATGGACACTGACTGTTGCATCTATGAATCGGCTCGAAGCTTTCGAGATGTGGTGTTATAGGCGCATCTTACGTATATCCTGGGTTGACAGAGTTACTAATGTGGAGGTCCTGCGTAGAATGGGGAAAGAATGTGAAATTCTCATGACCGTCAAAACTAAAAAGTTGGAATATCTAGGACATGTAATGAGAAATCCAGAACGTTACGGCCTTCTCCAGCTGATTCTCCAAGGGAAAGTGAATGGTAAGAGAGGACCGGGAAGAAGACGCATTTCCTGGCTTGCGAAATTTGCGAAAGTGGTATAACACGACTACCACTGAACTGTTCCGCGCTGCAATAAATAAAGTAAAGATAGCCGTGATGATCGCCAACATCCGGAACGGATAGGCACTTTAAGAAGAAGAAGAAGAAGATAAGATTTAAACCGATAAAATGTAATTTTAAAAAAGTATTTACAGACAGCGGCGGAAGGAAAATTGGAAAAATATGTACCTATTTTAGTATTTCCGAATTAATTTCTGGAAAAGTCATACGACATAACTGACGTAATAACAAAATAATTGACATTCCTATACAAAAAGATGCGCTTTTTTCGATAATAGTGCCAAAATAGGGTATCATGGTAAAAAAAATGATCAAGCGTTTAACGAATTTATTCCAACCTTTACGTGCTCACTGTATACTGCAAATTATACGAAAGAGTAAACTTTATAACCTTTAAAGTTATTATTACCAAGAGTAAAAAGTTGTAAAAGAAATTTAACGAGTGTGTGGCAAATTATCATAGGAAACGTGAGAATCTGATGTGAGAACGTGACACTTTTTAATAGCAAGTGGCATATTTTGTAGCCAAATTGTATACGCTCAAGATGTGTCAGGCATCCTCGGTCTTGTATTAAAACTCGTTTGCCTGTATAAAGGAAGCTAATTTTACAGTCTGGAAATCTAATTGTATTGTGAATTCATTTACTAACTAAGATTCACGTTTGTCTATTTCCATCATCCCTCGGGTCATATTTACGTTTCTGGTGAGCTGGACATGCGTTTCCTCTTGTTTCCTGTTATGTAGCTATAACAAGTGTTACACTGGTCTTTTTTATTGGGAGAAACTAAATTGTCTTGTTCAGCAATTATTTGTGTCAAAAGAAACAACGCTTTTGGCATTGTATCAGCAATTATATGAAATATGGATTCCAAATATAGGTGAATGTTTTCTAGCGCAGTAAGAGGGAATTTTAGGGGGTCCATATTAAAATTTTTGCCGGAATCTGATTAGTTTTTCTTGCTCGATCGCGTCGGTTACTTAAATGTTTGTTACGCTAATATGCTAGACGAGGAATATTACAAGTATTTTGGTGACATCATCTCTGAATTATTTTTTACTTAGTTCAAAGTGTATTCAAAAACATTTGTCGACAAACTTGCTTTACCTTGTCCATTATTTAATTTATACTAAAACGCAAAATTGCATCTAGAGTCATTTGGACCTACAGTGTGTATTTTTTTTCCTTAATTGTCACAATTATTATTACATGAGCAGTGAGAAACGACTGTTTTTATGGTCAAAAATTCTTCCAAAATAATGAAAAATGAAACATCTGCTATTTTAAATAAAAAGAGAACATTGTATAAGTTTTGATGTTAAACACAAGGTACTGCTTCAGTTTTTGAGCTGATCGCTGGTGTTTTATTTGGATTTTTGATTTTTACCTTCTGCAAATACAAAGTACTGTTGGAATTTTTAGGCTTCTAGGCTGGAGGCTAACAATAAAGGAGACATATCCTATGTTATTAATTGTAGCCATTTCAGGCTTCTATTTTTTCTTTACACTTACGATATATCTGTGCATAATATTTTTTTAAAAATAACTTAAACACATGGCTTAATAAACCAATCAATAAATGTTCATTACACGTTAATTTGTATTTGATTTTATCGAAAAAGTTATACAAGTTGACTTATACCAATCATTTGACTCCATTATGTTTTGCCAAACTCTTCATTTAATAAGCTATTAAAATACTACCACCCTTTACATATCAGATCAATATCACTTTCTTTTTTATAGATATATTATATATATATATATATATATATATATATATATATATATATATATGTAAATATATATATATATATATATATATATATATATATATATATATATTTCTATCATTATTGCTTTATATCAAGGAGTATTAAATTTCTAAAAACATAAAAGAGTTAAATTAACAACCTTTCGTTATTAGTCATTTTTGTTAAAAATTAAAATTTATTTATTTGCTGAAGGTATTCTTGTTAATTTTACACAGGATATGATTCATTTCATACTTGTAATATTATCTATTCAAAATAGATAATGGGTGCGTTAGATATGAGTATATTTATCACCGAGTTTTATGTAATTTTGTTTAACACAATCTTGTTACTGCGAACACTTGTAAGCATTATTTAGTATAAATTATTTTAAATACTTTATTTTGACTCTAAAATGCCATCATAACGTTTTGTCAAACAATAGATCCTCCTTTATATGTTTGTAGGTCCACAGACCAGAGAGTGTATCTAATAATCTGAAGTTGATGTGGTGTTTAAGACGTGATTAACGTTGACCTCAGACATACACTGATATCGTAGATTTGTCTTTGTTACAGTAGATAGAAAGTTTTTCTCGAGACATCTTAATAGCAAGGTATTTGACGAGTTTTTCCGATAATATAAAATATATCTATATAAAGCAAACCTTGAAAACGTTTTCTGCAGAAATTTCGGAGTGGTTTTTTAATTAATAACAATTTAGTACAAAAAATGAGTTTTTTTTTTAATTTTTGCTTACCATTTAAAAGCCAATATATATATTTTATCTGTTAACCAACAGAAAAACCTTCAGAATGGCGTATTATAAAATTTTTCAAATTAATTTGCTGCTTCTTGTTTTTTTTTCCTCATTCCTTTTACCATATCGGCCTGTCAGATTTGTGCTTTCGATTTTAATTACCATTCACTTATCTTCCATTCATTTTTATTTCTATTCTATTATTACATTATTTTAGTTTCATTCTATTATGTTTTTAATTCCTCGATTGTTTATTTTTAACCTTTTTTGCCTCTAATATTTGCTGTACCATTTTTATGTTGATCAGCGTCTTCTTCTTTACGATGTTCTTCTTTTTACAATGTTATTTGTTTTTACGGTGTTCTTTGCTTCGTGGACTTGTATTGTAATTCTGTTGGGTTGCATAATCATCAGATGCTCATACCAGTTCTTTTGTCTAGTTGTTATTTTATTCATTATTATATAATCTATCACACATTGTCTTTCCAACTATCCTTTTTAGGTTTCTTATCTCTACTGCATTTATCCTGCTATTATGTTTTTCACTTACATAAAGCACAGCCGGTATCACCATTGTGTTATATATTTTTATCGTTGTCTCTCGTGTAAGTTTTTTTTCCTAGTATTGGGGCTTACACATAGTTTAACTTTTTTGTTTTTTTGCACTATTTGCTATTTCCCAGCATATTTTTTCGTCGTTAGTAACTAAACTTCCTAGATATTTGTCAGTTCTAATTATTCCCATTCCATTATTGTAAATGACGTTAAATCTCTCAGAGGGGCCAACATCGATTCGGACCATATGCTAGTGATTACAAAATGTAAAATAAAAACAACGAAGAATTAAAAACAAAAGGCACAGTTAAAAGAACAAATGCAGAAACAGTGGAAAAGTCAACAAGAAATAAATAAAGCAGCAGAGATAGTAATTGACAAAAAACAAAATAAAAAAAGAAATAATTAGTTTGAAGATAAGTGCAAATTAGCAGTGGAAGAAAAATACAAAACAAGCTTGAAGGGGTTAGGCACAAGCAAAAAGGAGGAACGAGAAAAATACAAAGATCAAAATCAAAAGACAAAGAAATTATTTAACCCTTTAACGGGCAGATTTTTTTTTTGTAAAAATATACTTTTGAATTGTAAAAGTAATTCATTATGCATTATTAACAAGACAAAAAATGTTTTAAATTTTTTTTGTCAGAAGGGCTGGAAAAGGTGGTAGATATAGCTACCAGTGTACATTTTGAAAAAAACTAATACTTACTAGGCAATGGTATATATAGCGACCGGTAAAAATAATTATAAAACTTAAAAAAAAAATATTTTGAGAATATAAAAAAAACTAAACACAAGGATATTTTAAATTTGTTATCTTAGAACTTTTTGTCTATTATGGTAGGGTGCAAAGAAGTTTTTGCATAGAGCAAAGTTACAAACAAATTAAATTGCTCTGCATTTGTTTCTTTTTAGATGAAGCACAAAGGACACAGCTCCTATAAGTTCCTTTGGTGGGTAAGTGTGAACCAGCAGTCAAAGTTGAGTTTGATGAAGGTCCAGACTTTTTTCTGAAAGTAAAAGTGCTAATCAAATTATCTGCTAGTTCACTGCGGAACTGTAATGCAGTCATAGGCTTAGGACTTAGAGTTAATTTTTTTGTAGTGTCTCCTAATATAAAATATAGCTGTTTACTATTGCTGCGTCTAAAAGGTAGTAAAATATTTTTAACCACCGAAGTCTTGATTTTCATGCGGTGGAGTAGTTAGCATGACATTGATCGAATAGATCCACTACACCCATGTGTTTGTTATAATCGGTTATTGCGTGAGGACATGGTACTGAACCCCTATTTAGGGTTTTGTTTGTTCTCAATAGAGTTTTTTTTGAGAATTATGTAATTTGCTGACAACACTAACACATTTTACGCCTCTATCTTTCCAATTATACACAGATATTTCCCCAGAACTAATTAAATCTGACCGATTTTGGGAAAGCTCTTTATCAACACATAATATTTGTTTTGGAAAATATTTTATTATTTGTCTTACAGTGCTATAAGCAAAAGTTTTCTTTTTCAGTAGTTTCTGCATTAGTGGTATTGTAGTGAAAAAAATATCAAAATAATCACGATTTTGATACTTCGACGAAAGTTCTAAAACAACACGTTCTCCAACATATCGGACATTGATTTAGTGGCTTTCCCTTGATGTATTCGAAAATTCAAAGAGTATGCCGTTTTAGCACATGCCAATGTCCAAGTTTTAAAGCCTCTTTTTATTGGTTTCATTGGCATGTACTGTTTTAGTTATGTACGCCCTTTGACAGCTCACATGATTTCGTCAATAAATAGATGTCTATATGGCGTAAAAGCATTTTGAAAGGTATCTGAGAGATGGTTTATGAGTGGTCTAAGTTTGTAGAGCCTATCATACCCTTTAGTTTTCGGTTGAAATATACGTTCATTATTGTTTAAAAGCAAAAATCTCAAGTGTTTCAGGAAGCTTTTTAATGTAAATACTTTAGTCATACGTTCAACACGAAAGTTTTCATTGCTAGACCAGTATGACCTTATTGTTGGAAGACTGGGGAACCTCATGACTATAAGTATTCCCAAGAAAGCGTCGAGTTGTTCTCTATCCATAAAAAGTTGCGAATTCTTCTGGGTAGCGTAGAGGTTCGATACTTTGGAAATTGTTTGACATATATTGTCACTTAAGAAAACTATAAAAAAAGTTGATTGACTTACTCGAATTAATGTCAGCATTATCGCTTGAAAATTTAGTAAAATCGAATGATTTAAAAAGGAGATTGGAGACGTTTTTCTTGGACAACACAAAACATTGATTAGACGGAGCAGGAGCTTGTTACTCTTTCTCGTTTTTATCGGCAGGAGTTAAGGAATTTGTTGCTTTGAGGTAATGTTAACAGTTGTTCATCCTCGTCGTCTTCATAAAAAAAATGCTTTTAGGAAATAACCTAGCCAACTTGTTGTATTTGAAATCAAATCCATCATCTGGATCAAAGTTAGGATCTTGATCTGAATCATTAAAATATTCGTTTCTGCTTAGAATTATTGGTATTTCTTGCAATAGTACATTCTCGCATCCTTTTCAAGTGCTGTATTGAAGAACTGGAACATGTCGGCTGGCTGTAGATACTGGTGGTGAAGGATTGTGACGGAGTTCTGGAAATTGAGCTTGTGTCGGGGAAATTGTCATCCGCATCCTCATCGCCATCAAATTAGGAAAGACAATACTCTTTATCACTTAGATGGTCCACTATATACTGGAGTTCAGCTTCTGTAAGCCGTTGGTTTTTTGACATCTAAAAAACATAAATAATGTACTGGAAAATTATAATGACAAATAGGCCTAATAAAAATTTAAAGTCTTGTAGAACCTTGTCTAGCAAATAAATATTAAACTTTGCTTTAATCTATTCATAAAAATTTTAGTATTGTGCGTAAACTACGATCTCGAGATTTTTTTGGTTTAGTATGTGAAAAAATAACCTTTTATTTGATACAAACCTAAAAATAATTAAAAATATTTTCCTATCGTTAATGGCAAACAACAAGATTTTTATAGCAATTTGTTGCCATAACATTGTTTAACTACTGGCATAAGTTTCAAAACTAAGAAATAACAATTGTTTATACGCCGGGAAAAATAAAAACAATAGATTTTGGGGTTACAATTCTTATAAAACATATTTATTCCTGCAATAACTGTTCCAGTGCTTTTAAAGTATCTGCTAGTTAAAAGTAATGAAAAAAGTACACTTAATACTTACCTTCAATTTTTGTCTAAAGGCCCGTTTTCACACTACGTCTTATTGTACGTTTTGTGTGTCATATAAAACGTACGACAAAATGTACGTTTTGTCCAGTGTATACACACTACGTTTTTCCTTCTGTTTTCTACCTCATTTTTAATTCAGAGTCTTGAGTTGGGTGAAGTTTGTTTAGTGTTTTTTTTTATTATGGAGAAAACACGGCTGCTTTCTTTTATTTTTTAACTATAAAGATACTACGACTGAGGAAAAAGGGGATGAAGAGGGAAAAGACGAGATGGTCAAGAGAGTGGGCTTCTAAGAAGAAGCCAGTATTCCTACGCCTTGTTACTAAAAGAGGCGAACCAGATGACTAGCGCAATTATTTGCGAATGGACACCTCAGCCTATTGTCAATTGCTAGAGTTAGTAACACCATACATATTGAAATGAGACACCTCATGAGAAAAGCCATTACACCCCATGAAAGACTCACAGCAACTCTCAGATATCTTACAACAGGACGCAGCGTCAAGGACTTGGAGTTCACAATCATAATATCCAAACCAACGTTAAGCCAAATAATTCCTGAAACCTGTAATGCAATCTACTTGGTTTTAAAACATAACTACTTAAAAACTTTTATACAATTCAACAAATTCCCCGAGAAAATCGTGGGTGCATTGCCGCAAATCTGACATTATTAGGCTTTTTTTTGGGAAAAATGAAACGAACTGCAGTGGAACTAGTCGTCAAATAAGTCAAGATCGGACGACTTGTCTGAACATGTATTATCACGTAACGTTTTATCCTATTAGTTCTCGCAAAACTATGCTTCTCCCATTATTTCTACGATCTGACCTTGGATTTCATTTCGATTCGACAAGACGTACGTTTTGCTGTTTACATGCCACGTTTTATTGTATAGGATTTGTCCTATCCAACAAAACGTACAAAAAGACGTTACGTAAAAACCGGCCTTAAGAATTTTATTCTAAATGACACATATGCACAAAACAAAAATAAAATTAAACGATTTTTTACATAGACTGTTGCAGAAACGCACGCTGGTAGCTTATCATACCAAGTTTGTGAAAACACGCAATTGCCACACCGCATACAGGTTTTCGATATTCGTACCTATCAGCAAGCATTTAGTGTATCGACTGCGCCTATAAGGATTGTTTACACCGCTACTCTGATGATAAAATAAGCCGTAATACCTTGTGGTATATATAGCTACCAGAGAGCGTTAAAGGGTTAAATCGAAAAAAAAAAATCAAAATGTAGAAGAAATTATAAACGAGATAGAAACAAAAAATAAAACACACAACTCAAAACCATTTTACCAATACTTAAAACTAGGTAACCAAAAATGGACAGCTAATATAGCTATAGAAGCAGAAAAATGACAGAAGTATTTTGGTGAAATATATCAAAAAACAGATAAAGAAGAAGAACGAGAAACAATAACGAACACAAAACAAGATGACGAAGGAGAAGAATTAACACAGAAGAGAAAGAGAAAATATTCAAACTTGAAAACGAGAAAACAGCGGGAGAAGACGGAGTATGTGCAGAACTTATAAAATACGGGGGAGGGAGGCACTACATAGATATATTTATGAACTAATACAGAATATATGGTGCACAGAAATAATCCCCGAAGAATGGAAAAAGTGAATTCTAGTGACAGTCACAAAACAAGGAGACCATAGAATATGCAAAAACTACCAAGCAATTAATTTACTAAATGTAACATAGAAAGTAATAGTTGGTATAATTAGAGACTAATAATATATACAGAACAAAGCATAGGGCATTACCAGCACGGTTTTAGAAAAGGAAGATCCACGATAGACGCTATACATACGTTAAAAAAAGTGACAGAGAAAACATACAAGTACGACTGAGAAACACACATACTTTTCCTAAACTTTAAATAGGCGTTTGACAAACTAAACAGAAGAAAAATAATTTAAGACCTTTATTGCCTCCGGAACTTGCAAAAAAACTTTTAGAGACTATTTTAGAACACACTAAATTTTAATCTCGATTTACCGTAAAAAATACAATAGAAGTAGTTAATAATATACAAGATTTTCAATTGCCTAACAACTCCAGATTAATTTTATTTAATTAAAAAATCTTTTGTCGAGTAGTCCTCCCACAGAAACTTTTGTTCTAGTAAAAAACCTTTTAGACACTTTCAGATTACATCTGAAATTTACATAAACCAAGACTACTTTGAATTTAATAATCAGATATATACAAATAACAGAGTAGGACTTATAATGGGTAATCCTCTAAGCCCATTGATATTAAAATATCCCATATTTAAACAGTTTTTATATTGGTCAAGGTACGTAGACTATGTACTGGTATGTATCACAGGAAGCAACAGGCAGCTTGGTTAATTTTTATCGTATATTAATTTACCCCATACTTATATTAAATTTACCATAGAAACAGAACAAAATCAATCCACAATTTTTTTAGAATTATCAGACTTAAAAACAATCATAAGTTCTCCGTATTTCATAAACCTAGCCATACTGATACGACTATACATAATTCAGCATCCCATACTAAACAACATAAATTGGTCGCCTACCATAATATGTTATATAGATTAACAGAAATTCCGATGTCAAAATACAAATTTAAAATAGAATTCAATATCATTAAGCAAATGGCAGTAAACAATGGATAGAACGAACACATATTTAATAAAATTGTAAATTAAAAACTACATAAGAAAGATCTGAAATTAGTATTTCCACCACCAGAGAACAAACCATGTACCTTCTGCTCGATTACATATACAGGCAGGATATCAACAAAAATAGCGAAACCCATAAAAGAGAAAGGAATAAAACCAGCTTTTAGAACAAACAAACAAGACAAATATATTAAAAAGAACAAAAACCATAATAAAAAGCACCTACACAGTGGTCCATGTAAACTTAAATGTAGCGACTGTCCCAAAAACTTACATCGGTCAAACTGATAGATTATTTAATAAACGTATAGCAGAACATAAAAGGACGTTCAATAACAGAAAAACAGATTCTACATGTGCACTCCACCTTCTAGATCATAATCATTCTTTTAATGACGATTTTCAAATTATTCACATCCAAAATAAAGGCTTTAAGCTATCTTTATTAGAATTTATGGCAAATAACCAATTAAAAAATACATAACATAATTCTAAACGATCAACTTATAGTTTTCCCCTTCTTAACCTATTCAGTTAAAGACTAAAAAGTGTAAAAACATACCTATAATAGATCACTTGAGAAAGGCACTTTGCCAAAGCAGCTGTAGTGATAAAATATTACAATAAATTTTGTGAAAGTTTTGAAAACAACGTTTTCAGTATTTTGTTGTGATATAAAATAAATTTAGGTCAACGAACGGTCGAATCTATCACATATACAGGGTGAGTCATGAGGAACTTTACATACTTCTACCATATGTAGAGTCCCTCAGGGAGCATATCATGTGGCCACTAAAAAATGTCAACTCCTCTTCTTTATTAATTAACAGGGTGATTTGTGTAATTGACCATTTATTTCATTTTACTGTAGTGTTTATACGGCTCATTTGATTTTTTTAATTTTTGCATGATACAGTACACTACTATCAAGCATTCGACTGGTATAAGCTAAACTAAAAAATTCCAGGACTGGCTTTGGAAAAATTAATTTAGGGATTCGTATTAAATATTACACCCTGTATAATTTTTTTTTAAATGCAATAAGTGATTTTCAAACTACATAAATAGCCAATGAAAACGACATATGCGACAATGTTGTCGCACTTTTATTAAATTTTTAGTGAACGATCAAATCTTACCAAAAATAGAACAACCATAAAGAAGTATCAAATTATAAGGTATTAATTTAAACAAATGTTATAAATTTCAAACATTTTAATTAAAATGAGTTCCTACAACATAATCTAATACGTAGAAAATTAACATCTTTACTGTCACTTTGTATTATCTCTACGATAGAATCAATTGTTTTTCAATTTTAAATTTTTACTCATAGATCGTATTGGGGCATTATTTTCGATAAATAATAAATTAAATTGATTAAAAAGTCAAACCTCTTGTATGTGTTAGTTTTTGTTGATTGTAAATGATTAAAATTTTATGTCAAATAATAATACATTGCATCAACTACTGTACTAAATAAAAATAAATAAAAATAAATCTAAAAATGAAGGTTGGCGTTGACCGTTTGACGTTTCTTGATATTTTATACCCATTGTCATTATTGTCATTATCAATTGTTATTTATGTATACAAGAATACATATTTCTTCTGTCATATCTACGTTAAGTACATTGTGTTAGTTTTGGTAGAGCTTTTGTTACTTTCGTTCAAAATGCCACATCAGTTTTCGACCACAGAATATGCAGAAATAATATTTGTTTATGGATTCTGTAATGGGAATGATAAGGCTGCTAGTAGAGAATATCGCAGGAGATTTCCTAATCGTCGAACTCCCAGTCATCCAACATTTGGGTCAGTTTTTAATTATTTGCGAGAAAATGGCACTTTTCCTAGTGGAACAACAGAGCGACATGTAGATGAAGCGCAGGAAGATGACATTATGGACGCCGTTACTATGAACCCTACAATAAGTACTAGACAAGTAAGTCGAGAACTCAATGTTACTCAATCAAAAGTAAGTAGAGTCTTACAAAAAAATAATCTATACCCATATCACATTCAAATGGTTCAGCGACTACATGCTGGAGAT
Source organism: Diabrotica undecimpunctata (assembly GCF_040954645.1). NCBI lineage: Eukaryota > Metazoa > Arthropoda > Insecta > Coleoptera > Chrysomelidae > Diabrotica > Diabrotica undecimpunctata. The sequence goes on along the minus strand of NC_092811.1, from coordinate 85,521,381 downwards.
GAGATCGATAGGTTGGAATTTTGTAGATGGATTAACAATAATCGACCAACGCTCTACAGGACACTATTTACAGATTAAGCCTAATTTACCAGAGACGGGATAAATAATTCACGAAATTCACATGTGTGGGCAGAAGAAAATCCCCATGCTATTCGAGAACGTCGTTCTCAGTTAAGGTTTTCGGTTAACGTGTGGATTGGTGTCATAAATAACCAATTAGTAGGTCCTCACTTATTTGATGGTCCTTTAACAGGGCAGATCTATTTGAACTTTCTACAAAATATTTTGCCAAATTGGTTTGCAAACGCGAACGATGCTATCCGAGGGATGTATTTTCAGCATGATGGGGCACCCCCACACTTTTTACTGGCAGTGAGACAACATCTCAATAATGTTTATGGCAACAGGTGGATAGGACGTGCAGGTCCTATTTCGTGGCCTTCAAGATCCCCTGATTTCAATTCCGTTGATTACCATATTTGAGGACGATTGAAGCAACTAGTTTACGCAGTGAATATTAATAACCGACAACAATTAATTGATAGAATTATACATTGTTGTAATACTATTAGACACGATCCCCAGAGTATCCGTAATTCAATACGTCAATTAACAATTCGGCAACAAAAATGTGTACAGGCTGCAGGGTTTCATTTCGAAAATCTATTTTTGAATTATTTTTATTTTGTTACCATTATTGTATCTTTTCCAGTTCTAATTTATGGGTTTATCATAACTGTGTACATATTTTTAGTTTTTTTTAAATTGTTCTTCGTTATTGTTAGTAGTTACTGTTTTTTGTTGTGCAGTGACTCAGTTTATCATTTCAATTAAAATGTTTGAAATTTATAACATTTGTTTAAATTAATTACCTTATAATTTGATACTTCCTTATGGTTGTTCTATTTTTGGTAAGATTTGATCGTTCACTAAAAATTTAATAAAAGTGCGACAACATTGTCGCATATGTCGTTTTCATTGGCTATTTATGTAGTTTGAAAATCACTTATTGCATTTTAAAAAAAATATATACAGGGTGTAATATTTAATACGAATTCCTAAATTAATTTTTCCAAAGCCAGTCCTGGAATTTTTTAGTTTAGCTAATACCAGTCGAATGCTTGATAGTAGTGTACTGTATCATGCAAAAATTTAAAAAATCAAATGAGCCGTATAACCACTACAGTAAAATGAAATAAATGGTCAATTACACAAATCACCCTGTTAATTAATAAAGAAGAGGAGTTGACATTTTTTAGTGGCCACATGATATGCTCCCTGAGGGTCTCTACATATGGTAGAAGTATGTAAAGTTCCTCATGACTCACCCGTATATGTAGTAACCCACATATGTTTTTCTCACATTACAAATATATAATCTCACATTACAAAATATATAAGACGATAGCAGATCTACCTTAATTATGATAGAATATATTTCATCCTTGAGAATATACTTTCATACTTTCTCAAGGGTATTTACAGTAACGAAAGGCTTGAGACAAGGATGTTGTCTTTCCCCCACCCTATTCAAAATATATATCCAAGAAGCACTGCACCAGTGGAGACAAAAATGTGCGGGAATGGGGTTGAAGCTTAACAACCATTATCTGACAACGCTGTTCTTTGCAGATGATCAAGTACTAATTGCAAGCTGTGAAGAAGATGCAGATTATATGCTTAGAAAGCTCAAAGATGAATACGAAAAATGGGGGATGAGTATGAATATGTCTAAAACAGAATATATGCGAATAGGCAATGAAGACGAAGACCCGGATTTGGAAATTAGACAAATGAAAAGGTGCTACGAATACAAATATTTGGGAAGTATTATCTGCAGTAAAGGAACAACGGAACGAGATATAGACTATAGAGTGCAACAAGGCAGGAAGAGTGTTCAAATTCTGAATTCGATACTTTGGTCCAACAAAGCTACTATGAGAACTAAAATGACTATCTACAAAGTAATTGTAGAGCCCATTCTTACATATGGAGCAGAATGTTGGCAAATGACAGTAAAAGGAAAGAAAAAAGTTGACACGGTTGAAATGGACTACCTAAGAAGAGCTTGCCGTATATCAAGAGTAGAACGTATACCTAATTCTGAAATTAGAAGAAAAACAGATAGAGTACATACAACTTCTGAAAGAATAGAAACTAGACAGTTAATATGGTATGGACACGTACAGAGGATGGACGACAACAGATGGCCAAAAAGAGCTATGGAATACAATCCAAGTAATAGAAGGAAACGAGGAAGACCAGCCAAGTCTTGGATACAAGTTGTTATGGAAACCATGAAAGATAGAGCCATTGATGAAGACACCTGGAGAGATAGAAAAAGATGGCGATCGAAATGCGGGAAGCGGCAGAAGCTGTAGGATCCCCGCTTATATATATATATATATATATATATATATATATATATATATATATATATATATATATATATATATATATATATATATATATATATATTTCATCCTACTCAAATTTACATAGATTATTATAACAAAAAACGTAGTTTGGACTTAATGGTTTATACACGCGTACAGTTTGTGTGTGAAAACTTATTAAGAATTAAATTTAATAGGCCGTTCCTGACTATAGTATCTTAAATATTTTAAAACTAGAACAATCAGTATTTAAATAATTATTTTGTTGTACTGCCGTGCATTATACATACATTCTAAACTATATAACTGATAATAATAGTAATACAATATAAACATTTTAGGAATAATGGGAGAAAAATTGGACAAATTTTTGTTGTTAATGTGGAAGAATTGGCTGCTGCAATATAGAAAACCAATTCAAACTATGATAGAAATTATTGCTCCTGTTCTCTTTTCATTCCTTTTGGTCTACATAAGAAGTTTGTCAGATCCTACATTTCAACATGAAAGAATATATAAGCCATTTTGTGCACTAGAGCCGAACTTCAATATTAGCCTACCGTTTTGTAATGACCCAGACGCCGTACACGCAGGACAATCATTATTTAGTTCTATGCAAGCCACCAATAGGTAAGGTATTTTGTTTATAGTTTAAGAAAAAAAATATAAGTAGTATACATATGTTTATATCTCTTTAGCAAACAACTGGAAGTTTTACAAGAATCCTAAACACGTTAAAAATCTAACACCCAATAAGAGTTGACCAAATTCAGTAAAATTTACACTTGCCTTTAATTTTTAATCTGTCAAAACATATATTTATAGTATATTAGTATAGTTTATAGTTTCAGAATATTTATAGTATAAGGAAAAACATATACGTACTATACATATGTTTATATCTCTTTAGCAAACAACTGGAAGTTTTACAAGAATCCTAAGCACATTAAAAATCTAACACCCAATAAGAGTTGACCAAATTCAGTAAAATTTACACTTGCTTTTAATTTTTAATCTGTCAAAATATTGTAAATTGGAGACCATAAGAATACAGTATAATAGAGGAAGACCACAAAAACGATGGCTAGACGACATCTAATCAAAAGTGGGAAGAAATTGGTGGCATCAAGTAGCACAAAGAAAGGAGAATGGAGAACTTATGGAGAGACCTTTGTTTAGGGGTGGACATAAATATTGCAAAAGAGAAAAATTTTACAGAACATTTATTAACTCTAAGACGACACAAAGTCGCCGGATAATGTAGTATATGTAATCGTCTAAGGCAGACGATGCTTCAGAAGCACAACGGTTTATAAGTCTTTAGATTTAAATTCGTAAACACAAGTATGTTGGTTATTGCTCCTTATTAAAGATGCGTCGATATACTCCAGTCGTCAGAGACGAAAATGCCACTAAACCTCTAAAAATCATACGAACAAGCTGAATTTTGACAAAAGTGTCAATTTTAGGACGTTAAAAAAGATGCAAAAAAGTTTTCTACTTTTTCCCCGGACTTTCCCTTAAAACTCCCCTCGTAGGGAGTAAAAACACAAAAAAAAACGATTTACCCAGAAACTGTACGCCGTAGAAAAAAATGTTTTTAATAAAAAATGTAGCTTCCTGTAATTCCTTCTACACAAAAGTTTACCACTTTTGTGTAGAAGGAACCGTTCCCACACAAACAATACTTGAAGCGACCGTTGATTTTGAATGTCAGTTACGCGCGCGAAATCAATGTTCAATAAAATTTGTATCAGCTCGACGATAAAAATTCATTTGAATTAGTTCTATCGATAAAAATCAATATGCGTTTTAAAGGTAAAGAGCTCAGCTTTCGTGTGCAATTTTTGTATTTTGTCCCAAATAAACTCAGATTTTATAAAGATGTTAAATAAATAACCGTAGCGTGATTTTTGCCATTTTTACTAATTCTCATGAGATCAATACAATATATACATTTTATTGACTGGCCACTAGGAAGTTTCGATTAATAAAGCATAACCATTAAAACCTGTACGCCTAAAAAACGCTGAATTTAAACTTTCATATAACAAACGATCTAAATTATTGAAAACTTTTTATTTTAGAACTAAAAATTTAAAATTATGTTAAACTTAAATATTGTAAAACTTTACACTAGAACACTAGTCCGTTTTTCAAAACAACCAAACTTCTGTTATAAAATACACTTAAAACCGTCTTCTGGGACACATTTCCCGTGACGTGCGGTCGTTTGTAATGTAAAACATTCAATTCTGCGTTTTTATTCATATTTCAAATGCCTTATATTTTTTGCCACAACTCAAAATTGAAATTTCATGTGATAGGTTTTATAGGAACTGGTCAATGAAAGTGATCAATTTTATTGGTGAAACTTTAAATTCAGCCTTTTTAAGTATATTTTAAATGCCTCACATTTGTTGCCAAAACTCAAAACTAAAATTTCATGCAATAGGTTTTGAATATTAGGTTCTCTTTATATAAACTCTATAGTGGTCGGTCAATAAAAGAAATACATAGTATTGATCTAATAAAAATCGTAAAAAATCGCAAAAATCGCGCCACGTTTATTTATTTAACCCTTTTATAAAAACTAAGTTTATTCTCGACAAAATACAAAAACTGCATACGAAATCTGCACTCTTTACCTTTAAAACGCATCTTAATTTTTGTCGAAAGGACACTTGGATCAGAAGATATGGAATTTTTACCATCGAGCTGATACAAATTTTATTGAACACTGATTTCGCGCTCGTAAAATGTCAGTTTCGTAACTGACATTCAAAATCGATAGGTCGGGACGGTTTATTCTACACGAAAAGTTCTTATTAACATTTTTGTTTAAAATTATCTCAAGTACATTTTTTATTTAAAACATTATTTTCTACGGCGTAGAGATTTTTGGTGAATTGATTTTTTTGCGTTTTCACCTTCTGCGAGGGGGTTTTAGGGGAATCCCAGCGTATTGTGGTGTTCATATCAGGAGTTTAGAGTTTGGTGGTTAAACCCCCCCCCCCCCCCCAGAACATATAAAGTAAAAAATATATAAAGAGTAGTAGGAAAATGTAACTTGTCTTTCACACACAATACAAAAAATCCAAAACGCTAATTGAATAATTAAGTTACCACTTTAAATATGTAGACCACAATAATTATTGTATAAATACACAATAATTAATAATATTTTTCATTATATTTAGATATATATATCTAATATTAGGCTTATGAAAAAGTAGACAGAACGAGTCTGTTGCGAGTAGCATGCGCCTACAGGACTGTATCTGCGGCGGCCTTGTGAAATATCACGGGTTGTGTTCTTCTGCATGTGTTAGCAGTAGACAAGAGATATCTCTATGAGAGAAGAGAGCATTTGACAACAGCTATAAAAAAATAAAAAAGCGAAAGATCAATGGAAAGATGGCAAGAAGAGTGGAACAACAAGGAAGATGTTACCCAGTGGACCAAGATGCTGATCCCAAGCCTAAGCGACTGGGTAGATTGTCTGTTTTAGGGCATATCTTCATATGTTCAGAAAGACAGATACAGATAAATGCCTCTACTGCGAATATTCCGACATTGTTACTCACACAACGCTGGAGTAACAGAGTAATAGATGTACAGTGAAGAAAAACAGAATGTATAAAGAAATAGGTATGAATCCGGTGACTGTAAGAGAGATGATCGTGAAAATAACGGGAAGTACGGAGGGATGGAATAGTGTTTACAATTACATTCGAGCAGTCATTAAAAAGAAAGAAGAAGAAGAGAAACATCAACTGGGCCAACGACAGAGATAAGAACTAATTACTATTTTAATGGAAATAAGCCGCAATTTAAGGATTAAATAAGTTTAAAGAGTTGACGTTTGAATCTTTGGTCTTTGATCTTGCACTGATAACTTGTTTATACTCCAAAAATTAATAAAAAAAAGAATAACGATTGGTGCTGAAGTACATTTAGCTTTCATCCACCTAGAAAAGGCGTATGATACACTTTCAAGACTTAAATTGTGGCAAGCTTTACAACAACTCGACATTAGTCCATACCTTTTAGGAATAATCACAAAAGTATACAGGAATAACACCATTTACCTAAAAATCGGAAATATACTATCAGAGCCAATAAAAGTAACTAAAATACTAAAGACTAAAGACTTAAATTGTGGTAATCTTTACAACAACTCGACCGTAGTCTATACCTTTTAGGAATAATCACAGAAGTATACAGGGATAACACTACTTACATAAAAATCTGAAATAGACTATTAGAGCCAATAAAAGTAACGTAATGACTAAAACAAGGATGCAGTATGTCACCCTTACTGTTTAATTTATATATTGAGTCAGTCCTCCAAAATTGGAAAAACCACTGAGAGGGAATGGGAATCTCCATAGGAAATGACGTACTGTTCTCCCTGAACTTTGCGGATGACCAAGTAGTCCAGAATATGTAAAATGGGGGTAACAATTCAACATGAAGAAAAAAGAATATTTAGTTATCAATTCAGATGCAAGATTTGAAGTGTTGATAGAGGAGGACGTGGAAATCAAACAAGTGGAAAAATTTAAATATTTAGGTTCACTCATTGCTAAGAACGGCTTGAGAGAAACTGAAATTAAACACCGAATTAATCAGGGACGTAAAATTGTACGATGTCTGAACTACTTATGGTGGGTTCGCAACATTTCCAAAAGGAATAAAAAAGAATAGAGCAAACCATAGTTGAATCAGTTCTTTGTTATGTCTCTGAAGTATGGACAATTAATGCAGACCTGAAGAGAAGATTGTTGGCAGTTAAAACGGATTATTTAAGAAGAAGTGCTAAAACATCAAGGCAGGAAAGGAAGACCAACACGAGTCTATAAGAAATAACATAAATGCTACAGAAACTGTCATTGACAGAATAGAAAGAAGAGCTTCAATATGGTTTGGACACCTATTGAGAATACCTAACGAACGTTGGTCCCAAGAACTTCACAAATAAAAGCTCCCTGGAAGAAGAAAAAGAGGTCGAACTCGACGCTCATAAAATGGAGGAATTAGAAGAGTAATGGAATCGACAGGTTTGGAGAAGAAGCATTCCTTGGACCTGGAGGATTGGCGGAGGAAAACGGGAATATGGCGATGGCCGTCTCCAAAATTTATTTTATTTTCAAGTTGGATTAATGTCAAACGTCAATTAACTTATTTTAACTTTCAATTGTGGCTTATTCTCATTAAAATAGTAATTACTTTAAAATGCCACAAGAAAATAGCTTCAGAACCATAGATAAGATTTAGATAAGAAGGGAGTATTCCAAAAATGTCGTCAATTTTACAGGGGCCACCCTACTTTCGGACTACGGTACGTGCGGCAGTCAACTGCGCACAAGTAAGAGAGGGTGGTTTGTAGGCAGGATAATATATACCTGAATCTTTGGCACTGCTATCTTTAGTACTTTAAATTAAACTAAAACCCAAATTCTAGGGACTCAAAATTGAGGTAGCATAAAAAAATTTCAAAACCTCAGACAAGTTCTGGGTGCGCCACTAAGTCCTGTATCAAGAGATACGCTGAAAAATTCAAGTTTTAGGTGGATTTTGATTTAACATAAAGAGGTTGGGATTCATGATTACTAATTTTGAGTTAGAGAGGTGAAATAAATAAAAGTTCAAGTTACAGGGGAAATAAACATTTGGTTTTTCTCTATATATAAAAAGCAGAAAATTTTTGTTATTCAGAGTAGCTAGTTTGCTCTGTAAAATTCCGTAATGTATTAAATGCTGTTCTTTTTTTTTATGAAAACCCTTGAAGTGCATGTACTATTATTCAACTCTTCTATGTCATCTAAATCAATAGTATATGTGGTTTTTTGAGCAACTGAATACATTATTTCGTCACCAGATAAAGTCCCAGCAGTCATAACTCTATTATCGCACGTAATGAAGTCCTTAAGGGATATTATTAATTCAGTATTTCATTTTGCAGCAGGTGAAATTGAAATGTTTTTGGTTTTAGCTTGTTTTGTTGATGATGACCGAAAACCACAGTGTGTCTAAAATTTTTTTATAGTAGTTCTAGTTATCCAAGCTATATCAGTCATTTTCATGACTAACAATACATCTATACATCTATAGTAGAATTCCTTCATTAGATATTATCCAACATATTTCTGACATCTTCTTTTCGATATAACGACTCGAAGAATATAATGATACCTTAAACCATAGACTGCAATTTTAATGTGATTGAATGCAATTAACTTGTGGAATAATTAATTTGTGAAATATTATTTTGGACTGTACAAACAATTATCAACAAATAACAAGTTTATCTCTCTCTTGCTGTCACCCACTATGTAGCATCTTCAAGTTTAAACAATATTTATCTGTTTGTCCTTTATCTTGTGTTATGTAAATGTATTATTTAATGTTTATGTCATTTATAAAAGTGCTGGATAGCCAATAATTTTGACGAAATGCCCCTGAAGATGCTCTGAGAGCGAAAGTACTTGGACAAGATTTAATAAAAAACTGTGCTCGATATCTGCCTTTTATTTGATTAAAGTTAATTTAAATAACAAGTGTTTCCTTTTTTTCTTTAGCCATTTTCTTATCAATATTTATGATCCGGTTTTGTTGGAAACTTGCAAAAGTCAACTTGTTAAAAAACAACGAGGTTTATTAGATATACCGATTTGAATAGTCAAATATTCCTTGCTATGCCAAATAATTTTAAAAGTTAGAATCTTATCAGGAAGACATTTAAAAAACAGTCCCGTTTTATTTTCTACATTAGAGATATTTTCAGGTTCTTCACCATGTAACAAATCTTGCAATTTACCTTTTCATTTGTTACAAGTTTCAATGATACATTGACACATTGAAAACTTTCCTCATAAACTTTTTTTAAAATCAAGTTCCTGTCTTCTTTTGAACTTTTTTCTAGCCATCCATTACTGTCCCATAAATTAGCGCTCCCAATGATTTAGAGTATATGTAGGCTTTTTCGTACAACAGTGATCTACTAATACTGATATTTGGGTACCGACACTACTCAAACCATTTAAGTAAGCACTCTATCAAGCCCGAAAATTTTGCAACTTGTCGTCTTTACAGGACAAATTTTGACCGTTAGAAATTTTTTCATGATATCTGATTAATTTTTTTATTATTTTCGACGAAGTATGCCAAATTGTGTAGCACCATCTTTCCTATTTCCTTATAGGTAAAACCTATTTCTGACATTTTTTCAATCAGCAACACACGATTTGCTTTTACTCCAGTCGTCAGACACAACAAGTTGAATGTTGCCGAAAATGTCAATTTTGGGATGCTAAAAAAGATGCAAAAAAGTTTATGCCCCCAAGCTTTCCTCTAAAATTCCCCACGTAGAGGGGGGGAAACGGAAAAAATCGATTTACCAAAAATCTGCATGCCATAGAAAAAAATGTTTTAAATAAAAAATAGCGAAGATAATTTTTGATAAAAGCATTTATTAGCATTTTTTGTGTAGAATAAACCGTTCTCTCAGAAACAAAGATTGAAGAGATCGGCGATTTTAAATGTCAGATAGCGCGCGCGAAATCAATGCTCAATAAAATTTGTATCACCTCGTCGGTAAAAATGCAATATCTTTTGATCCAAGTATCCTATCAACAAAAATCTAGATGCGTTTTAAAAAAGACTGCAGCTTTCGTATGCAATATTTGTATTTTGCCGCAAATAAACTCAGTTTTTATAAAGGTGTGTAAATAAATAAACGTGACACGAGTTTTGCCATATTTTATGATTCTCATTAGATCAATACAATGTATTCCTTTCATTGACCGACCTCTATAGAGTTTCCATAAATAAAACCTAATCTTTAAAACCTACAGCATAAAATTTTAGTTTTGAGTTTTGGCAACAAATGTGAGACATTTGAGATATGCTTAAAAAACGCTGAATTTAAACTTTCACATTACAAATGGTCTAAAACGTTTAAAACTACCGGTTTTTAATTACAGTATTACGTTTTTCAAAAATACCCAAGTTTTGCTATAACTTACACCCAAAAACCGTCTTCTTGGAAGCATATCCGGTGACGTGCGATTATTTGTATTGTAAAAAGAAGCAAAATCGAATTTTCATGTTACAGGTTTTGAAGACTGGTCTCTAAAAATAAAAATTTCACTACGATCTGTCAATAAAAGTAATAAATTTTATTTACCTCAAGAGAATTGTAAGAAACTGACTTTATTTGCGGCAAAATACAAAGATTTCATACGAAATCTGCACTCTTCACCTTTAAAACGCACTTTGATTTTTGCCGATAGGACACTCTGATCAAAAGATATCGATTTGTTACCGTTGATTTGATAAAAATTTATTTCAACATTGATTTCGCGCGCGGAACTGACATTCAAAATCGCCGGTCGCTTCAAGCATTGTTTCTTAGAGAACGGTCCATTCTAAGCAAAAAGTGCTAATAATCATTTTTGTTCAAATTATCTTAGCTATATTTTATATTTAAAACATTTGTTCCCGCGGCTTGGAAATTTTTGATAAATCGATTTTTTATTTCGTTTTTAGGGTTTTAGGGACAAGCCGGAGGTAAAAATAGTAAACTTTTTTGCATCTTTTTGGGGGTCCCAAAATTGATATTCTCGGCAAAATTCAGCTTGTTCCCATGATTTGTAGGGGTCAAATATCTGACGACTAGACTATTTGCTAAAGTGAAAATAAAATTAAAAATAATCAAATTAAACAGCTGAACCCAAGCAAGCACCTGTTAATGTTAGTCATAAATTATATATTATATATAAATAAGTGCTAATCCTATTTATTTTATATTCCTCAATTGTTTTGTAAGAAACAATGGTGTACTCACATTGTCAGCAAATTCTGAAGGTCTGTAATCTATTTTTCTTTGAAGTATAGGTAATAAAATTCAAATAATCGAGTTGAAAAGGTTTTAAAATAAAACACTGCTATGTTCTATATAGAGAGAGATTTTTTTTCTCGAGTTTTGGAGGATTTCTGATTATTGATGTTCGTTTTAACGATGTTCAATTGTATATGTCATTTCTGGAAATATCTATAAACAATATCGTCTAATTTTAAATGATATTCTGTAAATCCTAATTAGAACATTCTTTAAATCAACAACACCTACATATGCGTTGTTATCATTAATCATTTTTCAAAAGGGAACTCGTATTTTAGATTTTTTGTATCTTATCAAACAGTTTGATGCAGTGAGTGGGATTTATACACGCGTATATACTCACGATTAAAGCCGGTTTGTTATTTAACCATTCGGTCCAAATGAGTTTGTGTTTATTTTCAGTTACAAAACTTTTTTTCTTCGATATTTTTTGGTATCACAAGATCAGATATCAATTCAAATGAAAAAAAAATCAAAATGTTAGACTGATAAAAGGAATTTAATTTATGTGTTAAGGGCTAAAACAATTCTTCAGTCCTAAAGATTTTTTTTGGAATAAATCTATGATTGTTAGATGTAGCACATCCTTATAAATCATAGGCAATCCCAAAAATTATAGCCGCAGCAAACATTTTTTAACCTATCTATTGATTTAGATAAACATTGACGTTTAAGTACAGCTTTTCTTAGTTCAAGGGAATTGATCATTTCATCCAAAATTTATATTCTTTCTGACAAGTTATAAGTATGGCATATTTTGTAACTGTTCATATATATATATATATATATATATATATATATATATATATATATATATATATATATATATATATATATATATATATTTAGGGATTCTACAGTATTCACTGCCTTCCCTCGCTCAACCGTTTCCATCTCTCTCTGTTGTTCCATTCTCCATCGTTTAGTCCTCTCTTACTCATGGCGTCGTCTACTTCGTTCCTCCAGGATTTTCGGGGTCGTCCTCTTTTCCTCCTTCCTATGGGGCTCCATTCGGTTATTCTTTTTATCCATCTGCTGTCGTTAGCTCTTCTTACATGTCCATACCACTTTAGTCTTTTTTGTTCTATATATGTTAGTATGTGTGTTTCTATTGATGTTCTTTGCTTTATTTCGTCATTACTTCTCCTATCCATTCTTGTTACTCTGCAGCATCTTCGCAGGCATTCCATCTCTGTTGCTATTATCTTACTGCTGTTTTTCTTGTTTATGATCCAATTTTCGGCCCCATATGTCATAATACTTCGCACTAATGTTTTATAAATCTGCGTTTTTGTCTTCATATTTAGGTGTCTATCCCACCATACTGAGTTAAGTTGTCGGATTGCTGTTCTTGTTTGTCCTAATCTTTGTGTAATTTCTTCCTCTGTTATTGCCTTTTTCGTGATTATAAACCCCGGGTATTTGAATTTATCCTTTCCTTTGATTGTTACGTTGTCATCAATCTGTAGATCTTCTATGTCTTCTTCACTTGTAGATAGGTACTCTGTTTTCGCGAGGTTAATATCTAGGCCAGCCTTGGTATATTCTTCTTGTAGTTTCTTCATCATGTAGCTGAGGTCGTCTTGGTCTTGTGCAATCACTACTTGATCGTCTGCAAAACTTAACGTATATAGGTATTCGTTCCGTACCGGTACTCCCATGCCTTCGCATTTTCTTTTCCATGTAGTCAAGGCTTTCTCTAAGTATATTTTGAATAGGGTTGGAGATGTGGAACAACCCTGCAGGAGCCCTTTTGTTGTGGTGAAGTCTCCTATGATTCTTGTTCCCATTTTAATGAACACTTTATTTTCTTTATACAGAGCTTTTGTAGCTTCTATGAGTTCCGTCTGTATTTCTAATTTGTACATTGCCTCCCATAGTTCTGACCTTGGTACAGAGTCATACGCCTTTCTCAGATCCACAAATGCCAAGTGTATATCTCTATTTTTTGCTTTTTTCTTTTCCAACAGTTGTTCCAGTGTGTATATGTGGTCTATGCATGATCTTCCTGCCGTGAAGCCTGCCTGATCCTCCCCGATTTTGCCTTTTATCGCTTGCTCTATCTTTTCTCGCAGTATCTTCCCATATAATCTTCCTATTGATGATATTACGCTTATTCCTCTGTAGTTTTCGCATCGTTTTCTATCTCCTTTCTTAAATATAGATGTCATATATGCCGCCGTCCATTCCTTTGGGAGCTGTTCTCCATTTATGGCTTTCTGAAATATCCATTGTATCATCCGGTGTAATTTTTTTGATCCGTATTTTATAAGCTCAGGTGAGATGCCTCCAGGTCCCGGTGCTTTCTTATTTTTGATTGCTTTTATGGCCGTTCTCATTTCCCTATCTGTTATTTCTATTTCTTGTTGTTGGAATCTGCTTCGTCTTCGCCTGTTTTCTTTTCCAATGAATTGTGGTCTTTGTTCTGTTAATAGTTCCTTGTAGTAGTCCTTCCATTCTTTGTCCTGTATATTTCCCAATTTAGTTTTTTCCTTTGAGTTTTGTTTCAATCCTCTCAGTACTTTCCATGACTCCGAAGTTCTTGTACCTCCTATATATGTTTCAATATTTAAGCAGATTCTTTCCCATTCTTCATTCTTTTGCTGTGTCCATTCTAATTCTAATAAATGTTATTTACAAAGTATATGACCTTTCCAATCTGCTGAAATCTAGAAATGTCGGCATACCCTGAGTCCTTTAAAAAATTGCCAGCGGCATTCCAAAAACAATGAATGCTTAAAATACACACAATTCAATTAATATACAAAAATACTTTGTATAATATATAATGCAAAATATTCTGGTTGATCTTTTTTCGTCGTCTGTTCCCGAGTCTTAAAAATTTTATAAAGCGAAGCCAACAAAGCAAAAAGTTGTCTATTTGTTATTATGCAAATTACCGTCTTGTAAAACGCCGTCTACACTCTCGATCGAAGTTATTTGGACGAAGTGTCGAAGTGAAGTTAATCGAGGCGAGGTGGCCCTCTACATACTCATGAAGTCGAGTAATGTAGTGTGACACTTCGTATTCAAACTTCGGGCTCTTTGACTTCTACGCGAAAAACTGACACAGATCGGAAGTAGAACGAGGCGAAGCGAAATTACCGAAATATAGTTATGGATGTTCTTTCCGTGTAATTAAATTTATTATCAAATATGAGATAGGCAGCATAGCGGATTTGGAAAAACCAAATGTAACGGAAATGATATTTAAATCATTCAGAGAACGTGCCATATCTCGGCTACAGCAAATTTACATTCCGAAAACTGATATTTGGCTAAATAATTACGAAAACGTGGTGCAAGTACTGCAAGATTGCAAATCTCAGAAAAAATAGACATTTTAGTTTATTTTTTGGGACAATTTTTTCTCCGAATTTTTATCTTTATTTATAGCGCTATATTTATAAGTATTTACCTTTGTTATTCTAATTTTAGTACTTGAATATTATATTTATTTGTCTCTTAATTTTAATGTAGCGTAAGGCTTAAAAACAGGTAATAAATAAATTTAAAATACAATTCTTTCATTCATATCAATTTTGACTGAACGACATTACCATTGTCAATATAAAGTTTTATAATAAGTTAAATGATGCTATGCTATAAATGTAAATAACTAATTTTGGAAGAATAAAGCTGTACCAGACTACTCATTAGTATATACAGACATACTTAAAAAATAAAAAAAATATAATCCGATATAAAATTAATCCCATATATAAAGTAAAAAGAAACAAACTTTTATATCCTTCTTCTTCTTCCTTCTTGTATGTAGGCTTCAAAGCCTACCTAAATGGTCTAAATTGTGGCACCATCTTTTTCTTGGTCTGCCAATACTTCTTCGTCCATTTGGTGACTTATCTCGTGCTATTCGTACTATCCTATCCTCTGCCATTCTACTAATGTGTCCGTTCCACTCCTGTTTCCGTTTTTTCACCCATCCATTTATGTCTTCTATATTGCATGCTCTTCTTATGTTTTCGTTTCTCTCCCTATCCAACAGACTTCTTCCTGATATTCGTCGGAGTGTTTTCATCATTCTTTATAGATTCTTGAGTTTGTATCTTGTCTTAAGTGTTTGTTCTTCCAGATTGTGTCATTAAGAGATCCCGCCGCTTTACTTGCTTTTAAGCTTTGTTGTCATACTTCTTCGTCAACATTCCCGTAACTAGTTATATCTATTCCCAGATATCTAAACCTTGCTTCCTGCTTTATTATTTTCCCATCAATTTCGATTTTACATCGTAGTGGGTATTTAGATGTTGTCATACATTTGTTTTTTTCTGCTAATACATATTATCATATTGTATTTCTTGACTGTTGTATTGAAGATGCGTGTTAATCTTTGGAGTACGTCTTGTCTCGTCGATTAATGCGGCGTCGTAAACGTAAGACGTTTACAATACATTGTTTACTATATGACGTAAGATCTAAAATAACGTAAAACTTTACATTGTTTTATAATAAATTTTAACTTAAAAATATTATTAAAATTAAGTAATAATTATATTAATATGTAATTGATACAGCATTATTAACTAAACGTATCGTTTCAAGAACAAAATATGATTGAAATATGGTAGTTCATATTTCTTTCCTAGATGGCGCCGTTATGTGACTGGACTTACAGCGTGAGATGTCACTGTCATCATAGCCTTTTATATAGATAGACGAGAACCTAAATAACCATACGTTTTTATTATTTTCAGCCAATTGACAATATTATTTACTGGTCCAAATAATGCTTATTACGACGATGTAATAGACTTCTTTAAGTTGGTACCTTCAATTAATGTTCAACGCGTAGTAAGCTCAGCTCAATTAGAAAAAATATCATTAGATGGAAACTCATCTTACTATGGTATCGAGTTTGGAGGCGAAAGAGAAAATTTAGAGGTTAATATCAGGTAAGTGTAGATAATTAGGTAACAGAAAAATTGTTGTATTTATAGAAACACAGAAACAACAACAGAAGAGAAAAAATGCGGACAGAAATATTTTTGCCGAAACACTTTTTTTTTCTATATATATTTTATACAGTCCTGCAATACTGTCAGAATATCTGTTGGCGTATTGAACCTTGACTAATTTTACGGTATTTTAGGTTAGCATATATGTAATAAGCGTATTACGCTTTTAAATTTTTATATATGTATATTTTAATATTTCGAAAACTGCTCGATGTCTGAACAAAAAGCTTAAACATTTACAACAACAAAACACAGCTTTAACACACAGCAACAAACAACAGTTTAATCCACCAATCGTAAATGAAAATACGTAGACAATAAATGGCAAATAAAAAATAGAAGTCTTTACTGAATATCCAAAAAAAAAAGAATTCCATTGGAACGATTGAGAGCAACCCTCAGACGAGAAAGAAATACAAGGAAACACTAAATGCATCATTCCAAATGAACTTGCCAATAAAAAATTCTAGTAAGTAAAACATAGAATCATGAATAAACTCAACATTAAGAAAGCCCCGAGATATGATCTTATCATAGGCAGAGTGCTACAGGAATCTACACAAAAATGCTTTAAATTAATGACATATATATATATATATATATATATATATATATATATATATATATATATATATATATATATATATTCTACGGCATTAAGTGAACTCCGCCCATGTTAAAATTCAGGTTCAATTGAGCTCCGTGGTCAAGTGGATACCGATATACGGAGCTCACTTGACAATTCCGTAATATTGGTTCAGTCGATTCATCAGCATGTAGAGTTTAATAATTTATCAAAATTTTTTGGAGCCCGTAAATACCCCTGTATCATAAATGTATATCGCTTAGTTCACGTGTATATATTATAGGGGTCGTTCAGATCTTCTTTATTGTATATTTGAACCATACGTTTATCGGTTTAACTAAGCTCTGAGAGTTTGGCAACTGTGCGATTATACCGTATATTTTCAACATATACCCTGAACGGTTTATATGGGCTCCTTATTTTTATCTACTGTTTGTAGACAGTGGAATGTCATACGCATAACACTGTGTAACAGAGGATATCATATTACCTGGTATAACTACGTACTAAAATGTAACTGGTTCTTTAAAAAACAGGTATGAAGATACAAAAGGATTTGGGCTTATTATTGAATGGAATGTTCGCTTGCATAGAAAATTTTATTTTTTCTGTATTTTTAAAGATGTTGTTTTTTCATTTAATATAATTTTATTAGTTCAATGCCGGACTTGATGTTTTTTTTAATTACAGAAATTTCGTAATATATTTTGTTTACGTGAGTGTCTTTGTACATTTTATGTAAGCATCTGATTAATAAAAACTACTTTTATTTTATTCAATCTTCTGCGATATATTGTATAAAACTTTTTTAATATTTTAGTTCTGGTCTTATTTGTGTACTACATGTGATATCTCGATAGAAGGTTATCTCAAAATAAATATGGTTAAGTGCTACAATAGATATTTTTGTGTTAAAATGGGTAGTAGTGTGCACAAAAAAAAAGAATGGTTAATTTGTCTAACAAGGTATATTTGGCAGCAGAAGCATATAGTACAAGCGTCTATGTTTTAAGGGCGGAAGGACGTGCGCCTCATTTTTAGCTGACAAGCTTGCGAAGAATATTATTTCTGGTCCTCAATTTACCTTTTAGTTTTAAACAATAATCTATGACTGACCCGGTGTGATACAAACTATTTTCAAGGAATTTATAGGAAGTCTACAGTTCAATGATTTTATGACAAGATTGGATGTTCAGTTTTGTGAAAACGTCTATGTTGAGGAAATTGAAGGAGCACCCACGAGTTTTTCAGGGGTTTTGGCTGAAAATTTATTCATAGTTTATTTTTATTGTGCAATAATAGGTGTCTCGTCTATATAATAGAAGTCCTAGTATCTACCGGTATGGATCGTTTGTTTGTGTAAATGTTATACAGTGTAGGTGCCTTTATGCTACCCCAAGCGAGACCGTTCTTCATCTGCTACTCTTACCAGTGAGTGATACAAAAAATATTCTCTTATGTTGGCATACGCAGACAATGTAAGTGAGCTTGTTATCTAAGGGGATATCATATAGTTTTTGAAGAAATATTCTGTAATTTAAGGTGTCTTAAATTGGTTGAAAAATACCACCCCTGATACCGGATATTTTTCGTACCCGTCTTTTTTTTTGCCAAGTTTAAGCAAGGTAACAACTTTGGCTTGTCTCTAAATTTTGGCTATCTCCATAATTTGAATACAGTTGTTCATCATGCGGATAAGCCATTGTAGAGTGTTTTTGGTCCAGGTTTCGTAATAAGCTTTTTGCTCAGATCCTCAATGTCGGTAGTTGTATTATTTTTCATTAAATATGTAGATGGTGGATCCAAGCTCAACATCGTTAAAAGGTTCTCTCGGCTGACTGGTTTTGTCCTTTCTTACTTTAAGTTATTCTTTGCTTCTTTTGCGACAGAAATAGCATGTCTATATCTATGATCTGGTTTTCAGCAATCAGCTATATACCAAATACCCTAGGTTAGACCCTATATGTGTTTCCTGCACTAGAGATAAGTTACATTCGTGTTTAGCTCATATGTCTGATAAGTTTAAGTAAAGTAAAGTTTCTTGATCTCTAGATATACCCTTAACAGTTATAGACATATTTTATTAGAATAGTTGGTTCTAAAAAGGACCAATTTGACAAAATCATATTAAAGGGGTGACTGAAGAATTAGCCGATTAATTAATTAATCATTACCCGGGGTATGCCCGATTGCGGTGATCTTATTAGTACTTCAATCTTCCTTAACGCGCGTTCTTTGAATCCCATAAGTAATGCCTAATCTTTTACTTTTTATTAAAAATTTAAATTTTACATGCCGTGTATTACTTTTTGACGATATTTCGAATCAGATTTGTATAGTAATAATTTTAGGTATTAAAGAGCCTCTTTGTGAAAAATAAATAAGTTTGTGATATCGGTCGCAACTCATATCTAGATAATAACAAAATAAACAGTTAAAATAAGTGTAAACAGTTTCAACTACATATATCGGTGCCACTGTTCAGGTGATGGGTTTATCAGAGATTATCAAAGATTACATTTTAATTCAATGTTCTATTTACGTATTTTCAATATTAAAAAAGTAGGAAAAGACATGTTTATGCTTTTATTTTTTTAAATCTATTCTATTTTCTTTTTAGAGTTCCGTCTTTTTTGAACGACCTGTGTTCTTTTTTTAATTGGGCACTTGTCCAAAGCTATGACAAATACTCTTTCCTCTACTATTCTACATTAATATGACTGATTCATTATTTTCTCTAAACACTCTGTCCTCTGCTATTCTACATTAATATGACTGATTTATTTTATCTTTCTTGCAGCAATTTTAATGTTTATCCTGTGTATCTTCTTCTTCTTCTTCTTCTATTTATATAGACATGACTGTCATTTTTCAATGTGCCTCCAGTAAGTTGCCGTTCCATCGTTTTCGTGATCTTCCTACTGATCGTCTTCCTACGGGTTGACCGTCTCTTGCCATCTTTACTACTCTATTTGTTGTCATTCGGCTTATATGATCGTTCCATTCTACTCTTCTATTTCTTAACCAGTTCTTGATCTTCTCCATCTTGCATCTACGTCTTATATCTGTACTTCTAGCTCTGTCCCATAGTGGCTTACCATCAATTTTTCTAAGTATTTTCATCTCTGCTGTTTCTAATATCCTTTTTGTCCTCTCTGTGTCAGGTCTTGTTTCTGCCGCGTATGTCATTGGTCTGATGACTGTTTTGTAAATTCTGCCTTTCGTTTCTTTCCCGATAGTTTTATTGCTTCATATTGTTTCATTTAGTCAGCCTGCCGCTCTGTTTGCTCTATTCACTGGATCTTCCACTTCAGTTTCGAGCTTTCCATAGCTAGATAATGTGATGGCTAGATATTTAAACTCCATCACTTGTTCTATTATCTGACCTTTCAGCTCCAATTAACATCTTAGTAAATTTGCTGTTGTAACCATGAATTTTGTCTCTTTTGGGGAAATTAACATGTTAAATTTTCTGGCAGTTATATGAAATTGGTGCAGCACACGTTGTAAATCATCTTCATTTTGAAAGAGTAGTATTGCGTCGTTTGCACAGCAATTTTAATTTGTTTTTCTTCCATTTGGTATCTTTTTTTAGTTCTTACTTTTTTATTATTTCATCCATAATCAGGTTGAACAATAGAGGACTCAGGAAATATCCCTGCCTTATCCCATTGTCAGCTTTATTAGGGTCGGTTGGTTCTTCTTCTACTTTTACTTTTATTGTGTTATTTTGGTATATATTTTCGGTCGTTTTGATTTTTCCTAGAGGTATCTCTCTTGCGTACAATAAGTGGATAACGTTTTTTAATTTGTGTTTCTTCTGCATATCATTATTTCTTCTGTGTATTAAAAGTTAAATTTTGCTTATTATTAAGATTCCCTTAACGTGTTTATTAATTGTCTTGTTTCTGCAGTACGAATATATGTGTATCATGATAGATTGTAAGGCATATTTCATTTGCGTTTGCCAATTACTTTTTCACTTCCTCAGCGATAGGTCTTTTTTTCCTCATCAATAACCTTATCTTATCCTCGCTCGATACAGGTATTCTAAGATATTTATATTTCACTATATGCTCTATCATTTGGTTTTTATCTCAAATTTGCACCTATGACGAAATTTATAATACATATCTAATATCTGGTGCTTTCATATGAAACTGGAATAAAACACTTGGTAGATAATATTTATTTGTTTTGAGTACACTTTTTTTAGAACCTAGTACATAAAGGAATAAATATTTGTCTGTTTAGTGTTTTCCAAGTCTGTAAAACATAAACAGGCTTAAATATTAGATTATACATTTATTAAGAATATTCAATATCGAAATTGAAGATTTTGTATCACAAAATATGAATAGGTTTTTACATTTTGTTTGACGTTTTAATCTTCTAATCGGAGTTCATTTTTCAAAAAACTATAAAATTGTGAGAACAAATTGCTATATAAAAGTACGAGGCAATATTCTCATGCTGTGAGCTTTGCTGCTCTGTTACTTGTATAACGCTTAAGCTATTTTTAATTTTTTGTCAATATTTTTGAGGTGTTTCCTTAAATGACCATGTTTAAGGTTAGTACGTTTGATTAAATGAAATTGATATTAATTTAATAGTTTCCATTTTATTAGTACTGATGGTATATAACTAGCATCTGTTGGTACTATATATCAATTTTAACATGTGGAAGTGAGAGCACTCTCTTGTTAGTATTTTCAGTGTAAATTATGTGGCAGCCGTAGCTCAGTGGCTGTGTTACTGGTTTAACAAGCTGGAGGGCCCGGGTTTGAATCCTGGCACCGACAAAATTTTCAATTTCTAATTTAACTGCGCTGCCACCGTGCTTCGGAGGGTACGTAAAGCCGTCGGTCCCGGCTACGAAAGTAGTCGTTAAGTCATGTTAGAGGCGCTTGCGCGACCTGAAAACCCTAACACTAGACCTTGGCCAGAAGGTTACACGAACTTACTTACTTACTAGTGTAAATTATGACGAAACCAGAAATAACCCATAATATTCCCCCCGTGTGATCTTAGTATTTCCATTGATTGAATAATATAGGGTCTCCAATATTTCAGTCAATGTTATGTCAGAGTGGTTTTTATTAATTTTTATATATATTTGCAATATGAAGAAGAAAGTTCAGTATAGGCAGTTAAACAGCTAACCTGTCAATTTAAAAGTAAGAGCAAGTACCAACTTGCTGAAAAGCATACCCATACACAAAAGGGATGATAAAATGTAGTGCACAAACTATAGCGGTATAAGCTATATATTAATTATTAGGATATACAGATTTTTTTCTAATAAACCTATAACGATTGAGTGAATAGGTAAACTATCAAATAGGAGACTATTAGTGTGGAATTAGAAAAAACTTAATAGAGACCTGGACAAAGAAATGAGAGATCAAGTACTAAAAGCAAATAGACTGGCAGGATGCCTTAATAACACTATATGGCTAAACAGACACATTAACACTGAGATGATATCAATTTATAAAGCCAGTGTAAGACAAATAATGACATATGCTTCAGAAACAAGACCCGGCACAGCCACAACGCAAAGAATAATGGAAACGGCAGAGATGAGAGTACTGAGAACAATTATAGGAAATACGCTGAGAAATCAAAAGAGAAGTGAAGACATTAGAAGAAAATGTAACGTAAAGTGTATAAATGAATTTACACAAAATAGAAAAAAAGAATGGAATAATTACATAAGCAGAATGGAGGAGACCCGTGACGTCAAAATTGGAAGAGATAAGTCACGAATCGGCAGAAGAAGTATCGGACGATCGCGCAAAAAATGAAGTGATAACCTTCCATAGAGGTATTATTCCACCAATGAACAAGTAAAATTGCTTATAAAGAGAAATAATAACAAGAAAAAAAAGTAACATCTCTCAGATAAATAAGCGGAACAACAGAAACTGAGTATAAACGTGAAATTCCAGAATTAACATTAAATAAATTACTGCAAATCGTACGAACTGAAATAAGTGTTATTTTCTGCTCATATATATAATAAGAACTATATTTAAACCAAGTGACAGAAAAAAAATTATATATACATTTACTTCTAAATGATTAAGGTCTATAAAATTATTATTAAAGTTAAAGCTTATACAAGCGACAAAGTTTTTAAAACAATTAGACCGAACATAATATCATAACTGTAACACATAATATATACGGAAACAATAAAGAAATAGATATGTTTAGTGGTTATGAAACCGCTTGTCGTCTGCCATGAATTTTATTACAGAATCAAGTTACCAATACCATAAGACACCAAAATATTTTGTCTGAGTAATGACTTACTACGATAAAAAGAAATAGAATACTTTTATAATACACAACGTTATAACGTTGTGTAAACGCATGTTAATAACAATTGGTAATAAAGACATAAAGATACCCACTAGAAAGTTTAAAATTTCAAAACTACAGTAAAATAAAGTTCAAGTATATTATTTTCATTATTTGTTCAATACTGATGCCATCAATTTTTATTTTACATCTAGTTGGTTCTTTGCTGACTACTATTGTTTTAGTTTTCTGAGATGAAATTGTCATAATAAATTCATAATGCCAGGTATTTTATTTCCATTACCTATGTGGTTATTCCATTCTTTTTTTCTATTTTGTATCCATTCATTTATACACTATACGTTACATTTTCTTTTCGATTTCTCAGAGTATTTCCTGTAATTCTTCTCAGTACTCTCATCTCTGCCGCGTCCATTATTCTTTGCGTTGTGGCTGTGTCGGGTCTTGTTTCTGCTAATGCCATCAATTTCTATTTTACATCTGTGGTCCTTTGCTGACTACTATGGTTTTAGTTTTCTGAGATGAGATTGTCATATTAAATTCTTTTGCTCTTATGTTAAATTTGTGGACCAATCTTTGCAGACTATCTTCATCTTGGGCTATTAATATTGCGTCATCTGCGTAACGGAGTATTTTAATTTCTTTGTTTCCCATTCTGTATCCTCTTCGTTTGTTAACGCTTTTGATGATTTGATCCATGATCAAATTGAAGAGCATGGGGCTCAATCTCAACGAATCCCCTTGTCTTATTCTGCTGCCTATTTCTATAGGTTCTGTAAGTTGTCCCTCTATTCTGACTTCAATTTTGTTGTTTTGGTCGATGTTTTCGATAGTTTTTATAATATTTAGGAGAGCTTCTCTATTATACAGAAGATGGATTACATCTTTCAGTCTTACTCTGTCAAACGCTTTCTTTAGGTCAATCAGACACAGAAATGCTAGTCTATTATACTTCAGTGATTTCTCAGTAATTTGCTTTATAACGAATTTTGCATCTGTACACGATCTACCACTTAAAAAACCCGGTTGTTCATCTGCTAAACTTATATTGTGATTAATTAGCACTTGTAAAATTTTAGTTGTAAGTTTTAGCGTAGTATTTAACAAGTTTATACTTCTGTAGTTTTTTGTCTGTTTTTATCTCCTTTTTTATATAGTAGAGTTAGTTCGCTCCTTCTCCATTCTTCCGGCATTTTATTGTGTTTTATAATTTTATTAATTAATATTGTTAATTGTTCTGTCATTGCTGCTCCACAATATTTCAGTATTCGTTTGGTATCTCGTCTTGACCTGCTGCTTTTCTGTTCCTCAGGTTTTCAAGTATTTTCCAAACTTCCTGTACATTTATATTAAGTTCTTTATATGTTGTAATTTCTGATGTTTCCGGTTCTAGCGTCGTTTGTTCTTCTCCTGTATATAGCTTTTTTAGGTAGTCAATCCACGTATCATTTTTTATGTATTTTAGTTCTATTAGTTACTTTACCTCCGTTCTTTGACGTCTGATGAAGCGCTATATTTCCTTTTGCAGACGAGAAAAATTATGTTCCATTTCTTTCGAAAAACGTTCCCAGTGACCATTTTTTATTTTTCTTATAAGTGCATGTGTTACGTTTCTAATTGTCTTGTAATTATGTTATGCCTCTTGTGTTTTGGTTGACATGTATTTCAGGTAAGCTTTTTTGTTTTCTTTACATTTTTCCTTCACTTTACTTATATTTCTTTTACCGAGAACTTTCTTGGCCGAGGCTAAGATATTAGACTTAAGTATTGTTCAGCTTTCTTCGACTCCATCACTTTCTGTGATATATGTATTTCTGTTTTTCTCGGTTCTTCTTTTCTGGAATAGGTATCTTGTCGAGTCATCCTGTAAGCTTTCGACTTTTATCTTTGTGGTGTATTTCGGTGTTTTGTTATCACATATATGTGTTTTCATTCGGCACAATACCAATTTGTGATCGCTTCCTATTTCTGCTGATGTTAGTGCTATCTATTCAACAGAATATAGTCTATAATAGATCTTTGTCCTCTACTGTTTTCAAAAATGTATTTGTATTGTTCTTTGTGAGGGAAAAATGTATTATTATTACGTATCTGGTTTTTGCTGCAGAGGTCCGTTAGAAGGTTTCCGTTTTCATTTCTGATATTTTCGTTATATCGCTGTTTTATCGCTGGAACTAAATCATTGCCAACACGGGCGTTAAAATCACCCATAATGATTATATATTTATCATTTGGGGTCTCGTTTATTACAGTCTGAAGGTGTTCCTAGAAGTTTTCCCTTGTGGTGGTATCTTTGTTGTTCTCTGGAAGTGAATTGCTACCACATGCAGAGGTTTAACATCCAGTATAATTTTTACACTTACTATTTTTATATTTGGTGTAAAAAATTTTTGTGTACTAACAGAGCGACTCCTTCTTTGGCTCTGGTTTCTTTGGCAACACCACTGTAAATCATGAGATGGTCATCTATAATAATTTGACCCTTTTCCTTTTTTCTTTGTATCTTTTAACGCACACATGTCTATATTTTTTTTTCTACAAGCTCTTTTGTAATTTTCTGCTCTCTTGTAGAGACTTTACGTTCAAAGCACCGATGCGAAGTGTATTTCTCGTTTACCACAAATTTGTTGTCCTCTTTCTCCCGTTAGTCGTCGTAATGAAATCATTCCTGTCCCGAGGCATAATTCTGTTTCTATGAGCTGTATGGTTTTAAAGTCTATCAGTAGGGTGCTAAACTGGCTGTAGACCCCCTCCTCCTTTATTTGGGCTTGGAACCGGCAACAGTTCTGTCGAGCTACTCAATCTACCCAAAAAAACTGCAGGCGGATTTGAGATATGTTACTTAAGGATGTACTTAATCTCTATTAATTCTTTGATCTGTTTTTTATTCTCTTTCAGATCTGTTTTATATTAGGTAAATTCTTATTTCATTCCTTAGGTAAATTCTTATTTCAAACCCTCCGGCGCACTTTCAGGTCTACATGTTATATAAGTATTTTAGTTTTTTTTTTTTTTCATTTTACTTTTACCCTTTTTTGTACTTACTTTACTTTCCGTGTCCGGAACACCAACAGCTTTAAATTTTGTATTTCCAATGGTTGGCTACATAAATGGCCCTGTCATTCGCTAAAAATAAATCTTCTTCTGTGTAGGTCTCTCTCATCTCTGTGTATGCTAGTAGATTTTTTGTGGTAACAAACTTTATAATCATACCGAAGGGGCTTCTAATTTCAGAAACTGTTACACGATTACTCTATTTGATATATGTACATGTATGTACTAAATGTTTTAGTGCCAATGCATTTTAATAAAAAATACTAATTAATAAAAAAAAAAAATTATAATACACACTTTCTTATGTTTGAAAATATATAAAAGTAATATAAATTACCGCCTTGCTTATTAAAACTAAAAAGTAAAATAAAGGTATATGGCGGTTAACAATTTATATTTAACTACATAAATTAGCCAAATAGTCCTTAAATTCCTCCATGATTAAATTGATGGATATTTAAATAAATTTCAAGTTCCAGAAGGTATCTGCTGTAAAATTTGAAAATCTACTACTAATACAATTATTGGCAACATCGCAGGAGTTTAGAAGTATATGCAATATCGTAAATACGGATCCCAAAAATGGTTTATACTTTTGTGGAGTCCACTTAATCCTACGTGTTGGTCGGAGTCTACATAAAGCGCTACTTAGATAATAATATACACGGTGTATATTCTACTGGAGTTAGTATAATACCGTTTTAGAACGGAGCTTACATTAACCGCTAGATGTATATATATATATATATATATATGTATATATATATATATATATATATATATATATATATATATATATATATATATTATTGTGATATTTAAAGTCTTGGTGCGCCAAGCAATAATTAGCTAATTAATTTTTTTGATTAATTAAAATTATTTAAATGATATGATTATGACTCTATCACAATTTTTAATTCTTTTATCCCAGGGTTACATTCGTGCTTCAATATCTATGCTATTACATGTGAAAGGTAAGGTCCAGAGAATACCGGAATAATAAAAAACACATATGATCTAACACTATATATTGAAATAAAAATAATGAAATAATTCACACTCAAAAGTTTTCAATAAACAAATCTCATATAAGGATTCTCAAAATTTTGTTCTCCGTACGTGAAAAATCAAAATTTATGGTACAAACAATATTAATTGAAATCTCAAAATTCCGAACTATTCTAACTCTCCTAATCAAAATATTTATATCCTTTCTAAATTAAGTGTAAAAATTGTGTTATCAATAAAAGAAAAAACTGCAGAAAACAAAATATCTCTCTCTGATGATGAGTGGTCCAAATCCTTGTTCCTTGTAGACTATATTATCTCCTCTCAACCGCTCCCTATGTAATCAGCAATCTTACACAGATTGTTGCAAGTATATCGTCCTTAATGATCTTCTTCAAAAGCACAAATCATTCAAATTATGATAGCCTTTCTCCTCTCGATAAACTGAATCTCTCGTTGGCCCGAGTGAAAAATGACTCTTGGAATATCTTCTCTTTACGATAAACTGAATCTCTCGTTGGCCTGAACAGTGACTCTTGGAATATAAGTAGAGAAATATGACTTACAATATTTTTCTGCTTCAGCTGCTGTCAGATACACTAACTCCACAAAAACTCACTAACATTCAACACTACGGCTTGCTACATTTCAGGAACCGCCAGAGAACAATCACTGTTCCTCTTACAGATTTGGAAAACCAACTGCTTATCTTTTCTCTCTCCTCAATCTCGCTAAACTTTTTCCTACATACTTATCCCACCTTTTTCAATCTCCGCCAATCAAAACTCGTCACAATTCCCCCATTTTTTCATTTCGATAACAAACAAATTTTTACCTATAATTATAAAATTTCCTAAAACTTATTTACAAATAATATTTTCTATAATTCTTAAAAACTAACAAAAACCTCTTTCTAAAATCTCTTCTATTTGTCTCTAATCACTGCATTAATGTATTTTGGAAAACCCCGTTCAATTGTCTTTTTGTTTTCACTTAAAATTATGCGGGTCACTCAAGTATAACAAAGAAATAATTTATGCAAAGCTTACATTTTGTTTAGTACAGGTAATTCAAGAAATTAATAACTCTCCTTCTTCGAAATGTTTGTTGGATATTATCCTACTTATCTGAATTATTTTAATGTTATTGAATTTTGAAATATTTTAAACAAACCAATATTTTTCTCGATTTTACATATCATAACAATATATATATATATATATATATATATATATATATATATATATATATATATATATATATATATATATATATATATATATATATATTCAATTCTGTTCTCAAACTTGGATAGTTCCTGATGAGGGTCTGGAAAGTAGCATCTCTCTCTCTCTTATCGTTTCCTCATTGCTGAGGATCGTGATTTCCTACAATGCGGGCTGTCAATTCTCTCCATCTCTTGCGATTTTGGGCTGCTCTCATGGACTCGGCGTCCTCGGCCTCTACGTCCTTCTACGTTTCCGCACACAATTAGTCTTTCTAAGTTGTCATTGTCTCTTCTCGCAATGTGGCCAAAAAACTTTAAAACATTTGCAAGACACTGAGAGGAGAGTCTGGTCTAAATGTTTAGCTCTTCGAGAATCGACTGATTGGATCTGTGCTCCGTCCACGAGACGCGTAGCATTCGTCTCCAGCACCACATTTCGAATGCGTCAATCCTTTTCCTATCCTCTGATTTTATTGTCCATGTTTCGGCACCGTAACTGAAGATTGAAAAAACGAGTGTCCGTACCAGTCTCATTTTGAGTTTTTTGGATAAAGAGCGGTCCTCTTTATCCAAAAGTAGCATAAATAATAATTATTACTAAGCCAGGAAAAAAAGTACAAGTCACTTCCTCGGCGGATTAGTCTGCTTGCAATTATCTCTAAAGTCTTTGAGAAAATATACGTAAAAAAGTGTAAATTTCTAGCAGAAATTATGAATTTAATTCCAGACTATCAATTTGGGTTTCGAAACAACCGTTTCGCTTTCGCCGTATTTGCTACAAAATATCATACAAGGAAAAATAGCAGTCAACCGCAGTCGAGGACGAAAAAGAACCTCATGGCTAAAGAAATTGTGAGATTGGTATGGTGTTGATACAAGCATGCTATTTAGGGTGGCAGTAAATAAAATTAAGATAGCTATGATGGTAACCAACGTTCTGAAAGGACATGGTACATGAAGAAACAACCGTGGTACCATAGAGCAGTACACAGAATCGTAAGCAAAATTCATAATGACTTCCAACAAAAATATTACTATTCTGCTTTTTTTCTTTTATTATTCTCTCTTCAATTTTATTAAATCAGGAGTAACACGATGCAGGTTACTTCGTCTATACTGGAACAGCATAC
This sequence comes from Diabrotica undecimpunctata, assembly GCF_040954645.1. Taxonomy (NCBI): domain Eukaryota; kingdom Metazoa; phylum Arthropoda; class Insecta; order Coleoptera; family Chrysomelidae; genus Diabrotica; species Diabrotica undecimpunctata. The sequence continues at coordinate 85,491,771 of NC_092811.1, read as the reverse complement.
CCTGTTTTTTCCATTAAACTCTAATAAGTCCTGTAGCCTCAACGAAGGCGAACAGTTTTCTTATTGACAATGGTTCACTCACCTTACTTATTTTGTATAGATGTTTTTTTAAACGACAATGTCTAGTTACCATTTCAGTGACCATTATAATCTCTCTTTTACTACTACTACTACTACTAAGGATTTCCACAGTTTTCACTGTCTTCCTTCACTCAACCGTTTTCTCCAATTTTCCCTGTCATTCCAGTCTCCATCTCGCAGGGTTCTTTTCTCCATAGCCTCGTCGATTTCATCTCTGAATGACCTTCGGGGTCTTCCTCTCTTTCTTCTTCCAATCGGGCTCCATTCTGTGATTTTGTTTATCCAGCGTCCTCTGTCCGCTCTTCTGACGTGGCCGTACCAGGATAGTCTCTTCTCCTCTATATAGTCGATTATGTCTGATTGCACTCCCATTCTCCGCTTAATCTCTGCGTTTTCAATTCTGTCTCTTTTTGTAAGTCTACAGCTTCTCCTCAGGAACTCCATTTCTACTGCTCTTATTCTACCTCTATTTCTCTTGTTTATTGTCCAGTTTTCGGACCCATATGTCAGGATACTTCTTGTCAGGGTGTTATATATTCTCTCTTTTATTGAGGTTCATTAAATTTTCCGAGAGTTTTTTATCAAAATTCTTGATTCTTAGTCTGTATTTGCCCTTACACCCTCCATTTTTTTATAATTTCTTATTAGTAACTTCTGAACCTCGTTCAGAATGGTTCTGGCATACAAAGATATCTGTGGGGCCCTGTTTGCCAACAAATCTGCTTGTTTCAAAATTTCATCACTGCAGGTCACCAAAGTAATCTCCTTGAGAAGGAGGGCCGCTCTAGTAGATTGCATTTATAGTTTGTCCTGCCCATCGTAGAAGGCGACTAAATGAAGCAGCTGTTCGCTGAAAATTACCCAAGGCCTATCTTATCCCTGTATAATAAATAGTAAGTACTCTCAGCTATCATACAACACCCACCCCTACCCGTCATATCCGTCCTGATACCCAAACCTATACTTGATGAGAAAACCTTTACGAATATAAAAACCAGTGTTGAAAATCACTGAAAACAAACGGATATACAATGGGCAGGCAGCTATACATTATCCTAATATTCCGCCTCCCCAAACTCATGGTGTAACACAAAGGGGTGCGTGGCCCACGGGGCAACATAATGGGCTAGCGATGCTTAACGGAGATGGCGAACCCGAATCAGCGCGACTCAATCAGCCCGTGAGAAGATAGGTGAGGAGGAAAAAATAATAATAAAAGACGGAAAAGAGAGTAGCGGGAATAAGTGAGAAAGTAAAAGTGGGGAGGAAAAAGAAAGGAATAAAACTCGAGGAAAAAATCTGGAGAAAGGAAGTGGAAGAAAAGAAAAAATTGGAGCTCGAAAAAGTGCAAGCAGAAGCAGAGGGAAAAATAAAATAAGGAAGGAGATTCTACGGAAAGAAAACCGAAAAAAGGAAGAAAAAGGTAAGCGAGCAGCTCAAATAGCGAAAAAAGAGCAAAAATCAAGAAAAATAAAACCAAGCAAGAGGACAGAAATTAGCATTTTGGAGGAAGACGGAAAGTCACTCAATTACGAAGCTAGATCAAAGTTAATCAAGTCTGTGTGCATGACATCCATAGGCGTGTAGAACAACATGGAACCCTAAAGAGTTAAGAAGAGCGAAACAATAGGAGTTCAACTAAACCTAGAGAACCCAGAAGCCGTTAAAAGAAGGGAGGACGCTATCGCGGATAAGATGGCAACCATGCGAGGACGAGAAGGAATCAAGAGAGTTCCTAAATGAAGACTGACAGGAGGAGGTCTTCACGATTATCGTAGTGAAGGAGGGAACATCTAGAAAATAACAGGAGACGTGACAGTCTTTGTCACCAAGAATGATGAGGACAATAAAGCCATGGAAAAGACCAAAGCTGTATATCAGCAGCTACTAGATCTTTGAGTGGAGGTGGACGAGTAGGGCAACCTGGGAACCATGAGTGTCACGATGTCTACTCATACAGATGGACCTTGGATCCACAAGGGGAGAAGTATGGATTCAAGCTTTTCCCAAACAGGAAAAAAGAACCTGCTCCAGTGAAGTTCCTGAAAACGTATAAGAAACTGGTTCAGAAGATGAAGGAGCTAGGGAGAGAAAACATGAGAATCTACATGCCGGTAGCACTGGGAGCTGAGACATCGAGGATAATTTTGGAGTAAGATGCAAAAGGAAGGGGTCTGACGATCACACTTCTAAGAAAAAAACAACAAGAAGGTTGGCCAACATCAATACCAAGCTCAAAGAACAAAATGGAGTGGTTACCATTAGCAAACGCGAAGAAAAATCATTTGTGGATCTAATGACAGAAGCGAAAAACAAACTGACAGGAAGAAAGGACGTCAATATAAAAAGGATCAGAAAACGAAAAAGTTTGGTGCTGGAGAAATAATCAATTTTGAAATATTTTTGATGCTATGATTTCAAAAACGTCTCCTTTTTTTCATAGTAGTTTTGTTTTGGAATCGATTGTATAATTTAAACTTCGGTGGAAAAGATATACACAAAGGCACCTGGAAATCACCAGACGGACTTACAGTAAATGTGATAGATTATACTAATGTAGACTCAAGACACCAATCAAATATAATAAACATATACACTAGAAAAGAAGGAAATTCGAAATCTGATCACCACTGGGCCGAAAGTAAAGCAAGGGCCAAAATTTTAAACATTTAAAAAAGAAAATATGTTCTAAACATAAACGATACAATGTAGAAGGACTCAAAACCCAAGACCCAACATACAAACAAAAACAGAGTATTTAAAAAAATATATAAACATTAAACTAGAAAAGAGACTAAAATATGAAAACAAATGAAGGTGGGAATGATGCAGAAACATAATAAAAGAAGCAGCTGAATAATTACTAGGCACGAAAGATCAACAAAGAAAACAAAGACGAATGACTGTTTTGACAAAGAATATTAGATTATAATAGAGAAAAAAACCCGAGCATATTTAATTATGCAACAGGGGCACAGAACCGGGCAAGCAGAGAAGGAATATAAGTAACTATGTAAAGAGAAAAGAAAACATAAACAAAGAACCTCAAGAAATACAAGAACTAAGTAGCCAATATGGAGAGGAAAATTTTACCAGACACTGAAAAAAGGCAGAAAATAATTCAAACAAAAACAGTGAAGAGATACGGAGGGTAATATATTGACTAAAGAGCAAGAAAAACTAGAAAAATTAAATTTCTGAAGGCGACCATAAATGTTTTAGATTATATTGATATATTACATGTTTCATTTGAAATACTCCATTTAACGTTCTTATAAAAATATTGCTTTTAATTATGTGTTCTTAGTATACCATACACTAAATAAAAAATACATTTTCCGCTACTGACACACTTCTTAGTAAAACTCGCGCATTACTTAGTTCATTTTTTATTTGCTGGGGTATGGCTACCTGAAACAGGGTTAAAGATGCAGTTGGAGCCGGAATCTGTCTAAAAATAATCACATAACGTGTGATAATATCACACGTTACGTTGTACAATAGCTACTTAGGAAGAAAAACTTTAAAAGTTACAAAAATAAAAAAAATCTTTTTTTCTTAGAAATATGTTGTAACGTAAATTATGTCAAATTGACGATATTCTGTCGAAATGAAAGAACATTGTTGAGTTTTCATGTTTCTTTCTATTATTTATTGAAATCAGGTTGTTTTTCTACTTCAAACTATTTTTGTTGATTATTCTCAGAAGTTCTTTAATTTATTTAAGTCAATTCAATTTATTAGTTAAATTTTAATTTTGTTTATTTAATCAGCCCCTTTAGTCTGCATTTTTAAACGCATCTGTTGGTTATCGTTCTACACATCTTAAATATTATTTAAAATTTAAGTAGGTATTTTTAGAATTAAAACAATGAATTTTTGTAGATTTCCAGGAGAAACAGTGTATCAATTAGATACGATTGAGCGTCTAAATTGGAGGACCAACTTAGTGTACCCCGTGTTTCAAAGCGCAGGTCCAAGATCCCCTGATAATGCTACTGGATCAGCACCAAGTAAGTAATACTTTTTTGAACTTTACTGTTGTAAGTATTCTTGCTACACAATAATGTCATAAATTAGTTTCTTAGTTTTTACCTTTTTTATTTTCTTCTTATTCCGTTACTACTATGTATAGGTACTGGTGTAGGTCTAAGATAAGTCAACTGCAATACGCACCAAAATCGACAAATAAAAACTAAAGCTTTCTTACCATATTTTAAAATCTTGAAGGACCAAATTTGATAAAAAAGATAGATTGTTGATAGATCGTTGATACGTCAAGTTTATTTCCATATCAACGAAGACAATAAAATGAAGTATAGGATGTTAAAGGTCAAAGAAAACCGTTTACCACCACAAGTAGTTTAACATATTCCTTCCAGTTATGGTTTTTTGTACATTAGAAAATGTACAAAAATGTACAGAAAGTAGTCAGGAACCAGATAGACTACATCATGATCAATGAAAGATACCGTAATGCTGTTAAAGCCGTGAAAGTATATCATAGATCAAACGTGGCCTCAGATCACAATCCACTTATCGCCAAGATTACACTCACCATTAAGAATATTAAAAGACATCAAAGAATTCCTACAATAGACACAAGAAAACTTAAAGAACCTAACGTAAAATAATGCCTCCAACATGAACAGCATGTTAACTGCAGCAAATTGAACACAAACACCAATGATATTGACGAGTACTGGGATCGACTAAAACATTGTCAACTGGAACACTGTAATAAAATACTAAAGACTTCCGCAAGGAGAAAAGAAGAATGAATGAATGACGAGATACTCAATATGATGACAGAACGGAGACAATTTAAAAACAAAGACAACAATAAATACAGAGCGACAAACCACGAGATCAGGAAGATGATAAAGTAGGCAAAAGAAAAATACTTTGAAGAGAAATGCAAAGAGATCGAAGACCTTCTAAATAAATATGATCTGTTTAACCCACACAAGAAAGTTAAAGAACTGGCAGAACTAAGAAAACAAAATTCCTCTGGTGCAATTCTGGATAGACACGTAACTACTATATTAGACGGACGAGAAAGTACAAAGATGGGCAGAATATATCGACGAACTGTTCGATGATGAAAGAGGAGATCTGAAGCACATAGAACCTACGTCAGAAGAAATAGGTCCATATATTACAAAAACACGCATTAAAAATAATAAAGATTGGGAAAAGCCCTGGACCTTACATGCTTCCTATAGAAATCCTAAAAATTCTAGATAAGGAGCATATTGATATTTTAGTGAAACTCTTGAACCAAATTTAAAGTTCAGGTGTATTACCCAAAGAGTGATTAACGTCGATTTTTATTTGTCTCGACAAAAAGAAAAACGTAAGAGAATGCAGCGATTACCGCACCGTTAGCTTGATGTCTCTTCTGTTAAAGTTACTACTAAAAGTCATCCATAACCGAATATATCAAAAACTGGGCATATACGTTAATGATACACAATTTGGTTTTCGCAAAGGCCTAGGAACGCGTGAAGCTCCACTTACAAAGAGGCCTGGACGACAATCAAGATACGCATATTGTATTGACTATAATAAAGCACTCGATAAAGTACGACATTAACAATTAATTAATGTTCTAAAATCAAAGAAGATTGACTACAACGACCTCAGGATAATATTTAATTTATACTATAAGCAGCGAGCTAAAGTACGTATTAACGATTAGCTAAGAAATTGAAATTAGACGTGGAGTGAGACAGGGATACGTATTGTCGCCAATTCTATTTAATGGTTACTCCGAAGAAATCCTGAAAAAAGCTCTAAGGGTGAAACAGCTGGAATAAAGGTAAATGGAATTCCCATTAACAACATTAGCTATGCGGACGACACTGTGATCTTACCTGAAAATATTAAAGATCTTCAAAGACTGGTGACCAGAATAACGGAGTATAGGAAAAAGTACGGTCTAACAATGAACGCCAAGAAGATGAAATTTATGAGAATACCGAAAACTCGAAGAAATAACGAGAATCTTGTAATAAACGGAACCAACGTCGTACAAGTTGACAAATATGCATATCTGGGAACAATGATTAACTCCACAAATGATTACATTCAGGAGATTAAAATCAGAATCAAAAAAGCTAGAGCAAATTTCAACAAAATGGGGAAGAGTACGATGTACAAGGGATTTAAAATTGGAACTAAGAGTTAGGTTGCTATGTTTTTTCGACTTTTTTTATAAAATGGAATCTTGGACCTTGAATGCGACATCAATTTAAAAACTGAAATAATTCGAGTTGTGGGTGTATAGAAGAATTCTGAAAATATTCTGGGCAGAACACGTCACAAAAAAAGAGGTCCTGAAAAGGATGAATAAAGAAATAGAAATTTTAAACACAATTAAAACATGAAAATTGAAATATCTCGGATATATTGCACGTGGATAAAAAAAATACACCTTGCTCCAACTGATTATGCAGGGAGAGATCCAAGGAAAGAGAAGCATAGGGAGGCGTAGAATGTCATGGCTGCAGCAACCTCAGAGAATGGTACGCATGTACATCAAATGAACTTTTTAGAGCAGTAGTCTCAAAAGTCCGAATAGCTATGATGATTGCCGACCTCCGCCGCGGTGATGGCACTTGAAGAAGAAGTACATTGGAAAAACAGAACACAGTATAAATATATATTTAACTAAACATAAAACCAACTATCATCGTGGTTATTTCTAAAGATAAGTCGTTGTAGAAATAAACATAATTTAAAGCGATCACCAAATTGGATTTTAAATAATGCATCAAAAGGTGCTTATTTGAATATCAAGTTAATATCCACGGATGTTCAGAAATGCTATGGATATCTAAAACCAACTGATCAACTTTATTCGTAACAAAGAGTTATTGCATAGAAACAGAATGCGGATCTCAGCGCTACAAATTACAAAGCCTTTCTGAAGAATCACCACAAGTTTCAATACCCATTTAAACTAATTGACACTGTCCGAAAGGCATCTTAACATTCCGTATATGTATTTCGCACCTAGAACTTCTATTGGTCGTTTGCGGCACGCGGTCATGTTTCAACCAATAGGCGGCGAGGTGCCAAACACGTATATATATATATATATATATATATATATATATATATATATATATATATATATATAGATATATGTATATATATATATATATATATATATGTTATGTTGCATAATATATCGTCGTTGTGCGAGCAAAATCTGCTATGTGTAGAAAACTAAATTTTACAGGGGAGACATAAAACTGTTTTGTTTGAAAATGGTACGTTGTGTAAGATAGTTGTTTATGGAAGATATATGTAGAATAATCATATGGTTAATGTAAAAGCGTATTTTACTAAGTCTGAAATAGGCACTGAGATTTATTTTTGTTTTTGTGAAAAAAAAATTACATAGCAGATTTTACTTGGGAGATTTTAGTAAATATCAGATTTTGCCTAACATGTTCAAACAAATGGTTTCTTTTATTATTGATTTAAAAATAAAACAAATGAACATCCAACTATACTTATTGAGAATTAAACAAAAACAGAAACAAAAATTAGAAATTTCTAAACGAAACATTAAATTTACTGAAACATTTTGTAGTTTAGTTTGAACTTATTTGTGTGTCAAACTGTCATAGAATGCATGACTTTCCCGGTCTATAAATCTTTTGAGATCTTGCAAATTATCATATTTTTGCTTGTCAATAGGTCGAGGACTATCATAAAGCTTAGGTATAGGGTTGAAGAGTGTGTTAGGGCGTCTTTGTGGCAGCAAAGCATAGTCCTCAGGATGTCGAAGTTTGAAGTATACACACCCATCAGGAGTGTATTTGAGTGCTCGTATGTCGACAACTCGTGGATCTCCTACAGACTTCCCCGGTCTTATGCTTTTGAAATTTGATGGGACACTTTCATAGTTTAAAAAAAACTCGTAATGTACTTGATTCACAAAATAAGGCTGGCGCGGTCGTGCTGATTTCATTAGTGTTACATAGTGAGATGGCGTCCATATTGGAGCTATGAACACAGATTCCAGTGTCGAGTGAACCGAGTCTACTTCCATCATAGTATGACCAGATTCAAGTATGATCTGCTGAATTGTGATATTCAATTCTTTAGCCAGATCACTTAGAGCACTGCACAAAACTTTGTTTCGGTTCTGATAATTGCAACCATCGGATACCAAAACGAACTCTGTATAACTACGCGGACAGTTACGAATGAAGTCCACAATACATGACGTAAATTCGTTTGATGATACCTGGCCATCGGCTATGTGACATACGTACATGAATACATCTCTTGATTTTAGGTTATATAATGTAAAATTATACAACTGAAGTTTATGCCTATAGTAAGTAAGAGATGCGAGCAGTTTTGGACTCAATAGAACACACTGCAAATCCATCGTTACTACAAGTCTTGTTTCTGAAGCAGACTCTTTTGCAGCTGCCTTGGCTTCACGTGCTTTATTCTTCATTACAATGTGAAGATCATACTCGGACTTGCTTACATTTCTAGTTTCAAACTCAACACACTTGCCGCATTGGTCTTTGCGAGGATGATGTATGGAGATTTTCTTTTTATTTAATATTTGGCACATAATCTTACGTGACACTGAATCAATATTATTTTCTACACACCAGTGTTTGTAGATTTTGTGCATATTATTGTATGATTTAAAATTACTTTCAACATACTGATATTCTGTCTGACTCCTGCAATAATGATTTGGAACTTTCGGTAAGAGTTCAATCCAACTTTCAACATTTTTACGATTAATTTCTGATTTTGATACAGAGTTGCTTTCTTCTTCTACAGCTGGCTCTGTTACATCGTTTGTGCCTGTAGTATTTGCTGGTGCCGTCCATCGTAAAAATGTATAACTACCAAGATTAAGTGTGTTTAGAAAAAACATTCGACACACAAAGATTCGATTGCCTGACGAAGGTGATTTTAAATGGCAATCACGTGAACAGGTTTTCTTCGGTTCGACGTTGTTTTGATTACCTCTTTTTCTTTGTTTCGGAGAGTGTATGTCAACATTACTTTGTACAAAAACTCTTTTTGCCTCCCAACTTGTTAAATTCCAAAACATAATGTTAATCTCTTTTCTTTCGTCGTGTGTTATTTGGGCACATAAATGAGTTCTTTTTGTTTTCTGTTGGACATCGTCATGTTTACATCTTGGCAGTACACCTCTCTCCTGTCTTTCTACTGCCTGAGTTATCTTTCCTTTTTCATTTTTCTCGAAGCCAATGTATGTTTTTCCCATCAATCGATTCTTTTTAGCTGTCCGTCTCTTATAAGCTCTTTTCCTGGATAACCTAGTAATGGATTCCTCAGTTTGGTAGACCGCAGCTATGTCCTGGGGTTGGTCGACCGTTGGTCGACCGTAGGTGTGTCCTGGGGCTGTTCGACCACAGCTGTGTCGAGAGGTTGGTTTACCGTAAGCGTGTGTTTAGGTTGATTGACAGCAGTCGTGTCCTGGGTCTGATAGACCGCAGTTGTATTCTCAGGCTTGTCGACAGCTGGTTTGTCTGAAGAAACAAGTTATTACAATATGCACACACTGCACCATAGAACAGATAAGTTGTGTTGCGTGGTAGCGACGCACGGCCGCTAGAGTTTATAAATAATGGACTATTCCAATCCAACGCCAACTGCGAACGCGGACGGCAGCGAAAAGTTTATAAATCGCCCGTATAATACTGCATTGTGTGTAAAAAGTACATACTCAGTCAAATTCATAATGAAATTAACACAAAAGAATGTATTTTTAATATAAAAGTGCCTAAAATATAGTTACAGCGGAGAATTTAATAAAGTTAAAATCTGTTAAGTGCACGTAGTCTCTCAACTTTTACAAAGAGCAATTTCGGTTATATGCAATTTTAGTACTTAGCAGATTTTACCTCACCTGAACACATAGCAGATTTTAACCAAAAGTTTATAACTTGGTTAATTCTATTCATAGCCTAGAGCAGATTATACCAATGTGTTAAGAATTAAATTTTGGGAATTTCTGTGCTCATAACTCAATTTCACCAAAAAGTGTACATAGCAGATTTTGCTCGCGCAACGACGATATATGTTATTTGGTGCGAAATTCATATTATGGGGAATGTTAAATATTCGTAGACCAAAAAAGACGACTTTCTAATAAAATCAGAAAACGAGACTGATTTTAAAATATTTGTTAATTTATTAAAAAAAAGTAAATTAGTGCAATAGGAAATAAAACAAAATATATTTAAATAAATAATAAAAAATTTTAAACATTTACTTCAATTTTATTAATTATGCGAAATTTAATGTCCTTCACCATGTTTCGTTGCATTTGTTTGATTTGCTGCGATGTTGGACGAAAGATTGTAATACCTTTTTATCATTTTATTAGAAGGTTCATCTTTAGGTGGTCGCCCAAATGGTAATCTATTTAGCTGTCTAGTAACTCCCAACTTTTTTCGACTGATTAAAGTTAGTGGACCTCTTATATTGGCGTTGTGTCCAAATCACCTTGCCGAGAAACTTCCTGCCGTGTTTAAAAAACTTTCCTAAGCCCTTTTGGCTTTAATCGAAAAATCTTTAAAAAAATTCCACTAAAGAAAAGTTACCCCCAAAATATATAAAAAAAATAAATATCGAGACCTTAGAAAGTGAAATAACTCGATGGCTATATCAAAGACGATTAAAATAAAAATTTGAAAAAAACCGCATAATAGAAGGATGGAGTAAATCAAAGATGGGAAACAATAAAAAAGAACATAATAAGAGCTGTTGAAGAAAGCATGGGAACGCAGAAGATTGATGTAAATGGTGAAAGGAAGATCAAACTATGATTCACCAATGAAATTAGAACTTTAGCCTATAAAAAACAAAAAGCGTATATCCACTACCAAAGTAATAAGACACCCACAATGTACCAGCACTATGTATCCACACGGAATATTGTCATTACGCAAATAATAATTGTAAAGAGGGAATACTGGTCTAAATTCACAAAAGAAATGAAACGTTATTTATACAGTACACAACGGAGAGTGTGGAAGATGGTGAAGGGAAGGAAAAAAACTATTAGCGAGTATAACACTTCACCGAATGATTGCCGGTATAAGCAATCCCTCTCTTGCTGACCAACGGTTTCGAGCGGACGGGTTGGTAGGTGTTAGGGTACTGTTTTGTCCTGGGGCTGAGAAACCGGCGGAAGAATCAGTGGTTTGGTCAGCGGCATAAGAATATAAAAGGCAAAGACAAACCACTATATTAAAGATACCTATGGATATCTCTAGAACAATCATAATGGCTGTACAGCACAACACAAACTCGCTTACTGATCATAGAGTCGGAGACCAAGATCTGGCAAGAGAGGTGATTCCCATGACCACAGGACCTCCCGGGTTGGTAATATGCTAAATTCATGTGAAATGCTCAATAACACAACTATAGGAAAAATCCACAGAATTGTCTGAAGAGAATATCCACTTGGAAAGTTAGGAATACGGCTCAATCAGGAAAAATTAAATGCGCAATCAAAGAAATGGAACGCATGAACATAACAATAATGGGCAGAAGCAAAATGAGGTAGCCTGACTCAAGTTATTGTGACATAGAAGAGTACAGAGTATACTATTTAGGATCAGAAAATTGTTAATATGAAAATTGAGTCGAAATTATCACACATAAAAGTATAGCCAAACATGTCAACAACTTTCTACCAGTAAACGATTGAATTTTTTGGTACAAATAAATACGTCACCGATGAACACTGACATTATACAAGTTTATGTACTCACAGCAGATCACAGTGATGAGGAAATATCATAATTTTACAAACAATTAAGCAACTGTATAAGACATAGAGCGAGACATGAACTCCTTACAGTCATGGGAGATTTTAATGCTAAAATAGATGACGGAAAAGGAGGACAACATATTGTTCCTTATGGATTCGGAAAGAGAAATCAACGAGGAGAAATAATGAGTATTTTTGCAGGTGAACATGACTTATTCGTGCTAAACACATTTTACAAACTACCACCTAGACTCCTGTATACGTGGAAATTACCTAGAGACAACGGATAAGACGTTATTATAAGAGACCAAATAGACTATATACTTGTTAATAAAAGATATCGAAATAGTTTCAACAGTGTTAAAACCTACCCAGGCGCTGATATTCAATCTGACCACAATCCTTTAGTGGGCGTGTATAGAACCAAGTTAAAGAAAACACGCGAAAAAATTGTAAAGAAACATGAGAAAACTAAAATGTAGTGAAGTAAAAGAGATAGTCAGCAAAACAATAAATAGAAAAAAAAAAGGTAAAAAAGAAATAATTAGACTTACTCACAATCAGTTTAATTTTACTACCTAAGACGACCGGTTTCGCTCTCTAAAATTTGCAAAGCATCATCAGGTTGATGGTACAAAGTAAATTAAATGCTGAAATTATAAAAAGCCCATATTAGAGTGCTGTCTTATAAGGATATAGATCAAAAACTTATAGATCAAAAAAGTTTTAGTAATTGTGCCAATATTACATGTCTGTGTTAATTAATATGCATAAATTGCATTAGCAGACAGAGTAACAACCCACAAATTGGTAAGAAAGAAAGTCTGTTGAATTGTGATACATTAGAAATAAACAAAATACTACTTACATTCCGGCACAAGAATTACTATATAGTGATTGGTGATTCATAGTTCAAACTATCCCTTATTACTGATAATGAGTGATCTTCGGTCGATGTTGTAAGTGTCTAACAACTTAGGAGGAAGTTTCTTGAGGGGATGGGTGTTAACAGATGATGTACGAGTAAGGTATATGTTATTTTTTGTTGAAAAACATATACCTTACTCCTACATCATCTGTTAACACCCATCCCCTCAAGAAACCTCCTCCTAAGTTGTTAGACAGTTACAACATCGACCGAAGATCACTCACTATCAGTAATAAGGGATATTTTGAACTATAAATCACCAATTACTATATAGTTATTCTTGTGCCGGAATGTAAGTAGTATTTTGTTTATTTCTTCTTCTTCAAGTGCCATCTTCGTTCCGAAGGTTGGCGATCATCAGGGCTATACGTATTTTCGAAACTGCTGACCGAAACAATTCGTTGCTGCTACAGCTATACCATTCCCGTAGATTCTTTAGCCAGGAGTTTCTTTTTCTTCCTATGGACCTTTTTCCTGCTATTTTTCCCTTGCATAATTATTCGAAGCAGTTCATATCTTTCGCCTCTTGTAATGTGTCCCAAGTATTGCAGTTTTCGTTTTTTGATCGTAAATATGACTTCCTTTTCTTTATTCATTCTTCTCAAGACCTCGACATTTGTGACTCTCTCGGTCCATGATATTCTCAGGATTCTGCGATACATCCACAGTTTAAATGCCTCTAATTTTTTGGTATCAATCTTTTTCAACGTCCATGACTCCATTCCGTAGAACAGCACAGAAAGTACGTAACATCTCATCAGGCAACGTTTCATTTCAAGGCTCAAATCTCTTCCGCAGAACACTCTCTTCATTTTAGTGAATATGGATCTGGCGTTTTCTATTCTTATTTTGATTTTTGCTGAGCTATCGTTGTCTTCATTTATAAAAGTGCCTAAATATTTGTATTTGCTAACTCGATCGATAATTTTATTGTGTAAATATAAATTTTGGACATTTTGTGTTGATTTCGATATTACCATAAATTTAGTTTTCTTTATGTTCAAAGATATGTTTATTTCTAATGTATCACAATGCAACAGACTTTTTCTCTTACCAATTTGTGGGCTGTTACTCTGTCTGCTAATGCAATTTATGCATACTAATTAACACAGATATGTAATATTGTCATAATTACTAAAACTTTTTTGATCTATAACTTTTTGATCTATATCCTTATAAGACAGCACCCTAATATGGGCTTTTTATAATTTCAGCATTTAATTTACTTTGTACAAAATACCACCGACTGATGATGCTTTGCAAATTTTAGAAAGCGAAACCGGTCGTCTTAGGTAGTAAAATTAAACTGATTGTGAGTAAGTCTAATTATTTCTTTTTTACCTTTTTTTAAAATGGACTCACATAAGCAACACATTCATGATTCTAATAAATAGAAAATTCAAAGAAATCGATATACAACGAAAAGCACAGAAGAGAAGATAGAATCCCTTAATAAAACGATAGACGACATTAAAGACAAATTTATGAAGAACGAAGAAGGTAAGAATAAGACATTAATATAATTTTTCTTAAAATTATACATCGCAGAATATACAAGCTATGCAAAGAGAGAATACAAGACACACAGTTTGTATTCATGAACACAGTTCAACACCGAAAAATGATGAATGTTCTATCAAAAGCACAAATAGATGATAAAGACCGGCGTATGATACAAAATTTATACTGGAACCAATCAGCCACAATAAGAACAAATCTTGTAGATAAACAGACGGAAGCGATCCCGATTCTACGAGGCGTTACACAAGGAAATATACTTTCACCTATATTATTCAACCTATATGCAGATGAAATATTTAGTGAAGCCTTGAAAAATTGTGAACATGGAATCCTTTTAAATGAAGAATGCCTAAACAACATCAGCTATGCAGATGACACCGTTATTTTCGCAGACAGTTTAAACAGTTAACAGCAACTAATAAACAAAGCAAATGAAGTAAGTAAAAGATATGGACAAGTAAACATATCAAAACTATATTTATGGTCATCAACAAAAACAAAATTAGAGACGTCCAACTACTTATCAAGAATACATTAGTGGACCGAGTGAAACAGTTTACCTATCTTGGAAAAATGGTAAACGAACAATGGGATCACTCACAAGAAGTAAAATGTAGAATAGAGAAGGCTAGGAGTGCACTCAACAACATGGCCAAACTGTTTAAAAGCCACAACCTTAATCTGAAGATAAAAATAAGACTCCTACGATGTAATATCTTCTCGATAATATACTACGGAGTTGAATCCTAGACACTCACTGAAGCGATGGAGAAAAAACTTGAAACCTTCGAGATGTAACTATACAAATGAATCCTAATTATATCATGGACGGACAAGATAACCAACGAGACTGTACTACAAAGAATGGGGACAGAAAAAGAAGTGATGTATACGATTAAAAAAGAGAAAGCTTTAGTCCTTATAAGAATATCTCGGACACATAATGAGAAACGGCACTAAATATAGATTACTAAAAATAATCCTTTAAGGCAAAGTATTCGTTAAGCGAGGAATTGGGAGAAATAGAATACCATGTTTAAAAAACCTGAGGAAATGGTTCTACACAACAACAACTAACATATTTAAAGCATCAGTTAATAAAATAATTAAAGCCAGAATGATCGCCAATATTTGAAACGAATAGGCACCAAAAGAAGAAGAAGAAGAAGAAGAAGAAGAAAAAGAAAAAGAAGAAAAGTATAACAACATAAACAGTATACAAGGAGAACGATGGAAAAATGATGTAGAACAGCTTTACAAGGACGAAGATAGAGCGATCGATGATGAAGATGAAGAAACAAAAGACGAGCTAGTAACTATAACGGAAGAAGATGTAAGTGTTTAATTAATAAAAAGTATAGGAAGAATAAAAATCCGAAAATACCCAGGTACGGATACGATTACGAATGAACTACTTAAATATGGTTGAAGATCACTCACAGAAAATATTACGAAACGACTCCAAAATATCCTTGAAATGAAGTGTATACCAAAGGGATGGAAGTATAACGATCCCTATACACAAAAAGGAGACAAAAATGACCCATCTAACTATCGAACTTTTACGTTGCTTGACAATATAAGAAAGAGACGTCGGAGATGAGGAGCAGTAGAATTAAATACACCTTCATTCATGTGTTTTATCGACCTCACTAAAGCCTTCGATTGTATTAGAATACAAAGTGTGATTGTACTTTTACACAGAGAGATTATAATAACCACTATATTACAGATAATAAAGGATATTAACTCTGATCACAAAAAAAAATGATAAAAATGGGAACCGAACTAATGAACGAAGTCAACATTTAATCAGGTTTAAGTCAGGGTAATAGTTTGAGCCCCTTATTGTTTAACTTGATACTGGACAAACTAAAAGAAGAAGTAAGAAAGTCAGTAAAAGGGTAAAACATGAACAAAGGTACTAATATCAAACAATGAAGATGACCTACAACGAACGGTACGTTTTGGAAGCTAACGCAGAAAAAGTAACAAGTATCAAACTTCAACTATTTGGGAACACAAATATCGTATTATGGAAACGTCTTCCATATACGCGTTTGGTACCTCGCTGTCTATTGGTTGAAACATGACTGGGTGTCGCAAAGGACCAATAGTAAAGTCCTAGGTGCGAAATACATATACATAATCTTTAGATGTGTGCGGGAGATACAAGAGGGTTATAAATAGCCCACATATTCAAGTACATGCTAAGCGAAGAACAGCTCCTTTGCTGGACTGCTGTTACTAATTTTTGAGCAATTGTAGTAAAATTGTCATGGTTCATTGATGCATTATTTGAGTTGCGGAATATATTATGTAGCTTATTTGACTTGGTTTATTGTTTCTGTTTTGCTGTGATCGCATCACAGGTTAGGTACTGTTGTTTGTTTTCTGTTTGTTTATTACAAAGTAATAAAATTTCAATATCTGGAGATAAACTTATCGAACAAAAATAATATTAAAGAAGTAGTAAAATGATAAGTGGTAAGAGCAAGAAGAGCAGCGGGATGCTTTAATTACACAATATGGAGATCAGACACTTAAAAACAGAGACAAAAGCGCCAATATACAAAAATCTGTAAACCGACCTGCTATGACATATACCGCAGAAACATGACTACACACAAGCACGACAAGAAGATATTTAAAGACAAATAAAATGAGAATCATTTCATTTGTCTCATTTAAGCATTTTAAGGAAGAGCCAGGAAAACACTACTAGATAGAATAAAAAGTAACAAGACTAAAGACCTATTCAGAAAAAACAACATTAATGAATGGGTTCAAGGAAGAACAACGTAATGAAACAGTCAAATCTGTCGAACAGCAGAGAATAGAATAGTTAGAATAGCTTAAAATAAGTCGCCGATTCGAAGAAGAAGCACAGGTCGTCCATAAAAAAGATGGAATAATAATGTTTCACTAAAGTAGAAAAGAGACGTCAAAAAAAAGTAATTTTCCTATATCAAAATAGAGAAAAAAGAAAAAGCTTACTTATGTTTACCAAATTTTTAAAGTTTCTCCGCCCAGTAGCGGGTAATATCAATGACATTGCTGATTGCATGCCACAATTCTTCAACGGTGCATCTACAAGGCATAGTCTACAGTCTACACTATGCCGTAGTTAGTCCTGGGCGTTGATACTACCCCACCTGATATGATTTGTCTTGGCAGTGGCAACACCTGTTTTATTTTCTGTTTAGTGATGTCCATGTTCTCCAGTCGAGGCGTATGACTCCAGGATTATCTTGACGTAGACGTAGGTGATAGTCTGTAGTGGCTCTAGTGGAATTGTCTTTGGAAGGTCTTTTGTTTATCTTAATCTGGACTTTTTGTGTAGTATTGCTCCGCTAAGTGGCTGTCTAACGATTGTTTGATTGTTTTAATGGGCTCTGCAAACTTTCGTCGGCTCTATAGATACACGGAATAAGTTTAGGTTTCATGTATTCGGTAATTATTCGGCATGTTTCGTTTAAGACAGCATCTACTCATCTTGCATGTACAGAATGCATATTTCTCTGCCTAGTAGCTTAAGGCTTGTGCTGTTGTTTTAAGACCTGTAGGGTTTACGCGCCATCGACTACCTTCGGATTTTTTAAGATGGTTGTTCCTGGATGCTACTTTCTTCTTTGATTTTTGCAATGAATAATACCCAATTTGCAAATTCCTAGAGTATCTTTGTAGACTACTACAATAAGAGAGAATTGACAGTATGGCCCGAAGTTATTTTAAGAACTACTTGAATCTCAAAACAGATATAAACAGATTTCTTTAGGCTCATTTTCGAATCCTGTTTAGATTTTATTGTCAGGACAAAGTCTTTCCCAAGGTTTCCTTTAATTTCTGAGAAAATTAGAACTTTTTCTACTCCTATATTGGCATATAAATTGACGATCTGAGTCACTTCCCTAAATTGGTTTCACAGTCCGGCTCAATTCTCTCTTGTTTTGAGATTATTAAGAAGTTTGCAAAGGTTTTTCTTATTTTATTTAGTTATCTATTAGGGTAAACATTTATTTGTTTAATTTTAGATATAAATTTAAATACACATAAAGATTACTCAGTTATCAAATCTAATATGAGAATACTTGTTTATATAAACAATTGATAAAGCCAGCAAATCAAGTATTTAAAAAATAATTAATTATTGTAATGCCAATATTATATTTATTAATTATAATTGGTCACCAATAGGTGAAGCACATTAAAAGAAGGTTACAAAATAATAATTATTATGTATTTATTATTTTTTATAGATTATTTTGCTGAAGGATTTCTGGCCATGCAACATTTTGTGGCTACTGCTCTTATTCTAGCAGATAAGGGTATTAAATATAACGATACAGATCTGAAAGAATTATATAATTTCTTTATGAACGAAACTGATCCATTTCCTCTTATATATATGCAACGATTTCCGTATGCAAGCTGGTTCAGCGATCAATTGCTAACAGCCCTGACAAGCATGCTTGGAATGATTGTTATGCTTAGTTTTGTCTACACTTGTATAAATACAGTCAAAGCTATTACCACAGAAAAAGAGAAACAGTTAAAGGTAAGTGTTAATCTAAATAATTTTAAAAGTTTTTGTAAACGTTTTTTGTAAAAAAAATTAACTAAAAGATTAAGATAGATAACCGAAAATCTCAGAAGGTAAAACGTCGGACACCATAAGGAAGATCTCCAACGAGTTGGATTTACCAGATCGCAAGAAGTTATAAAAGACATAAGCATGATGTCATTCAAATAACCAGAGACAGAAATTGATGGAGACCATTACATTTCTTTCAGGAGTTTAAGACTAAAGAGAGAAATGTGAATAAGCCAGTTCATTGATGAAGCCATGAATATTTCTGCCCATCTTTTTTTTAGCTCTTCCTTTACTGTTAACTGCATTGTTTAGTATGTAGTACCTCTCATCATATACCGCCCTAAGTACTAAAGTTTTCTCTTTTGTATCATAATACTTAAATATGTTTTAAATGCATCGAACTCATAATGTTTAGAGCTTTCTATAATAAAAATAGATCTCAAAGATCATATTAACTTTCATGATTCAGGTATATCTGTATACCTATATATATATAATACAGTACACACATTCATCATCATCATCATCAACCTGTATGCGTCGACTACTGGACATATGTCTCCCTCAGCCCTTTTCTTCTCTCTCTCTGTCTTGTGCACGCCTTAGGTAGTCAGTCCATCTAGTAGGTGGGCGTCCTCTGCTCCGTATTGCTTCTTGTCTTGGTCGCCACTCGAAAATACGTTTTGCCCATCGGTGGTCTGATAATCTGGCGACGTGTCCTACCATTCCATTTTAGCGACGCGATTTTTTCGATGGCGTCTGTTGTTTTTGTTCTAAGACGTATTTTTTCGTTTGAGATTCGGTCTCTCGGAGAGACACAGAACATCTGGCGCTCTATAGCCCTCTCAGTTACGCGAATCTTATTCACTATCTTTTTTGTGAGTGTTAATGTTTCCGCTCTATAATTACGAGTACAGGTAACACACATTGGTCCTCTAGTCCTAGATAACATTTTCTAGTCTGACCCTTCTTATAAAGTCTAGTAGCTTCGGGACTATACCTTCCATGTAGCTATTTTTCGGTGGATTTTCTTCTCCTAATGCAAAGAACCGCACATTTGCCAGACTGTCACACTGACATAAAATGTGCTCTGCTGTTTCTTCTTCGAGGTAACACAATTTGCACAGGTCATCATCTGATAATCCCATCACCTTCAAGTGCCTATTTAGCTTACACTGCCCTGTTAGACGCCCTACTATGGCTTTGACTTTTTTCCTGTCTTTGCTTATTAGGTCTGCCGTAAATTTTGGCAAATATTCTGTAATGAACTGTTTTGCCTGTCTTTGTCCTTTCGAGTTCCTCCACCGTTCCAGAGATTTGTGAGCTATCCACTTCCTTGTAGCCGTTCTTGTTACTGATTTTGCAGCGCCGCAAAAGGGTTCCGGTCCAACAAATGGCATTTATGAGCCTTGTTTGGCCATTCTATCTCCTTTTTCATTGCCCTTATGACCCTCTTGCCCAGGCTACCGTAACCTTGCTACGGTCTCCTAGTTTATTTACGGCACACATACAATCCCATCTTCTTCTTCATGTGCCTTGTCCGTTCCGAACGTTGGCAATCAACATGGCTATTCTGACTTTGTTTACGGCAGATCTGAATAGTTCAGCAGATGACAATCCGAACCATTGCCGCAATTTTTGGAGCCACGAGTGTCTTCTTCTCCCTGGACCTCTTCTGTTGTCTATTTTCCCTTGAACGATCAGTTGTAGTACTCTATATTTATTATGTCTCATAACGTGACCCAAGTATTCCAACTTTCATTTTCTTTATACTTATTCCTACCTCTCTCTCTTTACCTATTTAGCATACAATCCCATACTAGCCACTAATTAACCTCTACAGAATTGAGTGCCTTAAGCGCTGCCTGACTATCTATGAAGATGGCAACTGAACAGAACGTTTTTTTCTCCCTTACACGCAGTGATGGATTGCAGTTATTTCCGCCTGGAAAACTGTCACATCCTTATATAGACTTACCGGAAAATGTATCCCTTGATTTGTCCCTACTATGCCGGCTCTCACACCCTCCGATGTTTTTGAGCCATCCGTGTACCAAGTATCAGCAGCTTGTATGGGTACACTTTTATTCCAGTCTTCCCTGCCTGGTATCTTCATCTTCATCTTTCATCTCCTAAGTACTTATACGATGTAGTCTGCACAATATTTATCCATCATCGGAATATAATTTTTTAAACATTATTATTGCATCATCCATACGATCGGCTCTAAGGACGATGTCATCTGCAAATCTCAAATGGCTGATCTTCTCTCCAATGCTCGTTCAGATGTGCCTTCTTGTAAGTATGTTCTAAAAGCGTCGTGCACAGCTTTGGAGAAACAGTGTCTCCTTGCCGTACTTCTGTATACAGAATTTATTTTGTTTCTTGTTCTTTTAACCATTTGTTTTCTTGAATTACTTTAGTTATTTCTCTTGTATTGTTTACTCTTACGTCTTTTCTGATTGATCGGATAGATATATTTATTTAATTTCTTTATTGTTGTTTAGTAAAAGCCGTATTTTTTCATCAGCTGTCTTCTTACCTATTAGCTCTTTGGCATTTTGGCTTAGTTTTTCCTTACGGGTCATAACGGTCGGACAGCACTCCCTTTCCGTTTATTTTATCTTATTATGCCATCAATTACTTGATCCTTATCTTCTATTTCATCTTTTCATCTTACAAGTCTTGTATATGTCTGGTTAGTGTATCTTTATAAAGGTCGTTGTTTTCTGGGGGAATCAATTTCTTTTTGCTTGTTTTTAGGATTATCTTTGTTCTTCCCAACTTGACATTTAATAGTATCTTAGCTCGGATTATTCTGTGGTCGCTTCCTACTAAAAATTTGTTAAGCACTTTGATGTATTTGATTATTTCTTTTCTGTTTGTTATGATATATTCTATTTCATTTTTGACACTGCCTTCTCGGCTGATCCATGCCCATTTACGCTGAGGCTTTTTATCGAAAAAGAGTTCATCATGGATAAATTTTCCTGGTATAGGAAGTTCAGCAATATTTGCCCTTGTATATTTCCTTCGCCATATCTATATTTACCCATTGCTACTTCTGCATCATCTTGTTTAAACTCCATTTTCGCAATAAAGTTGCCCATAATTATTGTACTCACATTACATTTTAACAACTTAATTCTTAGTTGTAGGTTCAGCTAAAAATTTCAAAATATAGGTCTGAATTTTATAAATGCTTCTCTTACCATTCGTATACGAGTGTTAATTTTTTTTATCAGGATTTACATAGTGTGTTATATATTCAGCAGTCTAAGTATTTCAAATGTTTAACTTTTATTTTAAGATCATTTTTGACAATTAGTTGCAGTGGCCTAACGTGTTGTTTACTAACCACAAATATCTTTGTCTTTGATTTATTTATGTCAAATTTGTCCTTGAAGCATTCTGTAGAGACTCTCTTAATAACAAATATGCAAAAATCTTTAATAAATTCAGTCATAATCACTGAACAAATCCCTTATGTAATAAACATTAGAGAAAAAGCTAGAGAATATCAGATCCCAATATTTATCTGTTTTTAGTTATAAAAAGGCCGATTATAATGTTACCTGGCATATATTCGAATGAACGGATATCTACCTGACAAATGCACTTTCGAGAAGGAAGTAGACCAAGGATGCGTTTTATCTCATTTATTATTCCTATATATGTTCAGAGTTATTAATGCGCAGCATCTTGGATGGTTGGGAGGGATAACTAAGAATATAGTTGGTGTCAAGATCTCCAACTTGCGTTTCGCAGAAAACACTACACTTCTAGAATCTACTCCTGAATAAATTACTAACTTATTAAAAAACTCGAGGTATACAGTGCAAGTTTGGACACATGGTTAACTACAACAAAACCAAAGTAATGGTTATTGATCACCAACAACAGTTTCCTAAAATATGATCTATTGCGGGGTGCGAGATAGTCTTCTCTATGATATATCTTGGAGCTCTGCTTACAACACAGGCAGTTGCGAACCTGGAATTCGAAGACGAATACAACTAGAAAGAGCAGCAATGACTGAACTAATTGGGGGCCTGGCGTAATCGTCATATTACTAGGTTGAACATAAAAAGACTTGTTTTAACTCTGGTCTTTTCCATATGTTAGTATGAAAGCGAGACATGGACACTCGAACTAGATAGACAACGCATATATGCTTTTAAAATGTGGAAACGACTGCTTCGAATTCCATAGACAGTTTGCCATCCGAATATCTCGGTTCTCGATTAAATTAAACCGAGTCAGCGTCTCTGTGGTACTATTTACACTAGAATTTTAAAGTTCTTTGTTTATATCCATTGAAGTGATCACAAAATGGAGCGATTGCTGGTTCAAGAAAGGTCTCAGAGTCAACATTAACGCGGCAGATCTCCACAGCGATGAGTAGACTATGATGATGATAAGCACCAATGCCTAAGTAATTTATCGCCACTGGCTAAGACAAAGATAGATTTAATGGGGGTATTTGACAAAATAAAAATCGAAACAAGTAATAGCGGGATATAAATTAATATGAAAAAATCAAAATACATGATTATGTGGTACCTTTGCACCAATTTTCCTTAGTTTAGAATAAGCATCTTTCTGCTTAATCCTAAAGTTTTTTCGTGACAAATATGAAATTAAGATCTTTGAGTATGAGATAGGACCATTTTTATCTTATGCTATAATCTTTCGTGCCTGTGCTACATAAAAAAAAATGATACTAGGCAATTGTTTTTCTTTATTTAATCTTTTGATTATGTGCGTAAGCCGGTGCACTTGAATAATTGTAGAGTACTGATTTCGGAATCCGAATTGGTGATCGAGGAAGAGTCGTCTTTCTTTGATAATAGATTTCAGCCTCTTGAGCCATAGCTTATTAAACAGTTTTGACATAATCTGTAGCAAGGATATTGGCCAATACGACGTCATTTTATGTGGCAGTTTGCTTGGTTTTAGAATCATGATGATCTCATCCACCTTCCATAGTTGTGGAACATA
Source organism: Diabrotica undecimpunctata (assembly GCF_040954645.1). NCBI lineage: Eukaryota > Metazoa > Arthropoda > Insecta > Coleoptera > Chrysomelidae > Diabrotica > Diabrotica undecimpunctata. The sequence goes on along the minus strand of NC_092811.1, from coordinate 85,467,849 downwards.
ATTTAAACGAAACAATGCGTTAATTAGATTGGAAAGTTTAACCAGGGCCTTCTTAGGTAGCTTCATAAACACCTGCCCAGTTATCAGATAGTAACCGGGTCCTTTTTGGGATTAACGATATGTCGATTTCATTTTTAACTTGTTCATCTGGATTCATGGATTCATCATTCAACTTGGAGACATTCATCTATGTCTACTATATATGATTGAAAAATACTTTCGAGATAGTTTCTAAATATGAATGCTTTTTGTTCGGTGTTTTTCACCCAAAGTCCTTGGGTATTTTTTATAGAAGGCGTTTGAATATTTGGTCCCTTTAAATTCTTGGTAGTTTTCCATAGCGAGTATTCAGTACTAGAATCATTTGTCAAATGGTTTAGAAATTCGCTAATGGATTCATTCTAAAGTTTCTTAATCTCTTTTTTTTTAGTTGTAAGCCAAGTTGGTTTACTATTGTTCTGTCTTATGGTGCTCTAATTAGTTGATATTTTTTTGTTGTTCTTCCTTTTTGCATAGAACAATTCCATGATTTATTTAGGGTATTTTTTTCTTTTTAAACTCCTTGGTAGTTTAGGAGTATTTTCTCAGGCTGCCTTTATATTGAATTTTTCCACCTTTGCGTCCAAGTCGCTGCCTTATACACTTAGACCTTAGAATCAATGTGATTCGAGTTGGCTTAGCTTTATACAAAAATATCTCAGCTAACTATCTGAATATCAATGACGGCTGAAACATGAACTCTGATCACACACCGATAATTTTAACTATGAGTAATACAGTGATCAAAAAAGAGTTCAATCCAATATCGACTAATCAAAAGCTGACTGGAAAAGCTTCAAAATATACCTTGCTGTGTCATTGAGAAAAACGAGGCAACTTAATAACGAATTAGAAGTTTTTATAAAAAATATCCAACAGGTAGGTTGGGAAAATACTCCCACAACAACTACTAGAACAAAAGGAAACAACTATCCAAAAGAAATCAGAGAACGCAGAAAAAAGAAATTTAAGAAAAAATGGCAGCAATACTGAGCTCTACGAGACAAAACTAGTCTAAATAATGCTACACAAAAACTAAAAAGGATGATACACAATATAAAAAATTCAACAATTGATTCCTTTTTAAGTAATTTAACAGCTGATCAGGGAAAACAGCAACTGGGCTAGAAGTAACGAACAGAAACAGAACGATTTTCAGATCATTTAGAAAGCACGTTTAAACTCAATGACAATAATGGTAAAGAACTGAGATGTGAAGAACCATTCCAAACCGTAGAGAGAATAACATTGACATTATTTTAAGAAGTACCAACAGCTATAAAAGAGAATAAATATCCTAAGAAAGCTCTAGAATATAATCTCATAACAAAAGAACTATTAAAAAATCTACCAAGAAAGGAGAAAGTTAAACTGGCACACCTAATAAATGCTGCTTTTAGGTTGCGATATGTTCCCAAACCCTGGAAAGTAGCGGAAGTCATTATGATTGCCAAACCAGGTAAACCTCCTAATGAAGTGACATCCTATCGACCAATATCACTTCTTCCGGTGATGTCAAAACTATTTTAAAAACTTCTATTAAGAAGATTAAAACCAATAATAGAAAGAAAAAATCTTTATACCAAATCATTAATTTGGTTTCAGAAGTCAAAATTCCACTATAGATCAAGTTCACAGAATAACGAATATAATAGAAAAAACATTAGAAGGAAAGAAAGTCTGCTCTACGATCTTCTTGGACGTAGCACAGGCGTTTGCTAATATCTGACATGAGGGTTTAAACTGTAAACTAATAACGTTCATGCCTAAACAGTATTCAGAAATCTTAGAATCATACATTGCGAGTAGATATTTCAGAGTAAAATAAGAAGTGTACACCGATTTAAGCGAGATCAAAACTGGCGTGCTACAAGGGAGTGTATTAGCTCCGGTCCTGTACCTATTGTATACGTGTGACATCACAGAGCTAGAACAAAACACTATTGCATCCTTCGTAAAGAAGCGACTGATAAGTTGCAACTGTCAGTAAATACAATACATACCTGGACCAGAAAATGGCGAATAAAATTTAATGAGACCAAATTTACCTGCTCACATTAACTTTACAAATAAAAAATTTCCCAGTTAGAATAAATAATACCCAAGTTCTTTATGCTACATCAGCAAAATACTTGGTCATCATCCTAGACGCAAGGCTGCGCTGGAAAGTCCATGTCATACAGAAGAGAGATATTAGATATAAGAAATTGTATTCGCTGATTTGAAAAAATTCAACATTATCCATTCATAATAAATTATCCATTTACAAGCAAGTACTGAGGTCATATGGGTGCCAACTCTGGGGCTGTACCAAAGCTAGTAATCTACATATTATCCAGAGATTTCAAAACAAACTTTTTGAACATAAATTAATTTTTTATAAATTATCATATAAAATTTTTCTATGATCTCCGGACTTGCATTTAAACATGCATTTTTTAGAAAACCCATTTCGTAGATGGCATGAAAAATAATTAGCCTCTGCCAATTGAACACTGGCTTGTGCAAACCTTCGATGGTACTGTTATTCCAATTTTTGATCATGGGTGTGAGAGGAATGGATATAAGTTATGTAAATTATGGACCGATTTTCTTCCCTATAACGTTTATTATTTCTAAGACAAAAATACAAAAGGGCTTTTCAATAAAATTTTTCTGTTACTAGCTTTCCTTCATCGAAACCCTATACCCCATATCACTTTTTGCAAAGTTTCCTGTGACCTTATATAAATATTGTCTTCGTCATTTTTTGGTGTTCGAATGTAAAAATTCGTTTTTCGGCGATATACAATTTATTATACGACAAAGTAAACATCTGTCAAAATCGTCATATTGGATTTAAGGGCAGATTTCCTTCATGTTAGACGTCGAAAATAGTATAGAAACACGTACTTTTATATTTTTTATTTTCCGAGATAACTTTTTTATAGTATTCAAACTTATTTCCGTTGCTAAGGCTCCTGTCCTTTTTTAAAATCTTCAATAGGTTGATTTTGTACCGCTTCGCGCTGCACAAGAAAAATTACATTTGCTATTACCTCTCTCGTTTATACAGACTCTTAAAGTTAACAACACAGAGAACAGAGATGAATGGCGAGAAGTAGGAGTGGCATATATTTGGCAGTCCGAATAGAGAAACGGGCTTAAAAAAAAGTTAATATAAATTAATTTAAGTAATTTAAAAACTTAAATATTCACAATATTTCAATACAAGTAAAAGAAAAAAAAAATTTTTTAGCGGAGAATTGTGTTGCTATCTAGTGCAAATCGGAGGTAGAGTCTGATACTAAAAAGACCAAATCTGAAGCTATATTTGACAAGTTGTATCTTTGTTTATGCGCTTATACCAAAAATTGACTAAATATTAACTATATAATTATATTTTAGGAATCAATGAAAATTATGGGGCTTCCTAACTGGCTACATTGGTTGGCTTGGTTTGTCAAGTGCTTCATTTTTGTGGTAATCTCTGTAGCACTTATGGTAATACTTCTCAAAATAAGATGGTACTCGAACACAGAATACACCGTTTTTACCTATGCAGATCCATTCGTATTGTTTGTATTTCTATTACTATATTGTTGCTCTATGATTACTTTTTGCTTTGCCCTGAGCGTCTTTTTTTCCAAAGGTAAGAAACTTTAAAATTACTTTAGAATTTGAGATGATAACGAAATACGAGTAATGTGATATTAAAAATAAAAATAAAATCTAAAAAGTAACGTTAATAATTTTTGAAGCTCTCAAATAAATAATCAAATTATCTGAAATATTTATATGACAGTAGAATTTTACCATATACTTTGTTTTAAGTTAAGAAAATAACATTGCGCTTATGGAGATCAGTGTTGCCAAAACTCTCATGCACGTGTTGCTATTAGATTGTTGATATATGATTCCTTCCAATTAGAGTGGTATTCAGCACTGTGTAGTTGTAGTTAATTAATTTCACTAATAAAAGGATATGTATAGTTGAATACAAAATAATGCATTATAAATACTTGTTTCTTTAGATAAGATGTTTAGATAAGATGTAACTAAAAAAAAACAAGTGCAGCTTTATTTTATTTTTATGTAAGTAACAACAGCAATCACATACATAAAAATTTCTCCTTGCTTATCGTGAAGTCTGTTGAGTTTTTTTTAACTAAAAACCAAAAAACAGCACCTTATACAAAGCCCAATTCGCTACCCGCACGCACTATAACAAATCGGGAGCCTAGTTGTGTCGGCTATTTTAGGCCTGTTGACAAACCCTTAACAAACGCATCCCTGGTTGAAGTCACTGAGAGGCCCTTTCATTCTTTGAAAACACTGTGTCTAACATTCACCCTAGTTTCGTTCAAATAAACGACGGTGTATCCTTGAGAACGAAATTTTTTTAACTCGCACAAATACTGATACCTCCATTTTAGAATATCGAGCCATTCAATCATATTTGACTTTACTCCTCGTTAACAAAAAACAAAGTTGTTTTTATGGAGTTTTCTCCATATTGTTGTAAGTGACATGTTACTAAATCTTTGTCTTTTTTAATCGGTGCAAAAACTTTGTTTAATGTCGGCAGTAAATTTTTAAAGAAAAAACCTTGCACGATGGCACGTAGCTGCGTATAAACTACTGCATCGTAAGTGAAGTTTCTGCTGTTCACTCTACTTTTGGTACGTTTTCTTGTTTTTTATGAGCCTTAGTCCTCTTTCCGCAGCTTCTTTGCGTATTTTAGAAGTAGTATTAAAACTTACTTTCGTCATAGCACTTTCACCACTTCTTAAATTTAGATAATAATTAAATACATTTTAAACACTTTGTTTTGCACGGATGTCCAAGATATTCCCTTGGCTTACTTTTTAAATTTCCATTTTTAATTAACATTTAACTATAAAGTCAGAATATCTGCTAGAGAACCACAAAGCCTTATTATCATTATGTAGTCAAAAAACGACATAAAATCGCTGACGTACGCTCATCTGGATAACTGGAGAACCACGCTATACACAGCGGTTCGTTTAATTGCTTATCTTTAATAGCCGGCAAAATGCATGATTTAGCTAAGCAATATTTTTTACTGATTTCCATTATTCATGGCATAGGGTATTCTCACCGAAAAATAAATGAACTGTGGCCACTATAATTAAACAAATATAAAAAAAATTATCCTTTGTAAATACTATTTATTTAATTAAAATCATTCTCCGTACTTTTCATCTTTTGTTTCGAATGGACACTTTTGGTCAATTATGTTAAAAAACATTAATTTTAGTTCATGTCTGTGGAAATGAAAATACAATTAACACAACCCTGAATCGTGCTTGTGTTCGTCGTGGCATCGTTGCGCTTCCATCGTCCATAAGAAATACATGGCCCTATCTCCGCAATGTTATTTTCTTAATGTAGAACGCTCTATAGTTGCTTTACATGCAGCTAGGGAATACTTCAACAAGCAAAATTTACCCTATGCCGATATCTGCTTTTTCCCTGTGGATAAATACAACCCGACTGAGCTAGAGCAAATAAATATTATAAATAGAAAAAAAAAGTATTAATTATTATTTGTAGTTTTCCGTAAAAGTATGAGGCATTACTAAACTTTTTTACTTTAGTTACAATATATCATTGCATATATTTTTCTTTTTTCAGCAAACACTGCAGCAACAATGGCAGGTTTAGCTTGGTTCATATCTTACGCTCCTTATTTATTTATGCAGAATAACTACTCTGAGCTTGCGTTATCTACTAAATTATTAACAAGTTTGTTGCCAAATACTGCTATGGCTTTTGGATTCCAAGTTGTACTTATGTATGAAGGAACCGGAGATGGTAAGTAATTAGAGCTGACTAACAATATCTATTTCGATTTTAACAACGATGAAAGGTCGGGGAGTATATTATTAGTAAATAGTGAGCTATTTCATTATGCCAAAAGTCGTAATGGCTTTAAATAAAATTTCATTTAAATTGGTAAATAAGTCTCATGTATAAATAATTAATTGTAATGTATGTGTAAGTGTAATCTATGAAATTGATTTGAGGATGATTTTAGCCGAGGAAATAAAGCACTAAAATTGTCTAAACCTCTAACTTTTTTAAAGTAAGACGGATCGATATGAAACCTTTTGCATTCAATTTGGAAGAGCTTCAGGAAAATACCTGACTACTTGGAATGAGGGATAAATGAAAATTGCATTGTTGTAGGCGGAAAATGCATTTTCCAAAGTGCATTTCAAAGTCTTAAAAAAATAAAAATTCGCAACTCGGAAAATAATCATGGAAATAGTTTCAATTGTCATCGGGGGTTTTTAAGGCCATTAAACACGAATATCGGGTCAGTGAAGCTGTAGGAGGTATCTGGTTTCGTGTATCTTCGTTGTCTCCAGCAATTTTATGGGAATTCGTAATTAAATTTGTTGAAACTTGTTATTCCGGTCTTTTTAAGGTTACTGAGAGTCTTAATCATACATTTAAGGTTCTGAAATCTCTATAATAAAAAAAATCTAATTTTTTTTTCATAACTCCCACTCTAAATTACGTTGACAGCATTTATTAGTTTAATTTTTAATTTTTTCAATTTTTTTTTAACTCAGAAAGTGTATGTGAATAATTGCAAGTTAGGAGTTGCAGAAAAATGAATTTTCAGTGTTTATTATGCTTGTTGAAAATGACAGTTATTTAAATATATACTGTGCTAGTTATAAATACTATACTGTGAATGCAATAATTCGGAAGTGGTATTAAAGAAAATTTCATTACCATTAATTGAATTGGTCTTTTCACAAACAACATGAGTAAATTTTTGGCAATATTGACATTTATTCATAAATCCGTTTTTTATACGTCAACGCACCGTTCTAAGCAGAAACGACAGTTACGAAAGTCAAAGCCGAAAACGGTTTTTTAAAAAATTTATTTTCGTAACAAAATTTATTTATTGAGAACGTACAGGTATGGTAACAACTACAAAACAAAAAGCTCTTAATCTAATTAAACACTGGTATATATAGTCTTTCTATATGTCGTCACACATTGGATAATCCAGGGACGTAACTCCTCCTCCCTTAGAAAGAAGCATATCCTTGGGGTGTGCTTCTTTACACAATAAATCCTTGGGTTTCTTCTTTTCTTGTTTCTTCTTGTTTTCTTTGACGCACAGTTTTACAATATTTAGTTAAATAATATAAAATTAAAATGAAAATTATTATATATATACAGATTGTCCAAAAACTTGTTTGCTTAAAATAAATTGAATTATTATCTTTTAACTTATATTTTTGTGTTTCTAACTTTTCTAAAATATCTTTAGTCTTTCTAAGGTTAATTGTATTAAGATTTATTGGTGAAAAATTTGAACTTTCATTTTGAAAAATATTAATAGAAGGAATAACTTTTGGAAGATTTATATGAGCAAAGTGGTTTTTACTAATTTTTTCTGTTTGGAAGACTTCATTCTTGATTTTCACGGTACATTCAGGAACGGATTCTAAAACGTAGCTTCCATGTATAGGTAAATTTTCTTTTGAGTTTGGGCACTCAATAATTGCTAATTCTTCTTCTGGAACTGTAACTATCCATTTTTCGTCGCTGATTCTTGTAGATTCTATCTTCTTTATCTTTACTTCGAAATATTCACATGACAATGCCTTTTTCTTGAAATTTATTAATTGGACTGCACAAGGGGCTTCTTCGGTTATCGTTAGTCTATTACTTCCTTTACATATGTACTCTTCTGAATCTATTTCTGTGCATATATCTTCCATGTAGATATAGCTAAATTCATTAAATGCAAGGAAAGGTTTGTAAGGTAAATGAATAAGATAATTTGAGTTGTTCATAGGAATAGGAATAGGGAATAGCTGGTAATAATCATATATTTCCGATTCAACTAATGGAATCTCTAATACAAATGTAATTATAGAATTTACTGAATAGCTCTTAATATTTATTATTTTCTCATACTGAATTATTTTTCCTAGTGTAGTATCAAAAGGCATTAATTTTGACTTTGTCTGAGATTTTGCTTTCTTTATTTCATTTAAAAGTTCAATTGGATTTACTATAGAATTGTGCAAGGTATTTATTTTGGCAAATGAGATTGCAGTTTCTACTTTCTCAAAAATATCATAAATTGTTTGATAAAGTAAAGTAATTTGATTTATTACTATAAATGACTGAATATGTGTATACATACTTTTTTCAAATAAAGCTAATTTATTCTCTATAGCTTCAATTTTTGATTTCAAAATCAATTGATTATGTGAAATATTATTTATAGCATTATTAAAAGTATTTATAGAATCTTGCAATAAAGATATTTGTCTTAGGGAATTTACTTTTAAGTTACTTTAATTATCTTTTAATTGTTTTATTTCGTTTTCTATTCTTTGTGCGTCTTCTTGGTCCATATTTCCTGTAATACATTTTATTATTGTTCCTAGAGGATTTAGAAGTCCTCTTTTTATTCTTTTTTCTTCCTTATACAAAGGTGGAATAATTTGATATATTTGTTCTTCTATTTTACTTTGTAACGTAATTAAAGAAATAAATGAGTTTTCTAATTCTGGATAATAACTTGTTTGATTTCTGAAACTTGTGTGTAGTCTTTGAGCTTCATTTTTTAATAAATAAAATTCTTGTATGACAGAAGTTAAATTGTAAATTTGTATAAATATCCAGTGTGTAGAAATTATTTTGGAGGTACCTAATCTAAAAGGTAGGAGTCCTGGATATGTAGTTACATCTTCAAACTTGACTAAGTTGTCTCTTGCGTTGATAAAGTTGACTGCTCCGAAGATTCCGACGATAAATCTGTAATATTAGGCATTATTTTAGTTTCGTTTATGTGGACTATTATTTTCTTTTTATTCTTGGGATTTTCCATTTCTATTTTCCCATTTTCTAATATTTGTGAGGGTATATAAGGTCCAGTATATTTTCTACTTAATTTTCCTCCGCGAGTTTCTGTTTTTCTATAAACTTGTGATCCTAAACGAGGATCTTTTGAGTTTCTATCTTTATTTCTTTTTCCAATTATATTCTCTTTAAGTTTTTGATTTTCTTCTTGTATACTTGTATATAGAGCTTGAGTATTATTTTGATGTGCATTAACATATTGAGTATAAGCTTGTGCTGGAATAAGTCTCATGGGATCTTTACTGTCTGTATGTCCCGATACTAATTCGAAAGGTGTATGGCCAGTTGCTGAGTGTATAGTACTATTATAGGCAATAAGAGCATAAGGCATAATGGAAATATTATCTGCATCTTTATCTTTTTCTTTTAGTAATCTTAAGTGCTCAGTTAAGGTAGAATGGAATCTTTCTACCGGGGAATTAGATTCGTGATGATATGGAGTAGTAAAATGTATTTTTATTTGATGCGTTTTTAGTAATTCGTCTACAACGTCATTTTTAAATTCTCCGCCACTATCTGCAACAATTTGTTTCGGTATTCTGAAAAATGAAAAGAAATGTACTAATTGTTGACACGCTGATATCGCTGTGCCAAAATATGGTAACGCTTGGCCATATTTTGAAAATTTATCTATAATTGTTAAAAATCTTTGATTGCCAACTTTATAAGTATCTATATGTATTATCTCAAAAGGCTTGGAGGGTGTGTGGGTTAATATTAAAGGTTCTTTATGTGGATTTCTATTATATTTTGATCTTTGGCATATCTTACATTCGTTTATATATTTTTCTATATCTTTTTTCATTGATTTCCAGTAGTAATTTATTTTTAAAGCTCTAAGAGTCTCTGAAATTCCTCGATGATTCGTTTTGCCGTCGTGGTTATATTTTATTAGTTGATTTCTTTCTTCTGGTAAAACATTGTTAACTAATTTTGTACATTCAATCAATTTTAATTTTGTAAAATATTTACGCCATACATTCTGAAATATTGGTCGTAATTCTTGAGATCAGAAATAAATGTATAAAGTATTTTTGCACGCATTTTCTTTTAGGAATTGTGTCACACTTTCTTCGTCAGCTGAAATAGTAGCTCTTATTATTTTATGTCCTTCAAAATTCTCGCATTCGCGTTTTAAATAATTTGCAAAAGGCGCTCTCTTAACGATAAGTTGATAGGCTTTATTGTTTATTATTTCATCCAACAATGAGAAACTATTTTCATTTGAAGATTCAGCACTATGGGCTGTATCTGTGTCTGAGTATCATTTCAACGTTTTCATTGTTCTTATTTCCTGTTGACATAATTTTATTTACTTGTGGGTTTTCTGTAACCTCATTGTTATCGAGAATTTGCAAAGTTTCATTTATTACATTTTCATCAACTATGTCTGGATTAAATTCAGCTAAAAATTGGTCGATATCAAAATCTATGTCACCGGGATTATTTATATTTGATTCTGTTTCAATTGCATTAATATTTATTCGACTTAAAGAATCGGCAATATTCGTTTTACCGGGTTTATATTTTATAGCACGATACACAGACTACCGGTATGTTTTTGCGCATGAAAGGCGAACGCGTGACGTCATATGGGAACCTTAATTTTCATTCGCCAATGCTAAATCAAGCGGTAATATTGTTCGAATTTTAAAATTATGTACCTATCATCGCTTTTTAAATAAAAAATTGTATTTTATATTCTTTTTCATTTCTTGCATTTCCATTGAACAATACAGATTTTATCTTTTGTCCAATATACATTTACCACAATATATTAAAAAAATAAAACAAAATTAATATAAACATTCACTTTACTTTTGGGTCTGTAAAAATATTTCACATAAAATTGTGTTTTATTTACATACAATTTTATTTACAAAGCAGAAAAAGGTTGATTTCAAGTTAAACCAGGTCAGAAATCTAAAAATTTAAAGTAAGAAAATTTTATTAGACTTTGATATACATACATATGTGTATATATATATATATATATATATATATATATATATATATATATATATATATATATATATATATATATATATATATATATATACATATTACTAAGATCTGCTTTCCCTTACTTTTATATTAACTTTTTATGTATTTAATTATTTTAATTAATTATTTAATTAATTATCTAAGTGTCGCAAATCTCAGGGTGTTATTTTATTATACAAAAAAAATCAGCTTAGGTTATACTTATCTTTTCTCGTGGCTTCCAGTATCTCTTAGTTGTTCCTTATCGGGATAAAATAGGAAAAGGAAATAAATAAAAATAACATAAATAAACAAATACAAATATCTTTTATCAAAAGAAATAATATGAAGATTTATCAAATAAATTCCATGGGCTTAACTGTCCCAATGAAAATTGTACCACATAAAATAATTTTAATATACCAAATATTTATCGGTTTGTTTTTTTTTATAACATTGATAAAACAACATAAACAAGAAATTTGGATATTCGTAAAATAATTACACTTCCTATGAAAATTTTGAAATATTGAAATCTTTGTTCATATGTTTTTGTACTCAAAAAGATATAAAATTCTGAATATTATAAAAAGAAACTTTTTAAATTTATTAAGCAAAATTACAACAATAAACAACAATTTGTAACTAAAATAATCCACAATTACTTTAATCGTTTACAGCTTAATATTTTAAAACCTCAATTTAATCACTTTCAACGCCACCAAGTACGAATTTAATGTATCGAAACTACAAACAACAAACAAGGAGCAAATGGAGCAAATAAATTTTAGGTTCCCGCGTGACGTAGCTGCGCGGCCGAACCAAATTTAGCGACGACAATCGGCATACCGTTTAGTCTGTGTATCGTGTTTTATAGTATAGTTAAATTCTTCTAATTTTAATCTTCATCGTAATAATTTGGAGTTGGGTTCCTTTAAATTAAATAACCATATTAGGGGTCTATGGTCGCATAAAATTTCAAAAGATCTGCCGTATAAATAAGGTCTAAATGTTTTACAAGCCCATACAATTGCTAAAAGTTCTTTTTCTATCGTTGAATAATTTTGCTCTGTTTGATTAAGAGTTCTTGAGGCATACGCTACGGGTAAATCATTTGGGACTTTTCCTTGTGACAAAATTGCACCTAAGGCTATATTTGAAGCGTCTGTAGTTAATATAAATGGTTTTGAAAAATCTGGATATTTTAAAATTGGAGCATTAATTAAAAGTTCTTTAAGATGATTAAAAGATTTTTTAAATTCTGGAGTGTGTATAACTTTTGCATGTTTCTTTAGACACATAGTTAAAGGTTTAGCTATTTTGGCGAAATTTTGGATAAATCTTCTGTAATATCCTGCTAATCCTAAAAATGACTTTATTTCTTTTTGTGTAGTAGGAATAGGAAAGTTTTTGACTGCATTTATTTTTTCTGGATTTGGTCGTACTCCGTCTTTTGTTATAATATGACCTAAATATGCCACTTCTGTTCGTTAAATTTCTGATTTATCTAGTTGTATTTTTAAATTAGATTTTCTTAGTCTTTCAAAAATTGCTTTCAGTCTTTTAACATGTTCTTGCAATGATGAGGAAAAAACAATTATATCATCTAAATATATATAGCATATTTCATTCTGATATCCTCTTAATACATTATTCATAACTTTTTGAAAAGTAGCTGGGGCATTTTTCAATCCAAACGGCATACGTAAAAATTCATAATGTCCTGTCTCTGTGGAAAATGCTGTTTTTGGTACATCGGCTGGTTCCATTTCTATCTGGTGGAAACCATTTGCTAAATCTAAAGTAGTAAAATATTGAGCTCTTCCTAGACCATCTAGAATATTATCTATTAATGGCAAGGGAAATTTATTTTCTATTGTATTTTCATTCAGTTTGCGGTAATCTATAACTATTCTATATTTCTTTTGGTTACTTGCATCCATTTTCTTCTCTATTACCCAGATGGGTGAATTAAAAGGCGAGTTTCAATCTTGTATTATTCCATTTTTTAACATATCATTTATTTGTCTACTAACTTCTTTTTTATAAACTTCCGGATATCTGTAATTCCTTGTGTAAACCGGAGTATCATTAACTAAATCTATTTTATGCTTTATTTCATTCGTAAAACTAAGGGGCGTTCCGTCTATATAAAAAATATCTGTCTAATTATAACGTAATTTACCTATGGCTTGGTATTCTTCGTCGTCGTTATAATTAAGTCTGAGTTTCTTGAAGTGTGAACTGGAAATGTTTCATCATTATATCTTTTTCTTTCATTATATCTTGTATATATTCTTCTTTGATTGTTATTGTATCTTCTATACATTCTTCTTTTATTCCCATTATATCTTCTATCATAATTATTATATATTCTTCTATTATCGTTATATCTTCTTTTTTTATTTTTATTATATCTTACATCATAAGTATTATAAATTCTGTCATTGTATCTTAAATTATTATTATGTCGTTCTCTTATGTCATTACAACTCGTTATTGTAGGATGAAATAAATTATTTGGAGGACGTCTATCATTTCTAAAATTACTTCGTAAACTAAAGTTATTGGAACTTGTATCCATTGGCTCAGGTCGTATTGAATTTCTGCTTTGATTTTGGATAGGAATAGATGGCTGATATCTAGGTATATTTGGAAATTGTCTTTGAAATTGGTTACGATTATTATTATTAAAACCATTGTTCGAAAAACTTGGACGATTTTGAAAATTATTATTTGGATTTCTGAAAAAAATATTATTTCTGTATTGACTAGAACTTTGGGAAGAATGTCGATTTTGAAAATTATTATAATTCGAAAAATTATTATTTCGAGAAAAATTATTTCTATTTGGAAATGAAGAGTGTTGTGAATTATTATTTGAATTTCTATTGGAATTATTATAGGATCGATAATTATTAAAATTTGAGGGTCTTGTATTATTATTTCGATTTTTGTAAGTAATAAAATTTTCTTCTTCTTTAGCGAAAGCCATTGCTTGTTCTATTGAATCAGGATTCTTTAATCTGACTACTAACTGCATGTGATAATTAAGGCCATTTATAAAAGTTTTAAGACAAAGATCTTCATATTGTTGAATTTTTAATATTTTTACATTTAATTGGTCATTAGACATATTTATTTTTGAACAAAGAATGCTTCTAGCATCCTGGATTCTTAAACCAAAATTTTGTGCATTTTCGTTTCTTTCTGGTTTGATTGAAATTATATCTTGTATTAAACAATCAATTGATCTCTGATCAGAAAATGTTACTATAAGAGAATCTTTAATTTTTGCCCAAGAATCAAGTTCTGTTCTTGATGCAATAAGGTCTGCTGCTTTGTCAGTTAACTTACTTAAAACAGTATCAAAAAGACAAACATTTATAGGATTATTTGCATCTCTATTGCTATGATTATTCAAAAAATGTTCACATGATTTAATAAATCTATTTAATTGTTTCGGATTGCCATCAGAAGTAGGAATGTTATCTGTTTGATATTTAATTAATTGAAAATTAGGTTGAGCCATCTCGTTAAAAGTTAAATTTACTAAATTATCTAAAATGTCCTCCACAGTGAATCAAAAAATATGTAATATATAGGTAAAAATATGGATTTTGGTAAAATAGGAAACACTTACATGAATATTTTCATTTTCTATAGACTTCAGACTATTTTTGTTCTTCCGTCTGCACCAATAGGATTCTGGACGATGCTGGTTCCTTCTCCCTGGTCTTGGCTTCTCCAATGGGTTGTGGACAATGTTTGTTCCTAGCCCTGGACGTTTGGCTGTTCTTCTTCTTCTTCTGGTTCCTATCCGTTTCGGATGTTGGAAATCCGTTGAGGTTTTCTTAAACCATGTTCTTAAATTCCGCAGCCATGATATTCTCCTTCTACCGGGTCCTCGCTTACCTTTGACTTTACCTTGCAATATAGACTGCAGCAGGGAGTAACGGTGCTGATTTCTCATAACGTGTCCCAGATATTGCAATTTTATGCGTTTGATCGTAAACATAATCTCTGGTTCCTTCTTCATTCTTCATTTGTTGTTGGCTGTTACCGTACCCGAAATGTAGATTTTTTCCGTTAATCTTTAAAAAGAAAAATTGCACACGAAATTCGGCAAGGTTAACACGAACACTGTACAATTTCGAAAAATCCGAATGACTGCGCCAGTTACGAAAGTCAAAGCCGAAAACGGTTTTTTAAAAAATTTATTTTCGTAACAAAATTTATTTATTGAGAACGTACAGGTATGATAACAACTACAAAACAAGAAGCTCTTAATCTAATTAAACACTGGTATATATAGTCTTTCTATATGTCGTCACACATTGGATAATCCAGGGACGTAACTCGACTTGCTGTAATAAACTACAGCTAAATGTAAATACCCATTCCATTCGAAAAACATGAGTCATCGACTGATATTGTTTAGGCGCGTGCTATAGTTTTTGTTCACTTTCTCATTATCAAGACCTAAACGGGAAATAAGTTTTGAGTATATTTTAGCGAATTTCGGTAACCACATGATTTTAATTTATTTTATCTTAATTAATCTTAATAAACTTGAAAGCGACAACATTTTTGAATGGAGAATGAAAAGACCTTTCAAACGATATATCACAAGCCTATACTTCCTATTTTAAAAATTGGGGGTTGTACCTGTCATTCTAAGGGGGTTGAAGGTAGGGGTTGCATTTTCACGTTAAAGAATGTCAAGTTATAATTTAAATTTGACGTGTTTCGGGATTTTTTATAAATATGTACAGTAACCTAAATAATGAATTTATTCCATTTGGCTTTTACACACTGTATATTGAAATGATTTCAATATGTTAAAAAGGATACAACTTAAATGGATTTTTATATGAGTTTGTTGTTCATGAATTTCATGAAGCCATCACAATGTGGGTTCGACTCTGAAATAAAAGAGAGAAAAAGATTAGTAAATTGTTAAATAAATTAATTTTGACTTACCTGATATAGTGTTAATAATTTCTGAATAGTATAGTTGCCTAGTGTATAGGTGAATCGTCTAAACCTTAAAAAGAACAAAAAAAGAAGAATTCTTAAAAAATATTTAAACATAGAAATTTTAAAAAAAGGTCAGAAAATAAACTGTCAAGCAAGTCTGTGGGAGCTAAATTAATAGGGGTTTTGTTAAATAAGAAATTACAATGATGTGGAGATGAAAAGAATAAATTGTATTAGCATTGTAATAGAATAAGTTTTATATCTGAACATTTTTTTTTTATAAATTCCCAAATTAGATGTGATTAAAGTGATTATGAGAAATTAATGTGGATTGACAAATGTGTCAGAACAGGACAGTTTTATGGTTTAAAAAAAATAGAAGACGAAAAAAAAAAGAACAGATAATAGGTTTTTTGGGGATGCCGACGAAGATTTTTCGACGAAGGGGAGCCCTGAAACTGTGGAATAGGTCGGGAGTTTTTTTAACTCGTCTAATTAGAATTTTAGTTTTTCCACAGTTTCCACAGCAGAGATATCCAGAATTTGTTCCAGAGAGTAAGAGAAACAATTTGACTTATAAATTATTATTGGAGTACAGAAATGTCATTTAAATTGAGAAAATTAAAATTCATGAATTAACATAATTGCGATAGGCCTTAAAAAAATTGAAAATATTAATGATCATTAAATTAAAAATAGAATAGTACATACCTTAACTTCCGAAGAGAGGATTGATAGTCCAGTTTCACTGATTATTTTGCGAGTAGTTAGTTTTCTTTAAATACATCAGAACTGTTTTAAAGTGAGGTTGGATAATAATTTTGGGGATCATTTGAAATTTTGATTATATTTGAATGCAAGTTAAAAGTCAGCGGAATAAAGTGTTCATTTTCTTTTTCTTTATAGTTCATTTAAACACTTTATAAAGTTGCAATATTTATTTAGTTTTTAGGTACTTGTAGAGAGTCTCCACATTTTGTAATAAATTTTTATTGTCACGACACTAAACCACATTAAGATTTATACGATTCCTATTTTTGTAAATTTTTAAAGGCAACCCAAGTTGCAGACGAATTTTATTGTTTATATTAAATTTGTTCAATATTAATAAATAACGTGCTTCATTTGGGTTAATTTATCAAAAGTCTAAAGTAAATTTTGGTTTAATTTCTTTTTGAAATCTACCAGGAGACTACAGAGCCGACGTCACACAGTGACAGATTGCTTAGAACACATAATTGAGTTAGCTGAGGTATATATTAAATTAAACAACGAACCACATATTTTAAAAATTACAACATTTATTATAAATAAAAATAAAATTAATAAAATACAACTTTTTCAATATATATATATATATATATATATATATATATATATATATATATATATATATATATATATAGATCCTAACAATTAATGCAATCATGTTGAAAATTGTGATCTAAATTATAGATAATTAATAATTCAATAACATCGTTAAAAATAATTAATTATCAAGTAATCTTAACTAGTAGCGATCATGATAATACAAACCTCTATTTTTTCATAATTTACAGACCCTTTTTAATTTCAGGTGTAAGCTGGAGCACTCTATTTAAACCAAATACTCCAGATGACACATTGAGCTTAGGATTAATATGGGTAATGATTGTAATAAACACAATAATGTATCTATTGATTGCTCTCTATGTAGAGGGGGTATTTCCAGGAGAATACGGAGTAGCTCAAAAATGGTACTTCCCATTCACAAAGAAATATTGGTGTGGAAATCAAAATATTTCAGGTGATTTAAAGATTCATATTTTAAACAATATTTTTACAGCTAGGTTAAAAAGATATTTTTAGACCGCTATTAGACTAGTTGCTACACTAGTGACTCAGTACATCACAGGGCATTTAAGTAAATATGACCTATTAGACTAAGGCAACTGGTTTCGCCACCAGAAATTGTTGTCGTTCTGACCGAACCCAGCCACCAGACGGGTGGTGGCGCCACCGAGTTGGGGCATTATATTATATGTACCCTATTAGAGTAAAGCAACTGGTTGCGTCACCAATAGTTCATGTGTATATAATTGAATAATATTTTTCTACGTCCAAGCAAGAAATCGAAAATAATAATTTCAATTTGTGTTTTGGTAACTAGTTTTATACTGGAAATCAAAAATATAAGTAATTTTTAACTAAAATTGTGGTTTATTGCCATTTAATATAGTAATTAATATAAGTAATATATATATATATATATATATATATATATATATATATATATATATATATATATATATATATATATATATATATATATATATATGTATATACAGACGAATGCTGAGAATTCCATGGGTACAAGGAGTTACTAAGGTTGAGGTACTTCGTCGCATGTGTAAACAAAAAGAATTACTAAGAATAATCAAAGAGAGGAAAATGCAATACTTGGGTCATGTGTTGAGAGGCGAAAGATATGAATTACTTCAAGTCATACTGGAAGAAAAAGTACAGGGCAAAAGATCAGTAGGAAGACGCCAGAACTCGTGGCTGAAAGACCTGAGAAGATGGTTCAACCGCTCATCCGCAGAGATCTTTTGCGCAGCAGTTTCCAAAACTACAATTGCCATTTGGATCGCCAATACGCCAATATATATACAGGGCGTTCTTTAAGTAATTATACAAACAGAAACGGTAGATTCTGCACTTTAAAATATGACGATATAAGCCAACTTGCTTAAATAGAATGTTGATATTAAAAAAGATACAGGGTGTTAAATATTTTTCGCTATAACTTTTACGTTTGTAAGTATTTTTGGACAAAATTTATAATTGGATGCTTTCAAGTTTAGGATAAATTATAATTGTATACATACTTAAATGTAACTGATCGAGGACGCCACATATGGCACATATGTGGCATAGATTTGCGCTTAACTTTCTTGTTCTTTAAGTTAGCTCAAGAAATGGTATACTTGTTAGTAACCTCAAAATTTAACCGTTTTCGAGATAATCGCATTTTATAAGTCACCTGCATAATAATTCTTAGTTGTGATATTTGTGCGGTAAAGCACTGAATACCTGTAGATAAGCATAATTCATAGTTTATTCTTATTAAAACAACTCAAAGATGATAATGTAACATTACAAAATTTTTGTTATGGCTGCTAAATGTCTTATTGGAGAAAATATTCTTCATCTTCTTCTTTAGGTGCCGTGTCCGTATTCAGACGTTGACCGTCATCATGTTTACAATTTCCCTTTTCTATCACTTCTTAAGTTTATATACCTACTGGCGTTGTATTACTTTTCCCTATTGTAAAATGCTGAAAACATAAAATATGTGATTTATGTAAGATGGTTCACCACCACATTCTAGAGAGAAGGCAGTGAGAACATACTTAAATATAACTTTTCTGAACGTTGGATTGGTCGTGGCAGTCATATTTCTTGGCAATGAGGTGAGATATTGATATAATTATTTAATTTATAAAAAATCTCAAAAGAACACTTATTCATTACGTAAATTGTTTACCCATTTTTATTAGGACAATTAGAAACTAAAGCACAGCTATTGAATAACATATATGTGTCTTGTTTCATAATACTTTTGCTACCAATCTAACCTTAAAGACTCAGCATTTTTACAAAAACCTCATAACATTGGCCTAATAACCGATATTGTTATAGATATAGTAAACACACAGGCAATTTAGTTTAGCATAATATTAGTTCGTTAGTTAATCATAATAGTCCATTTGCTCGAGATATAATTATAGTTACTCGTAAGCTGTAACGTAATCATATAAATAAGTAATGTCATCCATAGGTTATTCCATGTGTATATAAGTAACCATTGAATGAGATACATCACAGTTTAATACATTATTTAACTTCTGCTACAAATAAGATGTAGTTCCATAATATACCATAAGATTTGGATATGTATCCAAAAGAATATATTCATCCATTATATATTATAGCCACCACGTAGCCCAGAATTTAATCCGCTTGATTTTGATGTATGGGGCGTATTAAAACAACGTGTCTATAAGAATCCCATAAACATTCGCAACCAACTATGGGAAGAAATAAATATTGCAGCAGTTTCTTTTGAACCAATGATGCTATTTAATATGAGACGATCTTTTATGGAATATACTGACAAATGAATTAAGGAAAGTGGTGGATATATCGAACACTTATTTTAACAAAAAGTTATGTTATTTAGTTTAACTATTTCTTAATTTGGTTTGTAAACAAAATGTTTTGATTATTCCTTTAATTTAACATAAAACGTAAAATGTTTGATGTAAAATCCTATTATTCTGTTTTTTTTTTGTCAAATCCTCTTATGAATTATCTTGCTGATATATTTATTTTATTTAATATTTCGTTAACTATTAACTTTAGTTAAAGGTATTTTATACCAAAATTTAGATTTATTAATGTTTTTGACTATTTTTCCTTCGTTGCCTGGAGTAATTGCCTTAAATCAGAATTATGCAGCTGATTTGTAAAATGCGATTAACTCGAAAACTGTTGAGTTTTGAAGTTATTAAAGGTATACCTTTTTTTTAAGTAATGTATCTTTAATATTTTTGTCACCAATACAGGTAACTCAAAGAGCAAAAAAGTTAAGTGCAAATGTATGCCACGTATGTACCGTATGTGGGGCGCTCTATTAGCTACATCAAAGTGCGCATCAAATTATAATTTCTCATATTTAAAAGTACCCAGTTGTAAATTTTTATGCATAAATGTTTACAAACATGAAAGTTATAGCGAAAAATGAAATTTTAAATATGCACTTTAAACCCTGTATCATTCTTAATATCAATATTTTATTAAAGCACTTAGAATCTACTGTTTCTTTTTGTACAATTATTTAAGGACCACCCTGTATATATATTTATATACATATTTGTATATATATATATATATATATATATATATATATATATATATATTTATATATTTTTTTACATACAAATATAATTATTATAGTTATAATTTAGGGTTGAAAAAAGCTGACCATATTCACTTCAGTGTTTTTTAATTTTATCGAAACTCCTTATGCCCTTCATATGCATCGAAGGCATGTTCTTCGTTTCTATTCTGTTCTTTTCATTTCTTTCGGTCTTTTCAAAGTTCTTTTATCTATTTATTTATGTCTATAATGTATTTGTTTATGTATGTATGTGTATGATGACGTTTTGTCTTTTACAATTTCTCTGGTCAATCAATCTGGTCTATAAATTTGACTATAGCGACATGAAATTATCAACAAACGGTAAATTATAATTGCTGAAAGCGATAAATGAGTAATAAAATAAAAATGGTTTGGATGCAGCTTAACTGAAGTCTTTCGGACTTCAAAAGTTAGAATAGCAGTGATGATTGCCAACTTTCGTCGCTGAGACAGCACGTAAAAAAAAAGAATATAAAAATAAAAACGTTAAGTGCCCTTAAAATAATTAAGATATTTTAACTCAAGATATCATAGCCTTCTTTCTTGACGTTCTGCTTTTGTACCGCCTACTGGTTGGACTGCCTCTTCTCGGACCTTAGATTTTTCTCTAATGGACTCCTTGACATCTTTTTCTGTAGGTACTTATTTTCTAGCATCGTACCTATTATCTTTGGTCGACGTAGTAACCACCTGGCAAATTGCTGATCAGATGGTCGATCAGCCTATGTGTATTTCTATACATCTTGAGAAATATAGTATATAGATCATGAAGAAGTATCTTGTCCTGTTCTGTCACCTGCCTTAGTGATGTCTACTGGAGCTTTTCCTGGATAGTTGCCTTTAAAACTCTATCCTCCCAAGATGCACCGTGAATGAGTCGATAACACGACGTCTCAGTCCTCTTTAGTTTTCTCCAGTTGGTTTCTGTCGTTAAACTCCATACTGGAACTGCATATAACATCACCGACCTAACGTAGGCCTGGTATAATTTGATCTTCTTGGCTTTTATTAGGGGACTTGTCCTGAAAATACAAGGTTATATTAGTTTTCTAGCTACATTTGCATTTACCTTGGTCTCTTGAACGTGTTTTGTGAAGTCTAGTTTCCTGTCGAGTGGACTCCTAGGTACTTGGCTGATGGTTTCGAGTGGATGATATTATTCTTAATTTTCCATTTTCTGTGAATTTTGTGATCCTCTCCAGGTGGTTTTCTAACGTCTGAACTATCTTTCTGTCGTCTTTTCCTGATGTGTAGATTGCTGTGACGTCTGCATAAAGTGTTGTATTGGTTCTTGCATCTGTTGGTAGATCTGACACAAAAATGTTGTATAAAATGGGCGATAGGATACTGCCATGAGGCATTTCTTCTCGAACATCTTGCATCCTGGACGTCTTTGGTCTGTTGAAACTTGAAAGGTTTCTTTTAGTTAAATATGAATCACATATATTAACTAAATAATTTGGCAATCTAGCTCTGTCCATCTTGTGTATGAGGGTTTTTTTCCAGACTGTGTCGTACGCCTTTTTGATGTCGAATATGGTCATTCCAGTTTTATGGTTTCTGTTAAGCAGATCTTCGTATCGCTAATAACTCTTGCGAGCTGTAGTTCGCCGTTTCTTCTTCTTCTGAATCCGAATTGGTCTTCTTGGACGACTTTTCTTCTTTCTGCTTATTTTATCAGTCTTCTGTAAGTAATTTTTAATATTTTTCCTATTGATTCTAGGAGAGATATTGGCCTGTAGTTTTCCGGTCTTTTTCCGTCTTTCTTTGGTTTTAGTAGACAAATGATTTTTGCATGTTTCCAGTTGTTCGGAAAATGCGCTTTTTCTAGGCAACATCTGAAATTGTAGTATAGTTGCACAATCATTTCCTTCGGCAGTTTCTTGAGTACGATATTTTGGATGTATTCCGATTCTGGTGCTCCGTTTTCTTTTAGTCTCCTGATAATTTTAGCAACTTATGTTGGATTTAGGTGGTCTTCTTTCTCTACTAAAAATTCGTTCCTTCTTCTTATTTATTCGTAGGGGTTGTTGACTTCTTGCATGGATGATCCGTCCGACATATTTTGATTGTGCCTGTGTGTTGCTGCCATTCTTCTTGCGATTGCATCCACTTTATGTTAAGTATCGTAGTGTGTTCCTTCATTGTCGAATATGGGTGGCATCTTCTGTTTTGTTCTCTTCTTGGCTTTTAATATTCTTCATACGTTTCCGTGGTTTTCTTCTGCTTTCCTGATGTGATATTTGTCCTCTGTGATGCCTCTGAGTCTTGTCCTTATTTATTAGGATAGTTCATCTCCTTATATCTTGAATTCCTGTCTTCTATTCCTTTGTAGGCTCTTCTGGTCCTGTTTTGTTCCTTTATTATTTCCCTTAGCTCGTTCGGAATAATACGTCCTGTGTTGTTTTTGTTAAATTCTTCTTGTGATTTCTTCTACTTTTCTTTCTACTTCTTCTGTAGATTCGAATTCTCTCTTCATTTTCATTTTGTTCAGCTGTCGTCTATAGTTTGGCCAGTAAGCATCTTTCTACAGTTTCGATCGTTGTAAGATCGATTCTTAAGGTCAGAATTCTCGTCACTGGTTGGTGGTCGGAACTGCATTCGTAGTATGTTATTATATCTTTCATAATAACATCTTTGGTGACGAATATGTCTAACGTTGAGTCGTTTTGCCTTGGATTTGGATTGATTCTTGTTGGATCGTCTGGTGCGAATATCATCCTTGTCATCTTTGTCTGTCCTCGCAGTATCTCAGAAGTACTTCTCCTGGTCGTGTGATGTCGACACAGCCCAGTATGACGTTTTCTTCGGAGTTCATCATTGCGTCTATTTCTTCAGGGCTAGATTGTCTTGACATTTCCTGTAAATAGCAAAACTATAAGCATTATTAATTTTAATACCTACATTTTTACAACTTTGTGCATTTAATACCACCTTATTCCAATCGATGTTATTCTTAACGTATATAGCTACTTCTCTTTTATTAGAAATATCTCTCTTACCAAATCCCTCGTAGTTAGTGATCCTTAGAAGTTATGTTCCTGTCATGTACCATGTCTCTGATAAACAGATGATATCTAGACATTGCTTGATCACTACTGTTCGTAGCTCGTTCAGACTTATCCTTAGAGAGGATATGTTAAATTGAAGAATCTTTAGTCTTTTTAGCACCTTAGAGTTCTTCGTATTTCATGAAGATCATAGCCTGTTCGCTTCGCTAAAGTTCTTTGCCTTAAGCAGTTCTTCCTTTATTCCTTAAAAGGGTGACAGCACCTTCTTTACATTGACGATTTTATTAATCTCCGCCCATGAAGATTTGATAGTGGCAGATCCGCTTGGCTGGCTGCTTTCCTGGTTTAGCTGAGGTCCTCTTGCTGACTTTGCATATGACAGTCAGCTAGTCGTTGTCCTGAATGTGGAAGAGTGGGGGATGCTGTTACTTTGTGCTGGATTGTTCCTTGGATTTTTGTTGGCCTACCTATCTAAGTATTCAATGGGTCTTTTGCACATCCCGTAGTTGAAGCATAAGTCTGAAGCAATATTAACTGAAAAGCCTACGTATTGGCCTACAGACCCTATACCTAGCCCTAGGCTAAATAAATGTATTGTCAAAATATTATAGCCAACATATGGACTAAAGCATTAATGAGGATAGTGCTTACGTCTTATAAAGTCTTCCCAGATATACTAAGGATTTGGAGTCGATAAAAGCACCATTGGCTTATTTGTAGAATTAATTATGGAATATGAAATAAGTGTTGGAGGTATAATGTTCAATAAAAAATAAGTGGTCTTAAGCTTCAAGGTCATGGACATCTATTTTGAGAATGATTTCCGAAGTGAAAATTGAAACGTCAAAATAAACCTATTATAAACTAAAAATTGTGGTTAATTCCTATTAAGATAGTAAATAACTGAACCATTTGGAAATAAAATTCTTATTTATCAAGATATAATTTTAAAATCTGAATTTGGCTGTCCCAAAATTTATTTAATTATAAAATAACACATTTTTTTTTATTTTAGATTACAATAACTATAATGATCATTCAGCGAATGAATTCTTTGAAACGGAACCTAACCTTAGACCTGGGATTCAGATATTTAATCTAAAGAAAGATTTTGGCAAGAAAACCGCTGTAAGAAACCTAAGCTTAAATATGTTTGAAAATCAAATCACAGTTTTGTTAGGTCATAATGGAGCGGGAAAAACTACAACGATGTCCATGTTAACAGGTAAGTCATACACATTTACATAACTTGATTATTTACGGGTATCTTTTCTTTCAAATTATTTATTACTTGATCAGGTCATTTAAAAAAATATACACTGCTGAACTAAAAATCACTTAAATTTACTTAGCTTTAAGTTATATAAATATATATATATATATATATATATATATATATATATATATATATATATATATATATATATATATATATATATATATATATATATATGCTGTCACTATTTTTCCGGGTTTGACTCCGCGTTGTAAAATGCTGGTTTTCTTGAAAACCATTGTTGTGGCGACGTTTCGGCAAGGTCTCACTTGCCATTCTCAAGCCTGGTGGAACTACTTCTCGTCGTTACTCGATTAGTACTTATCATGGTCAAAATTCGTAGTGAATTTAGTTTCTAGTACTCCAAACGGATTAAAGAAATAAAACATAATGACGGTATTAGATTTTTTTTTCGATACAGGGCAGTGGCAAGCCGCTTATACGTATTTCAATCTCTTTAGGTCTCCTCCGAGCGGTATAGCCACTGCTCTGAATCAAAACAAAATCTATCCCATCGTAGACCAATAGTTATCAAAATAACTATTTACGGATGTAACTACGCTATATATATATTTAGGGATTCTACAGTATTCACTGCCTTCCCTCGCTCAACCGTTTCCGTCTCTCTCTGTTGTTCCATTCTCCATCGTTTAGTCCTCTCTTACTCTTCCTATGGGGCTCCATTCCGTTATTCTCTTTATCCATCTGCTGTCGCTAGTTCTTCTTACATGTCCATACCACTTTAGTCTTTTTTGTTCTATATGTAACTACGCTATCTAATAACAAAAAGAGAAATCATACGATTTCTACCTGGCAAAACCGAATTCGGATTCGGATTCGGAAGAGATTTTTTTTATGTCTGGAGGTAGAGTAGACTTATTTATAATGGATTTGGTCGTTTTTTCTAAATAGGTAGTAGGATCGTTTGAGAAGTGGTTGTATTCTGTAAAATTAAGAAGTTCGAATATTTTGTCGAAATAATTAGAAGAGTTGAGAATGACGGTGGCATTACATTGTATAACAATTTCAGGGTTGTTATAAAGTTCTTTGAGGGCAAGTCTTTCTGAATGACTGATATTTGGTAGGAAGGAAGATGAGAAATAGCTTATTCAGTTTGACAAATAATTTACTCAGTTAAGATGGAAAGAGGAGTGACAAAGAAATTAAAGCCTTTTGACTGAGCTTCGGTAGTTAAATTGGATGTGTGATTCTATGTGACTTGGAAATTGCAAACAACAAGAAGGTTGTTGATTCGAAATGGGCTGTGGATTTTACTGACAGATAGATTGGTCTAGTTTGCGTTTCTGGGTTTAGATTATGTTGTCAACAATGTATTGTCTTTTTTATTGAGAAAGACGATCGAAAGTATTCTATAATAATATTAAAAGAGTGAGTGTCAATCTGAGTACTATAAATCAGTTCGCTATGGGTTTTTGCTTAGACAAGTTGACGTGTTGGAATGCAATTTTTAGATGTCAGTTCATTTATCAAATTAATTTCGAATGGAGTTTTATTGTTTGTATTGTCTTTGTCATCGGGTCATGTATTTATCGAAAAATCCTAGCCTTATCAATTTATTTCTCTTCCTGCATTTAAGATATCTTTTCTTTATTTTTCACTTTCTTCACATTAATTTATTGTAAATTAAATTTACAGGAATGATAAGCCCAACAAATGGCACTGCAATAATTAATGGGCATGATATTCGGTCAGACATTGGGGGAGTCAGAAACAGCTTGGGTCTTTGTCCACAACACAACATCATTTTCGACGAGCTTACTGTCGAAGAGCACTTGTATTTCTTTAGTAAGCTAAAAGGTTTGTCTAAAGGCAAAATAAAAGCAGAAATAGATAAATACGTCAAGCTACTTGATTTGGAACCAAAAAGGAGAGAGAAGTCCAGTACTCTATCAGGTGGAATGAAAAGAAAACTTTGCGTTGGAATGGCCTTGTGTGGAAGTTCAAAAGTTGTTATGTTGGATGAACCTACTGCTGGAATGGATCCATCGGCGAGAAGAGTCTTGTGGGAGTTATTACAGAAACAAAAAGAAGGCAAGTAAAACAAATTTAAATATATTTATTTTATTAATTTAACATAATTTACCATTTTGATTTATCATTGTAGATCGAACGATATTGCTTAGTACCCATTTTATGGACGAAGCCGATCTTTTGGGAGATAGAATAGCAATTATGGCTGGTGGAGAGTTGCAATGCTGTGGATCCAGCTTCTTCTTGAAGAAAAAATACGGTGCAGGATACAGTCTTATTATGGATAAAGCAAAAACTTGTAATCCACATAAAGTTACAGAGCTACTGAAAAAGTTTATACCAGAGATAGAGGTAAGATGTTTAATAGAAAATATAAAGCATTTATAATAATAATATATAATAATCATATGTAATAATAATACATAATAAGAGAAGCGTAATAGAACTTTAAAGGACAAGAGTAGATTTTTCAAACTACTATCAACAAATAAAAAAGTATGTGTATATAAAGACACATACTTTTATATTATATTATTATTTATATATTATATGTATTATAAAGACACTTACACTAAAAAGTATGTATATATTATATACACGAAATAAAAAGAACACACGGTATCTATGGAATCAAAATATTAATCATGCAAAATATATTAATAACACCAAACTTTTCTTAATTAATAATTAATTATCAAAAGTTTATTTTATTTAAAAGTAAACTAAAATATGAGAATTCGCTGATTCATAAAACTTATATTTATTTATAAACTTTTTAATTTGTCATTAAAGCAAATCTTAGTATATTAACAAAAAATGTTTACTTAGAAAAGTTTAACAAAACTACTTTCTTCACTGGCTCATTAATTCTTTTTAAATTATTAAAAATATGTGTTACCTTGGAATTGGATACAAAAAACACTGTCCCACACAAACTTCAAACTATATAGATCCGACCCATGGGAAACACAAAATAAAAGCTGACATACACCAAAACTGGGCCTCAGAATATCCCAGATGATAACTATATGATTCTTTAAAACTCGGCTGCTTATTTTTCAATCAAAACCAAGTAGTCCTCAGACCACTTAGTCCTTAGAAACGCTGTTATCATATCATTTGACACGGAATATAGCAACAAACCTGTGATTATCTCACTTTACACAGACTGCCAAATACCATTTTAAGCTAAAATCATCTTATCAAAACTCATCGAATTTTTTTCGGTTTTTAAAACTCTCTGCGATGTTTCTCCGTTCAGATCCCAAGTTGTTCTCTTTGACTTAAACAATGAAATTTACTGCTTTGGCAGCCAGTTTACCAAGTAGTCTTCTCATCCTTCCAGAGTAAGAAGTGGAAAGACTCATATTTATTTGCATCATAAATATCTAGGCGAAGTCAAAATAAAAAGAAAAATCAATTTGTATTAATATAAACAGACTAAAAATGTTTATCTTATCAATCATGTTTATATATTTATATATGATAGTTCTGAAAGATTAGTTTTTTTTACACCAGCCCTGACTTTTCAGCTTTGTCCAAACAATAATTAAAAATTAGGATATTTTGTTTTATCATCTTGCTACCCAAGGAGACAGTTTACTTTTTTAAATAAATACCCACTGATATTCTTTATAATATATTTTTGCATTCTAGTCATATTGTTTGATATTCCTCTTTCATTCTTGTAGAATGCGTTATCTAAAAGAACACATTACAAACTACGTTTTAAACTGTCGATTAAAAGGCGTGTATTTTGTCACTTATTTTTTGCAGCTGCCTTCTTATGTGGTTACACAAAACAAGGTCATTTTCTTGAGATTAAAAAGGTTGTAGATCTCTAGCCTTTTACGGCAAAATGTAATATTAGTGGCTGGATATAGTATATTATTCTTTTAATCTTTTTTTTGTATTATTCTTCTTCTATTTTCTTGTTAGGCAATTCTGCCAGGTTTTGTTTTCTTAGATTATGCTTTCGCAGTATATCGTCTCTTTATCTTTTTCGTGGTCTTCCCACACCTCTTCACAGTGGCGATTTATCTCTTGCTATCTTTTAATACTCGATCATCTGTCATTCTGCTTATATGGTTGCTTATATGATTGCCAAAGTACTAAAAGATGGAAAAGAAAACCTTGTAGGGAATTTTGGACTTGGAAAACGTAATGACAAGGTAGACCGTTTTGTAGAATTCTGCGTAGAGAGCAATTTATGTGTGACAAATACATTCTTCAAACTACTCATGCGTTGTTTATATACTTAGAAGTCACCTGCAGATACTACAGAGAAGATTATAAGAAATCAGATCGATTATATAACAATTACCGAAAGGTACCGGTAACTAAAACACTACCTGGAGCCGATGTCCCCTCAGATCATAACTTGTTAATCAGTCACATAAAACTTAAACTTAAAAAAGTAAAACGCCAACAACCGACTAACTGACTGACTAACTGACTAATAGACACTGCCTGTATTCGAAATAATAGTCATTAAATTAGAGACGAGAGAGAAAAGAAGTTCGAAAAATCGGAAGAAACACGTAAAGTCGAAGACCACTGGAATCACGTCAAAACCATTATGCAAGAAACTACTAAAAAGTATAAAACTATTAATAAGCGCAAATAACAATGGACGACTGATAAAATATTAGGACTAATGGAAAGCAAACGGAAACAGAAAAATAAAAACATTGAAGAATACAATAAAATCCATGAAGAAATCAATAGGAAAATCCGGGATGCAAAAGTAAAATGGTATAGCAACAAATGTCTTGAAATAGCAGAACTGCAGAAAAAGAATGACACGTTTAATATGTCCAAAAATGTGAAAAAAATAACTGGAGCATATAGATCAATTTGGTGGCATCTGTGAAAATGGTGTTTGGAGAAGGAGGTACAACTACGAGATATATCACAGATATAAACATATATTTGGTGGTAAAGACGTAGTATCCTTTATAAAAATAGGAAGACTAAGATGGGCAGGACATCTGGCAAGATCACAGCAGAACAACCCTCCTAGAAGAATCCTTATGTCACAACCTGTGGGAAGTAGAAAAAGGGGTAGACCAAAACTCAGATGGAGGGATGGTGTAGATGAGGATGGTAGACAAATAGGCGCAGCAAACTGGCAACAGTTGGCAATGGATAGAACTGACTGGCGTAATAGACTTGGGAAGGTCGAGGCTCTTTTATAGGGCTGTAGCACCAATGATGATGATGATAGATCAACTGCAAGTAGTTTACTTGATAAACAAGGAAATATTATAGGCAATAAATAAGGTGAAAGGGGTGGAAAGAATATATTGTGGAGCTGTTTGATGACGATAGAATAGAAATTCAAATCAAAAATATATCGACTGGTCCAAATATAACACTCGATAAAATGGAAAGAGGTATAAAACTATCAAAGAATAGAAAAGCTACCGGTCCAGATGAAATTCCAAACAAAATAATCAAACTACTCGACAATAAGGTAAACATTCTCTTCTAAGCCTCGTCAATAAAATATACGAAACAGGACATATACCAACAGACTGGCTACTGTCAACATTTGTAATGACACCGAAAAAAATAAATGCCAAACAGTGTAGCGATCATCGCACTATCAATCTGATGAGTCATGTACTGAAAATTTTATTAAGAATACTGCACTCGAGAATTAAACAACAACATAGAAGTACAACTAAGTGAAACACAATTTCGTTTCAGAAACAACCTTGGAACCAGAGAAGCACTCTTCAGTTTACAGGTCATGGTTCAAAGATGTAGGGATATCGAACAATCGGTTTATATGTGTTTTATCGACTTCGAAAATGCCTTTGATCAAGTAAACCATGACAAACTTATAGGTGTCTTGCTACAGGTGGGAATTGATGACCGAGACTTCCGTATTATTAAAAATTTGTATTGGCCTCAATGTGCAAAATTACGAATTGGACACATCCTGGCTCCGAAATCTCCGAGAATGGTATCAAGAGACTACGAGTAATTTATTTTGAGCCGCCGTAAATAAAGTTATTTTTGCCTATATGATCGCCAACGTTCGATAATCGGACAGGGTACTGAAAGAAGAAGACATGATTGCACCATTTTCTTTTTCTATTCAGAATCCACTCATCTATCTTTTCCACCATGTATGCTCTACTGCTTTTCGTCACTTCTTTCCCAGAACGCCAAAATAAGGCAAATAAATTATATTCACAAGATTGGAAACGGGTTTTTTGTGATATGGTATGATCCTAATTATTTTGTTATAAAACATTGTGAACAATGAACATGAAACTAATGGTAAACTGATACTTATGATTATATGGTGCACATTAAATATATACCGCCTACGTAGTAATATTCAAACGTTTCGGAAATTTGAATTTTACAATCATAAGATTTTGAATTACCTATAACAAGGTAATTTGGTTTTAATTCTCAGTGCGAAAATGTTAGTTTTTATCTGTAAAACTATTTTTTTATTTTTATCTTTTAATACACCAAACCATATGTAGAAGCATCGCTTGAACAATTCAAACCAACGGACTTAAATAATAGATTTAGTTAGAAAAAAATAAGATGTTCTAATCAATATTCGTAAAAAAAATTTACTTATTGTTCGTAGCTGAGAGCAGATTGTAAACAAAGTGGAGACAAAAAAAACTTTTATTAACCCGGGATAGGTCCTGTTAAGTTACGTTACGCCATAGGTCCCGTGTAGAGATTTTTTCTCACTTTGCAAAAAAAATTACAGTCAGCACAAAAATGCTATTTTCGGGTCCAATTAAATACATTCTTTTTCTTTATATCACAAATTGTCTGATTACAAAATGTAAACTATATAGCTAATTCGAACTACGTTTGGCAGACAAATAAGTAGAAAATAAAATAAGTATAAAGTTTTCGAAGTCAAAATAAGTCAAAAGTAAACAATATTATATTAAGCACAATGTATTAGATTTGTAATATAAGTAACATAAGTTTTTTCGGTAATTTAGAATTTACAAATTTATTATTTATTCAGATGCATCACTCTTAGGAATCAGAATGCAATCACTACACACCAATGTTGTTTTTCCAGGCTGTTCGTTGCATATTGCTTTTGTGCAAGAACTACACGAGTGTTGTGTGTATCTATTTTTCTTGGCAGGACAATATAAGCACTTCATTTTGTTCTTTGAAGTTGTCGGTTGTGAAAATGGATTGATCCTGATCTGTAGAATATCCCGAATTTTTTGCTTTAGGCTAATGGAAAAAGTTGAAATTAAAGACCGTTTTTCTAAACGTGGTTTTATCAACTGTTTTTCTAAGTTTGAAATAACAGTTCTTTTTTCTAATAAGGTGTTAGTATTACTCCTATAAATTATTTGGCCATGTACAGTAGCTATGTTGAGAAGAGTACAAAATAGAGTAAATGGTCATCTGTTACTAATTCTGGTTACATTGTATTCTGACTTCATTCTATCTACAACGTCCACGCCTCCTTTAGTTAAATTACAAAATGTTATCATCTCTGGTTTGTTCTCGCTAGACTCTATATCAATTTAATCGTCATCGTGCATCGTTGATAACGTTTTTGTTTTTTTTTTGGTGTACGAAACTATAGTGCATATAGTGCATATATGCAAACATGCCGCTATGAACTGGTCAAACTTTTACAGTGAGAAAGTCTAAAGATAAACCTCTTTATTTTTTCTTATTGTGCCTATAACAGTAAGTCTGAGGTTCACAAACAGATCATTTGCCAAAGGAATAGATGTAAAATAATTATCCATTGTAATATTTTGACCAGTATTGTAAATGGGTTTAATTAATCTTTTTACAACGCTCGATGCATCATTTTGGAGTACGTAGGAGCCTTCTGGTTGTTTCCCAGCGTAGATCTCCATACTGTGGACATAAAATGTTCGTGCATCAACCAGCGCGTAGATTTTATTGCTATACATCTGAGGTTTATTTGCTATATATTGACGAAAACGGCACTTACCACGAAAATCTTTCAACATCTCGTCGATTGCGACGTATGACCCTGGAGTGTAATATTGAGAACATTTATTTTCAAAGTTTTCAAATAGCTCTCTAATAGGAGCTAAATTATCAACAGCTCTCCTTTCTGGTCTGGTTGGACTATCATCAAAACGAATATCTCGCACAAGGACATGAAAGCGCTTCTGTGTCATAGTGGCAGCAAAATATGCAGGTGCTGTTCCATCGTTCGCCCACAATTCATGAGTGCTCAAATACTGCCCCTTTTTTATTCCAGCCAAATATAAAAGCATAATAAAAGCACATATTACATAGAAATCTGTTACCGGACAATATTTTTTTCAGTTTATACGATTTCCGCATAACCGCAAGTTGTTTATTTGTATTTTGTACGATATTTTCTAGAGCAATATCAGGAAAAAAGAGTTTCCAACAGTCCAAAACAGTACAGTACTTTGATGCTACTGCTTTTACACCTGGAAGTTAAATAACAATATTTTGTCTTTTTGTTTTTGACACAGGTTTTGTCATTTTATGTTTCAACCAAACTGTTCCATCTTTGCCAATAAATTGAGGAAATTTTGAGGGAACTGTAGTTATTGCTATAAGTTCGTCAATTGCACATAATTCAAAATTCTCATCGTTTTCTGACTGCTCCGTGTCCATCTAATGAATGATATTATGTGTATAAGAAACGTCATTTTCTGAGTCAGAATATTCTGATATAGGTTCTGCTTCTACTTTTTCGTAACACTTTAAAAGTTAATTCCCGGTTTTAATGTCGAAAATATCCATTCTGAAAAAAAAAATTATTAATACTATAAGCATAGATTATATTGAAAACAAATATCATATTCATAAAACAACAAATAAATAAAATAAAAAGTATGTTAAATATAATAATAATTGTTATTATCAAGTATTCTTAGAAATTTTACTTAAAATCTTACCTATTTTTGTCTTCAATCAGTTTTTTGTGACAAATCGTTTACTTAACAAATTTACGTATGCAAAGAGCCCTTTGTAGAGATTTTTTCTCACCGTCCGTTATCCACTACATATCGATAGGCACTAAACAATAACGGTCGTATTCCCACTACTCAAAATGTTACAAGCCTAATCTTAGAAACGTACCTTAGGCATTGCTGAAGGCCCAAGACGTTAAAAAAATTATTATCAAAATCATAGCAAGAAATAGTAAAAAGTGAGATTTTTTTTACCATGGAGCCGATCCCGGGAATACAATCTATTTCAAAAGAACTAAACCTCAGAAAAAAAATTACATATACAGTTAAACTGAGCGCCATAAGTCTTCGAAATGGAATACTTTGCAATCGCAAATGTACAAAAAAAATCACACCAAAAATTTTACATAGCATAGATACAATTTTAAAATTTTTATTTTTTTTAGATTCATAGCAATGTTGGAAGTGAACTAACGTACTTGTTATCTGAAAATAACGCTCCTGTATTCGAAGCACTGTTAAAACAAATAGAAAAAGAGTCATATGAACTTGGAATCAGAAGTTATGGTATTTCTTTAACGACTATGGAAGAAGTGTTTATGAAGTAAGTTCAGTAGTAGTTATTCTCTTTTAATTGATATCTAATCGGTAAAAATTGTTTTGTAAGTTAAAAGTCAGTGAGAAAAAGGTTTTTATGTTACATTACTGAATTATAGATAACCATTCTCTAGTTTTTCTATTACCCAAAAGTAGATATTTCAAACAGGTTCGATACGATATGCAAGATTAACAAAACGTGTGAATGAGTGGTGTACAATTTGACAAATAATATTGAGACGTAGAGAATAAATCCGTGAACCACGGGACATATGCCATTCTCCTCATCAAGCAAGATGTGCATATCCGAATATACGAGTATATCTCTATTATAATTAAGTATATATATATATATATATATATATATATATATATATATATATATATACTTAATATAAGTTTACTATATATATATATATATATATATATATATATATATATAGTAAACTCTTAAATATTGGGGAAATCTGCAAGAAATACTCTAATGTGTATCAATTGTTTCGCCGAACGTTTTCGCCAAAGAGAATTAATTTGGCTTCTTCAGGGCTGAAAGAGAATAAATTATAATTAGCTACCATATATTATCTATTAAAACATTATTGATCTTACCGTAACTTAGAATTGTAGAGTTAGAATATTAAAAAACTTTGCTAGTAACATAGTGGTGTTTTTTGTTACTATGTGCAAAAAAAGTTTTTTATAAGGATTGAAATGTATGGCAGCTATGAACTTGACACGCAAAGGCTTACCCAAGGTTAATCGAAAAACCCAATGCAACTACATTTAAAAGGAGGTAATTCTTTGAATTGTCGGCAATAACTAAATTTTTGATTTTTAGATAGTTAAAAGTGAGGTTCTGTTTAAGCCAGAACGCAAGCGCTGACAACTTCATTAGTTCGTATGAATCTTTATGTCGTTAAGGTTCATTGGTAAAAAACGAATGAATTTAAATCCCAGTAAAGGGAAATATTATTTTGATTTTCTTTATTAAATATATTATATTGTTCATGTATTATTGAATCTTATTGAGACGTATCTAAGAAAAGCAAGGGAATGTTATATATTTTTTGTTAATGAAAATTAATTATAAAGGTATGTTAGTTGTTAATGGATATATCAGTCAAGTTAGTTATCTGTGATATAGTATTGTTCTTGGTATCTGATTTAAGTAACAGGTGGTATATATCGCTTAGATTCTTGATGTCACTCTTAACATTAATGGAGAAATCGTTAAGGAAAATATAAGACATTTCAATGAACTCTCTTTTAGATTTATTGTTCTCACGGTGGAGAATTGTGGTGTTAGTATAGTCCATGAGATGACCAGTGGAATGGACATGTTTGGCTAATGCACAACGGTCAGGGTGAAGTCGAGAATCACTTTTGTGTAGTGTAATACGTGATTTCAATAATTGAGATGTTTGACCGATGTAGGAATTGTTGCAAGAGAGACATGGAATGTTGTAGACAATATTACTAAGCCTATCTATGGGAGTCTTATCTTTTATCTTAGAATAAAGATTATTAATTGTTAGGGCTGATCTACAAGCCACATTAAGTTTAATGTTGTTATTATTATTGCCAAAGCTATTTTCAACACTTTTCAGAATCCTTGTTAACCCCGGAGTGATATCTCTGAAATATGGTAATGAAAAATATTTGTTTATAGGAGTATCCGAGACTGGGTTCCCACTTAAGACATCAGGATCAGCATTGTTAGTCGCGAAGGAAGGTGAAATATCTTCGTCATGGATAGTATTAAACAAAATCTTATTAACTAATGGTGTTGGATAAGCGTTTGAAATAAAAAGTTTCTGTAGGATTTGTAGGTTTTTTGTATGAAATGAAGGATCTGATAGTTTTGTTACTCTATTTTTCATCTGTTTGATTAAGTTGACTTTGGTAGAATTATTATGGTATGAGTTGTAGTTAAGGTATCTACCAGAATGGGTCGGTTTTTGATACCAATCTATTTTGATGTTGTTGGTTTCCCTGATCATCCTTATGTCGAGAAAGGGGACGGACCAATTACCCTCTTCCCTCTCTATAGTGAACTGGATGTAGGGGTCATAACCATTAAAAGTGTTTAATAGTTCATCTACCTTGTCATTGGGTATAGCCAAAATGATATCATCAACATATTTTTTAATAAATGGAATATTAAAGGATAGTAAAGGAATGACTGAGTCTAATACATAATCCATAACGTAATTTGTAATGATAGGAGAAATCTTAGCTCCCATAGGGGTACCGAAAGTTTGTTGATAGAATTTATCATTAAATGAGAAGTAAGTGTTGTTAAAGAGGAATTCGACGATGCTGATGAATCTGTCGTAAGATTCATATATATATATATATATATATATATATATATATATATATATATATATATATATATATATATATATATATATATATATATATATATATATATAAATGTGCACTCGTAAGTGAATGGGATATTTTCGGTCAATTTGGAGATAAAAAAGACAAGAGTTGTGCTACTTTATCTATTTATTGAAGACGTTTCATATTTATTATATTATATATATGTATATATAACATAATATATAATATATATATATATATATATATATATATATATATATATAATATAATATATAATATATATATATATATATATATATATATTTATATATACAGTTTAGGTAAAAGTTTGTGGCCAGTATGGACCTTACGTGAGATGGAGTGAGAAACACCTGTTTAAAAAGAGAGAGGTATATTAGGTCCGCCCTTTATATCGTCAAAAATTTATTAGTGGAAATAATAAAAGAGCGGAAGTTCAACGTTGCCAAACTTATTGGTTTTATTTGACCTGTTGTCTTTCTAGCATTTGAACAATGTTCTAAGATAATCAAATTTGGGCGAATTGATTTAAATGGCAGCTTACTATTTTTTATTGGGAATTAGAAATCTAAAAATCAAAATAAGCTTGTTTTAAAGTCACATTGTGCCTTATTCCCAATGAAAATAATAAACTGCATTATGACGCCAGAATAAAAAAGCTTTGTACCAAATTATTTGGGAACGTCGGGTCGTCAAAGATGAGCAAGATGAATGCAAGAAGATGAGCGAATCGAACGTTGTTCAGTCACCCATTGACAATAGACAATCGTTGATGACTTCATTTAATGAACAACATAAATTTAATTCTGATTTATGCGAGGCGATGATTTGTGCAAACATACCTTTAAAAAAAATGATGAATCCTATTTTCTTTTTGGAAACATATGTCAAGAAAAGTTTACGATGAAAGTGCACTGAGAAAAAGTTACGGACCTCATATCTACAACGATACCATAAACAAAATCAAGAAGATAGTGGAAAATTGATACATTTATTTTATTGTAGATGAAACTACAGATTCTTGTGGAGCTTACATTATAAGTTTATTAGTAGGACCTGTGGGCGAAGACAATGCTGGTATTATAAAGGCACAAAATATTGTTAAAAAAACTTCATTGGCAAATAAGCTAACTTTTATCTAGTCGCAATATAGTTTTATAGTGAAAACCAAAAATAATTTAGAAAAGCGGAAAATGCCTATACCTACAGAATCCGTCGAAATAGAAACTTAAAAGCAAACAAGTTCCCGGTATAATCGATATTTAAGTGAAAAAGAAATATGTACTCGTTCTAGTAAAAAATAATGGCTTTAAAACTTTGCAGGGCATTTACGAACTTGTTAATGGAAATTTTGAAATTGATTTTGGTGTAGATTTTTCGTCTTTAACGTCTTTAAAAGTTATTTTAAATACACCCAAATTACCTTTGTTGATGTTAAAAGAACTTTTTTTAAGTTGGAAAAACACATTGTAGTTAATTATAATCAAAGATATTTATGTTTATGATTTTTTAACAAAAAAATTAACAATAACATCTAAAAAATTAAGGGTACGTGTACGGAGAAGCCTTTGCCAATACTGTTATACATAAAACATATTTATTTTATTTTTATTATTTATATTTTTATTATTTAGTATTCAAAACATTCGGGATGGAGATGAATTTTACATTTTTTGCATAAATATATAGTATGGCTTATGCATAACCAACATTTTTTTGGTGCACTTGTATCGTGCCTTCTAATCAAATGACCAATATTGTCAAATCTTACATAGTCAGACAAACTATATTTGGAGGGACGTCCACAACCCGAATGAGCAGCCACTTCTGTGTTTACTATTTTAGCACAACGTTCAACTTTCATAAGTGATACTGCTAGAAGTGTTCGAAATTGTAATTGTGACATTTTACTATCATTTTCAATATTGTAAATCTTCCAGCTATTTACCACTGTGCTCAATCAATAAGATTCATAAATAGAGACCACCACTATTTCTTTTCTCTTATTCTGATTTGGTAATTAGCAATGCCATTATCGTGCAAATCCACACCATCCATAAACATATTGTATTCGGCTACTACATTAGGCTGAGATACGAGAATATTTTTGTGTTTCATTCCGACTGTATCGTTCTGTTTCAACAAGAGGTATTTCTTATTACCGTAATAGCAGAATTATTATTCCATCTCACGAGTAAAATTTTAGACACTTTAGAAAACTTAAGTATCAAATACAGACTCGAATGTTCCCGGTGCCGTCTTTGTAAACGTTTTACTATTCTGTAATGGACACTTTGCAGTGCGGTTTTCTCTCATAGTACCTATGCACAAAGAAGCCTAGATCCTACAGTGTTACAAAAAGAGCATAAAAAGAAAAGAAATTGTCGAAAAAACTCGATGCTCTTGGGGTTTAAAACTACCTTTGTTCCCAAACTATTACCCTAATCAAAATTATTAGGTTGTTTTCCTCCATATGGTATAAAAATGTATAAATAACCTGTATGTGAACAAAGACACTATAATTTAAATCCAAATCTTACAGGCTTTCATCGAATGAACATCTTGCAAAATATGGTAACATTTCCTCGTCTATTGAAAGGTTATGTTCGAATATACCAAATTGTAAAAATTTTATATTTATTATATGAAAGATAGGAGTAAGTTTAGCAAATTTATTATCTTTGTCTAATTGAGTATTATTACACAAATAAATTATTGTTTGATTGATCGAAATTTATTTCTAGACAAGGTTTCCCCTTACAATGGCTACTTTCTTATCTTCATCTTTCGCCCAATACATGTTACATTGTGGCAAAGTATGATAACCCGATAATATGCAGATACCTATAAGCGTTTTAATTTAGCTTCATTCATATCGAATTTGTGACGAAGTCGAAGACGAATTTGTGTGCTGAATAAGTATTTGAAAAATGTATAATCTGGCTTATGTCTTCATCATCGAAAAATAGTGAAAATATTTCGATAGGCGCCTTTCCTCCATGGCTGACTTTGATGTTCTTTAATAAACGGTTGTTATTACTTTCAGAATGAGTCGAGAATGCTGGAGTTGTGTTTGTTTCCCATTTTGGTAAAATTTTTGATTTATTTTGATTTATTTTCGCATTTTCTTGCGAATTTTACTGAGTGAGATATCATCTTCAGAATCGCTTGCTGTCGGAACGTAAATTTTATATGTTCCAGCAATTTCTGCAACAATATTATGTTCTTGAATGAGGTTATCAGCTAGGGCTTGGTCATTAGTAATTTCATCAACATTAGGAGGAATATATTAACTTCTACTTCACGTGCATTCTCTTCTTTAAGACATGCAATTAATTTACGTCTCCTGTGCAGTCAAAGGTCCCAATGGTCCCTTCTGGCTCTGGGCCAACGACATTCCAGAAGTACTTGGTTGACTCATATTGACTGTGATAAAAAAAACCGAATTTCAGACTAGACAGAATGAAGATTCCTCTATACATATTTATTAACCGTTGTTTTGGATCTCTTCGAAGCGGCCAGACCGGTTTTATAGCGGCTCGCAGAACCTACCAGAAAATACTTGAATAATAAAATGTTTACAGGTTAAATATAAGTCATATTTAGCGTAACACAAGTATGCAATTTAGAATACAGCGTAATAGTATTTTGAAGCTATACTATCATAACATATATCTTCGTTGTGTCGATAAAAAATTATTGTCTTCAATATGTTGTCAAACAGACAAAAATCGTGTTAGTTTCACAAATTCTAAAACAGTTTTCTATCTAAAATCAAGTATAGATCGTTAAAAAGATAAAACAAACATACTAGAATATTTGTGAATACTTGTCAGAGTACTAAGTCTTTCAGCAGTATGTAAAAAAAAATAAAAACGAAAAGGGTGCGTAAACGCACCTTTGGCTGTTAATGGGTTAATGTTTTATATTGTCTTGCACTAATACTCTTAGAGCATCTTGCCCATATTTTGAATTGAGGAAATTTTATCAATATAGAAAAATCACTCACCCAAACCACTTGGTCAATGGAGTTTATTAAGTTAAAGTTAACTTGAAGTAATCAATTAAGTTAACAATTTTATAAAATGTCCAAGTTGTAAGAATCTTTAATATGGTTTAAACTATCATTGTATTAGTATATTTTATTTTGACAATTATTAAGCAGTGTCTTACGATTAAAAATCAAAATTTTATGACGAAATTATATTTATATTTATTTTACATTATCTTCAAATATATTAAAAAGCTTTGTAAAATGATATTATATTTTAGAGTTGGCGCAGATCACGGACAAGAAGAGATTTACAATGAAAAACAGAAAAAGGACAAAAAAGAAAAAAATCCGATACTTACTTCTGCCGATTTAGGTAAGTTTTTACTATTTTACTCCTACAAATCGTATAATTTATTTGATTAAATTAATTGAATAGTCTATCTATGTGCTATGTTTTGTTCTGTCCATATTTGGATATAGACTTTTATTAGTCTCTATCTGCAAAACATCCTGTACTTTCAGGTTTCGTAAGATGTTCACTAATCTTATCTAAAGTTTCCATTCTGTATTCTCATACCTAATTACGCTTTAACACACTTCCCTCCTAAGCCTAAGCGTCATAGAGTATCCTCGTGGTTGAACTATACTGACAGAGCCGGTGCTGTTTAAATTGTAATAAATCAGAATTTACATCAGATTATGTTATCGTTCTAAAATAAACTTTCCGTTTATTAGGAATAATAAAGGAGTGAAGAAAACTTGATGTAGTGTGTCCCAAATTGGTATGTTTTGCAGGGTATACTGAAAACTAGAGGAAATAGAAAAAAAGTAATTAAAATGTCATGACCTCTTTTTTCATTAAAGGAACGATTGCCTAATCAAATCATCAATAGCTATCCACATTAGCGAGATAGAGGGCGATTATTGAAAAATGTCGAAAACGAAAAGGTTAAATAGCTTCTTTATTAAGATAAATTTTTCAAAAAGCC
This sequence comes from Diabrotica undecimpunctata, assembly GCF_040954645.1. Lineage (NCBI taxonomy): Eukaryota > Metazoa > Arthropoda > Insecta > Coleoptera > Chrysomelidae > Diabrotica > Diabrotica undecimpunctata. The sequence goes on along the minus strand of NC_092811.1, from coordinate 85,425,813 downwards.
TTTTTGAAATTTTTGATAGATATATTATAGAAGAGTTCAGTGGCTTACAAAAATTATTTTAAGGGGTTCTCACTAAGGAAATATAATATCAACTTATGTTTTTTTATATGGGACACCTTACATATTTTGATATTTTTCGTTTAAATTTTTAATTCTCTTTCAGCTGATAAGACATAACATATATTTATTTTCAGTTGTTGGAGCTACTCTGCAGATACATTGTTTATTTGACATAGCGTTATGGTCACTTAAAAATAAAGCGCTCAGTAACACATTCTAACATTTTATTATGCGGATAATAATTCTTCACAGTTTTTTTTACCAGAAATAAGATCAATCGACTTAAAAATTGAAAATAACAAATTTATTCAGAACAAAAATTTCTTAACAAACAGAATTAATTTTACAATATTACCATTATAATAAACATAAAAAAAAACAATAATAAACAACGGAACAACTAGAATTCATTTTACAAAAATTTTACAATTATAATAAATGTTTAAAATGTCTTGTTATAATAATAATTGACACCTTTTTATTAAATATCCTACTTTATTTTTCTAAATTCTTAAAGAGAATTAAAAATGTAAACGAAAAATGACAAAATATATTGGGTGTCCCATACAAAAAAATATAATTTAGTATTATATTTCCTTAGTAAGACCCCCTAAAAATAATAATGTATCTATCCCCTTCCATAATTTATCTATTAAAAATTCCTATACAGTTTTTTAAAAATTTTTTAATAAAGAATATATTTAACCCTGTTGTTTTCGACATTTTTTAAAAATCGCCCTGTATCTCACGCTAATGTGGTGAGCATAGCCAATATTGGGCTATGATTTTGCAATCGTTACTTTAACGAAAAAAGAAGTCATGACATCTTAAATACTTTTTATCTCTCCTCTCTACTTTTCGGTATACCCTGCAAAACATATTAATTTGGACACCCTGTACATCATATTGTACTTAATAAAGAACTGAAAAAAGTAGAGAAGGTAGTATAAGAAAATAGAACAGAGTACAGAAATATCATGAAGTTCTCTTTACGGATCTTCAGATAAGTATAATCTTAATTCAACAAAAATCAGGTGAATACATTGAGAATGGTGAACGTTCCCTGAAAAAATTTTTGTCAGTGCACTTTCCTGAGTTTAAAACAAAACTGATACCACTAGACATATAGTAGCACACTGGACTAGTGACCATAACTTACGGTTCCAGGGAAAGCTGGCAAGTGATAAAAGAAATTTTAGATTAGGATATGATCAAATGAGCAATTAACTCATTTGAGCCATATAAATCTCACCGAGATTCGCAAATTTAAATTTAAATCACTACACTATATAAGTCCTGTTGAAATTTGTCCAATTATTCTACAGAAGGAAACAACCCTAGCTACAAAAATGTATGTATGTTGCTACAAGATAGCATAGGATTAAGGTACATACCAAAAACGTGAAGACTCATTTGGGTAGTTTTTATATCCAAACCTGACAAAACCATAGAGGAAACTGCTAGGCTAGGGAAAATGTATTGGATAAAAATCTTATACATCAAAGACATATGTATCAAGCAGAACTGACCATAAAGACGGCAATACTGAAAAGATCCTCAACAGACTGGTCAAATATAACAATGTAACTCTAGTATGAGTTCTATCTGGGCAACCTTTCGCACGCTTCGCTTGTTTTACGGGCGTTATAATCGCTTGTTTTACGGGCGTTATAATCGCCCTAACGAGGGGACTATTGATAAATTTAAGTTCACTGGTTCATTATACAATCAACTAACATGAAAAGTTAGATAAACGCAAGATCTACCCAAAACGTTGCCGCTGTCCCTGAGAGTGGGCAGGAAAATCCGAGGCAGTCGATTTGAACTTGCTTATTAGAACACTAAAAACTTGCAGAATGTGATTCAATTTCTGATCCAAAGTATGCGTCATCATTTGCGAGCTACTGCTCGTCGTTCGCTACTGAAGTTCTTAAATATTCTATTGTTTCAACAAAAAGCATACAAAATGAAAATTTTTCATATTCAGTATGTAATATATCAAAGTAAAATTGTTTATTTTTATTACTGTCAATAAACTTTGAAGAACAAAAAAATGACGTTGTTTTCTTTAAGCAATTCGTAAGTAAACTATGTAACAACCAAAATATGTAAAAAAGAATCATAATTTCTAAAACAAATTCAAATTACGGGGTAACCATAATTTTATGATCGGCGCAATATATATATATATATATATATATATATATATATATATATATAAGTAAACGTTAAATATTGGGTTTGCAGCAATAAAAAATGAAATGTGTACTCTTTTAAATCTTTATTCCAAGCTTTCAGACATTGGTTATGTCCTTCATCAGGGAGCTACAAATGTGATGAATAAATTGTTGGCGTTGGTATAATTAACTAAAAATTCACTACTTACAAACTTAATGAGGTTGTTTCAACGAAAATGTAATATAATGTTGATAAAATTTATCACAGTCTCTCATCTTTTTTTAATATACAAAACCTATTTTTATGTTTGAAAATTTTAAAAAATTACTGTACATCCAAAAACACTTAATTATTCTAAATACATAAATGACATTATTCTGACAAAATTCTTTTAAATGTCAATTGATAAATTATTGTTTTTGTTATTATTGCATTTATCTAGTAGTAACAAATAGGAGAACATTTCATTTAGATGACCAATATCCGTTCTATGATTCATTGCATTGTTATTTTGGCAAATGTAAGCCATTTCAAGAAAAAGTCTTTTGGTGATGTTACTTTCCTGTTCTACTACTTTGATGTTATTATAATCTATTGGATGCCCATTTTTAAATGTATGTTCACCCAATGCACTTTTTTCAGGATGTAGTCTATTATCTGACTTGTGGGATGTAATGCGGTCTTTAAGGCATCTTGATATTTGACCATAGTATACTTGTTCACATGATCCGCACGGTATACAGTAAACAACATCCGTTAAAGACAAGAGTGCGGATTGTTCTTTAAGTTTAGAAAAAACTTTGTTAACTGTTAGTACCGTTTTATGTGCAATTTTGATATTATTAATTGATGAAAAAAAATTTCTACTTAGTTTCTGTCCAATGTCCTTAATGTATGGAAGAGATACATATCTAATTGTAGTTTGTTTTGGTAAAAGATCTACAGGTCCAATTCTATCTTGTGATACAGACAGATTTTCTTCGTTTCTTAAATGACTAATTAAATTTTGTGGAGTATTAAACAAAATTTTCTTTAGTAGTATACTTGGGTATGAGTTTTCAATGAATAGGTTATAAAGGATTTTTAGATTTTTTGTATGGAAAGCGGTATCGCTGATTCTAAGGACACGATTTTTCATTTCTTTAACTAAATTAAGTTTTATTGAATATTTATGGTATGACCAATAATTGAGATATCTGCCTGAACTGAGAGGTTTTCTATACCAATCAACCAGTAAATGGGTACCTTTTCGTATTAATTTGGTATCTAAAAAAGGTACTGAACCTGTAGTATCTTCACATTCTAATGTGAATTGAATGTAGGGGTTGTAACTATTGAAATACCAAAGTATATCATTTATCCTTGTGCTTGGTAATGCTAATATTATGTCATCAACATATTTTTTTATAAAATGTAATTTATAAGGTAGGGCAAGAATGATGGTGTCTAGTATGTGATCCATTACATAACAGGAAATTATTGGTGATATAGGGTTCCCCATAGGTGTACCAAAAGTTTGTTTGTAAAATTTGTTGTTAAATGAAAAATAATTGTTTTCGAACAGAAAAATTAACAGTTTAAAAAATGTGTCCTTATCAATGTTACAATGTTGAGCAATAATCTCCCATTTATTACTAATGGCAAGTGTACATATATCTAGATAAACATTGCTAAATAAGGATACTACATCTAGGCTTGCAATCACGTAGCCTTCTGGCAATTGTATGTTATTAAATAATTGATTAACTTGAAATGAGTCTTTAATATAGTATTTATTATCACAATTATATGTATTCGTTAAAATATCTGTTAAGTAGTTAGCAATGTTTTCTGTAGGTGTGCCAATAGAGGCTAAAATGGGTCTAACAGATAATGGGGTTTTATGTACCTTTGGTAGACAATAAAACTTTCCAGATATACCTTTATAGTTAGATAATCTCTTTTTTGTGGCCTCATCTATTTTTTGATTGTCAAACAACGATTTTACTACTTTATTACATTTTTGTTTAATTGATGAAGTTGGATCATTATTTAATGTGGTATATGATGTATCATTTTCTATTATAGCAACAGAAAGATCTAAATACTTTTGTTTTTCCAAAATAACAGTGATGTTTCCTTTATCTGATCTTGTGACTATCAAATTGGGATTTTGTTTTAAGAATTTTTTAGTTTTTATTAATAAAAGATTAAATATTGAGTTATTAAGTTTGGAATTGTTAACTGAATTCGTTAAAATATTTACAGATCTTGCTGTAAGGATAGTTTTAGTGTCTTTATCAGATACATTTACAAGAATGTTATCAATGTCTGCTAAAATTGTTTTTATAGAGATATCTTTACCAATTTGTGGTTGAATACTAAACTTAGGACCTAGAGACAGAAATTTCATAATATCATCTGGTATATTAACATCAGAAAGATTTTTAATCCATCTAGGATTAGTTTTAAGTGTAGAATGTAGTTCTTAATTTAATAATTCATTAAATTTTTTAAGATTTATTTCTTTCGTCTCATGAAAAGTTCTGTTATAGGTCCTAAGTTGAGAACTATAAAAATGATCAAAAATGTCACTATTTGTTAAGTTTGAAATTTCAAATTTTAATGAACTGTTTAATGACTCTAATTTTTTTATTAATTTGTGATTATTACAAATTTCTGAATTTAAAAGTTTGTTTCCTAACCTGAATTGCTTTTCATGTGTATTATGGATGTCTTGTCCATATAAGAGGTTTTGTACTGGCTTTATGACTTGTTGGATATGTGGTGGTAACAATCCTGTTTTTCTACATTTTAAAAGAAAACATCTGTGGTTATATTACTGAGGGTATAAAGTTCCAAAAGTAGATCGAATCTCTTGGTAAAAACCCATACCTGTAGTTGACAATGAATCAGAAGTATTTGCTGACAACGTAAGGAAGTAAACGTTAAATATTGGGTTTGCAGCAATAAAGAATGAAATGTGTACTCTTTTAAATCTTTATTCCAAGCTTTCGGACATTGTTTATGTCCTTCATCAGGGAGCTACAAATGTGATGAATAAATTGTTGGCGTTGGTATAATTAACTAAAAATTCACTACTTACAAACTTAATGAGGTTGTTTCAACGAAGATGTAATATAATGTTGATAAAATTTATCACAGTCTCTCATCTTTTTTTAATATACAAAACCTATTTTTATGTTTGAAAATTTTAAAAAATTATTGTACATCCAAAAACACTTAATTATTCTAAATACATAAATGACATTATTCTGACAAAATTCTTTTAAATGTCAATTGATAAATTATTGTTTTTGTTATTATTGCATTTATCTAGTAGTAACAAATAGGAGAACATTTCATTTAGATGACCAATATCCGTTCTATGATTCATTGCATTGTTATTTTGGCAAATGTAAGCCATTTCAAGAAAAAGTCTTTTGGTGATGTTACTTTCCTGTTCTACTACTTTGATGTTATTATAATCTATTGGATGCCCATTTTTAAATGTATGTTCACCCAATGCACTTTTTCAGGATGTAGTCTATTATCTGACTTGTGGGATGTAATACGGTCTTTAAGGCATCTTGATGTTTGACCATAGTATACTTGTTCACATGATAAATGATATACTTTGGTATTTCAATAGTTACAACCCCTACATTCAATTAACATTAGAATTTGACGATACTACAGGTTCAGTACCTTTTTTAGATACCAAATTAATACGAAAAGGTACCCATTTACTGGTTGATTGGTATAGAAAACCTCTCAGTTCAGGCAGATATCTCAATTATTGGTCATACCATAAATATTCAATGAAACTTAATTTAGTTAAAGAAATGAAAAATCGTGTCCTTAGAATCAGCGATACCGCTTTCCATACAAAAAATCTAAAAATCCTTTATAACCTATTCATTGAAAACTCATACCCAAGTATACTACTAAAGAAAATTTTGTTTAACACTCCACAAAATTTAATTAGTCATTTAAGAAACGAAGAAAATCTGTCTGTATCACAAGATAGAATTGGACCTGTAGATCCTTTACCAAAACAAACTACAATTAGATATGTATCTCTTCCATACATTAAGGACATTGGACAGAAACTAAGTAGAATTTTTTCATCAATTAATAATATCAAAATTGCACATAAAACGGTACTAACAGTTAACAAAGTTGTTTCTAAACTTAAAGACCAATCCGCACTCTTGTCTTTAACGGATGTTGTTTACTGTATACCGTGCGGATCATGTGAACAAGTATACTATGGTCAAACATCAAGATGCCTTAAAGACCGCATTACATCCCACAAGTCAGATAATAGACTACATCCTGAAAAAAGTGCATTGGGTGAACATACATTTAAAAATGGGCATCCAATAGATTATAATAACATCAAAGTAGTAGAACAGGAAAGTAACATCACCAAAAGACTTTTTCTTGAAATGGCTTACATTTGCCAAAATAACAATGCAATGAATCATAGAACGGATATTGGTCATCTAAATGAAATGTTCTCCTATTTGTTACTACTAGATAAATGCAATAATAACAAAAACAATAATTTATCAATTGACATTTAAAAGAATTTTGTCAGAATAATGTCATTTATGTATTTAGAATAATTAAGTGTTTTTGGATGTACAGTAATTTTTTAAAATTTTCAAACATAAAAATAGGTTTTGTATATTAAAAAAAGATGAGAGACTGTGATAAATTTTATCAACATTATATTACATTTTCGTTGAAACAACCTCATTAAGTTTGTAAGTAGTGAATTTTTAGTTAATTATACCAACGCCAACAATTTATTCATCACATTTGTAGCTCCCTGATGAAGGACATAACCAATGTCTGAAAGCTTGGAATAAAGATTTAAAAGAGTACACATTTCATTTTTTATTGCTGCAAACCCAATATTTAACGTTTACTTCCTTACGTTGTCAGCAAATACTTCTGATTCATTATATATATATATATATATATATATATATATATATATATATATATATATATAAATGATACATTTTAAACAATAAACAAATAAAAGATTAAAGTTTTTATTTTAAGTTTATCAAAATAGTTTCTGTTGCAAAATACTTTATATTTGATGTTTCGAATTCCTTCTCGGAAATCGTAGTTTGAGAAGAAATTTCTAGGTACAAATTTTTTTATTATTCATATTTTTATTTTTAGGGCCAGAATCCTTATCGCCCACGTACACCGGTGGTTTACGCTTGATTTTAAATCAGGTCATGGCAATGCTTATCAAAAAGGTGGTAGGAAACTTTAGATCATGGATTTTATTGGCAATTCAGATATTTTTGCCCATGATCAACGTCATTATTGTTATGAGTGTACCTTCAGGAAGTGTTCCCTCTGTTCTGCCAGCAATGCCTTTAAATTTAGATAGATTCACTGACCCCATTACTTTAACTGAACCTACGAGTAGCGATCAATATAAGTATATGAACAATTTCAACGATATCTTAAATGGATATGGACTGTCTCCAACACAAACAGAAAACATTACTAGTTTAATGTTAGACCTGGTAAGTATATAATCTTTACGCACCGTAATAATAATAACAATATTATTATACCTCATTAAAAAAGAAATAAATTTTATTGTTTTAAAAGTACAAGTGCACAGAGACCGATGACAAAGGACAAGTAAGTCATCAGTCATCAACAAAAAGAAAACGTGTTTCCAACACACACAAAATAATTATATTACTGAATTGTACAACAACAGCCTCTTTCAATTCTACAAAAGTACCAATAAATTAAGTACTAACTGCAAACAAAATTATAATAAACTAATAAACTCTAAAATTAAATCCGTAAAATAGTTTCGAAACACAATTCAGATTTCTGCTTTAATCTGAACCTTCTATAAATGCAAGGTATAACAGACGTTGATAAAGATGTTAATAGAGACATGGGGAATCTAAAATTTGCATTCCACGACATGTCTCCTCAACTAAGCAGAAATCGTTAGCGAATTGGTTTCTTGTACTCATACAGAGTAGATCCGAATAAAATGAAAAAGACAGCAATGATTCCATTTCACGTACAAATCGTCTGTGTATCTGTATATACGTATTTCGCTTTAATAAAGCTCATCAGAACAGTTATTCATAGGCGTTCTCAACGTGAAAAATAGATCTTTTCTGTCTTTGGGAAGCAACGATAAAATGGCTTCGAAACGGACGCAATAGCGACATCTGATATTAAATCCGTAAAATAGTTTCGAAACACAATTCACATTTCTGCTTTAATCTGAACCTTCTATAAATGCAAGGTGTAACAGACGTTGATTAAAGCAGAAATCTGAATTGTGTTTCGAAACCATTTTACAGATTTAATATCAAATGTCGCTATTGCGTCCGTTTCGAAGCCATTTTATCGTTGCTTCCCAAAGACAGAAAAGATCTATTTTTCACGTTGAGAACGCCTATGAATAACTGTTCTGATGAGCTTTATTAAAGCGAAATACGTATATACAGATACATAGACGATTTGTACGTGAAATGGAATCATTGCTGTCTTTTTCATTTTATTCGGATCTACTCTGTATGAGTACAAGAAACCAATTCGCTAACGATTTCTGCTTAGTTGAGGAGACATGTCGTGGAATGCAAATTTTAGATTCCCCATGTCTCTATTAACATCTTTATCAACGTCTGTTATACCTTGCATTTATAGAAGGTTCAGATTAAAGCAGAAATCTGAATTGTGTTTCGAAACTATTTTACGGATTTAATATCAGATGTCGCTATTGCGTCCGTTTCGAAGCCATTTTATCGTTGCTTCCCAAAGACAGAAAAGATCTATTTTTCACGTTTAGAACGCCTATGAATAACTGTTCTGATGAGCTTTATTAAAGCGAAATACGTATAAACAGATACATAGACGATTTGTACGTGAAATGGAATCTTTGCTGTCTTTTTCATTCTAAAATTAAACATTAGTTTTAGAAACATTCAAATAATTCCTCAATAATTCAAATTGAGTAACAGGCAATGCGTTGGTCATAATATCGGCTAACTGTTTGTTTATAGGAACATACTCAATAACAAAATTTTCTTTATTTACCATATCTTCTACGAAATGATGTTTTACATCAACCCTTTTTGAAGCGTTGGGTCTTATAGAGTTTGAGCTTCTTTTTGTAAATTTAATTAAGGTTCCATTAGAATTTTACTTATCTTGTAATTAACCGTGTTAAAACGATTAACAATTTTTGTAAGTAAATTTTTTGGCTAAAACTATATGTTTATTTTTTCAATGTATAATCCTAAAAAGACATTTTTAGTTTCATTTAACTAATCACTAATTCCAAAATTTTCTCTTGATTTGATTTTAAAAATTTGACATTAACTTCAGAAATTGAAATAACAAAAATATCATCTACCCATATCAAAACATAAGTTATTCTTTTGAAAACATGCAAGGTACAATCTTTTAAATCATAAGCTATATAAATGTTTATTAATAATTGTCTTTTAACATTTGGGGCTTTCTCATAAATCGTATAAAACTTCTACCAACTTACGTACTACACCAGGCTTAACATTTAGGCCATCTGGTGGCTTTAAATCACATCACTAGACATTGGACTTTTCAAAAAAGCACTTTTCACATTAAGTTGATAAATATCCATATCACGATCTACAACAATGCTAACGGTACCTTCAGGGTGGTTAAACTAGCTACTGGTGCATACACACACATCTTCGTTGTCTAATGATGGCTATTGATAGCCTTTGGCCACTTATCGAGCTCTTTTTAACTCTTCTCACTGACCTTCAACATTTTTCTCAAAAAACCCATCGCGAATCAATAATTACGTGATCAGCCTTAGGTTCCACCAAAGTCCAGGTACCGTTGCTTTCTAACGCCAAACGTTCCTTATCTATGGCCTCGTTCCATTCATTCCCATCGAAACATCTTCAGTGTAGTTTTTAGGTCATTCAAAAGGTAGACAACCAGCAGATAAAGTCATTATCATACTAACTTGATAGTTATCAAGATAAGAACGTCTATCTCTTGAACTGATTCGTGTCTTGTTTTCTTGATTACTATCAAGTTCAATTTTAACAGGTTTACTAATAGTTTGCTCATCCACACCTCTATGTCTCATCACATGAACTAGAGATTCACTTTCGCAAGTTTCATCAAACCTAACTGAACGATATGTAAACACTGTTAGTTAGAGGGTTTCAAAGGCTGTTGTCAAATGCTTTTTCTTGAGGTGCCTTCTTCATTACTGAAGGTTGGCCATAACTACAGCAAATTGCTCTCTATCTTGAGCTGTTCTTAGTATTGAATGTGTGTACATGCCTCTCCAGTCTCTTACATTTTTCAGCCAGGAGCATTTTCTTCTTCCTGGACCTCTTCTTCCTTATACTTTCCCTTCCATTATTAGTCGTAGGAAGTTGTATTTTTCTCCTCTGTAAATATGTCTTAGAATCTGTGCAAATCTTAGCATATGCTTGTCGTCTCCGGTGTAATTAATAAACGTATGAAAATGTGTTGAATGAAAACTTGGTGCAAGTTTTCATGTTTATTAATTGTTCTAACTATTGCGCAATATGGTGTAATATTGCGTAGTTAGCCGGTACGCTCTTATTGTGGCATTGTCTTGAAGAGACAATGCCTTTATGGTTTTATTGGTGGTGGAAATAAAACACAGTCTTTCTAAGAAGAAAAAAACTCAGCTTCAGAGTCTTAGAAAGTTTGCAGAGCCCTTCGAGCAAAGTGCTCTAGGGAGCTACCCTACACGGGTAAAACCATGTACTAGACACTACTGACACTACTCACTTGAGATCCGAAAATGTCCCATATTTAAAGATGAATTAACTTTTATATGAAACTTTTTCATTTCTCAACCAATTAAATTTAATTATAAGTTCCAGAAGGAAGGGCGATGCACATCGAGGTGTGTGATTGGTGGCACCTGATGACATGCTGATAATATCAATATTGTTGGGAAAACGGAAAACGCAGCACGAAAGGCGTACGTAGCATTAAAGGAAGCGGCTACAAAAATGGGTTTAATAATAAACACCAATAAAACAAAATACATGAAAATAGGTACGCAACCACAAACAATACAACCACTTGTTATAGAAAATGACGTCATCAAAGCAGTTAACGAATTTGTATACCTGGGAACGCTCGTCAATACTGAAAATGACACTACCGCAGAGATAAACCGCAGAATCTCCTTTTTAAATCTACAGTTATATTAAGAAATACAAAAGTAAAACTCTTCAAAAAAATAATACGCCCAGTCCTAACATATGGTTCAGAAACCTGGACTTTAACAAAAAGCAACGAAAACATTTTAGGATGTTTCGAAAGAAAAATACTAAGGCGCATCTATGGAGCGGTAAATGAAAATGGTGTCTGGAGAAGACGATACAACTTCGAACTCTATAGGATATACCAGGAACCAGATATCGTAAAACACATAAAGATAGGACGTCTGAGGTGGGTAGGCCATGTAAATGGAGCAAACCGACCCAGCTAGAAAAACGCTCCTTGATAGACCTATTGGTCAAAGAAGAATAGAAAGACCCTGAACAAGATTCCTAGATAACATCGATGAAGACATGAGAAATATGGAAATACGTGCTTGGCGGAGGAAGGCGATGGATAGGGATGACTGGAGAAAAATTCTTGGGGAGGCTAGGACCCACACAGGGTTGTAAAGCCAAAATGATGATGAAATATATCTTAGATAACTCGTTTTTCTGGTTTTTACAATATTTAGGAGTTCTCTCTCAGTCCCCATTCTTCTTGACACCTCGTTGTTGGTCACGTGCTCTGTCCAAGAGATCTTCCTTCTAAAAACGCACATCTCAAAGGCTTCTACACGTCATACATGTGATTTCGAGAGTCCATGTTTCCACTCCGTATAGCAATATAGAATAAATGAATGTTTTTACAAATTGGTATTGAATATTCAACGATAAGGTAAAGTTAATTAGGAATTGTTTCATTCTTTGAAAAGCGAATCGTTTATTATCCAGCAACCAAGATACTGTAATTTTTGAACGGGTTCTATCTGTTTGTTGTAGATACGACTACTAATGTCGGCATTTGGTCCACGTGTAACGGCCATTACTTTTGTTTTATTTGTGTTTATATTCAGCTCCAAGCTATTTCCCTCTCTGGTTAAGACATGAAAAAATCGTTGCAAACTCTCAGCACTGTCCGCAGTAATGACGGTGTCGTCTTCGTATCTTAAGTTGTTTACATATTCTCCGTTGATTTTTATTCCTTCTTCAATATTTTTACGGGGCATTTTGGAAAATCTTTTCGGAATATACATTAAACAATAGTGAAGAAACTACACAGCCCTGGCGAACTCCTCGTTTTATTGAAATTTCTGCAGTCATATAATTTTATCCGACGCCATTTGATCCCAATACAGATTTTTAATAACGGCCATCGTGTTATGTCACAATAGCCAATAAAAATACATTTTTTTGATCTCTCAGTAAACTTTTCAAATCAATCTTCTTTAGAAATATGTGCATAAACATTATATCCAAATAATTTAATTTTGCTCTTATCAGGTTTGCTTATCAAACTTCAGCTGGTGTACAGTCATTAGGCAATGTACTTGTAGGAGTTCCATTTGTTAAGTACATAGCAGCTAATACAGCTTCAGTCCAAAATGACTTTCTAAGACCGCTGTCCAAAATTAAACATATAGATTTATCTAAAACATTACGATTGTATTGTTTTGCTAATCCGCTTTGCTCTGGATTCTGGATAAAAAATATTGCATAGTTACTCTATTATTATTACAAAAATCTTTAAAACTTTAACATCCATTCTCGCCAGCATTATCACATCTCAAATACTTTATTTATATGTTGAATTTTGATTTAGTTAAGGCGACAAAATTCCTAAAGCATGTTTTCACCTCATTCTTTTCCTAAATAAGGTATAACACTCCAAAATAACTGTAATGATCAATAAATAAAATATAATAATGTTTACCATCATGAGTAGGAGGGCTAATTTTTCCACACACACATCTGTGGACATATATTATATTGAAGTAAACGTCGAGCTTTTCTATCACTTGGGATGCTTTTTAAAAATTGGGAACGTATCTGCTTATGTTTAAAGTATATCTCACATACTGAAATCACAGGAAATCCAAGTGTCCCATCTGCTTGTGCTACATCTCAAGTGTATCACGAACAACATTATCTACATCTGAATATAATTGCATTTCTATAAAATACGAATGAGCAATCAAGTTTCCTGTAATAATAAATAACAGTATCACCCCTTTTGAATATTTTACGTCCATCTTTAGATATAGCTGAGAAACTACCCTGAAATGTTGCTGCTATAATTTTACCAACCTTTGCTACATTTATTTTTCTATCAAATACTTTGGAATTAGGTAAAAATTAAATGTATTTCAACATAAATAGGTGTTATATATTTTTGTTTTTTGTGACTACCAAGAAATGTAATTCCTTTATTTTCAACATTACTCGTATTAGCAGCTTCATGATTTTTAGACAATCTTTTTAGATATTTTAAGTGAATATGCCCCATTTCATGACAGTGTTAACAACGAACTTTAAAAGTATGTTTGCTCTTCCCTTTATATTTATCTTGACAAACAAAGGCGTGCGAAGAATCAGGTACACTAGTAACTTTCTTTGGTTTTAAACGATCATCTTCTGCCACTAAACTATTTTTCTTAAAGTCTATAATTACTTTTGGTGGATTAAAATGAAATAAAATATCAATGGATCTTATAACTGAACCAAATTTTTCAGGCGTTAAAGATAAAAGTGTGGTGATTTTTTCACTGTTATCTATTTTACCTCCTGCATTATTTAGTTCTCTTAAGGTTTTATCAAAATCCACCGAAAACTCACCCAAATTGCCGTCTTCTTTAAGTACTAAGTTGCGCAACTTTTTAGGGATTTCTACTCGAGACTGAAGTCCCGTCTTTTCGTAAACATTTTTAAGGGCTTCCATTATTCCCATTGAAGTTTCTCTTAATAATTTTCAAATCATTATCCCTAACTAACCGAACAATAATATCCTGTAATAAAATGTAATATACGTACAGCCGTTTAGATGCGTATTTTAAGTTGACGAATTTTCCGCTAAATTGTGCTATACGATAATAATCGAAGTAAACAATAATCTAACCTTTTTAAATTTGGTTGTTTTAGACCGCAACTAATCCCAACGTTGTGCGTAGAAGTTACATTATAGGATCAACTTTCAAAGAGGAAGAATTAAAATTTGATTGGAATATTACATCAAATCATCCAGTTATTACAGCATGGTTTAATAATGATCCTTACCATTCACCTGGTATTGCTTTAGGCATGGTTTTGTCTGCCGTTTACAATCACTATACAAAAGGAAGTATTGAATTTGTTAATAAACCATTACCTTTTAAAGCCCAAACCCAAATTGATAACATTGTTGGTGGACAATCTCAGGGATTCCAGTTTGCCTTTAATATTGGATTCAGGTAAGGTTTTGGTTCATAATAAAATAGGGATAGTAAACTGGAGAGTACTGCCAAAATATAATTATAGTTAGTTTAATTAGTATACTGCAAATCACGTGGTGTTCGTGTGTATTAAGGTATAAAAAAAAATTGCTTATTACAAGCTTAAATTTTTATTTTAAGAAGATCTTTTCGGAATTAAATCATTCCATCATCAGTTAAATAAAAAGTTGTTAAAAAACATTGTATGGCCACTTAAAAAAAAAACTTTCGAAGGACATCCGTATTAAAATATAATCCTCATGGTTTTATCAAGGTAAATGCAATAGACTTAACTTATTGATTATGGTTAATGAGCTAATGGCTAACTGAGTTAGCCCAAGACTCCAGAACAGATCAGAGGTAATGTAAGTCGAAAAAACTTCACCAGCTACAGGGGGCCATGTAAGATGCCCCCATTTTCAGTTTTTTAATAATCAATCAAGTTAAGTCTATTGCATTTACCTTGATAAAACCATGAGGATTATATTTTAATACGGATGTCCTTCGAAAGTTTTTTTTTAAGTGGCCATACAATGTTTTTTAACAACTTTTTATTTAACTGATGATGGAATGATTTAATTCCGAAAAGATCTTCTTAAAATAAAAATTTAAGCTTGTAATAAGCAATTTTTTTATACCTTAATACACACGAACACCACGTGCTTTGTATTCAACAGGTATACTAGCCACTCCTGGATATCTCCACTTCATGGTTTGTTCCAGTTTCACTTATACTGCAAATGATGAAAACGTTGCTGGTGTGAGCATATATTCATGAATATTAGGGAAGTAAGCTTTCTATTCACAATTGAGGGCCACGGAAAAGAACGATCAGAGTCAATTTTTAGTCGAAATTTAGATATTGGCGCCATATTTAAGCTTTATGTGGAAAGAACCCATGTATGGTTTTGTTTGGACATTAACGATCACCATACAGAAGATAATAAAGGGAAATGATATAAGCTTGTAACGAAATATTTTGCCTACCACATAGGGTATTATTATGGGGGGTTGAAAATTGAGGACAGAAGTTTGAAACTTATGCGAACGGCACTCAGGGTTTATTTGGAGTATCTGGGTCGTGGATAAGTGAATAGCAAGGGGGTTGGATTGGGGCAACTACAAAAAAATTAAACAAAGAGGTACTTATATGAATCTCCTGAAACAAATGGATAGACAAAACAACAGGAAGGACCTCTAGCAATTTAAAATGGACGCTGCTTCGAGGTTCCAAATTATAACGATTACAACAACTAGTAGTAACTATTGAAATAACTATTAGAAATACAAAAATGGTTAGAAGACTTTTCTTAAATAAAAAGACAAAATGGTTCAGAGAAATAAATTAAACATTTATTAGTGTCCTAACACAAAAATAGACAAAATAGAGATGCTACAAAAAAAATACTGTATTAATAGTTACAGTATACGAAAATAATAAAGAAGAAAAAACTTACATTATGTCCTATTCATTTCCAAACTCTGTTGATACAATACTTACAAATGTTACTGGGCTATAAACTGTGGCAGATGAAAAATTATTGCAAATAAAAAATTATCTTTTTAAATAATGAAAGCAATTATTATTATTAAAAAAATGTCTGTCTTTACTTTGAAATTAAAAACAAAAATTACCTGGATTTTCACTAAACTACATTAAATTTTCTGTAATCTGGACTTCACTGGAATTTCTGGAAGTAGAACTGCGCTTCACTGGAATTTCTGGGGGTAGAAACTGGGCTTAAACACTCTACGTAACGAACACACGAACAAATTCATCTCCAAACTGCCAAAAAGCCTGGGATAACAACCGAGGAGAAACAAAACGAGGATGGAAATATCGATTCTTTTAAAACTAACTTAACTGCAACTACACATTGAACACATTAAACTGCTACTATTACCTTTACACATTTTCCAAAAAAAAAAAGACGAAGAATTAGAAAAAAATACAAATTTGACGTAGAATTGGACAAATTTGACGTAGAATTTGGACTAAACGCTGGAGCCTACCGCTCTTGACGACGCCTCAGCGAGAGTAGGCTATTTTTTTTTTTAATTCATTCGCTTAACTTAGCGTAAACAAAATACTTATAACGGTAACGGGAACGCAAAATATCCTAAAAGCGGCTTAATGATCAATAAATGCCGAAAAAATACCTATCTGTGCTAAAATAAACAAACTCTAAAATGGTTTATTTTCGAACTCGGTGACGCTAAGATGAATTAAAAGAGTTCGGTGTTTTAATACCTACGAAAGCAAAGAGAAATACTATGAAATTATTCCTCGTTGCTTTAGCAAATACGAGGGGATTTTAATACATACTGAGGAATTTTAAAAATTAAAGCTCTATTCTGTTATCGCTAAGCGAATCGCTGTTTTTTCGCAGTTTTCACTAATTTGTTTTTAAGTAAATTTAAAATGTCAAGTCATCTTAGTGATAGTAATACATCTAAAGAAAAGGGCAGACACAAATTGAGGACCAAAATGAAATTTTAAGCAAGGGTTTACTTTTATACCTGAAAAAATCGCACGAATTGAGGACCAAGACTTCAAGAAGGTATAAAATATTATTAAAAGTACGAATCCCAATAATCGTAGATATTTATTGCCTATTTAAGAAACAATATTTTAAACATAAAAGCGTTACATATATTTACATTTAATATTTATAAAAATAAAAGAGGTACACATATTTACATTTAATATTTATATATATATATATATATATATATATATATATATATATATATATATATATATATATATATAATGGCTATACACCCCAGTGTGGGGTTAAACCGCAAATGCTTTCTAGATCCGATTTCTTAAGTGGATCAGTCTTTTTTGTTTATCTTATCTTCTTGACAATATCTCTCCATTTTTTCCTGTCTCTAGTTCTTCCTCTCCATTTTCTGACTCCTGCCCTTTGGAGGTCTTCTTCAACTTCTTGCAGCCACTTTGATCTCGGTCTTCCCCTTCTCTTTTTTCCTCCTGGATTCCATTCTATCATTGCGTATGTCACTGCCTCATCGCCTGCTCGCCAAATGTGACCTAACCATCTAACTCTGCATTGCTTTATTTTAGTTACGATGTCTTCCTTAAGTTCTTCCTTAATTTCTGCATTTGTTCTGCTTCTATATTCATTTTGCTCTGTTCTGATTGGTCCTAATATGGTTCTCATAATCTTTCTCTCTGCTATTCTTAAGTCTTCTTCATCTTTTTTAACCATCGTCATTGTTTCTCCTGCATATAATAATATTGGCCTAATTATGGTGTTATAAATGCTCATCTTACTTTTTTTAGTCAGTGTTTTGCTTTTAAGTAATGTTTTGTTTGCAAAATAAGCTTTATTCGCTGCTAATATTTTTTCTTTTATTTTGGATTTCCTTTCTCCGGATTTACTTATTGTAACTCCTAGGTATTTGAAGTATTCTACTTCTTCAAACTCAGAACTTCCTATTTTGATTTTTTCTTTTATTGGTTTTTTCCCTAATCTTAATATTTTTGTCTTTTCTTGATTTAATCTTAGCCCCATTACCTCCCCTTTCTCTCTTATTTCTTCTAGCATTTCTTTCATTATTTTTCTGATCTTTGCAATAATAGCAATATCGTCTGCATATGCAATTATTTGACCACCTCTTGTTCTGAGATTTCCTTTATTTATATTTCGTAGTACATATTCTAATGCTAGATTAAATAGCGTTGTTGATAAGGCATCTCCTTGTTTCATCCCATTATTTATAATGAATTCCTCTGTCTCTCCTCTTTGTGTCTTTATGCTTATTTTTATATATTTAATATATATTTATTATATATTTAATATTTATACTTTATGAAAACATAAAGCAAATTTTACAAAATCTATTCGTCTCAACAAACCGTTATTATATTTCGACAATTTAGAAGTTAACATGTTTAATCTTCGCCTAACAATTTTGTTCTTACATTTAACAGGCTCCAATGTAAGTATCTGTTTGAAAATTGTTCAAAACGTTCACAAATAAATACAATGAAGGGTGCATTAAATAGAAATTTGAATTAAATTCAGAAGGAAAGGACTCGCATGCATTTGTAGAACTTTCTGTAGTTACAGCTGCTTCAGCCCAAAGTGTTGGTGGAAATAAAGAATTTTCACCAACATAATTGTGTATTAAATAGTCCGCAAAATCTACCGCAGCTTTATGAAGATGATTTGGCTGAAATTCAGCCAAATTAAAAGCAAAATATTCTCCAACCTCCTCTGACTTAAAACAGATAGTCCAAAAAGACACCTCAGCCACTTTCCACTTTCACTTTTTCCATCTTGATATTCTTTAGCCAAGCCTAAACTCTGTATTTTCCTGTACCAAGCTTGGCCAAGATGAAACCTGTATCCAACGATCTTTGTGGTGGGCCATTGTGCAGAAATTGCTTTATGAATAGCTAATTCATAATCAGCTACAATAATTTTTGGAGCAAATATTAAATTAGAATTGCGACGCTTTTCTTTAAGAATAACAAAAAGTTTTTAATATGTTGACCTAAGTTTATTCGGTAATAAGCAAAAGGCCACAGGTATATAATGTCCGTTTCTACAACATGAAGTGTGAACAATTGTAAAAAATATTTCGTACAATATCGAAAAGTTCCATCAAGATACACTTTGTCACAATTACATATAGATTTTAAATTAGAGTCACACGAAAATACCACACTATTGTTAATATGATCAGTAGCCAAGAGAAACGGTTCATTTTTTATTGTGTTTACATTTAATGTTTGTAAAACATCTAACGCATCGGAAATACAGGTTGGTAACCGCGGTTGGATTTGACGTCTTTTGTAATAGGTACATATTATTTCTTACGTAGGTAATGTCTTTTCTTGTCAAAGAATTCATAGCATCACTGTTTTTCCTTATTACAAAATGGATAATTTTTATTGACCGCCCTGTGATATCTTCTATGGCTTCCCGTTTGCTTGTTGTACTCAAAATTTGTCTATTTAATTTCTTTATATCATTTTCATGATTGTGCACTGTTTCTTTTCAGGAAACTGTATTATCTACACCTAGCGTAAACAATTTTGCGTTACATTTATTTACCGTACATGTCCAAAACTTTTCACCACTTTTAAGCACTTTTTTTCACGATTCTTATAATCATCCAACACAAGTAACCAGTTTCCCTTTTCACTTAAGATCGTTTTAATTTCAAGACAGCTCAAAATAAACTAAATCTAAAATAATATTTTATTATTAAATATTTCCTTACTCACTTCCTTACTTATTTTGGCTGTTCAGGTAGCGGTCCTCAATTCGAGAACACCGAAATCTCCTTCGGTCCTTAATTCGGTGCACTTATTTTTTCTGTTCAGGTAGCGGTCCTCAATTCGAGAACACCGAAAGAAAATAGTCAGCTACGTGCGGTTAAAAAACGGGGAAAACCCGGCAAAATGAGTGATGCAATAAAAAAAATTCATGCCACCACTCACGAGGTCTGGGAAGACTGCAAGTGCATTTATTAGAACTGTTTTCAAGTTATCCCTTTGAACGAAAGACAATGATTAATTGCTCATTTTAATGAGTTAAGGGACTACAATGCCCAAAACAAATATTTAACAGGTCTTGTCACGGTTGTGCCTGTTGGTAGACGGAGAAGCCGATATCCTGAAGCTGAAGCAAGTTTTAATCAATCTTTATATAGTAATAAAGTTTGGGTAAATGTGAGTGGCTCGTTACAAGATACTGTTGTTTGCTATAAAGCATTTTTATCTTTACAAGACATCACTAATTGGCGTGTTTAAACCATAAAGAAAAATTTACTTGAATTTGGCGATGCTAAAGAAGATGGACGGGGCGGTCATAAAAACAGACACCATAAGTTGTTCAATGGTAATGAGCTTCCTCATTTATAATACAATAATACATTCCCTGAAATACGAAAAATCTCATTATTCTTTGCATGATACTAGTAAAATATATTTACCTGCAGAACTTAATACAGAGAAACTTCATCGAATGTATAATGAGTCACACAATAGTAATAAAATAGGGTAGACAACATTTCATGAGATATTTGTGAGTAATTTGAATATATCATTCGGCTACCCACGTAAAGATACATGTAGCACTTGCGACACTTTCAAAGATAACATTGCAATTACTACGGATAAAATAGCTAACTGCACTGATGAAGAAAACAAAAAATTATTGACAACAACACTGCAGACACTAGTGCGTGAGATGCGTGAGAAGACAATCCATTTACAGAAAAGTGCGCAGTTTTACTCCCTGAAAAAAAAACTATAGAAAAGAATCACGAAAAAACGAGACAATGGAAGCCATAACGATAGATTAACTAAAAATCTCAACATCTGATGTTTACTATCGCCGCCAACTCAACTTCATATCACTTAATATTCATGTTCTGTCAAATACAACTTCAGTGTTTTATATGTACGACGAAAGTTTTGCCCGGAAGGGTGCTGACGATGTCTGTTCGCTATTGGAACACTTTCTTTTGCATATTTTGAACTCAAACATACGACCTTTAATTATTCTTTGAGATTCGTGCGTCGGTAGAAACAAAAATTTTACCGTAATTCGCTTTCTCCACTACGTAGTGCACAAGCTTAGCCGATTCGATCTAGTGAAAATGATATTTTCAATTCGTGGACACTCTTACCTAGAATCCGATAAGGACATGAATCTTGTAAATTCTAAATCTTATACGGAAATACCGGAGGACTGGAGAGATGTATTAATAAATAGTCGCAGTAAACCATCACTAATTAAGGTAAAAAGCTGTGCGGATGAAGTTAACTTTCAGACATGTTTTTTTTTGTTTTATCGTTATGTGCCAAAATTTTCTACGGTAGCCAGTCCTATCAGGATCTTAAAAATTGATAAAAAACACCCACGTTTTGTATTACACAAAGACCACTATTTTTGCCTATATCTTGCAGCTGTGGTAGTTCCCCTGAAAAATCAGGCACGTAAGAGAAAATTAGAACCTGTTTCTTAAAGAAGCTATATAATGAACCTCTGCTTATTAAGACTTCTAAGCTGCATGATTTATTGCACCTAATACAATTTCTGACAAACTCCGAAGCGCATTTATTTTACCAAAGACTAGTTTCCCATGCCGGTACAAATAAAGGTATATAGTGATGTGGAATTTGTCGGCGATCCACCAATCGACAGCTTTTTAATTAACAAATTTAAAGATTTCAAGCGCATATATAATTAGCAAACAATTTTTTTTTCATTTTTGTATTAAAAGGTGATAAACTGTTAATTAAAAATGTTGTTTTTAATTTTCCTAAACCCAAATAAACGACTTTAAACTTTAAAATTCGATTTGTACAAAATGAAGAAAATGTGATTCTGATCGTTCTTTCCCGTGGCACTTCAATTCGTAATAGGTTTTATTAAAGTTAAAACTACAATTGCGTTTTTTTGTTCGTTGTGTGTGCATCGCTTCGCAAACTACGACTACGCTACGAGGTTTTTTTACTAACATACCCAAATTGTTTTGTCTAAGTAAGTTGAGCATCAGCTCAATTTATTGAATACATTTTTTTTTCATTGTTTATAGGCTTATTTTGATATTTTTTTATTTTCCTTTTTTACACATTGTTTATGATAGTATTGGCTCTGACTGGCTTTTCAGATTATGAATAACGAATGGGGGGTACGTCCCCTCATAAGCCACCTGATAACATAATTTTAGATTCCGCATTAAATATAAATAATAATATATCTGACGTCCACTGTCCTTCTCAGAATGATAAAACACAGACTACAGTCACAGTTTAACCACAAAAGTTTCTTTTTTTATACTATGCTACAGTAAACCTAGCGAGGTACATTTGCTGTGATTGGTGGGTGGGCGTGTCTTAATTTAAAATTTGGCGGGTTTAATGTTTATTGAACTGAAAATGGGTTACTGGTAGGAAGAGGATAATGGTGGTAGTGCTATGAATAATATTCGTATTTTAGGATAAAGCAGACTTATTACAGTTATATTTGAAATGTCTTTAATTTTCCTACACTAAAAATAACAAGGTACATTTGCTGTGATTGATCGGTAGATGTATATTAATTTAAAATTTGGCAGATTTCATGTTTATTAAAATGTAACTTGGGTATTGTTGTTTGTTTGTGTTTAAATGACTGCGGGCACTAAATCCATTCGCCAATCTTACAATTTGTACTTATTTTTTCATTAAGTCATTGTTTCCTATAAAATCTTATCCTAAATCTATTACTACTATTGAGCTTTAATATATAGTCTTTTTTTTTCTATTAGGTGGTTTTAGTTATTTATACATAAAATAAGTGATGAGGTCCTCAGAGTTCCACAGTAAACTCTTCTGCAGCTATCTACTTAATTCAATAGCTACTTTACTGTGGACTGTCCAAGTTCCTTTTTTTATTTGTTTCTTATATATTTTTTTATTTTCTTTTTTTTTCTAACAAATTACAAAGAAATACTCGGACCCAGTATATCCCGATTTCAAAATACAACTCTAATATAAAAGTATACAAATAACATCATTACTTAACATGATTTAAAATTCAGACCTAACTTAAGCATGCATACATATATTTTATGAAATTTTACTATCACTAATCAAGTAAACATATAATGTTAAATTAACTTTCTTGTAAATAAGCCTTCTTCTTCTTATGCCATACACCAAAGTGCGTAGGCGACTATCTCATCATTAGAATTCCGTTCTTGGCGGCGTGACACAGCTCGCCTGTATTGTGTATTCCTGTCCATTCTTTAATATTCCCTTGTAGGATTAACTGTGTATTTCATATTTTGCTCCTCCCAATATGTGCCCAAGGTAACCAATCTTTTGCGTTTTTTAACTAATTCTAAGAGTCCTCTTTCCACGCCGGCTCTCTTAAGGACGTCATCGTTTCGAAACTCTATGCACCCAAGGTATGCGCATAATTTTTCTTAATGACCACATTTCAAATGCTTTCAAATAATTCTATAAAGCTATAATAAAAATTCAATACAGATACAAAAACAAAAAATACATGTGAGCTACAAGAATTGTTCAAATTTAATATTTAATCAGTTTCTTTTTTTATTGGAAGGAAAATATTGCTGCTTTTCCATTTTTCGCTTCTTTGTAATATCCTTAGTGGCTTCCTGAAATTTTTCCTTCGCCTTACACTTTGCTTCTTTAACAAATGTTATAATTTTGTATTTTGCTTGTGTATAACTTTCATCATCTAAGTCAACTAAGCTGTCTATGACATTTTTTAAGTATTATAAGTCTTGAAGACGTTGTTGGATGGTGTTTTCCTGGATCACATTTCTCTGTTCCAGCTTCTTTGTGATAAATTCATTAATATCTTCCTCATGACTTGATTTGATAATTGAATTTTTTCCCAAACACCTTGCAGCATCATCTAAAACAGAGTTAGTACCCACACGCTCCTCATACATTATTACCATATCACTTTGATCCCGTCTTTTATGTATATTATACTTTCTGGACAAATTTGTGATGTCTTGACTTGTTAATAGGGCAAGTCTTTCTAGTTTTGATGTTTCCAATTTTCTTAAATCATCTAAAATTCTACTGGGTGATACCCCAGACAATAACTTCTCTACAATCGTTTTTTCTTGTGCTTTTGAGAGACGCATGGTTCTTAATTCTTCTTTATGTCCAGAATATGTTTTCCAATAACTGATAGAAACTTGGCCTTGATCTCTCAGTGTACAGAGCAGCCTGGAAGGGCACACTCCTTTAATTTTAATTGATTTACCAGATTTCTCTGTCCTAATTTTATAGTTGGGCTTATATCTTAAAGATAGACAAGTATGAGCTTTAATTATTACAAGTAACAAAGTATTGCACCTACCGTTGATATTACTTCTGTTACACTCATAGTACAATATCTTATAATCATTTCCCTTAGTCGCTCTACTCATTGTATAACTTGTCTTAATTTTCTGCATATCTTTCCATGTCTCATATTCTTGTTTACTAGAAAATTCAAAAGTTATTAGTTCAATACTCATCTGGTGGTGGTCCTTGAGATGTTTTCGTAACTTTTCATGAGTTTCACAATTAGTTTCTTGCTCACATAACGGACAAACTATATGATTCATTTTCTTCTTGGATACATCTATGTTATGCATTTTTTTGATATGACGATTTCGTAATTTTACATTTTCAAATGTTTTGCTACAAAGGTGGCAGGCCCCTGAGAGAATTTCAGAGCTTGTTGAAGTAGATGGAGTACAGGAATCCATAATTTCTTGCTAAAACAAAGACTTGGATAATTAAATATGGTGTTCTAACGAACATATTATTAAAACAATTTAAACGAAAAAATTTTAAATTGAAATTATTTATGTAAGCTTGGTGTTAAATAAAACCGCCAAGCCAATATAAGACACATAACCTCACAAATCATATGTTGATAACTTGATAACGACCAATCAGTAATCACAGCAAATGTACCTTGTTATTTTCAGTGTAGGAAAATTAAAGACATTTCAAATATAACTGTAATAAGTCTGCTTTATCCTAAAATACGAATATTATCCTCTTCCTTCCAATAACCCATTTTCAGTTCAATAAACATTAAACCCGCCAAATTTTAAATTAAGACACGCCCACCCACCAATCACAGCAAATGTACCTCGCTAGGTCTACTGTAGTCTATAAAACACAGGTACAAAAAATTATCAATGTTTACTCTGAAAAAACAATGGCCCTTTTTTTGTATACCTAGAATCGACAAATATACCTGATACCAAAGTAGGTTCTTTTAATGGGATTAAAATTGCTCGTGATATCTTAACTTACTTAAACTTAACGAACTTAAATTAAAAAGACATGAAAAACATATGTAATAAAGGCTTAAATAGGATTGCGATTGGATTTATTAATTTCACATCAGCAAACGAATTTTTAAATAATAAAACTCTACTAGACAAGGGATATAAGATTTATATTTCTTTTAATTTTCTAAATTGTAAACGCATAATTTGACAAATAGACAGAGATTGGTGATAAGGAATTATTATTATGTTGTAGTACGGGTAATAATATTAAAATATTAAATGTTAAAAGACTTAATAGAAAAGTGTACAAAAATGACACAGTTATGAACCAACAGGCACAGCGCTTTTCACTTTTAAAAGTGTGATAATGCCTAAAACAGTAAACTTTTACGGGATGCCTAAATTAGTTAATGTTTATATTACACCAGTTACGCAGTGTTTTAACTGTCTGAGGTTCAATCATACAAAAACAAGTTGTAAAAGTAAAGATCGCTGCATTAACTGCGGTGAACTTGCACATTGCGAAGTATGTGCAGTCAAATGCTTCTTCTGTAAGGGACCACATAAAGCCACAGACAAGAATTGCCCAGAATTCCTTAGGCAAAAAAATATCATAGAGTTAATGGCTTTCGAAAACATGACTTTTTAGGATGCAAATAAAGCTATTCCAAAAACATACGTAGAAAAAATAATGTTGTCATGTATGCAGGTGACTTCCCAGGTCTTAGGAATAGTAAGTACAATGACAACCAAAACACTAATGCTAGCATTAACGACTCTGTCATGCCCTCACAAAGAAGAACTCATAACTTTAAATCCTCCACTACGAAGCGTTCACTCCAACAGGTGGTCTCTAATTCAAACAGCAAAAGAAGAGTCATTCAAAAGGGATACGACAAAAAAGTGCATGAAGAAAAACCTTCTTTTCCCTAATTCACGACCTGAAAAATTGGCATACTCTCTCTCTCTGTCAACAACAACCCTCAACATCCCATAACACAAACATGCCAGAAAAATCTTCTTTTAACTCTCAACAAAACTTAACCTAGCATTCCAGTGCATTGCAACATATCCAAAATTCTGACTCAGATCCTTTATATAATACTAGAAACGCTTGTCTACATTTTATCAATAATGCAACAATCAATAATTTAAATATTCTTAAAAATATATTATTCCACACAAACTTGGACTATATGGACCAAGATTCAATCTTAGAGTTTGACACGTACTAACTTTCCACACACCACAATGTCTCACAATCCAAAACTAAAAATAATACAATGGAATATTAGAAGTATTAATGATAATAGGGATAACCTGATTAATCTAATATCCGAAATATATCCAGATATCATTTTCATCAATGAAACATGGCTTAAGCATGATGCCAGATTTTTTTTAAATTTTTATAACACCATCCGACAAGACCGGGATGATGCTTTTGGTGGGGTGGCAAAATGTATTAAAAAATCCATAAGGTTTTCGACAATCAAAAAGTTCAATTCAGCTTTAATGCAATATGTAATAATTAATATCTGTAACGTATACCTTATAAATATATATTCCAGCTCTAATAACGCAATCACTGCTACCTATTAAATGATATGGTAGAAGGTATACCCTTAAATAATCTAATCATTATGGGGGATTTGAACTTACACCATCTTGCTTCGGATAAAGGGGTATGCAATAAAGATGGTAATACATTTTTTATTTTTTCTTTGATAATGACCTTACAGTGTTGAATGATGGCTCAGCAACATTATTTCAAGACTCTAATAAGAATATCAGTGCAATAGATCTGGCAATTGTGAGCAATAGTGTGTCTTTGTCTTCTGAGTGAAGAGATCCAAGACTGCGGTAACAGTAATCACTTTCCTACATACTTTAATTTAAATATAGCGGATCTTAACGGAACAGAAAGGATCCTACAGAAACCATACAAAACAAGAAATACTAAAAAAGCTGACTGGAACACCTATTACAAGAACATACTGTTAAACAAGCAAAACCTGTCAGAAATTAAAACTATAAAGATTTCCTTACAGTCATAAACACAGCTGTAGATGAAGCAATCCCGTTTAAAAATTGTGGAGTACATAGCAAACCCAGGAATCCATGGTGGGACGAAGAGTGTACCTTATGGATCAAAACAAAGAACCAATCTCTAATTTTAATAAATCCCCCTCTATAAAAAATTTCCTCGAAACAAAACGCATAATCGCTATGACGAGGAGGAACTTAAAAGCAAAAAAGAAATACAAATTAAAAAATGTTTGTGAATCTTTCAACAGAGAATCCAATATCACTTACGTTTGGAATAAAATTAAAAAATTTTCCAATTATCACAATAATAAAGTTTTTCATAGTCCCCCAGATAAAATTAAACTAGAAATATTAGACAAGATGTCTTCAGTAAACATAGACATTAATTTTAATATGTCATACGATAATCAAGAAGTTGCTCCCTTTTCAATTCATGAATATAATTTGGCGTTAAATAATAAAAAAGGTTATGCGCCTGGTATCTATAACATATCATTTAATGCTAAGAAAACTCCCACTTTCGCAGCCAAGGACACACTGTTAGGAATTTACAACAATGGGGGTCCTATTCCGTTGGAATGGAAAAAATTTAACATAATTAACATCATAAAGCCTCAAAAAAAATCCTATTTAGTCTGAAAGTTTCAGATCAATAGCCTTATCATCCTGTGTACTTAAAACTCTCGAAATCATAACAAAAAATCGTCTGGATTCGCTTATGGAACACAATTCAATATTTAAAATTAATCAATTAGGTTTGAGGAAAGGTAGAGGGACATATGATAACTTAGCTCTTTTACACTCTACGATTTTAGAAGCCTTTAAATCTTCTCAAACGGTATTAGCCATTTTCTAGATATTAATTTAGCCTATGACAATGTAGAAATATACAACCTTTATAATAAACTCAAAAATCTAAACATCCCCATGGCTCTAAACGACATTATCCTTAAAATCCTACAAAACAGACTCTTATGTTCAAGATCTGATAACGGCAATTTCTTGGGACCATATCAAACTTCCAAGGTTCTCCCTTAAGCACCATTCTTTTTAACATATACATTTGATGTATGCAGATGATTTCGTTTTGTACATTAGCGATCAAGACATTCATAATATAATAAATAAGATCATCCCAGAAATTACAAATATTCAAAATTGGCTAGAACCCCATGGACTGTCTATTTCAATTGATAAATGTGAAGCGGTGTGGTTCACAAAAGGAAAACGTGAAACAAACCTTCCGTTAATCTCTCTTAATAATAACAATAACATTCCCTTTAAAAATCAGGTTAAATTCTTGGGCATTACTTTTCATAAAAACTTAAAATGGGACCCTCACATTGATAAAATTGTACTTAAAGCAAAGAAAAACATCAACATATTGAGAGCATTATGTGGAGTTTGGTAGGGTGCAGATCCTAAAACCCTAATTATGATCTTTAATGCTTTAATTAGGTCTCATACGGATTACGGTTCTTTTTTATTTAGCCCAATAACGCAGAAATGCAGCAATAGTCTAAATAAAGTATTTTTCGTAGGACTCAGAATCTGCCTGGGGTGCTTGAAGTCCACTCCGCGCATGGCAATCTTAGTTGAATCTGCTCAGATTGACCTGGAACATAGAAGCCTAATACTAGCCGCTAAACTTATATCTAAAATTATTAAAATCAATAGTCATCCAGTAATAGTGACACTTCTTAATTAAACCAATTTTTCACAAGACAAACCTCGTGCCTCTCTTTGTTATGGCTCTTAAACAATTTCTTTCTTATCAAAATAAAATACATAAACATCCAAACTTTCCTTGTTATGACTTAGATTTTAACACACTAATCAACCCAATACAGACTTTAAACTGTAATATTAAGAAAAATGAATCAGCCACCAAACAAAAATTCTCAATAATCACCCAAAAATACAATAGGAATTTTTTGTTTGTATATACTGACGCCTCAAAAAATAAGGGTAGAATAGGATTTGGAATCGATATTCCCAAAATTACCTTTAAGTTTTCTTCTAGGCTTCCTGGTGAGATATCTGTAACAAAAGCCGAAAATGTGTCAATTTACCAAGCAATTAATATTTTAATATCTAAAGACATCAAGATGGCTGTTGTCTTTTCTGATTCTCTAAATGCTATAACTAAAATTAAAAATCCTATAATCTCAGCCTCTGATGACTCAATCTCCCTCAAAACAAAAAATCTCATCTTATCAGCAATTAAGAAGGGAAGAAGGGTTTTGATCTTATAGATTTCAGGTCATTCTGATATTCCTGGTAATGTAGAAGTTGACTTACTAGCCAAAATAGGAACAAACTTGAATATTCCCTTAGCCATGTTATAAGATTCCCAAGATATTCTAAACATCATAAAGGAAAAAATTATGCATAAATTTAAAATCAATTGGGGAGCAATACTGCGGAAGAAAAACTACCAATATACTTGAATCCAAACCTCTTTCTCCTTTAGGGTATGGTTCTCAACCCTAACATTTAAAAACAGAAGACATATCACCACAATAATAAGAATGAAAACAGGTCATTGCTTAACTAATCAACATCTTTTTAAAATTAAAATATAAGACAGTCCGGCATGTGAATGCGGAGCAGTGGATGATTTTTAACCACATTTTCTTTAAATGCCCCATTAATGGTATTCCTAACATGGATTTATATTCAATTTTTATTTCAATGAAATTCCAAACACCAATCTCAATAGACATATTCTTAATATCCCCTAATGAAAAGTCAGTCAGTGAAATCTTACAGTTTCTTAACTATAATAAAATTAATTTGTAATTTACGATGCTCAACTTTAATTCAATGTTTTTGCCTTTCAGTTTCTCCTTTGTGGCCTCCTGTTTATTGTGTAATATGTAACCCTTCCATTACCATTTGTTTATAATATGTGTTTATAACTACCTAACCTCAAATTTAAAAATTCAGAAAAAACTACTATCACCTTACGCAAATGTCAGCGGCCCTGATATGGTTTAGAACCAGATTACATCACGGTCGCCAACAAATAGTGCTGGCGAATCGCCTCACAGCGATGCCATAAAAAACAGAAGAAGAAGAAGAAAGTTAAAACTAAGTACGTATTATATAGATGGCGTTGTAACGTCTGTAAATAATTATTTTTATAATTATTGTACATACTATGACGGGAGAGATATAATTTCGATTTAAAGCCTCTGCATATGACGCTCTGATGATACCTAATGAGATTGAAATAGATACGTATAAGCGGATAGCAGATGACCTGCATTAAAATTAAATCTAAGACCATTTTTCAATTATTTCCCTAACATACATGAATATGTGCTCACACCTGCAGCCTTTTCATCATTTTACAATCTTTTCGGACATTTTTCACATTTTGGTTCCAGTGAAGATAATCGCAAATGAGTTTGATAGAACGAAATATCGGTGTTTGGCAGTGTTGAAATTTACATTACAAATGAAATATGTGCAATCAAAAGCAATATTATGTTTAAAAATTATAACTTTAGAATGACCAAAAATGAAATAGTTAATAGTTTTAAAAGAGGTTTTTAATAATAGTAACAGTAAAAGGTCAGTATAAATAATAAAGTTAAAAAGTCATGTGTTGGCAAAAACATTTTCTAATAATTAAATGCAATTTATATCAAAAGAAACAAATATTAATTCATTTGTGATTTATAATAAATTATAAAATTGCGGAATCCATAAAATAATATAATAAAAATGTACTTTTTAAAAGCTTTCTCTCTTTTTATTTGAAGCATTTAACATATACATTATAAGGACGCGGCAACACTGCCAACGCAATATTTCGTTCTGTCACCTTCTGTTCAATTTAACTGACAGCTAGTTTGAGGCCATCTTGGAGGACAAAATGTGAAAAATATGCCGTGAAAAAAAGTTTCGACAGGCTTATGATACAATCAAATATAAATAAACTTTTTGAATCAACTAAGACTTCTTTTACTTAACATTTTATCAATATTTATACAAACTATACATTCGAATAGGTTTAGATCAACTACTGTCAACCAGGCCTCGACAATAAACATTATTACTAGTGAATTTTTTATAAAAAATGTTACCAATAATATATAATGAATCCTTTTAAAATTTGTTTCAGTATGGCGTTTATCTCATCATTTTATGTTATATTCTTGATAAGGGAAAACGTATCCAAGTCTAAACACCTGCAGTTTGTCTCAGGAGTAAAGGTTTACATCTTTTGGTTTGTTAATATAGTTTGTGATATGTTTGTCTACTTACTGGTATGTTCAGTATTATTGATTACTATATATTGTTTCCAACAAGATGGGTTTAAGACAAGTGGAGATATGGGTAAGTAGTAGCAATTCGTTTGTATTACTTATTTTTAAATAAATAAAACATTTTTATTTTTAGTTATATGAAATAAAGCAATTCTGTATAAAACGTTCTGCATGTTCTAAAACCTAAAATATAATTATCAAATAATAAAATTTTTTATTCATAAAAAATGTGAACTGTGAATATTGAATAATCTCACATATAATTCATATTATTTGACAAAATGCATATATAACTGAAAAATTTTATTTATTATCTAATGATTGTATTCTAGGTTTTGGATCATTTCGAATTTTTTGTAAAAAATAACTTTTTTCATAAAACTAAATATAGAAAAATATATAAAAAAGCCTTAATTGAACATAACTCTAACATTGACTTCATATTTTCTTATAGGAGATATAAATGATAGAGTGGGAAGTAATGTTATAGGACAATACAACCTTAAATCATTTTTCATAACAATCAGTTTTTTTCTATAAACTGATTGTTGTAAATATCTGAAACTTGAACAAGATTTAAAATTGAAACGACAAAAATATATAATTTTAATCTGAATAATGGCCCTTGATTTCCAGAAAATATAAAATACATATTTAATTTAAAACATTCCATCATAAAAATAGTTTCGATAGCATACAATTTAAATTACTAAATTGTTTAGTAACTGAACTCAGGCACCTTTTTATACTTTTTTATTTATATTAAAAAGCTTAACAGGCCCTACAGGTCCATGAATTGGAATCTTTCTACTGTTTTCTTCCATTTTCTTCTATCTATGCAGCCGCAGATCTTCAATTTGTTGTCCCGATTGTTTTGTATCAGGTGTGATCGTCCTTTACTCTTCTTTTCTTCCCCTTTCAACAGCGAAGCCTTTGCTCACCTTCCATCTGCCATTCTTGTAATATGGTCCAATTATCTAAGTCTCTTTGTCCTGGCGATATACGGATCCGATCATGCTCTCCTCGTAGCTAAAGTAAAACTTGAACTTAAAGCGCCCAACAAAAAGAGGAAGGCAACGAAGACAGAACTAAGAAAGAAGGGCGATCTTCTTCAAGACGTGCAAGAAGTATGCTTTATTGGTAAGGGTACATCACAATAATATGGGAGACTATTAAAGATTGTGCAACCATACCAATTAATCGCCCAAAATTAAATATTCCAGTAAAAAAACACTGAATAACAGATTAAATCCTTCAAATAATTGAGAATGGAAGAAATATTTGTCTAAGTGGTATACATAGTGAAAGGGAAAAGCCAGTTTAAGAGACCTCAACAAAAGAAATAAACCGAAGATGTGAGGCTGGAAAACAACAATACTATCACAATATATGCAAAGAAATTGAGAGCCACAATCAAACCAATCAGCCAAGAGATCGATTTAGAAAAATACGATACATAACAAGAGACTTTAAAGACACAACCTAGATCGTTAAAGATCACACAGAAACCCTGAAAACCAACAAAGAAGATATAGCAGACATGGAGATTATATTGCCGGTATCTATATAAAGATGATTAACACCAGGAACTTGTTTACCAAATTCCTAAAGAAATTGAAGAAAAACCTAGCATACTAGAGAATGAAATGGTACCAAAAGACTGGTAATCAGTATACCAAAGCACCACTCCACTTGCTTTCTATAAATCGTCAATAACAACAAGAAAAGTTAATTGATATTAATACGACTGGCTGAAAACGAAAGTCAAATATTTAGTCTGCAGTTAAACATATCGAAGATAAAGATCATGATAGTGGATAGACTAAATAACAACCATACACACATAACCACGATTGACCGGTTTGAAGTTGTGAGCTCATATTTATATCTCGGATCATTAATCACAAACAGATGGTCAGTACAGTAAGAAATAATGGAAGGACTCTCAAATTTCACGAACTCTAAAAATGAGGTTGATATACTGCTTAATGTTTCCAATACTGACATACGGATGTAAATCTTGGACCATGCGATAAGCAGAAAGAAGAAAGATAGACGCCACTAAAATGTTCTGTTGGAGAAGAATGTTACGAATTCCGTGGACCGACCACAGGACAAATATGAAATTTTAAATGAGGTAAAAGTCAGCAAACGGCTATCCAGCATCCATCTCTAACAATTAAAATACTTTAGACATGTTTTAATAGCAGACACAGAAAACATGGAGAGACTTATTATCCAAGGAAAGGTAGAAGGCCGAAGATCACGAGGAAGATTTCCAAGAAGATGGATCGGTCAAATTACAAGCATATTCAAAAGACCTT
The DNA here is from genome assembly GCF_040954645.1 of Diabrotica undecimpunctata. Taxonomy (NCBI): domain Eukaryota; kingdom Metazoa; phylum Arthropoda; class Insecta; order Coleoptera; family Chrysomelidae; genus Diabrotica; species Diabrotica undecimpunctata. The sequence continues at coordinate 85,391,584 of NC_092811.1, read as the reverse complement.
TGCATGAGTTAAAAGAAATGACCAGAGACAGAGATCTTTGGAGTCGGACAATAAAATATCACGATGACCACTAAACTCCCTCCAGGTGGCCAGGATTAAAGAGAGAGAGAGGGAGAAAGACAGAGATAATCTTTTTTTTAATTCCAAGTACTCTTAGGGTATAGTACAGACTCCTTTTTATCACGAAATTGTAAGCTTATTTAAAATCCATAAAGAGGAGGTTTAGTATTAACTGTTTCTTGTATACACTGCTCTACATAATTTTTAACACGAATATTTGGTAACTTTTATATGTTACATCCAGAAGAGTGATAATCCTGTAGTTTTCGCACACTGCTTTATCTACCTTCTGATGAATACATACTATTGCTTCACACCATACTTCCGGTATTGCCTCTTGCTCGTAGATTGTCGTCAGCAGGCTACATATTCGCGTTATAAATGTTTCTCCGCTATGCTTGATTATTTCTGAAGAAATACCATTACTGCCTTCACTTTTAATTTTTGATATGCTATATATTATTTCTCTTATTTTTTGGCGGTGGGAATCTGTTTTTTTTTTGGCCGTGTCGTTGCCACGCCATAAACGCCATAAAAACTATGAAAGTATATATCACTAAAATATTTTTATTTTAGGTCGGCTATTTTTCCTATTACTTTTGTTTGGTTGGTCCTTTATGCCACTATATTACGTAGCATCATTAATATTCACAGTTCCGTCGACAGGTTACACAAGGATGACTCTTGTGGGTATATTTATAGGTAAGCTTTATTCTTAATAATTAAAATAATATTTAAACCAGCAATACCAGCAATATAATAACCATTACACCGGTATATAAGTTCCATTTTAGTTAATAAGTTCATTTATACAGTGTAGGTAAAAGTTTATGGTCGGTATGGACCTTACGTGTCGATCGGATAGCCAAGCGGGCTGGGCGGCTGGCTTCTCCTTCGCTTTAATGCGAGAGATGTCAGTTCAAATCCCCGGCTCGGTGAATAGCAAACAAAAAGGCTAACGCAGTAGTTTAAAATTCTAAAATGAATCTGCGGCTTAGTCTAGAATATGCTGGTATCTGATCGGCCTATGGTGGAGCAGTACGGCAAGAGATAAGGGCTTGCGGCTAGGTGATACTCCTCCATAGATCCCTACCGGAAGGGCGTGGAACGCCTAAATACCGGGTATATATATATATATATATGGACCTTACGTGAGATGGAGTGAGAAACACCTGTTTAAAAAGAGAGGTATATTAGGTCCGCCCTTTAATCCGCCGTAAATACATGAGTGGAAATAATAAAAAAAGGGGAAATTCAACGTTGCCAAACTTATTGGTTTTATTTGACCTGTTGTCTTTTTAGCATTTGAACAATGTTTTAAGATAATCAAATTTGGGCGACATGGATTTAAATGGCAGCTTACTGTTTTTTATTGGGAATATGCCACAATTTTACTTTACAATAAGTGTTATTTAACATTTTGATTTTCACTTCGGAAATCGTTTTATATAAATAAAATTTATTAATGTTTCGTATTTTAAGTACGATTTCCGAATTAAAAATCTAAACATCAAAATAAGCTTATTTTAAAGTCACATTGTGCCTTATTTCCAATAAAAATAATAAACGGCACTATAACGCCAACAATAAAAAAAGTATCATACAAAATTATTTGGCAACGTCGCGTTACAACAAAAATACCATTTTAGCAACAGCTGAACCGGTATTCGATACCCGATAACTAAGAAACTAGAGGTGGGACGTTGACATTTTTATCGTTAACTAAACTGAATCGTTTTTCGTAAACAAGTAACTAGTTGATTGTTACCAGTAGTTTCAAATAAGCGAGTACATAAACAAACATAATAGATATTATAGTTTATGTGTATATTTATTGAAGTGAAAGAAACGAATGAAGGATATATTTATTATAACTTGAAAATTAAACTAAACAATACAAATAGTAAATCGTATTTACATTTACATTATACGTTATTATTAAATCGCCAATCGTCTAAATTGACATTTAAAAACATAAGTTTTTCTACCTTACTTCTTGTTAACCGTGTTCTTCTTTTATTTAAAATTAAATCAAATTTTGAATATGTGTTCACATTTACAATATTTTGTGAATATAGTGGTTAAGTTAGGATATACATGGCGATGGTTTTTCCACCATTGTAATGGACTCTCGATACAGGTGTACGTTTAGATGAGTCATGTACAATTAATTGATCAAAAATACTTAAGTCATCTTTATCGGTTTCTTTTTCTTGTACTGGTTGATTTTCAATAGTACAATCTTTTTGTTCTTTAATTATAGAAGTAACCAGCTTCTTAACTCTTTCTTTTGTTTTTTTAGCTTCATTTTTGTCAGAGAATTCCTGCACTTTAAATCGTGAATCCATAAATGTACATAATGATAATGTGCCACTCTGTTCTATTCCTCTAAATCTTTTTGCTAAACCCGATATTGGTAATTGTACTACGTCGGATACTATGGATGTAGGGTTACCGTTTGCTAAAATTGTATTGCAAGATTCTTGCAGGCAGTGTACCATGACAATCTCTGAACTACCCTTCAAGTATTTTTGGCCACTCATTGTACTTGTTATTTCTTTAAAAGGCCGTAAAATTTGGGAAAGTTGAGAACAAATAATCCAGTCTTCATTATTTAGATTTGGTCTAAGTCTAAGTCTGTATTAACTAATACCAATGTGGAACGGATTACCTCTTCTAACTCGGTCATTCTTTTTAACATGTAATAGGTGAAGTTCTACCTAGTTTCCACGTCTTGGATTAGCCGTTTGGGAACTTTGTTATGTTGTAATTGATATTTAAAAGCTTTTCTGAAGATAAGGTACTTTTTTTGAAATGTGTTTTTTGCCGAATTGTCGAAAAAAGACTTTTTATTTTATCTATTTGTAGTACACGATAGCATTTAAGTGCGTCCTCTACCAATAAATTTAACGTATGAGCAAAACAATTTAAATGTTTTCATTCCAAAACATATTTAATGGCTTTGACCATATTTAAGGCATTATAAGTTATTACAAAATGTACTTTTCGCTTTAGACCCCACTGATTAATAATTTCACTAATTTCAAAAGTGATGCTTTCTGAATTATGGTTTCCAGAAAAATGGCAGCAGCCTAATTAAACCGTTTTAAATTCTAAATTTTCGGTTAAATATTGTCCTGCTTATGCGATGTAACTCTCAGTTACTCCAGATGTCCAGAGGTCAGTAGTATTACAGATATTTTCTACTTTTTTAACAACTTGTGATCTAATAATTTGCTCAGTTTTGATATAACATTCCTGAAGTAATGAATAAAGTTTTTCTTGTTGGCGGTTTATATCCAGGAATCCACCCTGCAAACTTTTTAAAAGCTCGTTCTTCAACTATGGAAAATGCAGATCAATCGTAAATCGAAACTCATTCATTGAGACTAATAAGAGTGAGATTTAAGACCACTTAATAACCGAAAGTATTGAATGGCACTTCAAACCTCCACAATTGCCGCACTTCAGTGGCCTTTAGGAGGCCGGCGTTGTCAATGAAATCGCATTTAAAACGCGTATTCGGTAATGCTCACCTCACGTATTAGGAATTCTCTACAATACTCAGGCAAGTAGAATCTGTCCTTAATAGTCGTCCTATATCTGCCATTTCATCAGTCCACAATGACCTTTGTCCTTTGACTCCGGCTCATTTTCTGATCGGAAGGCCTGTGACAGCCATTCCTGAACCTGATTTGATGCCCATAAACGAAAATAGATTGAACCACTTTCAGCGCCTTCAAAAAATGGTGCAGCACATTTGGTCAAGGTGGTCTAAAGAGTTCATAGGAGAGCTGCAGCAGCGGTAAAAATGAAAACAAGTTTCCAAAGACATTAATATTGGCACACTAGTTCTTATTAAGGAGAAGAACTGGCCACCTCTAATTTGGCAGTTGGGACGTGTAGTCGAGCTGCATCCAGGTCCAGATGAAGTTTCTAGGGTGGTGTCCATAAAGACGACGAGAAGGATCATCAAGAGAGCAGTATCTGTCATCTGCCCTCTGCCATGCAGTGAATAGTGATAGACTCTTGAACAATTTTGCTCATTTTTGAAATTGTTAAGTTATTGTATTATTTTGAACGACTTTGGCCTTTCAAGGTGGCGGCCTGTTCCGTTTAGCGTCTATATTTATTTTAAAGTTAATTGTCACAGTGATAATGTATTTATTTTTGGTCTCTGTTAAAACATACGCGCCACTAGCTGGAGCGCTTTGTGTTTTTGCCCGTTGAGGTAGAGGCCGGCTTTTGGCGCGAACAACCGCACTTAGCCATCAACACTCGACCAAGTCGGTCGATATTTTGTATAGTCGGCTTTGTAATGATTGTAATTATAACATACGTAATAAAAAGTGTTTCAACCCTCAAAGTTTTTCTTTGGATGTGTTTCTAAAAATGTTCCCTAGATGTATATATCATAAAATACAAACCGATAGTTAGGGATGTTAAAAAAGAACAAAATAAATTTAGTTTTGACCCTTCGGATCCCTTTGAAATAATGAAAACTGTGGGAACTCTGTTAATTACGAGTTACAATCAATGCAGCTTTATTGGTCTACAAATAAGTCAATGGGGAATAAAACATTCAAATTTGCAATTTTTAGAGATAAATTTTTGATACTGTTATTGAAGCTGTAATCTAATTATAAATTAGGCAAACAGACTCTAGAAAAACTTACTATATTGACGAGGTTGTGTTGCAGCCTGTTTAGATATTTTAAAAGTATTTAATAAGGTTTGTCATAAACACTGTTTAATTTATTATTTTTTGTACAAAACAGATTACCATAAATAAAAGATGTAAATAAGAAAAGATTACAGAAAAAATGAAAACACCAGTAATAAATGAAATAAGCTTAGAATATATAGGCAACTAATAAACACTAATTTATTATTGATTAAACATAACATTTATATTCAAAAACAAAACATTTTTTTGACAAAACTAAAAATTAGGTATAAGAGGCTTTTCCTTTCACAAATCTAGCACGCCAGATAACACTGACGTAAACGATTTGATAGGTTTTTTATAAATTTTATAGAAACAGTTTATATATCATTTAATTTGTATGTTATTTTTTAGGAAATGCCGCATTCCTTTTAGTTGAAGTCCTTACGACGCAAAGCGCAAATCTAAAACGTATAGGAGAAACTTTGGATAACGTTTTTCTTCTTTTCCCGCACTATTCATTAGCTACAGGAATAAACAAATGCTATACTATCTATTCATACAACAATCTTTGTGAAAAACTATTTGACTCTTGTGCTCAAAATAATATACCTAAAGATTCCTGCATTTTAAGATTTCCATCCACTGTCGCAGATATTTGTACCAGTAAGTAATGTTTTAATATAAAGAATTTAATATTATATATATATATATATATATATATATATATATATATATATATATATATATATATATATAAATATATATATATATATATATATATATATAAATATATATATATATATATATATATATATATATATATATATATATATATATATATATATATATATATTTCAAATTATTTTTCGACCGTACTGTTTTCAATATTGATTTATAGTATCAGCAGTCGGTCAGGAAATAAAACTCTATTTGTTCAGTTTCAATATTTCGTCACGATTTTGTGACTTCTTCAGGAGAAAACTGTAAATTTATTAGAATAATTAATTATTATATGTAAGCAAAGTGAATATTTTAATACTTACAACTATAAGAATAAAAATTTAAATTCTTTTAGCATATCTAAATAAATTACATATTTGTTTGATTTTATTTAGGAGTTATGGTAACCGCAATTATATTTATTAATTAATTGTTTATTTTAACCTACTCACTAAAAATTGTACAATGGGAATTCACTCTATAAAATATTGTGGTTACCATAACTCCTAAATAAAATCAAACAAATACAAATGTTGATACTGATTGCTGATACTACAATTTAATATATATATATATATATATATATATATATATATATATATATATATATATATAATATATATAAATATGTAAAAGATTTTACGAATCACTTGTGCGAACGAATGGCTAACGCATGTGACCGAAGCCCTTTGGTCTTTCGTCCACATTATAGCAAACAAATTCGTTTGCAATCATTCGATCAGATTCGCGGGTATTTTTGCCGATTCGTGACGCGGTAGTTATTTATTTGTTGTAAATTGTAAAAATAACATCTGATGAAGATATAATTATTGCAAGTGCGTTGTATCTTATTATTAGTGGGGCGGAGGCCGAAGCAGTGAAAGACCTCCCCAAAGAACGACAAAAACGGCGCTGGTGGACAACATCATTGTTCAAAAGTAGAAGTCGGTATAGAGCGATAAACTTATTTAATGATCTATAATCTGAGATTGAATACGAGCTTTTTCAAAATTTTTGTAGAATGAATTCTACTGATTTTGAATGGTTATTGAATAAAATTGGTCGAAAAATCGCGAAAGAAGATGCAAAGTTTAGAGAAGCGATACCGCCAACAGAAAGTTTATTGGAATGCACATGCGTCTTAGACATAAAGAAATTCATATACCCCCGCCAATAAATGCCGGCGGAACTTAGGTCTCCCTGATCCTTCGCCATACGACCTTTAGCTAGCGTTTAACCCCTACGAGTCTGACACCATTTGAGGCTGGCGCATTGCAAGGAGCGTAATGGGGCTCCACCCTCCCTATAGTACCTGTGTTGCGATATGAACACCCGTCTGTTATCCCCTGGGGTGGAAAGGTGAACGCAGGTCGAGGCCTCGACCTCGCACGTAGACAGGTAGCCGCCGAGGAGCTCTCCTTTCCCACTCATAAATCTTCCAAGGTAGGTACGTGCCGTAACTCCACGCCCTTAATGGGGCTCCACGCCCTTAATAGGTAAACGGTGTATAAGGGACGCAGTTCGTTTAACCTCATTTTGGTTCTAAGGAATAAGAGTAGAATGGTCCCACGGGAAGCTCAAACCGGATACTAGGAGTGTAACCTGGTGACCGTAACGCCGAAGCGCCATGCGTACCCTTCTACACATCCGACAGCTCGAACAACGACTCTCCAATTCTGCATTCATTCTCATTAGTCGCCTCTTACGACAGGCAGGGATAACTTGCACCGGCTGTATTCTCATCTTCGCAAGCCGGACGGAGACGTTTGGTAAATTTTAAAGTTCATATTCCTGGATATTAACTTAGATTTGATCATTATATTTAATTCTCTTACAGCTTTACTTGCTTTAGTGATTCTTTTTTCCATTTCACTATCTTCTTCGACTTTATTTTGTTATCGTCGTATAATCGTAAAGTATTCGACACGATAGAAATTAACAGCTTAATGAGAGAGTTGAAAAAAAGTCGCATAGGTTATCGATACTCCAAACTTACCACGAATATATAAATAATGCAACCATGAATGTAAGACTACAAAAAGATATTAACTGTATAAAAATCAATAAAGGAATAGGACAAGAAGGCACGTTATCTCCTAAACTTTTCACGGCAGTTCTAGGACATGCTTTCAAAAAATTGGAGTAGGAAGCCAAAGGAATCAATATCGACGGCAAAATGCTTTCGCATCTACGATTTTCGGGCGACATTGTTCTGGTAACAAATAACTTAAAAGAAACTGAAACTATGCTTACTGAGTTAGGGGCCGCCTGTAATGAAGTTGGTTTGAAATTAAAGTTTAAAAAGATACAATACATGACAAATTTAGTACCAACTGAAAAGTCGACTGCAAAGAAACAGGATTAGTTCATAAATATAAATAAATATAAGTTACTTTAGCATCGGTCACATAAGAAGCTCTATCAGACATCTTCAAGGGCAACATACCAAATTATTTGAAAAAAACGACGTTCGGTCAATCCTTCCAGTCATGACTGACAGCGTCAAAACACTTTCCTTAACCCAGGCTACCGCAACCAAACTCAGATTAGCTCAAGGACGAATAGGACGTTCGATACTTTGACTGACTCTCAAAGACAGAGTCTACACAAAAAAGAATAAGTAGAACAGGCATCACATATGTTATAGATCGTATAGCATGGCTGAAATGTAACTGGGTGGGCCATGTGGTAGAAATAAGTCACGTGTGGTGGACTCAAAAAATTACAGTGTGAAGACCACGAGGTGACAGAAAACGCAGAAGTAGATCACCTACATAATAAACAGACGACTTTAAAAAAATCGCTGAGAATTGGCTGCAGGAAACTTAAGACTGAGAGAAGTGGAAGAAACTAGGGAAGGCCCATGTTTGACTTTGGACGTAGAAGGCTGGATCATGAGTACAGAACTACTCTAATTATATTAAACGACCACAACAAATTAATGTAATTCATTTATGGACATCTATGACCTGTTTATTTACCGCAGCGACCAATATTCTAATAATAGTAGGTAGACAAGGTTTTAGGGTATATCGGTAATTGTTGGTTGGTTGGCGTTTTGAAAAAATGAATAGGTTATCCTACAGATAGTATTTTTTAAACAATCACCCAACGCAATTTTTAATAATTTTGGTTTCCCTGAGCTCGGTTTAAATGAGGTTACATCAGCCGATTATTTCTCTTTTAACACTTAATATATAGTTACTTTCCATATTTCTTTCTTATTACTTTCTTATTACTCTAGACGATATTTCAAGTTATACTCTCAATGGTATTATTCGTTACGTGATTAACGGTCTATATTGAATTTTTTGACTGGTCTAAAATCGCAAGTTGATTCGACATTCGATAAAATCAGTTTCTATTTACAAAACTATTATACAAAGTTACAACCAATTAAATTAATTCCTTGTTATACATCTGTGACATGTTTACTTACCTCATGGTCCATTATAGACCAGGGAAATAAGCAAAAAAAGTACCCTATTTGTGACACTTGTTCTTCCAGGCAACCGACAATTGTTTTGAGCAATATGGACTTCTATAACAAGAACCTATGTTTTCTGCAGTTGATTTTCAGGACTTACTTAATTATTAACAAATTAAGGTTAATAAACGGTAAATGTTTGCTTTTTTCGTATATTTTTCGGCAAAAAGTATAGCGTTTATAACAAATTTGAGAAGAGAAGAAACTTACAAATCATATAAAAACCTTCAAAATGGCGTTTTTTAAACGTTCCTATCCTTATTTGTTGCTTAGAAAGTTGCAAAATAAGTCATAAATTTCGTATTTTTATAAATGTTAATAACTTTTTTATAATAAACTTCTAACCTCTATATTACACACAGTGTTAGGTCTTGTGTTGCTTAAAATAAAATTAAAATTTCAAGTCGATCGGTCAAAGAGTTTAAAAGTTATTTAATTTGTTTATCCCAAATTAAATTTTTTTTGCAACAATATAAGTCAGAAAATTAAATAGGTACATTAAATATATAGATGGATTCTAAAAGAAGATTTATTCTATTAATATTATGAAAAAAAAATTAGGAAAGTAGGAAAAATAATTTTCTTCTTCTTCTTCTTCGTCTAGCCATTCACGTCCACATCTGAACATAAGCCTCTTCAAGTCTTCCTTTTCATTGTTTTTTATTGTACGCTACTTGTAGCCAATTTTTCCCGGCAGTCCTTTTCAGATCATCTGTCCATCTCATAGGAGGTCTGCCTCTGGGTCTTTTGTGTTGGTATGGTCTCCAGGTTAAAATTGATCTGTGCCATTTGTTTAGATCGCTCCTAGCTACATGTCCAGCGTATTCCCATTTCAACTTTAATGATTTTTGCACCACATCGGTGACTTTGGTTTTCTGTCTTATCCATGTGTTTGTGTTCTTGTCCTTAAGTGATATACCTAGCATTGCTCTTTCCATCGCGTGTTGAGTGACTCTAAGTATATTCATATTCTTTTTTGTGAGTGTCCATGTTTGTGCCGCATAAGTTAATATCGGAATAATGCATGCATTAAAAACTTTAGATCGAAGATGTAATTGAATTTGTTGATTTTTGAGTATATAGTTCAGTTTACCGAATGCTGCCCAAGCTAACTTTCTTCTTCTTTTTATTTCTTCAGTTTGAATTTCTCTATTTAGTATTATTTTTTGTCCTAAGTATATATATTCTTCAACTTTTTTATTATTGTCACGGTGTCTTCGGAGTGCATGACTTTTGTTTTGTTTAAATTCATTTTCAGTCCTATTTTAGAAGATTCGGTATGTAGTTCTAAAAGCATGGTTTACATTTCTTGTAGGTCAGTAGCTATCAGGATTATGTCATCTGCAAATCGTAGATTACTGAGGTAGCGGCCATTTATGTTTATTTCCTTATATTTCCAATTTAGGTTTTTAAAAACGTCCTCCAAAACTAAGGTGGACAGTTTGGGTGATAAAGTATCTCCCTGTTTGACTCCCCTGTTTAATGGTACAGGATTCGTGTATTCATTTTCATTTAGGTAGTATGTAGCTGTAGCTTGGTTCATAGTTTCTTTTATTAAGTTAATATATCTGCTGTCTATTCTACAATTTCGCATTGCGTTTATTACGGCCGTGTGTTCTATGGGTCGAAAGCTTTTTCGTAGTCTACACATGCTAGGAAAACTGGAAACTTGTATTCGTTACATTTTTCTATTAATATTTTTGTGGTTAATAGGTGATCAGAAGTTGAATAGGCTTTTCTAAAACCTGTCTGTTCATATGGTTGGTATTCGTCTAATTTCCTTGTTAATCAAGTAGTTATGACTTTGGTGAGTATTTTAAACAGGTGTGACAGTAGGCTGATGGGTCTGTAGTTTTCCAATTTTCGACTATCACCTTTCTTGTGTAATAAGATTACTTTAGAGTTGTTCTAGTTCTTAGGGACTTTGCCCTGATGTAAACAACTGTCCGCAAGCTTAGTTACAATTGCAATTAGTTCCTTTTCTCCTTCTAATATCATATCTGTGGTAATATTATCTTCTCCTGCAGCTTTATTTCTCTTCATATTTTCCAATGCTGTAGTAAGTTACCTCTGAAATTGTTACTTTTGGCATTATTTTTGATCCAACAATTTTTTATAATTTCCGTGCTTGTCTCATCTCATCATCTTGTTGATGTGTTCTGTAAAGTTCTGTGTAAAATTCTTCTATTCGTGTCAGTATGTTTTCTCTATTTGTGATTTCATTTTCGTCTTTTCCCATTAATGATATCATCTGACGTCGTCCTAGTGTCGGTCTGAGGCATTTCATATTCTTATTTTTTTCAATAGTTGTTGTTATTAATTTTTCGTTTTCTTTTCGTTTTTGTTGTCTGATTCCTTTTCTAATCTGCCTATTAAGTTCTCTATATTCGTCGGTTCCCCTTTTGTTAGATTTATTTAAGATCTTCCTTCTCTTTATTTGTTGTAATATTTCTTTGTCTAATTCATTGTATGTTGTTTTTGGTTTTTTCAGTTGCAGAAGGCTTTTATTCACTGTTTCGGTAATAAGGTTATTCAAATCATCAATATCATTGGAGTTTATCTGCTGCATGCTAACTTGATTTAATGCATGCGCTATCTTTTTAATAAATTTACTATTTTTGATTTCTTCAGATGTCCATTTGTATCTTTTTTCATGTATTCTGTTTCTTTCTAGTTTTTTGTTAATTATTAGTTTTGTTCTTATTAGTCTATGATCGCTTCCTAGGTCAAATTGATTTAATACTGATACGTCTTCTACTAGGTTTCTATTCTTCGTTAAGATATAATCTATTTCATTCTTTCAAAAATAATTTTAAATATTGCAAAATAATTTGGCAAACACATGTCAATTATGTTAAACAATTAGAATAATTTTTCAACCATTGACTACAAAAAAACTGATATTTTCATACTTTTTTACAAATTTAAAAGGAAAAATGTTGACCTAACACTTTGACACGAAGTTAGTGCCTTTTTATAAATTGATAATAGCTTTGTTTATAACGATTAAGAAACCCAATTAGATTCATCTAAAAGAACATACTTTAGATTAACGTAAAAAATTCGAAAAAGTGCATTTTAATGGAATCGTTCACAAATCGTGGTCCTCAAAATTGGTCAGCTTTGAAACGAATGATAGCGCAGGAGGGGGAAGGAGCTGTTAACTGTATCTCTGTTTCTTGTTTATAGATTTCGATGTTTATTTTTTAATTTGTGTTTACTTTTTGCGTACATTACAAATATGTATTATTTAAATAATTATGTTGTTAAATAAACCATATAATATGTTTAAACATTTTTTTTCAGTTTTTATTTTTTTCTTAGGAATATTTGAGGTAATTTTTATTGTAAAAAATAAATATTTATTAATATATACATACTGCTTTAATAAACTTCATAAATATTTTATTTATAAAAGATTTTATAAAAAAAATAAAGTATCCTATTCAACTATTTCTAAAAATATTATTGGTTTATGTAATGCTTGGAAAATAAATAATCCCCGATTAGATCTTCTTCTTGTATTACTCATCCGTTTTGGATGTTGGCGACCATCATGGCAATATGTGTTTTGCAAACTGCGGCTCTGAAAAAATTTCTGGTTGTTGTATTGAACAACGTGCTTAGATTTTTCAGCCAGGAAATTCTTCGCCTTTCTGGTCCCAGGTTAGATACTAGGTTTTATTTCTTGCTAAGCATGGTAGACGTGTGGCTTTTATCGAAAAAGTTCAATTTCATATCTACGTACTGAAACCTAATCGATATTATTATAATGCCAATATGGTATGCTCAAATGTTTTGCAAAAATTTTTCATGGCAACCTATTTATGTATAACAATTTTTTTAATAATTTGAGAGTTATTTCAAGTCAAAAATGATTCCTACGATATTTATGTAAAACGCTTACTTTAAACTTAAAGAGCAAATAAACTACTAAAATAGCCAAAAGAAACAATTATAGCCTTTTTCGAGGCCATTTTTTAAAAGGTTGAACATCAGATGTAAAAGAAAACAAAAAATATAAGATGAAAGATTAAGTTAAATGAAATCGTAGGCTTCCACGGCCAGAGTCAGAATTATAGTTTATTCGTCTTCCGGGTTTGGACCGTGTCATTTGTGAGTGACCCAAAAGTGGGTTCATCTCGACGTTTCGCTACAATTGTATGTAGCTTCTTCAGGAGAAACAAAAAGAAAAAAAGAGAAAACAAAAGACAGGAAGATGGGTAGTTAGCAACGGTAACTCAGTTACTCAACGCAACCAGAGGCGAATACTAACTACCAAGATGGGCATTTGGTCACAGTAACTGACCGACTTGAAATTTTAATCTTGTTTTAAGCACTACAGAATCCAACATTGTGTGTAATATAAAGGTTATAAGTTTATTTTATTAAAAAGTTATTAACATTAATAAAAAACCGAAATTTTTTATTTATGCTGCAACTTTCTAAGCAACAAATAAGAATAGGAACTTTTAGAAAACGTCATTTTGAAGTTTTTTATAACTTATAAGTTTCTTGTTTTCTCAAATTTGTATCAAACGCTTTACTTTTTGCTGATAGACAAAAAAATCAAAAATTTACCGTTTTTCTGACCTTAATTTGTTAATAATTAATTAAGTACAAACAATTAACCGCAGGACACCGCCTGGCCGGTCGAGTGTCACGAAAAAAAGCTTATTTCCCATGGCTATTATCCTAACAAAAGCAAGTAGAAGAGGTTTTAAGGTATACGGGTGATGTGTACAATTGTTTATTGAAATAAACGACCAAATAGAAGCTAAAGCTATAATATTGCTATTGAAGGGCAAATACGGGTGCTAAAATATTCATACCCAATTAAAGTCTTCTTTAAGAAATTACCTTGTATTATTTTTGAAATATAGTATATACGTGATAATATATATATATATATATATATATATATATATATATATATATATATATATATATATATATATAGCGCTCTAAATAACATAAGTAAATTCTTGTTTTTTTAGATCTTAATGAAAACTACTTTTCATGGAATAATAATGGCATCGCCAAAAATGTTACGTATTCACTAATATCTGGTGTCGCTTGGACCATATTGCTATTTATAATAGAATACAAATTCATAGCCAGACTAATGTACTACATAAACCAAAAATTCTTCCCGAAACAACCAATTTACATTCAAGACGAAGATGATGACGTCGCCAAAGAAAAGGAAAGGATTAACATAGCAACAGATCACGAAATACGTCAAACTAATATTTTAGTCGTAAAAGATTTAACCAAATACTATAAGAACTTTTTAGCTGTGAATGGTTTGTCCATTGGAATTGAGAAGTCGGAGTGCTTTGGTTTGTTGGGTATAAATGGTGCAGGAAAAACTTCAACATTTAAAATGATGAGCGGAGATGAAACTGTATCTTACGGTGATGCATGGGTAACTATTTTTTTATTATTATTTATAAGTAGTGTCTTTCTATAGTTGTAGTAACCTAAAACTAAAAAGATTTTAAACGTTTTTTAATAAAAGTTAAAGGTTATCTTTATTAGAGACTCTTTTATTTACTCTTTTATTAGGGACTCTTTTATTTAGAGACTATTATTTTTGCACGGTCGTTATTTTAACACAGCGGAATAGAATCATACAGAAATCTAGGAACATACTTAGTGATATTCTTCTTTTTCTTCACACTTAAGTAATTCAACTTTGGACATAGGCCTCCCCCAAATCAACCCAGAGTTTTCTATTTTGCGCCACTTACTTCCAGTTGTGTCCTCCGATCTCCTTAGTATCATCAGCCCATCTCATTTGTATTCTTCCTCCGCTTTTCTGTCCTAACCATGTCTCCATTGTTTAATTTCGTAGATCTATCTTTTATCCTTTAGTCGGGTATTGTGTCCTTCAAAGCTCCATTTTAATTTGGCAGCATGTTCTTCTGAGTCTTACACTTTGGTTTTACTTCTAATCCATTTATTTGTGTTTTGTCTTACCCCGAGCAATGATCTTTTCATCGCTCTTTGTGCCTTTACTATTTTACCCATATAAGACTTAGTGAGTGTCCACATCTGTAAACTGTACGTGAGTATGGGGAGGATACACTGATTGTAAATTCTGGTTTTTAAATATTGTTCTATTTTAGTGCTTTTCAAGATCCAATTCAGTTTTCCAAATCCTGCCCACGCCAACCTTACTGTCTCTAAAATACATCTACCTAACAGTTAGATGTATTCGCTTATTGTCTCTTAATTTATATCGTTCAACGTTATTTCTCTAATGTTTCGTGTATTTGTCATTATTTTTATTTTTTCCAAGCTCATCTTAAGAGCTACTTTTTCCGAAGCTTGAAATAGTTGCGTCATCATGGTCTTTAGGTCTTCGAAACTTATAATAGCGAATATTACAATGTCACCAGCGTATCTCAAATGACTCAGTTTTTTCCATTAACATTTATTCCATTCTCTGCCCAGTTGTCTTTGAACACGTCTTCCAGTCCAAATGGGAATAGCTTTGGTGAGATAACATCTCTCTGGAGAACTCCTCTGTTGATTGGTATAGCTTTGGTTTTCGCATCTATTTGTATTTTCATTGTCGCTTTTTTGTAAATATTATCTATGAGCATTCTGTATCGGGAGTCTATCTTGCAATTGTTCACAGCTCTCTCTATTGCTCAAAGTTCTATGGAGTCGAATGCCTTTTCGTAATCAACGAAGCCAATGTATAAGTTCAAGTGATATTCATTGGCTTTCTGTGTTACCGTTCTGACTGTAACAAGATGATCCGCTGTACTGTAACCCTTTCGAAATTCTGCCTGCTCTACCGGTTAATAGCTATCGAGCTTTAATGTTAACCTGTTAGTTATTACTCTCATAAACATTTTGTGCATTTGAGACAACAAAGAGATTGGCCTATAGTTCTTCAGATCTCCACTGTCTCCTTTTTTGAAGCAAAGAATTCTCAAACTTTCATTCCAATCATCTGTGACTTCTCTTATGTTAAAACAATTCGTTGAAAAAAATTTTTAATTGTTCAAAAATAATTTCACTCCCCTCCTTAAAAATTTCTACAAGTATTCCATCTGGGCCCGGAGCCTTATTGTTCTTTAGTTGTGCCATAGCTTGTTTTATTTCGATGGATTCTATGTTAGGGAGTATTTCTAAGCTGACATTCGTTATCTTTCTCTTAAGATTTTCCTTTGCAATGTTATTTGGGTTTTTGTTAGAGAAATATAAATCACGTCAAAATATTTGAGTAACTTTTAGGATTTCGTTCTTTTCTCTTATTTTTTCCATCTTTATCGTTCAATGAGATTATTATAGGCTTTCCTAAGTTTGATCTTAAGCATTTCAGGCCTCGCTTCTTTTATATTATTTTTTCTCGTTTTTATCTTGTTTTTAATAGATCCTTAAATCTTTGTTTACTCCGTTCTTTATTTGTTTATTCAATTCTTTAAAACCATCGGTGTGATATATTAGCTAAAAAATTCAGCTACTAGCTATTAAATAAGGTATCATCTGTCATATATCATAGTCACTATTTTACAGGGTTGGGATGAAGTATAAACCTAATATCTTTGAAATGAAAAACACATTATTCATGAAACTTTGCGTTCAAGTAAAATGACATACAACGCATCCAATGCAATATTATTTATTATTGCTTCACTTCCGGTTTTGCTGAAAATACCCTTAACTTATTTACTTTAAATGGGACACCCTGTATATTTTTGCAGATAAAAAAATATTTGTTATTTCTAATTGAGATATACCAAGTTTGGTAAAAAAAATTTGTTAAAACCAGAAACAAATCACTTTGCCGTTACAGAAAATGTACTGTTGCCAATGAGAATAATAATTTAAAAACATCACTTCAAATGTTCAGAATGCTCGCAAAAGTTTACATGTTTGCAAGATTTAAAAAAGAATTATTGATGAGTTAGAACTAATACGCAAAGAAATCTAGGAAAGAGTGACTTTTAAATTAAATAATATAGTTGCACCTTGTCAGGAGGTGAATGGCGAGAATTTTGTACATTTGGAGTATTTTTTTTTTAATTGTGATTCTCATTGGTCTTAGTAAATAAATTGAGCTATTGTTTAACCGTAAAGTAAATATATTACTTGTTTTAACAAATTTGTTACTAGACTTGGTATGTAAAAATTACGAATAACAAGTTCTTTTAAAATCTTAATAAATATACAGGATTTGCCATTTAAAATAAATAAGTTGAGGATATTTGCTGTGAAATTTCCGGTTCTATTAAAATACTGTTCGAGATGTTGTAAAAGCGGATACCTTAGCAACGAATGCCTCGAAAAATCAATTATCTGTCCATATTGTGGACAACAACACAGGTCTACTGCATGTCCCACGATAGGTGTTCCCAAATGTCCCAACTGTAATAAAGGCTACCCGGCATTTTCACAAAAATGCCCAAACCGGGGAATTCAACCAAAAGACACAAAACAAACACAACCCGTACACACTTTCAAGCAAAGCCCCTCATACAACCTATCCTAGGACATAAAATTCTTAATCCACTTTACATCTATGATCCTCTTCAATGTCTTTCCTGAAAAGACGAGTGACCCAATCCGCTATTTAAATCAAATGTCCAATGCATTGTATGGGTATGCCATATCAACCTCCTGCTATAGCAATTTCATAATCCAAACCTTCACTCAACTCCGCACATAAACACACAATACAACAAACACATTCATTATTCATATATAAACTTATCATTTACTTACACATAAAATTTACCTCCACCCAAGCTCACAAATCATAAACATACAAGTAATAAAAAAAGAAACAAGTTAACAACACAAAACTAATAACTACAAAACCCCGCACAATCACACACACTAAACACCAAACAGTGAGCACCTCGTATACTTCTCAAGATTCGCATTTAGAATCACAAGAACAGGGAGAGATTGGTTTTCTGTGGATTTCCAATCTTATTGCAAAACGACAGCTGATCCTAGGTGAGGACACAGCCACAGCTATCCGCTGTGGCCTTCTTGTACTTAGTAGCGGGCTTGGTCCAACTGACACCCAAAAGCAGGAAATCCTTCTGACACTACTGCTTTACAGCCAACACTTAGTTTCGGAGAACAACAATATGCAAATTGACGTTTTCCCAATAAAAAAAATCCAGCCTTGAAGAGGCTTCATAACCTAAACAAGGTAAAAACATTCATTTATTTCAGTGAAACCAGAAGTAGAGTAGTAACAAAAAATATGGCTCATATGTATGCTGTTGTTGTAGTTGCATGCAAAGTTTCATGAATAGAATATTTTTTGTTTATATTAAGTTTGTTATATACTTTATTCCAAACCTGTATAAAAAAAATTTAAAAGTCCCTAAGTTCAATTATTTAAGTGGTATGGTTTCGAAAATAGTGTCACTGAGTATGCTTTCAATTTTTCATGTGATTGTATGTCAAGTAAAGTAGATACAAGAGAACTAGTGATGGCGGTTTTTGACAAAACACCGGTTTTCGGTTATACCGGTATTTTTGCTTACGGTTTAACCTGGCGGTTATAACCGGCCAAAAAAAACCGGTTTTTGCAAAAACCGGTTTTCGGTTTTTTTATTACAATAGGTTACAAGTTTGCACTTTCAGTTTGCTTCTGTATTTATAAAATAAAATAAAATTTGAGTTATGGTTTTGTTTGGAATAATTACTTGAGAATAATAATTATGATTGAGATCCAAAATAATACTCAATCTAATTTTTTTTCCCAATCACCGTAAAAACCTAATAACCGGTTTTTACTTTAAAAATAAAAAACCGGTTTTCGGTTAAAACCGGTAAGTTTTTCTCATCCCTAAAGAGAACTACTACCTAACACACTCCGATTTGGTGGAATCGCTGTAGGAATTAACAGTGCCTCCACCAAAATCTAAGGTTCATTCTGATAATTTGTTGAGCGTTTTGTGGTGGGGGTAGAACGGCGAGTTGGACCGTGACTTATGAGGGGTAGTTGAAAAGAGAGTAGCTCAAGAAATAAATAATAAAGGGTTGGGACTAGAGGGTGAATTGTCAAAAGGACCTTAAGCTTATAGTGCTTAAACGACTTAACACACAGGACTGTGCGATTTGTCATATGACAAGATCTAGCGAATAGAATACAATGAAAAAATAAAAATCAAACATGGCGGAATGCCATAAAGACCGTAAGCTTATATCACCTAAACGCTTTAACGTATAGATAGGTGTCATATGACAAAATTAAACATCATGCCATAAAGGTGCTGAATACGTATTTTTACGCCTATTACTCCCATCGTAACGCCTGGTAGGGTTAATAAAATATTATATTTTTAACCTCTGACGTCAGACTTATAAGATATCTATTATAAGGGGATTAAAGTTAAATAATAATATTAGAGGATTTAAGTTCATAATATTATAAAAGGATGTAAGTTAAATAAGCTCTGTAAATATTTCGTTTCACATATATGCCGTGGTGTGTCACATATCACATAAACATATCGTACACATAAACATAACTACATAAGAGAAAATATAGTACGCAACTCACAAGAACTAAGTGATTATTCTTTGATAATATGAAAGTATACGTTCGACCTGTATATATTAGTTAGCGTTTAGTGGAGGTCTATTTCGATTATATATGTTACGTTTCACCAAAAAATCTCATTTAATATGTCATTCTTGTGATATCTGATTTTTAAGCATGACACCAATTGTTCTGCATCATCTTATTTATTTATTTGCATATTATAAGCTTAAGGCTCCTTTGGCATACTGCTATGTTAAGTTTTTCCTTATCATTTTATTCTATTTGTTAAACTCTTTTACGTGACACCACAAACGTTAGAAATCGGACAAATAGAGACAAAGATACGCTTATATACCCCTATTGCATGCTGCTATCTTTGATTTTTCTATATAGTTTGATTCTATTTATTTAATTTTATAACGTAAAATCTCGCACATCCCTGTACGTTAAGTCTTTTAAACATTAGTATCATAATGTCATTTTGTCACAGTTACAACGTTTCATTTTTTATGTCTCCGCTTTTCAACAGGCCGTCGGGTATTCACAAATCTTGGCTAGCTGTTACATGCCTTATATTTCCTTGTTTATTCGTTATATTGGCTACCTCCTACTTAAGCTTTTTTAATTGTTTTTAAGTGCCTTTATATTTATTCGTAGCAGCTTTTTCATTGTATATACAATATTATATTTATTAATAAAGTTTTGCGCAGCGTTGGATTTTTACGCTTTACAACTTTTTGTTGTAACATTACTTTTATTCGGAGATATTAACACGACATATTCATATTCTAGATTGACGGAAAGAGTGTTAAAACTCAACTAAAGCAAGTACAACGAAACATCGGCTACTGTCCTCAATTTGACGCTTTACTAGATGACATGACAGCAAGAGAGACAATTATGATGTACTGCCTACTCAGAGGAATAGAATTTAAAAGAACCCAAAGAATTGCCAATTTTTTGTCTCGAGACTTCGATTTCCATCGTCATTTGGACAAGAAAGTAAAGGAGATGAGCGGTGGAAATAAGAGAAAGCTTAGTACTGTTTTGTCATTGATAGGGGATCCGCCAGTACTATTTTTAGACGAACCTACAACAGGTATGTTATTATTTTTTACATTCTTACATTACATTCTTTTTCGTCTAGTTGTTAGCTTCAATAACAGGTTTGTTTTTTTTCTATTAAATTTTATACTTATTCTCATTAACAACATGACGAGTTTTATTAAGTTTTTTATTTTTTAAGTTTACCATAAAATTTAAATCATTTTAATCAAGCTACAGCTCTGAAAAAGCATAAACTTAAATGTTCTTATGTGATTGGTTAAGGTTACGGTGGGGCTGCAGCCTCTCTATACCCCGTATAACTGGGTATTTGTACGGTGTCCAAGCGTATATTCGTCAAGAATGTCCTTTTGTTCTTTATGTGCATTGTAGTGCACTGTACTGCTGACCCATGTTCTCAAGCAGATTTGCGAAATTGCATTAGAATTGTATAATCTGTTGGTTCCTACTTTAGACATTCAGCACAAATTTGAAAAAAATATATTTAGGATTCGTTAAAAAAGCCTGCTTGCGATGTGCGAAACACGATGAGTTCACAAGTATGAAACCATTTTTAAATTCAAGAACATTTATTCAGCGATTGTGATGCTCCCGAAAAACTCAAATGTAGCCACAATAAAGAAACATCACAACAATAATCTTGACATACTTCAATCTAAGAATTTTATTATGTGCCTTGTGATTCTTTAAAAGTTATAAGCTATACATTGTCGCTATCAAGGCAACTACAGGCAATTAAGACAGACTTTATAACAGCATTCAGCTACGTGACTAATGTGTAACTTTTGAGACAAAGTTATTTATTTATTAAGCGTGTGGCTACATCCAAGTTAACCTTTGTGTACAAATAAAGAGGACAATACATTAAAAAAAATAAAAGAGGACAATATATTATAAAGAATACAAGCCAATAATTAATTTTTATAAACATTTAGTTAAAAAATATATTCAATTGATTACTTTTTGGTCACAAATTGCTATTGTAGGATGTGACCAGGCAATCCTCCACTAGGTGTTTACTCATTTGTCTTTCAGCTCCCCAATCGCAGTTTGGAGAGAGCATTTCGCCCCACTTAAAATGTAAGTCGGAGCATCTGCCACAGTTTGTTCTTATTTTGTTCAGTGTAGCTCAGAATTTTCTTGGTTGGTCGAAAGCCTCTGGCTTGCTTGTAATACATGGCATATTCCGGGTGTCAGGCGGTGCATTCTTCTCCCAATTTTCTCTCCAACGGATGGTTATCTTGAAGTTCCTTTCAATTAGACTTCGTACAGCATTTAGAGGGTTATTTCTTTCTTATCTTATTTCTATCTCTTATTTCGTAAGCGAAGCCTACTTATGTCTTTACAGGTGATATCAACGTGGGAGTGGAGCATAGGATCAACCTTAATTTTTCTATAGTCCCTGACAACGGCCTGTTCTCGGAGGACATGTGAGGGTGGTATGTGGATTAGTGCTGATAGTCAGCTGTATAAAGGCTAAAGAGTAGGGAGGGGGGTAGCATCGATATTTGCGGGAGGCCATTGTTCAGTTTTATTTGGATACTAGTCTTATCGTCCTTGATGACTTGGAAACTTCTGCTTCATGGTATAGCACTAATGACAAAAGTGATCTTTCTGCATAAAATCGCTTGGAATAATTTATATATTACCCCTTGTCTCCACACGCTATCGTACGCTGCTAATAAATCAATAAAAGTAGTGGATATTTTTAGTTGTTTATAAAAGTTTGTTTCTACGTATAAAGTTAATGCTAGATTTTTGCAGCTGCGTTTTGGTCAAAATTCTGCTTATTTTACAGATATATGTTGGAGTATTATTGTGTCGGTACAACTGGTCGGTAATTAGTAAATCTGTCAATGTGCTTTAGAAACTCAGCATGAATGCCATCAAAGCCAGTGGCTTTTCTTGTTTTCATTTCATTAAGATCTAAATACAAAGTTGACCAAGGGTACCTCTATCTTCATGAAGAAGCAAATGCTGGTTGTTTGAATAAAATGGTGGTATACTGCTTATGTGACGTATCGAGTCGCTTTTATTTTCTTTCGTAGGATATACTAATACATTAGTATATTAGTAATATGTATAATATATTACACAATAAATTTATTCGTTTTGTTTATCAACAATACAATTAAATCATTAATTTAGAAGTTAACAAAATACAATAAATTAATGTCGGTAAATTAGTATCGGCACTTTCTAGTGTAATACCTTTAAATTTTGCAGCCTATTGTAAAATAAAAGAGGTATTTTTATGTATTCGCCAGTGCTGCCTTAAAAAAGTACATCTGTCGTCAAATCATAAATTAAAGTGTGAAAAGCAGCTGACTCTCACCTCACCTTCTATAAAATCAGCTCTAGAATTTTTTAGATAAGTGACACCAAAAACTATACCAAATATTTATGCATTATTGCAAATATAGGCCACCATACCTGATTCAAGTACTACCCTAGTCTTATCAAGCCTGATAAGACTTAAAGACTACTTGCGTAACACAACGAGTGGACACAGACTGAACGGCTTAGCTCTTATGAACATTTACTATGGGATACAAAAATTATAGAACATTAATTCTGAAATGTGTACCAGATAAAAGAACCGGATTTTTTTATTTAGCCTATAACCTATAGGACTTTCACAATTCCTTTTAGGAGCTTTGTTCTGTATCTATGCTTTTCACTTCTATTATTTTTCTCTATAAATTTAAAATTATTTTATGTACTATTTTTTTTGAACCCCTCTCCCGAAACTACAAAATCAAAACCTGGATACATTTGTGATTATCTGCACTTGGTGATATTTTTTATTGAAATAATGTGTAACGAAATATTTTGCCTACCATAGGGTAAGATTATGGGGGTAGAAAATTGGGGACAAAAACTTAGAGGGTTGACACTCAGGGGTTAACTGGAGAGCTGGGGTCGTGGGTAAGTGAATGACAAGGGTGTAGGATTGGGGTAACTACCAGAAAATGAAACAAAGGGATACTTACATAAATCTCCTGGGCAACTGGTCAATAAGACAACAAGGAAGGGCTTCTAGCAATTTGGAATAAGGGCGCCGCTTTGAAGCATCCTAATCTTGTTGGAGGATAGAAGAAAAAAAGGCTCTTCCTTCCTAAAAAAGGTAAACACAGAAAAGGTTAGGAGATTTTTCTAAAATAAATACAAACAAAATAATCAGACAAATAAAATTAATATATTATCCTATTTAAATTGTTATGAAATCAATTATTGTTATTTAAAAGAAAAGGTCTATTTTACTATAGAAATTAAACACAAAATGTTACCTTTTATTCACATAAAATAAGTACTGAAACTTCTGGGATTATTGCTAACATTTCTGGGGTTAAACTCTCTGGACACGATCAAAAAAACCACATCTATTTGAAGTGGAAACTGGCACATTCAAATACGAAGCTGCTCCAGGAACAAAACAGGAACAAAACGAGGTTGAAGGGGGCACTTACTCAAATCTTGAAAACGGAAACCATCTTATTTACTTTTCAGATATTCACACAAATCTTTTAAACATCGAACAAGTGGTTACTCTTCTAAATCTGACATATTACACAAGAATAAATTCCACTTATTTCCTGCAAACTATACCGGCTTTTTTTCTCACCACATAACAATGACCCGTTCCCTTCGATGGTCTCTTCAAACCTTCTTTTCCTTCAAGCCACTCTTCAAACCTGCCTTCAATTCCCCTCGGCCGATCTTTCTGTATCTTGGCCACCCTTTTCAAATATAACCTGTTCTCGCAACAAAATTTCTTGGCAAACAGGGGATTTAACCTTGTATCAAAATAACTCTTTACACGTATTATATTGAGTATTTTAACTTCGTAACTCGATTTTTTCTTTGGGGGATTTGACTGTAAATAAAGACAAACAGATTTATGTATATAGTCCAGGAGTTATTAGAAAATTTTTATACTTTTTATTTTAAAGGAAATTATTATTGCTACAAATGTACTAAACCAAATTTATCTAATTTAGTCAAAATTTGATACACTATTGACTGGCCTATAATAGCTTATCGTTAAGCACTTAGTGTTATTTTTATGTCTCGAAATGCGAGACAACTGTTTTGTGGATTCAGAAATTAAAAATTTATGACCACTAAATTTGATATTTTATCGGAGCTTGGAGGAACACAACTTTACAAAATTTATCAACATTTTAATAATTTACCAACTAATAATTCTTAACTCTTTACAGGTATGGATCCAGCAACGAAACGGTACCTGTGGGATTCCTTATGCAAAATTCGAGACAACGGCAAGTGTATTGTTTTAACTTCTCACAGCATGGAAGAATGTGAAGCCTTGTGTACTCGAATAGCCATTATGGTGAACGGTAATTTCAAATGCCTTGGATCCACACAGCATCTTAAAAATAAATTTGCCGAAGGATACACCTTAACCATAAAACTAAAAAAATTACCAGAGAGCGCTGGCCTGGTACATGCAGATACAGAACCAATAGAAAAGTATATCAAGGATAATTTTCCGCATGCCAATCTTAGAGAGAAACATCAAGAATTATTATATTATTATATAACGGACACTTCACTGGCGTGGTCAACTATGTTTGGTATATTAGAAAGGGCCAAGCGAAGTGATCTGAATATCGAAGACTATTCTTTGGGACAAAGTAGTCTAGAACAGGTAAAAACTATTTTCTTATAGTTCATCTTTTTTCTTCGATTAAGTTATTATTCTTTACGGGTGGTTAATCGTCGACTGAATAATTGGCATGCAATAGCAACGCACTGAAACGTAATGTGTTTAACCCTTTCGCTCATGCATTTTTGTTTTTTAAGATAAAAATTTGAAATTAGTTTCTTTATATTTGGAATATTTTTTAAATTTTTTAAAAATTTTTGGCCTACTCAAAATAATTTTCTGTTACCCCTTTTAAGGAATGTGAATTGTACAGTATATTGTACATTGTGAACAAACGATGTATAATATATTGCACAATGTGAGTAAACTGTAGTAGCTCTTACGACTTAAGAAAACAAAATACAATTAAAAATCATATATCTGCAACTAATTATTTATTTATGTGATATAACATAAAACAGTTGTTTTTTTGAAATACATAAGTGTATATTCCACTTTTTACACACGAAATTGGTTCTAGAACCACATTTAGGGAATTTGCACCTAGAAGAAAAGGATTTGTCATCTATAATTGGCAAATGGCCAAATCCATCCAGCTTTACTTCTGCTGCTGGTCTACTTTCTGTTTTTTGTTTTTTCAGTGACGGAGATGACGTCAATTCTCTTGTATTCAAAGGACGTCCCCGTTTTCTGGAGAACACTTTGTCTGATTTTATCAAAACTTTAGCGACGTATGCCCTAAAATGAACCAAATCAAATATTTTCTTGTCCGGAATACCTAAATCAATCGCCTTTTGCCTGTATTCCAGCCAGGCGTTAGAACAGGCGATATCGATACTATGTGTAAACATACGAAGTGTCCACTTCCTGAAACGAATAAAGGTTCTGTATAAAGTAATCAAAAAGTCGCATTTATCAACGCCGCCCATATGTTGGTTGTATTTTCTAATTACTTCAGGTCGTTTCACATAAATACATTGTTTCTTATTTTTGTCCCACCGTTTATATTCATCTTTCTTTCTTATACCCATAAAATTAGATGCCATGATAACACTATTATTGTCAAACCACTGAGTGAGAACAACTTCTCCATCACCACTTACATATTGTAAGGAAAATCCACGACCTTTCTTTAAAATCTCTTTTTCAAGCAACAAGGGCGGTTTACTAAACCTATCTCCTCTTGCTGTACAAGTAGCATAAATATTTTTATGCAGCAACAATTGCAATTTGGTACTGCAATTCTTTTAGATAATTTCAAAACTACTGACGCTGCTTATCCAAAAACTTTTAAATTGATTTTTGTTAAATTTAGTGAAAGTTTTGAAAACGAAGTTTTCAGTGTTTTATAGTTACATATTTTAGTTTTTCATAGATAGTTTCCAATGAGTTTTAATTTTAGAATTACTTATTATTTTCACATTATATTCCTTTCCACGATTTACTAGCCTGTAATACTGTTATTGTTTTTAATGTTTAATGTTAACTGTTATTGTGCTGTTCCTTAAAAACTTCATAAAAATTGTCGATTTTATTTTTTATTAACGTTTCGTATCTCTTGTGTTTTAGGTATTCCTAACGTTTACAAAACACCAAAATCCGGAAGGTGATGATGTTAAGAAAAAGAATTAAAAAAATGTATTAAAATATTCTCCATATTAATAAAAAAAAACTATTGTATATATTTTTTGTATTGTTTAAGATAAAAGATTTACAAAATATACTATTTATTAAATATTTATTATTGTTAAAAGTTTTAACTTTATTTTCATTGCGTAAATAGTACAGAGAGGGCCTGCGTAGCGCAAGCGGTAGGATGCTTGCCTCACATGCCGGTGGTCCGGAGTTCGAATCCTACCGCCGGCAAGAACAACTAGATATTTTTAAAAATGTCTATAGGCCCCAGGTCGACTCAGCCTGATAAAATGAGTACCTTGGGTAAAACCAGGGGTAATAATAGGCGGTTGAAGCGTAGCACTGGCCATGTTACCTTCCTTGTTACCGTAGGCCCTAGATATAGCAGACTACCCTGCTATACTCCCAAAGCCGCGAAGCGGTATAAAACGGGAGACTATTATAAATAGTACAGAAACTCCTGTGTGCTCCAAAGAAAAGAAAATGTGAGAGAGTAAGTTTTTCGTTAATTATAACGCTATATATAAATATGTTACACTGGGATTAATTAAAATTTCTATTTTAAAATATCCCTTTAAAACTAAGCAATAAATTGATCATAAAAAATCCGTAAACTAATTTTTCGAAACCAAATTCAGATTTATGCTTTAATCTGTGCCTTCTAAGAATTGCAAGGCAAAACAGACGTTGATAAATATGTTATTAGAGACATCATCATCATCATCACGTAGCGCTACAACTCTGGATGGGTCTTGGCTGACTACAATTTTTTTCCAATTTGTTCGGTCTTCCATCAACCTAGGGTCAAATGGAATGTTCATTTTCCGAAAATCTGCTTGGATGTTATCTCTCCATCGCATTCTGGGACGTCCGAGTGGTCTTTTGCCTATGGGAATCTCCTACCATACCAGTTTTACAAGTGTCTTGTTATGCAGTCTGTGCACGTGGCCTGCCCATCTTAGTCGATGTGATTTAATTTCTTGGAATATCGGCGTCATTGTAGAGTGCTTTTAATTCGCTATTGGTTCTGATCTTATACTGGTTTGTGGTGATGTCATGGTGAGGTCCGAAATTATTTTTCGTTCAAAGCGTCTAAGCTTTTCTTCGTTTGCTTTGTTCATGGTCCACGTTTCGCATCCGTATGTTATTACAGGTCTGACGATGGATTTATAGATTTTTATCTTTGAACTTCTTGTCAGATATTTTGATTTTATGAGCTTATCTAGTGCGAATAGACAGCGGTTTGCAGATTGGATTCTGTCTTTTATTTCCTTAGTAACATCGTTGTCAGCTGTGATTACGGCCCCCAGATACTTAAAACGTTGTACTCTTTTGAAATTGAAGGTGTTGACCGTCACATTTTGTCCTATTCTGTCTCTTCGTGTCGTTCTATTTATACACATATATTTCGTCTTTTCTTCATTAATCTTCAGCCCTACTTCACTTGTTGCTCCTTCTACCTTGGTAAAGATGTCTTTCGTGGATAGAATGGAGTCTCCAACGAGAACTATGTCATCTGCATATACGAGTAATAGCTTGGGACATTGAACCGATAGCTATTTTGTTTTTATTTTGGCGGACCTTATGGCTTGCTCTAATACAATGTTAAAAAGTAGTAGAGATAATGCATCACCCTGTCTGAGTCCACTGTTGATTTCAAAACTGCCAGACAGTTTATTATTTACACGTATTTTAGATATTTGACCCTCCATACAGACTTTGTTCATCCGAATGAATTTCTTTGGTATTGAGAACTCCGCCATGGCATTCCATACTTGGCTTCTTTCTACGCTATCATATGCCTGTCGAAAATCTATGAAAAGATTGTGTATGTGTCTGTTATACTCCCATCCCTTTTCTAGAAGTTGTCTCAGCGTGAATAGTTGATCTATTGTTGATCTGTTTGCCCTAAAACCGGCTTGATATTCGCCTAGGACATTTTCAGCATAAGGGATTAGTCCACTAAGAATGATGTTTGAGAGGGT
This sequence comes from Diabrotica undecimpunctata, assembly GCF_040954645.1. Lineage (NCBI taxonomy): Eukaryota > Metazoa > Arthropoda > Insecta > Coleoptera > Chrysomelidae > Diabrotica > Diabrotica undecimpunctata. The sequence continues at coordinate 85,362,808 of NC_092811.1, read as the reverse complement.
TTTATATGCCGTGTTTGGGAGTGAAATTCCTCTATAATTCGCGCATTTTATTTTGTCCTCTTTTTTGTGGATGAGCACTATTATGTTATCCTTCCATCGTGCTGGTATCCTTTGTTCTAACCATATGTGCGTTATTAGCTGGTGGATTTGGCGATGTAGTGCGTCTCCCCCATATTTCAGAACTTCTGCTGGTATCTCGTCCATACCCGGCGCTTTGTGATTTTTTAGCTTATTTAAGGCCTTTTGGGTTTCTTCAAAGGAGAAATTTTTGACGGGCATGTCCACTGTGATATAGATCTCTTCTTTGTTCGGTTTTCCTGTATGATGTCTAGAAGGTCCCTAAAATACTCTTTCCATTCTTCAGTTACTTCTTTACCGTCGATTATCATACGGCCTTGATTGTCTCTCAGTGTATGGATGGAATTGGTTCTATGTCCTCTTTTCTCAGCGGAAATTTCTTTATAGAATTCTCTGGAGCCTGGTTTGGGCCGGTCTCTCTCCACAGCTTCATATTTTTGTTTTTCATAGTTTCTTTTCTTTGTGCGTACTATTTTTCTTGTTTCTTTTCGGCAGTCGTCATATTCTGTGTCAGCACTTTACTTATTCGTGTCAAGTCTGTTCCCTGACCTACACCAAGTATGTGTCGCGATTCACAATAGTGCTGATTTACAAATTCTAATTAGAGTATATTATTTATGAATGTACTCGATTCCAATTACTAAACATATTTATATAAACAAAATGCAAAACTATGTTACACGAGTATGAATTATAATATTTTATATAAATGAATTCTAATATTTTAGAAATAATATTACACCATCCCCCTTACGGAAAAAAATTTCTCTTTTGCAACTGTCTCATTCCTCTCTCTCTCTTTTCCTTCGGAAAAAGAGAAATTTTTCAACCTCAAATAAGTACTGTTTACCTATGCTACCGTATACATATTTATACAAATGGTATATATTTCCTTATATTTAATAAAAATTTAGTAACCTAACCTATCCTAACCTTAGCATATTATAAGGGTACCCTAATTGTTCACTTGTAATATGCTATCTGGTATCCTTCATTATGTCCTACTCGTATATTAATTTAATATTTTACGTACGTTTTTTTCTTACCTTACGTTAAATCATTTAGATTATATTACCTTATATTACCCCCTATTATGTTATTATGTGCACATAATATTTACATATTAAATCAAAATTACAATAATAAAATCTTATATTAATTCTTGGTACCAAGTAATAGTTCTGTTTTCACTTTGAGTATACACGATTAATCACTTCGACATCTCACAATAAAGTTTTACCGTTTTATCCATTCATTCATTTATCCCTATTTCTTTTGTTTAACTACTATACAGTCTAACATTTTCTTTTGTTATACACATTTTAAATATATTATATTGTACGAACTTAAAAGTATATTTACACATTATATTCATTTAAATACATTTTTATATTATTTTCATTTAAAATTACATTTATATATTACAAGTATATTCATTGACTCTTTTTACATCAATGTCAAGTATTGCTTCCTTAATTATTCTAGCTATATACTCTGTGCCTTGGTCTGCTATTATTTTTCTGGGTAATCCATACCTCAAGATAAATTTTTCTACCAATGATTTGGCTACTATTTTGGCTTATTTTATTTTCTATTACATATTCTTCTAGGTAGTTGCTTAATTCGCATTGTACGTCAATATATCTGTTTCCATTTTCTTCCATGTACAGTTTCATGGGTTCCTTGTTTATGATTTAGTGCTTATGCCTTTGGCAGTCGTCGCATCTCTTCACATTTCACATATTTCTCAACATTTCTTCGTAATTCGTTCCAGAAATAGTATTAACTTATATTTCTGTATTTAATATATCCTATTTATTCTTCCATATTCTTCCTTTAACATGTGGAAGTCGTTAATTATAACTCTTCTTGGCCTTCTTATCTTGTACTATATTATGTATTGCTTGTATTATGTTTATCTTATACTATACAAATTTTTATACCTTTTCCTTAAAAAAAATATTTTTTTTCTTTTCGTATTGTATTAAGAATTGGTTGATTCTTTTTTTCATCTCTTTTTATTCTCATTTTTCATTATTATCATTTTCTTTATAATCTTCTGCACTCACATTTGTGCGCAAAATCTCACCAAGTCTCTCCGAGGGTCTTGATATTTCCTCTTGCATCGTAAATAAAATTTTAAATATACGGATCATAATAATAAAATAATTAACCTGGTCAGTTATATTGCACTCATTTCAAGTTTATGGACTTGCTTACTACGTACATTCCAACTGTATCAAATAACATATGTAATGTTTTTATAACGAATACTGTGTTTGCTATCGTAATAAAATGTTATAGGTATGGTTTTTTTTGTTTATTGTTTGGTTTCTCGTCTTTTACAAACTAACTTTTGCTTGTACATCTGGCTCTTTTCCTAAATAAAAAACATCTGCATATTTTGCACTTTTTCTATGCAATAATGGTAGGAAATCGTCTTTCATTGTGACAAACTTCCTGTTCAATAATTTTTCCATTTACTTCATTAAAAAAAATCATTATTCAAAGTTCGTTCCGAAATTTTAATCCATTCTGTAGTTACTGTATTGTCGTGCTGGAGCCGCAGGACTCTCAGCGGGTTGAGATTCAAGTACCACCCTAGCTTATCCTCTTAGCAGCCTCCTGCTCGACGTAGGTTTCAACCATTAAGGTCGAACCATATGCAGTTTGCCTACATTCCTGTCAAAAATCTACTTCTGTCACTGTATTCGTATTTGCATGCTGTGCGTAATATGCTCTTGCTGTGCCTCTATTTCTGTGGTATCTCACCTGTGTCCATTGATTATTCTTTGTTCTTCGTTGTGATTGCCAATCTCCTCTGTTTCTATTACGATATATCCTCGTATTATGTCTTTCATATTCACTTATATTTCTATAATTTTTGTTTCTATATTGTTTTCTTTCTTCGAATTTATTTTTATAATATCCATTTATTGTATTCTTACTTTCTTTTCTCATATCAAAATCGTATTTGTTCCTGTAATTTAACACTTTTCCTTGTGTGCTATCTTCTGTCTCGTTGATCGATAACAATTTGTACATTACCTCTTGTGTGGTTGAAAAGTTACATGCTTCCAAAATGAATTTAGCTTTTTCTGTGTTGACGTTGCATTTCATTGTAGCTATTACTGCCTCTGTTGTGTATTTTTTCGCTAGTTCCAATGACATTCCTTCCGCTACGTATGCAACTTTTAGCTGTTCCGCTAATTCTTCAACTTCAGATGCATAGACCTCTGCATCTTTGTGTCCTTGTCTTTTCTTCGCCAATTTAGCTATTACCGTCTTTGGACTGTCGCCTCTCAGTTCTCTCTTCAGTACCTCTGCTATTCTTGCGATTGTATCCTCTGTAGTTATAACGTTTCTGGCCTTATTGGTTAATCTTGTCTTTATTATGTCTCCTCGTGTCCTATCGCTATTTTCTCAAGGAGTTCTAGTGCATCTAAAAATGACTGCAGTTTACCTGCTTTTCCATCAAACTCGCTGGGTAACACCTTGCTTGCGATATTTAAAAATTCGTTGATTGTAAGAGCCATACTTATTTCTTCTTCTGTGTCGCTATGTTCTTTCTTCTTTATAGGTTCTTGTTTCTTTGTCACAGGTAGAGAAACTGGTTTAAAATCTTTTACATTTTGAGTATATTCTTTATCCGAAATTTCCATAATGTTATTATCATTTCAACTTTTCTATCTCTAGTGAGTCCTTGTATTTGCAATGATTCGGTCGTTTCAATGAAGGTATTTAAATCTTCTTGTCTAATTTGTACTTCTCCATGCTATATAAATTGTAGTAAGTCTCTTAGTGCTTCGTAAGTTACGTTTGTCAAAATTACTATAGGATGTTGACAGGGATTTGACATAAAAATTTCTTTAAAATATGGGCTACAAACCGAAAGAAACATTTTATGCGCTTTTATGCATTTTCCTTCTGCTGAAAGCGTTACGTCTACAAAATCTTGACTCTTCCATAATGAATTTATTTTAGTTCTTATTAAGTTCTTTTAAATTCGTTTTTCTTCCTTATAAATATAACAATAATTCTAAATATCCTAATTTATTATAGCTAAATAGTTAAATAAAGTCATATCCAATTTCTTCGTCTATATTATTTAAAGAATTTGTCATCCAAGCAAATTCAAAATATAAATACTATGGTAAATACGTCGTAATTGAATATTTCCGATCTGTCGGTGTATTTTCATGGTTAAATATAAATATTTTTAAAAATATACCTTTAGTAAATAAAAATGTATGACACATTTGTTTTATTAAAACAATAGAATTTGCTATATAAATAGTTATTTAGTGAAAACTTAAAGATAAATTGAATGAAAAAGACAGAAAAGATTTGATTTCACGTTCAAAGCGTCTATGTATCTATTGATACGTATTTCGACTTAAAAAGTCTCATCAGAATAGTTATTCATAGCCGTTCTTAACGTGAAAAATAATCTTCTCTGTCTTATTAGAAGCAACAATGACATGGCTTCGTTATGGACGCAATAGCGACATCTGATAGAAAAATCGGTAAGATAGAAAAATCGGTAAGATAGTTTCGAAACAAATTCAGATTTCTGCTTTAATCTGGAGCCTTCTAAAAATTGCAAGACATGGCCAGACGATGATAAAGATGTTAAAAGAGACATGGAAAATCTAAAATTTGCATTCCACGACATGTCTATTCATCTAGGCAGAAATCCTAACGAATTTGTTTCTCGTACTCATACAGAGTAGATCCGAATAAAATGAAAAAGACAGAAAAGATTTGATTTCACGTTCAAAGCGTCTATGTATCTATTGATACGTATTTCGACTTAAAAAGTCTCATCAGAATAGTTATTCATAGCCGTTCTTAACGTGAAAAATAATCTTCTCTGTCTTATTAGAAGCAACAATATTTGTTTCAAAACTATCTTACCGATTAAAGATAAATTGTATACTCTACTTTTAAAAGCAAAAAATTGTATAGTCAACATTCTGACTTGACCTAGCTTAAATTATATTCAACCAATAATTAATAATTTTTATCTGTTAGACTGTATTTATATAAGGAATAAAAAAATAAATTTACTCACACAATACATTTCACATAATATGGTCCTTATCCATTCACCTTTGTCCATTCTCCATTTATCCATTTTTCCATTTATTTTCATTATCCTGAGCCGGAATGCTGTCGCGGGGCTCCCGGCGGGTCTGGTCCGGAATTTGGCCGGAATTTTCTTATCTGTTGTTGCATTTTCCCATTTCGAAATTGCTACAATGGGTTCCATATAACATCTAGTATGTAAATTTAAATCCATTGTAAATCCATTTAAACTTCCAGTGTGATTTTCCTCTCATCTTGAGCTTCTCTGGATAAAGACTCCTGGTTTCTACCACTTCAAGATCGCCATATGGTAAATAACGCTGTACGTAGTAAATAACGTATTGTTGACTTATGTAACCATTTATTTAAACACCACTGTACACTCTTACAATGTTAATTAACTTAAATATAATAGTACTTAGTTGACTTTGACAATGCGTGATGCATTAACTGGCCATCTTGACGTTAAATTAGTTCTGATCTCCAGATAATGATTGTTGTTGCTTTTAATAGCCCTGGCCTTGCCTGTGTCAGCACTTTACTTATTTGTGTCAAGTTTGTTCCCTGACCTACACCAAGTATGTGTCGCGATTCACAATAGTGCTGATTTACAAATTCTAATTAGAGTATATTATTTATGAATGTCCTCGATTCGAATTACTAAACATATTTATATAAACAAAATGCGAAACTATGTTACACGAGTATGAATTATAATATTTTATATAAATGAATTCTAATATTTTAGGAATAAAATTACTTTAATAAAGTTGTATCCAAGTCTTCCTTAATATTTGTCTTTTTTCCAGTTTCCGACATTTCTCGTCATACTATGTTTTTGTCCTCTTCTGCCCACTCCTTCCAAAGATCTTGTCCGCTGTCTTGGTTATTATTGCGACAGTCGTTTCCCATAGCTCTTCTATATCATTGTATTCTCTTTCAGATTTCAAGGTTTGTTCAAGTTGTTCTCTACAGTTTTGTTGTTTCTCTGTATTGTGCATTTCGTACATGTTCCATTGTGGGTTCATTGTTATTTTATTGTATTTGTGGCTAGATATTCTGGATTTAACTTTTGCTCTGACTAAGTAATGATCTATGTCTCCGTCTATTCCTCTCAGGTTTCTTACGTCTATAATATTGTTTCCATGACGGGCATCTACAATGATGTGGTCAATTTGGTTGCACGTAATATGGTCGTTTGAGACCCAGGTTTGCTTATGGATGTCTTTATGCGGAAACATGGTTGACTTTATTAGCATATTATTAGCTGCTGCAGTTTGTATGAGTCTTAAGCCATTGTCGTTGGATATATTGTGTAGGCTGTGTTAACTTATTGTGGGGTATAGGCTAGGCTCTTTACCTATTTTAGCATTAAAGTCCCCACAGAGTATACGCATATCTTGTTTGGGCATCGTATCTATCTCTCTTTCTAGGGCATCGTAGAAGTCATCTTTGATATCTTCATCCTTCTCTTCCGTTGGTACATGCGCTGAATAATCGAAATGTTGTATCGTTCACCCTTTATTCCTATGTAGCATATCCTTTCGTTTATAGGTTTAAAATTTAGTATATTCTGTACTAGGGTATCTCTAATCACAAAGCAAGTTCCAAATTCATGTCTTTCCTTTTTGTTACCGCTAAAGAGGATGGTGGATTTACTTATTTTTACATTTCCATCGTCTGGCCATCTTATTTCTTGGACTGCTGTGATATCCATTCCTATGTTTTCCAGTTGCTCCACAGCATTTATAGCAGCTCCAGATCTGTACTAACTCTGGACATTCCAAGTTCCGATATTCATAGTCCTTTTATTTGCATCATAGTCCTTGCATTTGTCATTTTTTGTGTTTATCTGTCCGGTTTCGAGGCAAAGTTGCAGTTTTCATTACTAGTTTTTTATTAGAAAGACTTATTAGAGACATGGGGAATCTAAAATTGCATTCCACAACATATCTCCTCAAATAAGTAAAAATCTTTAGCGAATTGGTTCCTAGTACTCATAAAGAGTATACCGGAATAAAAGGAAAAATATTTGATTTCACGTAGGTATAGTGCATCTGTATATCCGCTTATACGTATTTCACCCTAAAAGGGATATTGTTTTGAAGCTATTTTCTTGTGGCATTTTAAATTAATTACTATTTAAATGGGAATAAGCCACAATTAAAGGTTAAAATACGTTTATTGACGTTTCAATTTCCACTTCGGAAATCGTTCTCAAAATACAAACATTAGTAAATTAGTAAATAAAATAGTAAAAAACTAATGTTTGTATTTTGAGAACGATTTCCGAAGTGGAAATTGAAACGTTAATAAACGTATTTTAACCTTTAATTGTGGCTTATTCCCATTTAAATAGTAATTAAACTAAAAGAGATTTTAATTTAAAAAGGAAGATTTAATTTCACGTATAGTGCGTTTGTATATCCGCTTATACGTATTTCATCCTAAAAGGGATCATCAGAGATGGATATTCACAGTCTATATAGATAGACGGTAAATATAGACGGATTATAGATACAATAGCCATATCACGAATGATATAGCTATTCAGTTATATCATTCTTTATCAACATCTGTTTTGCCTTGCATTTCTTAGCAGGACAGATTAAAGCATAAATGTGAATTTGGTTTCGAAAAATTGGTTTACGGATTTATTATCAGATGTCGCTATTTGCGTCCATACGAAGCCATGTTAGAGTTGCTCTCCAAGACAGGAAAGATTTATTTTCACGTTCAGAGCGTCTGTGAATAGCCGTCTCTGATGATCCCTTTTAGGGTGAAATACGTATAAGCGGATATACAGATGCACTATACGTGAAATCAAATCTTAACTGTCTTTTTCCTTAACATAAAAATAAACAAACTTACCTTAGATGCACTAAATATCACGGTTTAATCAAGGGACTGATTGTTTTCAATAAATCAAATTTTAATTTCTAAATTCAAATGTAATTTGGATTTACTGCAAATAGCCGAATGTACCCTATGACCAAATGTGGACCACTTTTCTCTACGTACAAATAAATATTATTACTTTTTTTTGAAGTCTAATAAAATCTTACTAGCTGTTGCTTTTCTAGTAATATAACATATGCCATACATTAGATGACAGACTTTTGTAACGAATTTATTTTGCCTACTATAGGGTAAGATTATGGGGGTAGAAAATTGGGGACAGAAACTATGGAGGCGAAGATGGAGCAAGCAAAATACACGCTACTATACGAACGGCACTCAGAAAGTTGTTGGAGAGCTGGGGTAGGGGATAAGTTGAAATAAATTGGTCGGATTGGGGTATCTACACAAAAAATGAAACAAAGGGGTTACTTAAGTATATCTCCTGGACAACTGGGCAAATAAAACAACAAGGAAGGGCTTCTAGCAATTTAGAATAAGGGCGCCGCTTTGAAGGATCCTAAACTTGCTGAAGGAAAGAAGAAAAGGGCTCTTCCTTCCTAAAAAGTAAACACACAAAAAAAGGTTAGGAGATTTTTTTAAACTAAATAAAAAAATGGTTGGAGCAATAAATTCAACATTTATTTGTGTCTCTAACAAACAGTTATCAAACATATAGAATGCACCAAAAATATACTATATAAATAGTTGCCAAATACAGAATAAAAAAACTTACATGTGTCCGTTTAGAAAGGGGTTGGAGATACTACAAAAACTTACAAATGTTATCGCACAGAGATTAACCTTTTTTTTATAACAAATAAAACAAATAAATATCGAAAGAAATAAAGGTAGATGTCATATGTTAAAATTAAATTAAAAAAAAAAACAATTAAAATGACAGCTAAGTTAAACCATAAAATTTACAATTTATTATTTATTACAAATCCTTTTAAATTTTAATGAAAGTAATTATTAATAACAAGGAAAAGACAGTTAAGATTTTATTTCACGTATAGGGAGCTTGCGCATCCGTTTATACGTATTTCAGCCCAATAGGCATCATCAGAACGGCTTTCGCAAGCGCTCTGAACGTGAAATAATTCTTCTCTGTCTTAGGAAGCAACTATAACATGGCTTCGTATAGACGCAATGTAGCGACATCTGATAATAAAATCGTAGACTAATTTTCGAAACCAAATTCAAGAATTCCGCTTTAATCTGTGCCTTCTAAGAATTGCAAGGCAAAAACAGACGTTGATAAAGGTGTTAAGAGAGACATGGGGAATCTAAAACTTGCATTCCACAACATATCTTTTCAACTAAGCAAAATTCTTAGCGAATTGGTTTCTAGTACTCGTACAGAGTATATCGAAATAACAAGGAAAAGACAGTTAAGATTTTATTTCACGTATAGGGAGCTTGCGCATCCGTTTATACGTATTTCAGCCCAATAGGCATCATCAGAACGGCTTTCGCAAGCGCTCTGAACGTGAAATAATTCTTCTCTGTCTTAGGAAGCAACTATAACATGGCTTCGTATAGACGCAATGTAGCGACATCTGATAATAAAATCGTAGACTAATTTTCGAAACCAAATTCAAGAATTCCGCTTTAATCTGTGCCTTCTAAGAATTGCAAGGCAAAAACAGACGTTGATAAAGGTGTTAAGAGTGTTTTTGATAATTATTAATAATTATCAAAAATAATGTCCGTCTTTACTTTAAAATTAATGTATTAAATGTTACCTTGATTCACTGTTTCGCACTTAACTTTGAAAAAACTTGTTAAACATCTATGGGACATATTTCTGGACATATTCTCCAACAGGGACAAACCAACCATTTTCATACTCAGGGACGAACAATCAAAAGTTGAAGAATTAGGTTCGGTGGAGGAAGCAAACTGACGACGGGGACATCCTATATACTCATTTTCCAAATTTTATCAGTGCCGGTGTACTGCAAAAATCTTATAGTGATTACTCTGTTCTTAACTGTCATATTGCAAAGAGTATTATCACCTTAACCGGTCTTAAGACATAACACAAAAAAAATTTATTCGACTCGCGATTCCTAATTATCCAAACATCTTTCTACTCTGACATCTCTTGTTTGGCTCCTTTGCGTTAGATTTTACAAATTCAACCAAAATAAATTTCCCTTTACGTCTCACAGCTAGTTTTTGTGGTCTATGAACCTAGACAAACAATCTACCCTTCTTGACCTCATTCTTAGCAACGAACCGATAAAAAAACATCTTGATTATTTACTTTTAAATTGGTTAACTGGACATAAATGCGTCGAAATAACACATAACACGTATTATATTGATTATTTTAACTTCGTAACACGATTTTTTCTTTGGGGGATTTGAATGTAAACAAATGACAAAAATAACTGAATACCAAAACTTGATATTTAGAATCTTAACTTAAAATGCCATATTATATTGATCGTTTTAAAATTCATTTGCAAACAGAAAAACGAAAATATTCCACCGACAGGGGCGTCTTTAGAAATTTTTAACATATAAATATTTCGTAGTTAAAAAAAATTTGAAACGCTACACGTTAACACCAAGAGCACATCGTTCTTAAATAACGCCATTTATTAAAGACTAGTTAACTGAAACTACACTTATTGTATTATTTCCTTTGGTTTACAATTAAAATTTGGTTATTTAAATTTTGAGTATTCCTGTTTGAAGAAAATTATTTCTTTGAAATTTAAGACAGTTCTAAAACTTAAACTGTACTATTAACAGTAGGTATTAATAACAAAGAAACTAAAATAACTAAAAACTAAAAATAAAAAAACATTTGTTGGCTATATATTTATTTAACTTATTTTAATTAAAATAGTAGTGACAATACAGTAGTTTGTAATACTCGTTTACTCCAAAGATAATTTTTATTTTCCTAGATCGAAGTAATCCAGCAAACCTTTGAATTGGAAAACTACTAATATATAAGTTATTACGTTGCTAATAATCTAAAAAAAGAAGAAGAAAAAGATAAAGTATACATTAATTAATTTAGTATAAAGAAAGTTTTAAATAGTTATTTATATACCACGGGCATTAAGTAGATGGTTATGCCTATAGGCGACTATCTTACATAAACGAGGGTCTCTGACCCGAGTGTTTGTAACACATCTATTAATACCAACGGTGCATACAAACTTTTATGTCATACTAGTTTGTTATTATATTCACAATCAAAATGTTACTTGTTATATTTAAAAATCCAAAAAATTCATCATAGGAGAGTAGGCAATACCGTCGTTAGGGTAATGATGTCTAAGGCCAGCTCCACACATGGGATCAAACGTTGGCGCCAACGTTGGGTCAACTGTGTTCCCATGTTCGGTGAGCCATCCACACATTCGGTTGAGTATTGGGGCGATATCAGTATGTTCCCTCTAGAGCCAACGTAAACAAGTCCGACATGAAAATTTCAGCAACTGCGACTGTCGTGATAATGAGTGCATATGGTTTTATTATTTTGCTACAGAAAAAGGCGTCATGATTTTACGTCATTTTGTCTACAGCATTACTTAAAGCTACTAGATCTTTAGAGATGCCGTATTTGGCAACTGCAGACTGAACATATGAGTGTAAACCTGACGTCGAGGCTCTGAGTCCCATTTATTCTTTTATTAACTTAATTCCCAAATTTCTTAGCCTTCTATTTTGACTATATTCTTTACCAAACGTGACTTTAATCCAAAGCCGATATATGGAATTATATACCAAAATATATAATTTTAAAAGTTCCATGACCACACGACGGTATTTTATTAGGACAAAATAATCTATATTTTAAAATTAAAAGCATATACTTTTGTAAAATATGTAGATAAGTACATTTTTTGGTTGCCTGAAAGATACTGCAGTCGTGTTCTAGTTCGCCTACGAATCGGACATGCTTATTGGCAAAGCGAAACGAAATTAAACGGTATTGGTTTAAAAATTGTGTTTTATAATTCTTCAAATTTGGTGTAAAAATAACAGTAGATAGTGAGTTAAGAACAATTAAATGGACCAGCGCCCCCAGATATACGTCAAAAAAATATAGTTATTGGTGAATGTGTAAGTATTTATATTTCCTCAGGGGTAGAGCTGACACCTCTTAATAAGAATAGCATCCCCAACCAAGATCATTTAGTAAGTAATATAAATAATTTATTAATAAATCCAACTTTGTCAAAAAATTACATACAAACAATAACAATGAGCATTGATAACACATCGAAAGAAAGAGAGGAGTTTTTGTATGTAAGTACTGATTTAGGCCCGTATCATATTTATGTTGAGAATAATTCGGTCGACTTTAAACGTAAATTAAATGCACTTAAAATCGGAGATATAATTCTTTCTAACTTTCCGGAGATAGACAATAGAATTATTAGTATTGATTCTATAGGTTGGAATAGGATTAGAATCAAGTTAAAGGATTATAAATCAGTAAATTTTCTAACATATAATAAAAACGAAAACATTTTTGTTAAAAGTAACTTTGTATTGTATATCACAAAATTCATTCTTCTTAGACAAGGTGTTATTAGAGATATAGGAAAAGATCTTTTAGAGGCGTACATAAGAGATAAAATAAGACAATTTGATCAACATTGCACTTTTGAAGTATCTAATGTCAAAAGAATAAAACGTAAAGTAGAAAAAATTACGGATGAAGGTAAAATACTAAAATATGTACTCACAAAGTCTTGCATTGTTATTTTCAAATCACAGACCTTACCAAAATATATTTCTATTAATAAAGTTATCAAGTAAGTGGAGCCGTATAACCAGAAAGTATTATTATGTTATAACTACCTCCGTTTTGGTCACCTGGGAGGTCAGTGTCGAAGTAAACCAAGATGCAGCAAATCTCAGGACTCCCATACCACACAAGATTGTAATAATTCAGATTACATACCACGTTGGTTTAACTGTAAAGGAAATCATCTTACTACTAATTTGTCTGCTTGTTCAGAATATAAAAGACACAAAATTGTAAAGGAAACCATCTGCTCTTGCAATATTAATTTTTTTGATGCAAATAAACAGGTCCCAAGAAATACGTACGCGAACATAGTCACCCATAATATGTTTGCCATGGAAAGTGGTCAAATATCTTCGACAAATTATTCCCAACGGCTTCAACTGGACCTACCCCTTCAATACAATACAGTATTATTCCTCTCAACCTCAGTACTCACAGTCCCACAACTTGCAACCCAAATCATATAATAACAATTTTACTAATTATATGTTTTCTTCCCCTACAACTTCAAACCCAAACAAAAGGCACAGGCCAACCAACCCTGATCCGATTGAAATTTCAAGAAAAGAAATACTTACACAACCAAACACTATTTTTGTCCCAGGGGGAATTTTTAATAGTCAACATTATTTAAAAAACTCAGTTGGAGTAAAATTACAATCAGAGGAATTAAATGCAACAATAAGTTTAGTTTTAGAAGTAGTTCTCAATATTATAAGTAATATAAAACAAACAAACAATTTCGATGTATCAAAATCTGAAATGGTGGAATTAATAAGTAAACACATAAACATTACCTTTTCTTTAAATTTGAATACACAAACGCAAAAACATAAACTTGCTACAATGGAACTGTCGTTCAGCAGTAGCTAATAAAGTAAATGTAGAATATCTGCTATATCAAAATAATATTTCCATAGCATTGCTCTCAGAAACGTGGTTTAAATCAAAATACTATTATAATTTTAAAGATTATAATTTCTTTAGATTAAATCGGGCACACGGATATGGTGGAACTGCCATTTTATTAAAATCAAACTTACACTAAATACATACTTAAACCGTTTATTATTGGTGGGAATTTTAATTCCCACAGTATCGCATGGGGCTGTGAAATTGAAGACAGTATGGTGAAAAACTTTTAGAATGTATTGATCATTGTATTTTGATATGTCTGAATGATGGATCGCCCACGTTAGCAACTAGTAAGAGTCCATCCGTTATTGACTTAACCTTTTGTACACAAGATATTTCAAAATTTTTTACTATCCATGAGAGTCCTACAAGACCCTCATGGATCCAATCATTTTCCGATTATCTTTAACATGGAAACTGATCATATATCCTTATTTCCAACTTAAAACTGTCACAAGATCTGGAGTCTTAACAAGGCCGATTGGAAATTATACACATCTGTACTAGAAGCTGAAAATTCTCCTGGAAACTATTAAACTCTAATAGCAAACATTAATAAAGCAGCCAATTTAGCAATACCAGAGTTTTCATCTAACTGAATACATAAGAGACGAATTTCGCCAAAGTTGAGGCGATAGAATCACCTCTGAAATTTCGACGGGAATTTTTAAGTGATAAATTTATTACTAGAGCCATAGAGAAAAATACTATCTACAGGATATTCATATTTTATCAATTTTAGATCTAACTCATAAATATTGGACAAAGAAAAAATGTTCTCTTCCGGTAAATAGTTACTTGAGAATATCCCAATACCGATATACTTTCTATACATATGAAAATTAAGTTTCACCCATGTATTCCCATGTATTAGAAGAGCTTTTCTCAAAACATATTAATACCTTTTTTATGAACAATTATTTAGATCCAGTCGCTTTTTAATCATTTATACTGCATAAATGGCCACATTATCAGTTTTACTATACAGACGGATCTAAAGTACAAAACAAAGTACGATGTGCATTAGTTAATATTCAAAGTGGATTTAAAAAATGATTGAAATTGCCAGCTGAATCATCGATATACACTGCTGAAATGACAGCGATTCTTCTTGTATTTAGGCATATAGATAGTAGCGAACCCTACAGCTGCATAATATTTACAGACAGTAAGAGTGTCGTCGACAGACTAACAAACGTACATAGGTCCAAACAACTAAATCATATAGAGCTAGATATTATGACTATTTACAACAAAATTATAAATTTAAGAAGAAACATTATTATATCATGGATAAAGGGACAAGCGGGCAATAAGGGCAATGAAATGGCAGATAGCCTAGTCAAATATACCCTAGAGATAGGCGGAGAAGCTCCCTTGAACTTATATAATTAGTAAACGGCATCAAAAAGAAAAATGGAACATATTATCGAAACACGAGAACTGAAAATAATTACAAACAAATGCAGCCTAAAATACCCATAAAAAGATGGTTTCATCTCCCATTTCGTAAGGTTATAAACAGATTAAGATCTAATCATGCTCTTACCCTCCTTCATATGTACAAGTTGGGTCTCACGGAGTCACCTCATTTCAAGTGTGGAAAAGAAGGTAACCTATTACATATTTTCCTTGAATGTTCCCACGAATCAATAAGAATAAACAAATTTTATGATAATCTTATTATATTAAACATTCCACTTCCCGTCTACCTGAACAATTTGATTTTCTCTAGAAATATCAATATATTAAAAACGATTTACGTACATATCAAAAACTGTAAATATAAATTGTAGCTTTAAAACTAGCCCTTACATTTAAGTAAATATTGTATTATATTATAGCTGAAAAAAAAATTAAAGAATTAAAAAATAAAAAGGAAGATGTAAACCTTCGAGATGTTGAATCGGGTTATGTCTAAGCGCAGGAAAAAAATGTAATTTAATAAAAATTGTACGTTAAATTGTACGGATAATTGTATGTTTATTTAAAAAAAATTCAGAAATACAGAAAAAATTTCTCTGAATGTAAAAATTATTTGTCTTTAAATTTGTCTGGCTAATTGGATCGGCCAAGGCCATCAAACTAAAATAAACAAAAAAAAAAAAACAAAAAGAAAGGTACTGAAAAAACCAGATATGTATATTATTAATTAATTTAAGAAAAATTCAAATATTTTTCTAAGCTCAATATTAATAACCGAAGAATGCAGTTTGTTCGAATTTGGGACGCGTGTTGGTCTAAAAATAGTCAATATGACCATGCTATTGGAAAAAACAGAAAAATAGATGAAAAATTGTTCTTTATTTACATGCAGTTAAGGTTATGTGTTAAACATGGAAAAAATATCTAAAAAGAGTATTTGTCATATTTTAAGCCTATTTTGGTCTGAAAATGGCAAACTTGATCTTACTATTAAAAATAACAAAAAAATATATTAAAAATCGTTATTTATTGACATGCAGTTAAGTGTATGTGCTAAAAACATGGGAGGAACATAAAAAAATTAGTTTTTTTAAGTTTAGAGAATTTTTCGGAGAGAGAATGGCAAATCTATCCCAGTTATTTAAAAGAACGAAAAAAAAAATGCACAAAAAATATTTATTTAAAACTTTGTCAAAAATTACCTATAAATCCTAAATTTTTTTTTTAAATTCACTCATTTTTGCTAAGGTTTGATCCAAAAAAATCTGAAAAAATGGCCTAAAGAAAATTCTAAATATCGACGGCAGTATACTGTCAATTGCTAGAATAGTAATTGATGGAGAAGAGCAAATTTGATAACAATTACGATATTTCGATGTATTTTTACGCAAACATATAGATTTTTTTCTGTGTAAATATAATGATATAAGACCTTCTTATGTGTGTAAAATTATTTTAAATTATTTACTTAATAAAAAGATAATGCATATACACCAGTATACATCGTAATATTATAATGAATATTGGATCAACTACCAGTTACATTTATATACGCCGTTTCTAGTAAATGTGGTTTAAAATGAATAAGATAATTATTTTACACTGGCTAGAAATTTTCTTACCTTTTCATAATATTTTAAAATAAGTAGGGCTGTTACCAAGTTATTTATACGATTTTCTTTAAAACTTGACTTACTATACGAGGTAAATAATCTTATAATGTTAAAATTTGTATACTGGTCTAATAGCAAAAATAAAAAAATAGTATTACTTTTGGCTTTAATAAAAACTTAAAAGTTTATTACAATTTTTTTTTTACAATACACAATAGAAGTCCAAATGCAGTTATAAACAAAAATCAACAATTTTTAACAAAAAGGAACCTAAACTAATTATTATTTTTAGGTTAAGTAGGAACTTGGTTTATTGCAACAAGTTGGTATAATAAAAAAAATTAAAAATAATTCTTTAGAATAAGATAAACAATGTAACATCTACAATGCATCAACCTCAGAACTTAATTAGTCTTCATCACTTTCCTCTCTGTTAGAATTTGTTACTAATAAATGGTTAAAAAATAAATGGTATTCTTTAGGAATTACCAAATTTTTACAAAGATCCATTAGATCTTTATGTTTATTTTTGTCAATGGGAATGGGTTTGTCGTAACAGATTTTTATGTCATTAAGATCAAAATTAAACTCTTTTCTTCATCGTGTAGCTTTAGTGTTGTTCATGAAATCTATCCATTTGTAAGTATTATCTTGATAACTTGTTTTAAATAAAATCTTAAAAGGATTTGCAGCTTCAATTTTTATTTGACATACTTTATTCCATTGCATTTTAGATCCATCACCTGTAGTTGTCCAGTTATTAATTCCTTTCAATTCTGCTTTAAAGTTTTTAATTAAATCTTGTGATATCTCTGTGACTCTGTACGGCTTATCATCTGTTTTAGCAAATCTGAAAGCCGTATACCATTGGTCAGGAGTATATAATATTTTGTTCTTGGTCTGTCTTTCTATTGACGCATGCATACTGTCACCTTCATTTTGAGTATGACCAACTATCAAAAAGCGATGCCTGATGTCGATGTTAAACTTAGAGCAAGCTATCATGTACATTAAGAAAACGATCCTGTTCCTGTTCTGACCTCCACAGTTATCGGACCAGAATCGATAATCTTTGATACCTGCACCTACTGTGTCTTCTACCAATTTATATATACAGCTAGCAATCTCATTCGCTCCTCTTTTCGCTGTTTGCTGGTGCCATGAGAAGCAGTGACCCTGTCGTGATGCCAGATCAAATACAGTAAAGTTGTATAAAGTAAGTTTTCTCTTATAGTAAAAGGTACTTACGTTTCCATGAGGCACGTTTAAGCATTTCTGGAGATCATAAACTGCTGAAAGGATGTGTCTATCTTGCTCCGCTGATTCTTTATCTTTAGCTTTTAATTTTCTAGCTTTATCTTTCTCTATTAGGTGATGATCGTGGTTCGCTTTGTCATTTTCTGTAATGTTTTTGTTGTTTTCAAAAATATGGCATTCTTCGCAAACATCCTTTTTTGGTTTATGAAAACCAATATTTAAGTTTTTTTTAACAATGTCTCGATATTGTCTTACGTTATTAACTTTAGAAGGATAGACATTAGGATCATACCATTCTTTGTATAGTTTGAACATTTTTGGAAAAGATAAAGAAGCGTCAAGATACTTTTTATTCGACTCTTTGCAGACGTAGTATAATTCAATAGGAGCAAAAACCCCAACATGATCAATCACACTGCGTTCCATATCATCTGTAATTATTTTTGGATGACTGCTGTGCCTTCCACGTTGATCAATTTCAACAAATCTTTCTCATTTTTCTAGTTTTTCTAATGCGGTGTAAACAAAATTAAAACTTATCGAGAGAGTTCTCAAAAACATTGTTTTGCAGACTGGTATTTTAACAATTGCAGTGCTTTCGTCTTCACCGCTTGGTAGGTAATAGTAGATAGTATAAATTCTTTTTGAATTCTCTTGGTCTACAGTCAATCTCTTCTTTGGCACCCTTTTAGCATATTTGGTTAAAAAATCCCACTGCCTTGAATGGTTACCAATATTCCAGAACATTGTAAAAATTCTTTCTCGAGCTTCTTCTGAAATTTTTTGGCTGCAGTTTTTGCGACAAGTTTGAGCACAAGATGATTTCAGCGTTTTTTTACTATGTCATTTCCCATTTCGACTAACATATTCAAGACCTCTGTTAACCTTATATTTTCGTTGTTCATCCTTCCATTGTTTTTCAAAACGCTCTCTTAACCTGCCTTTATCTCTTTTGCCCATTGGTGATCGCTTACGAGGTCTTAAGGTAGGAGTACTAACTACTGAGTCTGTGTCATCAAAGTTGGATACCGAAGTGGATGCCACAGGACTATTATTATACAATAAATCGACATTAACAGGTGAAGATAAAAATGAAACATAGGATGATGGCATTGGAGTAGTGTCACAATTTTCAGGTGTTTTGGAGCATCTAGTTTGTTCCTCATTAAGCAGTTCATTAACAGTTGTAGTGCCTTCAATGTCTTTATTTGGCGATTGCGAGTATTGTGGGATATGTGCACTAATTGGAGTCTGTTTTATTACCGACAATGGTGAGGAATTTATTATACGATTATCAGCTTCATTGTGAGGAACGTCATGATTTTCCAGTATCTGTGAGTAATCAGGAACGTTGTCGTCCGGAAAAGTATCAGAGTTATACGGTAAAATTATTAGTAACGATTCAGGATCATTTAGATCAATATCGTCTAGTATTGATAGCTCCTCTCGCGTGAAATGTGCACCAGCAGACCAAGGAGACTCTGGATTTGGAAAATGAAATATTTTATAAATAACGCAAAAATTTCTATTATATTTTTAAAACAATCTATATTTGTTATACAATTGAAGCGAGATCATTAGGATTATGAGAAAAAATTGACAATATTTTTACAACTTTTTACCCAATCAAAATGTACTTAAGTAAGTATTAAAAATGATTAATAAAAATCAGGTATATAATCATCTGTCAATTTTTTGTCATAATCTTGACGATGCACCTTTAGTGGTTAAACAATAATTGTAGATTTTTTTAGTAATATAGTGGAATTTTTATTATTATTTTTATTTTCGCGTTTAATTTTAAGTTACTTTAATAGATTCCATTAAGTAGCGGTTTTAACAAAAAACATCAGTTTTCATAATGATGAAAAATAATATAAAAAAATAATAGAATCAGCTTGCAGAAATTTTCCCTTAATTTCAATACGCATTAAAAATTTTAAATTTAAAAATGTTAAGGTGTTCTATTTAAAAAAAAAGTAAATAAAAAATGTTCTTTATTTATAGGAACCATTCAACAACAGAGATAAATTACTTTTTTGGTTCGGCAGCATGTCCACACCATCTGTCTAATTTCTCATTCAGAGCTTTCTGCAGGTACTACTTGGACACATTTCCTTTTACACCGTTTCCCCTACTTTTAAAAAGACATTAGAAAACTTTTGCAAATATACCCACTTAGTTATTTCAACTGATTCAAGTACAATCTATGAACAATACTTCCCTCGTATACTGGTGTATCTTAAATTACACCAGTATACGAAGTAAAGTACCTTTAAATGAGCTTACAAAAAATACAAGTAACTTACCGCTGTCATCCATAATCTGAACATTGATATCGGTGATATTTTCAGGTTTTCCGTTGATATCGGTGACAATTTTTTGTATTTCGTTTATATTGGTGACATTTTTAGGTTTATCATCAATACTGTTAAAATCATTTTTAAGTAAAGTCAATATTTTTCGACCTCTTTCACCCTGCATTTTACTATTTAAACTCACAGTTAATATTAAAACACAGTACAACAATATTTATAGTTTTAGTAACGAATAACTAACACACCAATAACGTATCGAACCCTCGTTCATCGTACACTGAGTCAACAGACACTTGTACCTGAATGAATCCCTCCGGATGCGTCGTATAGAAGTACTACTGTACTTAGCTCGATATACGGCGTAAAATAATTAATGAAGCTGCAGTTATACCAATTGACGCCACTTTATCTCGGCTATTTTTTTAAATTTTCGATTTTTTTATATACCTGTCTATAGGCAATGGATTGTTATGTCCATAACAACAAAAAATGCAAAAAACCTTAATTTGTTAGTTGACTCAGTATACTTAGGAGCCGTCGATATGTACTTTCAAGTGCCTAATTCCAAATGAGAATATAGCCGAGTGCAGATTTGACCATCTTATCCAGCTATAGCCTTTGTTGTAGCTACCTGCTATAGTTAGTGAATACCAGCATGAGATAATTTTTTTTTGTATCGAAAGTTAACACAACAACTTATTTGCATTGAATGGTTAATTGTGTACTTATGACATATCCTAGTTTTGATGAGTCAATGAAATTGATCTATGACTGTCCGTTTGTTGAAGCTGTTAGTTCCCTATTTGGATCCATTTGGATTTAGTTTATGAGCCTGTAAGGTCAGGGATATACATCAAGATGTGGTTATATATAGATCTAATATATTTTTGTATTATTTGAATATAGTGCGAATTAGTTCACACATTTTACGATTGCATAACCATTTTTTAAATATACCAGAAAAAGTAGTTTCAGAACCAATATAATTTTCATTTCGCAAAAGATATTTTTATGTTTTTACTTCATGAATCTTAAAATAATTGTTTTTTTTTTTAACTGAAAAATGTAGAACATATTGGATTATTTATTTTTTACATACCGAGGTTAAAGCAGCCTTGCCAAGTGCAAATATATTCATTATTCGTAGTTCTATTTTTTCATAACTTAACGCTATAGTTAAGATTTCTACCTGAAAATAAAAAACTTAATAAAGTTAGAAAAAAAATTTAAAAAAATTGGCATTAAATATTATTATCTTTTGTAATAAACACATTATGGTCTATAGAACAAGAAATGACAGATTAAGAGACGAAAATAATTTTTGAAAGGGGAAAAATGGATCTGCTGCTGGACAAGAAGTGAGAAAAGATAATCGACAAGGTTGTGTTTTTTTTAAACGTTGAAAGAAAAGTATAGATTTTGTGAAATAGTAGTGTCAGTAAGTTTTGAAAGCTGATTTGCCGGATGAAAAGGGTGCAGAATTTGTAAGTACTAACAAATTATTATTCCCGGAGAGATTCGTAGTAAAGCAGATAGGGGCAATTCCAAAAGGAGATAGAAAAGTAAATCATTTCCATAAAGTGCAGAGAGAAATTTATTGAGACGAAACAATAGATTGGATTAATTTTCATATTGCAATTTTATATTTCAAAGCTATATGATTTGGGAACATTTATTTCTAAGGGATTTCATTAGTTGTATAAACCGTTTCAAAAAGTTTATTTTACTATTATATTTTAATTTTATTTCACAAATTTGAGTTTTTTTTATTCATTCCTTTTACTCATCTTCTTATTAAACACTATTAAGGGTAAAGGTATTTTTTGAACTCAAATAGGAACACTGAGATTAGAAAACATATAAATTATGAAATTGGCGTCGTTAATAAATTTATTAACATATTCTTACTAAAATTCATTAAATAAAATTTTTTGTATCAATCAGCTAATTGGATCATAATTAATTTAATTATTGTTTTATCATAGTTCAAAATTACAATATCATATTAACTATCTCCCAACTTAGAGGGCTGTGAAAAAATACCTAGTAAATAGTGTGAGATAGAACAGGAATAGAAGCATATGTTATATGACTAGATATTCTTTTTTTTTCTCTAAAATAATTGTTACCTGTGAATTTACAAACATTCTAAAGGACATATTTATTTAAGAAATTAAGTATATTTGATAAAATTTGGGAAAACTTTGATTGAAGTGAAAAGTTTGCTTTGGTTTTTTTTATATAAAACAGATTTTTGTGGATACTGGTAAAATTAAAAAGAAAATGTCGGTTACAAGACAACAACGTAAAATGCAGGAGAGGAAAGAGGATATCAAAGAGGAAAAAGTAATTTTGGAAGATGTGTCTGATAATGAACAAAATGATGCCGTAGTTGAGGAGAAACAAGAAACAGGATTGTTAGAAAAATTAATGATTATGATGAAAACGCACAAGAATAAAATAGAACAAATGAAAGGTTATCTACAACAAATACAAAAGAAAGTCGATAGAATAGCGGAAGAAACAGATATAAAACTAGAGAGTCAGAGGAAGAAAATAGAAATTTTACATGAGTAAATAGAAACTGTGGAAAAGAAAACACGCAGAGAGATACAAGAGGTCACAAAAACTTTTGCGCATAGCTTCGGACGGCCAACACAGACATTTCGATAGAAAAGTGCCAGAAATAGAAGATCATTTGAACTCTATTTCCCAAACGATAACAAAAAAGGCACCCGTATTTATGATGAAAGGGATAACACCACCAAGGCCCTGGGAAAACCAGAACAAAGGAAATACCAACAAGTAACAAAAATAGTACAAAGAAGATTAGGGCGAAGTGGAAAAAAATCCTCCAATGCCAACAGAGACAAAGAAAAAGAAGGACAGTTACTTTTGAAGTAGGAAAAAAAGTAATGATAAAAGCGTTGAGAGTATCAAATCTAAATAACGGTGTCTGTGCAAAATTGCTACCAGTATTTGAAGGCCCATCAGGGTGCATAATGAAAATGGAATCAACAGTTGTGTTTCAGAACACTTAGAGACTGGAAACGTCAGGGAAATATTCAATATAAATGATATATACAAGTACCACTAAAAATCAATCCTACATCCAAATTTTTTGTTGAGTAGATACATGGACGGGAAAGTTTTTTTTCTGGAATTTGAGTGAATGAAGGAAAAATACATTGGCGGGAATAAATAAATTAGTAAATAATATTAGTAAAAATTTGTAAATAAAAATTAAAGGTGGGGATGTTGATATGATCCGAAAATGTATATAAAGAATAATTAATAGAGAAAAAGAAGAAAACACAAAAATTTGTAGAACCGTGTTATAGTTATAGCATATTTAGATTTACGGTTTAAATTTATTGTGTTGTGAAGAGACTTTTTCAATTTTAGATTTACGGTAAATTTTAGACTTTTCAAATTAGGATAAGTATTGATTGGTTTAAGTAAACAAAATGTTATATTGAAATATGAAATCTACCTCTATTTTTTCAAGGAATAATTTCGGTTACCACGAAACAAGTCATTAAGGGAATTAGTAGAAAGTAGAAAGTCTTTTGTCTGATATATTTATACACAAGTATGGGAATTGGAAAGTTTTGGCGTTTGAAGAATTGAGTCAAGGATGTTGATTGGTCAACAGAAAAGTATGGAAGGGATTGAGAGACGAAAATGATTTTTGAAGGGGAAAAATGGATCTGCTGTTGGGCGGGAAGTGAGAAAAGATTTCAACTCGACAAGTGTGTGTTTTTTTAAACGTTTAAAGAAAAGTATAGATTTTGTGAAATAGTAGTGTCAGTAGGTCTTAAAAGCTGATTTGCCGGATGAAAAGGGAGCAGAATTTATTTGTAAGTACCAACAAATTATTATTCCCGGAGGGAAGAAGATAGGGGCAATTCCAAAAGGAGATAGATAAGTGAATCATTTTCATAAAGTGCAGAGAAAAATCTATTAAGACAAGATGGACTAATTTTCGTATTGTAATTTTATATGTGAAAGCTATATGATTTGGGAATATTTATTTCTAAGGGATTTCAGTAGTTCTATAAACCGTTTTAAAACTTTATTTTACTATTATATTTTAATTGTATTTCACAAATTTGAGTTTTTTTTATTAATTTCTTTTACTCCTCTTCTTATTGAACACTATTGAAGGTAAAGGTATTTTTTGAACTCAAATAGGAACCCTGAGATAAGAAAACATATTAATTATGAAATTGGCGTCGTTAATAAATTTATTCACATATTCTTACTAAAATTCATTAAATAAAATTTTTTGTTTCAATTAGCTAATTGGATCATAATTAATTTAATTATTGTTTTATCATAATAGTTCAAAATTACAATATTAATATATATATATATATATATATATATATATATATATATATATATATATATATATATATATATATATATATATATATATATATATTTAAACTAAAGCTAAGATTAATAATATTAAAAGTTAAACCCGCGTCGACTACCAATGCGCCGAGATTTCGACATGCAGGCTGTTAAAAACACTTGGTAAATCCTATATATATATATATATATATATATATATATATATATATATATATATATATATATATATATTTATATATATATATATATATAATTATTTATATATATATATATATATATATATATATATATATATATATAATTATTTATATATATATATATATACATATATATATATATATATATATATATATATATATATATATATATATATATATATATATATATATATCATATAAAGCATCATTTGTAATGTAATTGTGGGGTACTTTACGATGGGGCAAAAATTGATACTTTTTGAGATGAGAAACCTATAGTATCATATAAAAATGTGTGTACGTCATTCAAGATTTACGACGTCAGAACCCCACAGCGTTGATAAAAAATTTAAATAGTTATTAAGCGAAAAATTTTTAATATGTCAACTATTTGTCAAACTATTATATTGACGGTAAATACACTTAGTTTTAAGAGTACTGCAACACACTAAAATGCAAATACAAATACATAAGAAAACATTTTAATACAAAATTATATATTCTTAATTTGAAACTTGCCACTTTTAGAGCAATAATGATAAAAACGTCCCGCCATTATTTCTTGTTCACAATAATCTATGTTATATGAAATCTTATTAGCTTTCTACAGAATATTTAGTTGTTTTGGCATATCACAATCACAACACAACAATAATTAGTTTTTAAAGCTATTAATCTAAATTTAATATGTATTTATAAATATAATTTATTAATATACAATATATTATGATCAAATTGTGTAAGAAATCAAAACATAAACAAAATTCTTACTCTAAAAAAGCGACAACACTTTAAACAAATTTACCACACGCTGAACTGTCAAAAAATTTGAAGTACATATTTGCATATCAGTTGCGTACAATTGTCTAATGTATTTAATTAAAATTATTATATTGTGGAATATTAGACTTAAAGAGGTATTTCATAAAATATATATTAGTAATAATAACAAATGTTTTTGGATATTTAATCAATATAATTCTAAAATTCTCAATATAATGATGATTACATTTTTCTGTTTATTATACCATGTTGACGCATATGAAAGATCGAGCAGTTCCTTATGGATTTCGTATTATTAGTTGTGTTAGGAAAATTTGAACTCTAAGGTTGACGTTCTGGAAATTTTAAATATAAGTGACGTCACTTTATATAAATTATGACGTGCACGCATATTTATATTAGAAATACTATACGAGTATATTATTTGCATTTAACGAAGAATTTTACATAAAATAGAATAGTTTTCAACTATTTACTCCACCATGCATACAGAAAGGTACCCTGCTGCCGTACTAGTATATTCCCCAAAATAAACAGTACCGAAATTTAGACGCTGTAAAATTGCATGCGCAATACGTATTTATTTGATTTTTTTGGTAAATATTGGTCATTATCTGTCATATTAACATTTCTCTATTATTAAATCTATCGTGGAAATGGTTCCCAAAACTGAGAATAAAGTATTTACTTATAGTGGAACATTTATTTCCGTTTATACGGAAATGGACGAAATGGTGTCCAAATTTGAAACAAGTGTCTGAGAAATATCGACAAGTGTTTAACAAATCGCCTCCCTGTAAACGTGTAGTGTTAACAATTTTTTTTTAAATTTCATTACATTGGTAGTGTTCCCATGTTCATTACATTGAACCCATTTAGCGAAAGGGTTCTTCCGCTCATCTAAAACCAGTATCTCTTTTAAATTAGACAGAAAGGATAAAAGTTGCAAACAAACGTGTTAGAAAAGGTTATTATGGACGAGTGTTAAGTCTAGTATATGAAGATTCCGATTTCTTTAGAAATGTAAGGTTTTGAACAAAAGTCAAATTTACCTTAAAGGTTATTGTAATATACAAAAAACTCGGTTTTTTTAAATTTCACCGCCAAGATGTTATGGTAAAAAAACCACTCAACTGAAGAGTTTCCATTTGGTGTGCTGTGTATAGGCATGGGATTATTGGTCCTTATTTTGTTAAAGATGAGAATAAGCATCCAATTACTGTTAACCACAAGCGTTATAAAGAGAACAATGTTACACCTTTTATTAAATATTTACGAAACATTTGCACACGAAATCTGCAGACACTCAGGCAATGAATTTCAACAGAATGGCTCAAAGAAACATACAGATATACGCTCCTTGGCCTTACTTTACGAACATTTTGAAAACAGAATCATCGAACAGACTTCGAGTACCTCTTACCAGATCACTCACCTGGTCTGAGGTCTAACAGTATTTAATACATACATTTAGATCATGATGAAGAAATTAGTATTTAGGTTAGAAGTTCCGCTAGCAAAAATTGGAGAACTACGGCAATTGCAGCAACCACTCTTTATAAAAATTGTTGGATAACGTCCAAAATCGTTATAAAGCTTGTTTGCGCCGCTATCATGTATATTTAAAACATTTAAATTGTGTAAATTAAAAAATAAATAAAATGTTCAATTTCGGTACTGTTTATTTTGGTAAATACTGAATTTGGCAACAGAAATAAGGTTATATAAATACATATAAGAGTTTTTAACTTACTTGACAGGCTTCAACTGGATCCAACTTACTAAGTGGAAATTTATTTAAGAAGTGAAGACAGTTATCCCTCTAAAAATATAAATGCATAATAAACAAAATAAAACACTGAAAACTATTGTTTCCAAAACTTCCACAAACTTCTATATATATATATATATATATATGTTGGAAATATCGGGTATGTGGTCTATTAAATAAAAAATCTTTGTTTTTTCTAAATCTCAATATTTCGCCATTTATTTGATGGCTTCATCGGGAGTAACTGTAAAAAACAAACATTTCAAAACACTGACGTACACTTAGATTTACAATACTTACAGAAATTAAAAGATTATACACATAAATAACATTGATACTAAAATAACATTATTGTTGATGACACTGTACATTTAATAAAATGCATGTTAAAATTTAAAATATCTTTGAGCACGTTCGTTACAATCAATAAGATGGAACAAGTAAAAATTATTTCAAAATGCAAAAAATAACAATGTAAGAAAACATTAGAGGAATAGTATTCCTTTAATTAATCATTAAGGCTAGTTGGTATGATTAATCATTAAGGTGAGTGTAGTTTTAAATTTTGTTTAATATATTGCAATATATGTTGCTTAATTGCCCCGTGTCTGTTTTATAATTTAAAGTTTGTTTATTTTTGTTAATGTGGTACATCTCCAAAACTAACCTACTTTTGGAATTTTTAGTCTGTGCCAAAATACGAGTATTGTTGTAGTCTAACAGATGACCGGTGTTTCTGTAGTGCTCGACAACTGCGCAAGAATTTTTTCCTAAGCGGCAATCACTTTTATGCTGTGTGATACGTTGTTTTAGCCACTGCGATGTATGGCCAATGTAGCTTTTTTCACATACTAGACACGGTATTTCATATACCACATTACTCCTATATAAGGTTGGTACTGGGTCTTTAATTTTAGAAAAAAGTTGTTTGCTATTTATGGTATTGTATTTAGCTATATTAATATTGGAAACATATATAAATATGGATACGACAGATTCGGTTAGACCGTTAATAAAGGGGAGTTTTTTGTATTTGATTGACTCATTGTTAGAATCAAGGACAGGACCATCATAAAAATTACTGCTGTAAATGAGTTTTTTTAAAATATGTTTAGGATAGCCGTTATTTCGAAAAATTTTGTATAATATGTCCAGATTTTTTTGTAACAAATTATCATCAACAATGGACATTACCCTGTTTTTCATACCCAATACTGTATTATATTTTTGACGAGTGGTGTGGTTTGAAAAGTAATTCATATACCTTCCCGATGCTGTTGGCTTTTGGTACCAATCCAATGTCAGAATATTGTCATTTGTTCTTATTACCTTTGTGTCTAAAAATGGTATACTAAGATCTGTCTCGGTTTCAATTGTGAACTGAAGATGTTCATTAGATGAATTAAAAATGTTTAATGTGGTATTGATGTGATAAGATGGAACTGCACATATAATGTCATCGACATATTTATATATAAATGGTAATTCGAAAGGTAATTGTGTGATCACATTATCTAAGAGATGATCAGTTACAATAGTAGCAAGGATGGGACTAATCGGGGAACCCATAGGTGTTCCAAAAATTTGGGAGTAAAATTTTTCATTGAAACTGAAATAAGTGTTATTAAAAATGAACCTGAGAATTAGTAAAAAATTACCTTTAGATAATGTCGTGTAGTCTTTTATAAGGTTCCAATTTGTTTCTATAATGTCCGTGACCATATTTAATGGAATGTTTGTAAATAAAGAAACTACATCCAAAGAAATCAAAACATAATCTTTTGGTAACCGCATTCCCCTAACAGCATAGTCTAAGGACACATTTACCTTTGTCGATGCTGTTAGGGGAATGCGGTTACCAAAAGAATATGAGAATTACCATTTATATATAAATATGTCGATGACATCATATGTGCAGTTCCATCTTATCACATCAATACCACATTAAACATTTTTAATTCATCTAATGAACATCTTCAGTTCACAATTGAAACCGAGACAGATCTTAGTATACCATTTTTAGACACAAAGGTAATAAGAACAAATGACAATATTCTGACATTGGATTAGTACCAAAAGCCAACAGCATCGGAAGGTATATGAATTACTTTTCAAACCACGCCACTCGTCAAAAATATAATACAGTATTGGGTATGAAAAACAGGGTAATGTCCATTGTTGATGATAATTTGTTACAAAAAAATCTGGACATATTATAGAAAATTTTTCGAAATAACGGCTATCCTAAACATATTTTAAAAAAACTCATTTACAGCAGTAATTTTTATGATGGTCCTGTCCTTGATTCTAACAATGAGTCAATCAAATACAAAAAACTCCCCTTTATTAACGGTCTAACCGAAATCTGTCGTATCCATATTTATATATGTTTCCAATATTATATAGCTAAATACAATACCATAAATAACAAACAACTTTTTTCTAAAATTAAAGACCCAGTACCAACCTTATATAGGAGTAATGTGGTATATGAAATACCGTGTCTAGTATGTGAAAAAAGCTACATTGGCCATACATCGCAGTGGCTAAAACAACGTATCACACAGCATAAAAGTGATTGCCGCTTAGGAAAAAAATCTTGCGCAGTTGTCGAGCACTACAGAAACACCGGTCATCTGTTAGACTACAACAATACTCGTATTTTGGCACAGACTGAAAATTACAAAAGTAGGTTATTTTTGGAGATGTACCACATTAACAAAAATAAACAAACTTTAAATTATAAAACAGGACACGGGGCAATTAAGCAACATATATTGCAATATATTAAACAAAATTTAAAACTACCTCACCTTAATGATTAATCATACCAACTAGCCTTAATGATTAATTAAAGAAATACTATTCCTCTAATGTTTTCTTACATTGTTATTTTTTGCATTTTGAAATAATTTTACTTGTTCCATCTTATTGATTGTAACGAACGTGCTCAAAGATATTTTAAATTTTAACATGCATTTTATTAAATGTACAGTGTCATCAACAATAATGTTATTTTAGTATTAATTTTATTTATGTGTATAATCTTTTAATTTCTGTAAGTATTGTAATCTAAGTGTACGTCAGTGTTTTGAAATGTTTGTTTTTTACAGTTTACTCCCGATGAAGCCATCAAATAAATGGCGAAATATTGAGATTTAGAAAAAACAAAGATTTTTTATTTAATAGACCACATACCCAACATTTCCAACATATTTATAATTGTTTTTTGGTCGAAATAATCACGTTATATATATATATATATATATATATATATATATATATATATATATATATATATATATATATATATATATATATATTGAGATGATTGGTGTTTAAAGAAAATATTTATAAGTTATATACTAGATAATATTAGATATAACAAGTATTTGGTTATTTTAAGAAGTTATATACTAGAGAATTAATAAAAATTATTTATGTGAGGGCATTTTTTAAGAAATTAGCATATAATAATTGTAAAAGTTGTATTTTAATAATTATAATATTTGTAGATATATTTAAGTGAGCCATGTGGCTAGGCAACCAACTATACAGTAAGTGACAGATAGAAATTAATAATTAGGAATATAAACTGGGGTTATAATAATGTTAGTTTAAAATGTTTAATTAAATATAGTTACTGATTTAAGTGTATATTCTGATCTGAAAAGCCTAAATGTCAAGAAATTATCAATAGAAAAGTAAGGAATTATCTAGATCACCGGAGATGGCCTTGTTGCGAAATGGTTTGTTCCAGAAATTCAGACATGTATTTAATAGAACAAATGGAACATGATTTCTTGCTGGATGATTCTGGAACATGAAAAAAGATATAAATACCCGGTGATTTGGATTCAAGATGTCCATTCAGTTAGTCAATCAGTTATGAGTTACAGTTACTATGATGGCCAGTTTTAGTATGAAAATTAGTTAGAGGCAGTCAATCAGTTACAATTGTTTAATATAGTGAGTTAAATCAAGAATAAGAAACAGTATAAAGAAAATATTATTGAAGATTAAAAATTATGTTATGTATAAATGATGATAATGGAAGAAGTATTAATTGAATATTAAAGTTAAATAATATTTTTGGTGATTGGATATTGATATATTGAAAAGAAGAATAAAAATAAATGCTGTTTGCTGGTGTGCTTGGTGGTTTATAAATGCTGTGAAGAAAAATATCTTAAATTGGTGGAAGCTGATAATTGGAAATAATTTCACAAAAACAAGGATAACCGAAGCAGGAAGACATTGAGGAGTAATTAGAATCTATATAGTGGAAAACAGTTCATTTAGGCATTCAGTGACAGAAAGGTACAAAATTTAGTTAATATAATTTAGTTAGTGTCATAACAATTTCAATTTTGAAGATAGTTTGTTTAAATTTTACATTGTCTATAGAATTTAATTAGTTCATAAGAATTTTAATTTAAAGATAGTTTGTTTAAATTTTACATTGTCTATAGAATTTAATTAGTTCATAAGAATTTCAATTTAAAGATAGTTTATTTTAAATTTACATTGGCTAGGTTAGATATATATGTGTGTTTCATAATAGATATAATAAAGATAATTTAAAAAAGTACTTACAAACTAATTCTTTGAGAACCGCGATAAAAACCCTATATATTATATTATTAAAAATACTCATTGCTCATCATTAACAAACAATACATCATAACAATATATATCCATATAAAGGAGTCTCTTCAATAGGCACACCAGAAAACGAGTCCCCACAGCGTTTTTTCTTCCCATATACGTTACTACTCTCTTCCTTATTTCCCTCATTTGACTGAGAAGCTCAAAAAACTTTTAACATTGGCACCGGTGAAGATTGGAGTTAAAAATGTCAGATTAGTTGGTAAACTTTTTTCTAAAACCAAAACTCCTCTAAACCCGTTAGAAAAAAAAATCAATGTGGTTTACAATATCCCTGCATGGATTGCAACCTATGTTACATTGGTCAGACTCGTAGATCCCTTAAAGGTCGACTAACTTCTCACAAGAGTGATATCAGATGCCATAAACATTCTTGTGCCTTGGCACAACACATTCTCGCTTTTGACCACCGACCAGATTATGAACAGGTCAAAATTATTTGTACAGAAAGCAACCATTTCATGAGAAGTTTTCTAGAAATGTGCCACATTTTCCTTAATCCTTCCTCCATGAACAAACGTACTGACATCAACAACCTCAGTTTATTATACCATTTTCTTCTTTCTAACATCAAATGAGTAATTTCTCGAAGTTCTTTTGCTTCCTGACCGTATCACCTCCGTTTCGCTTAGACCATCATCACATCTTAGTTTCCTATCAACCTTCTTTTTATCCCCCATTAGTACTTCCTTATATTCAACCGTTTACATTTATACTGATTCATTCCTAATTTTACATAAAGCTTTATCTATTTCATAATCCATATTCTTATTCCTCATTCCATGACTTAATCGCCATAATAAATTTCAGATTTCAACCTTCTTTCACTACAAATTGGTTTTGTAGACATTCCACTCAAATAATTTTATTTTCTTCAACGTCCTCTGCGTTGCTGGTTTGCGCTTTTGTTGTATTGCGCATAATCATCTCATACTTCCAATAAGCTGCTCCGATGCACAACTATGAAAAGACACACATTTACTTCAACGAAAATACCGGTAACTTGACTTGGTTTTCCGGCTGGAACTTTTGAATTTGAGATGCGCCTTAAAGTGAAGTATAAGATGTTTTGTAAACATTCACTTTGTTAGAAAACAGCTCTGTGCCAGTGTGTTTTTTTAAAATCTTTTGTTTTTATTTCTACACTTTACTGTTAATATGTTTTTTTACGTACAATGTGACGGGTTTTTCTAGTGCTTCGCAGTAGTTTTTATCCATTTTTTTTCACCTTTAAAGTAGTCTTTTTCTTATGGTTATACATGAATTGGACTACATATGAACATTTAAGCTAACATTACAACTTTAATATTGTTACCACGGATACTAAGGGAATGGTGTGTTTGTTTTACACCTTAACTTTCTTCACTCACCATTCGTAAGTTATTTTCCATGTTTTTTTATATTCTTACCTATCACCTTTGTATTCTTTTAGATTGAACTGATGAAGCTTGTAAATTAAATAAGCGAAACGTGTTTAAATATAGGAATGGAACTGTGATTTCCTTTTATTATTTCTCCTTATTTCTCCTTTGACCGATATCCTCGTGACCAAAAGATTTATTTTTTTGAACTTACTTATTGAATATATATATATATATATATATATATATATATATATATATATATATATATATAATATATATATATATATTGATATGATATAGGAGAAAGAAAAATAGTGATTAAAAATAATTTACAAGTTATATACTAGAGAATTTTATAAAAATTATTTATGTGAGGGCATTTTTAAGAAATTAGCATATAATAATTGTAAAAAGTTGTATTTTAGTAATTATGATTTTGTAGATATATTTAAGTGAGCCATGTGACTAGGCAACCAAAAATACTCTTTAAATTGACAGACAGGAATTAATAATTTGCGAATTATAAGTGGGGTTATAATAATATGATGTTTAAAATGTGTAATTTATTAAATTAAAATGTTTAATTTATATAAGTTACTGATTTAAATGTATACTCCGATCTGAAAAGCCTAAATGTCAACAAAATTATTAATAGAAAAGTATGGAATTCTCTAGATCACCGGAGATGGCCTTGTTTGCGAAATGGTTTGTTCCAGAAAATTCAGACATTGTATTTAATAGAACAAATGGAACATGATTTCTTACCAGATGGTTCTGGAACATCCAAAAAGATATAAATACCCGGTGATTTGGATTCAGTCAGTCAGTCAGTCAGAAAGTTTAGTAAGAAAGTCCATTCAGTTAGTCAATCAGTTATGAGTTTTTTAGTATGAAAATTAGTTAGAGGCAGTCAATCAGTTACAATTGTTCAATATAGTGAGTTAAATCAATATTAAGAAACAGTATAAAGAAAATAATATTGAAGATTAAAAAATTATGTTATGTATAAATGATAATTGGATAATGGAAGAAGTATTAATTGAATATTAAAATTAAATAATATATTTGGTGATTGGATATTGGTATATAGAAAAAAATAAAATAAATATAAATGCTGTTTGCTGGTTTGCTTGGTGGTTTATAAATGCTGTGAAGAAAAATATCTTAAATTGGTGGAAGCTGATAATTGGAAAAAGTAATTTCATAAAAACAAGGATAACCGAAGCTGTATAAACAAAAAAATTAAACACAACAGTCTTAGCCACGCATTATCTGGAAAATAGCAATTTTGAAAATGTACAGATTTTGAAAAAACAACAAAATTACAACCAAAAATGTATATCGGAGATAATTCACATAAAAAGGGTCCAAATTCTATCAAAATAATTCTATCAATTCTAAGACTGATTATTACAGATATTTTCATTATGTATCTAATTTTACAAATACATAGGAATTTGATATGTTTGGAAAGGTGTTCGAAGCCCTGCTCATTGTGACGTCAGACTTGGGTAGTCCATTAGCAAATTAATTGAAGCCTGAGAAAGACTAACATTAAAGCTCGATGTTTGATAGCGTTGATTTCTCTTTCCTCAGGGTAACGGTTAGGCAGGTCTTTGAAAGCTTCTTTT
The DNA here is from genome assembly GCF_040954645.1 of Diabrotica undecimpunctata. Classification (NCBI taxonomy): domain Eukaryota; kingdom Metazoa; phylum Arthropoda; class Insecta; order Coleoptera; family Chrysomelidae; genus Diabrotica; species Diabrotica undecimpunctata. The sequence goes on along the minus strand of NC_092811.1, from coordinate 85,327,636 downwards.
AAAATTGTTGTTGTAAGAAATCCTTTTGGCTGATTCTTTCGTGGACTTCCTGTTTGCTCTTTAAATATACAAACTCTAATCCACGTTTCAATATCCTAGTACCAATATTAAAACAAATAAGTAACCTGGACTGTCACGTTCCTTATACCAACTTTTCTTTTATATTCACTTAGAACATCTTTTGCTATTGTATCCAAAAGTTTCTTAAGGTCAAAAAAATTAGAACTTTCCATGTTGATTACTTGAAAAGGCTCTTTCACTCTAAACTCTCTAACAACCCTCTGCAGTTATCAATAGTAAAGAGGTTATCAATTTGACTAGGCAAAACAATGAATACTCTCCCTTGAATTTCATTGAATCCAGAGAAAAGAGAAGATTTCAGAGAATCACGTTTGCAGACGATGCAGCTCTACTATCCTCACATGAAAACCCAAAAGTGGCATCAAGGCAACTATAAACCTATCTTAACAAGATTTAGATGTGACTCTTAAAATACAGAGTCATCTAAAAACGCGTTATTTAATGCCGGAAATGCTTAAGTTTTGTTCTAAATATATAAATTTATTTATACTCTATTCGTCAGAGACGAAAATGCCACTGAGCCCGTAAAAATCATACGAACAATCTGAATTTTTCTAAGACCGGTAATTTTGAGACTCGAAAAATATGCTCAAAAGGCTTTTCCTAAAACCACCACCCCTCGTAGGAGAAAAAACTGAAAAAATCGACTTATCAAGAATCTGTGCATCATACAAAAAAAATATTTTAAATAAAAAATGAAGATAAGACAATTTTTTAACAAAAATGTTTAGTAGTACTTTTTATGTAAAATAGACCGTTCTCTCAAAAATTTCTACGCCCACGAAATCAATTTTAAACAAAATTTGTATCAGTTCGACGGTGAAAATTCGATATCTTTTGATCAGAGTATCCTATCGACAAAATTTTAAAACCGTTGTAAATTGAAGAGTGAAACTTTCTTATATACTTTTTGCATTTTGCCACAGTTAAAGTCAATTTCTATAAAAGGGTTAAATAAATAAACGTTGCGCGATTTTTGCCACTTTTTAAGATTCTCATGAGATATCACTTTTCCATTAACCGATACTATAGAATTTTCATTGTTAAAGCCCAAACTTCAAAACCTATGGCATTTTCTTTCGTTTTAGTTTTTGGCAACAAATATGAAGCATTAGAAATATTCCTAAGAACGCTGAATTTAAACTCTCATTACAAACGATCTAAAACATTTAAAAATGTTTTTATTTTTCGATTGCAAGTACGTTTTTCCAAACAACTTATGCCAGGTACTTGCGTTAAAAGATATTGGACACAGTTATAGCTTGTAACGTTATAAAGGTCACATCTTTATTCATTTATATTTAAATAATTATTTTATTTTAATTTCTTTATTAATTTATTAATTCCTTAACCTCCAGCTTCGTTTTTACTATTTGTTTTCTTCACAAAAGTAGTTGGCGCCCTCTGTCTTTCTTTTCTTTCTATTTATGTCCCGTAGAATAAATATTCGCTCTCTCTTTCTGTCCGGTAGACTAAATATTAATTCTGTTCTATGTTAACAGAAAAGCTAATTCCATCATATAGGAACATCCTATGAGATCTGTGCTAATTTCATGCAGTCCATTCCTACTTTCTGTCAATCACCTTTATTGGTGGGATTATTTTTTGTTTATAATTGAAATTTATAAAATAATGTAGGAATTATATGCCGACTATAGGAAGGCATAGCCTACACAACATTAGTATCAATAATGGAGTACGACTGATAAACTTAGCAGCAGCACTAAACAGGACCGTCGTCGCTAGCACCTATTTTGAACAAAAGAATAGACACAAGGTAACCTGAACCTCCCCTGATGGAAGAACAACTAGTCAGATTGATCACATCTTAATAGATTCAAGACACTTAACGGACATAACAAACTGCCGAAGTTATAGAGACGCAAACATATACTCAGACCATTGTTTAGTGATCTCAACACTAAGGGCTAAAATTTAAAATTCCAACAAAGAAAAAAAATTAATAAAAATAAATGGAATGTACAGAAGCTGAGAGATGCAATTGTTGCAAAACAGTACTGAGAAAATATTACCAAAAAATATTCTAAGCTAGGAAGATCAGAGAGATATAGACTCCTACTGGAACAGGATGAAGGAAGATATTGAGTCAGCAGCATAAGATGAATAGGAACAGAAACTTGTACCCGAAAAAATCACTGGTTTGACGATGAATGCAACGACGCAACACAGAAAAAAATGAAGCCTACGCAAAAATGCTTACCCGCCGAACTAGAACAAGTATAGAGAAGTACCAGACAAAGAGAAGAGAAGAAAAGAAAATACACAGAATGAAAAAACGAAGCCACTTAAAAAAGGAACGTTAATATATAGAAAACCTCAACAGAGAGAAAGAATTCAGAACATTCTATAAGAAAGTTAACATCAACAGAAATAAATTCAAGGCAAACACAAATCAATGTAGAAGTTTGAATGGCGATCTATTAATAACAAGAACAGACGTACCAAACCGATGGACGAAATATTTTAACCAGATACTTATTATAGACGAAGAAAAAGAATACCCGTAAGACAAAAGCTGTGGGGTAAGCGGAGCAGACGGGAGAGAGGATTAGTCACCAACGATCCTGGAAGTTAAAGACGTTGTAAATAAACTAGCCAGAAACATATCACCCGGAATCTCCCAGCGGAATTATATAACGAAGGTGACCACGATATCATAATAGCGCTACAGCAGCTTATAAAAGAAATATGGATACAAAGTCCCTTCCCAGTGATTGGAATATTGGAATACTTTACACCATACACAAAAAGGGATATATTTTTGAATGCTCTAACCATCGAGGAATTACGCTCCTAAATGCAGCGTATTAAATATTCTCCAATATACTATGCCATCGTATGGCACAATATGCAGAGCGAATAATAGGATAATACCAGGCTGGTTTCAGAGGTGGTAAATCAACAATTCATCAGATTTTAACCCTGAGACAAATTCTAGAGAAAACACTGGAATACAGTGTAGACACGCACCACATATTTATAGACCACAAGGCAGCCTACAACTCTGTTAATAAAAGAGAATTATTTAGAGCAATGATAGACCTAGGAGTATCAAATCAGTTAGTAAGTCTAACCAAACTAACCCTTGAAAAAGTTGAATGCAGAGTACGAATCCAGGGGGAACTCTCTGAACATTTTAAAACAAATAACAGGCTACGTCAGGGAGACCCACTTTTCTGTATACTATTCAATCTAGCTCTGGAAAAAGTAATACATACGTCACAAATCACAACTATTGGTTCAATATATAACAAATATGTGCAAATCCTAGCATATGCTTGTCATCAAGTGCCACCAATCACGCACTTCGATGTTCATCGCCCTTCCTTCTGGAACATATTATTAAATTTAATTGGTTGAGAAAAGAAAAAGTTTCATATAAAAGTTAATTTATCTTTAAATATGGGACATTTTTCGGATCTCAAGTCAGTAGGGAGAGTCAGTGTCAACACATGGTTTTACCCGTGTAGGGTAGCTCCCTAGAGCACTTTGCTCGAAGGGCTCGGAATCTTTCTAAGGCTCTGAAGCTGAGTTTTTTTCTTCCTAGAAAGAATGTGTTTTATTTCCACCACCTAATAAAACCATAATGGCATTGTCTCTTCAAGATAATGCCACAATAAGAGCGTACCGGCCAACTACGCAATACTACACCATATTGTGCAATAGTTGGACAAATTAATAAACATGGAAACTTGCACCAAGTTGCAATCAGTTTTTCATACGTTTATTAATTACACCGGAGACGAACTCTACCACGACTCCGAGATGTTAGAGTTCTCATGCTCCGCGATCGAAAATCGCAAACAGTTCCAACACGATGCCTGCATCAAAACCACTCAAGAAAACAGCGGGGAAAAGCATTGGATGTTAGTACACCAAACTAACATGCCGATATCCACCTTCTGTAGCCTGAAACCGTCGATGTGCCATATCTCCGACGAGCCAGCCTACTTGATGCTAAGTACCTGATGCAATGGATGTCTCCGCAGTAGCCAGTCACTGCCTGCCCTACCATTATGTGGTCCAGAGCACCACGGAGGCTCAGGCAAACTCGCCTACGACACACCGGCGACATGCAGATGGGAAACGTACAGCTAGAGAGGACGAAGCCGCCGTAGAGGAGCACGTCGTCGAGGATGGACCTGCAGATGCTGTCAACAACACCGACCACCGCCTGTGAGTGTTTTTGTGCAGTGCAAGTGCGCGCTACGCGAGTGTAGTGTGTGTTAGAGGACTGTAAGTAGATCTGACAATATGGACATATACACTTTTAATATATTTTATGCATTTTTTTTCTTTCCTATATGTGATTTGTAAAGAAAAATTGTTTTCTTAAGTTTTTTAATAAAATCAGCCTCAGAGTCGCCAAAGCAGGGGGGATGTCATCAAGTGCCACCAATCACGCACTTCCATGTTCATCGCCCTTCCTTCTGGAACATATAATTAAATTTAATTGGTTGAGAAAAGAAAAAGTTTCATATAAAAGTTAATTTATCTTTAAATATGGGACATTTTTCGGATCTCAAGTCAGTAGTGAGAGTCAGTGTCAACACATGGTTTTACCCGTGTAGGGTAGCTCCCTAGAGCACTTTGCTCGAAGGGCTCCGAATCTTTCTAAGACTCTGAAGCTGAGTTTTTTTCTGCTTAGAAAGAATGTGTTTTATTTCCACCACCTAATAAAACCATAGTGGCATTGTCTCTTCAAGATAATGCCACAATAAGAGCGTACCGGCCAACTACGCAATACTACACCATATTGCGCAATAGTTGGACAAATTAATAAACATGGAAACTTGCACCAAGTTGCAATCAGTTTTTCATACGTTTATTAATTACACCGGAGACGACATGCTGATGATATCAATATTGTTGGTAAAACGGAAAACGCAGCACGAGAGGCGTACGTAGCACTAAAGGAAGCAGCTACAAAAATTGGTTTAATAATAAACACCCAGAAAATGAAATACATGAAAATAGGTACGCAACCACAAATACTACGGGCACTTGTTATAGAAAACGACGTCATCGAAGCAGTTAACGAATTTGTATCCTTGAGAACGCTCATCAATACCGAAAATAACACTACCGCAGAGATAAATCGCTGAATTTGCAGGGCTAATAGATGCTATTTTGGGCTTAATCTTCTTTTTAAATCTACAGTTATATCAAGAAATACAAAAGTAAAACTCTACAAAACAATAATACGCCCAGTACTAACATATGGTTCAGAAACCTGAACTTTAACAAAAAGCAATGAAAACATGTTATTATGTTTCGAAAGAAAAATACTAAAACGAATCTATGGAGTGATAAATTAAAATTATGTCTATAGAAGACGACACAACTTCGAACTCTATAGAATATACCAGGAACCAGATATCGTAAAACACATTACCATAGGACGTCTGAGGTGGGTAAGCCATGTAATGCGGATGAAGCAAACCGACCCTGCTATAAAAACGCTCCTTGATAGACCTACTAATCAAAGAAGAAGAGGAAGATCCAGAACAAGATTCCTACATAACATAGATCAAGATATGAGAAATATGGAAATACGTGCTTGGCGGAGGAAGGCGATGGATAGGGACGCCTGAAAAAAATTCGATTATAATCTTAACAGAGTTTAACAAAGTTTAATAATAATTATATTTCATTTTATCCGTGTCATCTACTATTTGTTTATTTGTAATTTTGTAAAATAGCAATAAAATTAAACACTCTTTGATGTGTCTCTATTACAAGCTATTTTTGATATTCATGGTTTATTGCATGTTTTATTGGCTGTATTTAACGACCATATTTACGGTTTATTGGCTGTATTAATTGACCGTATCATTTTACTGGCCGTATTATGAAAATTTATTGAATCTCTTTCTCTTTATTTATACTCTTTGGTAGTCTTATCCTTAAAAGCTGTTCAAGAGGAAACATGCTTATTTCAACTGATAATCTCATATTTTCCAAAGAAATACGGAATTCTGTGAAGGGGCCATTTTCGTCGAGATTTTGGTTGAAACTATTTTCTTCAAATTCTTCCCCAGTGTCAGTATTATGGTCTTGAGTTTCTAGTTCGTCAAAAACAAGGCTCTCATCATCGTCATCGTTTTGTGTTTGTTGATTGTCAGATTCATGCTTCAACTCATTCCATAGCATTTTACTTTTCTTTTGTTCTCTTTCATAATCCCCTATCGCCATAAAGTACGCTATTTAACTAAAAACAAACACCAAAAAGACGACTGTAGTAAGAATTTTATAACAGAAAATAACAGTAACCTCAGTTTCAGAGACCAGTTTTGTCTTTCGGTCTTTTTGACCGGTCTAGCTGGTAAAATTCACACACTTTCTCAATACTGCTCTTACACTTAACAGAAGTTGTCATTCCAAGAAGCTACTGCAATGCACCGCCTTTGGATCAAAACAGATCGGCGGTTTTCGGCAAATTTCGGTGCTGTCTGTCTCAAAGACCATAGGTTAGCAACAAAGGGTTAATAAAGCAAGCTGTAAAAATCATATCCTTGCACCAAAAACACTTATTTTTATTTTATCTATATTAATTGTTGACAGATTGCCGAATAAAAAAGATATTAAAAAACCTAAGGCAAATCAGTGGGAGTTCTCCCATAAACCTGCACCTCTTGAGGTATTTAATTTATTACTTACCAACTCCATTATATCTTCCACAGTAGTAATCATAATAAATGCATAAACACTAAACATTCCACTACAACGATATGTGTACTCAAGACATAATATGAAATTGTGAGGATTTTGAAAAAATTTTAAAATGTAGATAACATAAATGAGTTCACAAAGCACAACTGCGCAATATATGGCCATAAATACGACTGGAGAACTTAGAGATAATATGCAGTTCACAAAATTTCCTTTTACTTTTAAAAAACACATTAAGATTTTATGTAACTCTTTCAATTTCATTTTTCTGAGGTCTTCGTCGTGCTCAATAACTTCTAAAGTACGAATTATGGCTTTAAAGGTATTACTAAATATGTTGTGATACAGCAAAACTAGACACTCTGAATATAAAAGTAAAAAGTGATCAACAATTAGTGTTACAAATATTCCTAATTGAATAATTAAATTTATAAGAGTCATGTCGAGATACCATTTGTAAACTACGTCTATTACAGAATATATAACTGCAAAAGTAACCACAGTGCTTGATAGTATTGTTAAATACTTTGCCATTCTGTCGTCAATTAAAGGATCGACGTTATAATCCCATCTATAATAACTCAAATCTATTAAGTCAGAAATGTATTTAATATGATCGTTGCTTACTGTATAAAATGCTATGTACGCCATAATAGTCACTGACATCATAAATGCTACATACAAATCAAAATATTGGTCATTTGATTTTAGAGGTGATAACAAACCAACCAGTAAGAAATATAGGGATACTATTAAAATTACTGTAATTAATATAAAAAGAAATAAAGACTTTTTAAATCTTATTGACGGTTTTTCGATTTTGTCCTTATGTGGGCATCTTAACTGTGTGGTGAAAACCATTAAAAAACCCAAAATAAACATATACCTTAGTATACATGGTATACAATTCGTTACTTTAAAGATATTTGAAATTTGGACGTGAAGGTACATTTTATACAAATGAATGAAACAAGAAACTGTTTTGTTGTCTTATCATAATAAAAAAAATCTCTTATCGGATACAATACCTACCCTGTAATTTTCTAATAAGGTGCGTGACGTTTGTATTTGATTTGCCTACTGACTGTCTATTTGTATGTATTACTAATTAGTTTATATGATTACTATTTGCTCTACCACAGGACTGTAGAGTAAAACAGAGAGCTAATTTTTGATCTGATCAATACTTAGTTGTATCTAAACAGATATATATATATATATATATATATATATATATATATATATATATATATATATACATATATATATATATATATATATATATATATATATATATATATATATATATATATATATATATATATATTTCAGAAAAACGCCATAAAAACAATACTACAATACTTAAAAACAACTTTAATTTAGACACCTGATATAAATAACATTGTATCTCTACTTACAATGTTTTGAACCGTGGATTAAGTAAAATGTATAAAGCATAACCTTTATTTTGGTCTAATAACTTTTATTATATTATATTTAACAAAATAAACTCTTTATAAGTGCAAATTTTGAATCACGTGGTGAAAAAACGTTGTAACCAATACAATATTGAAAAATTTTATTATTGATGATTATTTTTTATAAGCAAATTGTAACATTGTATACAATGTGTTCTTCAAAAAATTTATTAAGTAAGTTTTCACAATTTCATTGTAAGTTATGATACAAGAAAGCAAGTTAGTGGAATATTACTATAAATAACATTAAAATCAATTTACCAGGCTCTTCTAATCATCAAGTTGATAATGAGGATGTCTTAAATCTTAAAAACTCGCTTGAAAATACTAGTTTAGATTTTAAAACAAAATAATACCCTCTATATCATTTACGACACAACTAACTTCTACTCATAAAAATAAGGTACCAAATGTTTACAGTGCACTTAAGATACATTGACAGCGGAAACTTCTACATGCACCAAAGGTACAAGTTCATCATTAGATACGTCTGTTAAGAAAAAAAATATCCAAAGAAGAAAAAATTTGGAGAGGGAGAAACAAAGGGGTCCAAGTGTTTGGAAAAGAATATACCGTAAAACTGGAAAATTAACGAAAATGAGAGGATTGGAACCTGGATGTAATGATAAATGTAACAGAAAATATAAATCCAAATTATCTGAAAATGATAGACTCAATTTATTTAATAATTTTTGAAAAATGGCTCATCATGACAAACAGCAAATATTTATGTAGAGATTTTCTCAGACAAGAGAGAAAGGTTGCAACGTTAAAAGAGTCTAGAACAAACCGGACATATGAATATAATTTTCAGCTACCAGAACGCCAACTGTAAGTTTGTAAAAAAACATTTTTGAATACTTTTAACATAACAGATATGTGGTTAACTACGCTATTTAAAACATTGATAGTCAAAAAGGTGGAGAAATTATACCTGGAGATATGCGTGGTTGCCATAAAAACAGATCAAATCCTGGAAAAAAAATATTAAAAACTCTAATTTAGCAAAAGAATCCCACTACTCAAGACAAGAAGAACTAAGATGTATGTTGATGAGTCTTAAACGTTTCCCAAATTGTATTCACTGTACAATGAATGGATGTTCACCCATTATTACCCATGCGATAAGCCAGCCAACAAAAGTTAGTACATACACATATTCAATACTGAGTTTAATATTGGCTTTTTGCACCTAAAAAAACTCAGTGTCTCACTTATAATCTAAATAGGACTAAAGCAGAGAAAGACCAAATAGAAAAGGAATATGTTTTACATATTATAAACATACGGGTATGAATCTTGGACCCTACGACCAGCGGAAAGAAGAAGGATAGATGCCATTAAAATGTTCTGTTGGAGAAGAATGTTAAGAATTCAGTGGACCGACCACAAGACAAATATTTCAATTTTAAATAACCTAAAAGTCAGCAAATGGCTATCCAGTATGGCCAGATTCATCTCCAACAATTAAAATACTTTGGATATGTTATAAGAGCAGATACAGAAATCATGGAAATACTTATTATCCAAGAAAATGTAGAAGGCCGAAGATTACAAGAAAGATTCTCCAACAAGATGGATTGATCAAATTACAGGCATATGCTAAAGATCTATGTATGAGTTAAAAGAAATTACCAAAAACAGAGATCTTCGAAGACGAAAAATATACACTATCATGATGACCACTACACTCTCACCGGGGGGTCAGTATTAAAGAAAGAGACAGAAGGGGGTGAAATAGAGATATTGCTAACAAATGTGTTGCACGTGAAGCCAAAAATCGTGATAAAGAGATTTCTAAGAAAACAGCAACAGTTGTAACTGCCTACTTTGATTTGCAAAAAATATTAACTACACTTCAATCAGAGTTATCATAGTTTTATTATAAAAGGAAGTTTAAAGTGTATAATTTTACTATCTTTAATATTGAATCTGCGGAAGGTTATTGTTATGCAAATTTAATAAACTAAGTTATAATATATGGATTACGAAAATTACAAAAATTATTAAAACTGACAAACTAAAAAAATACAATGTTGTAGAAATGTTTTTAAATCGCCCCTCTAAACTAAGCAATATATCACACCGAATATATTACAAACTGGACATACTGGACAAAGGCCTAGGAACGCGTGAAGCTCTTTTTTTACTTAATATACTGATACAAAGATACCTGGACGTCAATCAAGATATATACCTATGTTTTATTGACTATAATAAAGCATTCGATAAAGTATGACATAAACAATTAATGAATGTCCTGACATCAAAGAAGATTGACTACAACTACCTCAGGATCATATCAAATGTATACTATAAACAGCGAGCAAAAGTACGTGTTAACGAACAGCTAGCTGTCAGAAGAAATTGAAATAAGACGTGGAGTGAGAAAGGGATGCGTATTGTCGCCAATTATTTTTAATGCCTACTCCGAAGATATCCTAATAAACGCTCTTGAGGGTGAAAAAGCTGGAATAAACGTAAATGTAGCTTCCATTAACAACATTAGATATGCGGACGACACTATGATCTTAGCCGAAAATATTGAAGATCTTCAGAGACTGGTGACCAGAATAGCGGGGTATTGTAAAGAGTATGGTATAACAATGAATGTCAAGAAGATGAAATTTATGAGAATATCGAAATCTCAAAGAAATAACGAGAATCTTCTAATAAACAGGTAGACAAATGTGCATATCTGGGAACAATGATTAACTCCACAAATGATTACATTCAGGAGATCAAAATCAGAATAGAAAAGGCTAGAACAAATTTCAACCAAATGAGAAGAGTGGTATGTACAAGGGATTTAAAATTGGAACTAAGTTAGGTTGGCGAGGTGCTATGTTCTATCGACTAGTTCAATTTCTGCCATTTGTTTTTAATTTTGCTTAAGTTTCCTTTCCATTTCTTTCCTGTCTTTTTGTAGCGCACTTTCAAAATTTTCTTTTAACTGTTCTAATTCCATCTTTTGCACAGTCTTAATATCCTTTATTTTAGTTTCTAATTCTTCTCTCTGCATCTCTAGTCTCCTCTCTGTTTCTTCTCTTTTTTTAAACAGGATTTTACTTCATTCTCATATTTGTCGAAACGCTTTATCATTTTCCTATCATTTTCTTTTAATTTTTGTTCTTTTCTCTGTGATATTTCTCTTTGGTTTTCTTTCATTTTTTGTTCCATTTTTTGTAAATGATTCTTGTATTTGTTGTCTCTGTATTTGCATCATTGCTAATAATTTTTCTAACATCCCTGTTTCTTTTCTTTTCTCCATTATTTTAGCATTTCCTTCATTATCCGATCCTTCTTTAACAATTGTTTCCTCTTCTCTGTTATCCTCCTTTCTTTCTTGCATTTTGCTTTGACTCCTTGAGGTCGACATGTTGTTTCTTTTTGTTACTGTTTTTGTCCCCGCCAAATGTGAAATTTTACAACACTCTATATGTTGCAGAACACGACAAATATTTCTCCCCAAATTTAATAAATTTTCACGACAAATATCAAATATGCAATCAGTAAAATTCAAATAATTCAAAATAAATATCCAATGTACAATTGGTAAATAAAATAAAAATCAAATAATTCAATAGCAGTAAATATCAACTAACTACGATCAATCAATAAATCAAATTTTTATCCACTGAAAAAATTTTCAAAATACTTTCAAATTCAAATTCCTTCAATGTTATTTTTTTTATCTCTGGATCACCTCTACTTATTTCGGATCTCTTTCCCTACCATCAAATGTAAAGCTGCGATATTTTCAAGCCTTACGTTTTGGAAGCCAGTTAATGTAATATTCAAAGTCTGAGGTGCGCCAAGCAATTAATTAGCTAATTAATTAAATAATTAAATTTATTTAAATGATGCAATTATGATTCTATCACACTATTTAATTTTCTTATCCCAGGGTTTTACTCGTGCTTCAATATCTATGCTTTACATATGATAGGTAAGGTCCAAAGAATACCGGAATAATAAAAAAATATATGATACAACATTATATATTGAAATAAAATTCACACTCAAATATCTTCAATAAAAAATATCTCATATAATGATTATCAAAATTTTGTTTTACGTACATGAACCTTTAAAAATTAATGGTATATACAATATAAATTAAATTTTCAAATCAAAATTGTTGATCTAAATCTCCTGATCAAAATATTCCTATCCTTTCTAAAGCAATTGTTAAAAAAAAGTGTTGTTAATAAAGAAAAACTGACTAATGGTAAAACTATCTCTCTGATGATGAGTTGTCCAAATCCTTGTTCCTTGTAGCCTACACTATTTATTCTTAGTAGTCCCCTAGGTAATCGGCAATCTTACAACAAATTATTGGGAGCCTATCGTCTTTAATAATCTCCTTCAAATGCACGTATCGTTCAAATGATGCTAGCCTCTTCTCCTCTAGATAAACTAAATCTCTTCTTCCGGCCTGAACAGTGACTCTTGAAATATAAGTAGAAAAATATAACTTAAAATATTTTACTGGATCACCTTCTGTCAGATACACTTACTCCGAGAAAACTCACAAACATTCACTTCTACTGCTTACTACCTATGGAGAACCACCAGAGAACAACGACTGTTCCCTTGAACCCTTGGAAACACAACTGATTATCCCTCCCTCAAAAATCTAGCTAAACTCCCATTCATTCATACCTATCCCACTTTTTTCAATCTCCTTCAGAGTTCGTCACACTTATCCCCATCTACCATTTAGATAACAAACAACAATTTTACCTACAATTATAATTTTCCTAAAAACTATTAACATGCTAATCGGTTTCTACAAATTCTTAAAAACTAACGGAGAATTATATTTTCTAAATATTTCTATTCGATTGTCTTATTCACTGTATATCGACGTACAAGTCCATTTGGAAAACCCGCTCGCATTGTACACGATTTCACTAAGCTCACTCACGTCACTCGAATATATTTTACAAAGAAAATAATTAGATTTAACTATAATCGGTAACTATATATTTTTGTAATAAGTATGAAATCAATGCATATGTTGCTTAAATCGAAACTTCAATAAGAGGCTTATTTTAATTTTATATAGGGAATGAAAAGTAAACCACTTTGAATTCACTACTAAGTCTACTATACTTAAAAAATGACAAAAAAGTTCAGTTCGGAAAATTTATGTAGTTTTTTGTAATTTTTGTAATTTTTTGTATTTTTTGTATTTTTTGTATTTTTTGTAATTTTTTGTAATGTTTTAATTTTAATTTTAATGTATCCTTTTATTTGTTTTTTTTCTTATTAAAAAACCTTATCTATCTCTTTTTCAAATTTTGTGCAATTTCTTTGTTTATTCTTTTGTCATTGCCTTCCCCTTTTTTCTTTGATTTTTTTTTTCAAAATTTATCCTAGGAAGCTGTTATACGAGCGCTAATGCCGCCGCGTTGATGACGCGGAAAACAAGGCGCATAATTTTAAAGTAATACGTAACTAGTTACGTCATATTGAGATAATAGGGAGTTAAAGTGCGGGACAAAATGTTAACGTTAACGTATAATTTGACAGCTACTCGTGTGCAATAAAGGAATACACAAATTTGCGTTAACGGGTCTTCGTAGCCTTGCGTGCGTTTACGAATTGCCTTAACGTTATCCAAATTGTTTTGAGTATTACCGAATGTCTGTGAAATCTCCGAAAATAAAAACGTTTTGTTGTTTTGTGATTTTAACCAAAGATTTGTCTTTTGTTTCTATTATTGTAACCTAAGAATAGTGAAAAAAATCGAAAAAAAAATGACGAAAACCAATGTGCAACGCATGAATTACGCGCTGCTAACGCCACCAGCTGCGCTAGCAATGCTTGCCTTCGAGACAATGCAGGATCGCCGCGTTGTCAATGCAATGTCGTTCATATAATGGTAGTGCCATTGACGGCTGAGCCGACGTTTACGCGGCGCTACTTACGCGCTGAGCTGTTTTGTTTGGATCACATCCTAAATTGTTGCTTTAAGAGTTGTAACACACATTTTTATTTAATAATTTCTATGAATATTATTGCAAAATCAGATATGTACTTGAACTTTTGTATTTATTAAAGGATAATAAGAAAAAAACTGTATTCGTTATAATAAAGTAACCCTATCGTATCATATTATTTATTAATTAAATAAAATTTACAATCCTAATGTAGATAATATTTCTGAGAAGTACGCAAAAATCTAAGTAAAATTATTATGCCATTTTTCCTGTAAATTAGTTTTTATTATTAGTAGTATTCCAACATATTTAAATATAATATTTATTTTGAGAAAGCCGCATTAAATTGTAAGGCAACCAGCACGTACGTAACTACATTTCCAATCATCTAAAAACAAAAAACAACGATTTTATAACGATATTCAAATATTTAATACTCATCAATTTAAACAAGTGTTTAAAGTTGTTTTAAAATTCTGATGATAAATATACACCACATTTTAATTATTTTTACTACAAAATCAACATATTACAAAATTACACACTAATGACAGAATACTTGTTGCGTCTCATTTTTTTGTTATGTAAAAATATTTAACTCTACAGATATATTTTATACCTATTGTAGTCCTAATGTTAAATAAAACTACGGAGTTGCAATAAGTATCTGTAATAATCACTATTACATGATATTACCTATTAAATGCTATTACACTTGTGATAAGCTTACACTGTTATAAGAGTAGGGAATTCTACTCGTCAATTCTACTACAATTCTACTCGTCAATTCACGAGTAGAATTCCCTACTCTAAGGTTTTAAGTAATGGATTTTGACAAGAGCTATAGTCATGTAAATAACAGGTAAACTCGTTTTCATCGTTCTTGGCATGTACCTGAAATAAGCTACTACGGAATTTTTAATATTCGTCTCTCTCTGATACACAGATGCGTAATTCAATTGTGCGAGTCACGTTCGTCATAGTAAAGTGCGATGAGAAGGGAATGAAGAGACCACTCACGTCTCCCAGCATTGTAACAATAACGCCGATGCGTTTGGCCGATACGGTGTCGGTGATAAGTTCGGCCTCTTTACAAATACAGATAGCTGGCAGTGACGTGTTTTTTTTTAACATGTTACCCTGATCTGTGCAAGTTTGAAGTAGCTGATGAAATAGTTTTTATAAGTAAACAGTTTTTAATTAATTAATAGTTTGAGCTCTTACTGTGTGGAATTCCATTACATAAAATAATACTCTCGACACCTTAAAAATTCCAGTTTATTATAAATTAACTCTCTCTCTTCCGATACCCATTGCAATAATGACTTTTGGCATTGTTCTTGAATGAGCTGGCTAATAGGTTTATAATTGTAGCAATTACCATTGATATTTTATGTTGTTTTAGTCGATTTTAGTCAGTCATTGTTGGAATTTGTTCCGAACAGTTTTGCTTATTATTTTTTGTTGTGAATAACTAATTTTTCTATTTATAATAAAAAAAAATGCCGGGAAAACGATAACAGGAGAAATGCGACAATGTGTAGTTCATTTATTGGAGTATTTTAAAAAAGAAGAAGAAAACAACGGACCTTTGCTTTCGTTATCATCGGTAGATGAACGAGTAGCGGACGCTTTGAAAATCAGTCTTCGCACAGTGACAAGAATAAAGAGTGAATACAAGACAGGGGCAGCTCTTACTACACCAGGAGAGTCACGTAATGTACAAAAAAAAAGACTAATGATGTCAGCGATACTATAAAAGGAGAGATTAGAAATTGACTGTATGGCATGAAAGCAAAAGGAGAGCACGTTACAATTAAAGTTCTAAATACACAATTAAGAAACAAGCATCTCTATGACGGTTCTGATACAAGTTTGTGGCGTCTTATGAAAAATTGTGGGTTTTCATACAAACTAGAAAATAGTAGACGAGTGCTATGTGAGAAAGCATGTATTGTCTCCAAACGACTGTATTTTTTGAGGCATTATATGAGAAATTTTTTAAGTCCAAGCCCACTTCAGTTCGTTTTTTAGATGAAACATGAATATTCCTAAAAGGGGCATATAAACGTACTTGGCAAGATGACTGTGTGAAAAGCATCAGAAAAGGACACGAAAATACAGGTAAACGCTTTGTTGTTTTACATGCCTGAAGTAGGCAAGGATTTGTTAAAGATGCTGGATTACTGTTTTCTACGAAATCGAAGAGTGCAGACTATCATGATTCTATGGATAAAGAGTCTTTTAAAAAGTAGGTCTCCGAAAAGCTAATACCAATGTTGGAGGAACCATCTCTAATTATTATGGATAATGCCTCATACCATAGCTCTTTAATAGAAAAGTTACCGAGTGCCAGTTGGAAAAAATCTGACTTACAAGAATGGTTACGAGCGAAAAAAATAATTTTTGACGACAATTCGGGCAAGACAGGGCTATTGAGTCTTTGTCGTCAGAATAAACCACAAAATACCAGGTTCGTTATAGACGAGCTACTCCAAGAACATGGGCATCAGGTTTTGAGATTGCCTCCATATCACTGTCAATATAATCCGATTGAGTTGGACTGGGGCATTTCTAAACAATACCATGATCGTCATATTGGAGAACATGGACGTGGAGATGAAACAGTGAAAAAAGTTTGGGGCGATGCGTTAGCTGAGGCAACACCTGCAGTGTGGGCGAGTTGTGTTAACCATACTGAAAAATTAATTCAGGACGACTGGACAAAAATGGTCACATATGATGAAAATGAAAGTAGGATTATCATCGATTTGGCGAAAGATTCCAATGATGAAGACAGTTCCAGTGAAGACGCTGACTGATTAGCTAATTATTCAAGGTCAGTACGTTCGCTACAGTGCTTAAAACTAAAAAAATCTGTATCTGTATTTTTTAATTAAAGTGGGTTAAATAATTAACATTTTTTTGGGTATATTTCAAAATCCTTTTAAAATGTATTTTTCGTTATATCCTGTCCTATTGTACTGCAAGCTAGAAAAAATACTTCTTCGCAATTTATACGTATATTCCGTTATTAGAAATTTAATGAAAAATAATTTATAATTTTCTTTTATAACTATTATTTCGTTTGACGTGCTACATTTTGCTCCCCCACTGGAGGAGGTAAACGAATCGAGCTTAGACAAGGAAAGACAGATGAAACAACTTATTGCAAGTGTTTTTACACGCACGCGTCAAGAACGATGAAAACGATTATAAACTTGTGTACTGCATCGGCATTACTCATAGCTCTTGTTAAAATCCATTACGTCTAACAATATATTATTTGTGTATCAAAAACGTCGTTTTATCTCTCTCCAGTCGAGGTAACTAAAGGTTCGCTTGAAAAACATGACCGTCCGCAATCTCGGTGTTCCACGTTATCAAGTAGAACCTTCAATACAGAGTGTACGGATATATTTGACTGCGATCGACCATCCCGACCATCGATCGTCCTCGGTCGATATGCTGAAGACTGGAAAATTATGTTGTAGTCAAAATTAGTGTCTCCCATAGACCTAACAAATATGCATGTAAATTGTGATTTACGTACTATGTTATATAAATCAGAAATTTATATAGATATCGTTTATATTTAATAAATCAGAAATTTATTCATGTCATACAAATCAGATATTTATATAAATTTATAAGTATTAAATATATCAGAAATTTATTGATGTCATATAAATCAGTTATTTATATGGAAGTTGTACTGAGTAAATCAGAAATTTATTCCTGTCATATAAATCAGATATTTATATAATAGATACAGCAGTTGTATTGAATAAATCAGAAATTTATATTAAGCAGAAAAGAGAACCATAATTGAATCTAATATTCAATTCATAGTGATGTTACCTCATATAGTTTCACTATCAAGTCAGATACTTGAAGAAAAAAAAATCTGACTTTAACTAAGATTTTTGAAAGTCGAATAATTTGATATTCTCGCTCCCTATGACGGCTTTACTTACAGGCAACACCAGACAAAGAAGAAGAAAGATATAGGTGAAGAAGAACAATATCTACAAATTACCCTCAGAAGTAAAGAATGCCCTACAGAATGCAAAACAAGGAAAAGCACCGGGTCTTGATCAAATTCCAGTTGAACTGTTAAGAGCCTTAGATGACGGTAATATAAAGAGACTCACCCGAATTCTCAACCACATATATGTAGAGGGCAACATCCAGGAAGAATGGCTTAAATCGATATTTTTACCTCTACCAAAAAACAACAATCCCAAATCATGTAATGACTATAGATTGATAAGCCTAATGTGCCACCCTTTAACGATTCTCTTGAAAATTGTTCAAAACCGAATTTATAAGAAATGTGAGGAGCAGATAGATGAAACTCAGTTTAGCTTCAGAGGAGGCATAAGTACAAGAGAGGCATTATTTGCGTTGACGGTACTGTTGCAGAAATGTCGGGAATATAACAAGAGTGCATATGTATGCTTCATAGACTTTAGGAAGGCCTTTGACCGAGTGCAGCATATGAAGTTATTAGATGAATTCAAAAACATCAATTTAGACAAAAAAGACATTGAGTTTATTAAGGCTATATACTGGAACCAGAAAGCAGCAGTAAAGGTAAACGATATAGAAACAAATAATATACTGATTGCGAGAGGGGTTAGGCAAGGATGCGTCTTGTCTCCGACGCTTTTCAACGGGTACTCACAGGTCATATTCAGAAAAGCCTTATGGAACATAAGGACAGAAAAGAGGGAATAAGAATTGGTGGAGAAATCATAAACACCATGAGATTTGCAGATGACACGGTGATTATGGCTGAGAGTATAGAAGAACTACAAACTTTACTAGATGCAATAAATAGTAAATGCATTCAAATGGGACTTGACATCAACACAGATAAGACCAAATTTATGATAGTATCAAGGAGTCCAATAAATAATGAACAACTTACTCTTGGTGGACAGCAAATAGAGAGAGTGACAAAATATAAATATCTGGGAGCTTACATCAACACAGAATTAGATCCAGACCAAGAGATCAGGATACGAATAGAAATAGCAAGGGCAGCGTTCTTAAAATTCAAGCAATTTTTCTGTGACAAAAATCTGAATACTGCGCTAGACTGAGGTTTGTTGAATGTTACGTCTGGTCGCAACTATTGTACGGGGTAGAAACATGGACACTAAAAGCGCAAATAGTTAAGAAGCTTGAAGCCTTTGAACTTTGGATATACCGGAGAATGTTGAGAATTCCATGGACTGCCTGGTTCACCAATGAGGAAGTGCTGAGAAGGATGGGTCGAGACAAAAAATTGTTGAGAACAATAAACGCAAGACTGCATACCTTGGACACATACTGAGAAATGATAAATATAGTCTTCTACAGGTCATCATGCAGGGTAGAGTCGATGGCAAAAAGGGAATAGGTAGAAAGAGGAAGTGATGGCTGCGAAATATTCGAGACTGGACAAACATGACTGTAGAAGAATTATTCCACGTTGCAAAAGACAGAGAAGCTTTTAAAAATGTGGTCGCCAACCTCCGTTAATGGGGACGGCATAGGAAGAAGAAGAAGATGACGGCTTTACAAGGTCTTTGACTTCTGGTAGAATGAACATCTTCTTTCACTCAGTATCGATCGTTCGAAAGAACTTCCACTATTCGAAATAGTCCTCTATATGTATTTAACAGTTTCTTACTCTTACCATTGTTTGCAGGAAAACTTGTTACTTTAGTAACAACCAAATCGCCGACCATATATTCGATAGCTGGTCTACGTTTTTTGTTAAATTCTTTATTTTGCTTAGCCCTATTATTTTCAACATGAACTGCATGTGAACTGCAACAAATTGAACACAAACACCAATGATATTGACGAGTACTGGAATCGACTAAAAGATTGTCTACTGGAACCCTGTAGAGAAATACTAAAGACTTCCTCAAGGAGAAAAGAGAAATGGATGAATGAAGAGATACTGAATATGATGGAACAACGGAGACAATTTAAAAACAAGGATAACAATAAATACAGAGAGATAAACCACGAGATTAGAAAGACGATAAAGCAGGCAAAAGAAAAATACTTTGAAGAGCAATGCAAAGAGATCAAAGACCTTCAAAATAAATATGATCTGGTTAACCTACACAAGAAAGTCAAAGAACTGGCAGGACTAAGAAAACAAAATCCCACTTGTGCAATTCTGGATAGACACGGTACTGCTATAATACATGAATTGTTCGATGATGAAAGAGGAGATCTGGAGCACATAGAACTTACGTCAGAAGAAATAGGTCCATATATTACAAAAGAAGAAATATTGCACGCATTAAAAACAATGAAGAGCGGGAAAAGCCCTGAACCTGATATGCTTCCTATAGAAATCCTAAAAATTCTAGATGAGAAGCACATTGATGTTTTAGTGACACTCTTGAACCAAATTTATAGTTCAGGCGTATTACCCAAAGAGTGGTTAACATCTATTTTTATTTGTCTCCCTAAAAAGAAAAACGCAAGAGAATGCAGCGATTACCGCACCATTAGCTTAATGTCTCATACGCTAAAGTTACTACTTAAAGTCATCCATAACCGAATAGATCACAAACTGGACATAGACGTTAATAATACACAATTTGGTTTTCGCAAAGGCCTAGGAACACGTGAAGCTCTTTTTTCACTTAATATACTAATACAAAGATGCCTGGACGTCAATCAAGATATATACGCATGTTTTATTGACTATAATAAAGCATTCGATAAAGTACGACATAAACATTTAATAAATGTGCTGAAATCAAAGAAGATTGACTACAACGACCTCAGGATCATATCAAATTTATACTATAAACAGCGAGCAAAAGAACGTGTTAACGAACAGCTGTCAGAAGAAATTGAAATTAGATGTGGAGTAAGACAGGGAT
Source organism: Diabrotica undecimpunctata (assembly GCF_040954645.1). NCBI lineage: Eukaryota > Metazoa > Arthropoda > Insecta > Coleoptera > Chrysomelidae > Diabrotica > Diabrotica undecimpunctata. The sequence goes on along the minus strand of NC_092811.1, from coordinate 85,306,537 downwards.
GCGTATTGTCGCCAATTATTTTCAATGCCTACTCCGAAGAGGTCCTGAAAAAAGCTCTTGAGGGTGAAACAGCTGAAATAAAGGTAAATGGAGTTCCCATTAACAACATTAGATATGCGGACGACACTGTGATCTTAGCCGAAAACATTGAAGATCTTCAGAGACTGGTGACCAGAATAGCAGAGTATGGAAAAGAGTATGGTCTAACAATGAATGTCAAGAAGACGAAATTTATGAGAATATCGAAAACTCAAAGAAATAACGAGAATCTTTTAATAAACGAAACCAACGTCGAACAAGTGGACAAATATGCATACCTGGGAACAACGATTAACTCTACAAATGATTACAATCAATAGATAAAAATAAGAATAGAAAAGGCTAGAGCAAATTTCAACAAAATGAGAAGAGTTCTATGTACCAGGGATTTAAAACTGAAACTAAGAGTTAGGTTGGCGAGGTGCTGTGTTTTTTCGACTTTATTTTATGGAATGGAATCTTGGACCTTGGACCTTGGACCAATATCTAAACGGTGCACCAGTCCCGCATGAGTGGAAAGTATCCTTCATATCATCTATACATAAGAAGGGAAGTAAACTGGACTGCTCAAACTATCGAGGTATATCAGTAACCAGTACCTTAAGTCGCCTATATGGAAGGATACTTCGAGACATTATCGAACAAGAATATAAGGAACAAGAAGAAGAGGAACAATCTGGCTTTAGAGCGGGAAGGAGCTGCACCGATAATGTGTTTGTTTTAAAACAAATAATAGAAAAAAGATCAAGTACCAATCAAGAAACCCACCTTATGTTTATAGACCTTCAGAAGGCCTATGATACTGTACCCGCTAAAAAGCTATGGAAAGTTTTGCAGGAAACAAACATTAACCACACAGTAATTAACGCCCTTAAACAGCTTTATGAAGGATCAACATCGGGAATAAAAATTGGAAATAGACTTTCAAAAAAATTTCCTGTAAACAAGGGACTCCGGCAGGGGTGTTGCATATCCCCCACATTGTTTAAAATCTACGTGGCGAAAGCACTGTATCAGTGGAAAAGAAAGTGCAGAGGAATGGGCATTGACCTGGGAGAAACTTGCCTATATACCCTACAGTTTGCAGACGATCAAGTCCTTATAGCCAACGATAAAGAAGACCTGACATATATGGCCAGAAAACTACAGGAAGAATACAAGAAGTGGGGTTTAGAACTCAATACACAAAAAACAAAATATCTCCCAATAGGCGCAGAACTATCCAACATTCAGATGGACACAACCGAAATTGCATTCTGCACTGAATATACCTACCTAGGAATTGATTTCGACACCACAGGCACAGACAATAGGGAAATTAGAAAACGAATAACCCAGGCCCGTAGAACAATTGGATGCCTTAACGGAGTTCTTTGGAGCTCAGAAATTGGTAAAAGACGAAAATACAATATATATGAATCTCTCATAAAAACCAGCTTAACCTATGGTGCAGAGACGTGGAGACTAACAGAAAGCAATAAAAGAAAACTCGAAGCAACAGAAATGGATGTATTTAGACGATCACTTCGAATATCTAGAGCAGACAGAATTAGAAACGATGAAATAAGAAATCGGATGGGGGTAGATGGATCACTGGCAACAGACATAGAAAGGAAACAACTTATATGGTATGGCCATGTTCAAAGAATGCCAGAAACAAGACTACCAAAAATCGCCATGAAATGGATACCACCAAATCGTAAGAAACGAGGAAGACCAAAAAGAACATGGAAGGAGGGAATAACAAAGGCAATGAGCTCCCGAGACTTGACCGAAGAACAATGGAATGATAGAAATTCGTGGAAATTAGGCATCGGACAACGACGCAAGACGTTTTGAAACCGATATATATATATATATATATATATATATATATATATATATATATATATATATATATATATATATATATATATATATATATATATATATATATATATATATATATCTTGGACCTTAAATGCGACATCAATAAAAAAAAACTGGAATCATTTGAGCTGTGGGTGTACAGAAGAATTCTGAAAATATCATGGACAGAACACGTCACAAACAAAGAGGTTCTGGGAAAGATGAACAAAGAAATGGAAATTTTAAATTCAATAAAAACAAGAAAATTAGAATATCTCGGACATATTACACGGAGAGAAATACACCTTGCTCCAACTGATTATGCAGGGAAAGATCCAAGGAAAGAGAAGCATATGGAGGCGTAGAATGTCATGTCTGCGCAACCTGAGAGAGTGGTACGGATGTACATCAAATGAACTTTTCAGAGCAGCCGTCTCAAAAGTCCGAATAGCTATGATGATTGCCGACCTCCGCCGCGGAGATGGCACTTGAAGAAGAAGAAGATTATTTTCAAGATTTTGAGCAACTTCTTTTCTTAACGAAGTCACATCTATCAATGTTGATTTGTCGTCGCTGACGTATCTATCTTCATCCATTCTGAGTTTATAACCGAAAAACAATTCTGATGGCGTGGTTTGAGTTATTTTGTGTTTTCTGCTGTTAATACCTTGATGTATGCTTGCGAGTTTTGTATTCAATAAATTTATATCTAAATTTGCCCCCGTAGTGGTTAACGCATCTAACACTGCCTTGTTGGCTCTTTCTACTTGCCCATTTCCTCTAGCCATACCGGCTGCCAGGGTGAATACCCTTATTCCCCTTTTCTCTGTATATTCTAAAAGTGTTTTGATACAAAAGCTTTGTCAGTATCAGTAATGATCCTCTTCGGATTACTAAATAATTTAAAAATTCCATCTAATGTATTAAAAACATTTTGGGTCGATATCTCAGGTACTGCCGTTAAATAAATAAATTTTATATATGCGTCTATTATGACCAATAAATATTTATTGTTATTTTTTGTAATTACCAATGTAACTACAACATATGTTCCATATATAAAGTATGATGGGGTCTGGCAAATTTTGGAATCGAGTGGAGATAACCAGGTTTTTTGCCTCCTGTATGCTTATGGTACAGACAGTGGAGACATGCTTGAATGTATTTTTGGACAAATCGGAGTATTTTGGGAAACCAATACCGTTCTTTAATTCTCTTCAATGTTTTATCTAATACAAAGTGGCCAATATCGTAATAATTTGCTTTGACTATTTGCCACCTACATTTTTTTGGAACTACTCATCTCCGGCCATAAGCGGTTAATTTGTATACCTTGTTTCCTTGTAAATCATAATTTAAAAAAATATCTCTATTGCTTGCTTTGTGTCCTGATAATAAGACGTTTCGAATTTGTGAAATATCATTATCCGTGAGTTGCGCTTCAGGAAGGTAATCATTTTCAAAACTTTCTGAAACGTTGTGGATTTCTGTTTCATTGTTTTGTGAATTTTCTTCTTCAAAGTAGTAGTAGTTTGTAGTTTGTTGTTTCTGAATCTTCTTTGGCTGGCTGCATGTGTGGTTTTTCTTGTTGGGTATTTTGTGGTTGGGTTTCTTGTTGTGTGCTTTCTTTTTTTGATTGTTGTTGTTTAGTGTTTATCTGGGTTTTTTGAGTTGATAGATTAGTTGTATTTTCAAGTGGGTCTATATTTGGAACTGGATTATTTGATGTTGAATTATTTGTTGTAATCGCAGTAGACATTGGGCAATTTTTTGTTAAGTGGTTGGTTTGTTTACATGTTTGGCAAGCTTGGTTGTCTAATGAAAGGAAAATTCTGTATGTCGTTTCTTCATGTGTGATAAGAAAAGAATCAGGTAAGGGCTGGTTATTTAGTGGAGATATGTATGTTTGGCGTCTGAAACTCAAAATATGTTGGAATTGTGGTGTTGATGTGCCTATTCTTAGGAATGTTATAGGTGACAGAAGATTTAATCCATGTGATTTTAATGCGGATATTAGGGCTGTGTGTGGGATTGAGGGACAGACATTGGACAATACTAATCGCTAACTGGGGCTAATTAGTCTACGAGCTTGTAAGAGTTGTTGGTTTATTTGAATTTTTTCATTTCTGTTTATAAAATCCTCAGCTAGTTTTTCGTTTGCTAAATAAATACATACTCTATTATTTGATAATTTTGAACAGAAGTATATCTGGGTTGGTTGTATCAGATGACTGAAAGCGGACAAGTAATCATCTAGTTTGGTATTTTCAATTGAATCAAAAATAATTGCTTGTTTTCTTGATGGAAATATATTGGATTGTGGTGTTTGATTGGTTACGGAAGAATATGTAGGTGATCCATTAAATTGATATGATGAGGAGCTGTTTGGTGTATTATTAGTTGTAGGAATTTCAGATTGAATAGAACTATCCATTTTTAATTATCATTTGTAACGAGTACGGTCCTGGCAAACAACCTTCTTAGTCTGTAGTGGAACAGGTTTGGTATAAATACCTGTCCTAGATTTTGTAGGTTATCCGAAATAATATTTGATAATAGTAAAAACTGTTATGGTTAAAGTAACTTACTATCTCTGTTGTATTTATTTTTGTTATTTCACTACTGGATCACTAATTAACGAAAATATTCTTAGTATTTCACTAGTTTTTGGATTAATTTTGAGAGCTCGATTTTAAAACACGTATTAGCTTACAATGAATGGTGAAGACAAAGCAGAAACCTTTCGAAAATAGTGGAAGTGACTGGAAGTTAAAAAAAAAAATATATACTTTAAAAATTGAATCGGATGATTTAAATGTACCATATTACTCTAAAAATATTGGTAATTCAGAAATTTTCCAGCTATGCAGTGTAATCAAATAATCTGTAAATTTAATGTATACGGATATAAAAGCAATAGTGTTGGAAACCGAAAATTTATAAAGGAATTACCTGGAACATCAAGTGAAAACTCTTTCTCAGTTTATTTTAAATTTGTGAGAGGTTCTAAAAGGTAAAACGGGCATAAATGGTCAAATAAAACATTTCTATTATAGATTATAAAGAAATATTCTTCATTTTATAGCTAGTCTCAAAGGAAATGCCAAAAACTGCACCAAAGTTAAAGAGTATTTCTTACATTTTTTTTCATAGATTATATGTCGTACTCTGTTACACTCAAATACTAACATTACAAGAAAAAATAAAAAATAAGCCGTCCGTGTCAATATTTCTGATATGTGTAGGAATGAGCTTAAAGTTTTATTGGCAATTTTAATAATGTCTGCAGCAAATAATGACAGTCATCTATCAATGAGATATATCATTGGCAGTAACATACCAGGCCTGTATAAGTGGTCAGTTTTTCAAATATCTCATAAACTGTCTTGGGTTTGATGAAAAGAAAACAATAAAAGCGCGATGATCGTTTTGCTCATATACGCGAAATATGGGATATTTTTAATATCACCTCTAGGTACCTTCATCAACGTAAAAGTCTCACTCAGCCTCGACATCTTTTCGCACATCATGCCACTTTCCTTGTGGAAACAGTTCGGTGACTATCTCCAGCTTCTGGTCCAATAACATGTCATATGGAGCAGAGGCGTCGAAATGCTTCATTGCGATCTTACTTTTCACCCGGATGTTCCCGTCCAGCTTATCACACAGTCCCCTCCAGTGTTTCTTCTTCTCGACTCGGATTCACCTATTCAACTTCTTTCTCCTGCGGTAAGACGTATTCACACGTTCCATCTCTTCCGTGCTCCGACAGTTGCTCTCTCGATACATTACTAGTAACGTATTCTACCCGCCCGCTCTGTTCCAATTTAACTTATATGTACCGCGGCTTTCATAAACTGCTCGAGGTCTTCCACCAAAGGTGTAAGACGTCGAGCCCCATGTACCTAACATTTAACGATCTCACCATATACACCCGAGTCCACCTGATATCTTCGGTACTGCAACAGGCAAGGTTTGTGTCGAACCCCAACGTCATCCGGCTTGCCAACGGAGAAGCCGATTAATTGATGTTCCATGCCTGTATACTTCGCCAGTACTGTCCAGTCCTTGACACATCAGGCGGCTTCCTGCGTAGCGAGGGTGACGTTGATGTACGATCTGGAATCGCCTCTTACAAATGTTGGCTAAAAACTTGTGTTTAAAACCACTAGATCCAGTGTCCTAATCCATTACATTAACATTTGTCCCCGAGTGTTAGTCGCCGAGCACTACGCACTCGTTACCCAGTCAGCTCAATTCTTCCATAATTGCATTTAACCTATTCTCATACCTACCACTATATTCAGTGAAATATAGCAGCAGACCAGATTCAGTCCCTCCATTCTTACCGATATATAGCCCATAAGAGCAATAATCCCATACACTATTAATTTACGATTGCAGATATACACACCGATGATACCAGTCATCAACAAACCAGCCCCGATTCCTAATAAACGTGAGGTTTGTGATAGTCTCGCACTGCCAACATTATCTGTTTATGCCACAGTTTACCTTAACCGTGCATCCCTCGAGAATGTGCCTTCTTGGCCACATCCCCAGCATCCCTTGCGCACTTCTTTCTTGCATTTATTTCTGGTATGTTCATAGGCTTGACACATATAGCATTTCAGGATAGACACTTTCCTATACAAGGTATGCTACAAAGCCAACTTTCAGTCGTTTCTTTTTTAGCAACGTATTGGCACCCTACACTGGCATTTCAGCCATTACGTAAAGTAATCGGACTCTTAACAAATCGCATGACGCATTGTTACCAGCAACACTCCAGATTGCGTCAGTGACGTCCTTTGCTGTTGTGACCGCATCCATACCTATCAAGAGAAGTCTTCTCCTCGCTGTAGCACCCCTGGTCATCATTTTCGCAAAGCAGGAGGTCATCGCGGCGACAACTTTTTTGACCCTTTTTACCACCTCGCTACAACCCTCCAGCTCGAGAACTACCCCTTGCTCTCTTGTCTTTTACACTCTTTTGATAATAATATCACTCCTGTCACACAGGCCCGTCCTGAGCCTATGTATAAGTTCGACGTACGTTTTATCCTTCGTCTTCTATACAATCACCACTCGATTTCTCACCTTGGACTTGATCCCTCTTGCCTCTTTACCACACTTTCCAAATACTACAACCTTGAACTGTCTTTAAACGCCGACTCCGCAAGCTTTCTAGACCCCTCAGTTCTCAGAGCTTTTGATGCGGCAAGTCAAACAGTCGTTCTCCACTTTTTCTACACTTTTTTATTTTCATCTTATCTTACTATTGATGAACAGTTAGTAGGATTTCGAGGACGTTGCGTTTATAGGATAAACCTAATTCGTATGATGTCAAAATTGTAATTATGTGTGACAGCTCTTCGAAGTAAAATGACCGAAGGTATTCCCTATTTAGGCAAGAAAAAGAATACAAATTGTTTCCCATTAGGTACGCATTGTGTAAAGGAACTTACAAAATCAGTCCATGATAGTAATAGAAATACTACCATGGATAACTGCTTTACATCAGTTAGCTTAGCAGAAAAGTTATTTTAAATATCAGTACAAACTGACAATTATCCGAACCCTTTGTAAAAATAAAAAAAAAATTCACAGTAATTTTTTTTTATCAAGAAGAAACATTGCCGCATCCACCAAAAGGTTATTAGCGGCATTATTTAGTAAACAAAACTTTAAATCTGATACAAGACATTAATTGACCTTCGGTAATTTAATAAGTTTTTTACGTGACAGTTTTCTTTTAATAAATCTGGTAGAGTATTTGGTATATTGTTTATGGAACGTTCTCTATGGTATTTTGGACACTCGATTAACAAATGGACGACGGTAAGAGGCGTAACACATAGGTCGCACAGCAGGCGTTCACTGGCCGAAAGTAAATACGAGTGTGTTATCTTAGTGTGTCCTATACGTAGGCGCGTTAGAACCGTTTGAATAAACCGTGTACTAGCACTAGTTTTCCACTGTCGTGTAACTGGTTTTAGCGATCTTAATTTAGATTGCGATAGAAACCATTCTCGCTGCCACTTACCCATCACTTTTTGTTTAAAAAACGATTTGAGATCTTTACACACACTCTCACGCACTAATTCAGATTCCGCACTTGTTGCTGTATCACGAGCACTACTGTCTGCCTCTTCATTGCCGATAATTCCTATATGCGATGGGATCCATATAAATTTAGGAGTTATGTGGTTCTCTTGGGCGATTTGTAGTTCAGTTTTTATTAGTTGCTCCAATGGCTGTTTAGGATACAGATGCTGTATTGCAAGAAGAGAGCTGAGCGACTCAGTAAGAAACAGAGGTTTTGAAATTCTTGAAAGGTTTGCATGTTTTAGGGCACGGGCACAAAGCAAACAGTTCAGCGGTGAAAACACTTGAGCTAGGCGGTAGCTTAAATTTGAAAGTAGACGTTGGAGTAACAAAAGCACAACCAATGCCATCAGTAGATTTAGATGCATCGGTAAAGATGTTTGTGCAGTTAAGGTAGTCTCGTTCAAGAATCTCATTTAGTTTGTTTTTGATTATTATGTTGTTTTTGTATTTTTGGACAACTCTATTAAAGAGGTGTTGCAATTTGGGATGCTTATCAACCATGGAGTCGGATGTTGGATGTTACAGTGAAATACATCTGGGATTGTTGTGTCAAAATTATTCAGAATTGATGTTACTCGTGTGTAATAAGGTTTTCCAGTACGAGGTTTATTAAAGAGAAAGTCAAGATTATTTTTAGAAAAAGTATTTTCGAAGAGTGGATGATCCTTATTAGCAGCTACAGAAGAAGCGTGTGAAAGTGTTAAAAGTGCCCGCCTATACTGCAATGATGGTTCTCCAGTTTCGGAATGTAAGCTTTCTATGGGTGAAGCGTGAAAAGCTCCGAGAACGATCCGAAGTGCAGCATTGTGGATTGTATCTAATGGTTTTAGGGTACTCTTGGTTGAGGAGGCATAAACAATTGAACCGTAATCGAGTTTGGATCTAATTAGTGTTTTATACAGAAGGAGTAGTGTAGAGAAGTCGGAACCCCAGAAACGATTTGATACGGTTTTAAGCAAATTGAGTCTTTTGTTGTATGTTAGCGCCAACTGTTGTATGTGCTTTTTTCAGGAAAGTTTTTGATCCAGCCACATACCAAGGAATTTTACGGAGTTTTGGAAGGGAATGATGCTGTTGTGAAGATAAAGGACTGGTGTAATGCATGATTTTTTCGTAAACACCATACCAGTTGTCTTTCTAACGGAGAATTCGAAGCCTGTACTAGCTGTCCATTCATCTAGTTGGGTTAAAAATGTCTGTACTATTCTGCACATAGATTCTTTTTGTGCTCCTTTAATGTATACCACTAAATCATAGAGGCATAGAGGCGAGCTTTGAGAGGTTTCTGTAATTTGTTTAATATGTTGTTTATGGCAACTAGAAATAGGGTAGGACTAAGTACTGAGCCTTGTGGGGTACCGTTTTCTGCAGTATAAAAATCAGAATAAACGTTATTAACTCTTACTTGGAAAGAAAAGTCTTTTAACAAATTTTCGATATAGGCGTGTGCTCCTCTAATGGCGGTGTCCTCTAATATTGGATGCGTGCAATTTTTTAATGATGTTGAATCTCCAACACGTATTAAAGGCTTTCTTTATATCGAAGAAAATAGCTATGCATATTTGATTCATTGCTAACGCTCCTTGGACATCACTTTGTGAGTCTACGATATTGTCCATTGCTGACCGATTACGTCTAAAGCCGTTTTGCTCTGGTAAGAAAAAATGAGATTTTTCCAGTGTCCACATAAGCCGGGCATTGACTATTTTCTCCATTAATTTAGCCATGGCACATGTTAGAGAGATGGGTCTGTATGATTCTGCTTCAGGAATACAACAGGAATATTGTCGGATCCTGGACTTGAGTTTTTCATATCTTGTAAGGAGTTATTTAGTTCTATAATAGTAAGAGGTTGAGATAGGGGGTTTTCGTGGGATTCTTCTAGAGACAAGATGGTGCGTTCTTTCTTTAGCTTGTAGTCCCTAAAATTAATGTCGTAGTTTTCGCTAGAGGAATGTTGTTCAAATGTGACGTGTCCTGGTTTTTTACATTTAAAGCAGACGTTTCCATCTTGTGAAAAGAATACTGTGTAGTTTGTGTTTTCGAATGTTATTGTTATGGCGCTTGGAATGGTTAAATTATAAGTACTAAAATATACTTGCCGTCTAAAGCTTAGAATATGGCTATAATCGGGAAGATTTGCACCGATTTTTAGAAATGTTATGGGAGAAACAAGGTTTAGACCGATTTTAAATAATTCTTTTTCAAGAATATTATGTGGAATGGTCGGGCATACGTTTGACATAACAATTCTTTTAGCAGGTGTTATGAGCCGTCTAGCTCTCAAAAAACTTCTCCTCGGATAGTGATTTGACCATGGTTATCTAGAAACTCATCTAGGATATTTTTGCTGGCAAGGTACATGCAGATTTGGTTGTTGGAAAGGCGGGAGGCGAAAATGATATTTTTTGGTAGAATTATATTACCAAGAGGAATTAGGTAGTCTTGAAGCGGAGTATTTTCAATTGCACTAAACACTAGTGCTTGTTCCTCGGAAGGAAAATTAAATTGATAAGTCACTGCTGAGTAGCTTTTTGGTACATTTTTTTTATATTGAGATGGTTCGGAATCAAGTTGTTATACTTTACTTATATCCATGCTTGCTTCGGTAAAATTATTTTAAAATGACAGGTGTTATCCGCAAGAGTGAGTGCGGCCCTGTCCCCTGATGGGAACCCAACCAGTTCTTATCAATTTAAACCTCAATTTAAAATTTCTTGGTTAATATAATATTATTGTTATATACAATAAAATGTTTGTTATTTGGAATAATCAAGTGAAAAATAATATCTCGTTGGTCACTTACTGCCTTTTTTATTGATATGCACAACTTTCACAAAATAAATTAGACTTTTTACTTGCACTTTTGTATAAATTACGATCATAACTAAAACACAGGTTAACTTGTGCTTAGTCAGGACCGGTCTTCAATTCACAGTAATTGTTAAACGTAAAGAACAGAGACACCCAATATTTATACGTTTTATTTTGATATCATGTTGGTATCATATATGTCAAAGAAAAATGAAATTGCTTTACTTCTTTCAACACTTCACGAAGGTGCTGATGTCGCCAAAATAAATGACAAACCCACTATAATAACTGATTATAATGGAACGAAAGACGAAGTGAATACATTTGACCAGAGGTGTTCGAATATGAATGCGAAAATGGCCTTTGTGGATCTTCTATAATATGATAAATATTTCAAGTATCAACTTGTATGTTATATACTACATATACTACTCTTAATTAAGAGTAACTCAACGGGCCATGGAGAGGTCCATGTTAAATATAAGCCTCAGAGACAAAATTCCTAACACCGAAATACGTCGAAGAACTAAAGTAACCGACATCATGGAAAAAATAGCGACATTGAGATGGCAATGGGTAGCACATGTAGCAAGACAAGACACCAACAGATGGTCTCATAAAGTGACATTCTGGAGACCTCGAGAAACAAAAAGAAGCGTGGGAAGACCCAAAAAGAGATGGATAGACGATATAACAGCTGTAGCTGGAAAGCAGTGGATGAGAATTGCAAAAGATAGGGAAGCGTGGAAACAATTGGAGGAGGCCTATGTCCAGCAATGGATGAATGAAGGCTGAAGAAGAAGAAGAAGAAGAAGACATATACTACAAACACATTAAAATCAAACAGAAAGTAGTATAATGTACAATATTTGCAATAAAATAATGTACATTGACTGTATTTATGTTTGTACCAGTTACTAAGACACACCATTTTTCTATTTCTTTTAATAAAAGTCTTTCATTACATTTGTATTTCTTTTCTAATTTTTTGTCGTAAAAATGACGAAAGTCTAGCTTAGCCGCCAATAAATAATAGTCCACCTTTCTAGGAATATTTGTTTACCAAGTATAATAATAATTATTCTTTAAAATAATTAGAACTATTTTATACTCACTGATGATAACAAATTTGTGCCTACAGTAAATATATCTGAAGCCCTAAGCTCAGGTTTTTCAAGAACCAAAGTAGCTATTAACATTTCCACCTGAAAATATTAAAAAAAAATTAATTAATTATACCGGGTGTGCCAAAAGAAGCGGTACGAACGAAAATTTCGCAAAATTTATACCTATTAAATTGAAAAACTGACAAACACGTTTTTTATATTTTTCAAAAATCTATAGAATGTTGAATATAATAATTTTTTATTACAGATTTAAATTTCTTATGTAAAAATAGGTAACTCTTTGTAGCATTTTCGTTTCATCCCGTATATAATAAAACATTGAAAAAGATTCTGAATCTTTTTGCGTCTTTGAGATTGGTAATGTAAACATTTTCGAGTCTGTTTATAATAATAATGATTGTTTTTTCGATTGATCTGCCTAGATATTTACGTTGAAAATAAATTATGTGAATCTCTCCCCTTAGGTTGGTGGGAAAATATATGCTAATAAGAGATTTATTTGGGAGGATGATATCACTACTCGATGAACCGGCTGCGAAAGCAGTTGATTTCATTGGTGAAGTCATGAAGAATTTTGTCATCGGAAATTCGTTAGTGTAGCAGTAAAAGAAAACTAATTGTGGTCTGAACGAGGAAATATTCTTTTTGGTTATATTTTTAAAAACCGGAAAATTTTTGTTTAGTTCGATGAGTTTTGGTTAGTAGGAGGTGATTTAATCTCGAAATGCTATTTGGCTGTTTTTGTAAAGTGATATAATCATCGGTTTGTTGCTGTATTTCATGTGAAGGGATCTAATAACAGTGTTTCTAAGGGATAAGTGGCCTACATGGTTTTGAGTGACAAATTATTTCGTCAGCCATCATTTTCTGTCTCCCATGGGTCGAATCCAGATCGTTAAAGTTGTGTGGGACAGTGCTTCCAAGGTAACAATTTTTTTAATAATTTAAAGAAAATAATTAGCCAGTGAAGAAAGTAGTTTTATAAAAATTTTCCAACTAAACATTTTTTGTTAATATAATATGATTTGCTTTCATGACAACTTAAAAAGTTTAAAAATAAATATCAGTTTTATGGATCAGCTGATTGTCATATTTTAGTTTTCTTTTAAATAATACTAACTTTTAACTTATAACCTGGAGAAGTTTGATATTTCATTTTGACATATGAGAGTCGGTAGGAGAGTCGGTCTGGCATTTGGTACATAATCAAAATTTTAAAGTTTGTTTTGTTAGGTACTGTTTCGTTAGAAGGCTAAACTCAATGTAAGTTTTGTTGATAGATTTTTATATTTTTAGTTGTAATAACTGTTTACGTGAAATAAAAATGAATATGTAATGTCTATTTAAACCAGGAGTTTAAAATTATTTCTTTAAAAAAATAATCAACCTCAAAATTTTTAGGAGAGAAAGACCTTTTTTTCTAAGTACAAAAGAGATTATTTTAAATAGCGTCCTATTTAGCGAATCGTCTTGTGTAATGTTGCCCAGGACATCTCTGTAAGTATTTTTTTTATTTCTGTTTTTAGTTAGTCCTCCCAATCCTCCCCAAATAGAGCAAATAGCGATTCGCAAACGTTTTAATTTATTTTCTTACCCTACCTTCAAGCCCAGTAATTGTTCATTCCCCACTTTTAACCCCTTATAAGTAAATAATTAATTGTTACATCTTACTTGAGACATTATTTCGAATTTTTAGTAGATGGCGCTATAATTGAAAAAATACGATTTAACCTTATCGATACCCCAGGAAAATTATAAAAACGGACTAATATTCCGAGAAACACACGTTTAAAAAAATCTTATCTTAGCTCATGTGCTCCCGGATTCATCAATTTTTGACGACGATTAAAAGTTTGAACTATCTTTTCGCTAGATTTGTATGATAATGTATTTAATGTTTAATGTTTTTAGTACTTAAATATACGTTGTACTTGAGTAAGATTGTATTAACGTAATACAGTTTTCAGTTATCTCTGTGTAAAAAACGAGATAAGTCAAACAAATATCGCTTTAAACATATTTTGTTCCCAAATACTCAGCAAAAAATGTTAATCCGTTTGGAAAAGTACATGAAAAAAAATTCAAGTATATTATCATTTTATGCAACTCTAAAAAAAACATTTTTTGTAAAATTTTAAATAGTGTTTTTCTCGTTTTTAAGTTTTGTGACTCGTCCCCCTTTTCACGCACAGCAGCGAATTATTCCAAGCTGATATGGACAGAAAAAATTTAGAAATGTAGTCGCCAACCCTCATTGTTGATTTTTTAATTAATATAGAAGAAATTTTTCATACAACTACTTAACTCTAGTACAAATTTGATTGTTGAAATAAATAATTATAAATATCGTAAATGTAAGTTTATTTTAATTACCTGATTAGCTTCAGTCCTGGATAGTTTGCTTATTGGAAATCGGTAAAGAAACGATATTAATTCATCACTCTGTAACAATCAAAAAAATATTAAGACAAATTTAGTCTAAAAATGTAAAAATATAATTGATTTTCTTATGTCTGGTAGATAATATCACAAAATTTTTATATTATTACTAATTAAAATTAATTGTGAATGCTATAATTAAGTTAACTTAGAAAATGAAGATAATTTACTTAAAGCTTTACATAAACATATTAAAAAAAAAGGATATGTATTGAGAAACTAAAATATAATAATCTGCTAATAAAGAAAAATATAGAAGAGGTATCAGATATATTAACAAAAACTGTACCGGGTGGTAAATAAGTCTATCTCTCGGATGTATATAAGAAACTATTCATGTTATAACTTTAGGAGAAAAAATGCCTTAGTAAAAGTGGTCAAGAGAAATCACTGGAAATAATTTTCAAGTTTCTGATTTCAAGTGTTAAGATTTTAACGAAATTAGTGTCATTAGAAAGAGTGTGGAAGAATTAATTTATATCTACTATAAAATAATTGCATTTAGTTTTAGTTGTCATATGTAGAATAGAAAAAATTAAAATTTGTTTTTCTTCAAAACGTTTAATGGAAACACCTATTTATTGTAAATTGTGTTGGAACTGGATTAAATTCGTAACAAAATGGCGCAAACCGTATGTTAATAACTTTTGTGGAACTCGAGATATGAATAAAATCGCATAAACATAAGTAAGTATAGTATTGACTCACCCCATATTATAAATTAAATTAAAAATAAGTCATTAGGTACTTTAAAATTTTTTCATAGCAGAAGAATCTTAATTTTAATACCTATTTTGACCATTGTTATTTAATTAAAAATAGTTTTTTCGAAACTAAGTAGGCTACGACAACGAATTTGACGGGGAGTTGATATTGTTTATTTATTGACAGAAGTCAAAACATTGTTAAGAAATGTTATATTATAATAATTCGAATTGAAGATTGCACTTTTGTCAATAGATATTAATATTGGTAATATTAGTAATTAATTATCAGTACTAATAATTCGTGATGAGTATATCAAATGCAGAATTGTATGATATGATTGGAGTTTATTTCGAATGTCACCAAAATGCCGGTAATCCATCCATCCAATGGCACTATAGCCCAAATCGAGCCTTGGCCTCCTTTAACAAGCTTCTCCAATCATTTAGATTTCCGCTGTTCTTTTCCATGAACGCGTTCCCAGGCAGTTCCTAGCATCGTCATCGACTTCCCGTTTTCCCATCTCTTTTTAGGTCTTCCAACAGGTTTTTTTCCCTGCATTCTTGCATTTAGTATTTTTCTGGGGATTCTATTCTTATGCATGCGGACCACGTGCCTTGCCCACCGTAATCTCTGCAGTTTAGTGTATTGTGCTAGAGTTGGTTCCCTATATTGCTCGTATATTTCTCTATTATACCTAATTCACCAGTTGTTGTTTTCTCTTGTTGGGCCCAGAATCCTACGTAATATTTTTCTTTTAAACATATCCAATGCATTGGCAGATTTCTGTGTCACCACTCATGTTTCACAACCATAACTTACTATGGGTCTGATTATTGTTTTATGGACCCGGAGTTTTGTTTTCCGGTATACGTCTCGCGATTTGAATATGTGGCCCATCGCGAAATAGGCTTTATTTGCTAGCATAAGCCTTCTATTTATTTACAGTTCTTCTTCATTGCTTACGACCAGATCTATTCCTAGGTATGTGAATATATTCACATGTTCTATATCGTCAATAAAGTGTTATTGGTCCGGTCTATTTGATCTGGTTTGTATGAGTAGTTTTGTTTTATTTGTATTTATTGCTAGCCCTACTGCTTCTGCACTCTGTTTCAACTCAACGTAGGTTTCTTCCGCTGCTATCACTGTTCTGATCATTATGTTTATATCATCTGCGCATACTGCTAGTTGGGTAGATTTGTTTGTATGATATTTCCGCTCACCGTCAACTAGTCTAATTACATATTCAAGAACAAGATGAAAGAGCGTTGGAGCCAGTCCGTCGCCTTGTTTTTGTCCTTGCGTTATCGTGAACGTGAAAGAGATTGTAAACGTCCATCTCATATTCCCATGCTTTGGCTAGTATTTGTTTAACTATAAATTGTTGGTCAATGGTAGATCTATTTTGCCTAAACCCTGCTTGATATTCCCTGATGATTTTTTCCGTGAGAGATTGGAGTCTTCGATTAATGATGTTTGTGAGTATCTTGTATCCCGAACAAAGTAAAGAGATGCCTCTATAATTCTGACATAACAGTTTGTCTATTTTTTATGAATAGGGCAGATTATACTTTTCTTTCATTGTTAAGGGATTTCTTCTTCTATCCATATCTCTCGTATTAGCTGGTACATCTGTTGTGTCAAATTCCTCCCCTCTTACTTGAGTAGTTCTGCCAGTATTTTATCTATTCCCGGTGCTTTATGGCTTTTTTGCATTTGGATTGCCGTTTGGAGCTCCTCTTCTCTAGCGTTTGGGGTCTAGTTAATTCATTTTCTTCTCCATCTTCCCCCAGTTCTTGTTGTTGTACCTCCTGCCGTGGCTGCTGTTGCCTCTGTTGTTGTAATGGTGGTTGTGTCTCTTTGTTTAGTAATTCCTTAAAATATGTCATCCAGGTTCTCTTAATTTTGTCCATATCGCTAATAATTTCACCCTACTTATTTTTGCATAGGCTAGAGATAAATTGGTATACACTACGTGTTTCGTTTTCCTTAAACTCCCTCTCTATGTTTAGTATCTGTTGGTTTTCGTACTTTCTCTTTTTCTGCCTGCACAATTTATCTGCTCTTCATCTTTTCTTCTCAAGTTCTGTTTTTCTTTCTCTAGTACGTCTGAGTATGTAATTGTTATGTGCTTCATTTCTTTTCTGTATACCTTGTTTGCATTCTTTACTGAACCACGTTTCTTCTCTCCGTTGTGTCTTTGTTCCTAGGACATATTTTGCTGTGTTGAGTATGATACTGCTTATGGTGTTCCATTGGTTTTCTATTGTGGGGTCTACTGTGGGGTCTTTCTTGTACCTCAGAGACTTTTAGGTTATATTTATAAGTTTAGTTTTTCTTGTTTTGTATATTTTTCCTTTACCTGTTGACTGATTTTTCATCTAAACCGTATCTGTACTAGCAGATGGTCTAAGTCACAGCTTACGCCACGTCTGCTTTGTACATCTAATATACTCGTCGCCATTCTTTTTTCAGCCAGTATATGGTCTATTTGATTGATTGTATTTCCGTTAGGTGATATCCAGGTGCCATTGTGTGTCCCGATGTGGGAAGCATGTCGAACTGATAATCATATTCTTTCTAGCTGCGAAATCTATTAGAAACTGACCATTGTAATTTGTGTCTCTATACAAACTATGTTGCCCTATTACCCCTATGTTCTCTTCTTTTCCTATCTTGGCGTTTTTGTCGCCTATCACCATTTTCATGTCATTTTTTGATATTTAATCATAGATTCGTTTTAGATCTTAATAAAAGGCTACTTTAGTGTCTTCTTCCTGTTCATTTTTGGGAAAGTGTACATTTATAAAGGTTATGTTAAAGAAATGCGTTTTTATCCTATGCTTGCAGATTCTTTCATTAATGGATTAAAAGTCTGTTATCAGGTGCTTCATTTTATTATCTACGATAAAGGCTACTCCATTTTTTTTATTTCCGTTATCTTTACCGCTATCCAGTATAGTATGTGTTTAAGTGTCCCGGATACGATAGTGTCGAAGGATCCTCTGTGTTCCTGGTCTATTTAGAGTTTTGACATTCCATGTTTCCAGCATAAATTCCATATTCCGTTGCCAAAGTCATCGTCCTGATATCCGTCCACTCCGATGCCTATCTGAAGGTTTCGTAGTAGTATTTTTCTACAGGAATAGGTTACTGGCCTATCGCCCAACCCCCTTTTCGGAGGACCATTTCTTTCTTCCTCGTCAGCTCTGACCCTATTGCCTCATGTATATATTCTGTAAGGAGACATTATGGTAAAGAATTGTTTGAAAAAAAGACAAGAAGATTAAGAGAAACTGGTAGTTTTTATCGTCCTTGTTTTAAACGACGTTGTAGAGGTATGACCGCAAATAATTCAATCAATATTCTTGCTTTAATTTAACAGAATACACATATAAGTAGTCGGCAGCTCTCTATAGAATTAAACATATCCAAAACTACTATTATAAGGATTTTAAAACATCACAGGCTGGTTTTTCATATTATAAAGTGAACGTTTAGGTCAGAAACTTGGAATTCCATCTAAACTTTAGATTTAGCTGTTACTTTATTATTCCAAAAAAAAACGGCAACACAGAGCTTTTATCCTTTTATCCGTTTCTTAAAAATACTTATGCACGTTTTATCTTGTGAAACAATTGTGGATTTTTCAAGATTTTTTGAGTTTTAGTAAATATAGTGGTTTCTTTTTTATCAATATTTTGTTGTTCTGTTTTTAGACTGCATCTTTTAGAATGCAAGGCTAGATTACTGCAATTGGATGTTAGGTCTGCTAGAAGAACAACCGCATATCATATCAAAGATTTTGTGGACAGATGAGGCTACGTTTAATAGTGAGGGTGGTGTTAATCTGCACAATATGCATTATTGGGCTAAAGAAAATCCGCACTGGATACATGAGGTGCAGACGAGTTCGAGATTATTTGTATGCAAGTTGTCCAAATAAATGGATTGAAAGCGGAAGTATATTTTCATGGCTAGCTAGACCTCCAGAAATAACATACCTGGACTTTTATTTGTCGAAAAGATTGAAGAACTTAGTATACCAAACTCTACCAACCACTCGAGACGACATGAAACAGCGCATTATAAACGCAATAAATAGTATATTAACAGATGAGATTTAAGCAGCTGTTTTGTCTACGCTTAAAAGATTACATCTTTGTGTGGACAACGATGGCAAACAATTTGAACATTTGATCTTTCACACATTTAATTTTAAGTTATAATAAAGGTTGAGTCAATAGTATACGTACTTATGTTTATGCCTTTTATTCATATCTCGAGTTCGACAAAAGCTATCAACATGCGGTTTGCGCCATTTGGTTACGAATTTAATTCAGTTCCATTATAATTTACAATAAATAGGTGTTTCGATTAAACATTTTGAAGAAAAACAAATTTTAATTTTTTCTATACGAAAGTACCCTCTACCCATGACAATTAAAACTAAATGCAATTGTTTTATAGTTGATGTAAATTAAATTATCCACACTCTTTCTAATGACACTAATTCCGTTACAATCGTTTGCTCCAAACCAAAGTTATAGGTATTTATCCACAAATACTTCTCCACTCTCCCCCACCCCTTTATTTGACAAAATAAAAAAAAAGTACTTGAACAACTTTGTACGGAATTTAGGCCTCTTTCTAGTTTACTTATTTAACACTCAGTATAATTGGGCATATTTCAGAAAAAAACTGGTTTTCAAATTTTTCTTCACAGAAAATATTCATCAATTCAGTTTTGTCAATACATCATATTCTCTATCTTTCCCCAATTCCATCCAACCTAAACTTTAAGTCTGACCCCTATACCTAATGTTTCTCATGATTCTTTTCAACACCTCTTAATTCAGAGTGGATTATTCGTCATCCACCCCCCCCCCCCCCAACTATTTAGTTCTCATTTTACTTATCCACACATCTTTTGGTTTCGAATCCAGCCTTCTGTAGTCTTTTCTCTTCTCATAATTAAAAAAACAACATCATAATTTTCTTTGTACTTAAATTTAACAGAACCACCCACAACTTTTCATTTTTACAGTTCTTGTTAAGATATGCCAATAGTCTATTTAGCTCATGAACTTATAACTTATTCTTTTATATTTCTAATGTTTCTAGTATTGCTCTGTAAGAGATAGTGCCTTTTCTTCTTAAGTTATATGTTGAGTACTATATGATCATCATATTGCAAAAACCACGTTCCAACCATTAATTTTGTTCATCTCATATATTTTTGAACATATCTTAAACAACAAACCAACTTCTTCCGTGTTACAAATTAGTTATTTACGTTCATGAGCTTGTAACTTAAAAGATTTACATTCACCAGGTACCAAATGTTGCTTTTTAACATGCAGGGCCTTCTATGCTTAAGTTATAAGATAATTTTTACATGAACATTAGATTACATAGGCTTTTATTCTATTCACTCAACACCACCTTCAAATATAAAATATATCAATTCCTATTTAACACATCAACAATAAATTTTCTAGAATCTAACTACCCACATGTCTATTTTTCGTTTTCCAGGTACCAAATATTAAAAAAACATAAGGGGCCTTATATTAGAATCTCTAATTTACTACTTGAAGACGTATGTATAGTTGGTTGCCTAGCAATACCCTTATACTTTTATCACCACATACAATAATTAATAAAACAAATTCCATCATGTTCTTAAAAATAAATTCAGGACAAATTAACAACTTCAAACAATAAGATTGATGGTTGCTACTGTTACATTATTTTAATTTTAACTTTTTCATTTTTAAATAGCGTTGGCTTCTGTCTTAATTGGACCAAACACATAAAGTTACACTTACTGTTTTTTTCGGACTTCCGTCCTAACTTGTCAAGATTGTCATTTCAATCAGTTGCTTTCATCAGGTCCTCGTAGACACATCGTCTCAGGACTAGCAACTTCACATGGAGTCATACGTCGCCATGTTACCAAATCCACTGGTAACTTTAACAACATAGAATTTTATCACAACATAATGTAATCTAAATTTAAAAAATAAATTTAATGGGTTTTTACCCACATATTTAGTGGCTCTATACATGTATACCCACCTAGTAAGTATTAACCACATTTTGTATTAACCTTGGTCAAAATTAAAATTTCACGTTCTTTTTAATTAAGTGGTTACATGCTTTTTAGGTGCACTGATGATGGAACATGGATTCCGAGAACTTTTTGTGATATAGCCCGATCGGGCTATATCACAAAAAGTGTGAATGAATAGGTGAGTAGAATTGAATAGTTTCTGATATATAGCCGAGAGATCGGCTTATTGGACCATCCGGTACTTAGCTAAAAAAATTAACTTAGCGAAATAAAAAAGCTAAATCTTACCACACCTTATTCCACACAAATGAATATATCAACGGATGACATTTTAATCAATTTATTATTTATTTAGCGTATGAATTTTAACAGTCCGATAAAGACATATTTATTTAAATACCAAAATAAAATAAAACTAAAAATTAACATCTAATTTACACAGCCATTCAATTGCTTTTGTGAAACATTGCGCAAAGTCCTGGAAGTTTCAGCGGTAGGCATAATTTGGGCAGACTAAAACACTAGGTAGTATATGGTCTGTCTAGGTGATCCACAATTACACTGTGCAAGCTCCCTGTGCACCTCAGCCTTGAGTTGGGTGGATATCTAGATATAGTCTGATTACATTGTTGGCATCTATCTTGTTGGCCATTACCAATGTAAATCATGAATTTTACCAATTTTTAGTACACTTCTGATTGGAGGATTTCTAAATCTCAGTCGCTGGTACTCTTTTGCTGTGAGTGGTATATCTTGATGGATTGGTAATTGTACATTGAATACAATTTTCTGGTACTTTCTCGCTAATGCTGCTCTACAGCGTAGATTTGGTTAAGCAATATTACTCAAATAGGGAGCCATCTTATTAGGGTTGATTTTATTGTTCCAGTGGTTATTCTCATAATTTGATTAAGGTAAATATCGATTTTGGTGGTATGTGCACTATTTGATCATATTGGTACACAATATTCTGTCACTTAAAGTACTAAAGCTATCGCAGACGTTCAAAATGTATTTACAGAAATGTTCTATCAAGTGTGATGCCTAGATATTTAGGATTGCTGTGTTTAATAGCTGTGTCATTGAGAATTACATTGAAAGTATCTGCCATAAATCAACTCGTTACTGCCCTTAGGGAGAAAGTCGCACTATAACCTAAAATATCCATTGTATCCCTTTCCTTGATATTTTTGGTTGTAATGGTTTATAAGTGTTTAGAATAGATCGCGATAACCAATTCCTTCAAGGAATTTTATTAAATCTAGGGGCTTTAGATAAATCCCTCCAATCTATCTCGTACGTTTCTTGGAGACAGATAGTGTGTACTGGGATTCCTTGGTGCGCAGAAAGTATATAGGAGTGAATTTTTAGAAGTCTCATTCTCTACTCTCATTCTCTACTCTCTCATTCTCTCTCAGTGCTAAAAATGTATGACGCTATAATGAGCCGGACATGAATTTCACAATTTTTAGCCATAACTCGAAACGTCATAATTCGTTCGCAGTTTTCATTTCAATTTAAATTGGCATAACCTGTTCGGCAATATATAAAGTTCATTGTAATGACAGTGGCGCCATCTGTCGAAAATTGATCGAACCAACTTAAAAACCTTCGTTGGCTCATGCAAAATAACTTTGTTGATCAAATGCATAGATTGCGATTCTATAAAGGACATACAGACAAAGATTCATTTATATATATATAGTTAATTTTATCGTCTTAATGTAATTCAATTTGGACTGTGGATGGTTCTTAAACAAGGAATTCTTTTTAGGAGTTCACACGGGACACCGACATCCACACTGCGAGTCTCTGAGTCTCTGAGTAAGACGTACCATTAATAATATCAAGGTATTTATAATATCTGAAAACACTAAGCAGTGATGCCAATTTATTGGACTATTAAAAGATCATAACACTTTATATAAAATGTGACTGTCTAATGTTTCTAATATATTTTAAATCGGTCAAGATACCGTGAATGTTTGGGGTAAAGAGCTAGTTCGCGTCCGTAGTAGAATACTACACGTGCACCCTGGGTAACACTAAATGAACTAGCATATATTGGCAGTCAAAAAATCTTTAGGATCTCCTGACCAAACAACACTTCCAACGAAAGATGATAAACAAAATAAACGGCCCTTGTGAGGACCGCACAACCAGACCAATCGGACATATAGTTCGAATTTGCCATATAAACATAAAAGGCATAAGCTATGCTAAAAGTAAAAGCCAGTTTTTATCAAAATTATTAGAAGATGACAACATTGACTTAGTTGCTATACAGGAAAACCACTGCGAAACAGAGGCGCAATTACAAAAAAAGGGGCTAAATACCGGGCTATGAACTATTAGGCGCAACTTACCACCTTACGGCACAGTCAGATATGTCAAAGAAAATATTGAAAATGCTTGGCTAATCTCTACTTCCACTGATGACTGTATTTATAATGTGGTCACAAAAATCGCTAGCCATCATGAATAGTGGAAGTACAAAAATAGTGATGCGAATGTAAATGCTTTAATAAAATGGTCAGAAGACGAACGCCTGTGCCTTTTGTTTGATGCCAAAGATCGACCAACGTTCAGATCCGTGGCATGTAGGCGGGAATACAATTCCGACATATGCTTCGTCTCGACCGACTAGGGACTAGTACCTCTAGAGACTTCACGAAGAGTTCTAACTAATTTCCCACACAGCCAACATCGACCAGTAATAATAGAAGTAGGGTCGCAAATCCCTTTAATTAGTTCTATCCCACGTGCAAGATGGAATTTTAAAAATGCCAACTGGATTGACTTCTTTGCGGATCTGGATAAATGCCTAAGGTAGATTACACCTAATATCAAAAACTACCACAGATTTGTTGGTGCCGTGCTAAGTGTAGCCAAAAAACACATACCAAGAGGCTATCGCAAAGAATATATCCCTGGCTGGTCGAAAAATAGCGTGGAATTATATCAAAGCTTTCTTGAAACTGGCGACCAAAAAATAGCGCATGAACTACTGTACAGCTTAGACGCCGCTACAAGCCAAAAGTGGAAAGAAACAGTAGAAAGTCTAAACTTCCAGAAATCAAGCAGACAGGCATGGTCATTATTAAGAAAATTAGGGAGTGGTATCCGTACAAAATGCCAAGAGGTAGCCGGTAAAGCAAGATGCCGTAGCATTACATATAGTAAAAACATCCAGGGCACCAAAGGATAAAGCACACACCATCTACGTAAAGAGGGAACCTAAAACTTTACAACATTCCCTCCCCTTCACCAGCGAAGACATATCAGAGGCTCTTAAAGACGTTAAGCCAGAAAAAGCACCAGGATTTGATAATATTCACCCTGAATTCCTAATAAATTGTGGCAAGTATACAAAAGTTTGTCTGGCTCGATTTTTTACAGACATCATGGAAACTGGAAATATTCCACAAGAACTAAAGCGCTCTAAGATAATAGCCATACTAAAGCCAGGCAAACCCGCCGACAACCTAAAAAACTACAGACCAATTGCGCTTCTCTCTGCCATCTACAAACTATTAGAGAGGCTTATATATAATAGAATCAGTACAGAACTGTTCCAGTTGATCCCAGTCGAATAAGCGGGTTTTCGACCAGAACGAAGCTGTGAGGACCAGGTAATGTCACTCACCACCTACATCGAAGCGGGTTTCCAAAGAAGACTTAAAACGTCAGCGGCATTTATTGATCTCTTGGCAGCTTACGATAGAGTATGGAGAGAGGGCGTTATATACAAAATTCTCCGTGCAATCCCCTGTAAACCAATAGTACGCCTAATATATAGCATATAGCATACCACAGGGGTCAGAGCTCTTTCCACTACTATTAAGCTTATACCTAGCAGATATGCCGGAAACACAATCAAGAAAGTTCGGATATGCCTATGACTGGCACTCACTATACGATGCGTAACACTAGAAATGTCTGAAGAAGTTCTGACGGCAGACTTATATATATATATATATATATATATATATATATATATATTGGGCAGATATTTTCGCAAGTGGAGATTTCAACCAAATGCATTCAAAACAGAAGTTAGTTGCTTTCACCTGCACAATAAACTTGCTGAAAAGGAAATCAACATACGGTTTGAAAATACCACACTTACCCACAACAAAACACCGAAGTACCTGGAAGTAACACTAGACAGAACGCTATCATTTAAAGGGCACTTAACAAAAACTGCCCAAAAGTTGAACTAACATTATACAGAAGCTCTGCGGCACCACCTAGGAAGCATGGGCTTCCAATCTCCGCTCTACTGCCTTAGCCCTTGTTTTCTCGACCGCTGAATATTGTGCTCTAGTTTGGCTATACAGTCCATACATAAAAAAGGTCGACACTTAGCTGCACAGCACTATGAGGATGATAGCTGATAAAATTAAATCAACTCCCACCCAATGACTTCCAGTATTAAGTCACATCCCATCTCCACATTTACGATGAGTTAACGCACTTACACGTGAATACAAAAAGATCATGAACAATATAAACCTGCCGATTCACCAAGATACCGAGGATGCACGAAATACCCGTCTCCGTTCTATAAAACCACCAATTATAACGGCAAGAATGATACATGAGGAGTTCAACATCACGAATGCATGGTTCCAAAAATGGAGCGCATGGCAAAATAACATACTCTGCATTATCTACAAGCCACCAAGTTTTGATCTTCCATGCAAAACATGGTCCACTTTAAATAGGATCTGAACCAGACATGGTAGATGTGCATACATGCTACATAAATGGGGAAAGCAATGTGACTATAAGGAGGACCAAACCATCGACCACAATATTAAAGAGGGTCCCTCAAGATCCTACAATGGTAGCCCTAAAGACTTCCCATTTGCAACTTCAGAGTCAATTGATTATATTAATACACTTGATGTTTGTTTTTTTTTAACTATTTGAAGTTTGTCATATCCCTATATTATTAGTGTTTGTAATTTTGTTCTAAATGTGTTGTAATTGCCATAAGATAAATAAATAAATAAATACCGTGAATGTTATACGCTTTTTAGATTGAAACCCATCTTTGATCAAGTTAACCTTGGAAACAATTGTAATCACTCAACTGATATTTTGCAATGTTAGTAACGTTTATAAAAGTCACACAGATTAGTTTCTATCATCTGTTTTTTTTTTTTTTTTTTTAATTTAAATTTACGTGTCTTGACAACTATGGTCATTGACACGGGAACAAACAAAATCGGTATTTACAATATATGATTAAGCTACAGTTTTGGTACTTTTACAAAATTCGTAAATATTTTATATTAAATTATATAATTTAGAGTCTCTTAAAAAAATAATCAAAGAGTTCATTGAACCAGGTGAACTAAGTATATCACTAAGGGTACCACTAATGTTATGCCGTCGTCGGGTGGAGCTGAAAGTACTGCATTCAAGTAGGATATGCTGTATGGAAAGCCGCGTGTTGTTGCAGCGTTCGCAGACTGGTGGATTTCCAGAACTCATGAGGTAACCATGCGTGAGACGAGTGTGTCCTATTCTTATTCGTCTGATTATGGCTTTGTCTCTTCTTTTTTGTATGGGAATTTGCAGTCGTCGAATTATTGGTTGTATTTGATGTAATTTGGATGTGCTTCTACTCCATTGATCTTGCCAATTTTCCAAGACTGATTGCCTGAAGAGATATTTTAGGTCCTGATGGAGCTGTATCCTTTCGACTGGATGATCAGGGCAATTAGCTTCTTTCGCCGCTTGGTCCGCTTTCTCGTTACCAATAACATCTACGTGCGAAGGAACCCAGATTATGGAGACTGAGGTGCCCGAAGTTAACAGCTGATGACAGTGAGCGTGTACCTTATTGACTATAGGGTGTTGTGATCTTAGGGTTTTTAGTGAATGTATCGATGACAGAGAGTCGGTGCATGTGGCTATACGTTTGCTGCTTTTTGGTGTGACTTCTAGCGCCTTGTTTATTCCATATAATTCCGCTGTATGTATACTGCAGATAGTAGGGAGGCGAAATGACGCTATTGTTTCATTTGTTGTAGTTACAGCACAGCTTGTACCATGTTCATCTTTACTGGCGTCTGTGTATAAGATTGTATCAAACTTATCCATGTCAATCATTTTGTTGAACTCTTGTCTAAACATACTAATGGGGGTTTCCTTTTTGTCGTATCTACATAGACTAATGTTAAAACTAGGCTGCTTTCTGGTCCAAGGCGGGGTATGAGGGATACAGATCGGGGTCATATGTGATAAATCTGTGTTGTTAATTAACTGGTGTAATTTGTAGTCAAATGGGTATACAGACCTAAGTTTTTCTGTTGGCTTTATTACTGTGTGTCTGGCAACAAGCTTGGCAGCTGGATTTGAGGGGTTGGCAGAGACCTTTGCAAAGTAATTCAGAAGTAGTCTTTGTCTCCTATAGGTCAGTGGAGGTTCATAGGCTTCAACATGAATGCTTTCAGATGGGCTAGATCTAAAAGCACCAAGACAAATACGAAGAGATGTGTTCTGAACGACGTTAAGAGAATTTAAGAGAGACTTGCATGCAGACATATAGAGTATGCTACCGTAATCAAGTTTGGACCTAATTAGGGCTTGGTAAATTCTGAGTAATACTTTCTCTTCAGAGCCCCAGTGATAGTGAGCAAGAGATTTAATTATGTTTATTCTTTTTAAACAATTAGCTTTAGTGGTTTGTATATGATTTCTCCAAGACAGTCTTTTATTAAACTACATACCTAAGATTTTATGGTTATCTACTACACGAAGCGGAGTTCCATGCAGTTGTAAATTAGGTTGAGGAGACCTGTATTTTTTACTAAACTGGATTACTACAGATTTAGGTGGTGAAAATTTGAATCCTGTACTTTCTGACCAATTGGTTATAGACTCTAGGGTGTTTTGGAGTAACGCGCATGTACTGGATGTGGTCCTACCTTGACAAAATAGAATGATATCATCAGCGTAAATAGCGTGTTGAACTGGTGCTTTTATCGTAGAGCATATGTCGTTAATACAGATTAAGAATAGTGTGGTGCTAAGTATACAACCTTGAGGTAGTCCATTCTCTACAGCTTGTGGTGCAGACATTTTACCATTTGCAGACACTTGGAACGTTCTATCCGTTAAAAAATTATTAATAAATGTTGTTATATTACCTTCTAATTTGAGGTCACTAAGTTTTGCAAGAATTATTGATTTTGAAGTGGTATCGAAAGCACTCTCTATGTCTAGAAAAACGGCAATTACCTCATTCTTGTTTTGCATGGCGTATGTAATTTCAGACTGAAGTGAAACCAAATTGTCCATAGTGCATATATTTGATCTAAACCCTAACTGAAATGGATTTAGTAACTTATGTCGTTCTAAATACCAGTTTAGACGATTATTTATCATTTTTTCTAAGACTTTACATAATGAGCAAGTTAAAGAGATGGGTCGAAATAAACTGGGTAATGCTGAAAGGCAGTCATTCTTTTTAATTGGAATCATAATGGATTTTCTCCATAGCCTGGGAAACCGTTGATATGTCCATAAAATATTGTACAGATCTAATAATTTTCTTAATGTATCTGAATGTAGTTTTTTAATAAATATTGAGGGGATATCATCTGGTCCGGCAGCAGAATTTTTTAGAAAACTAACATCATAGAGTTCGTTCATAGTAAACGGTAGGTTAAGTGGATTAGGGTTCGATGAGGAGGACTGAGGAGGGAGCTGTTCGTCTCGTGTCAATAAATGGTTAATTCTGTTTTTGGATTTGTCTAAAAAATATTGTGCCAAGGTATCAGAGATTTTCTGGTCGTCTGTAATAATATTATTTTCATGGATAAGAGCGGGTATTTTATACGTTGTGTTGCGTCCATTAATTTGTTTTATTTTGTTCCATACTTGCGTTGGAGATGTGTCAGCGGTTATAGTACTGGAGAATTTAATCCAAGATTCTCGTTTACTTTCTTTTATTACTCGTTTAGAGTTGGCCTTTAGTCTCTTGAAATTAATTAAGTCCTTTTCTGATCGTGTTCTGCGATATTTGTTTAAGGCCTTTTTGCTAGCTTTAACTGCTAGCTTGCAAGATAGGTTCCACCATGGTACAGATTTTTGGGATGGATTAATGGAGCACTTTCCTATGTGTTCCTCTGCTGCTTGCAGTATACATCTATTAAATTCCTCAACATCAGTATCAGCATTGTTTTGATAAACAATTTCGTTAACTCGATCCTTAACAGATACGCTGAAAAGCTCCCAATTAGCTTTTGAGATATTCCATTTGCTCTTAACATAAGACGGTTTAGCTTCATTATTAGTGATGAAAATTGGGAAGTGGTTGCTATCATAGAGACTATCAAGCGTGTACCAGGTAAGAAGAGGAGCTGTTTTGGGATCACTAATACTCAGGTCAATTGAAGAGAAGGAGCCAGACTGTATGTGAAAATACGTGCTACTTCCTGTGTTTAAAAGACTAACATCATGAATAATGATAATATCCTCAATAATCTTACCTCTACCAAACGTATTTCTGGATCCCCATATAACACTAAGAGCATCAAAATCTCCAACAAGAATAAATGGAGCTGGAAGTTTGTTAATGAGATTTAAAAGTTCAGCACTGACAAGATTATAGTTAGGAGGAATGTAAACATTGCAAATGAAAATTTTGTTAGGGCACCATGCAGTTACTGCTACAGCTTCCAGCGTTGTATTTAACAAAAATTCTCGGTGAAAGATATCATTTGAGATAAAAATGGAGGATCCACCGCTGGCCCTTAAATGCGTTGTCCTAATAAAATTATAGCTAGAATAGTTTCTAAGATACGGATTGTGTGTTGTGTTAAAGTTGGTCTCTTGTAAGCAGGGAAAATCAGGGACTTGATCTGAGATTAACTGTTGTAATCGTTCAAGACGGGGGAAAAACCCGTCACAATTCCACTGAATTAATGTGAATAAAATTACAGATTATTGTAAAGACTTTTGAGACTGTTGAGATGCGTCTGAGTTGCTGTCATCATCGCTTACGTCATAGGATATATCAATACTAGATA
Organism: Diabrotica undecimpunctata; assembly: GCF_040954645.1. Lineage (NCBI taxonomy): Eukaryota > Metazoa > Arthropoda > Insecta > Coleoptera > Chrysomelidae > Diabrotica > Diabrotica undecimpunctata. Next base: position 85,276,328 of record NC_092811.1, on the reverse strand, counting down.
CACTTTCGGCGTCATCAGGTTCCAGTTGGAGTTTAATTTTTTTATTTATGCGTGTTATACGATATTTAATTGCCCGTTCTTGGAGAGATGAGTACAGAAATTGTAAATTTAAGATCAAAGATTTAATATCGGTCGTTAATTTCAATGCTTCGGTGTAAGGATGGTTATTTCCAAAGGTGTTTTCAAGGAAAGCTATCAAATTATCTTGAGGAAGTATGAATGCTTCTGGTGATTTATTGTAGGCTTTTTTTATATCCTCTTTAGTTTTTTCAGTTAGTCCGGTTTCTATTGGTGGGTTTGTCCTTCGTTTCTTTCTTTTTTGCTTAATGGTTTTATCCTGCTGTATATGGCTGGCAGGTGAAATGGGTGGAGGCATGCTAACAGTGTCATCTAGGGAACTGTTATCATTCGTGACCGTCGATACTTCTGAGCGACCTCGTTTAAGGGCTGGATTTAATGCGGTAGTTGTGTCCAGTTGTGCAGTATCTGTAATAGGGGTCGCGCTGGAGGTGTCTGTCGACTGTGTGTTGTTTAGTAAAGGGGTTGTGTTCGTGGATAATTCGGGATTTGAATTGGGAGTTTGGGTCACATTAACAGTTGGAGGATTAGGGCACTTAGAAGCAATGTGTCCTGGTTGTTTACAGATAAAACACTCCATTTTATCTGTAGATAAAAAGATTATGTTGTCAATACCTTCAAAAGGTATTACAATTGACGTTTCTTCTTCTTCATGTGCCTTGTCCGTTCCGAACGTTGGCAATCAACATGGCTATTCTGACTTTGTTTACGGCAGATCTGAATAATTCAGCAGATGACAATCCGAACCATTGCCGCAAGTTTTGGAGCCACGAGTGTCTTCTCCTCCCTGGACCCCTTCTGCTGTCTATTTTCCCTTGAATGATCAGTTGTAGTACTCTATATTTATTATGTCTCATAACGTGACCCAAGTATTCCAACTTTCTTTTCTTTATACTTATTCCTACCTCTCTCTCTTTACCTATCCGGCGTAGTACCTCTTCGTTGGTCACGTGCTCAGTCCAGGATATACGTAATATACGTCGGCAAGCCCACATTTCGAAGGCCTCTACTTTTTTCATCATTGTTGCGGTCATTGTCCACGCCTCCATTCCATATAACAAAACCGGGAATACATAACATTTCAGAAGTCGAATTTTGAGAGGTAGGGTGAGGCTTTTAGAGGTGAAAATTTGCTTCATGCTAGTGAACGATGCTCTTGCCTTTTCTACTCTTATACGTATTTCCTTTGCTTGATCCCAATTTGAGTTAACTGTTGTTCCCAAGTAGATGTACGAATCCACGTGTTCAATTCTTTCATTGTCTAATATCAGTTGCTGTGGTGGTTGTTGGGTTTTGCTTACTAACATCCATTTGGTTTTTGTGATATTTAGTCTGAGTCCGTATTGTGCACTTGTTTTTTGTATCTTACTCATTAGGCAACTCAGTTCCTCCATGCTACTTGCTAGAATCACAGTGTCATCAGCATACCTTATGTTATTAATTATTTCTCCATTTATCTTTATGCCTTCTGTGCTTTCCTCCAGCGCTGTCTTAAATACTTCTTCTGAGTATATATTAAAGATAATGGGAGACAAGATACAGCCCTGTCGTACACCTTTCTTGATCTCAATTTTATTGGTTAATGTAGATCCTACTTTCACTTTAGCTGTTTGGCCCCAATAGAGACTCGCTATTGTTCGAATGTCTCTGTAGTCGACTCCGATCTTATGGAGAACTTCAATTATCTTTTCGTGCTTTACGTTATCGAATGCTTTTGCGTAGTCTATAAAGCATATGTACACGTCTTTGTTCATATCTCTGCAGCGCTGGATGAGTACCTGTAGACTAAAAAGTGCTTCTCTTGTCCCAAGAGAATTCCGAAACCCAAACTGCGAATCTCCAATGTTATCCTCGCATTTTTTGCTTATTCTGTTGTAAATAACCTTGGTGTATGCCTTCGAAATGTGGTTAATTAGACTTATCATCCGATGTTGATCACAAGACTTTGCTTTTGGTTTTTTCGGTATGGCAACAAAAGTTGACTCTAGCCAGTCTTCAGGAAACTCCCCGCTGTTATAAATATTGTTAAAGAGTCTGACGAGTGAGTCTAGAAATTGACTGTTTGTTTCGCACAACATTTTCAATACTTCCCCGTATACGTTATCGTTGCCTGGTCTTTTGTTATTTTTAAGACCCTTTATAGCATTCTCCACTTCTGATTTTAGAATAGAAGGGCCAGTATCATCATTGCTCAGTGTATACCCACTAGGACGGTCATCATTAAACAGTTGTTCCACATAAGTTTCCCAGATTCTAACTATTTTGACGTTTGTATAATTGACGTTTGTAATTCAAAATTATCTGTATTGGAAAAAACATATACTTGGCGTCTAAAGCTAAGGATGTGAGAGTACTCATCACCTGGGATACCAGCTCTTAAAAAGGAAACCGGGGAGGCTAACTCAAGCCCAAGATTTTTGATGGCAGATTCTACTAAATCGTGCGGAACGGTTGGGGAAATATTTGATATGACAATTCTTTTTGTAGGGGAAACCAGTCTGCGAATATTTAGGGTAATGTTCCCTATCTGAATATTTGGATGGGATGTCAATAACTGTTCGACTAAATTGGAATTGGTAAGATACATACATATCCTATTATGGGATATCCTAGAAGCAAAAGAAATTTGTTTGGGACCGATAATATCGCCTATAGCTCTAACATAGTCATGTAATTTAAGGTTTTGATCAGCATGTAATACTACCGCTTGGTTGTGTTTTGGAAACGAAGGTTTAACTATGGATGTTACTATGGATGCATACGAATTTGTTTGTCTAGAAGTTGCATTATCTGTAGTTTGAGACATATTTGAAGCTGAACTGTTTTGCACGTTACTGCCCATGTAGTCAGAAGCAGAAACAATATTATGAAATATTATTATTTGTTTAGTTTAGAGTGTTGTTGATATTTAAACATTTTGCCGGCACCACAGGTAGCCGGCTATCACTTTTCGATGTTTATGCTAGTCCATTAATATTGATGTTTCTAATTAATGTAAAAAAGCAAAAAACTGGATCTAATTATAGATCCGAATAAACTAAACAAATCTAATTTAAAATGTTCAAATACGTACGTTATAATTACTGTTATCACTCACTGGTAAACTCGTATTTCACTGCTATTAATAAACACAGCAGCAATCGTCGATGTTTACACGTCGAGGTACAATCAAAAACTCTATCTCTATCATCTGTATTTGACTGCGATTTTAAGTATTGTGACTTATATATGCGTGCTGATACAATCAGCATGCAGTAATTTAATTTTATGTGCAGTAGATTTGCAACCATTGCAAGTTCATTCACGAATGCAAGCAATATATGGAAACACATGTTTTGAGTATCCAACGATCAGGAAATAGTATTGCATTTGAAAATGAAAGAGAGCAAATGACTCATAAGACCAGGTCGAGTGCATTAAGTACTGCATCAACTGACAGGAATGTGGCATATCTGGAAGGATTAATTAGAGAAAATTGTCAAATTTCAATTAGATCAATTTTATAAAACTTTTGTGTAAGTCTAGGAAATGTTCATGGTACACAAACTAGGTTACAGCAAAGTTTTTGCGCAATGAATTACTTGTCTTTTATAAAAGAACTACAAAGTTTCGGCAGTTTAACCTTCTGCAGGCAAGGTCAAGTTAACATTTTTTTTGACTACCTTTGCTTATAAAGTTTACAGAACCAAAAGTGCGTGACAACGCAAATCTGTAGAAGGAGACTTTGAACAAGCTTCATTAAGCAATAACACGAAAACGTCTAGAGAAGCTCTTACGTTGTATCACTCTTCTGCTCTACAATGCGCTACCACATGTACCCAAAGTAGTAAACGAAAATCTAGAGCGAAAGAAATTTAGCATATTAGAGCATCTATTTTATAGTCTAATTTATTTTCTTCAAATTTTCACATTTTTAAGCCACTGAAAAAGGCGTAAAAAGGTAATCGTTTTTAGTCAGACGAATAAGTACAAAATGCCGTAAAAGAATTTTTCGGACAACGGCTTCAAGAATGCTTTAAGCAGGATATACATTGATTTGTAAAACAATTGGATATCTGACTTAATTATAGTGGTAATTATTGGTAGACTAATATCATGATATGCTTCTTTAAGCATGTTCAATTTGACAGTTAATGAAAATTTACTATCTATTTAATACAAATGTATAAAACTCTAAATAAGGTTTCTCAAGAAATTATCAACAAGTTTCACGAAATTAGACTAGAAGATACCAACAACGTAGAAAATTGCTGGGAACAAACAGTTAAAAATGACTGGATGACACAAGACATCTTAGATCTAATAAACGTTCCGAGGCTGCGATATGCCACAACCTTGGAACTTGTTAACTAGATCACACTAGCCACACTTTTTTTTTGAGAGGTGAGAATATTCTAAAATATGTAAACGACCGGAACGACCCATGCCTCGTCAAAAACTGCGTAAAGTAATAGTTGACGCGCCTGTGTTTGCATTTGTACCACATCGTTAAATTAGCGATAATAGCAGTTGTCCAGGTGACCTTGCCTGTTTCTCTTGACCATTGATCCTGTCACAATACTAAGCTTCTTTCCCTTTCGTCTGGTCCTTCTTCATGCGGCTCGGTTGCCCTTCCAATGCATCTGGACTCTTTCGATGACCAGGATGTGAACTGGCACAGCTCCAACTATCACTGTAGTGCGATAGTTGATGCTATTCTGTAATCACCACTGCACATCCTGATCATGGGGTTCCTCTGTACTCTAAGCTTACATTATTTCGGTCCCGCGGTCCTTTCAAGATAATTATTTTGGTCTTTTCTACTGCCAATTTTAGATCATTTCTTTCTATCAATTTATAATTTTCAATGAGTAGGGCTAGCTCGTCTGCGTATGCAATTGTCCTTATACCTTGTGTTTTATTTACTTCTACTACCCCGTTGTATAAGACATTCCAAAGAGTGGGTCCCAGAACTGACCCTTGGGGTACTCTAGCATTCATCTTCATCTTATTTCTTCTTGTCATGCATACGCTTCTTTTTGATAGGTAGTCCTTTGATGAAGCCCTAGTTTTTTGAATTAAAAGCGTTTTTAATGTCCAGCAGAACAAGGACCACTCACCTCTTTGTCCTTGTTTGCATCACGTTTTTGATCCAGATTGTGGCGTCGACTGCTGATCGAACCTTTCTGAGTCCAAATTGCTGACGATAGAGCTCTCCGACTTGTCAATACGTCTTCCAGTCTTGACAAGATTTTAGTTAAGCTTGCCAAGGCTGTCAAGAAGGCATATTGTGCCTATTTATATTGCATATAAAACTAAGTTTGCTGCCTTTAATTCCCTAGGAGACCCTTGGATCTCCAGCAGATTGTTGAATACTCTTTTGATAAAACCTGCTTTCTCTTTTGCCATTATTTTCAGTGTCTTCGGTGGCAGACCATCGGGGTCGTGAGTTTTTTCCGTTTTGGTTTCTTGACTAGCGGCTTTTAAATCGTCTTTAGTAAATTCCTCTGTTATCGTAGGAACGATCTTTAAAAAAATGTGTTCTTAATTGGTATTGATCTTAATTCAACGGTTTCTCGCCACTGGTCTTCGTCTAGTCTATATTAGGCAATCATATTAAGAAATTTCATTGTGATCTTATATGCATAGCCCCATATGTCATTCTCAAGAGCTTCTGCCACTTTTCTTTTTTTTTTCTTTATTGTTTCATTTAGTATTTCCTTGGCGGTTTTATATGTTTCTCTGACCTCGGGGTCGACCTGGTTTCTTGTAAAATTCCTGCGAGCTCGGAGGCATTTCTCCCTTAGGTCTTCTATCCCATCGGTCACCAGTAGGGTTTTTTTATTTTTTTTTTCTTTGCGGTCGCCAACACAACAGAGTTCACTAGTGCCTCTTTAAGTTGACCAAGGTCAGAAATTTCTTCTTCGGTTGTATTTTTGACCTCCGATAGAAACTCGTTCTTGTTAACAGTCTTCTCTGTTCATCCTATCGGAAGTCCTATTCTCCTCCGTTTTAAGTTTAATTTTGTAAGTTATGTTGCGATGGTAGGTGAATAACTGTTCATCGAGGAGATCCCAGCCTCCTATTCGTCTGGATAGCCCTGCTAAGGTTACATCTGTATGTGTTTGGCTGGCTCATCTTACACAAGTTAGCTTATTGTTGTTTAGAACTTATAGGCTGACCTGGGCTATCCATTCGTTACAGAGCTATCCCTTTTCGTCGATTATGAAAAATCCCCATAATCTTGCTTTTGCGTTGATGTCCCCGGCCATCATGACCTGTGTCCTCTGGTAGCGGTACTCATTATTTCATCTAATGTGTCATTGTATCTTCTTATATCTTTTTATTTGAAAATACGTACCATGCCAGCAGGATGAATCTTAATAAGTATATAATTCTAGCCCCTCACTCCCAGATCTTTATTTCTATGTTGTTGGGTTCTGGAACGATGAGCAGGCATAATTCTAGCAAGAAGGCTTTTACGTGAATGAGATCGTGGGGTCTTCTTGCCCTGTCCACGTTCACCTGCATTATCCTTATACTAGGTTGATCCTGGATGGTCATTTTTGGTTCAGTTCCTGAGGATTTTACCAACAACATTCGGTTTTCTGTTTACATAGGTCTACTAAGCATAGGCGAATGGATACGAATAAATAAGCAAATAAGTGTATAAATAAAAAGACATTTAAATAATTTTTACATTAGATAAAAATAAATGATGCACAAGTTAAAAGGATTTAAATTGTTAGGAAAGTAGATTAAAATATTTTCATATTTTCACACAACACTAAATAATTTTTTTTAATCTTGGATATCGATGGATGAATAATGGTTTAGGATATAGTGACGTACAAGTAAAATCAATAATAAAACGGTATACATGACAAAACACAACATATTAAAAGATAAATATAAATAAAAAACACTATATATATATATATATATATATATATATATATATATATATATATATATATATAATGACTTTTGGACTCAAATAACACTTATATTAATAATAATCTATATGACAAAAGTCATACAAAGTGCTGGTGTTTTTTGTACTATAGGGCTGTATGAGGGCCCACCAATTTTATCGAACTTTCTCTTTGATATTATGTCTGTACGTATTTTATTTTCTAGTTTTTTCTATCTACCATATGCCATGTCCATGTCCCCCATACACCAATGCTCTATATGCCAGATAGGCCATCTTGTCCATCCTGTATCCCTCTTTGTTGCAACCCATGCAGTATGCATGGTTTGGGCATCCTTTAACCCTATGACCTTCTTTCAAGTAATTATAGCAGGACGTAGCCCTGCCCTTCCCTTTGCATTCAAATGTATTGTGCCTGTACTCTAGGCACTTTAAACATCTTATGGGAGTGAAACTCTTCATGATGGGACACACCACCCACCCTATTTTTATTATTTTAAAACTTCAAGGTGCTTTGCCGTGGTGGCTCTTACCACTTTGGTAGCCATCTGGGAACGCCATCTATTCATCCTAATGGTCTTGACCTCGACGTCATCTTTTGGAATTCTTTTGGATGGTTTTAGGCTAGCGACCGTGAAAAAATTCTCCTTCCTTCTTTACTGTCATACCGAGACCGCCAACTTTATCCTGCATCTCTTGTCTTTGTTTCTTAGCCGATCCTTTTCCGTTTAGTTTGACTAGTATATTCCCTCTGTTTGTTTCTTTAAGCTTGTCTATTTGCAATACTATCTTTCCTACGTCTTCCTTGTTGCTAACTTTTTGTGTGACCTCTGTGTAGGTCAGACCCCCTGTACTCTTACACTTCTTTTATTACACTTGCCTCCTTTTCCCTTACTAGGATCCTTTATGAAATGTTTTTCTTTCTACCAACGAACTCTAGTGCCTCTCTTAGTATTTCTTTATCTATATTGTTTTCCAATACCACTTAGATATGTAGTATTTCTTTCCCTACCTGTTTTATATTTTCCATGATTTTTTCCTGCCAAGTTGTATTCATCTGCACCATCCTTATTTTCGTTTTCTCCTAGCTTAGCTGTGAAGGTATACCATATTTTTTTCATTTTACACGTTTTAAATCTGTTTTCCGCTAACTTTTCTCTCACTTTTCTTATGACACTTTCTATCCCCCCTTCTCTGTCCCCTTTTCTTTTTACTATGAGGCAATCTGATTTTTTTGTTCTCTCCTGTAAACCTGCCTGTATCCATGAGGTTTTCGTAAAGACCGCCGCTTCTCATTTTTTTTAATATTCCCCTGAGGGTGTCCACGTTTCCTCCTTTAGTTATTATATTTTGTATCCTCTGGTCTCTAGTCTCATCTTCGTACTTGTACTTGTTTTCCTTTTTTCCTTATTTTTACTGGCTTCTATCTTCTATACTGTCAATTTTTTTCTTTTCTTCTTTGCCTAAATGGTAATATAAGTTTTTGGAGCCAGTTGTAGTAAAGTATTAATTATAAGAAAAAAATTATAGGTAAAAAAATTCTAAAAAATAACTGTGCAACTAATAAATATGCAAGGGGCATAACATTAAACCTACCACCTGCCAAAATTGTGTACTTGCCATAGTAGAGAAAAAGAAAAATTAGGAAAAAATATTCTTTTTAGGAATACGATATGTTATTATGTTGATAAATCATATTTTATTTTTGTACTTTTTTAAAGTAAATTGTTTAATTTAAGTATCTCAAGTTTACGATTTTCGTGATATTTTCGTACCGAAAGGAGGAAAGACGGGAAGAACTACCGTTGTTAAGCATAAAATTGATACTGGTAATGCTAAGCTAATTCGTCAAACAGCTCGACGATTACCACAGGCGAAAAGAGAGGAAGCTGAAACGATTGTTCAGGAAATGAAGAAAGACGAGGTGATAGAACCTTCTACGAGCCCATGGGTCTCTCCGGTGGTCCTGGTTAAGAAGAAAGACGGAACGACGAGGTTCTGTGTGGATTACCGTTTGCTGAACAACGTTACCAAGAAAGATAGTTATCCTCTGCCTCGGATCGATGACACATTGGCCACATTGGCTGGAAGTAAATTGTTTTCTACTTTGGATTTGAAGTCTGGATACTGGCAGGTAGAAATGGACCCAGTAGATAAAGAAAAGACAGCCTTCACCACAGGATCTGGATTGTGGCAATACAACGTTATGCCATTTGGACTCTGTAATGCTCCTGCGACATTTGAGAGGCTTATGGAAAATGTGTTGAGAGGGTTATCTTGGAAAACATGCCTGGTTTATTTAGATGACATAATCGTCTTGGGGGAAACATTTGAAGATCATTTGAGGAATTTAGAAAACGTTTTTAATCGACTTAAAGCTGCCCAATTGATGCTAAACCCCAAGAAGTGCCAGCTATTTCAAGGTAAAGTCAATTATCTGGGTCATATAGTCAGTAAAGAAGAAGTGGCCGTGGATAAGGGAAAAATCGATTCCATTAAGGAATGGCCAAAACCAACTGACAAACACCAAGTGAGAAGTTTTCTTGGACTATGTACTTACTACCGAAGGTTAATTAAGAAGTTTGCAGATATCGCTAAGCCATTAACGCGACTTACGGAGGAAGCAAGAGATTACCGCTGGGATACAGACTGCCAAAATGCCTTTGAGACCTTGAAAAAGCATTTAATAACAGCACCAATTTTAGGGTATCCACTTCCAGAAGGAGAGTTCATCTTAGATACAGATGCAAGTAATGTGGGAATTGGAGGAGTGCTGTCTCAGATTCAAGGAGGACAGGAACGAGTCCTCGGATATTTTAGTAAAGTTCTTTCAAAACCTGAGAGGAATTATTGCGTCACGAGAAGAGAACTTCTGGCAGTAGTGAAATCAGTAGAGCACTTCTATCAATACCTCTACGGAAGAAAGTTTTTAATCCGAACCGACCATGCCGCCCTTAAGTGGTTGATGCAGTTTAAGAATCCAGAGGGTCAGATAGCCAGATAGATCGAACGACTCCAAGAATACGATTTTAAGATTGAGCACCGGGCCGGAGTTAGCCACAAAACGCTGATTCGCTTTCCAGAAGGCCATGCCCAGCAGAGTGTTCCCACTGCAACAAAACGGTATCCAAGGAAGCAGCAGTGCTAAGAACGACGATGGTCAACGACGACTGGACGCCTACTAAGATAAAGGAAGAACAAGAGAGAGATCCAGTTATACAGAAAATCCGAAAATGGAAAGAGGAAAACCGTCGACCACCTTGGCAAGAAATATCAAACCTATGCTCAGTAGTTAAGACGTATTGGGCCCAGTGGGACTCATTTATCATGGAAGATGGCTTGCTCAAACGAGTCCTGGAAAATGATGACGGTTCAGAGAAGAGAAGACAGTTGGTTATCCCAAAAAAGCAGAATAGCCGAAGTACTTCGTCAGTTACACGACAGTCCATCAGGAAGGCATTTTGGTGTAAAGAAAACCCTTCAGCGAATTCGGGAACGGTTTTATTGGATGAACAGTTCCGACGACGTAAAAGACTGGTGTAAGAAATGCACTATTTGTGCTACGAGTAACGGGCCTCACCGAAAAAGGAGAGCTCCTATGAGACAATATAATGTTGGAAGCCCGTTTGAAAGAATAGCTTTGGACATTGCAGGGCCATTTCCAGAAAGTGAAAATGGGGGCAAGTACATGTTGGTAGTAATGGATTACTTCACTAAGTGGGTCGAGATTTACGCACTTCCACACCAGAAGGTCGCCGCCGTTGCAGATAAGTTGATCCAAGAATATATCAGCCGATTTGGAGTGCCTTTGGAGATCCATAGTGACCAAGGCAGGAACTTCGAAACTGATCTATTCCAAGGAATATGTGATAGACTAGGCATGAAGAAAACAAGAACTACCGCGTATCATCCGCAATCGGATGGTATGGTAGAACGAATGAATAGGACAGTTGGCAAGTATTTGACAAAGATGGTGTCCGATCATCAGCGAGACTGGGACCAATACCTTCCGTTCTTCACAATGGCCTACAGATCTGCTGTTAACGAATCAACGGGCCAGACACCAGCCAGAGTCCTATTCGGACGCGAAATGCGACTACCTTGTGATCTAGAGTTTGGGTGTCGACCTGGAGAAGATGTAGCAGGTGAAGATTATGTGATCGAATTACGAAGAAGAATGGACAATGTACATGAGTTGGTCCGATCCCACCTTCAGATCGCTAGCGACCGAATGAAGAAACGGTACGATACACAAGCCGAAAAGGGTTGCTTTAAGAAGAACGACAAAGTCTGGCTGTATAATCCCAAGAAGCGAAAAGGTTGTTCTCCCAAATTACAGCAGTTTTGGGAAGGTCCATACCTCATCGTGGACAAGATCAACGATGTCATCTACCGAATAAGCAAGATTCCGAGGGGAAAGCCGATGATAGTACACCATAACCGGCTGGCGTCTTTCGAAGGTGACCACGACGTAGATGAAGAAGTGGAAGTAAACCAAGTCCAAGATGTGTCTGACCTCACGTTTGAGGAATTCATGGGTGCCTATGGAGGTACCGGTAAAGCAAGACATGGTGTTACTACTGAAGAAAAGCAAGATCTACTCGCGCTCCCCGATGACCACTCGCTGGCCCTTACCATCCCGGCCAGTATCAAAGACGCACCAGGGTTGGCATCCGTCTTTCGAAGGAAGTTTGGTCGAGTTGCAGAACTTCAATGCCAAGTGCCAGCTCCCGGTAAAACCTTGAAATTCCAAGATGCATCACGTTACCTTTTCTACCTGGTAACAAAAGACACTGCCCGTGGCCAACCTACCTACCGAGATGTATGGGAAGCGTTACTTCAATTGAGAGAGCACGTACTAGAGTCCGACGTGCAAAAGTTAGCCATGCCAAAGTTGGAGTGCCGCCAATTAGATTGGAGGGTTATCCGAAATATGGTGGAGGAGATCTTCAAAGACACCGAAGTCCAGGTGTTAGTCTGTCGCAATCCGCATAGTTACTGGCGCAGAGAGAAAACCGTCCCTTGTCATTTTTATACAACTGGAAGTTGTAAAAGAGGGTCTAGTTGCCGATACCAGCATACCGTTCCGGTTCCAGTCCCGACAAGGTTCCAGGAGGAACCTTTTTTTAAGAGGGGGGCAATGTTACGATAAATTCTGACACTAAACTGTAAATATTATGACTAATTCTTTTTTGTTGTAGTTATTTGAGAGTGCGACCCCAGACTGGTTTTTTTTGGTCCCGCTTGGAAGTATCGAGTCGTGGGAATGACTAATCATAGGCCTTTCGCCAAACCAGCAGTCTATTCGATGTGTTTCGAGAAACAGCTGTTTTCATTCTCGAATATCAGGACTTTATATTTATAGAGGAATTTTGTTATGAAGAGGGTTCAGTTGATTTTGAAGACGCGCTCGCGATTTTAATTGTTACGTTCGCCTATATAAATTATGTAATATTCGTTAAATAAATTGATATAAATTATTGTGCTTTTTAATGAATTAAGATAAGAACAATATAATAAATTATTAAAGACATTAAAAATTAAATAAAGACATAGCAGTTAAATAAATTCACTACAGTAGCATGGACTTCTCCCGATAGAAAAATAAAAAGTCAGATAGATCATGTCGTAATAATTGAAAGCAAATATGATAAGGCAATAATCGATTGCAAGAGTTACAGATAGGCAGATACCAACAATGACCGTACACGAATAGAGATAGAGATAGAGATAGATTAAATTATCAATTAGAGTGTCTTCAAGAGAAACAGGTTGTAAACAGACCAGAGGAAGAAATAAATAAAAAACTAGAGAATCCAGTCAAACAGGATATAGATCTCTTTTCAAGAGAGTCTACAGTGAATAGAGGCTTAAAACAAGGGAAACAGTGTATGAATACTTAGGAGTAACTATAACGAACATGGAAAAATAAAAAAGAGATAGCTAAAGATTAATGGAGGGAAGCAAAGCGATAGGGTCACTAAATCCATTACTGAAAGCAAAAAATGTGTCAAGAACAGCTAAACTGCTAGTCTACGTAACAGTAATCAGATCCACAGTGATGTATGCCAGTGAAACGTGGATTATGAACCAGCAGGAAGAAAAAAAGTAGAGATCTGGGAATGAAAGGTGCTCAGAAAAATCTTCGGAGGAATAAAGACGTCAGAGTATGTTTGGAGAAGACGAACGAATAAAGAGATAATGAGGATGTATGGAAAACCAGCAATTACGGCAAAAATACGAGCCCTAAGAGCTGGATGTCTTGGTCATATTATACGAATGCCAGAAAATTAAAATGGTAAATCAATACTGAAGGAGGGAGAAATTGGGAAAAAAAGAAGAGGACTTCCAAACAAGAAATGGCTGAAAGCATTAAAGCAAGAATTGCCAGAAATGGGCGTGAGAATTTGGAGGGAGAAAGCAAATGGGGGGAATAACCAAGTTTTTCGAAGCCAGGGGCCTACAAGGACTGTAGCGCTGTTATATATATATATATATATATATATATATATATATATATATATATATATATATATATATATATATATATATATATATAGTACAAAATACGACCGTTGATTAAATTTGGAATATATTCAATGGTTGAATAGCAGAGGTTTTATCGGTCAATAATTGGCAAATAAAAGACGTCAACTACTTTATTGCTTTATTTGAATACGTTTCGCTTTTATTTTTAAAAGCATCATCAGTTCACTACAAATAAAAAAGATTTAAGAATATAAGTAAACAAACCAACAGGGTTCATACTTACAAAAACAATTTGTAGGGTTTTTTTAAAGATGGTATAAAAACTCTACGATAACTTAACATTAAAGATTAAAAACTAAACGGGAGAAACGAAACAAAAAATACAAGTAAAACTGTAAGAACATTAGTTCATTTAATGAACTAATGTTCATTAAATTTGGAAAGAAATTTGGAAAGAAAAATAGGATTGAAGTTACTGTCTTGTAAGGGTTTTATTTATTTTGTATGATGAGGGAATGATTCCCTCATCATACAAAATAAATAAAACCCTTACAAGACAGTAACTTCAATCCTATTTTTCTTTCCAAATTTCTTCTTTTTTTCTTTTTTTTTGTTTGTTTGTTTTTTAAAGAAAAAGGAATTAATGAATCCTTTTTAAAAAAAAGGTCCATCCCTGTTCCGCTTGATACTTCCCTTGAGAATCGTAATCTGCACCATGCATTCCAAAGAAACACATGGACGATAACAAGCCACATGTGAAAATTATGACGAGCCGATCCAAAACAATCGAAAAGATTAGTGTGGTTTGACCCTCAAAAGAGCTTAAACCAACGTTCAAATGAAGCCATCGGTTAAAATTAAATGAACTAATGTTCTTACAGTTTTACTTGTATTTTTTGTTTCGTTTCTCCCGTTTAGTTTTTAATCTTTAATGTTAAGTTATCGTAGAGTCTTTATAACATCTTTAAAAAAACCCTACAAATTGTTTTTGTAAGTATGAACCCTGTTGGTTTGTTTACTTATATTCTAAAATCTTTTTTATTTGTAGTGAACTGATGATGCTTTTAAAAATAAAAGCGAAACGTATTTAAATAAAGCAATAAAGTAGTTGACGTCTTTTATTTGCCAATTATTGACCGATAAAACCTCTGCTATTCAACCATTGAATATATTCCATATATATATATATATATATATATATATATATATATATATATATATATATATATATATATATATATATATATATATATATATATATATAAGAAAAAGTAGTCCAAAGTTTTTTGACTAGTTTGGAAAAAATATATGTAAATACTTTTTTCTTTTTGGGTGTGGTAGTCAATAAAAAATAGAGCTTTGCTAAGGCGTACTATTTATTCTTATTATTATTCTTATGGATTCAGAATAAATAGTACGCCTTAGCAAAGCTCTATTTTTTATTGACTACCACACCCAAAAAGAAAAAAGTATTTACATATATTTTTTCCAAACTAGTCAAAAAACTTTGGACTACTTTTTCTTACTTTTAGTATGGGTTTTTATGAGGGCATCAGACTCCAATACGGACCATTACTTGTGTCGTATCTAAAGGAATTAGCTAATGTGAACACCAAACTGGCAGCGTTAAGGAACAGAAAGACTTTTTTAATTAAGTGTCGAAATGCAGATTATTTTCCGAACCATATCATGAACAGTTTGACAAATGTGAATAACTTACTTCATCATAGGAGAGGAGAGATAGATTTTCGTACTCAAGGACTTAGTAAAGGGTTTGGAAAAAATATTCTCAATTTAGAAATTAAGATTACTTTTGCTGATATCAATCATTTAGAAAATAAGCTAAAAGATCTCCAGGCCAAATCAAAATCTGTACTTAATTATTACACATATGTTGAGTTCAAACGTAGGCAACAAGTAATTTATAACAATCTTTTTCATAAAATTAAGAGAACCAATATCAATAAATTTAATAAGTTCAGATTAGATTGTTTTGACAGTATTGATTTCAGGAACAGTTGGTTTAAAAACCTCACAAACTTAGAATTTCCTGTAGAAGGTAAAAATTTGTTGGCTTTAGGCCCTAAGTTCGCTTTGCTTCCTAACAAAAAAGATTTTAAAGTTTCCTCTTTGTTGGCAGACATCGAAAACATTTTAAGACCAATTGAGAATGTCGATAAGGACATTCTAAGGTCCAAATGCACTAATATAATTACTAACTTTCTCAACAAAGATGAAAAAGACCATTTCTTAAATAAGTATTATATCAAATGCAAAACTTTTTTGAAACATCACCCTGAGATTAAGATTGCCAGAGCGACAAAGGCATTGTCACTGTAGCAATGTACACTAGGGACTATATACAAAAATGTGAAGACTTACTCACCGACACTAAATATTATAAAAAGTTAAACAACAATCCCGTGTGTACTTTGCAACAAAAGGCTAATAAACTGGTTTCTGATTTGGTAAAGGAGAATCAAATAGATCAATCAGTTGGTAAAACTTTGAAAATTTACAATGCAATTGCTCCTAGATTTTATGCTCTCCCAAAAATTCATAAACCTACTTTGTCTATGAGACCAATAGTGTCCTCAATAGGTACACCTAATGGCCCCATAGTAAGTTTTTTAACTAATATTCTCACAGAAACTTACAGTAATAACAATGAGTTTTGCATTCAGGACTCTTTCAGTTTCAGTTCTTTTATTAATAACTTTAAACTACCTACCGACTATAAGCTCGTTAGTTTTGATGTAGTGTCTCTGTTCACTAATTTACCATTACACACAATTTTGGTTAGCGTTGAGAAGCACTGGGATGACATATCAATGCACACAACCCTTAACTTAGCTAATATCAAAAAACTCATTTCTTTTGTTTTTGACTCTAATGTTGTTATTTTTAATGACTGTTACTACAAACATGTCTTTGGTACTCCAATGGGTTCCACTATTTCACCAATTCTGTGCAATTATGTCTTAGATAACTTGATTGAAGACTGTTTGCAACAAATCAATTTTGAACTACCGTTCATAAAGAGATATGTGGATGACTTAATCTTGGCATTACCTGCAGACTCTATACATTCTACGTTAAATGTGTTCAACCAACGAAACCCACACTTGTAATTCACGTGCGAGGAGGAGCGGGAGGGATCTTTGCCTTTCCTTGACATGAGATTGCATAGATGTGAGGATAATGTTGTGAAAACACAATGGTATAGAAAACCTATATGTAGCAATAGATTCATAAGCTACCACTCTTACCATCCTCCTAGGATGAAAACTAATTTAGTCCTAGCGATGAAAGAACGTGTCAAAAGGTTATCTCATCCTTATTATCTCCAACATGATCTCAACCTCTTACGTAATATTTTTGTTGAAAATTCATATCCTCTAAGACTGATTTATAAATTAATTTTTAATGTTCCCTTTGTTAATAGAAACAACATACTTACTATGTCACAATCAGTGCCCTCAGCACAAAATAATTCTGCTCCAACAAATGTGTATTTTTATGCCCTTCTATATTCCGAAACTAACCGTTGAACTCACTAAGATTTTTAAAGACTTTAAGAATATCAAAATAGCTAACAAGAACATCAAAACCATACGTCAGCTGTATAGCAAAATAAAACAACCCCTAACCACTCTAGAGACTACAGATGTTGTTTATTGCATTCAATGTACTGAATGTCCATCCACGTACATTGGTGAAACTGGAAGGAATCTGTCTAGCCGTATCATTTCTCATAAGAGTGATTGTAGATTAAACAAACCTACTTGTGCTTTGGCAGAGCATACTATCGATCTAGACCATAAGATAGATTTCAACAATGTAAAAATATTAGCCAGAGAGAAAAATAAATTTAAGAGAACTTTCTTAGAGATGGTACATATCAGCAAGAGTGATAATAACAATCTGAATAAAAGACCTGAATCTTAGCAAAATTTACAATTTTATATTGACTTTTGACTGAGCTATTTTGCATCTCAGAGTTTTCTTTTTTTCTGTTCTCTTTTTTAAAATTTCATTATTAATTGAATATTTTTGATCAAACTTCAGATACTAATTCAATTTTGTTTTGTTTGAGTCATAATTTTTTTCTAAACCTATTTACTAAATACTATTTTCTTTCGATTGCTTATGTTATAAATAACATTTTTAATTTTCCGCTTAATGTCAAGTTGGTAATACAGTACAGGAAGTACTCAAAATTCATAAACAGTATTTTGTGAGACGTTAGTTTCAAAGTTGTTTTTTGTATTTTCTTCAAACTATTTAAACAATAATTGTCCACCCACTTTCTCTTTCTGCTCGTGAAATGTGACTGAAATCAAGTTTGCAACGACGACTGTTTCAACATGTCGTCCCTCATTTTGTTTATAATTTTTAACGTATTTATTAATTTTAAAGTGTCTTTTTAACAGTAACATTTTTAAGTTTATTTGCAACTTCAGTATTATAATGTTATTTAACGTTGTTGTTTATGCCACGAATCTTACATTCGGGTAAGTTTTTTATAGCCTTTTTTTGGCACCATTCAAATTGTTACAACATAGTAATTTTCTTTGTAGACCTTGATAAAGGTGGCAAAAAACCACCGAAAGCTTGGATTCAGAATAAATAGTACGCCTTAGCAAAGCTCTATTTTTTATTGACTACCACACCCAAAAAGAAAAAAGTATTTACATATATATATATATATATATATATATATATATATATATATATATATATATATATATATATATATATCTTAGTCACCCTTCCTAAGTAGGTACAGAGATGCAACTAATACACAGACGTGTATTAACTTAAAGATATTGCTGTATGCTTACCATAAGATATATTTCTGCAGCTCTCAGTATACATCTCACTGTCAAATAAAGTATTAATACAAGATCTACATATGGCATTACATCAAATTTCAGATTATACTGAACACAGTACATATAGTACAAATAAGTATTTACAGAAAGTATTATAACACATAGAACTTCCAGAAAATAGAATAAAATGTTTCCGATAGAGGGAAGATGATTTTTGTAAATTCGACACAACCTAATATAAAACAGTTGAGTCTGTTGAATTATTTCTACACAGGTTCTTGTCTCAAATTGATTTTTAGAGTTAATCTTGTGTAAAGCCCGATAGAGGTTACTTTGAGCTGTAGAATAAAAATTCTTAAACAGTATGTAATAAAAGTCTCCCAAACCTACAAGGTAAAATCCAAGACCACCTAGTGCTAGATAGTGACAGGTCATAGTCAAAATTAAAAAGATTTCGGTCAATTCTCTCGTAATAAGTAAGCTGTAAAATAAATATCGAAGTATAAATCCGTATATTGCAAAAACTGACAATACCGTCAAGTTACGCAGAAAACTTGTGTCATGTGATGGGAAAACACTGTCCACTCCAAAAAACTTTCTTTTTTCCATTAAATATAATAAATTTGTTAGGTAGGTCAACATATCCTTTTGATAATAACTCACACATAAGGTAAAACAAAAGACATTAAAATATTTCACTAGCAAAATATTTTGATTAAGAATATTAAACACCTCAGTGTTTTTGAGTATCCTGAATAATATTATAATGGACCCCATAGCAAAAATTACAATAAACACCAGGTTTAATAATGTGATGAGTTTGTTTTTTCTAAAGCGACCATGTTTTACAGCATGGGTGTGGGGGCATTCTGGGTATGCTATATAGACAGTACCCAGACTAAAAAGAATTGAAGATTTTAAAGTGCATATGAAACAGTCGTTTGCCTTCGATCTAAAAATTCTAGAATATAAGTTCTTGAACATATTTAAACAATATGTATGTATTAAATATATAAATATTCGACTTTATTTTATAAATAACTAAATGAAACTTGGTTTAAATACTAATTCTATTTTGATCAATTTTATAGATAAAAGTTTAAATCAGATATAATATTGAAGACTAATCACGCAATTATTAAAATAAAATAAAACATATTCATATCGTAGTAATAGTTATAGAAAAATGTAATCATTTGTTGAATGTGAAGTCCAACCTTGCGCTTAGTTGAACTAGTGCCGATTTAAGGTAAATGTACCTATTATCGGCACCTTTAGCACGTTAAGCACAATGGAGCTTCATTTTAATAAGCTTAGTAACCAAATTACCTGAACAACGTGTATTTAGATTATGGTTTGGGCTAATAAAATATATCACAATTACACATGAAATATTATTTTATCCTAGAACAAACTTATAATATTTTAAATATTAATAAAATGAAAAGTGTCCAAAGTCCCCATTATGGGCATTCTAAATTAAATGCATGCTCAAATCTCTCCAAGATTTGAATAATTATATAGGGGACCTAAATTCAAATAAAATAACGCATTTTTCCAAAGATAAATATAAAATCTTTAATGTATCTATGCAAACTGAATTAATAAACACACATTATTTAAGTAGTCATTGACACAAGGGGCATTTCAGTTCTTCTCTATCATCTTCAGTTAGACCAAGACAAGCCTCATGATAGTATTTCAAGCAAGAACCACAAATGCGCATGTCCAGCTGATCGTCAGTGTCACACAATGAACAATACCAAGATTCCTGTAAAGATTTAGATGTTGAAGGTTCGCTTATTAACATTCTTTTATTTTCTTGCATTTCCTGTGTGGTTTTATTCCAAAAGTGGAGAAAGCTGCTGTGACGAGGATTGACCGAAGGAGAATGGAATAGAAATTATGATAGGAATATCTTCAGCGACGCCTACCGGTAGAAATAAATTTGTACAGTCAATCAATTCTGTAACATCAACCTCATTGTCATTTGCTTTCTTGGCAAATATGTTGTTCTCATTTTCTAAGTTATCATTGAATTCGTTATTTACATTTGTTTCTTGGTCGCCCATTTCATTATGAATTTCCACTTCTGTAAATGAGTCATTCGTAACAAAGTCGACTGGAAGTTCATTGAAAGGCTTGTTCATGGCTTTGATTTTCATTTCCTTCCAATATGAAAATAAGCTGGTGTGCTCTACTGGTCTTTCCCAAATTGACCCAGAAAGCTCAAACAATCACAGCATATCAATTGAGATGCATTCTTCTACAACTCTTAGGGTGACTTAAAGTTCTGTAGGTTGTCGTTGTTCTTGTATCTTTTGGCAGTTTTGTGCTCCCACGTCTTCTTTAAAGTATTTAGAAAATTTAATATTTTCAACATTAAAGGGCACAAGTCCGCAACCCTTGAAACCACTCTTAACTATATCGGAAACATTTACCATTTTTTGAAAAATGCTTTCCAAAATAGGTGCAAATTAATCTCTGGTTGTCTTTTTACCTTGGTTTTCCATTGACTACCGAGGCATGCTCTTTTTCCATTCACATTTTAATGGTCGAAAGACTGCAACATCTAGAGGCTGTAAAATATGTGTTGCGTTTGGACACAGATCTATTAGAATAATATTATTATTACTGCAAAATTCACTTAGGGCCATTGTTAAGTGTGATCTGTGTACGTCCAAAAACAGTTTAATCCGAAACTTCACTTTTTGAGCAATTATCCAAGAGTGGAATATATTAGCGATGTACTCAAAAAAGTTTTCGCCAGTCATTCACCCATTTTCAGACTTTCGTATCCCCCAGTGAGCCGGTATTTTCTCGATAACTGATTTAGGAATTATTGTATATTTAAAAACGATCATGGGTGGTAAAATTTGACCGGAGGCACTACAGGTAACCAAAGTTGTCAGACATTCCTTCTCGTCGTTGCTAATAAACGAATAAATTGTTTTATCCCCCTTTCTAATCAACACTTTGTCTCCCTTAGGAGTCAGGAAAAAAGCCGATTCATCACAATTGAATACACGACTAGGATCAAAAGTTATGTTGCGATTGTTTTTACTTTCTAAAAAGGTCCTTACTTCAATAAACC
This sequence comes from Diabrotica undecimpunctata, assembly GCF_040954645.1. Taxonomy (NCBI): domain Eukaryota; kingdom Metazoa; phylum Arthropoda; class Insecta; order Coleoptera; family Chrysomelidae; genus Diabrotica; species Diabrotica undecimpunctata. Next base: position 85,254,919 of record NC_092811.1, on the reverse strand, counting down.
ATTGACGAATTCGATTTTCTGTTATAGTGTTTTTAGTACAAGTTAGGTTTTGGGAAATTCCTGTAGACAGTTCGGGATGCCTTTTTAAAAATAGTTCGTACCATTTACGTCCAGGCCCACCATCCACGAAATTATTAGGCCTATTAAGTTCTTTAAGCAATAGCTGCACACTATCCAACAACTACGTTTTACTTGTAGGAAATCCACAGGCTGCAATCCGAAATAGCCATGCTACCAGTAGGTTTTCTTCTTCTTCTGTTAGTATGGTCCCTGGTCCAGATTTCTTCTCTAAAGAAGTTCTACCCTTTACTTTGTCCTGTAGAGTCGATCTGGGTACCTTATACAACTTGCTAGCTGTTTTAAATGGCATTCCTGAACAGTTACAACAGCTTTATTTATATCTTCCGCAGAATATTAAATTCGCTTTCTCCTTTCCATTGCTAATTTTTGAATTATAGTCTAAAACAAAGAATTTCCAATTATCGGCACGTATAGGTATGTATTATCGGCAGTGTTATACTCGGTCAAATTATGACTATTTCTACTACAGATACGGGATGCCGAAAATTGGTAAAAGGAAAGATCGTTTTTTATTGCATACAATGACCAAACATTTGTCCTAGTAAGTAAAAAGATTACGCTAAAATCAGCTTATATACACAGTCTAATGCATATAACCAATTATCGGCACTCCAGCCGACGATTGGATCATCTGCTTATATTTACATACCTATTATCGGCACCCTCAAAATACTGCAAAAACCTATAGAAAAACAGTTGTTGGCCAACAAATATTTAAAATAAACTATTTCTCAACATATAAAACCTAATAAAAGGGTTATTTGATATTTTAATCAGGAATTATAGCATTCTGTAGCTTACCTGTTTCTTAACACATACAACAAGAAACACTTCCCACAAGAGTTTGGCGTCAACTGACCAATATATTTTTAAATGTTGTGATTGCAGTTTTCGTCTGACAATTGTCATATTGTTCATAGGCGTAGATAAATGTCCTTATAAATTAGTAAAAAACTTTCGTCCAACAATCACGCGCAAGAATTCTTATTTTTGTCGATTATGTAGAATTACTGCCGATAATTGGTGTAGTGTGGAAAATAGGAGCGTTTACCTTAATTCTGCTCTTAGTAAAGCTCACTTTTCATCGGCTTATAAACATAGAACGCAAAAATATTATTTGCTAAATAGTGTATATAAACAACAAAGTTTTATCAGACAGAAAATAAGAGTACATTACTAAAAGTAATTTACTAATGTTGTATTTTGAAAACGATTTCCGAAGTGCAAATTGACATGTCAATAAACGTATTTTAACCTTTAATTGTGGCTTATTCTCATTTAAATAGTAATTAATTTAAAATACCACAATAAAATAGCTTCAGAACAATATTAAGCAACCGTTTCTGGGCGTATTATTGTTTTGTAGAGTTTTATTTTTGTATTTCTCGACATAATTGTGGATTTGAGGTGAAGATTGAGACCAAAATAACATCTATTGGCCGTGAAAATCTTACGGTGTATCACTGCGGTAGTATTATTTTTAATGTTAAAGAGCGCTCCCAGATATACAAATTCATTTACTGCTTCGATGACGTCGTTTTCTATAACAAGTGGGGGTAGGATTTGTCATATACTTTGTTTTGTTAGTGTTTATTAATAAACCCTTTTTGGTAGCTGATTCTTCTTGTAATGCTAAATACCCCTATCGTACAGTATTTTCCAGTGCCAGATTGAACAGTATACAAGAGAGAGAGGGCTGCACCAGGGAGATCCTCTCTTTCTAGCTCCTCTGTTTGAAAATGTTCAGACAGTTCCCCCTGAATTCGTACTCTACATTTAACTTTTAAACAAAATAACAAAAGAGTTAGTTTTGTTAAATTTGACAACTTATTTGGTATTCCTAGCTCTTTCATTGCTTTGAACATTTCTCTTCTATTCACAGAGTCGTAGGCTTCTTTGTAGTCTATAAATAGGTGATGAGAATCAATGATATATTCCATTATTTGTTCCAAAATTTGTTTCAGGGTTGTAATCTGAAGAATTGTCGATGTACCACCTCTACAATCAGCCTGGTATTTTCCTACTATCCGTTCTGCATATCGACCATGCTGAAGAAGAGTGTTACAAATCAAAATTTTCTGTTTTCAAGATTTATGCAGTAATCAACCGAAAAAGTGGTCTCCTTTTCTAAGAAAAATGATTATAACTGTAGTTTAATATTTGTATGCAAGATTGCGACATGCAACGTTATAACGTCAGCGGTTTTGTCACATACTTGTAAACGAGAGTGTTAAAATTCAGTCTATTACCGAATATTCATGTGGGATTATCACCGCTGCTGAGAAATAACATTATATTTTGTTTTAAAACATTTCAAGTAACTCTGCTTTTTCTGGAAAAGCGTTATTATTTATTATAAAACTATTAAATATCGGGGTAAGTTAAATATTTAGTAGTATTGATTGTGAAAAAAGTTTTATATTTAAATGTGAGTTATGATGTTATAGAGTTTGTTAAAAATATGGTAACATTGTGACTTATAACAGTCTTCTCCAGAAATTTGAATTAAATTGTGGTTTAAGTCTAAATGTATCTATAATCTGCAGATTTCAGTTTATGTATTTGTATTATTTAAGATTCATTTTTAAATATAACCCTAATCCATATACAAAAATATCATGAATTTTGGTTTAAGAGAACGCATGTTTTGCTTCGAAAAAATTAATGTATAATTATTTGGCATTTCGTGTATTAATTTAATAAAACATTATTGTTTTAGATTTCGCCGATGAGGGCTTACAAAATAATACGTATGGATCCGATGATAGCGTGCGAGATCCCAAATATCAGGAACCACGTAAATCTTCCGATTCTGAAGCAGAAATAGAAGTATATCAAGATGAGAATCCATTAAAGAGAAAGAAAGTGTCGGCTGAAACTCAAACTGAGAAAATTAGAAAAAAAAAGAAGGAAAAGACTCGATGTATGGCAAAAGAATCAATAAAATATTTTAACAAACAAAGGAGAATCTTGTATTTTTACTCAAATACAGAAAAAAGAAAATGATACAATATCAAGAGTAAAAAAAGAAAGGCCACGAAGATTCATTCTACCACCATGTGGTCAAAAACGCAGACTTAAATGCTCTGACAAAATTTCTGCTGAACAACGTGAACACATTTTTTCAAAATTTGATAGGCTTGGAGATCTTGGAAAGCAAAGATAATATATATCATCAAATATGACACAAATCAATTCAAAATATAAATATAGTAATATTGCCAATCCAAGAAAATTGAATATTGCATTTACCTTTATAATTTCTGGACAAAACATAAGTGTTTGCAAAACATATTTTATGGCAACTTTAGCAATTAACAATAGAACTATTCAGACTGTACTCAGAAAACAAAGTATTTGTAAATTTGGTAAGATTATTGATGTAGATAGAAGAGGAAAACACGGACATCATAAAAAGATAGGTACCGAAAAACAAGACAGAATAAGTTTACAAATCATGAGATTATGTAAAATTATGTCAAGAGGAGTAATTGAAATATGGAAATTACGAAAATCTTTAAGGAGGAGTATAACCTATCTTTTCATGTACCGAAGAAGGATCAGTGCGAGTTGTGTTTGGAGTATCGCAATTGTTCAGAAGCCGAGAAAGCTAAATTGGAAGACGAACACATTTAAAGGCAAAGGTACTCAGTCGAGAAGAAAAAAAACCGACAAACAGAAGACTGTCGATGATGTGACAGTTTCAGTTTATGACCTTCAAAAAATTTGCCGTGTCCTATTGGACATGCAAATTCATTCTATTACGTCTCAAAGTTAAATTTTTTTTAATTTTAGTATATCTAACATCAAAACCACAAAAGTCTGATGTTTATGGCACGAAGGAGAAGGTTTACTAGGTGCGAACGAAATAGAAACATGCCTATTTAAATATCTTGAAGATCTTTCTAATAAAAGTAATTGAGCAGATTTGGACATAATTTTTTACTCTGACAATTGTTGTGGGCAAAACAAAAACAAGTATATACTTGTCCTTTATGTATACGTGATCAACAAATTAAGAATTAATTCTATCACCCATAAAAATTTCGTTAAGGGACATAGCCAAAACGAAGGAGACAGCGTAAATACCAAAATCGAGAATGAGATTACAAAATATAAAAAGTCTAGTCCCATCTTTTTTCCTAATCAATATGCTGGAATAATCAGACTAAGGCTAAAAAAACGGGCAAAAAATATCAGCTAAATGAACTGTGTTTCACAGACATACTTAGCTTAAAGAAATTGTCTTCAAATATGTACATTAATGTTCCAAAGCACGTCAAATTTTCCACTCTCCGAGTTATTAAACTGCAAAACTCTGATCCCACTACTTTGTTTTATAAGTACTCGTATGGCGAAGAAAGTTTTATAAACCGAAATTATTAATCACAGAAAAAATATTCAATTTGATAATATAATATTGGAACCTGCTTTTGGAAACAAACTAGGAATTTCGGATGCAAAGAAAAAGGGGTTACTGGGAGTTAATTAAAAAAATGTATTCCGCTTTATTACTTAGATTTCTTTAAAAACTTTTGAAATATTTTGGTATTCACTTTATAGTATTTAAAATGTCAAAAAATGATCATTTAGAAAAGCATTTATTACTTTTCAAATTTTTTAATAGAAATAAAATTGTTTTAAGTTGGAATATGTTCATCATTGTCTACAGAAGACAGGTTTAAGTTCTAGAATTTTCTGCAATAAGAAATCATTGCTCATAAAAGCAATATTTGTTAAACAACTGTTTTATATTAATAAAAATATACATATAATCATTAGGATAAAGATAATATTAGTGCATTTATAAGTCCTAAAGTAATTTTGTTACAAGATCTTATATCATAAAATTTTTATATTCAAAAGGGTTACAACTATTATTTTTTCTAGTTTATAATTTAGGTTTAGGAAACAACATGGTACTATCGAGCAAATTCATAGGGTGGTTAAGACTATCAGAAATTCGCTTGAACAAAAAAATTACTGTATTCTAGATATACTGCATTTCTAGATGTCTCTCAAGCATTAGACAAAGTTTGGCATGTAGGTCTTATCTCCAAAATTAAATATATATTTTCTCATCCCATAAGTTCACTTTTAAGATCCTACCTGACAGATCGATTCTTTCAAGTCAAAAGAGGTGGGGAAATCACTAACTGTTTTCAATTTGTTCCGGAGTTTCACAAGGAAGCATACTAGGACCCACCCTCTACTTAATATACACATCAGATCTCCCAACGACGACCAATACAACAATCGCTACATATGCCTATGACACAGTTATCATGGCTTCAAATTCTACAGCAGCTAAAGCAGCCCAGGTATTACAAAATCACCTACTTAAACTAGAGAGCTGGCTTAAGCTGTGGTGAGTCCAAGTTAACAGTTTAAAATCAACACAAATAGTGTTTACTTTAACAAAAGGTGTCGCGCCTCCAGTTTCTAAAAACGACACTCCACTACCAGTTATAGTCGACACGTAATTTCGTGAGAAAATTTATAGGAACCAGAGGAGTAAAATACTACTAAAATGGCAACACTGTTAGAGTTACCACTACTTTATTGAACAGTAGCGTAGATATCTAATTTTTAATTAAATAAAAGTTTTTATTTTTATTTAAGAAAAAGTTTCATTTTCTATAAAGTTTAAATAAAAAATATTGGTGTTGTTAACTTCTGTGATATATCTAGGAAGTGATAACACTAATCGACTCGGCTAAATAGAACTTATTGTAAAATAACAATACCTATAAAAAATTGTTCATAAAAGTAATTATCACATACAATTAAATAAATTTTTTATGTACAAGTATTTTAGTATACAAACGTTTTAATAACACAACTGCTCATAAGTTTTAAAACTTATGATCACATTTTATCCCTGATAACTTAGTTATTGTAATAAAAAAAATAAAGAATTAATTTTTTAAATTATATACAACGTATTCTATTAACAACTTTGGTTTGACACCGTGTGAGAGAAGACTTAGTATCTCAATAATTTAAAAATGGGTAATAGGTCTAAAACTTTTATGAACATCTTTTTTATATATCTAGCAGGTATTTTATAATAACCTAACCTGTACTTTGATTATTTTAAATTAACTTATGTTGTATGTTTTTGTTCTATCATGAAGTGTATTTGTACTCTATTTTCAAAGATATATAAGCAAAACGAGAATTTGTACAATTACAATAAAAATAAAGGTTTCAACTAACACCTAGTTGGAAATAAGAACTTAATAATCTACTCATAATCACTGTTATCACTAGTATCAGTTGTATCTTCTATATTTATAGTTCATTTGGTTAATGCTGGTAAATATTTAACATAGTCATTTTCCACTGCGATTACATGTTTGATTACACTTTTCCAGTTGGTTGCTGTGATCTTTGTGACTTCTCTTCTAATTAACTGGAGAGCAGTAGACAAAAATTTAGGAGCCACGTTTCTTCTTCTTCTATTACCTTTAAGTTGTGTCCATATTAACTCTATTGGGTTCAATTTGCAATAGTAAGGAGGAAGTAATTGTAATACTGGGCATACCAAGCACGGTATGCCCATTACTGCGAGTACAGTTATCAACAACATATTCCTTCTGGTACTGTCTACTGTCAACAACCTCCAACAATTTCTTTTTACTATATGATGCCTCAAAGTACAAATCTTTCTCAAACAAATTCTTGAATTTGTAATTTGTTTCAAGTAATATTTGGAATTTTCTCATTAATCTTGAATAATATGATACGTTGTCCATGATAATCACACTATATTTAGGTAATCTCGGAAGAAAAGGTTCCTTTAATATTTTTTTGTAAGTATTAATAATACATCATCGATCCATCTATTTTCTCCACCGCAGTGTAAAATTATAATTCTCTGTCCTGTCATGTAGGTAAGATGTTTCTCCTATAGTCTTGTAGCAGATTGCTTTGGACAATCTGATAAACATGTTTCTACAATTGCTTCTGATTTAGACCATTTAGAACACAATTCTTCATAAACATGTTTCAGCATATGTTTGGATGGTATCATCAGAGAGGTATTGAAAATGTCGCTTACATTTTACTACACGGCTTTGTAAAGATATTCCAATTGATTAGAGGGTTCCGCTGGCTCTTCAGCTGCAGAAGTTAGTTTTATAAAAACTAACTTCTGTTTTTTCTTCAAAAAAAACATTAAACGTTTACATCTATGGTTCCTGAGTTGAACTTTTTTTATACTTCATTTCCATCATATTGATAGCTGAAAGCATTATAATTGACGCTCGAACTTCTTGTGCGATATATATGTATATATATATATATATATATATATATATATATATATATATATATATATACATATATATATATATATATATATATATATATATATATATATATATACATATATATATATATATATATATATATATCTACGGCATAAAGTGGACTCCGCCCATGTTAAAATTCAGGTTCAAGTGAGCTCCGTAGTCAAGTGGACACCGATATACGGAGCTCACTTAACCATTCCATAATATTGGCTCTGTCGATTCGTCAACATGTATAGTTTCATAATTTTTAAAAATTTTGTGGAGCCCTTAAGTACCCCTGTATCATGAATGTATATTGCTTAGTTCACGTGTATATCTTATAGGGGTCGTTCAGATCTTTTTCACTGTATATTGGAACTATAAGTATGTCGGTTTAAGTAAGCTCTGATAGTTTGGCAACTCTGCCATTAAGCTGTATACTTCTCGCGTATAGTCTAATCGGTTTATATGGACTCCTTATTTTTGTTATCATTCATACGCATTACAGTGTGTAACAGATATGTATACTATTAACTACCTGTTTTTGGTAGGTACGTGCTTTTCTAAAAATAGCTTTATAGATACAAAAGGATTTCGTTACCAAATTGGATTTTTTTCATACGCGGAAATTTCCTAATGTATTTTGTTAACGTGAGTATGTCTTCATACGTTTTATTTAAGAATTCGATAAATAAGAACTTTTATTTCATCCATTGTTTTATGATATCTTGTATACAGATTTTTTATTATTTTATTTCTGGTTTTATCTGTGTACTACATATAATTCTGGATAGAAGGTTATCTCAAAATAAATATTTAAGTGCTAAAATAGATATTTTTGTGTAAAAATGGATAGTAGTGCACAAAAAAGGGAAGAATGCTGAATTTATCTAACAAGAATTATACCACTTCACCCATATTACATACTTCTGAATGTTTTATCTCCTATTAAGGGGTAATATGTAGTCAATATAAGTGTAGTTAGTGTCAATGATCTTTATAAGTAATAGCTTGCTGACTGTAATTTACATGTTCAGTTCAAATAAATAAACCTTCAGAAAAAAGCGATTTGAATGGCAAAGTCAACTAAGAAAGTGTAATGAATCTTGTATTATTCCAGATTCACACAGGTTAATCGGTGTTTGCAGGCAAGAGTCCTCCTGGCAGATTTAAGGAAGATAACTACCATAAGGAACTTCCTTTCGAGGGTTCAGATGGCAGGAAGCAGCTTATTTTTTTTTGTATATCTTTTGTATAGCCAGTTTTTCCTCGATTCTAGTCATAAAATGGGTTGTTATTCGTGGAGTGGATGTTACGAATCTAGACTTTGTTTTTTTTGTTCTCTAGCCACTTATATTCGGATATTAGGTGGATTGATAACTACGATATTGTAGAGCTTATGCATGGATGTGAGTCTTAACATCCGCTGAATTTGGCTGACTAATTTATAGCTAAATCTACGTGTTAAGTTTGTATTGATATCACCCATACAAGCAAGGAATATTCGGCAGCAGAAGCATAGAGTTCAAGCGTCTACGTTTTAAGAGTGGAAGGATGTGCTTCCCATTTTTAGCTGACAAGTTCGCATAGAATATTATTTTTCTGGTTCTAGTTTGTTATTTAGTTTTAAACAAAGTTCTGTGACAAAGCACGTGGTGTTCGTGTGTGTTAAGGTATAAAAAAAAGTGAAACTGGAACAAAACCATGAAGTGGAGATATCCAGGAGTGGCTAGTATACCTGTTGAATACAAAGCACGTAGTGTTCGTGTGTATTAAGGTATAAAAAATGCTTATTAAAGGCTTAAAATTTTTATTTTAAAGAAGATCTTTTTGGAATTGAATCATTCCATCATCAGTTTAATAAAAAGTTGTTAAAAAACATTGTATGGCCACATAAAAACATTGGAAGGACATCAGTATTAAAAACAATCCTCATGGTATTTATAAAGGTAAATACAATAGACTGTTAACTTTGTTGATTAATAAAAACTAAAAATTGAAAATGGGGGCATCTTACATGACCCCCTGGAGCTGGTGAGGTTTTATCGACTTACATTACCTCTGATCTGTGCTGGAGTCTAGGGCTAACTCTCCACTTCATGGTTTTGTTCCAGTTTCACTTTTAAAGTTCTGTGAATTAGAAAGTGTGTTTAAGGATTTCATAACAGTATTGGTTCAGGTATATGTTCAAATTTGTGAAAGCGTCTCTGTTAGGGACATTGAAGGAGCACACCTGACTTTTCCAGTGTTTGGCTTAAAATTGATATATAATCTATTTTTGTTGTGTTTAAGATATGAATTAGATTTTTCTCCACTTCAGAAAAAAAGTTTTTGTTTGTGCAACAATAGATGTATCGTCTACATAATAAAAGTCCTAGTCTTTACTGGTATGGGTTGTGTAAATGTTATACAGTGTAGGGGCCATTAAGGTACCCCAAAGGAGACCGTTCTTCTACGTTCTCCATCTTCATCTTCTATTCTTACCATTGAATGATACCGAAAATCTTCTATTATGTAGGCATACGTGAATAATACAAGTGAGTTTATTACCTAAGGGGATATCACATAGATTTTGGAGAAATGTTCTTTAATTTAAGGTGTCGTAAGCAGAATTTAGATTGACAAATACCACTCCTCATGATCCAAACTCAACATCGTTGAAAGGTTTCCTCAGCTGACTGGTTTTGTCCTCTCTCATTTTAAGTTTTTCTTTGCTTCTTTGCCGGCATTTATTATGTTTATTTCGTTATTTTCAGCGATCAGCTTAATACCAAATACCGTAGGTTTGGCCCCCTATTTGCTTCCTGCAGTAGAAATACGTCACATTTGTGTTAAGCGCATATATCTGATAAGCTTAAGTAAAGTAGAGTGTCTTTATCTGTAGATATGTCCTTAATATTTATAGACATAATTAGAATAGTTGGTCCTAAAAAGTACCGATTTGACAAAAATCATATTGAACGGGTGATTGAAGAAAAAACCGATTAAGTAATTATTCACTACCGAGAGTACGCTCGATTGGGGTGGTCTTATTGTTACTACAAATTATGTACTATTACAATAACTGTACTTAATATATAGTCTCTTTGTGAAAAGTAAATGAGCTTGTAATATCGGTTTACAACTCATATATGGATAAGGAAATAAACAGGTTAAAATGTGACAACAAATTGCTATATAACAGTATGAGACAATATTCATATGCTGTGGCAAAATCATCATATTTGGGTAACATTGATATTTATGTGGCAATCAGCTGTAAAAGTCATTGCGTTTTTTAATGTCGTATCATATTTTAGCATATCATATTTTGAGTGAAATTGATCCTTAATTCGTCTAATAATATTAAGTTTTTAAAACAGCTGTGTTTTTATGCTCATTCGTTCACCTTTTGTAAAACAGTCTGTGTAAATATAAGGGATTTATATAATCTTTTCATTTCGTAATCTTTTCGTTTCATAATTATAGTTCTCTTGCTTCTATGGTAATATATATACATACCCAATTCAAAAGATTTTAAGATTTATGTCAATATTTCTGAAGTGCCTTTCCTAGGATAATTTTGTTTTTAAGCCTAGTTCGTTTGATTACATGTAATTGATTTGATAGTTCACAACATAAGTATTGATTCTAGGTAGGATAGCAGGTGTTGATAAATATGATGGGTCGGTAGAGAGTCTCATTATTCCTAAATCTGACCATATGTTACCTCCCCCTTTATTTGAGGAAGTCCTAAGGACATTTTTTCTCTTGAGGCATCCTCCCAATTTAACTTGGCAATGCAGTTTTTATAGAGTCTTTGGATAAAGCCAGCGCAACTTTAGCATTGAGATTTAGTTTCTTGTACGACGTTGCTATCTTTATATATGTGTTTGACCTTGGAATTAGTTCTGTTCAGTATTGGTTAGTACTCGGACCTCTGTACCTCTTGTAAGTCGGAAAATACCTCTGATGGCTTTTCTAGCAATCCTGGTCTAGCATTAGCACTGGTTTGATCACAATTTTATATATCCTGATTTTAGAGATTCGAATTAGACTTCTGGATTTAAAAGAGGGTTATATATACATATACATCAGTTAGCTACCTGAATATTTCTTTCTATTTTTTATGTAACAACATTACCTACGATATCTAAGACGCTGCAATCTTTCAAAATTATATGGCTTTATTGTTCCGTTATACCCTACTCTAGATCCTCTCTTTTGTATGTTAAAGAACATTTATTTGATTTTCTCATTAGTGACTATTTTATTTTATAGCATTCTATTATTTAATTTATGGATTAAATCCGGATAGCAAATAGATATTCTTCACTTTCTTGGAGAAATTATATTCTAACACACAAAATCCTATTAAATTGTCAAAACCTTCCTTGCATATTCTATTCAATTATAAGGTGCAGCAGCAATATCAGTACCATAATAAGGCGTATAGTTCTAAACTGGTAATGTTTTCGGGGCTGCTACCTGGTATCGGGGAGCAGAATTATCATTACCGAGTTAATGCATATAGGAATTGTTGCTTGAACTTTATTATTACTAAACAACACTATATTTCCTAGTAAAATAATCATGAATTTACAGTAAAAAAAAATTTTGAACGTTGGTTATGAAAACATGTACATACCAATGGGTTCACTATGTCGATATCCAGCAAAATCCTTTTAATAATGATACGGGAAATCAAAGATCAAAATATGCTCCAAGAAACTCTGTGTTATAAAACAGTCGAATAAAATACAGATTCTCTATTCAAATAGTCAAAAAATTAATGAACAGCTTACTAAAATAGAAATAACGCCTATTTAAGATGTAATCCATTAACGGCCCAAGGAACAAAGCACTCCTAGCATATGGTAATGATATAGGTCTCATAACTCTAATAAGAAACTCTCCCGTCCACAAACTTCAATAAAGTGAAGAGAGCACGAAAAATGTTTCACTTAAAATCAACGAAATGAAAACCAAATACAAGCGAATCAACAGAGGATAATAAACTGGTTTATTTGCTTAGTACATTTGTTGGTTCTGAGCCTACTTCGTTAGTCAAGAGGTGGGATAAGAAACAAAAATCAAGAACTATTGTATGCTGTCCAAATTCAGTGCAATTTTATAATAAATTTATGGGAGGTGTCGATCTTATGGATTCACTAATTGCTCTTTACCGAACAGACATAAGATCTAAAAAGTGGTATCTAAAAATATTTTTTCACCTTCTGGATTTAGCTGTTGTTAATAGCTGCTTCTTGTATCGTCGTGATTGCGATTACTTTGAAATTAAAAAGAAAAACCAGTTGCCTTTGTTACAGTTTAAGTCCCACTTATGTAGCGTACTGTTAGCAAGAACTGACCAGATCAAAAACAAAAGACGTCCCAGGCTCAGTGAAATTGAGAACGAAATTGTAAAAAAAAACAGAGGAGAGGATCTACTGCTATTGTACTACCATGAGGAGCAGCAGCAATATCAGTACCATAATAATGCATAGAGTCCTGGACTGGCTAATCATTGGATAATAGGAAACATGGATGTAGCAGTTTTAATGGTTTGGTGACTGCTTACTGAAATCGGGGAGCAGAGATATCAGTACCAAGTTAATGACTATAGTAGTTGCGGATACATTTTCTGATAACTTAGTTCCTACCTTTTTTTTAACATATACTATAGAAGTCTCAAGTACAATTCTCATGTAATTGTTGAACATGCATAAGGTATTTAGACATCGTTTTTTTCTAAAATGAACGTTTTAGATTTTCAGATGTATAAACTTGACGTGAATTAATTTGAACTCATTTAGTTTAGGCTCTAATAGGTATACTATTTTGTAGGTTAAACTCTTATGCTATACTTTAGCAAAGGCCTAAGCTATGTCAAAAAAGACTAGCACAATTCTTTTTTCTAAAACGTATTTCTCAACAAGTTTCTCACTTAGTTATGTCGATAATTCTATATATTCAATTAATCATAGGATACTTTTTATCTCTGAATAAAAATTATCGGTTTGAAATCAGCTCTTTTTTTTATTATTGGTTTCATTAACTTACATAAATAAATACAACCTGATTTAAAGTAAAGCTGAAGTTGATTTTTAAATGCCCACTTTAGATACTCTGTTTTTGTTTGCCTTATTTTTAGACCTTTTTGCTCAAGCGCCCATCTCCATTGACTCAATCATTAATTCAATTCTCTCTCCTTATCTCTTACTAACACCACATCGTTAGCATACATCAGGCACCAAGGGATATCTCCTTGACATGTTTTCGTTAATTTTTCCAACACTAATTAGAAGAAATAAGGGATTAGCACTGACCCCTGATGCAATACTATTCTCAAATGAAATTTATCAGTCTTACCCTCACTTGTTCTAACATTAGTTTTCCATTACTTGCCTTATGATAAAAATTGCATCCGTTGTTGATTTGCCTTGCATGAATTTAAACTGATTCCATCAATTATTCTCTCCCACAGTTTCATGGTGTCACAGAGTAGTATTAGGGCTCTTTAGTTTGTACATAGTTTAACATCTACTTCGTTTTTGTATACAGGTACTAAAATTATGTAGCTCTTGAATTGCTTCCGCGGTCGTCATTTTGAGATGCTTGTCACACTCTTCGTTAATTGGCCGTCAAATAACTCCTTCCAGCGATTTTTTACACCCTTTTCTTGCATAAATAGTTTATTGTATTTATCTCGTATACATTTAATCTGATTAAAATCTTTGGTTTTCTTTGCTCCACTTTTAGCAATTTTATATATGTTTTTTTCTTAGTATTCAGTTCATTGTACAGCTTTTCATACGCTGCTACCTTAGATTGTGCTACCGCTACTTTTGCTTCTTCTTTATCTCTTTGATACTTTTAATAATCTTAGTCTGATATATTTTCTTGCCCCTCCTTATATAACCTTCTCTTTTCTTTTATATTGTCTGAAACATCGTCTAACTACCTATATTTACCAATTTTTAAGTCAATTTCCTGAGATTTTTCCAAGTATTTTAGTTGCACCCTTTTTAATAATTTCTTTAAATTTCATTATGACCTTTTTCCATATTCCAACACATTCTTTTTTTTTATTTCTTTTCTAAATTGAACTACTTTGTCGTTTGTTAACGTCAGTTAATTGTTTTTGTGACTCTCCTTGATATTTTGGTTTTATTTCATATTTTACCTGTACATCTAGTACTAGCACTTTATGCTGTTGGCTTACAGTTTCACTAATTATTACTTTAGAGTCTTTACATAAGGGATTTGCTTACGATCCATATTTGGAATTGATTTTATCTGCTTTTGAACAGTGGACTAGGTATGGCCACTGTTAGTACATGCTACTGCTAATTCCAGCATATTATCTGCCATATTATTTGCTACTAATAGCAATACTCTATAGCATTCTAATATTTCATCTATAGATTAAATCCGTATAGCAAATAGATATTTTTCACTTTCTCGGAGAAATAATATTCTAACATACAAAATCCTATAAAATTGCCAAAACCTTCTTTGCATATTTTATTCACTTATAAGGGACAGCAGCAATATCAGTACCATAATAAGGCGTATAGTCCTGGACTGGCTAATCGTTGGATAATAGGAAGCATGAGTGTAGCAGTTTTAATGTTTTCGGGACTGCTACCTGGTATCGGGGAGCAGAGATATGAGTACATAGTTATTGCATATATGAATTGTTGCTTGAACTTTATTATTATTAAACAGCACTATATTCTACAACACAAGAAACACTGTGTTATAAAACAGTCGAATAATATACAGATTCTCAATTCAAATATTAAAAAAATTAAAGAACAGCTTACTAAAATAGATTACGCCTATTTAAAATGCAATCCATTAATGGCCCAAGGTACCAAGCACTCCTAGCATATGCTAATGATATTGATCATCTCATAAGAAACTCTCTCCCGTCTGCGACATCTTCAACAAAGTGAAAAGAACACGAAAAATGTTTTACTTAAAACCAACAAAATGAAAAACAAATACAAGCGAATCAATAGAAGAGAGCAATTTAATCTAGATCGTGGATAAAACAAGTGATGTTTTTATCTAAGAGGATGTCATAGAATTTTTGAAGAAATGTGCTCTAATTTAATATGTCGTAAGCGGCATTTAGATTGACAAATACTACCCCTGATACCTGATATCTTTCGTACCCGTTGTTGATTTTTGCAACAACGGGTACGTTATTACATACTTTATAAGTATTACGAATAAAAATAAATAAGCAAGAAGAATGTAAGTGTACTATATTTAAACCAAGTGACAGGAAAAAGAATATTATACATACATGTACTTCTAAATTAAAAATTATATGCCTGGCAACGCAAGATACAAAAAACAATGATTTAAAATTGAAAATAATGATAGTTTGCACAAGCGACAAAGTATTTAAAACGATAAGGCCGAACATATTATATGTAATTGTAATAGATATGTTGGCTAAAATTAAGTTACCATAAGACACCGAAATATTATATCTGGGTAATGACTCACTACTGTTTGCTAGAATCTGCCATAAATGTATCCATGTGTTTATGTGTATCTAAAGTATAGTAGTATATTGAATTCCCTACATTAAAAAATCGAAATATTTAAATTAGACAGTAAAAAATTATAATTTTAAGATTAATTTATAAATTATTATAATTTAAATTTTACTGCTTGATGAAACTAATATTGTAAGTCATACACTGTAGCAATCAAAACATCGGAACGTACATTTATATAATAAATGTTTCAGTTCCAATGCATTTAAAAAAATACTAGTAAATAAAAATGGACACTTGCCTTTTCAAAGTTTATAATAGACACTAATTTCAGTTTATCTATAATTAAAGCAAGTAACATAAATTACCACCATAAAATATTTAACTACATTAACCAAGTACCTATTTGTGAAATTTCTCGATGACTAAATTGATTGATATTTAAATAAATTTGAAGTTCCAAAACGTACCTGCTGTAAAATTTAAAAATCTACGACTAATCAAATTATTGGCAACATCGGAGGAGTTTAGTTGTGTAAGAGAAGAAATATATACGGATCCCAAAAGTGTTTTAACCTATTACGGAGTCCACTTAATCCGACGTGTTGGTTGGAGTCCACATAAAGCGCTACCCAGATAATAATATACACGGTGTATATTCGCCCGGAGTTAGTATAATACCGTTTTAGTACGGAGCCCTCATTAACCGCTAGATCTATATATATATATATATATATATATATATATATATATATATATATATATATATATATATATATATATAGATTTTTCAAACCATGATTCACAAATTGAACCCTCCATATCCTCATGATAATCTAGATTCACGTCTTTATTTTTTTTACAGATATTAATAATAAATCGTCGATGCATCCATTTTCTACACCGCACTGTAAAATTATAATTCTGTCCTTTATTGGGCGGTAATGAATTAGAACACTTTTTGTTATTATTCGTCCAACTTTTTTCACGGTGTCATGAATACCATACCAGGTTTCATCCAAATAAACAATATTTCGTTTAAAAATAAAGTTTAAAATAATATAAAATATTATACCTGCCTACCCAATTGTAAACCACTGGACGGTCGAAACGAAATTTATTGGGATAAACTACTTTATGGTTTCGGTTGCTCAGGCAAAAATTGTTATCTTACGCAAAGAATGCATCGATGATAACTTTATCTGAGCGACTGTACATATTTTACCAGGCTCATCTAAATGTAAATATCGATGAGAATATTAAAACTTTGTATTATTATACATCTCAGTCATTGATAATTTTGCAGTTAATAACTACTCCTGGTAGAGTACTTTTATTTTATTTTTTATTGTCTGCTTTTATTACAGATAAATATATTTTTACACAGTCTCACCGAAATACGAGGCGACTATAATACCGTCGGTAAATACTTAGGAATCCATTTGGATAGCAAACTTAATTGGGGAATCCACATCTGGAAGAAACGCCTTCAACTCAGCTTAATCTACAGGAAAATGTATTGGTACATGAGTCGAAAATCAAATCTTAGCCTGGAGAAAAAACTTCTGATATATAAATGTATTTTAAAACCGGTATGGCAATATGCAGCACAAATCTGGGGTACAGCAAGTAATACCAACATACAAAAACTTCAACGTTTCTAATCGAAAGTACTGCGCCAGATCTGTAATGCCCCTTGGTATATCACGAACCACAGATTACACCACGATTTACAGCTACCAACAGTTTGCGAAGCAATATCTGCTGTAAACTCTGTATACAAGAACAGACTATCCTGCCATCCAAATCCGTTTGCCACGGATCTGCTCAACATTTCATACGTAAGTAGATTAAAACGACCAGACCCTTTGGACCTCTAGTAAATCAGGACAAATAAAGCATAGTGTCATGAGCGGTGAAATAACAAGTTTCTATTCTGGTGTTTTCTAAATCTTACCTAAATTTGTGTTTTTTAGCCTTGTAATTCTCATATATGTATCAGTTATGTTTATCTGTATTAAACTCTGTTTGTTAAGTGTAAGTTTAAATTAATTGTTATATCATAGATTATATTTATATTATATTTTACCTGGATGCTCGCCACTGGGCAGCTTCCCACTATGTTATTGTACATAAATTATACATATTGCTTATTGTTTGTAAAGAGACAGATTGCAATAAACATTGGATGTTTAATAAATAAAAAAAATATATATGCAATAATTGCAAGGAAAACATAGGTCCAAATATAACTAAGGGTGAAATAATACATGCAATAAATCTGGCAAAATCTAATAAAACTGCGGGGCCTGACACAATTTCAACTGAAATAATTAAATTAATATCAGAAGATCAGATCAATGTATTAGTAGACTTATATAATACTATACATAATACGGGTATTATTCCAAGAGATTGGCTCAAATCAACATTTATTACATTACAAAAAAAACCTAATGCAAAGGAATGTAATGACCACCGTATAATTAGTCTAATGAATCACACACTAAAAATATTTTTTTAAATTATTCATTTAAGAATTTTCAGAAAAGTGAAACAAGACATCACTGAAACCCAATTTGAATTTAGGAATGCCATGGGTACACGAGAGGCACTATTTGGATTTAAAGTCCTTATGCAAAGATGTATGGATGTAAACCAACCACTTTATGTTAGTTTAATTAATTACAATAAGACGTTCGATAAGGTCCGATACAACCGTCTTATACAGTTACTTAAAGATAAACCCATTGACAAAAAAGACTTAAGAATAATAACTCATCTCTACTTTAACCAAACAGCAAAAGTCAGAGTAGACAAAGAACTTTCGGAGGAAGTAGAGATAAAAAGAGGCGTAAGGCAAGGTTGCATACTCTTCCCCTTATTGTTCAATCTATATTCGGAAGAAATAATTAAAAAATCACTCGAAGATGTAACAATTGGAATAAAAGTCAACGGCAGAACCATCAACAATATCAGATATACCGGTGATACTATACTAATTGTAGAGAATATACAAGATCTAAATACACTTTTAGACGCTTAATGCTAATAAAACAAAATGACAATTTCAAAACACAACAACAAGACATTTTAAACATAAGAGGGGTTCCAATAGAAAAAGTAAAAAAAATACAGATATCATCATACAATTATTAATGAAAATAACGAGTATACAGAAGTAATAAAAATGAGAATTGGATAAGCTAAAGCAACGTTTAATAAGACGAGAATTATGCAGTAGAGACCTTAGTTTCATCATAAGTGGCTCGACAATCCGTTGTGGATCTTGGCCTGCTCACAAAGAAGTCGCCACTCCTGTCGATTCCTGGCAACTTCCCTCCATCTTCTAACCCCTAGAATCTGTAGGTCTTCTTCCACATCATCAATCCATCTCATTCGTGGTCGTCCTCTGCTTCTTGTGCCCTCTGGTTGTGAAAATGTTAATCTCTTCGTGTATTCGTGATCTGACATCCTAGCAATGTGTCCAGCCCATCTAAGTCTCTGCACTTTAACGAATTTCACAATATCTGGATCGGTGTATAACTGATACAGTTCAAAGTTGTATCTTCGACGCCATAGCCCATTTTCATTTACGGCCCCAAAAATCTTTTGGGACCTTAGTTTGCAACTCAAAATAAGAATATTACGTTTATACGTGTTTTCGCTGCTGCTGTATGGGGTGGAGGCCTGGACCTTAAAGAAATAGGTGAGCGATCGACTTTAAGCATTCAAGATGTGGACCATACGTCAAATAACTGTCAAAGTGAAAATTTGAATTTAAAAGTTCTCCGATAAAAATTATAGTTTTTAATAATTTTAAACAGTATTGATTTAAAATTTAAGTGCAAAAACCATAATAAACGAGCCGGTTTTCTAATTAGTATTGTGATTTACTTTTTATGTATAATTAGGATTTTAATTTTGACCATATAGTTAAACGACAAGTGTTTTACGGTTGTAAACTTATATTTTGTTCCCCCAATGGGGGACACTAGTGCAGGGACGTCCTCGTTGACGCAAATGTTAGTAGATAATAGTGAGGACCATTTAAAAATAACTAATAATCAAAGCATGACCATAAAAAATGTCAACAGTGTAGGTGCTGTCATGGAACCGGAAAAGAAAACCTTTAATTTACGCTCAGATAAGTATAATATTAAAAATATTTGGGTTTATATTGAAAAAGTAAATGTTGAAAATTTAGGTAGATTACATCCGATGACTGTTGGTCACATATTATTCAAAAAATTAAAGCTTACAAATATTTTAGAAATTAAAAGCATAGGTAGAAATCGCATCAAGGTTTTGTTAAAGTCTTTACTGGAAGCAAATAATTTAGTAAATAATCAAGCATTAAAATTGGAAAATCTTAAGGCGTACATACCTAATCATTTGTTGGAAATCAAGGGTTTAGTACGGGACGTAGATACTCAGTATGACGTAGATTATTTAATAAATACTATAGAGTCATCTTCTAAAGTTATTAATATATATATAGAACTAAACGTAAAGTTGTTAATGATAATAAAGTTGAATTCATAGATAAAAAGACAATAATTATCACATTTGAAGGCAACGTTCTGCCAAATTATGTTTCTTTTAATAAGGTATTTTGTCCAGTTGAACAGTATATTGGAAAAGTCGTTCAGTGTTATAAATGTCTTAGATTCGGACATGTATCCAAACAGTGTAAAAGTACACAAGAACGGTGTATTCAATGTAGTGAAATTAAAGAAAAAGATCATAATTGTAATAGAGAAGTTGTATTTTGTATTCATTGTAAAAGTAGGAACCATCTGTCGATATCTAATAAATGTCCACAATATGAAAAACAAAAAAAAATAAAAAATATAATGGCTGAACATAACATATCTTTTATAGAAGCACGTAATTACTGTGAAAAGTCCTTTTCAAATTTTGTAAGTAACAACTCCTTTGAATGTTCAGCAGAATATGAAAGGAATTTTCCTAGTTTGCCTACAACTAGTAAAATTATTCCGGTATCTAAACAAGTTTCACACAAGCCAAATTCTGTTGTTACTGACACTGATTTAAATATTACGAAATCTCAAACAAATAAAAAAAGAAAAGTCAATTCACCAACTACACAGTCGTCTACTGAGAAACCAATGTTTCCTTTTGTTTTTGGACCTGATAAACCTTTACCTGTTAATCGAATTGTACCAAATTATGAAAACGTTGAAATTAAAAGAAATGTAACTGAAAGTCTTTCTACTTTTATATATCAGCTTTTACAAAGTATACAAACTTTTGATGATATACGATCTATAGATAAACAATTAATAGTCAATAATATTGAACAGGTATTGGAGGGTACTCTGATTAATACTAAATAAAAAAATGTCTTGTCAACATAAGTTAAAAATAATGCAGTGGAATGCTCGTTCTGCTGTCTCAAATAAAAATAGTATGATGCATTATTTAGTAACTAACAAAATAGACATAGCTCTTATTAGTGAAACATGGTTTAAAAAAAATGTATTATATGATTTTAATGGGTATAATCTTGTTCGTAATGATAGGTTGGATGGTTATGGTAGAGTTGCTATACTGATAAATAAATCAATTTGTTTTACTGAACTAAAAATTAAAAATAATAATTACAATAACGAAATACAGTTATGTGCTATAAAAATTAAATATGGAAATAGTCAAATTAGTTTTATGTCACTATATAGAGCCCCGAAAATAAGATGCACGATAAATGATTGGATTAATATATTTTCCCAGTTACAAAAACCAATTATAATAGGAGGTGATTTTAATGCCCATCATACTATTTGGGGTTCAAGTACAAATGATGGAATCGGAATACAGCTGATTAAAATGGCAGATGATCTTGAATTTACAGTTTTAAATAATGGACAACCAACAATACTAACTCAACCTAACCAGAATTACTCAATGATTGATGTAACTTTCTGCAGTCCGGATCTTGTTAGTAAGACTGAATGGTCTATCTCTTCAGACACGCTAGGATCAAATCATTTTGTTATACAGTTGGAAATTTGCATTAAAGCCGAAACAGAAAAAATATTACCAAAAAATAAATGGAACATCAAAAAAGCTAATTGGCCTTTATATACTTCTTTAGTACAAAACTTTTTTAACCAAAATACTGAAATTCCAAATAACACATCAAGCAAATATGAACATTTAATTAATAGTATAAATTATGCTGCTCACATTGCAATACCACAATATAAACCTTTTAAGCCAAAAACTCGAAACCCGCCACCTTGGTGGAATTCTGAATGTGACACTATTATTAAAAACCGGCAATATTCACTCATGAATTATAAAAAAGAACGTAATTTTGAGAACTATATAAAATGCCAATCAAACATGGCAAGTACAAAAAAACAACTAAAAAGTATTGCGAAACAAAGCTGGGTCAATTGGGTTTCTTCTCTTAATAAATCAATACCATCATCAGTACTTTGGAGTCAAGCTAGAAAGTTATACAGAAAATCACCAACAAAAAAAAATCTTTTGAAAATATTTGGATAGAAGAGTTTTTTGATATAATTGCTCCTCCAACAGTGATATCTATGCCTAATAAACCTAAGAAAATAGTAACCGACAAAAACCACTTTTTACTTCAACCGATTAGACAGACAGAACTAAGCTATGTTTTAAATAATCGTTCTAGCACAAGTCCTGGTTATGACCACATTAAGTATCCTATGCTTGATCTGCTTCCTCCAATCGCTAAAGATCTTTTATTGGAAATATTTAACGAATTTATGTCTGCAGGTACGGATGAATTTAAAGAAGCTATTGTAATCCCAATTTTAAAGCCAATGAAGGATCCGAATCTGGCAAAATCATACAGACCAATTTCACTTATGTCTTGTGTTCTCAAAGTATTAGAAAGGATACTAAAAGTAAGGCTTGAATGGTGGTTAAGTGAGAAAAAACTACTTCCAAATTCTCAGTTCGGTTATAGACAAGGATGTGGTACTTTGGATGCACTCGCTACCGTAGTAACTCACATTCAAAATGCATATTCTCGCAATACGTATGTTCCACTATTATGTTTGGATATTGAAGGTGCATATGACAGTGTTAATTTAGATATGCTAAAAGAAAAAATGATTCAACAATTCCAAATACCTTTCCTACTTGCCCAAAATATTGTCAATTTCTACTTAAACAGGAAAATATATATTAGGATGGAAAACAATCAACTCATTGGACCACGTTTTAATAGTTCGGGTCTTCCACAGGGCTCAGTTTTAAGTCCACTTCTATTTAATCTTTACACAGCCGATTTTCATAATATTAGTATCGAAAAAATTTCATTTAATACAATACAATATGCAGATGACTTCTGTATCTATACTGAATCTAAAAAATACAATGACGGCTTAAACACATTGGAATGTGTTCATGAACATTGCTGTAGGTGGTTTAGAAAAAATGGTTTTGAGTTGGCAAACAACAAGTTTAACATTTGTATATTCACTAGACATAACTTGCCTCAAAAAGAACAAATAATATTAAATGATAATTATTTTCCCCTCTGTAAGTCGATAAAATATTTGGGTATGATTTTGGATACAAAACTGACCTGGAAACTGCATGTTGATTTTATGCTTGATAGGTGTAATAAAGCACTAAACTTTCTCAAATCAATTACAAAAACTTGGTGGGGTGCTGATGTTGAAACATGTCTTCTATTTTATCGTTCTTATATCAGGTCCATTATAGATTATGGCTCTGTACTTTACGGATCCGCTAGTAACAATATTTTAGGCCGTATAGATGTTTTTATAAACACAGTTTTGCGGTGTTGCATGGGTGCTATGAGATCTACCCCTATTGAACCACTTTATGTTGAGACAATGGAACCGCCCAGTAAATTTAGAAGAGAATATCTCAGTCAAAAATTTCTCCTTAAAGTTCGTGGTTATAACACTTGTTTATATAAAGATATTAGTAGTTTAAACTATTTCGACTTAACAAATAAATATTGGACTCACAAGAATTCACTACCCTTATGCGAAGCATTTCGAAATACTGCAAATAAAGATACTGAACTTACAGTTGCAAATAAAGTGGTACATTTTAAAGATTTCTTTGAGTTACTGGATCAAGTACATATAATACAACCTATTTATCGTGAGAACCCTTTAATAAGTAGTATTGTTTTAAACAACTATCTAACAAATTGGCCAAAATCTGTTTGTATTTATACAGACGCATCTTAAAGTTCAAAGGGTACTGGTTGTGCCTTTTATATTCCAGATAAATTTATAGAAAAAATGTTTAAGCTGCCCACAAATTTCTCTATTTTTAGTGCCGAGGCTGCGGCCATATATGAAGCTTTAATTTATTTTAAATTTGCATCCTATAGTTCAGCAGTAATTTTATCTGATTCATTATCTGTACTTGCAGCTATTCAAAAACCGCAACTACCATGTAGTACTTCTAATCCATACATTTTTTTAATTAAAAAATCCTTATTTGAAATTAATAAATACACCCAAAAAATACAATTGATGTGGATCAAAGCACATTCAGGACTTACATATAATGAACACGTAGACCAGTTAGCTAAAAATTTCATCATTCATGGAACACTAACCAACTATCATCCTTGCATTATAGATGCTTTTGCTTGTTCAAGAACTGAACAAATGAACAACTGGAAAGCACACTGGGAAAAGTACTGTAGTATTTCAACAACACAATATAGTTTGTTTTTATCCTGCACATTTATTTAAAATAAATATATTAGATTCCGATATTTGTCAAGAATGTCAGATTAAAAGTGACTTAAACCACATATTTTTTGAATGTCAAAAGTATAAACAACACACCAACAACCTTATTAAAAGAATGGTGGACAAGAACATCCCACTTCCTGTTAATATTCTCTTTCTACTATCACTAAATGAAAAGAAAATGTTTGACTGCTTGATAAACTTTTTGTCTAATAGTAAAGTATGCCTGTAATTAGATTTGTAACCTATGTTTGGAAAAAATAAAAAAAAGATTAAAAAAAAAGGAATATAAAAAAAATACTTAAAAAAATAGATTAAAAAAATAAATTAAAAAAAAATCAATTAAAAAAAAAATAAATAAAAAAAAAGGATTATAAAAAAAAATATTATAAAAAAAATTATTTAAAAAAAAGAAAAAAATAAAAAAAATAAATAAAAATATAGTAAAACAATCACTAAGAGGATCTAAACCTCCGAGGTGTTGAATCGGGTTTATGTCCTAACGTAGTGATTAAAAAAATATATATATATTACCATAGTTGTATTTATTAACATAGTAGGTAGATATTTTTATTTGTAAGATGTATACACTATGTATTTCACGTCTGTCAATAACTGAATTATAATAAAGGTATAATATAGTATTTATTAACATAGTATGTACATTAGCTAAGTACGGAATAATTATATTAATCATGTTTCACTATTTGCATATTTAAATTCGAAAATAAAGCTCATGCTGATTGTGACTGGCTGAATGACAATTGTCCAAGCCAAGAAAAAAAAAAAAAAAAAAAAAAAAAAAAAAAAAGATGTGGACCTACCGAAGAATATTAACAAATGTTGAGGTCCTCAGAAAGATGAGAAAGGATATGAAAATCATGAATACGATTAAGATAAGAAAGTTACAATATCTCGGCCACGTTATAAGAGGGAATAAGTATGTGTTGCAACAAACCACAATACAGGGAAAAATACAGGAAAAATGAAGTATTGGTAGAACAATACTTCGTTTTTCCTGTATTTTTCCCTGTATTGTGGCTGGCTCAACAATCTGAGAAAGTGGTATAATTGCAGTTCCGTCGACTTGTTCAGAGCTGCAATCTCAAAAGTAAAAATAGCTGTGATGATTACCAACCTCTTTAAAGGAGACGGTACCTGAAGAAGAAGATATGCAATAAAACCAATTTTAGATTTTAAATAACGTGAACAGTATCAAAAATTTTGTTGCAAAAAATGTTTAAATAGCTCTACTGGAAAATTACGTTTTTTGAGTTGTAACCAATTGCTTTCGCATGGTCGATATGGTGCCATACGGTGACATAGTACTGTGAAAAATATTATACGCTACATGCGTAATTCCTCTGTGATTAGAGCATTCAAAGAGATCTACTTTTTGTGTATGGTGCAAAGTATTCCAATATTCCAATCATTGGGGAGGGATTTCTTTTATCCATATTTCTTTTATAAGCTGCTGTAATGCCATTATGGTGTCATGGTCACCTTCTTTATATAGTTCAGCTGGGAGATTATCTATTCCAGGTGATTTGTTTCTGGCTAGTTTTTTAACTGCTCTTTCATTTTATTTTTCGTTTTCTTCTTTGTCCGCTATATTAAGTGCCTGGTTCAAGTATTTCACCCATTAGTCAATACATCTTTCCTTGTTGTTAATAGGTCGCCATTCTGACTTCTGCATAGTCTTGTAGTTGCTTTGAATTCTTTTCTGCTGATGTTTACTTTTTTATAAAATGCTCTGAATTATTTCTCTCTGTTAGGGTTTTCTATATATTTAAATTACTTATTTAAGTTGTTTCGTTTTTCTTTTGTGTATTCTCTTTTCTTTTCTTCTCTTCGTCTGGTAATTCTCTACAGTTATTCTAGTTCGTCGGGTAAGCATCTTTCTGTAGGCTTCATTTTTTTTTTGTTGCATAATTTCTTACATTCATCGTCAAACCAATGGTTTTTACGGATACAAATTTTTGTTTCGAAAAATCTTTTGCTGTTGCTTTATTTTTTTCCTTTATTCTGGTCAAGTAGGAGTCTATATCTGTCTGGCCTTCTTCATTTACATTTTGATTCTATAGCCTATTGGTGACGTTTTCTGAGTACCGTTTTACAATTGTCGCATCTCTCAGCTTTTGCACATATCATTTTTTCTATTCATTTTATTTTCTTTGCTGGTATTTGAAATTCTAGTCCTTAATGTTGAGATCACTGGGAATAATCTATAACTTCTGCAATTTATTACATCTGTTCCATGTCTTGAATCTATTAAGATGTGGTAAATCTGACTGGTGTTCTTCCATCAGGAGAGGTCCAAGTTACCTTATCTATGTTTTTCTGTTTAAAATGGTGCTACCGACTATTATATTTAGTGCTGCTGCTAAGATTATTAGTCGTACTTCATTATCGCTACTGAATTGTGTGTGGTATGCTTTCCTATCGTGGACATGAAACCTGGCTCTCGTCCTATTTTTGCATTCATGTCACCTAATACAATCTTAATGTTATTTCTGAAACATCTTCTGTAGACTTGCTCTAGGTCTTCAATAAACGGTTCTTTTATTTCCTCTGGTTTGTCATCAGTTGGGGCCTGTGCATTGATCAAACTGTAATTAAAGAATTTTCCCTTTAAGCGCACCTAGTAGTTTCCTTTGAATGTAGACTTTAAGGTCAATAATAAGGCCTTTTGTTTTTTTGGTTTACGATAAATTTCACCCCATTTATGTGTTGACTTTCATTGTAACTATAATATATGTAATGGATTCTCTTGTCAAGAGTGCCGGTTCTCGTTCACTGCATTTCCTGCAGTGCTAAAATATTTACTTTGCACGTGTTTATTGTGAAGAATATTTGTTAATAAAAGATTATAAAAGTAGGTATTCTACCTCTTTTTCTTCATTTAGTTTTATGTTTTCTTAATCTTAATAATTAAAAACAAGTTTAAATGGAGATAATAGGATTTTTACTTGGAGATTCTGATTACACAGTGAAGCCATTTTTAAGGACTCCACTAAACAATCCATAAACAATCAATAAAGAAAATTTTTATAATGAATTCCATACTAAAACCAGATATGTAAAATAACTTATGTATGGAAGAGAAGGTTTAGGAACTATTTTATTCAATTGAAGAGGCTGCAAAGTTGATAAGATTCAACCGTTTTAATCTACAGTAAAATTTTATAACCTAGCGAAAAGACATTGGTGAACTTTCTAAAGTTAAATAGGTTAGAGCTAACCTTATAAAATATTACTGTTATGGAGAAACCGATGTCAAGACATTTAATCTAAATCATCGATGGAACATGTATGATAAACATTATTAAAAGAAAAATACCAGTATTAATTAGTCGGTAACATATAGAGGATACCTTATTTATGTTTTTTAAATAACATACATTAAAAATCAGAATTTGATGTTTATTGAAAGTAAACTAAATGCATGACCAAATACTTATCATATCGGGATAGTATTCTGAGGTTTTTTCCTGGTTTTTCCCTCATAATTTACTATGGAATCACTTATAGGAGATTTTTGCTGTCATCATGACATATGTTTGTCTTTTTAAAGACGAATTACATGCTATGATGTTTTCTGACGGATATTAAAGTTGATTTCATGTAATCGAATGAACTATCTTACAAGTAAAGTCGTCCCAGGAACGCAACTCAACAATATTGGCAATATCACTTTAAAGTCATCTACTTTAAAAGGTATAATGTATGTCTGAATTGTCAATATAAATAATGAGTCAGATAAAATTAAATTATTAGAAGAATTTTTTACCAAGCAACAAAAAAACGAAATTCGTTTAATTTACTAATGTTTTTATTTTGAGAACGATTTCCGAAGTGGAAATTGAAACATCAACAAAATTAATTTTACCTTTAATTACGGCTTATTTCCATTTATATAGTAATTACTTTAACATGTCACAAGAGAATATCTTCAGAACAATATCAATGTTAACAATTCGATGTTTGTTATTCCAACCTTACCATTAGGCATCCAGTAATACAGTAGATTAGCAACTATTTAAAATATTATTGGAGCATAATCTATTTATCTTCTTCTTTATGTGCCTTGTCCGTTCCGAACGTTGGCAATCAACATGGCTATTCTGACTTTGTTTACGGCAGATCTGAATAGTTCAGCAGATGACAATCCGAACCATTGCCGCAAGTTTTGGAGCACGAGTGTCTTCTCCTCCCTGGACCCCTTCTGCAGTCTATTTTCCCTTGAACGATCAGCTGTAGTACTCTATATTTATTATGTCTCATAACGTGACCCAAGTATTCCAACTTTCTTTTCTTTATACTTATTCCTACCTCTCTCTCTTCACCTATCCGGCGTAGTACCTCTTCGTTGGTCACGTGCTCAGTCCAGGATATACGTAATATACGTCGGTAAGCCCACATTTCGAAGGCCTCTACTTTTTTCATCAATGTTGCGGTCATTGTCCACGCCTCCATTCCATATAACAAAACCGGGAATACATAACATTTCAGAAGTCGAATTTTGAGAGGTAGGGTGAGGCTTTTAGAGGTGAAAATTTGCTTCATGCTAGTGAACGATGCTCTTGCATCTATCTATGCAATTTATTTATAGAAGCGATAAAATCGCCGATGCAAACGTTTGTAGAATTTTTAGGGTATTTGCATAATTCAGTAGACTTTTGGGATTCATACTTACCTTCTCTTTACCTATATATCTACCTATTATCTTTACCGGCGATAAAATCGCGGATGCAAACGTTTGTAGAATTTTTAGAGTATTTGATAATTCAGTAGACTTTTGGGATTCATACTTATCTTCTCTTTACCTACAGATTAGAAATCCTACTTTCCACTCTTGTACTTCACACAGTATTCAGTATTTGCTGAACATTTATTACAGATAAAGATCAATTGACGAAAAAAATTTTTCATCAT
Source organism: Diabrotica undecimpunctata (assembly GCF_040954645.1). Taxonomy (NCBI): domain Eukaryota; kingdom Metazoa; phylum Arthropoda; class Insecta; order Coleoptera; family Chrysomelidae; genus Diabrotica; species Diabrotica undecimpunctata. The sequence goes on along the minus strand of NC_092811.1, from coordinate 85,225,360 downwards.
TAACTAGTTTTTGTTTTTATTAAGTTTACACTTCATACTGCATATTTCTAATATATTTGTGGGTTTTACTAAAAACTTTTAATAAAAAAACTAAGTAATTGGATTTAATTTTTTGAGGTTATGTTCCCTATTATTTTTCTCTATGAAAACTACATCGACGTTTCTAAAACGTCGATTTCTATCATTTGATACGTAGCATCGATGTATATGTCTGATAATATCGTCGATTTTTAACATCGATGTTTTGTTTCGATGTCCCGTCACTAAGGCACAGAATAAGAAACAATCAGAATGCCCACTCTCAGATGCCGCCTTTAAAGTGTTTCAGTAATTTTACTGTCAAAGTTCATATTTTGAGGTTATATTGTGTTAGATTAAAACTTTAATTATTTTTTTTTATTTCAAGGAGTTTTGTTGTTTTTATAAGGGTTATTTTAATGTAAATCAATAAATCATTGAAATTAGTTATGAAGTTGAAAAATATTTAAATTAATATTTTATTCTTTTTAGGTGTCCCTGATTTTATCCTGTACAAGACTAAAGATATTCGTTTTCTCCTAGTTTAAGTAGTGAATAAGGACTTTTAGTTGTAATATAACATTATGTGTAAACCTTTCTATCAAATTGCCATAGTGAGTGTTTAAAAAATTTAATATACCAAATTCAAGTGCAATTAATATCTTGCACATGATTCTTTGATGCTATTAGCTGTGTAATTTAGTTTAATCGATTTTAATTTTTTTTTGTTTATTTATTTTCATGTATGCAATTTGTAAATTTTATGACATGTGATAAATTACAGTTTTAAAATTATTTTACATATTATAGTATTATAATATTGTATTTAGATTGGGCAATTGCTTGTTGACAAATAAATAAATAGCATTGAGTAAGGTCTCATTGTCACAAGACATATGTTTTTGTATATTTTTGTTCTGTTACATTTTCTATCTATTATTAAGATAAATTTTAATAACAAAATTTTATTATTTTTTTCTATGTTATTAAATGTAAATTTTGATCAACAGAATCAACTGGCTGGTCAATTGTATTTCACATTTTTTTTATTTAAAAATAATTGTATGGTTGTATGGACATTACTGCTGCGAACATTATTTCTTTTGTTGCTTATTTTAATTTCTATTGATAAGTTGTCAGAAAATAAATTTATTTTTATACATAAATTTTATAACATTAATAAACTTTTCAAAACGTAAGTAGTGTTTCATTAATTATTTACAAGGGTGTACATTGTGAAAAAAAAAACAGGATGGATTTAAAAAATCAATTTAATATACCAAAAATTTAAATAATTCATTATTGTTGTAAACCATATAATTATTTTCTCTAGCACAAGAAGCAATTGCAGTAGCATTAGAAATGAGCTCCATTAAATATTGATTTAGAGTGTTATACATTTTTTAAAGGATACTTATTACAAGATTTACAACAATAAATTCTTGATTGAAAAATGGACTTGTCACAATTAACTTAAGAGGCAGATTTTAAAATTATGCCCGGTTTGAAGACCAAATGGTCTTTCTTCTTCTTCTTCTAATGGCGCTACAACCCTTTGTGAGTCTTGGCCTGCTTAACAATGTTCTTCCATTCTGCCCTGTCGGATACTTTCCTTCGCCACTGCCTGATATTCATGGTTTTAAGATCCCTCTCTACGTCGTCTATCCATCTTTTACGGGGCCTTCCTCTTGTTCTGTTTCCTTGGGGCTTCCATCTCTGAACTACTTTTACAGCTCGATTATCTGGCATTCTTTCTAGGTGACCAAGCCAGTTTAGTCTTTGTGACTTTACAAATCTGACAATATCTGCGCTCTGCATTAGTTCATCCAGCTCGTGATTCATTTTAATTCTCCACGAACCATCGCTGCATTGGGTTGGTCCAAATATCTTCCTTAGTATTTTGCGCTCAAATATTCTCAGTTGATTTTCATCAGTGGTTGAGAGGGTCCACGTTTCACATCCATATGTGACCACTGGTCTAATTACTGTTTTGTAGATTCTCAGCTTAGACTCACGATTCAGTAACTTACTTTTCATTAAGTCTTTGTATGCATAAAAGCACTTATTACCGCTAAGAATCCGTGCTTGTATTTCTTGACTGATGTTGTTGTTGTCATTTATTATTGAGCCTAGGTAGGGAAAAGTGGAGGCATATTTGTAGGTATGGTTGTCTACCTTCAGATTCTCATGTTCATTCGATTTTGTGCACTCCATATATTTTGTTTTGCTTTCATTTATATATAGACCAAACGTAGCAGCTTCTCGTTTCAGTTCTATAACTTTTTCACTTAATACACAAGGCATCCCCTTGTCTAACTCCATTTTCAATATCAAAGGCCTGCGTCATATCTCCATCTATTTTCACCATAGCTTTGAAACCCTCCAGAGTCATTCGTATAAGTTTAACCAACTTATTGGGTATCCCTAACATAGATAAATGCTTTAACATCTTTTGTCGATCTACTCCATCAAACGCCTGTTTGAAATCGATATACAAGTTGTAAATAGGTATGTTATATTCAACACATTTTTCATGTATACCTCTTAACATATGTATTTGGTCAATAGTTGACCTCTTTGGTCTGAAGCCACATTGGTATTCACCAATAATCTCCTCCGAAAACGATTCCAGGCGGCTATATATAATTCCTGATAATATCTTGTAGATGACATTTAAAACTGTTATGCCCCTATAATTTTTGCAGAGTCGTTTGTCTCCCCCTTTGTACATAGGAAGTATGATTCCCACTTTCCAATCTTCTGGGATGACTTCTAGTGTCCATATGCGGTCGATTAGTTTATGGATACGCCTCCATAGCGCATGTCCACCATTCTTTATCAGTTCTACAGTTATTCCATCTGTGCCAGGTGCTTTGTTATTTTTTAGATGTTTTATGACGTTTATCGTTTCTTCCAATGTTGGTTGCTCAACTAGTTGTTCTGCTGTGTGGTGAATTATCTCTTCATCTTCGTTTTGTTCTTTTTCTGGGTTTAACAGCTCTTGAAAATGCTCCTTCCACCTTTTCATTATTTCCTCTTTCTCGCTGATAATTGCCCCATTTTTGTCCTTGCAAACTGTTGATCTTGTTATGTATCCTTGGGTGCATTGCTTGATTTCCTTGTAAAATTTTCTAGCCTCTCTTCTGTTATTATAATCTGTAATTTGTTGTATTTTTCTATTCAACATTTCTCTCTTTTTCCTTTTGCATATTTTCTTTGCATCTTTTCTGAGTTCTTCATATGCCTTTCTATTCGATCGGGAATAACTTTGTAGACATTTCTGTCTAGCTATATTTTTGCTATTTATTACTTGTTGGCAATCTTGGTCAAACCAATCCTCGTTTCTTTGGCTTGAGGTTTCACCTAATGTTTCCTTTGCCATATTTGTAATTGTCGTTTTGATGATATTCCATTCTTCTTCAATGTTGTTTTGTTCTCCTCTTTCACTTAATATTACTTTTATTTTCTGCTGGTACTCATTCTTCTTTTTAGGATTTTTAAACATATATGTATTCCATTTTCTTTGTTTGGCGCCTTTCTCTTTTCTTACCATTGATATTCTTTGTTTTATCTTCGATATAACCAAGAAATGGTCCGAATCGCAATTTGCGCCCCTATATGTTCTAACATCTGTTACGGAGGTTGCCCACCGCTTAGATATTAATATGTGATCAATTTGATTAAATTTATTAGTACCAGGTATCATCCAGCTTCCTTTATGAATATTTTTATGAGGAAAACACGTACTAACAACTCTTAGTTTGTTTGCCATTGCCAACTGTGCCACTCTCATACCGTTGTTGCTGGTAATATCATGTAAACTATGCTTACCAAAGGATTCTGCATATATTTTCTCTTTTCCCAGCTTCGCGTTCATATCACCCAGAACTATAACTGCATCTCTCTTCGGTGCGTTTTCACATTCTACTTGTAGTTGGTCATAGAATTGGTCGGTTACTAGTTCATCTGCTGCTTCTGTTGGGGCATGGATATTAATAATTGTAACATTATGAAATTTATGTAACATTATGAAGACCAAATGGTAAAATTTAATAAACAATATTAGGAATTGATCATCAAACAATTTTTCTTATTACTACAAAGCTAGCATGTTATAAATTTGTTTAACAGTTGATTTGTAAAGATATATTTATATCTTCAAGAGTAAAAGCTATAAACAACATCAAAGATTCAATTAATTACTATTTAAATGGGAATAAGCCACAATTAAAGGTTAAAATACGTTTATTGACGTTTCAATTTCCACTTCGGAAATCGTTCTCAAAATACAAACATTAGTAAATTAAACAAATTTTGTTTTTTGTTACTTAGTGAAAAATATTTCTAATAATTTAATTTTATCTGACTCATCTATATTGACAATTCAGACATACCTTATACATTTTAAAGTAGACGACTTTAAAATGATATTGCCAATATTGTTGAGTTGCGTTCCTGGGACGACTTTACTTATAAGATAGTTCATTCGATTACATGAAATCAACTTTAACTTGAGAATATCCGTCAGAAAAGATCACAACATGTAATTCGTCTTTAAAAAGACAAAAATACATGCCATGATGACAGTAAAATTCTCCTGTTAGTGATTCCATAGTAAATTATCAGGGAAAAACCAGTAAAAAAACCTCATAATACTATCCCGACATGGTAAGTATTTGATCGTGCATTTAGTTTACCTTCAACAAACACCAAATTCCGATTTTATATGTTTGTTATTTAAAAAACATAAATGATGTATTCTCTATATGTTACTGACTTACCAATACTGGTATTTTCGTTTTAATAACTTCCTCTTTCAATATGGGTAACCAGATCCTACTACATTCTGCCGAGGAATTCGCGACACAATTGGTCTCATTTAGCATAATTAGAGCCGCTTCTTTGATTTTTCTCTTTTTATCATCCGTTTCTTTTAGGACTATATTTGAATCATTCCATTGAACCCTATGTTCATTATTCCATGCGTGTTTACAGATTTGAGATCTATCAAATTCTCTATTTTTAATATAGGATTGATGTTCACTTATTCTAACATTTAATGGTCTTGATGTTTCACCTAAATAAAACTGATAGCATTCACAAGGTATTTTATAAATGCAATTCTTTGTCCTTTGAGGTATTTTTGAAACATTGAGATATTTTTTCCACTGAGCTTATTGTTTTATTATTAAAAATATCTCAATGTTTACCAACCCATGAAAAGGAAGAATACAGAGTAATATGTAAACTTGAATTGGAAAAGTCTATTAAAATTGAACAAAACATAAGCAAAGAGGAACTAAAGTCTATAAGAACTTTAAAAAATGACGACTCCATAATCATCCTACCAGCAGACAAGGGGAATGCAACTGTGGTAATGGATAGAATTCAATATGAAAACAAAATTAAAGATCTAATAATAAACGGACCTTATACAAAATTAACAAAGGATCCAACAAAGCTTTTGGAAAACAAAATATATAGACCTTTACTCAAGTTTAAAGATTGTTTACCCAGTTATCAGAGAAGATTAATTACACCTCATTACAGTAAGATCCCTCATTTTTATGGAGTACCGAAAATTCATAAAACGAATATACCACTTAGACCCATTTGTAGTACCATGAATTCTCCTTGTAGTGAACTATCAAAATTTTTATTAAATATTTTAAAACCAATTGCAAATAAAAATGACACATTTATAAAAAATACACAATATTTTAAATAAATTATCAAATATTAAATTTAATTCAAATAATACTTTAGTAAGTTTTGACATAAATAGTTTATTTACGAATGTGCCATTAGATAAGACTTTAAATATAGTCAAGACAAAATTAGAAAGTGATGATACATTGGCAACTAGAACAAGACTAAATATATCAGCTATAATGGAGTTAATAACATTATGTACTGATAATACATACTTTCAACTAAATAATGAATTCTATAAACAAAGTTTTGGACTAGCAATGGGCTCTAGTTTATCTCCATTATTAGCCGCTATATGTATGGAAGATTTAGAAACAAATATTATTTCTAAACAAAATTTAAAACCCTCATTATGGTGGAGATATGTAGATGATGTATTCTCAATATGGCCTCATAGATCGGAGTTGTTGGACACATTCCTAAATGATATAAACGATAAAGAAGAGACACTAACATTTACCATGGAAAAGGAATATAATAACACATTACCCTTTCTGGATGTTTTAATCTCTAAGAACGATACTAGATACGAAACTCAGGTGTATAGAAAACCAACACACACCAACAGATATTTAAATTTCAAATCAAATCACAATATTAATATTAAAAAGGAAATTATTAAATCCTTATACGATAGAGCCAAAATTACTTGTTCTAACAAAAATTCGTTCTTGGAGGAAAAACATTTATTAACATCTGTTTTATTAAAAAATGATTATCCTTTATCGTTTATAAATAAGGAATTTTTAAAAATCGATCGAATAGAACAAAACAACTTAGAACGAGATCCTACAGCATATGCAAGGAATAATACGAGGAAAATAACAATACCATACATAAAAGGATTATCGGAAAAGCTTAAAAGGATAGGAAATAAATTCAACATTTCAACAACATTCAAAACAACAAACACGTTGAGATCTATTTTGTCCAAAACTAAACCTAACAATGAACAAGAAAGGACAGAGAATTGCATTTATAAAATACCTTGTGAATGCGATCAGTTTTATTTAGGTGAAACATCAAGACCATTAAATGTTACAATAAGTGAACATCAATCCTATATTAAAAATAGAGAATTTGATAGATCTCAAATCTGTAAACACGCATGGGATAATGAACATAGGGTTTAATGGAATGATTCAAATATAGTCCTAAAAGAAACGGATGGTAAAAAGAGAAAAATCAAAGAAGCGGCTCTAATTGTGCTAAATGAGACAAATTGTGTCGCGAATTCCTCGGCAGAATGTAGTAGGATCTGGTTACCCATATTGAAAGAGGAAGTTATTAAAAAGAAAATACCAGTATTGGTAAGTCAGTAACATATAGAGAATACATCATTTATGTTTTTTAAATAACAAACATATAAAATCGGATTTTGATGTTTGTTGAAGGTAAACTAAATACACGATCAAATACTTACCATGTCGGGATAGTATTTCCTGGTTTTTCCCTCATAATTTACTATGGAATCACTAACAGGAGAATTTTACTGTCATCATGGCATGTATTTGTCTTTTTAAAGACGAATTACATGTTATGATCTTTTCTGACGGATATTCTCAAGTTAAAGTTGATTTCATGTAATCGAATGAACTATCTTATAAGTAAAGTCGTCCCAGGAACGCAACTCAACAATATTGGCAATATCATTTTAAAGTCGTCTACTTTAAAATGTATAAGGTATGTCTGAATTGTCAATATAGATGAGTCAGATAAAATTAAATTATTAGAAGAATTTTTCACTAAGTAACAAAAAACAAAATTTGTTTAATTTACTAATGTTTGTATTTTGAGAACGATTTCCGAAGTGGAAATTGAAACGTCAATAAACGTATTTTAACCTTTAATTGTGGCTTATTCCCATTTAAATAGTAATTAATTCAAAATGCCACAAGAAAATAGCTTCAGAACAATATTAAAGATTCAAAGCCAAATTAAAAAAATATATCTGTTAAAGCAATTTTTAAAATGACACAGTTTAATAATTTTTATTTGTTTGAGAATTGTATGTTATATGAACATTATTAATGTATTTTTTATACTCCTTTATAAACATAATATGTTGCTTGAAGTTAATAAATCAACAAATATTTCTTTAAAGGTTTACACTTCAACTGGCTCAAGTACAAACTTTGATTGATGTCACAGATCCAAATTTCGTCGGCTTAGTGACACAAAAATGTATCTCAAAAATGACTACTTTTCAGGAGAGCTTATATAGGGTTTTTAAAAAAATGATTTGCATTTTGTAATGATCTGTAGTTTATTCTCAACTTTTTTGTTCCGAATTAATAATCTTAGGAATGTATTCTTGACGGTAATACAATCATACGCAACAATGGATAAATTGTGTTTTCAAATTATCAACAATTAGATAAAATAGCGGAGATACATAAATTTTTGTGTTCCTAACTGAAAAGTCTATTATTATAGAGACTTATGTATGTACCATTTTATTTAAGAAAAGCTTAATCTTAATCCTAATAAAAAGTCATTTGTATTTGAGTCATATCGATAAATTTCGAGAGATGAACATACTGAGTGGCAGGTATAATAAATAAAAGTACAATAAATTAAAATTAATTAATCTCTACTTGGTCCGAAAACTTAACCACGCCATGTAAATACAAATGACTTTGTAGTAGGATTAAGAGTAAGCTTTTCTAAAATAAAATGCTACTTGTAATTCTAGCTATATAGCTGTATATAGCTGTTGCTATAGCATTATAATCTAATTTCTCAAATGAAGGTTACCCAATTTACTAATAATAAAAATAATAATCATAATTTATACTATAACTTTATATTGTTCTAAAGCTAATTTCTTGTGACATTAAATACTATTTAAACGTCTCGATGGAAATAACCACAATATATTTATTAAAAAAAGAAACTTTATAAAATGTTTAGACAACGATTTCTGAATTAGAAGTCGAAACGCCAATAAAGTTTCTTTTTTTAATAAATATATTGTGGTTATTCCCATCGAGACGTTTATAGCTTTATTTAAAATCATAAAATATTTTTTTTTAATTAAACATAAACTTCGAAAACATTTTCAAACAATAAATTTAATTATGTCAATCACTTTGCACATCTGATTAATTGACCTTATTGTTGGTGAGCAACGACTTATAAAAGAGATGATACTAGGAGAAAGTATAGAAGGAATAGAATAAAAGGATACTATAGAAGGAATAATGCCTTTATACGATAGAAGGAATAATGCCGAATAAATCCTTATATTTTTCCTCTTTTATTGGCCCTTGTCTTTCATATGCCGTTATTAAGTTTGGCATGGAAAATTTTCATTTTCCTTGTTTTATTTAAAAAATATGTTTATTATTGTCTTTTCTGTACTGCAGCCATGTTAATTTTAGCCAATTTATACTACTACCATAGATTTCCACTTTTTTGTTTTTTATTAGAATTGTGGCAAAAGCTTTGAAGTCATAAATTTCTTCCTACCCACTCTCGTGTACAGTGTATTTTGATTTCTTTGACGCCCTTCTTACAGTGGAGGTCAAATATGTCCACATTTTTTTATGCTTTCTCAATGATAGTCGACCGAGTCACACTCCATCATCGAATGGTCAGGTTCAAAAAAGCAATGGTCAATTTTTGGAATCTCTAATGTCTGAACAGTGTAAAGCAACATAGCAGATACATTTACGTTGCGGTTTTGGCCACCACATGTGTCACTTATTCTTAATCGTCACCAAAAAAATATATCCTCATATTGTTCATATCCTAATGATATATGATACATTAGGTTCACTGGTAGAAACATGGGAGGCACTATCTGAATATGTCACTTGTGATGAGAGCGGTAAATTATGACTATGTGTTTTATCATCTCGTACCGATTTGTTCAGAGCTAACAAAATTAATTTCTTCCCTCTTGAATCCATTATTGTGTAATTATAAAATTATAAAACAGTATTATATCGATTATTATCATAATCTCTACAACAATTAACTTAAAACTGATTCACGTATTTACGTCTTCACAGTTGTAACAGAACTGAAAATGCAACGGACCACCCTGCTAAGTATAATAAACAAATTATTAACTTATTCACGTGTTTCACAACTGTAACAGAACTGAAAATACAACGGACCACCCTACTAAACATAATAAACAAATTATCAAATTCACAGTTGCTACCTGCAATCACCATTCAGTGCAATAAAATTAATGCCACAAAAATGTAACTCAATATCAGCTTATTTATAGTACGAAAACATAGTATCACAGAAATGTAACAGCATTAACATTTCTGTGACACTAAAAGATTGCTAAGAAATGTAGTTACGAAAAGTCCTTACTGGGGTTTTAGGTGGTCGGAGAGATACAGGTTTGTGTCACTCAACAGAACTCACTAAAGTAAGTTCAATGGTGTAGATATCTCAAAACGGGTAAAAATGTAGTTACATTTTTGTGTCACTAATCCGACGATTTATCTTTCACCATCTTTATTCATTATTTTATTTTCACAGGAATAAATGTTACACCCTTTTACTAACACCAATAAAGTTCTTTATGAGTAATACTGCTCAACTTCTTTAATAAGAGAGTATTGAAAATTTGTTAAAGCAGCACATAACTGAAATATCACTGTTATTTGAGACATGTAAAAATTTGGAATTTGCTGCAATATGTTGTAACACTTTATTCTTCGTATCGCCCTCTAACATGTATCCTAGCTTTTGCTATGGGGGTCTGTTTTGTTTGGCTCTGTAAACTGAGGAGCACTTAGGAAAGGAGGAATATTTAAATGTACCCCTCAGGCAATAAATATTTAAATAAGAAACCTTTATCCGCTAGAATAACATCATCATAGCTCATTTGGTATAGAATGCCACAGTTTTGTAATCAGAAATGGATCCAGCATAGGCACTGCTGACATATGTGATGACACCATTTGGTGTTACTTCTACAAGAACCTTCCAGGTGTTATGGTGCTTATAAGAACTGTATGTTATTTTTTGTTTTTCCATACTGGTAGGAGTAACTGAGTACACTTCTGTACAATCTAAAATGATTCTACAATTTCTATATGATGAAAATGCAGTTGGAAGGCATGCTTGATTTTTTTTTCTTGTGGGTATCTTTTCCATCAGTTGTAATAAAATTTCATTCAACACATTTTTTATGTATTTATTCCATGAAAGTACAAACGTCACTTATAAAAAATTGCTAAATATAGAATTACAGACCCTGAGCGAAAGCTATGTGGGTCAAATTAGAAAAGTATATAATACATACACTAATATAATTACTTTAACACAATAAGAATTTTTTAATATGAAGATGAGGTTCAACTGCGCAAACAACTTGTATATGGTGTACAGATATTATCAATATTGATATTTATAGAACAGATGCATTACTTCTTTCTGGTAGAGATACAGCCACTTTTGTGTGCATTGATGTGGATGGACCTGGTTCAGGAATATTTGTTGATGGTCCAACTGTTTCATCCACAATATCAACTGAAGATTAATGAAGTTGCCCCTTCATCTAAGGAGGAATTTATTTGCTGAGCCTGTCTTTTGCCAAAAAAGTATTCCTATTAGATTAAAATATTCATTTAAATCCGATTTTAAGTTTACCATTTTTCTGAAGTGGAGAACAGAAACTTTCTCTTTGTTATGCTCAACAATTGTTGGTCCATTTTTCCTATCTTGGTCCACAAAATGACAACTTAAAACTAACGAGTACTTAGGTGGTTCTCTATCTTGCCTACTGAAAACAGACCAAAATAAAGTTATTAATTTTAACCTAACATACAAAGGGAACAATTATATTTTAAATTATCTTTAAAAATTATGCCAGATACATAGTATAAATCTGAAAAGACAATCACAGAATATCTAAAATATAAGCAATGTTAAAACAAACTAATAACTACTTTTACCTCATGATATTTATCCACTTCTGCTCCTCTGAAATTTTGGAAGGGAATACAAAAAAACTTACATGTTTTTTACTTACTGTAATGTTTACAATTTGAAGCAAAGCACATAACCATTTTATTAATAATGGAATGGATGTATTAGTAAAATAACAGTCTTTATAAAACGAATATCTTTAGTACTTTCATGGGATAAAATTACTGGCACCTAAAAAAGAATAAAACATAAATTTAAATATTTTTCAAATTCCTAAATAAATTAGATGATTTATTACTTAATATTGAAATATCCTGATATAAGAACAACAACAAAATACCTTGAAATAATGAAAAAATAATTAAAGTTTTAATCTAACACTTGCTAACACTATAGAACCTCGAAATTTAAATTTTAACACATCGAGTTAGATTCTAACTCGATGCTTTAACAGTAAATATCTTATACTTACTTTGATATGCTTATCTCACAAATTCACAAACAACAAATAAAACGAATCTAACAGAATGGATATTCAGAAGCGAAAGTTCTTATTTATTCTCTACAATATTAAAAAAATCAACATTTCCAACTTCTTATGGGAGAAATACATGTAAAGCAGATTCGTTTGGACGCCAGAATAATTTTTGGTTTCGTTCCGTGGTTCCAACTAAAACATGGCGGAACGTCTGCGCGAACGAGATGCGCGTACTTAATTTTCCATGGAGAGTGGGCATTCTGATTGTTTCTTATTCTGTGACTAAGGTATCTATAGGATGGTGACTGACGAGATATAAAGCGGTGAAAAATAAGATGTGAAAAACAACTATGACGTTGTAGATATATTCTCAATATATAAAACTTTTTGAGGATAAATTTACTTACCAGTCTATAATTTCTGTTGATTTTTAAAATAATACTTGACGTCATAATATTTATCAACAGTAAATCTATATAAGGAGACAAATCCTGCTTAATTTTGTGTTTGTTGCAATATGTATAATATAAAATAGTACTGACAGAAGTAGCGATAATACAAATAACTTCCTCCACGCAGTAGATCAAGTTTCCAAAAGCTAATAAATGCTTTTTGTAGTTTTTACAGACACGTAAGTAAAATAGTTGCAAGCTTTGAAGCTTTTCTATTAATGGACATGTAAATTCGTTTGTTGAACTTGAACCTTTTACAGATTCCGTTAAAATATTTTTAACATTTGTATAGTAGTTTTTAAATACGATGTAGTAAATGTCTATTAATCCTATAAAATACAAACTTAAATTCGCAAGTGCTAAAATGTTAACAGATAGAAGGAAGAGTATCCACCCTTCAAAAAAACAGTCTACATCATGAACTCGCGAGAAAAAGTTGCTACATATAACTACAACATAGGCTAAAACGATCAAGAATGTTAGAGTATATAAGGATCTTGCATCTTGTGCAGTGACACAGGTATATATACCAAAAAATTTTCTCTTCTCTATTAACGAAATCAACTGTTTTGCATAAGCTAACATTCTATTTCGATGGTAGCTGGCACATGCAATAAAACATGTACTATTTAAAACTTTATAAAAGATAATATTTTGTCTTAATACATTTAAAGTTTTCTGATATTGCTTCAAACTTATTAATGATACGAGACAACCAGTTGCAAATATTGTTAAATATATTATATTTAATATTTTTGCTATAAAACTGTTTCTAAATCTAGCGTTTTTCACAGTTGTTGAATGACAGCATTCTGGAACTGCAACGTACATCATTCCAAAACCGAAAAGTAGAGTGGGTGCTAATGTACATATTACACAGTCATGGATGTTTGTCCTTAAAATTAAAGGCATGTATTTCTTCATATTATTAAAATCTAAGCAATAACTTGTCAACTAAGTAACAAAATGGAAAAAGTCGTAAATAAATTACAATATTGAGCCCGTAATTGACAGCATAATATGTAATGAACAAACATAGAAAAAATTACAAAACAAACTTAGTATAATAGACATTTATTATTATTGTAATAATTGGTGGTACTTATTATAATCTCAAGTTATTTTTTGTTGCTTTTAATAAAAAAAGTTATTTATTTAATAAGAAAATCAGGTATTGATTGAGTAAATATAATTTAAAGAAATAATGCAACAATTTTAGGAATGAAATGTAGGAATAACGAGACAAGAAAAATAAAAGCAAAAAGGAAATCTGAAAAAAGAGTGGTAAGACATTAGGTCTGTTCTTTGAATTGAACGTTACTGGAAAAATATACGAATAAATATATATTCAGGGATTCCACTGTATTCACTGCCTTATCTCGTTCAAGCGTTTCCATCTCTCTCTGTTGTCCCATTCTCCATCGTTTAGGCCTCTCCTACTCATGACGTCATCTACTTTGTTCCTCCAGGATCTTCGGGATCGTTCTCTTGTCCTCCTTCCTATAGGGCTCCATTCAGTTATTCTCTTTATCCATCTGCTGGTCGCTAGTTCTTCTTACATGTATATACCATTTTAGTCTCTTTTTTTGTTCTATATATGTTAGTATGTCTGTTTCTATTAATGTTCTGTATTTATTTCGTCATTACTTCTATCTATTCTAGTTACTCTGCAGCATCTTCGCAGGCATTCTGTTTCTGCTGCTACTATATTACTGCTATTTCTCTTGTTTATAATCCAATTTTTAGCCCTATATGTCATAATACTTAGCACTAATGTTTTATAAATCTGTGTTTTTGTCTCTTCATATTTAGGTGTCTATCCCGCCATACTGAGTTAAGTTGTCGAATTGCTGTTATTGTTTGTCCTAATCTTTGCTTAATGTCTTTCTCTTTTTTTACCTTTTTTGTGATTAGAAACCCCAAGTATTTAAATTTATCATTTCTTTTGATTGTTACGTTGTCGTCAATCTGTAGATCTTCTATGTCTTCTTCACTTGTAGTACTGTTTTTACGAGGTTAATATCTGGGCCAGTCTTGCTATATTCTTCTTGAAGTTTCTTCATCATGTAACTTAGGTCTTTTTGGTCTTGAGCAATCAATACTTGATCGTCTGCAAAGCTGAATGTATATAGGTATTCGTTTCGTACCGGTACTCCCATGCCTTAGCATTTTCTTTTCCATATAGTCAAGACTTTCTCCAAGTATATTTTGAATAGGGTTGGAGATGTAGAACTACCCTCTGGGAGATCTTTTGTTGTGGTGAAGTCTCTTATGATTCTTGTTCCCATTTTGATGGACACTTTATTTTCTTTACACAGAGCTTTTGTAACTTCTATGAGTTCGGTCTGTATTTCTAATTTGTACATTGCCTCCCGTAGTTCTGACCTTGGTACAGAATTATACGCCTTTCTCAAGTCCAGAAATACCAAATGTGTATCTCTATTTTTTGCTTTTCTCTTTTATAACAGTTGTTCCAGTGTGGTCTATGCATGATCTTCCTGCCGTGAAGCCTGCCTGATCCTCCCAGATTTTGCCTTTTATCGCTTGCTCTATCTTTTCTCGCAGTATCTTCCCATATAATCTTCTTATTGATGATATTACGCTTATTCCTCTGTAGCTTTCGCATCGTTTTCTATCTCCGTTCTTAAATATAGATGTCATATATGCCTCTGTCCACTCTTTTGGGAGCTGTTCTTCATTTATGGCTTTCTGAAATATCCATTTTATCATCCGG
This sequence comes from Diabrotica undecimpunctata, assembly GCF_040954645.1. Lineage (NCBI taxonomy): Eukaryota > Metazoa > Arthropoda > Insecta > Coleoptera > Chrysomelidae > Diabrotica > Diabrotica undecimpunctata. Next base: position 85,210,068 of record NC_092811.1, on the reverse strand, counting down.
TATAATTTTTTTGAGCCATACTTTATAAGTTCAGGTGAGATGCCTCCAGGTCCCAGTGCTTTCTAATATTTAATTGCTTTTATGGCCGTTCTCATTTCCCTATCTGTTATTTGTATTTCTTGTTGTAGGGGTCTGCTTCGTCCTTTGCCTGTGTTCTTTTCCAATAAATTGTGGTCTTTGTTCTGTTAACAGTTCCTTGTAATAGTCCTTCCATTCTTTGTCCTATATATATCCCAATTAAATTTTTTCTTTTGAATTTTGTTTCATTCCTCTCTGTACTTTCCATGACTCCGAAGTTTTTGTACCTCCTATTTATGTTTCAATATTTAAGCAAGTTCTTTCCCATTCTTTATTCTTTTGTTGTGTTATTTGTTTTTCACTTCTCTATCTTTTCTCTATATTCTTTATAAACTTCATCGTTGTTTGTAGTCAGCCATTCTCTGTATAGTTGCTTTTTTTTTAATTATTATTTTTGTTGATTCATTTATTTCATAATAGTACTGTTCATTTGTTATATGTTATTTCTCTCCGAGGGTTTCAAACTTCAAACTTTATAAACTTCATCGTTGTTTGTAGTCAGCCATTCTCTCTATAGTTGCTTTTTTTTTAATTATTTTTTTTTGTTGATTCATTTATTTTATAATAGTACTGTTCATTTGTTATATGTTATTTCTCTCCGAGGGCTTCAAATGTTGCTTGTTTTATATTCGCCTTTATATGCTTGTATATTTCTTTGATGTTACCGTATCTGAATTCTATTAATTTTTGGTCTAGACGTTGTTTGTATAGTTCGCTTAGTAATTGTGTTTGGAGTAGTTCTATATTGTATTGTTTTTCTCTTATAGTGTTTATCGTTTCTTCTATAGAAGGGGTCTTGGTATGTTTCCAATTAATGTCCATTTTTGCTGTCAGTAGTTTATGGTCAGTTCCACATTCGGCTCCTCTTCTGACTCTCACATCTTTTATCTTTATTGCGGTATCTTGTTTGGCTATTACGTAGTCTATTATTGATTTCAGCTTTCGTGTTTCTTGCGTCCGTGTATATTTATGAATATTTTAATATCTGGAAATTTCGTTGGTGATTTTTAGGTTGTTTAGTTGGCATAATTCAATCAGACGTTCTCCGTTATCGTTTTGTTCATCCTCTTCTAATTTCCCTACTACTTTATCGTTTTCTTTCCTTCCGATTCTGCCGTTAAGGTCTCCTGTTATAATTATCTCCACGGTTTTCTTGATTAGCTCTATTAAGTGTTGAAGTTGTTTTGTGAAATTTTCTTTTTCTACTCTCGGAGAATCGTCTGTTAGTGCATATACTCTGAGTATCACTGTCTTTTTACCGTATATGTCTATGTTTATTTTAATTATCCTCTCGTTAAGTGGCTCCTATGTTCTAACCATGTCCTTCCACTTATTTTTGATTGGTATTCCCACTTCTGTCTTTGCTCTACATTTCTTATTAACTTCGCTTCAGCAGTGGAGATAGTCTTCTATTGTTTGTGTTTTATTTTCTTTCTTTTTGGTTTCTGTTATTACCAGTATGTCGATTTGGCTTTCTCTAAACTCCTTGATCACTTCCGTCGCCTTTTTGTTCCATCCTTGTATATTCCACATTGCACATGTGAATGTTCTGTTTCCTATGTATTTCCGTATTTGGCTTTTTCATCTTGCGATTTTCGTTCTTCTCGCCCTTTCGGTTTTCTGTATGTTAGGTTGCTATATCCTAATGCCACAACCCCCGTTTTAAGAACCTTTTCTTCAGCCGCCCATTCTGGAGTAGACGCTATTGGTTCTTTCGCCCTCTCGATCATTGTTACTTTTCCAGCCATCCTCTGCTCTTGAGACCGTTCACCAGTTTTCACCTGTACCCTAGGCAGAGACCCTCACAGGGTGCTATCAGCCGGTTCGCTGAACCCTGTTTTTTTTAGTGGTGTTACTCCACTATCCCTCCTCTTTTATACGGACTTGGGACCGTCTGCATCGGCTATAAAGCTACTCAATTCACCTCATACCAATACAGGCAGAGTTTATAGAAAAAAATACTTAATGAAAATTTTTTTTTTAAATTTAATTTTATCAAACTTATTTTTATCAATAATTCAGTAATTTATTATACATTTTAAAGTATATGACTTTAAAATGATATTGCCAATATTGTTCCTGGGACGACTTTATTGTAAGGTAGTTCATTCGATTACATGGAAACAACTTTAACTTGTAATTCTCCTGTAATTTAAGCAGTCTTTTCTGCTAGCTTTAATTTATTGCCAATAAATGGAAGATATAATGTCTTTATTTCAGTTTTTAGTTACGGCTCATCTTTATTAAGGCACCTATTAAAGATAACTACAAGGTCTCCATTAATATATCCAGAGATCCTTTGAGTAGTCCATTATTTATATTTCCTGAACCAAAGGCTTTCCCATATTTTAGCTGCGTGACACTTTTTCGTACTGCTGCTGCAGGTATTGTTGCTTCTTGTTGAAAATTACTTCGTAGATTTATTTTGAAGTGTCTGTTTGAAATTTGATCTAAAAATTCAATACAGTCGTATTTTTTTATTAAGTTATTTTTATTTGCTCAGTCCATGGACTAACTATATTTCGATATGGCATAATATTTGGGTAACACTTTAGACAAATTTATAATTTTATTTATTAAAATTTTTTAACTTGTCATGAAAGCAACTATTAATGAAAAATGTTTATTTTTACTTTAAAAAAAATTTAACAAAAAAGTACCTGGTATCACTGACTGGTGTATTTACTTTAAAAGTTTTTGGGGTTGGAACTAGATTCAAAACACTGAAAAATAACACAAATGCGCCTAACAAGGTGCATATTGGTCAGAAATGACCAGGAACAAACAAATAGACGATTCTCTGTGGAAAATGGGCAGTGGATTATTGGGCTTCGGGTTAATAAGCTGCAATCTTTAAAGCTTGGCTTTTCAAACACTCCTTGGAAACATGTGGACCCAATATATCGTTTTAACACTACTTATAAATCTTCCATTTAGGACACTATAAAACACATATAACAAATCAATGATTAATTCAACAAAATTGGCACATTTGCATTTGATTTAATTCACATTTCCACAAACGAAATCTCCCGGCTTTTTCAAGATTACACGCCGAGCTCTTTTCGGTTCAAGATCTTAATCCAACCTAATTTGACCTGGCTTCACTCAAAGCAATAAAGCCTTTGAAAATTGCAGAAATTAAAAAGTAAAATATGAATTATTTTACTACGCAGTGAAATTTCTCTTCGATGTGTCACAAACACTTACGTCACAATATAAACAAAAACTCAAGGAATTTATACATATCAACCAGGAGCGTACCAAATAAATCTTATACCTTAAATATTCGATAGGTATATGGAATTTATACAGTCTACAAAATAAACAAACAATAAAACCTAAGTTTCAAATGATTGAAGAACGCGTGAAAAATACACCATCTCCTCATTGATGCAAGAAACTCTAGTAGCAATATTAATTCACGAAGTATGAGAGGAGCAGATCGCGATAGTAATCACTTTCTAGTAAAATCTAAGTTGGGACTACAAATATCAGTACAGAAGCTGGACAGACAACAAGAACAAAGGGAAAGATGAAACATAGGAACTTTTCAAACACCAAATAAAGAACTGGATTATCAAGTAGCCATGAGCAACATATATTTAAATTCAAATGAAATTAAATTGAAATTTAAAGAAAAAACCATAATGAAGAATAAGTACAATTATGGCAGCGAATAGTATCAGTTTTAGAACAAGCAGCGAAGTAAACCATTGGAAAAACAGGACTAGCGCAAAGCGGAAATGATTTCAAAAAACGCAAGAACATGCTGGAAATAAAACTGACAAATAATTAAAAATGCTATAAAACCCTGCAGATGAGGACAAAGCGAGTTTCACAGAACAAGAGCACATATAAGGTAACTACTAAGAACTAAAAAGAGGAGTTAGAACAGCAAATACGAGAAATGAACATAAGTGGCGAGAAGAATTAAGTAAAGAAATTCTTTAGGGGAGTTAAGACAGCCAGACCAGGTGGAACTATTGGGGTAACTCAAGCTATGAGAAATAAAGCATGGTAAAATAATAATAAAACAAAAATTGTTGAATGATTTAAGGAATACTTCACTAAATACTAATTTACCAATAAAATAAAAAAAAAATAAAAAATAAATAAATACCAATTTTGTTGTGGTATGTAATTTAAAACTTTCTTTGGCCATCTATCTTCATCCATTCGCTTTACGTCACCATAGTTTCTAATATGTTCATTCCTGATATGATTTTTTTAAGATACACCACACGCTCTTCTTAGAAAATCCATTTCTATTACTTCTATTCTTTTTCTATCTTTTTTCGTGATCTCCCAAACTTCTGCCCCATAAGTCATAATAGGCTCTACCAAGTAATTACTATTTAAATGGGAATAAGCCACAATTAAAGGTTAAAGTACGTTTATTGACGTTTCAATTTCCACTTCGAAAATCGTATTTTGAGAACGATTTCCTAAGTGGAAATTGAAAAGTCAATAAACGTACTTTAACCTTTAATTGTGGCTTATTTCCATTTAAATAGTAATTACTTTAAAATGCCATAAGAAAATAGCTTCAGAACAATATTAAGGCTTTACCAAGGTTCGATAGATTGTCAATTTCGTTTCTTGTCGAATATCTTTAGACCATAATAGAGAGTTTAGAATGTTTACCGCTTTTTTTCTCTGTTTCGTTCTGTTTTCGATATCTCTTTTGGTGTTGCCTTCTTAAAATATTATAAATCCGAGATAGTTATATTCATAACATGTTTTTGTGTTTCTAATTTCTAACTCTGGATCTTCTTTATCATCTCCTATTTTAAGATATTCTGTCTTTGATATATTCATATTGAGGCCCCATTTTTCATATTCTTTCTTTAGTTTTCTAAACATGTAGTCCATGTCTTGCTCATCATTCGCTACAACTACCTGTTCCTCTGAAAAAATAAAGTTGTTAGGACAGAACGTCATGAAGACGAATTTCAGGATTATTTCAAAAAAACAAAGATTGAATGCAAACCTGTACATTTACAATAACGAAATCGAACGGGTGCACAAATATAAATATTTGGGAACAAGCGTTAATAACAATAATGACATCACAGAACAAATAAAAACTAGAATTGGGAAGGCTTGAGCTGCTTTTGTTAATATGAAGGACATTCTGGGAAGTCATGACATTAACTTAAACCTGAAAATGAGATTGGTTAGATGCTACATCTTCTCGATACTGCTGTACGGAGTAGAGACTTGGACTTTAAACAAGAGCAATACCGATAAACTAGAGGCCTTCGAAATGTGGATATACAGAAGAATTTTGAAAATACCTTGGACAGACAAAATAACAAATAGTGTAGTACTTCGAAGAATTGACAAAGAACGGTAGCTGTTGATTACCATCAAGAGAAGAAAGTTGGAATATCTTGGTCATGTTATGAGAGGAAAAAAGTACCGATTGCTTCAGTTAATTATCCGAGGAAAGATTCAGGGCAAAAGAAGCGTAGGGAGACGACGTATATCTTGGCTGCGCAATTTAAGAGACTGGTTTCAGTGCACATCTCACGAATTATTTAGAGCAACAGCTTCAAAGATACGAATAGCAATGATGATTGCCAAACTCCGTAGGAGAGGGCATTTGAAGAAGAAGAATGTCTATTTCCATTCCGGATACTTGTTTTTTCCACTGCTCTAGCGATGATTGAATATATATTTTAAATAAGGTCAAAGATAGACAACATCCTTGTTTAAGCCCCTTTGTTATCCGAAATGATTCAGATATAGTTTCCTTGTTTAACCACACTTCTTGAATTTTTGTATATATTTGCGATAGCATCCACATACTCTCTACTGAGACCTACTTTCGTCAATGTTTGAAACGGTTTTTTCAAAAGTAACGTATCGTATGCCTTCTCTAAATCTACAAACAATGGGTGGGTTTATAGATTTCTTGCCTTCCGTTTTTCAATTACCTGCTGCAGGACGAATATACCATCAGTGCACGATCTTCCTGAACAAAATCCATTTGTTCTTCTATGTCTTCATATTCTGATTATATTCTTTCTTTTATTATTCGACCGTACACACTCCCCACTGAGATAAAAACAGTTATTCCCCTATAATTAAAGCATTTGCGTTTATATTCTTTCTTGAATATTGAGCTGATGTATCCAACATTCCAATCATCAGGGATATTTTGTCCATTTAAGCATTTGTTAAATAGTTGAACCAATATCTCATGTAATATTTTGGTCCATACTTTACCAACCCAATTGTGATGTCTCCAGGTCCTGCTGCTTTACCGTTTTTCGATCTTTTGTGGGCATCGCTTAACTCTCCGGTTGTTATCTCAATTATTTGTGTATGTTCGGATATTTCTTCCAATTTGATCTCTTGGAACTTACATATATCCTCTGTCAGTAGGACCTCATAATGGTGTTTTCACTCTTTTAGATCTATTAACTGTAAGTTAGATTTTTCCTTTCCTTCCCTCCGGAGAGACTTTATCACCTCCCATGCTTGCCCAACTCTTGTTCCAGCCATATATCTATCCACCTCTGCACATCTTCGATCCCACATCTCATTTATACTTTTCATTACTTCACTTTTTACATCTCGATTTATTTTTTTTATATGTTGTGATCTTTCTCCTTTTTCGTTGACATCCATTTCTGATAAGCAGTTTTCTTCTTGTTTACTAACGTTTGCATATTTTCCGACCACCATTCTTGATTTTTTGTCATATTTGTCTTTATAACCCAAAGCTTCACTTACAGCCTCACAAATGCATTTTATAAGTTGCTGGTATAATTATTCCGCTGATATTTATTTTCTCGATCCGCATTTTGTAATTTTGTGGCCAGTCGTAATTTGTAAAGAAATTTCGTTGAATCTTCTTTTAAGCTTTCTAGGTTATATTTAGGGAATGTTACTTCTTGTCCCTTTTCTATATTCTGTACCTGAGTGTTTTTGCGATAATTAACTATCACATTGGCCATAAGTAAACGATGGTCGGATCCACATTCTAATTGCACGAAAAATCGCAACCATATAACTATCAGCAAAAACAACAGTTGCATTGAAAATCAAGGAGCGGATTTCGTGTGAAGACTACGATAAATCGTACATCGGATAAACGAATCGAAGAATTTAAGTTAGAGGAGAAGAATATAGACATGCCATCGAAAGAAAAAATAATATGTATAAGCATAATATTTTATAAACACAGGACATAAAATAAATTTTAATGGAACGACGCGTCGTTCCATTAAAACGATGACAATGCTAGACAACGTTCCATGCTAGCCAACATCAAAAATAGGACCAAAAGTGTAATAAGGGAAGCAATAGGGATCGAAAAACATCAAAAAAATTAAAATACCAGAGATGATGCTCAAAAGCTTTTAAATACGTGGAAACCAATTCTAGAGAAAGAAGTAGAAATTAAAATAGCAAATAAGATTCCGCCCAGTCTGCGCACAGGACCAGTCACAAAAAACGCTAAAGATATTTAAACAAAGCGTGCAGTGACTTAGAAATCAGTGATATGCAGTAAAATCAATTGTGAAAGAAGTAACTTCTAAGGCAATTTTCAAAGAGGCAAAAGCGTGGTTCTAGAAACAATTTAACCGACACAGGTTATATTTTATTGACCTCTCTTGGATGTTGTCTTCTTAGATAGCGTCAATATTAGCATTTAACTTCAAGCAGCAATGGCAGTAGAGCCTGTATAGAGAGAACTGACAGAGGATCCCACTCTGTTCTGCTAAAGTGTAAACTACCGAAATAAGGCCCCTGGGACGGCACCCAGAATTTGACTGACAGCAAATAAAAACAAATATTTCCAAATAGTGAGATCGTACATCCACCCCTTCGAATATTTTCGAAATATTCCAATGAACGGTTTTAAAACAGATGCCAACGAGCCACGCCAAGATGTCACAAAGTCAAAGAATATGACGTCATACCACCGATGACGACAACCCAAAAAGGAGATTTAAGAGACAATGAGTACGCTAGAGCACCAAGGATGAAAAGTTCGATTTGGCAAATTTGAAAAGGCTGCTACAACAAAAAGATAAAGAAATCTCAAAGCTGAAACAAAAAGTCTCAGACTTACAGGATACAATCATGAAGTCGCAAGACAAAATAATAGGCCATATTAACGAAAAGTTTAATAAATTTAAGGCTCTGAAAGAGAGCCATACAGAACAAACTGTGGCTTCAGTAACGAAACGAATAGTTTTACCTTTAACAACCAAGTCTACTTAAGCTATCCCAAAGACAAAGATAATACAGCCTCTCGAAGCGGATAAGTCAAAGCCCAAAAAAATAATAGAAAAATTCTCTTTCACCGAGGAGAATTAAACAAACAAACAAACTTATATTACTTACTGGTTTGAGTGTGAGATCTGAATTATGCAATATGCATAAAGTAATTTATATAATTTCATATTTTATCAGTTAACTTCCTACATATATTAGTGGTCAGTTGGACTCTTGGTCAATGCTCAGTTCACCATAGAATTTTTAAAAGTGCAGATCACCATAATTGTCACTGCTCATCTAAATTGTCATATGTCATATGTCACTTTAACATTTCCGTTAAGACGTTAAATGCTTATAATATTTATCGAAGTGCTAGATAGCGTACATTTTTTATTAAGTAAGTCTAAAACGTTATATAAAATTTTTTATCAATCATCAACTTCGAGTTTTTTCGAAGTTAATTAATCTTGTTTCACTTAAAAAAATGGTTTCTTGGCTTATTTTAGATGCCTCTGAAGATACTCCGAGAGCAAAAGTACTTGGGCAAGATTTAACAGAAAACTGTGCTCGATATCTGCCTTTTATTTGAATAAAGTTTTATATTCGGTCATTCAACCATATATCAGTTTAAAAAAATAAAAGATAAAAGAGGACTTCCCAGCTCTACAAAAAAGGAAAACCCATGCGCAGCATGAAGATAATGCGTGTGCTTTGCCACTTCCTCCAAAAGATGACTTGGGTACTGGCGACAACGCCAGTAGTCAGACTCCGGATAGCCTAAAGACAACCAAAAAAAGCCAAAAAAAAAAACAAACGCAATACAAACCACCTGTAATTAAATTACAAATACAACGTAAATTCAATGGATCGCCTTTCTATTAGAGGAAGGCATAAAACCAAGGCTAGTATTAAGGGGCTTACCCTTAAATACTAAGCCAAAGGATATTTACGATAATATGAGCGATAAACGTGGCATAGAACCACTATTCTATCCAACATGCAATTAAGAAAAAGAGAAAAGAAACCACTGCCGATGTTTGCACTAACCCTAGAAAAGAAGGATATGGTTGGGGCAAAACGCATTACCAACCTTATGTGTATGAAAATAGTGATTGAAGATATATGAAAAGCACAAGGTCCTACACAGTGTTTTATCTATGAAGGATATTACCCTGCATCAAACAAATGTCACAAAGAGGCAAGATGAGTCAAATGTGACGAAGACCATCCCAAAAAAACGTGCAAAATATCGGATCAAACGGCAAAATGTGCAAATTGCCAAGGACAGCAACAAACCGCACCAAGGAGGCCACAACAGCATTCAAGTCAAACCAGACCTTCATATGCACAGGCTGCAAAACCACACAACAGGCGGAGAACAATACCATATTGATCTCAAAAATGAAGCAGAATGGGTTAGTGAACACAGTGAAAGAACTGGTTACTAGAATTGTTTATGGAGTGATTTACGATATCCAGTGCGGAACTAAGACATGTTAACAAGGGAAACTTGAAGATAGGCTCCAAGAATCCAGGCGGCATAAGAACCAACCAAGATTTTTTGGACGAACTGGTAAATAGGTACGAAATGGTTGTCGCAGCAATACTGGAAACTAAACTAACGAACACCATAAATCTAAAGTCTCCTGGCTACGACATCTACAAGAACAAGATATCTACAAATTAAAATGATAGAGCTAAGAACACAAAACGAAAGACTACCAAACGATTACATTGATAACAACGACGACATGGGACGACGAATGGGACCCATCGAACCAACACACTTCCCAGAAAATGGAATTCTCACTCATATCGATACAGTAGTGGGCTATCAAACTGGGATTTCAAACAGAAATTCAAACATTAAGTAAAGAAACAGCAGACTATAACCCCATACTACTGGAGTTAGGCACATGTGAGGAAAGTACCACTGGAAAAAGAGGAGAATACCGTTACCGAAACTGGGACAACTATGTCGAGGATATGGAAGAATAAAGCTCAAATATGCAAAAATTTTAAAAGCTACAAAAAATATTAAAAGAAAACCAAACCCTTAATACATGGCGAGACTGTAATTATCTACTTCATTGAGAAAAAAGCCAAGGTGATGAGGAGGACTCTCGAGAGAGAGTGTAAACTGAATTATCACCCAAATAAAGATATAGACTTTATAGAAGAAGTCGAAGAATAACAAGAAAGGCCCAAGAAACCAAACGAGATCATCCCTGATGAGATAAACGAACTAATTAAAAATAGTTCGCCAATAAAGTACCTGGACCAGATCAAGTAGTAGTCGTTCTAACCAACATAGTAAATGCGATTCTAAAATATAATTTGTTCTCAAATAGATGAAAGAAAGCCAGTTTACTTCCAAACCATAAGTTTACTTCCAGCTATCAGTAGGATTGTGGAAAGAGTCATCCTTAGCAGACTCCAAGGTTAGGAATAGTTCCAGAAGCATAGTTTGGATTCTGATCAGAACATTCCAGCGAGCTACAAGTACTCAGACTAATGGAGTACATAAGAGCTGCAGTCAATTATAAACAATATACAGGAGCAGCCTTCCTTAATATAAGTAAAGAATATAATCTGGTTGATCTCTTTATACTTTTGCAACAGGAGCTTCAGAGTTAGAATCGGACAAGTTCTGTCTGAACTCGTCAACTTGGTGGCTGGAGTATCACAAATAGCAGTTCTGTCACCACTTCTGTATATAATATACACCGCCGATGTTTTAAGATCACCGGGAACTCTACTTACTATTAACGACACGGTGATAGCAGCCAAATAGAAATGTAGATATAGCAGTAAATAACCTGCAAAGAGTGCTAGATAAGATCGAAGAATGGAGTATACAATGGAAAATCGCCATAAACTCTAAAAAACTGAAAGCTGTACTCTTCAAACATAGATATCAACATTTAAGGGAACAATTGACAGTGCAAAATAATTCCATTGAATGGAAAAGCGAAGCTTAATACCTGGAAGTAGTAATGGATAAAGTACTAACCTTCAAACAACACGTTACAATACAAAAAGTCAACATAACAAAGCGTCAAAAAGGATTTGCAGGTAGAAGAGGCAAACTAAGAACGAAAACAAAGATAAGATTAATAAAAAGCATCATATTACCGATACTCTCATAGGCACCTCTCGCATGGGGACACGTCTGTAAAAACAACTGAGAAAAAAATATAAGCGACAACAGCAGCCTAAGGGAAGCAGTTAACGTACCGAGATACGTCACTGAACGTTTTATATTCAGAGAACTGTAAGAAGTCAGGATGATTGATATGATGACAGAAGAAGCAAGAATAAAATTTGCGGAGCTGAAGAACCACTTAAGTCCCATACTACGAAAGATAATGAGATATGATGCATCCCATCAATGGAATCCCAAGCCTCCAAAGTAACAAATACTAAATTAAAATAACTATATACCCCAGAAAGAAAACAAAAAACAATAATTAGAGGATAGTTCGTAATTCTATTAATGCAGAAAGTCATGATTTTTTATGACATCCTACAAAAAAAAAATATACAAAAAAAACGACTTGGGCCACCAAAAAAACATAAAAAGTACTAACAAAACAAGCAAAAGATACCAAAAAAAATTTACAAAAATCAAAATACCCGGGCACGTTAAGCCCAAACCCTCGAGCACCAAGTCTCCGAATTAAGCGTACCCTAGAGCGGAGACTTGAGGCACAAGCAAGCAATGTTAGATTCGTGGATAAGTCACAAGAGGATAGCAGGATTAAAGCACCTAACGCTAGCCCGCAATTGATTCGGTTAGGGAACCATGTAAGATAAATAAATGAATGATAATACTTAGAGTAGATTAGAATTGTACTGATATGTAAGTATTTTCTTTTAATCATTTATCTTACATTATTTTATTTTATTAAAAATTACTCATACAGTTAATATCAGAGTAAAACTAGTCTATGAAATCTCAATATCTAATATAAATTTAAAGCACACATCTATCTTTCTATCTACTTTTCATAATTGACTGGCTATTGATTAAGTCAAACTACTCAAATAATTGTTTGTTTGTCTTGTCATATACATAATCCCTGATATACACTATGTATTTTAGCCGTAATTTCTTGAGGGCCTGAAGATGCTGTAAAAGTTTGTAAACAGCAAAACCGGTAGCCTACTTTTTTTACCAACTTTAATAAAACCTATAACGGATTGTCAGTAGAAGACGTATTTCCCTAACATTCTTGAATTAATGCACCTCGCTCCAACGAATTCTTACATTCGAATGTCTCTTTAAGGAGTGAACAACTCTCTCTCTCTCTAAATATATATATATATATATATATATATATATATATATATATATATATATATATATTGATATTGACGGTGAGGACTAGGCAGATTAGGACGTCAGTGCCGTTTCTACGGATCTTGTATTTATACAGAACACGATACTAGTACGTCACGAGTAAGGGAAGTAGGCAGATTGAACCCTAGAACTCGAACGGAACCGTATCCCTCTTGATAATGGCTAAAAAATGATAAATGGGTGCCAAAACGTCGAGTTTTTAATTCCCAACGCGGTTTTCCTGAGAACTTCTAGTAATTTCTTCCCGAGTAATTATCATATACAAATATACATACATATATATATATATATATATATATATATATATATATATATATATATATATATATATATATATGTATATATATATATATATATATATATATATATATATATATATATATATACATTGTTAATATTTAAAAACGTTTTTTTTTAACATTATTTATACGAAATTAATAATGGGTCTATCGATTAATTCTGTAATCAATACACTAATATAATTATAATATTCTTTGTTTTGTAAATTACCGACAGATTTTAGATATTGATATGTGGATTATTTGTTGTCTGTAAATAAATACTACGTTATTTACAAATGGAGATCTTGATCTGCATGAATTTGATTAGAATATTAGTTAGATATAATGAAAGTAGAATATTAGGTTATTAAAATATATGATTACAAAATATAAATTACAATCATTTCGATATTTTTTTATTTTCGTATTTTGGCAATCTACTAGAACTATTCTGACTATAGTACTGATATATCCCAACGATTATAAAATTATATTTATTCCCCCTTTAATTTTATACCTATATGGGGCTGCCTCATTACATATCAAAAATATGTAACTTCTTCTTCTTAAAGTTCCATCTTGAATTGACAGTTAAAAATCATCATGGCTATAGGGACACTGATGACTGCCGCTGGTTCTGAACTAATGCATTCAAACCATTCCCTCAAGTTCTTAAGCCACGATATACCTCGTCTTCCCTCATTTCGCTTTCTTCAAATTTTGCCTTGCATAATAAGCTACAATAATGAGTATTTTTGCCCCCTCGTAACATGGCCTAAGTACTCAAGTTTTCTTCTGTTGATAGTCAATAGTCTTTTAGTAACTTCTGCGTTTGACATTCTTTGAGTCCATGATATTCGTAGGATTCTTCTGTGACACTAACATTCAAAGGCGGTAAACTTATTTAGATGCACTTGTTTTAATGTCCGTGCTTTCAAGACATAAAGAAGAGTAGTAAATACGTAACACCGAAACATTCTTAGGCGTAGTCCTAACCTTATATCCCGATAACAAAGAAACTTTTTAATAATACACGTGGTATTTCAATACGTTTATTAATTTTTTACGTGTATTAATTTTGTGGGTGTACAGAAGAATTCTGAAAATATCATGGACAGAACACGTCACAAACAAAGAGGTTCTGGGAAGGATGAACAAAGAAATGGAAATTTTAAATACAATAAAAACAAAAAAATTAGAATATCTCGGACATATTACACGTGGAGAGAAATACACCTTGCTCCAACTGATTATGCAGGGAAAGATCCAAGGAAAGAGAAGCATAGGGAGGCCTAGAATGTCATGGCTGCGTAACCTGAGAGAGTGGTACGGATGTACATTAAATGAACTTTTCAGAGCAGCCGTCTCAAAAGTCCGAATAGCTATGATGATTGCCGACCTCCGCCGCGGAGATGGCACTTGAAGAAGAAGATTAATTTCTTTGTTTTGGTCTATATTTGATGTTATCCATATTCCTAAGCATTTGTAGGTATCCACACTCTCAATTACAGTATCCTCAACAATCAATTGGATGTTTGCATCTGCTGTTTTTTTTATGATCATGCATTTAGTTTTTTTTTCAAATTCATTCTTAGTCCGTATTCATAACAGGATTTATTAAATCGTAGCATTACGTTCTGTGAAGATTGTTCTTATCCGTCATGATAACTGTATGGTCTGCAAAACTCAAGTTATTTAAAACTGACTCATTAATAGATATACCTTCTATTGAATCTGAAAGCGCTTCTTTAAATACCGCTTCACTGTAGGCATTGAAGGGTGGTGGTGGCAGCACGCAACTCTGGCGTACTTCTCTCTGTATTTTGATATTATGTTGAACCTTATCAAATGCCCTTTCAAAATCAGCAAAACATAAGTACATATCCTGATTCATATCCGTGCATCTCTGGGCCAGCATATTTAAGCCGAAAAAAGCATCTCTTATGCCCATACCATTTATAAAACCAAATTGTGTAACACTAATTTCATATGCAAGAGTTTTAACATTTCTGCTGTACATTACTTTCAAAAAATGTTTTAAGTCTGTGACACATTAGAGATATTGTTCTGTAATCTTAGCAGGATATTGCCCTTGATGATTCGATGGGCACATTAGCTGGTCCGACAGCTTTGCCCTTTTTTGTGCTTTTGCTTTCATAGATGACTTCTTCCTGTAATATTGGTGGTCCGGTATCCCCTGTGGTTTCTAATGATAGTTGTTCTCTTTTATCATTAAAAAGCTTTTGGTTATAATTGGTCGAGTAACACAATATTTCCTTCATATCAGTAATAATACCTCCTTTATCATTTTTAAGGATAATCGTTCTTGTGCTTTTTCTAGAACCTGTCATTTCTTTGATTTTTTTTTTAAATTAAAGCTGTCATACTTTTTATCCAGATCTTCTATTTTCTTTCATCTATCAGAAAGCCACCTCTCTTTTGCCTCTCGAATTTTCTTTCTAATGTTTTTCTAAATTTCTTTGTATTTATTGTCTTTGTTTTTTAAGGTTTTGTTTTTTCACCAAGTGGTTAAAGGTTTCTTTTTCAACTGACACAAGGGCATGTTAAATTTTTTTCATTTTTAGATAATGGTTCTGCATTATCTTCTTTGCCTTTTCCTAAGTTTTCGTTTATTTTAACTTTCGTTTCTGCATATGTGTTGTTTTATTTTAGGAGCCTTGTATACATGATTTTATTGGAGCTAGCTTGCTTTACATTCTTTAGTTTTACTCTTATTGATAAAACAACAATCGGATTGTGATCGGAGAATATGTCCGCTCCTGGATATGTTTTGGACGATATTATAGAATTTCTATATTTTTGTTAACGATAATATAATCTATGTAATTTCTAACTATTTTGTTGAAATTGTCAGCTGGTGACCTCCATGTATATAATCTACGTTTAGGAAGTTTAAAGAAGGTATTTGCAATTATGAGTTCCTCATTCGTACAGAAATCAACCAACCTATCTCCACGTTCACAAAAATGTACGTTAAATATATCTTTTGTTTAACTGTCTTTATCATATTTTTTCTGGCCTTCTTCTTTTACGGCAAAAACCTATGCTCTCACAATTTGGCATTAATTGTTGCCACACCTATATCCGTCGAACCAAATTTAGCCCAATTTTATATTTTTCTTTCATAATAACTTCCTTAAGATTTTGCAATGTTTCTTTTTAACAACACAATATACCTTTTTCTATTTCATTCATCCTGCTTTAAATGCCGCTGGGTGTAGATCAGCCATCCACGTAATAAAAACTGGTTTGAAAAAAAGCCAGTTTAAAGTGACAACATTAGAGTAAGTTCCTCAGATTAAAGCAGCTGTGTCCAAAATAAGCTTATACCCATAGCATGAACATAAGGCAAAGTCGTTGCCTTGCTTAAATGTGTTAAAGATCCTAACTAGCCCAACAGTTATCGACAACTATCTTTACTCTATTACCTGCTTAAACCTTGACATATGACGTTTATTAATATTTAATCCATATAATGGATGAAAAATTAAAATTAAAAAATAAAATTCATTCAGATCAGAAGAATAACATAAATCACAAATACTAAATCTTACCAGAATATCAAAGAGAAGCGCTTTGGATAGCAGATATTCAAAGTAGCTTTTTTAGGTCTTACAACCGCTTAAAACACTTTAAAAAACAGGAAGCTTTTTTAAAAACTGTATACCTTACTGAAAATAGCAAACTCTAGTTTATCCGCATTCTACTGCAGAAGAGAAGATTCTTCCTAAATGAGCACCAATACTGTTTAACATTTACACTACCGGTCAAAATACACCACAAGATTAGGACTTCTAGCTAGCTTGTTTCGCTAGCAAAAACTTGTTCTGAAGTGGCGACAGCATTAATTAAAATCTTCAAAATAATAATAATAAGAGCTGAGATAAGAAAAACTAAAGAGAAATGGTTCTCGGAGAGATGCGAAGAAATCGAACAGTGCAAAAAGGTATACGACTATCACAATATGCATAAGAAGATAAAGGAACTCACAACAAAGAAAAGCTACAATATTTTATCGAAAGGGCTGTGCGATGATAATGGAAATCTACAACTAAACCCCGACAAAATAGTTAGAATCTGGGAAACTTATGTGGAACAACTGTTTAATGACGACCGTCCTAGTGGGTATACACTGAGTAATGATAATACTGGCCCTTCTATTCTAAAATCAGAAGTGGAGAATGCCATAAAGGGTCTTAAAAATAACAAAAGAGCAGCCAACGATAACGTATACGGGGAAGTATTGAAAATGCTGTGCGAAACAAACAGCCAATTTCTAGACTCACTCGTCAGACTCTTTAACAATATTTATAACAGCGGGGAGTTTCCTGAAGACTGGCTAGAGTCAACTTTTGTTGCCATACCGCAAAAACCAAAAGCAAAGTCTTGTGATCAACATCGGATGATAAGTCTCATTAACCACATTTAGGAGGCATACACCAAGGTTATTTACAACAGAATAAGCAAAAAATGCGAGGATAACATTGGAGATTCGCAGTTTGGGTTTCGGAATTCTCTTGGGACAAGAGAAGCACTTTTTAGTCTACAAGTACTCATCCAGCGCTACAAAGATATGAACAAAGACGTGTACATATGCTTTATAGACTACGCAAAAGCATTCGATAACGTAAAGCACGAAAAGATAATTGAAGTTCTCCATAAGATCGGAGTCGACTACAGAGACATTCGAACAATAGCGAGTCTCTATTGGAGTCAAACAGCTAAAGTGAAAGTACGATCTACATTGACCAATAAAATTGAGATCGAGAAAGGTTTACGACAGGGCTATATCTTGTCTCCTATTCTCTTTAATATATACTCAGAAGAAGTATTTAAGACAGCGCTAAAGGAAAGCACAGAAGGCATAAAGATAAATGGAGAAATAATTAATAACATAAGGTATGCTGATGACACTGTGATTCTAGCAAGTAGCATGGAGGAACTGAGTTGCCTAATGAGTAAGATACAAAAAAAAGTGCACAATACGGACTCAGACTAAATATCACAAAAACCAAATGGATGTTAGTAAGCAAAACCCAACAACCACCACAGCAACTGATATTAGACAATGAAAGAATTGAACACGTGGACTCGTACATCTACTTGGGAACAACAGTTAACTCAAATTGAGATCAAGCGAACGAAATACGTATAAGAGTAGAAAAGGCAAGAGCATCGTTCACTAGCATGAAGCAAATTTTCACCTCTAAAAGCCTCACCCTACCTCTCAAAATTCGACTTCTGAAATGTTATGTATTCCCGGTTTTGTTATATGGAATGGAGGCGTGGACAATGACCGCAACATTGATGAAAAAAGTAGAGGCCTTCGAAATGTGGGCTTACCGACGTATATTACGTATATCCTGGACTGAGCACGTGACCAACGAAGAGGTACTACGCCGGATAGGTAAAGAGAGAAAGGTAGGAATAAGTATAAAGAAAAGAAAGTTGGAATACTTGGATCACGTTATGAGACATAATAAATATAGAGTACTACAGCTGATCGTTCAAAGGAAAATAGACAGCAGAAGGGGTCCAGGGAGGAGAAGACACTTGTGGCTCCAAAATTTGCAGCAATGGTTCGGATTGTCATCTACTGAACTATTCAGATCTGCCGTAAATAAAGTCAGAATAGCCATGTTGATTGCCAACGTTTGGAACAGACAAGGCACATGAAGAAGAAAATAATGATAATTTATTATCAATGTAACTACGTCAAGCTAAGCCACGTAAAAATTCAAGTGTGCTCCTTCTATCTTCGTAATTTTGAAGCATCCTCGTACTTCACTTAAATATCTTAGAGTTATTCTTGATCAAACGTTTTCATTCCACGACTGTTTGAAACCTAGAGGCAAACTTATAATCAAAAACAATCTCTATTATACTGTCCTATTACGAAAGAACCCCGTATCTCCACTATAGCGAGTTTTGAGAAAAACGCGATTAAAGATTTTTGTTTAATCCCTTGTGCTTTTGGTACAATAATAACATAAAATCATTTAGGGTAGAGTGTGTAGCATCGTAGTTAACTTTTTTCAAAAAAAAAATTGCAAAATTACCATATGGACATTAGTTATGCGACATACGGGCTAAAAAAAGCAAAGAATTATGTCAAGTTTACTTAGCTAAAACCACGTATTATCCAAATTTGTCTCAAGCTTGGTTTTAACTATGTAATTATTATAAAAATTTATATAACTGCCTCGAAAGGCAAAACATTTAAATATTTTAATATTATTTTTTATGAACATTTGTTGAATAAAACATAGTAAACATAGTAATAAAACAATAAAACAAGTATTTACAAAAAACGTTTATTTAAAAATACAAAATGAAAATTATTATTAATCGGAAGTTGGCAATTCTTCCCAAAATTGATGGCGGTTCGCCGGTATAATTTGACCTAAGTTTTTAAATATTTGTTTTTTCTCTTCTTAGCAATCCCAGAAGGTTTCGTCACAGGTGTGGGGTCCCTTATCCCAGATTTTAACACTCTGGGCTGCAAAAAGTCCATCTCTATCAACTCCTCGCTATCATCAATTTTAACGTGTAAAATCTTGCTATGTATATCTCTTCACAATTACTTTAACAATTTGTGATAGGTAAATACGTGACTCTGTTTTCTTTAATTTTGACTGTTATGATAAGTCTTTCCAGATAAGAAAATCGGAAACTCCCATTTCTTTCACAACCACACGATTCAAATTACACGTTTTAACAGCCTGACGAAATTATGATAATCAGAAACTTTCTTCTTTTTCTTTAACGATGGTTCCACTTGATGGTGGAAACTATTAGCGGCGTTGCTCTATTCCTTAGAAAAAACCTCGCATATCGTTTTATCTTACGTTAAAAACCCGTACCTGCTGAGCATATACCAGGTTTTTACTACGAAGCGTTAAATGACAGGTTTAAACCAAGCATTATAGTCATTTTTGGCATTTACGGGGAAACTATTTTCCTTCATAAAATATTTAGAAATGTAAAATACGGGTTTTTCTCTATGTGAATATGTTATATAAATCATAATTATTCATATGGTGCAAATATCCCAATTTTTTAAATTATGGAGATACGGGCTTCTTTCTTAGTAGGGCAGTATATCTGTAGTATCGCTACACCTGATATCAGAAAAAAGTGGATAATGATGTAAAATAAAAAATTTAGATCCTGGAAATTTATTCCTTGATCACCAATCCACAGTACGAAGACTACCATATTTTGTACGAATAATTATTACTTTAAAATAAATTAAATATTTAATAATTTAAAATATATATATATATATATATATATATATATATATATATATGTATTTCATAAATATTAAAAATATATTTATGAAATTATTTGGAATCAATCTATTGATAGGAATTATTTTTTTTATTTATTTAAATTAACGAACATGTGACATCTATGGTCATTAGCCGAGTCACGATTTACATGGTAATATCATATAAAATTTCAAAATATTGTAGTTAATGTTATTTTACATAAAGAAAAAATAATAAAAACCTGTAACATAACATTTATATTTTGTTGAGCAGTTGACTTTTCTCGAGGAATTTGATAACCTTGTTGGTTTGGTATGTGCTGTTTAGGTCCTATTTGAAGAGAGTACTGATATCAAACTGTTGACGTATTTTGCCATGAGTTAGACGGGTATGTCCTATACGCAATCTCCGTATGATTGCAATATTTTTTCGAGATAAACTAGGATAGGTTTGTGAGGTAACTGATAGGTACTGAGCACTGAGGGTTTAATTTCATGCAGCGTTGAAGTAACTTTATTCCATTGAATCTGCCAGGTGGATAGATTAAGCTTCTTCAGTCTAGCTTGAGATCGTTGCAAATTTGTATATTGATAATAGCGTCCGTGGATGATGCGGCTTTTTTGGCAAGGCAATCAGCTTTTTCGTTACCACTAATACCGGCATGAGATGGTACCCATATTAGAGTGACAGTTGATTTTGGTTTATAAAAAGCTGACACATGTCATGAATAGCTTGGACGATAGGATGGTTGGTGGATATAGCATTAATATAGTGTATAGCGGAAAGTGAATTAGAGCATATGGCTATGTGTGTATTTGGATATTGTTGGGCATATTTGGAAGCATGTGAGATGGCTTGTGGTTCACCAGTGTAGATACTACACCAATGAGAAATTTTAGAGAGTTAGATAGGCTGTTGTACAGTGGTTACAGAATATCTAACACCACTTTCAGTCTTTGACGCGTCAGTGTAAAGAACTTTGTTATATTTATTTTTGTTTATAAGTTCTAGAAAGAGAGTTCTTAATGAACTAATACTGGTGTCTTCCTTGTTAAATTTGGTGAGAGAAAGATCATTATGTTGGGATATTGAAGAATGGTAGAGTTCTGGTTTCAGAAAACTTTATATCTTTTAGTGACGGCAATAGAAGACTAGGAATAGGATGTATAACTAGTAACATGTAGCATAGTTGACGCTAGATAGCACTAGTAAATGATATACTAGATTGGACGGATTGGAAGAAATTGTAGCAGTATAGGAAAGAAAAAGGTTTTCTTGCCTAAGCCATAGAGGAGGTTCATTAACTTCATAGTAAAGATTTTCTGTCGGACTAGAACGGAGTGCTCCAAGACATAGACGAATAGCTGTGTTGTGTACGGTATTAAGTGAATTTAAGATTGATTTAGTTTCAGACATATAGACGAAACAACCATATTCGAGCTTGGAGCTGATTAGTGATCTGTAAACTTTCAGGAATTACTTAAATCTTCTGAATATCAACATTTGTCTTAAAAAAATTTTTTTTGGAAGTATACCAATGGCCTCTATGGATTGAACTTATATCCTAATAACAGCATGTCATGAAAATTTAGAAGTCTGTGGTCCTGTTAAAGATTGTTATTGTTTGCTTACACTAGATCACTTGGCACTTTAGGTTTTAACCTATGCACTTTACGCATCTGCATCAAATTTCTTGCTAGTTCTAGCTGGTATTTTTTTATTCGATATTTAATTTCTTTTTTTTACATAAGTTATTTCTGCATCTCGATGTACGGCATTATTGGTGATATACAACGGTATATTTTAAATTATTCTTATAAATATAATAGTCTCCCGTTTTATACCGCTGTCGCGGCTTTGGGAGTATAGCAGGGTAGTCTGCTATATCTAGGGCCTACGGTATACAAGGAAGGTAACATGGCCAGTGCTACGCTTCAACCGTCTATTATTACCCCTGGTTTTACCCAAGGTACTCATTTTTATTCAGGCTGAGTCGACCTGGGGCCTATAGACATTTTTAGAATGTCTAGATGTTCTTGCCGGCGGTGGGATTCGAACCCCGGACCACCGGCTTGCAAGGCAAGTATCCTACCGCTTGCGCTACGCAGGCCCCCTAAATTATTAATTTATAATAATAATAATAAATTAATAATAAATTATTCTTACTATTTTGAATTGGAACCTTCGTATAATTTCTATATTAGAATTTACCGCTGTTCTCCACAGTTCTATCTCATCGGTCCGTACTGTTTTCAATACCTTTTTGTATTGGAGTAATTTATTGTCAGTTGTGGGATTGATTTCCTATTAGCTAATATCTCTCTCACTTTATGACCCAGTTGTTTTTTTTTTTTTGAAAAATATGTGTTTTTTCCAGGTCAGTTTTCTACCTAGGTGAATAACGACTTAATTCTTGTCATAGGCAGATGCCCTCATAGAAAATCATATAGGGCTGCACATTTTTTTTATTGACGTCCCAATTTATTACAATATGCATTTTTACAAAGTAAGCATTAAGAAATATTTATGTCGGTTAAACTATTAACATGTGGCGAACATTTGACTATAAATGTTAGTCTTTTAAACTATTATTGGTTCTAGGAAAATATGGTTAGTACTGCGCTTTGTGTGTACTTACATTAGTCATCACTTGGCACTTTAGGTTTTAACCTATACAATTTACGTATCTGCATCAAATTCGTTGCTAGTCCTAGTTTGTATTTTTTTATTTAATATTCAATTTCTTTTTTTTTTTTTAATAAGGTGTTTCTGCATCTCGATGTATGGCATTATTGGGTATCTACCACGGTATAATTAAAATTATCCCTATTATTTTGAAATGGAACTTTTGTATAATTTCTATATTAGAATTTGCCGCAGTTCTCCACAGTTCTATCCCGTCAAACCGCACTGTTTTTAACACCGTTTTGTATGGGAGTAATTAATTCTCGGTTTTTAACTGGGATTGTTTTCTTATTAGCCAGTATCTCTCTCTCACTTTATAACCCAGTGATTTTTTTTTTAAATATGTGTTTTGTGCAGGTCAGTTTTATACCTAGGTAAATCCCAAGGTACTTTACATCATCTTTCTGAGGTATTAGTTTGCAGTTGATACGTAGGTAAACATGTTCCGCTACGATTATAAATGTTACATGTATTGACTTTTACTAATTCGGTTTAATTCTCTATTTTTTTTTTAACCATTTTTCGATTTTATATATGTCATTTTGCATAAGTTCTGATGTGATGTGTGGATTCTTGTTGGCGCACAGATCACTGTGTTATTTGGAAATGTATATGATGTTGTAGCAGGTGATGTTGTCAGGTTAGCAGTGTAGAGTTGGCACAGGACAGAACCCAGTACACTTCTTTGTGGGGCTCCAGCTGTTATGGGTTGGAGTTCGGTTATTTTATTGTCGTATTTGACTCTAAAACGTCTATTTGTAAGGTATGAATTAAGTAGTGTGTAATAGTTTCAAGGTAAACTTCTTAGCTTCCCATAGAGATAACCCTGATGTTTTACCTTGTCAAACGCTTGTCATATGTCAATGAACAGGGCGGAGCAATATCTGGATCCTAGAGGTTTTTGTGGATTCTGTTTACGTACTATTCGATGTACTTGTTCAATGGTAGAATATTTCTGCCTGAATTCAAATTAATGAGTTGGAATTATTCCCTTGTCTTCTAAGAGAGGTGTTATTCTTGTTAGTAAAAGTTTTTTGAATACTTTGAAGAGCACCGATAGTAGGCTGATGGATCAGTATGATTTCACCCTTTCAAATGATCAACGATTTTTTTTTAATTAGTGTTATTTCAGGTACTTTCCATTATGGTGAGAAATAGTTGATTTTCAAAATGAAATGTAATAATTGTGTTAAATATGTACATAATTTTTCTGGCAGCTCTTGTAATATTTGTCCTATGATGAGGTCGTACCCTGGGCCTTTTTTAGGATTGGTGTTAAATCGTATTGTGGTTTTTATTTTACTTTTTTGAACCTTTTTTTCTGGTAATTATAGCTGGTATGATTCTCAAGTGCTCAGTTTTTTTGTTTCCTCTCGGTTGGGTTCAGTTGTTTTATTGGGAATAAATACAGTTCTTAGATGGCTTGCAAATATCTCTGCTTTTTCTTGTGGTGTTTTTAACCATCGACCTTATTATTTTTTGAATGGTGGTATGGTTAATTTTCGGGTAGCCTTCCATAGAAAGTAGTTTGTTTGTTGAGTTGTATATAGTTGTTTTATGCATTTACTAAATTGTAGATTATTTTCCTTGCTACCTTTTTTTAGCTCCTTTGCAGCATTGTTCAGCGTTTTTGTGTTGCTTGCCACCATTTTTGGAGTTTTTTTCTGAATTATTCTTTTTCTTGTAGATATCCAAGTGTATTTACACTTCATTTTATTATTGGTAGGTGTTGTTGAGTCCCAGACAGCTTATTGTATGACTGAGTTAAAGTGTTCTACAGCATGTTTTATTCTTCGTTGGTCTTTAAGAAAATGCCTACTTGGAGTCTCTTCTCCATTAGATGTTTAAATATATTTCAATTTGTTTTTCGGTTATGCAATACACTTGGTAATACTAGAAGTTTTTTTTTTAATTTGGTGTTATAACAACTGACTAATGATCGGAAGATAGGTCATAACTTGGCTCATCATGTATATTCTTCTTCTTCCTATGCCGTCCCCATTAACGGAGGTTGGCGACCACATTTTTAAAAGCTTCGCTGTCTTTTGCAACGTGGAATAATTCGTCTACAGTCATGTTTGTCCAGTCTCGAATATTTCGCAGCCATGACTTCCTCTTTCTACCTATTCCCTTTTTGCCATCGACTCTACCCTGCATGATGACCTGCAGAAGACTATATTTATTATTTCTCAGTATGTGTCCAAGGTATGCAGTCTTGCGTACTTTTATCGTTCTCAACAATTTTCAACAATCATGTATAAAGTTCTTGTTAATTAGTTTGGTTATGCCAAAGTGCCGAAGATCGGGGGTTTTATTTAAGTCGGTTGGTCAGTAAACTCTGTGTGAGTTGTCTGATGGGTGGATTGAGTAGCTCATCGGATGACACCACCGGTCCCAAGCCCGTATAAAGAAGGAAGGTTCCTAAGGCGAGGTTAGCCACCTACCTGGGGTAAAGATTCCATACTGGCTCACAGAACTGAAGATACAGCTTCGGATACCGGACGGAACTATCAGATGACGATACGCTCTATGACAACGGAAAAACGAATTGGTAAACGAAAATCTAAACGCCCCATCACAAGAATCGCGTGCTGGAACATAATGTCGTGGAACGGAAGAGACCAGGAGATCATAATAGAAATTAAGAAACACAATATTGACATCTGCGCAATCGGCGAAACAAAGAAAAAAGACCAAGGATCAAATATGGAGAGTTTACTGTACATTCAGGAGTCGGAATTTTACTGCACAATAAATACACGCAAAGCATCAAATATATCGAAAACATCAACGATAGGTTAGTAAGTAGTAAGTTGTTTTATGCAAGATGCTACTAAAACGTCTGCAACGAAACAGAAAACCTTCAATGCTCATCGAAAAACACAATATAGAGTCGCTAGCAACAGAGAGTACAAAACTTCTTTATGAGAACAGGATTACCAGAAAACGAAAAGAGATCGAGTTAAAACCAGAATGGGAAGTAGAAGATACTTGGCAAAAAATCAGGAAATGCATCAACCAAGCAGCAGAAGAAGCAAATGGAAAGCGAAAAATTAATACAAGGGCAATAAACCACACCAAACCGTGGTGTTGTCAAGAGGTAAAAGCACTCTCTGAATTAAAACGCAAATGCTACCTGAGATATAAAAGGTATAATAAAATAATAAAATGAATCAAAAAAGAACATTGGGCTAAATTCACCAGCGACATGGACTACGAGCTACACTGTGCCCAAAAGAAAGTATGGAAAATGCTTCGGAACAGAAAAAAACCAGTTAACGAGTTCGTGCAGACCAAGGAAATAACTATAGAGACATGGCAACAGCATTTTAAGGAGCTATATGATGCTAAAGAAACACTGAATATAAACGAATACGAAGCAGATGTAAGTGCTACAATCAATGACGAAGAGGTAGAAGTAAAGATCAAGAAGCTAAAAAACAGAAAATCACCTGAAACAGATGGTATACCCAATGAACTCTTAAAATATGGAGGCTCTGAACTTGCAAGTAAACTGTCACAACTATTTAACAAAATCTTAAGCGACACAAAAACACCAGAGGAATAGCATAAGAGTATCACAAAACCCATATTTAAAAAAAATTACAAAAACTTGCCAACAAAACAACAGAGGAATAACCCTCTTAAATACAACGATGAAACTTTTCACGACTACTCTAAAGGACAAATTGGAAAGGCAAATCCCTAATGCCAAAGAACAACACGGTTTTACAAGAGGGCGGTTTATAACAGATGCAGTATTCATAATAAAACAAATAAAAGAAAAAGCTATATAGAGTTCGGCATGCCAGCATATATTTGCTTCATTGATCTGACGATGGCGTTTGACAGGATTCGCCTGGGAGACATTCTAAATATATTGATAAAAAATAAAACACCGACCAACATAACAAAGATAGTCCATAACCTAAATAACAACAATGTAACTAAAGTTAGAGCAGGAGACCAATTCACTGAAAATATTCCAACACCGGGAGGAATTAGACAAGGCAACAGTTTAAGCCCCTTCTTGTTTAAACTACTCATGGGCAAAATTATAAACAAAGTAACATCGCTCTATCTCGGATACAGAATGGGCAACAAGAGAATTGGTATTGTGTGTTACGCAGATGAAGCAGCAATTATTGGCGAATCAGAAGATAATCTTCAGAGATATCTCTTTCAGTTCTTAAGCCTTAACAAGCCACCAACTAAATATGACCATTTCTACCAACAAAACTAAATGTATGACAATAGCAAAAGATCCGCTCAGATGTAAGTTAGTAGTTGAGAACAACCCCATAGAACAGGTGATTCAGATATCTGTGCATAGATATATCAAGCAGATACGACCCGGTACAGGACCTAAGGAGTCAGATCAACAAAGCATTCGCATTGTCGGGATGGCTGCGGGAGATAGTCTGGTCAAATCCATATATGCGCACAGATAGTAAAATTTGAATGTACAAGACTTGCATACGACCGATCATGACATATGGCATATAATTTTGCGAATATACCAACAAAACGAAACAGATGCTAAGGATTGCCGAAATGAAAACTCTAAGAACAATAGTGGACAAAACAAGAAGAGACATTGTGAGAAATACAAACGTCAGAGAAGAGTGCAAATTCAAGATATTGTAAGATGGAGAAGGCAGCGTAAGAGGATGTCGTACAATTCTGTGACAAATGGATGAGAATAGATTTCAAAAAATTGGTGTTTTTAAATAACATATATATATATATATATATATATATATATATATATTTATATATATATATATATATATATATATATATATTTATATATATATATATATATATATATATATATATATATTTATATATATATATATACAGTGTAGGTAAAAGTTTATGGTGCGTATGGTAAAATTTAACAGGATATCACAGATATAACACAGATATAAAATCATATTGTCAGCGAATAGACAAAGATAACAATCATATTTCCCCTTGGTCTCCCCTCCATATTTGACGCTCATTGCCCATTGGTAAGACGATTAGTTCTGATCAGAGATATTTTACATATCTCTGGTTCCGATCCTAATATAAGAACCTAGTGGTGGGTCGTTGACATTTTAAATATACAAATAGTACTTACATTTACATTACATATTATTAAATCGCGAATCGTCTAAATTGACATTTAAAAACTTTAAATGTCATTTAAAAAGTTTTCCACTTTTCTTGTTAGCCGTGTTCTTCTTTTATTTAAAATTAAACCAGATTTTAAACATCTGTTCACAAGGAACAGATTTTGTTACAATACTACAATATTTTATAATATAGTGTTTAAGGTTAGGATACACATGGCGATGGTTTTTCCACCACTGTAATGGACAGTTCCAATCTCCGTTCGAATTTTTTTGTGGGTATATATCATCAGACAAATACATGTCGACTTCTTTTATATCTCTCGATACAGGTGTATGTTGAGATGAGTCATGTCCAATTCATCAAAAATACACCATAGATTTAATTCATCTTTATCAGTTTCTTTTTATTGTACTGGTTGATTTTCAATAGTACAATCTTTTTTTTTTCTTTTTTTATAGAAGTAACTAGCTTCTTAACTCTTTCTTTTGTTTTTTACCTTTATTTTTATCAGAAAATCCCTGCATTTTATTATTATTTTTTGTCATTTTTGATTATTTGTCAGCCAACTAGTTGATGGTTGATTAAAAAAAACCACGTTTTGTGTATACGTAAAGAGAGGAGAAACGAACACTTTACGTCGACAAGGACGATTAGTTGATCTGAGAGACTACTAAAAACTAAAAATAACTCTTTCGGGACAGTGGACAGTCGGGCTATCGGTTAACGTTGAAAATAAAATAATTAATTCGGGTATTCGGATTAATAAATGAGTTTCGATTTACGATTATTCTGCATTTTCGAAGGTGATGGATACTTCCATTATTAAAAATATTAGTTTAGAGTAAAAGAAACAAATAGATATGGATTTACTAAACCTATGCAAAGACTCGTTTCTTTTGTTTTCCATAGTTGAAGAAAGAGCTTTTAAAAAGTTTGCAGGGTTGATTCCTGGATATAAACCACCAACAAAAAAAACTTTGTCAGGTTCATTACTTTAGGAATGTTATATTAACACTGAGCAAATTATTAGATCACAAGTTGTTAAAGAAGTAGAAAATATCTGTATTACTACTGACATCTGGACATCTGGAGGAACTGAGAGTTACATCGCATTAACAGGACAATACTTAACCGAAAATTTAGAATTTAAAACGGTTTTACTAGGCTGCTGCCATTATTCAGAATTCAGAAAACATCGTATTTAAAATTAGTGAAATTATTAATCAGTGGGGTCTAAAACCAAAAGTACATTTTGCAGTAACTGTTAATGCCTCAAATATGGTTAAAGCTATTAAATATGTTTTGGAATAAAAACATTTAAATTGTTTTGCTCATACGTTAAATTTATTGGTGGAGGACGCACTTAAATGCTGTCGTGTACAAATAGATAAAATAAAAAGTCTTTTTTCGACAATTCGGCAAAAACACATTTTAAAAAATACCTTATCTTTATAAATTCTTTTAAATATCAATTACAACATAACAAAATTCCCAAACGGCCAATCCAAGACGTGGAAACTAGGTAGAACTTCACCTATTACATGTTAAAAAGAATGACCAAGTTAGAAGAGGCAATCCGTTCCACATTGGTATTAGTTAATACAGACTTAGACTTGGACCAAATCTAAATAATGAAGACTGGATTTTTTGTTCTCAACTTTCCCAAATTTTACGGCCTTTTAAAGAAATAACAAGTACAATGAGTGGCTAAAAATACTTGAAGAGTAGTTCAGTGATTGTTATGGTACGCTGCCTGCAAGAATCTTGCAATGAAAATTTTAGCAAACGACAACCTTACATCCATAGTATCCGACGTAGTACAATTACTAATATCGGGTTTAGCAAAAAGATTTAGAGGGATAGAACAGAGTGGCACATTGTCATTATATACATTTATGGATTCACGATTTAAAAAGCAGGGATTTTTTGATAAAAATGAAGCTAAAAAACAAAAGAAAGAGTTAAGAAGCTGGTTATTTCTATAATTAAAGAACAAGAAGATTGTACTAATGAAAATCAACCAGTACAAGAAAAAGAAACCGATAAAGATGACGTAGATATTTTTGATCAATTAATAATTGTACATGACTCATGTAAACGTACACCTGTATCGAGAGTCCATTACAATGGTGGAAAAACCATCGCCATGTATATCCTAACTTAACCACTATATTCATAAAATATTGTAAAAAATGTTCAAAATTTGGTTTAATTTTAAATAAAAGAAGAACACTGTTAACAAGAAGTAAAGTGGAAAAACTTATGTTTTTAAATGTCAATTTAGACGATTTGCGATTTAATAATAACGTGTAATGTAAATGTACGATTTACTATTTGTATTGTTTAGTTTATTTTTCAAGTTATAATGAATATATCCTTCATTAGTTTCTTTCACTTCAATAAATATACACATAAACGATAATATCCATTATGTTTGTTTATTTGAAACTACTGGTAACAATCAACTAGTTACTTGCTTACGAAAAACGATTCATTTTCGTTAACTATAAAAATGTCAACGTCCCACCTCTAGTTTCTTATTTATCGCATGTGGAATACCGGTTCTGAAGTTGCTGAAATGGTATTGCAGGTGCAACGCGACGTTTCTAAATAATTTTGTATGAAGCTTGTTTATTGTTGGCGTTATAATACAGTTTATTATTTTATTGGAAATAAGGCACAATGTGACTTTGAAAATAAGCTTATTTTGATGTTAAGATTTTTAATTCGGAAATCGTACGTAAAATACGAAACATTAATAAATTTTATTTATATAAAACGATTTCCGAAGTGGAAATCAAAATATTAAATAACACTTATTGCAAAGTAAAATTGTGGCATATTTTCAATAAAAAACAGTATGCTGCTATTTAAATCCATTTCTCCCAAATTTTATTATCTTAGAACATTGTTCAAATGCTAAAAAGACAACAGGTCAAATAAAACCAATAAGTTTGGCAACGTTGAATTTCCCCTTTTTTATTATTTCCACTCATGTATTTTCGGCGATATTTAAAGGGCGGACCTAATATACCTCTCTTTTTAAACAGATGTTTCTCATTCCATCTCACATAAGGTCCATACTGACCATAAACTTTTACCTACACTGTATATATATATATATATATATATATATATATATATATATATATATATATATTCATATATATATATATATATATATATATTCATATATATATATATATATATATATATATATATATATATATATATATAGATTCATATATATATATATATATATATATATATTCATTGCCAAAAATACGTACATTTCATCCAGAGTAACGGCTTTCCATACAATCGAGTGATTGTGAATTTTTATCAAACACTTCCCTAAAGTAAGTGACTATTGGAGTCGAGATTTCTTATTTTCTGGGCCAAAAATATTTTGTTACGAAGTCATGAGTCGAAACTGGTTTTTCTCAATTTTAGAATGTTTACGATTTAGCTCTCTGAATACATTTGTAAAAAAGGGACACCTCTAACACGATTATCAATATTTATTGCTTATCTCAGAGAAACTGTATAAATCTTATAAACCTGGGAGAAATTATGGCAATAGATGAATGTCTACTATTTAATAAGAAACGCCTTTATTTCAGACAGTTTATGAAAACCAAAAAGTCACGTTTTGGTTTGAAACATTTTTTGTCTCTATCCCAGTGATCCCCAGTTTGGTGGCTACACTTTTAATTTTTCATTTTATATTGGAAAGAACATTTATACAATAGACCATATCCCTAATACAGAGCACCTTACTATGTCAGAAAAAGTTGTCGTTTACTTGTTTCAAACTTTGTTGGATAAGGGAAGATAAATTATCGTTGATAACTGGTATATGTCATTACGCCTATCGGATTTTCTCCTGCGACAAAATGCTTATGTTAGTGGTACGATACGTGTCAACAGAAGAGTGCCAAAAGAGCTCACTTAAATTATACCTGAGACATTTCAATCTTGTTTTATTAGAAAGGGCGACATTCTGATAGTACGTTTCAAAGATAGAAAGGACGTGGATACGGAATACAGCAGGATTTATCAAAAAAGAACGTTATCAAGCTAGAACCAGCATAAATATATCAGTCCTAAAACCTGAAGTGGTTGAACACTACAACCAACATATGGGAGCAGTAGATACAGTAGATACTACAGATCAAGATATTGAGCCCTACGATATTACTAGAAAAAGTTACACGTGGTTCAAAAAAGTTGGTTTTCATATGATACAACGCATGATACTAAATAAAAAAACGTTTTATACAATTGCGCATAACAAACAAATTAGTTTGGTGAATTTTGAAAAACAGTTAGTGAATGATTTACAAGTACTTCAAAAAAATTTGGTATGTTTTGCAGGGTATACCAAAAACTTGATGAAAACATATATGTTTTGCGATACATTAGGCTTTATAATGTAAACGGTTAAAGGACTGTGGACATATTTGCGAAAAACGTGTTGTCGATAGAATGGCTGACAATACGAAATGCAATACACATTATAATAGAGAAATCGTTGTTAATACAAACCTCTTTTTTTTTTATTTATTTACGCTGTAACCACCAGGGTTATTAGCGACCTAAAAAATATAATACAGGTAAAGTTAGAAAAAATTACAATAATTGATACAGTCCTGAGTCTTTAAGATAATTGATTGTGTTTTTAACGTTCATGTTTTTTCCTAAGGCTTCCTTTATGTTATTTGGGATAGTGTGCTTCTTTCTTACTGCTTCATATGTTTTGCACTGAGTTAGTATATGCTTCACGGAGAGTGTTGCTTGACAATTTTTACACATTGGCGGCTCAGTTCGCGTAAAGAGATGTTTATGTGTAAAGTTACTGTGTCCTAGTCGCAAACGTGTTATTATCACTTGGTCGTGTCTATTCGCTGTGGGTTGGTGCCACGGTTTCACTAATTGTTTGATTTCCTTCAGTTTATTTTGTGATGCACTTCACTTATTTTTCCAAGCACTTAACACTTTATATTTTATTTCTGACTTGAAATCATCTGAAGAAACCTCATTAATAAGAATGGAGTCCTGGCTGAACGATGCTAAGCGGGCTAGTTCATCTGCTTCTTCATTTCCCTGTATACCTGAATGTGATGGAACAAACATGAAGTCAACAGTGATCTTATTATTATTTAGAATCTCTATTTCTGATTTGATATGTGAGGCAATTGGATTATTGGTATATAAACGTTTGATAGTGTGAAGTGAGCTTAGTGAATCGGTTATTATGAGAGACGGGGACTGTTTCGACTCTTTTATGTGGATAAGTGCTTGTAATATTGCAAACAACTCCGCAGTATATGACGAAGTAATGGGATTGAATTTAAATTTTAATAATGTATTGGGTGTGAGAATGGCTGCACCAATACCGTCTGAAGATTTGGATGCGTCAGTATATATCTTATAGTGATTTTTATAAGTTTCCATTTCTGTTAAGAATGATTGTTTGATCAAGTCTGTTATAGTCTCACGTTTTTTATATATACTAAGGTTAGTATTAATCTTGGGAATTGGTATTAACCAAGGTGGAGAAGTTAGGAAATTTATTGGGAGAATTTCAGAAAATTCGAGATGTAGGTCATGAAGGTTTCTTCTAACCCTTTCGTAAAATGGTGGATCTAGTCTTGTTGTAGAGAAGGTGTCTTGAAATCGATCTGTTAACGTATTGGTATAAGTAGGGTGTTCTTTATTACTAGCTATTTTAGAAGTATATGAGAGAGAAAGGTATTTGCATCGTAAACTTAGGGGTGGTTCTCCTATTAAGCATTATAAACTTCCAACTGGTGTCGTTCGAAACGCACCTGTAGCTATTCGTAGAGCTGTGTTTTGAACAGTTTCTAATGTTTTCAATACTGATATTTTGCTTGATGAATAAACTATCGCACCATAGTCGAGTTTGGATCTAACTAAAGATTTATATACATGTAATAATGTATTTTGATCTGCTCCCCAGTTTTTGCTGACAATAGTTTTCATAAAATTTAATCCTGCTTAGCATGATTTTTCAAGTTCTTCTGTAGTTTTTTCCAGGAGAGTTTTTGGTCGAAAACCATACCTAAAAATCTGATATTTTTTGTGAAACTGAGGGTTTGATTATATAGCTTTAGATGTGGAGTTAAAGTGTTATATTTTCGTGTGAATAAAATACATTTAGTTTTTGTCGGTGAAAATTGTAATCCAATAGTCCTAGACCATAATTCTAACTGATTGATTGTTTTTTGTAAATCTTTTTGAATAGATGTAGAGTTTTTTCATTTGGCAAATAAAACTAAATCATCAGCGTATAATCTTCCTTTAACAATCGGTGAGCATTGTTGAAGTATGTCGTTTATGGTTATTAGAAAAAGGGTTGAGCTTATAACTGATCCTTGTGGTACTCCGTTCTCTTGAACTTTTTTATCTGAGTTAACGTTGTCTGATCGAACTATAAAGCTGCGAGATTGAAGAAAATTGGAAATAAATTTTAACATATTGCCTCTGATATTCCAATTATGCAATTTTGATATGATATTGTATCGCCAGAGAGTATCATAAGCTTTATGAATATCAAAAAAAAAACTGCGATACAATCTTGCTTATTTGCAAACGCTTCATGTATTCCTGGCGCTAAGTCTATTAGGTTTTCTATAGTGGATCTAATTTGCCTAAATCCGCTTTGTTGTGGAATAAGGAGTTTTTGTTGTTCTAAATACCATCTCAGCCTTTTATTTACCATTTTCTCTAACACTTTACATATAATATTGGTTAAAGATATTGGTCGATATGACTCAGGTGATATCCGGGATTTCTCAGGTTTAAGAAGTGGTAGTACTATTGCTTCGGACCAAGTTGATGGGAAAACCTGGTTACTCCAGATAAAATTATAAAGGTCTAGTAATAAATTTTCTCCATTGTCTGGTAGATGTAGTAGAAATGCTAAGGGGATACCGTCTGGTCCTGGGCTTGAATCTTTGGAAGAGTTTAAAGCTTCAGCAAGTTCTATGAAGGAAAAAGGAACGTTAAGGTTGTGAATCTCATGTCCGTCGAATTCCAAAATGTTTTTCTCTACGTTGTTTTTATGTATTTTAAAATTATCAGTGTAATTTTCATCACTGGAATTCAATTCGTATTGGTCTGCTAACATATCTACGATTTCTTTTCTATCACTAATTATTTTGTTATTTTTTGCTAGAAAAGGGATCTCATATGGCTTTTACCAGAGATTTTCCTTAAGTTTCTCCAAACTGTACTTATGCTTGAAGAGGTATTTAGAGATGAGATGAATTTTCTCCAGGATTCTTTTCTATTCTTTTTTAGAGTGTATCTTGCCTCAGCTCTTCGTTTTTTGTAGTCCGTTATATTTTCGTCTGTTTTATGATGTTTTATTCTATTCAAAGCTTTCTTATACGCTCTTGTAGCTTGGATGCATTCAGGTGGCCACCACGGAAGAGGTTTATGTTTCTTGAAAATTTCTGTTTTTCTTACATACGTTTCTGCGGCTGCTGTGATGGTTTGTAAAAATGTACTTAAAAACTTGTCAATGTTGTTTGATGATGTAAAGTTGGTTTGGTTAATGTCCTGTTCGATCTGTTTGGTAAAATTGGTCCAATCAGCATTTTTAATATTTCACTTTGAGATAGGCGATTCGATATTTGTGGTTTTCTGATGCGTTAAAGAAATTATAATGGGGTAGTGGTCACTACCATATAAGTAGGGTAGAACGTCCCATGTTAACGTAGTGGACAGAACTGGGTCACACAGAGAAATATCAATTGCCGATGATGTGCCATTATGTATGTTGAATCTGGTTGGTCTTCCGTCGTTAAGTAGATTCAGATTTTGGGATGTTATAATATCTCCTATAATTCGTCCTTTTGGGTTGAGTTTTATGGAACCCCACATCGGATTGTGGCAGTTAAGATCTCCAACGATAATTCTAGGTGAAGGAATTTGTTTCAAAATAGCTGTTAAATCTTCTTGTGATATAGTTTGATTGGGTGGGATATACATATTACATATATAAATCTTTTGAGGTATATTTATTGCAATAGTTATTAATTCAATATTATTTGAAGTCACTGGTAACTGTGTGCTCATGAATTTTTCATCCACGTAAATTGCTACTAATCCACTTGCAATGTTTTGGTTTAATCTGTTATTATAAAAACATAAATAATTACGAAAGTTATATACATGGTTTGAATTTTTAAAATTTGTTTCCTGTAGACAGATAATAGATGGGTGTTTTTCAGAGATAATATGTTTTAATTTTTTAAAATGGGTGTAAAACCCATTTAAGTTGCATTGAAGAAGAGAAGTGAATGTAATTATTCTTTAGAGGAATTATTTACCGATGAGTCGGAATCTTCTTCCGACAATGAAGTTTTCACTGCAGGGAGAAAACCTATGTGTTTGCCAAGTTTTTTATTAATTTGGTGCTTTTGGTTTTCATTCTTTTGTCGATGTAGTATGGATGTAATTCCGATAGAAACTTTATAAGTGTATGAGAGTCTTCTGAGTACAATTTTGTTACGCTGATTATGTCTTTTGATCCTTGTATATTTTCGAATAGATCCACTACTTGATCGAAGTTTAACAATTGCTTTTCCCTTTCTACATATTCTCTAACTGGTTGTAGTAATGTTTGGAGATTTGGTATCTCATTTCTTAAGTTTTTGTCATCAGTTTGGGTTTTTTTCTTTAATTGAAGCTTAGGTTTTTCAAAGTTTTCTTCGGCGGATGGCGTGATTGCATCTTCTAAGGTTCTTTTTCCGCTTGCTTTGTTCGAAGTTATCTAGGGTTCGTGAGAATTCATATGTGTATTTTTATTTGGAGGTAAGTGTTGACTTGTTTCGGGTAAGGTTGATTTATGTTTTTGTGTATTAGAGGATGACTCAGACGATGTAGATGTTGCGACTATAGTGTTAACTGAAGAAGTGGTCAAATGTATTGATGTATTTTGTAGTGAGCACTGTTCGGTTTGGTTTATTGATAAATTTGGGATTGCTACTGTTTGTAATGTGGTTTGAGAAGACGTAGTAAGTGTGTAGGAAGTGGTATATGAGATTGTGGGAGTGTTTTGTAGATTATCTTGTTGAGTATGATTTATTGATGAGTTTTGTCTCATTTCTGTTTGCATTGCACTATCATTGTGAGGATGGTTAGAAGGTGAAATATTTAGACAATTAGCTGCCTGGTGTCCAGTTAATTTGCATTTGAAACATGTTTCGTTTTGGGCTATAAATATGCGGTATGATGTTTGTTCCAACTCGATAATAAAAGATTTAGGTAGTACAAAGTTGTCTGGAAAAGGTGAGACGAAAATTTGTCTTCGGAAGCTTAGAATATGACTGAAGGCAGGATTGGTTGCTCCTATCCGTAGGTATGATATGTCTGAGAGAGGATTTAAACCTAGTTTTATTAATTCGTCCATTATTAAGTTAGAAGGTATGCTTGGACATGCATTGGACAGGATTAAGCGGACTGAGGGAGTTATTAATCTTCTCGCTTCTAGTATATTACCATTTACTATTATCTTCTTTGTTTCTGCTATGAATTTAACTACTAGGTTTTTAGATGATAGATATATGCATATTCTACCGTTTGATATACGGGATGCGAAAATTATATTTTTTGGTTCTATATGCTGACTCAATCCTTCAAGATAGTCATTGATTGTACAATTCTCTAGAGTGTTAAATAGAATAGCTTGATCTCTGTTTGGGATTAGTATACTATGTGGTTGACTAACTGCTTTTGAGTATGATGCATTTTGTGGTAGCTGACTGAAAGATGACATCTTTTAAATGGATTTAAAATCCGACAAAAACCGGTGCTGTTTTACAGCTTTCGCTGTGATACCAGTTCATGGAAATTGGATAATACTTATAACTAATTGCAGTGATTTACTTAAATATCTAAATCCAAATTGATGAAAAAAGTATATTTTATCTACTCACGATTCCAATATTCAGTATACAAATCACTTTCACTTTTATACTTTACAAACCTCTTTGTTAGAAAGGAAAATATTATTTATTCGTGCTTTACTGAAATTAACATCTCCCACTGTACTGTAAGAAGATACTCGCGAAATGTAGTTAGAGAATATATTCAAATCCGCAATAGATTTGTATAAACTATACTTCACAATATTCCTAATAATACACGATCCAAAATAGTTCCAATTTTAGTTACAACGTCCATGGACTTTAAACGGAAGACCTTGGGACGTATGGCGTAGGATGCACTTCGGGTGAAGTAAAATGGAACTTCTTTAAACGTTCTGTGGTTAGATGTACTTTGACCGAATCAAAATAAGGTTATGGAAAATACGGAAGTTTTCTTGATATCCGACATTGGATATAAACGTTAATAAAATCATTAAAACAAAAAAGGTTAAATCATAATTAATTTAGAATTGAATAGTTTTCTATCCAAAACATGTTTTTGTTTTTTTTGGTAAAGTGCGAAAATACTATTCGTTACAATTTTTTATTATAATGTGACAATAAAACTCCAACTAAGGTTGGGAGTTAATTGTTTAGGGTTTTGTCTAGCTCAGTCTCTTAGGTGTCGGTACGTCTTATCAAAAATGCAAAAATCAGAAAAACGAGTTTAGCAAGGACAAATAAAAGAGTATACTAGCTAATTATATTTATTATACAAAAATTAATTTAATATTAAGAGAAAAGAAGCAAATCCGGCCTCAAGCTTTACCAAAATGCGAAAATAATACTTATGTCAATTATTTTACACCTATTATTGACTTCATGTAGTTGGATAACTTGATAAATGCAGTAAGTGTGGTTTTTATCTTCAGATGCTAGCTTAAATGTAGGCTAAATGTTTAGATTGATTGTAATTTCAGGTAGGTGTTGAGTTTTTTATAGTAGAAGCCATGATATTGAAGTGTCCTTCCTATGGTCAACTATGTGGTTAAAAGCAAGAAAGACAAGAAAAATTTTAACTAGGTCAAAAAAAAATAAAATAAGAAAGCTTGTGTTAGCCACAGCATAGATATTCGTGCCATAGAAGATTAACAAATAGCAAAAAAATATTGCAAATTACAAAGACTAAATACATATAATAAATTATTGTAAGAAAATAGCGTACCTCTGACAGATCAAATGTCACAATTCTCAGAATGATTCCTCCAGAATATACGATTATTGACGTTAGCGGGGTGTAGGGCTAGTTCGCGTTCGTAGTAGAATACTACACGTGCACCCTGGGTAAAGGTAAACGAACTAGCAAATACTGGCGGTCAGATAATCTTAGAATCTCCTGACCAGAGACACACTGCAAACAATCCCATAAACATTATCAGAAGGCAAATTAACAATAATACAAAAGGCCCTTCTCAGGAACCAACGACTAAAAAACTGGGATCTATGATCCGAATTTGTCACTTAACTGTAGAAACCATATGCTATTCAAAGAGCCAGTACTTATTAAAATTTCCAAAAAAATCACACCGACCTAGTCGCTCTACAGGAAATACACTGCGAAACAGGAAAAACAACTGCGAAAAATAGGAACAATACCTAGCTTCGAACTACTGGGTGCTACGTACCATCAATCATACGGCACAGCAACGTACGTTAAACAAAACATAGAAAACGCTGGACTTGTTTTCACGTGTACTAATGATGAAATTTACAAAATTTTTTGGTAAAAGTTGGAAGCATCACCGTTATTAACACCTACAAACCACTAGCTATATCCTGGTCAGCACAAGTCACCCACACACGTCCGCACCCGTCAATATACGTGGGGGACTACAACAGTCACCATAAGCAGTGAAAATATAAACATTGAAACAGCAATGGAAATGCACTACTAAAATGGGCGAAGGGCGAACATCTATCACTTAAGTTTTATGCTAAAGACCTATCTTAATTCATGTCAGCAGCATGGAAGAAGGAGTACAATCCTGATCTATGTTTTGGCTCTACTAATAAAAATGGGCAACCCCTAGCAGTCTCTCGAAAAGTAATGGACGACTTCCCACACAGCCAACACCGCCCAGTGATCTTAGTTTTTTTGCGGAACTGGACAAGACTCTAGGCTGGATATCACCTACCATCAGAAATTGCAAAAGATTCGTTGGAGCCGTAATAATCACGGCCAAAAATCATATAATAAGAGGCTACCGAAAAGAATATATTTCTGTTTGGTCCTATAACAGCGAAGAACTGTACCAAAATTTCTTTGAAAGCGGCGATCAAGAATTAGCCCATGAACTGCTCGATAGCCTAGATGCAGCAAAACAACAAGAATGGACGGAAGCTGTAGAAAGTCTTAATTTTGAAACATCAAGTAGGCAAGCATGGACACTTCTGAGAAAATTAGGAAATGGGACTCCCATATCAAGGAACAAAACAACAATTAACCCAAACACTATTGCCTCACATCTGGTATCGATATCTATGGCCCAACGAAAGACAAGCCACACACAATCAATGAGAGCTCAAAAAACGTTAAAATTCCAATCTGCAGAAACTGAATACTCCCGCCTTTTCACTTGCAAAGAAGTCACTACAAGATGTAAAGGATGTAAAGCCAGATAAAGCCTCAGGTTTTGATAATATTCATCCCAAATTCTTAATTAACAGCGATAAATATGCAAAAAAATGGATGGCCCACATTTTCACATACAGTATGAAGACCAGTACCATACCACAGGAACTCAAACGCTCGAAGATCATTGCCATATAAAAACCAGGGAAACCAAACACCAACCCTCAGAACTACAGACCAATACCCCTACTTTCGGCAACGTTCAATCTAATATAACGACTTTTCTACAACAGAATTAGTCCAAAGCTACTTGAATTATTATTGGTTAATCAGGTAGGTTTTTGACCGAAAAGAAGCTACGCAGATCAGGTTCTTTCACTAACCACATTTATTA
Organism: Diabrotica undecimpunctata; assembly: GCF_040954645.1. Classification (NCBI taxonomy): domain Eukaryota; kingdom Metazoa; phylum Arthropoda; class Insecta; order Coleoptera; family Chrysomelidae; genus Diabrotica; species Diabrotica undecimpunctata. Next base: position 85,169,082 of record NC_092811.1, on the reverse strand, counting down.
AGGCAGGATTCCAGAGAAAACTTAATCCTCTGTACAATCTCCTGTAAATCCACCTCTCGAATAAGCAACAGCATGCTACCCGACTGCACGATTTAAGTAGTCATCAGAACCGATATCAGCACCCCACGAAAACTAAAGAATGAACTGCCTTAGAGATCTGTCCTAGCTTTTCTTCCCTTTAGAGTGTACATCGCTGATATACCAGAAATCAGATCAAGGAAGTTTAGTAACGCCAATGACTGGGTCCTTGCCATAAAGTGTAAGTCATTTGAACAAACAGAAGAAATCCTCACGACGGACTTGCACACAGTGGGAGAGTATTTCCGTAAAAGGAGGCTACAACCAAACGCTACCAAAACAGAGGTTTCCAGTTTTCACCTAAATAACAAGCTTGCAGGAAGAACACTCAACATCCAATTCGAAAACACCACACTCGCCTACAATAAAACACCAAAGTACCTTGGGGTGACTCTTGACAAAACCCTATCTGTCAAGAAACATCTGTCTAGAAACATCTGTCAAAAATAGCGGAAAATTTTAAATTCAGAAATAACATCATCCAGAAGCTGTGCGGCATAACATGGGGAGCATAGGCTCCACCTTGCGATCATCTACCCTGGACCTCGTCTTCTTAACCGCGCGGAAACTGCTCTTCGGTCTGGCTTAACAGCTCATATACACACAAAGTAGATGCCCAATTGAACAATACAATGAGAATGATTGCTGGTGTTATCAAATCCACCCCTACGATGGCTCCCAGTACTGAGCCACATTCCACCACCCAAACTACGACGCATATACTCCCTCACTGGTGACTACAGAAAGATACTTAGGAACGAAATCCTGCCAATCCATTAAAATATAGATGCTGCTAACGGTAACCGTCATAAAAATAGTGCAGACTGCTGTGGAAAATGAGTTCAACTTAACGACAACTTGGATTCGAGAATAGATGGAACAACAAAATAGCAGCTTACCCTGCATCGTACAAAAACCACAAGGTTTTGACTTACCACGCAACAGATGGACTATGCTGAACCGAATCAGAACCCAACACGGCAGATGCGGTTACATGATGCAGAAATGGGGTTAACGACCATCTCCACTCTGTGACTACGGACAACCACAAACCACATTACAGAACAGTGTCCCACAAGATCCTATTAATGCAGGTCAGAGGATTTCTTAATGGCGACTATAGAGTCGATACACTATATAAATACATTAGATGTTCGTTTTATACAAAATATTATCAAAAAACTTAAAAGGATAGGAAATAAATTCAACATTTCAACAACATTCTCAACAACAAACACATTGAGATCTATTTTGTCTAAAACCAAACCTAACAATGAACAAGAAAGGACAAAGAATTGTATTTATAAAGTACCTTGTGAATACGATCAGTTTCATTTAGGTAAACCATCAAGGCCATTAAATGTTAGAATAAGTGAACATCAATCTTATATTACAAATAGAGAATTTGATAGATATCACATGTAAACATTCATGGGATAATGAACATACGGTTCAATGTAATGATTCAAGTAATGTCCTAAAAGACACGGATCGTAAAAAAAAATAAAAGAAGCGGCTCTAATAATGTGAAATAAGACCAATTGTGTCGCAAATTCCTCGGTAGCCTTTGCCTTCAAGACCACAAAATGAAGATGGGCTCATCGAGAAGATTCTCGAGTAATTATTCTCGGTATATACACGTAGCGCTCTTGTGAGTAAGTTAGTTGATGTGCTAATATTGTGCTGTAAGGTTATAAATATATAGTTTTAAATAAATTAGAACCGCTCTATAATAGTGGTGTCACACGTGTGGGATAATTTATTAATTTAAAAATAAATTAAACAGCCTGATTTGAAAAGACTTCTTGAAGTTTTAAAAAGTATTGTTCGTCGGCAACTAAGCATAGTTCGGTAGTGATTTTTGTAAGAAAAAACATTTAGAAAATACATGTACACCTAACTAAAGAAGCGGCGCGTATAACAGTCAGTAAAACAGTTACGTAAATAACAAGAAGAACGGGAAGACTGCAGCGGGTCCAGGAAGATCCTTCTAGAATGACTGAGGAATGTTCTCAACAAGAATGTGAAGTGTGGGATGTGTCTCAGAGACATTCCATATTCAGTCAGAGGAAGAAGCAGTTTTAACGAAAATCGAAAAACGAAAATGATAAATTCAAAGATGTTTCTAGAAGTTTTGACGAGACTTCTCAAATATTCATATCCTAGCTATATGTAGACAAAACAATAACAAATTTAAGAAGTTTTTAGAATATTCGATTAAACTCAGAAAAATGTAGATAACGTAGAAGAGAAGACGAAACAATTAGAGATCATGATAAACAATACGAAAATAGTTAACGCAGTAGTTTTAGTTACTAACAAAAAGTAATAAGAACATGTTAGAATGTTTCGAAAGAAAAGTACTAGTGCGAATTTATGGAGAAGTGAATAACAATGGAGTGTGGAGAAGACGATACAACTTCGAACTTTATATAATATACCAGGAACAAGATATCGTAAAAGATATTAAGATACGACGTCTGAGGTGGATAGGGCATGTAACGCGGATGGAACAAAATGACCCAGCTAGAAAAATGCGCCTTGATAGACCCATTGGTCAGAGAAGAAGAGGAAGAAGAAGCTTTCTTGATAACATCGATGAAGACATGAGAAATATGGGAATACCTGCTTAGCGAAGAAAGGTGATGGATGGGGACGACTGGAGAAAAATGCTTAAGGTGGCTAGGAGGTATGCAGGGTTGCAAAGCCATAATTATGATGATGAGATTATGAAAAGGCATTTGATAGTATCAAAATGTGGGCCATAGAAAAGGCCATTAATAATTGGAGAACAGATTCGGAGTATTTTTTTTATTACTCCATTTTATTTAACAATCTTTACCATTAGGAACAATTAGTTAAAATTGTGACTTTCTTAAAATATGACATGTAAGTAAAAATGACATCAAAAACTTTCCCTTTTAAACAAAAGAAATCATAAGATTTCTTATCTGACAAAACTGAATTCAAATCTTTACCACTGTACTTTCTACAGCTTGCAAAGCAAAAATCTAATACGTAATTATGTTTCCCTTCTAAATTACCAACTAACATCTAGAGAGCACTTAATAAAATACATTAACATTTATACCAGCTATAATTTTTCTAAAATCTACTTGATAGGCCAGTTTGTTTATAATTCTTTATTCTGTGAACTTTACTCTCCATGTTTAAAAATTTACTTTTTACTGTATTGGCTGATATCTTCTTTAATTCTGGAAACTTTCAGGTCTTCCTCTATTAGTACTTTAGGGACGTACTCTGAAGCGTTCACTATGGTTCTCAATTACTTATTTTGAAAACTTTGTATGATTTAGAAGTTAAAGTAGCTGGCTGAGCGCCAAATCTGTAGATCATAAATTCATATGGTTTTAAATATCTTTCTATACCGCTAATTTATTTTCAATTGACAGTCTTGAATATAATATTATACTTAAGTTAAAAGTCCAAGCTGCTTTCTTTTGGTGAAGACGTGTTTCTTTGATGTAAGCCTTTTATCTAGATGTATGTAAAGGTATTTGGTTGTATCTACTTTTAATTATTGTTTGTTGTCTATGTATTATACTGGTGGACAGCTAGAAGAAAGAAAGTATGCAGCACACAAATCTCTGGAATAGTGGAGGAACAATCCATTATAGAACATTCACCAAAATTTAGAGCAGACCTAATTATGTGTAAACAAAGGCAGGAAAACAGTCAAAGCCATAGTAGCCCATTGTAAGCTAAATAGCCAGTTGAAACTGATGGGATTGACAGATAATAATCTATGCAGAATCTGTCACCTAGATGAAGAAACAGCGCAGAACATTTTATTTCAGTGCGATAGCCTGACATAAGTGCGGTTCTGTACATTAGAGCTACATGGAAGGTTGTCTCGAAGCTATTAGACCTTTTAAAAAGGGTTAGGCTAGAGAATGTAATCTAGAATTAAAGGACCACAATTGGATAAAAACTATGGATAAATATAATTCGAATGCCCTTATGTCCAACTTCTCGTTCGACGATGTAGTCGTGAAGTCGTGGAGTAAATCTTTTATTGGTAGATAATAAGTACATCCGACGGAACTTAAAACAGTGACTTGTGTATGATGTGAATATTCTAATTGGACTAAGTGCTAAAAAGCATTTAACCCCAATTTATATTTTCACTCAGAATTTAATTTGTAATTGTACAACAATAAATCTGAACAGGTCTCAGTGGAATAGGCCAAATTCCACTCCATTAAATATATCTATCTATCTATGTATACTGGTGGATAGGTCTTTTTTCGCAAAGTAAATGTAATGTGGGTTGATTTTGTTTTATTTGCTTTTAGCTTACATTTTTTTAACCATTTTTTTTTATTTTATTTAAGCGGGCTTGTAAGTTATGCGAATCTCTTTGGGGATCTGTGTAACATGTAGATAAAACATGTGTCATTTGCGAATGTTGCAACTGTTGTGAGTCTAGTTATAGACAGGTCAGCAGAAAATAATAGGTATAATTGATTTGTGGGAGGCCTATGTTTAAAGTTGGATTACTTAAGGCTGAAGAAGAAGAAGTGAAAATGCTATTCCTGCTTTTTTCGTTACAATGTTTTATTATTATGTGACAATAAAACTCCAACTAAGGTTGGGAGCTAATTGTTTAAAGCTCAGTCTCTCAGGTGTCGGTACGTCTTATCATAAATCAGAAAAACGAGTTTGGCAAGGAAAAATAAAAGAGGATATTACTTTGGGGACATACTTTGAAGTTTTCACTATAGTTTTCAATGATTTATTTTAAAAACTTTATATGATTTGCAAGTTAAAGTAGCTGAGCCCCATAACTGGTAGACCATAGATTCATATGGGTTTAATTATGGCTTTGTATACCACTTATTTATTTTTAATTGACAATCTTGAATATATACCCAAGTTGAAAGTCCAAGCTGCTTAATTTTGGTAAAGATCTGTTTCTTCTACCATGTTAGCCTTTTATCTAGATGTATGTCCAGGTATTGGTTGTATCTACTTCTACTAATTGCTCCTTGTTTATGTATACTGATGAAGAGCTACAAGAAAGTGGATAGCACACAAATCTTTAGAATGGTGGAGGAACAGTTCATTATATAAAATTCGCAAAAAGGCTATAGCGGGATAAGATGGGCAAAATTGCACCATGCTCGATTCAGTTTTGGGTCTGGCCATTCGAAAGGACATAATTAAAAACTCACTCAGTTAAATTTTCAAGTCCCTAGGTGGCTCTGGGGGTTCGCTATGGGAAAAAAAGTATTAAAAAAAAAAATTTTTTTTAGACGCTGTATTGCTGCAAAAAATCTTAAAAAATTCATGAAAGCGTATCTGAATAATACAAAACTGCCTGATTTTTTTCAGATTTTTAGCTTTAAAATTGAGCCCAGGAAAAATATTTGAAATTTTCAGTGATATTTTAGGTTATGTCAAAAATTTTTGGCCAACTTTAAAACAATGTTTTTTTATGTATTTTTATCCGTTCTTTCGAATGGCATAGGTATGATTATCATTTTCAACGGGGAAAATGTCTAAAAATCGAAAAATCTGCTTTTTTGGCATTTTTCTGAAGTTTTTGACTCATAACCTCAACAACATACACCTAAATCACTGATAATTCATATTTTTATATGTATTCTTACCTTTACAATCGAAATAAGCTATTAAAACCATTATTTTTTTCCTACAGCATGCTCCAAAAACCAAAAAACCCCGTTTTTTCGGAGTTGTTTTAAAGCTTTCGCTATATAACCTCCAAATTCAGTGTCTAAATGAATGGTAATTTACATTTTCACATGTATCTTTCCCTCTAAAATCAAAATCAGCTATTCAAAGCATTAGTTTTATCTCACAACATTCTTAAAAACTGAAAAACCCCGTTTTCTCCATGTTTTTACTATATAACCTCAAAAGACTCAGAAAAATGAATCGTGAATTAGAACAGTCTTGTACACTCAAAAGTTGTGGAATTTTAACTTAGCGAATATATCTATATACGTGCTATTACATCACAATGTACATGCATTTATACACAGACGCATATCTATATAGTTCCATGACTTTTGAGATCCTTGTTATATACATTCATAAGCTCGTACCACGCTCGTATATGCCTTACTCTTCCACTTAGATACAAGAGCGTTATACCTGTGCTTATATCATTATTCTTTTATTTTATATTTACTTAACTGTTTTGGCCTTGATATTTTAGCCCTACATCCCGCAACGCATATCCAGGGAGCCTGATTGTAACAGAAAACATGGCGTTGGAGAAACTATGATCATATTACCGTGTGTATTAAAAACGGCGTAGGTAGGCGTGGCTAACGGTGATACCAATATCTAGCGGTGGGATCATGGCCGGACTCAATAATATTAAAACTACTATAAAATATGACTAGTTATTCAAAAGATTTAATCATAATCTACAAAGTGCAATACATTTTTAATAAACTATGATTTATTTATCCCGCGATAAACACTAACAACACGATATATTATACATAAAAATAAATTAATACAGTCAAATACTATTAATTCATTCTCTGAAGTACGGGCCATTCCTTTGTTTACATATTTGTATACTAACCTGTAGAACGTTATTCCTGAAGATTTTTATTAACATTGCTTCTGCCACTGCAACTACGTTGAGAACAAGAAACCATTATTATGCACTAGCACAATATATTATTACAGTTTCTATAAAAGTATTATAAAACTAAAAATATTCAAAAAACGACAAACGTAAACAAACATATACGATCTGTCAAAAGTGTCAAAATAATATGGCCGAAGTGAGGGTCATTTTTAGTCACGTGATGCCCTCTCCATAGATTCTAACTCGATGGCCGCACGGTAGTTGATATTACGCGGCGCAATGCTCATCTCTGTTTTTGTGTTTATTTTGAATTTGACAGCAGAATTGTGTCGGGTCTAAAGTAACAGGCAGTATTATTGTTTTATATTGTGAAGCAACAACTTCTTTTTTTACTATAACGTCGATCCTATGCATTGTGGTTATTTATTGGTCGGAGGTTAATAGTAAAGTAAACATCGTATGGAGGTTCACGAAAGCCAATGCTGTATTTTTATTAACACTGCATTTGGACGTTCTGCTGAATAGTTCTTGCTATATCTTTCTGAATTGTTGACTGTAAATCAACTGTGTAACAAAGTAAGTTCATAAGTACCTCTTTAATACTAATTCTGCGTGTTTGGATTGCTGCTTTAAAATATATATATATATATATATATATATATATATTATATATATATATATATATATATATATATATATATATATATATATATAAAGTTTCATACTAGAGAACATTTTGTAGTTTAAATTCACTTATTTCATTGCTAATTTTGTATTATTACTACTCTTGTTACTGAAATAGATAAATATTTGATAATAAACTTTGTTACTTTGAACAAAGTTTTAAACGTTTGGAACAAAAAAGTGTAATAATTTTATTTCAAGGACACCATTGTAGTTTTGAATTTTTTGTATTATAAAATGTAAATTATTACAGTTGGTATTATACTAAAATCTTTCATTGCTTTATGCTTCGCTTTAGAGTTATTTTACTTGGGCTTGTAAGCTATCTTATAATATTATTTTGTAATATTTATATATTTATATATATTACATTATTTTTTTAATTGTTTTATAATATACTTTGTTGTACATAGAACTTATATATGTATATTTTCACTGTGTATTACTTGAGAAGTGATAAGTATCTAGATCTTGTATCCGTTCAAGTGCTCGTTCAGAATTGAATTTATATTAAATTTTTCGTGTTAATAATTTTGACTTGATCAGGTTTAACTGTGATAAAGTTGGTGAAATTATGCAATTCTTTCTCCGGTAGAGCGTAGAAGATACCTCCGGTAAAGCGTGTTTTCAGCTAGGTCCAATGGTTAAAAAAGGTCTTGTTGACTACGGTTGCCAGTTTATTTTATTTGTCCCAATTTTTTTAGTTTAGTATAACCTATTAGGCAACTAACAAATGAATTTTTTCATGGATACGTTTTATTAGATTGTGAACTTAATCTGGGTCTTTATTATCACTTTCTTTCAGTGAAGTCTTTATGTTAAACTCGGAGTTGAGTTTAAGTGAACTCTTCTACACATATTGTTTTGGTTACTATTGGTTAGATTGGTTATTTATTCAATAGTACTTTATTTTTGTAATAACATTGATTAATTTTTTTCTATTCATTCAAATTATTAACAATCAACAAAAATATCTTAGCGAGTATTTCTTGATAAACCTAATGATAGCATAATTATTATAAGATTTTATGTATAGCTGTATAAATTGTATTTCAAAACTGTTTGAGCTTTAAGATTTTCCAAATGGGTCATATGAGTTTTTGTATAGAATATATTTTTTTTTTTTTTCGGTATTGACCCTTCTCCTTCTGCGCCTTACAATTCCTCTTTCATTTTTTTTAGCTACTCTACAATACACACTACAATACCATGTTTTATTTAGCGTGTGCCACTGTCAGCTTTACAAACATATTTAATAAGGAATAAATCTTCTTTGTGGCAAAAATAAGTTCTGGTTGTAAAGTAACTGTCAATTCTGTATAAATATACCTGTTGCTATTGTACCTGACAAAACAGCATATAAACAATTTTTAGGCATTTTGGCAGGCATATGACATATTTGAATTAATTAAAAAAGGTTATAATTATAATTTCAATGTACATAATTATTTTTTCCAATTCGAAAATATGAATATTAATCATAATTATTAAATAATTGTTAAAATTATAACTAAAAATGTTATGACAAATACTTGAAGCCGATAGCTATTTACTTTCTATTCGTTATAAACAATTTCATTTTTTTTTCAGTAACTCAAATATGGATTCCCTTGCTGCTTTTAATGCAAATACTCAATGCTGCAAATGTTTTCGGATAATCAACAAATCCGCTGCTCGCATAAAAATTATTAATACTCCATCTGAATGCGAGGCTATTCGAGAGCAATTAGATATTAATGTTGAAGTCGGGTTCAAGCTTTGCGATTCATGCAGAAGGCACGTTTTTTTTTTTGATCAGAGCACAATATATCTGAACCACAATCATCAGCCAGTCAATCGAGTGAGAGCCAGTTAAGTTCGGACACACCCATTTCATCCCAAAGTTCTGGTAGTGTTTTTGAGGTTGTAGTTAATCCACCTAAAAAAAAGAAGCCTACGGTTAAACTACCATTAAATAGAACATTTATTTCACATATACTTTGTTGTGTATGTAAAATGAAAGATAATTTAACCTCAGTACCAATTGATGCCAGGCTGCAATGCTTCCAAAAATTAAATATTTTTATTCCTAGTGGAAATCGAGTTTGTACTCGTCACTTAATAAAAAAAAATTTTTTGATGACGACTTACATATGATACAAATTTAATACACAGTAACTCCAGTTTCTTAACAACGGATGAGATATGTTTATTTCTCACACAACTTTCGAATTCAGCTTCTTCAACATTTTTAGATAAAGTTAAATCAAATGACCTTAGTGAAAATCAGTTATTCGCTTTTACAAGTTTTAATAAAAATCAATTAGAAGATCTACAGCAATTATTAGTTTCGATGAGAAATTCAACTTCAAGAGATGTTATGCAAGCTTTGGTTGTATGCTTATTTAAATTAAGAACTGGATCATCAAATAATTTTATTTCATCAGTTTTCGAAATAGATAATGAGATCAAAGTATCTGATTTTTGCGAGTCTGTTATCAATTCATTCGAGATAGATGTATTGCCACAATATTTTGGAGTAAAAAATTTCGTGAGAGAAGACTTAATCCTTAACCATACTTCTGTTTATGCCAAAAAGTTATTTAATTGGACGGACGATCAGCTCCCATTAATTTTCGATGGTACTTATTTAGCTCACCAAAAAAGCAGAAATAATTGGTATCAAAGAAAATCATATTCGGTACAGAAGAAAAAACCGTTGTGCAAGCCGTTTACCATCTGCACAACAGACGGATTTGTTGTAGATCTACCCGGTCCATTCTTAGCTACAGAAAATGATGCAAGCATCATGAAGAAGGTTATGGAAGATCCAAATGGAATAAGGTCACTTATGAAAAAAGGTGATGTTTGTATTGTAGATAGGGGCTTTAGAGACGTTGTATCCTATTTAAAATATCTTGGCTTCAAGGTTCTGATGCCTGTTACGTTCCAAATTTAAAGTAGAAAGTCCCACCTCTATTTTATCAAAATTTAAATAATTCAGGACGTGTAAGAGCGGTTGCCTATAATATATTATAAGCAAGGTGGCGAAAATAAAATTAGTAATTTTCAAATAGGGGTAATGTCTGGCAAATTGTGCTGAAGTTAAGGGAACACGTCCTCTTTTTTGTGAAGAAACTAATTTAGATCGTTCTTTCTAGAGTTATCTTGGAAGAATTGGGATCATAAAATTGAAATTTTTGAATCTCGGTATTATTCGGTGACCTCCGTGTGTCAAGTTGTCAAGTGTTTGGAAAGACGACGGAAAGAAAGTGATTCTAGGTTTGACGGTGTTACTGAAAGGTTGGGCTAGATTAAAAACGGCATTTTGTTTTTTGCTTTTGCTGCTGTTCCATGTGGGATCTGGACTAGTCCGAACCGTGTGGATATTCAAGGGGATTTGCTGCCTTCGTGGAAGGGTTTTTTTTGGAATATCCACAATTTCGCTAAAAAAAGCGGATCTACAGTACACGTGAATACCGGGAGTCGTATTTAGATCAAGAAATTAGCCTTAATCACGAGTCCAAATAGCCGACTACGCTTCGGTCCAATTTGGGATATTTCAAACCCCTAATCTGGCTAAGAAGGGTGAGTGTTAGAACATTTCGTTTTTAATTAATTAAAAAGTTGTAGTTATTTTTTTATCCCATCTCTAAAAAGCTATTCACATTTTTATCAGTTTGCATACATTCAAGTTCGGAGACAAGTTTTTTTTTTGTATTGCTCCATTATCGCCAAAAGGCAGATAAACAAAGTGTTAAAATCAATATATTTATTTCCAAATAATTATTTTAGACACAGATGGTAATTAATGTTTTCTTGCTTCAGGGTTGGTTTGTTTGTTTTTTTCTGCTTCTTCTTCTTCGTATTTTTCCGTCTGGCTGTAATTTCCAACTTTTCAACATTGTCACACAAGTCTATGTACAGCGACAATCGTATGGGATTTTGGATTGAAGACACGCTGAACTGTAACTGGAATTCCACGCGGTGAAGTATATGAAAATTCGAGGTATGGATCGATAATTAATTTTCAACGGAAGATTTAAGCACCGTCTAATTTGTTTACGGAATACAATAGTTTTTTTTTTTAAAGATTATTTGCTGTTAGTTTTTATTTTCATATTTACAAATACTTTAACAGTTTTTTTTTAAAGATTATTTGTGGTTTATTTTATTAATTAAATATTTACACATACCTATTTTAATTTTGTAAACTGCGTCTAAGGGGGGGTTATATATTTGAGATTTATTTTCTTATATTATTTTCGCACTTGAGCTCACGTGGTGTCCTATTTGCGGTAATTATTTTTTTTTTGGTTGGTATTGAACCGCACACCCCTTAGCGTCCGGTACTTTTTATACGTCTTACCTTTCATTTTGTTCTGTTAAATAGAAATAACTTATGAATTTTTGTTAGGCAAGTAGAAGCCGCATTTTTATATTATTTTTTTATTAAGCCTATGGTAAAGTTAAATAATATTGTAATATGTATTTATTTTCAACTATCTTGGGAATCTATTTATTAAAATTGACTAAATTCTAATCTGACAATTTCATTTATTTTTTTTTATTTATTCAGGTTGTATACTGTTACTTAGTATTTTAGTAGTAAACCTATTGGTAAGTTGGTGGTTTATTGAATAGTAACGTAGGGAAGGCTGTGGGCCAATTTACCTGGCGCCCCTGATATAACTTCGGATTTTTTTGTTTTGTGGACCGCACGACCATCTCCACTGTTTTGTCTAGCCGCGAGCCATTCCCAGACTGTCACCGTATAGTACTTTTCTTTCCGGGTGTACGTCTGATTTATATTTGGTACATTTTGTAATTTTTTTTATATAGATTCGGTTTTGTACGCCACATGCCTGCATTAAAAGGAAAAATGGAAAGAAGTTGGAAGAAGCCAAAAATGGAACTTAAAAGAAGATACTTTGAAGTGGTGTTGTGGAACTTAGAAGAATTATGGATATATTAGGACTTTGAAATATTTCTATTTCAGTTGGAGTTCAAATTTATTTTTTTGAGAAGTTGGACTTCGAAATTCTACATTGTGGTTTAACTTACTTATGTTAGGGAATGTAAAATCTTTTTTTGAGATTATGTCGTGACTTGTAATTTGTTCTGAAACAATGAAATTTTGAAAATCTTTTGTGAAATTTTATAGATTGAATAAAGCGACTATTACTTTTATTTTGCTTTTGGTTTGCTCCCATTAATAAAGTAAACTGTACCTGTGTGTTAATATTTTTACTTATATCTTGATTTTGTTTGAATATTTGCTCCTTTCGGTTGATACATTTTTTTTTAAATTTTGAACTTTGGCAAGATGGTGCGAAAACTTGTACCCAACTACTTAAGGAAAGAGGAACTGGAATATGAACTCAAAATTCGTGGAGTGTCTACTGGCACTGTTGAGTCTATGAGGTCTAGTCTGTCTGATGCACTTAGTCGTGAGGCAGCAAATGAAAGCTTTAGATATCCTGAGCACCCATTCACCTTTTCACAGGATAAAACTGCAATCGAGACTAAACTTGCGGAGCTGAATACGGCTGTTGGAAAGTTTGCCGGAACTCCTACTTGTGCTGAGTCCTTGAGATTGCGGACACAGATTAACCATGTCTTGGGGAGAATTGATCTTATGGTATTGCCAACAGGTGATGATGCAGACGCAGCCCAGGTTGTTAAGTCAGACTTTCTTGCTGAGATTTTGAAGTTGTCACAGGATTTACATGATAAGCAGCATCCAATCGGATCTGGTTCGGTACCAGTAGCGCTCGATGTGATTTCGGTTTTAAATCAGTCTTTTCAGGCAGGGGTAGGACAAGTTCATGCTTCTTCTCCTGGAGCGATGTCACAAGCTGGTAATAATGTTCTTTCAGGGTCTGTCTCTAGTTTTTCTTCTATGATGATACTTCCTCATAAATGGGGAATAGAAAAGTTTTCAGGTTCTGCTAGGGGTATGTCTATTTCTGCATTTTTTGAGATGGTGAATGAATTGAGTCTCGCTCGTCATGTACCAGATAGTATACTTTTGGAATCAGGTATAGATTTATTTTCGGATAAAGCCTATCAGTTTTATAAAGATGTTCGTCTACGTGTAGGGAGTTGGGCTGAATTAGTTGAAGAGTTTCGTAGGGAGTACCTGTCAGCCCACCATGGGGAAGCGCTTTTTGAAGAGCTTCGGAGGAGAACTCAGCATTCGTCTGAGACTATTGGAGTTTACTTGGCAATAATGAATAGTTACTTTAATCGCTTGCGTTGTCATGTTCCAGAGGAAGTTAAATTGTCTATAGTTATTAGGAATTTGCATCCGTTCTATCAAGATAGATTACGTGATCCTTTGCCAGCTACCTTGGAGGAACTTCGTGTTCTATGTCGCAGTATGGAGGAAAGACGTGATTGTATTAGGAACTATGTTGAACCGAATAGTAGGAAAATGAATACTTTGGAAAAGGACCTAGCTTATATCAGTGTGGATGCTGAAAGTTTTAGTAGTGTTAGTAAGGGTCCTGTTGCTTCATCCGAATCGGAGTCGGCTAGAGGAAAGTTTAGGACTTTAATCTGTTATCGTTGTAATCAGTCAGGCCATAAGGCAGTGTCTAATGAAGAAGGAGGCTGTTCACTGTTTTAAGTGTAAGAAAGAAGGGTTTACAGTCAGAACTTGTCCTTCGTGTAATTCGGGAAACGGAAGGAAGCGCACCTAACTGGTCGAAGAGGTGTTGCCGACGTTGACTCGACCAACCTACGTCCTATTTTAGACTTTATTTTACACCATTCCGAAGGAGATGAACGTCCATATTTGAAAGTTAAAGTCTTAGGAAAGGAAATTTTGGGATTATTGGATTCTGGTGCTTCAAAGACCATTGTAGGAAGAACTGGTTGGAAATTTTTACAAAACTTGGGTTTAGAGTTGGATACTTCGAAGAAGACCGTTTGTAGAGTGGCGAATGGTCAGATGTGTGAATCGTTGGGGGAATGTTTAGTACCTTTCATGGTTAGGGATCGCTTGCGTGTCTTGCCAGTATTAGTTATTTTGGACGTACCGCACATTCTGATTTTAGGATCTGATTTTTGGCGTGTTATGGGTATCGTTCCAGATTTGAGGCATAACGAATGGTATTTTTCGGACGCTCCAGCAATGGTAGGTTCAGTGGATCATCTCCGAGGTCAAACTATTTTGACCGATGCAGAGAAGTCGCAATTGGATGAAGTTATTAATAGAAGTCGTGAACTAATGGGCACTTCTCTTGGTTGTACTGATGTCACTGAGCATGTGATTGTTTGTAAATCTGTACCCATAAAACAACGTTACTATCCTGTATCCCCAGTAATCCAAAGCCATATTGATAAAGAGCTAGAAGATATGTTGGCGAAAGGAGTAGTGGAGCGATCGAATAGTGCTTGGTCGTCCCCGATTCTCTTGGTGAAGAAAAAGGTTCCAGAAGGTGAAGAACCAAAATGGAGGTTCTGCGTAGACTATCGAAAGCTTAATGCCGTAACAGAGAGGGATGGCTACCCATTACCGTACATCTCTAATATTTTAAATAAATTGAAGAACGCGCATTATCTTTCCACCATAGACATTAAGTCGGCGTATTGGCAGGTACCTGTTGCTAAGGCTTCCAGGCCTTATACTGCTTTTAGGGTTCCTGGTCGAGGTCTTTTTCAGTTTTGCAGAATGCCTTTTGGATTACATAATGCCCCGGCTACATGGCAGAGGTTGATAGATCGTGTCCTCGGTCCGGAGTTGGAACCCTATGTTTTTACTTACTTGGATGACGTGGTCATCGTGACAAAGTCTATTGAAGAACATGTAAGGATCTTAGAGGAAGTCTTTAGACGCTTGAGAGAAGCTAAGTTAACCGTTAGCTGGGATAAATGTCAATTTTGTAGACCGGAACTAAAGTATTTGGGTCATGTGGTTGATAGGAATGGACTACATGTTGATGGTGATAAGGTCAAGGCTATGCTACGTATCCCAACACCCACATCCGTCAAGGAAGTTCGTAGCATCATAGGCACATTTTCCTGGTATCGAAGATTTATTCCTTCCTTTGCGACACTACTAGCTCCAATTACAGCGATATTGAAGAAAGGAAGAAAATTCAATTGGACCCCGAGTTGTGAAGAATCTTTTCAGAAAATAAAAGAATGTCTAGTTTCTGCTCCGATACTTAATTGTCCTGACTACAATTTGCCTTTTGTTGTCCAATGTGATGTCTCAGGATATGGAGTGGGCGCCGTGTTATTGCAGCCAGGCCCGGATGGTGACGAAGTAATTAGTTTCCTGAGCAGATCACTAACGCGTCAAGAAAGGAATTTTTCCACGACCGAACGGGAATGTTTAGCTGTGTTATGGGCATTCAAAAAACTGCGTCCTTATTTGGAGGGTGTTCCGTTTACGGTCGTGACTGATCACGCATCCCTCGTATGGCTTCAAAATTTGAAGGATCCTACTGGAAGATTAGCTCGATGGGCGGTAAGATTGCAACAATATGACTTTAAGATTGTGCATCGAAAAGGAAAAGAACATGTTGTCCCCGATTTGTTATCTCGTTCAGTTCCGTGCTTGATATGGTTGAAGAGGTTGTACCGCTTCCTAGTGGTGATAGTTGGTATGATAAACTTTGTAGAAAAATCGAGTCTAATCCCTTGAAGTATCCTCAGTGGAGAATGTCTGGTGGCAAACTTTATAAATACATCCGTCCCAGTCATGGATTTTTGGTCGAGGAAGTGGACAATTGGAAGGAAGTCGTTCCTAAGGGTCAACGATTGGAAGTGCTGAAGTTGTGTCATGATAGTCCTTTAGCAGGTCATATGGGGATCCTGAAAACTTATAAGCGTATTAACGAGAAGTATTTTTGGCCGAAACTGCGGAGTGATGTGTCTCGTTACGTTGGACGTTGCTCACTGTGTGCCATGCATAAGGTGGAACAAGGTAAGCCCAAAGGCTTTATGACTCCCCAACCTAAAGCTACTCAACCATGGGAGATAGTAGCAACCGATCTTATGGGACCTTTCCCAAGATCAACTCAAGGCTATAAGTTAATCTTAGTGGTAATGGATGTGTTTAGTAAATTTTCTTTGGTATTTCCGTTGCGATCCTCAAAAGCCGTGCATGTCGTTAAGAAAATAGAAGAAGAAGTTTTTCTCGTATTTGGAGTTCCACGTCTGTTACTATGTGATAATGGTGTCCAGTATACTTCGGGTATTTTCAAGAAAATGATGGAAACCTATGGTGTCTCAGTTCGTTATAATGCGTTGTATCATCCACAGTGCAATCCATCTGAACGCTATAACCGAACCCTTAAAACAATGATGGCAACTTATATAGCTGACAACCATAGGAAGTGGGATGAAAATTTGGCCAAACTAGCATGTGCTACGCGCACTGCATACCACGAGTCGACTGGTCAAGATCCCTACTTCATAAATTTCGGTCGGAAGATGGTAGTGGATGGACGAGATTTTTCCCGAAAGGACAAACTCGGAGACCCGGAGGACGAAGTAGCTAAAATGGAATATAATCGATCGCGTGGACTCCAGGAATTATTTGTTGATGTTAGAAAACGTTTAGATAAAGCTTCGGCTAAGTGTGAGAAGACCTATAATCTACGGAGACGTCCAGAGGAATTTCAGCCCCATCAGTCAGTATGGCGGAGAAATTTTGTGTTGTCAGATGCCGCTAAATATTTCACGAAAAAGTTAGCTCCTAGATGGATAGGACCCTACTTCGTGAAGAAGAAAGTTTCCCCCTGGACATATAGTTTAGAGGATGAAAATGGCAAGGATCAAGGTATTTGGAATATTAAGGATTTAAGGATTAGTAACCCGACTGGTGATCCCGATAGGATTTAGGTCGGAGTAGAACGGACTAGCAAAGTTTTGTCTAGTCTAAGTAAATTTAGTTAGTCTTCTGAAATTGGTTGTATTTTTTTTTTTTGTTGTGTCCGTGAAGGATGACTGAGTGTTGGCTATGATCGGTTCTTAGGATGTATTTGGATGGTCAACCGATTCGTTTTTTTTGTGTTAGGTAGCCAATACGAATCGTAGGGTTGCGGTAGCCTTAATTTCTTTTGATTTATGGAATTGAATGTCACTTAGGTTTGGTCAGAAATATGTTGTCTTCGATGATATGGCGTTGGGATTTGTTTTGATGTTAGTAAGCCATTCTATTTAATTGGGATTTTTTCGAAGCCACATAATTATGTTTTGGTGAATCTTGTTGGATAATAGCTTAGTTTTGGATGATTCACTAAATTTCGTTGTATACGGATTTAAATTCTGGAAGACCTATCTCATTTTTATTTTAATGAACAATTGGAATTACACTACTGTTTCGGTAGATGTTTCTCGCAGTATCAGTAAGAGTGGAATGGTGGAGAGTTTCTTATGGACTCATGTTATGCGAGGTATAGTGAAGTACTAGCGATGCCCCAGAGCTGGGAGGTCGCGAATAAGGGCAACATCCAGTAACCGACCAAATCAGTGTTGTCAGATTGACGTTGGAATTTGAAATACGTTGGAATACGATGAGAGATGACTGTTGTGTGGAAGTGGAGTAAGTGTTGTAAGTAAGTTGTTGCTTTGTGCGTGTGGTTTGAGATTGGTATGTCTTTCGTTGTCCAAGTACTTGCGCATGGTGAAGACGGTGTGGATGATGATTGTGTTGTGGACTTCGCTCGGAGTTTAGGTAGTGCGTCGCTAGCGCGAGGGAAAATTTTCTTCGTCTAGTTTTTCCTCGTAAATTTTCCTCTGGGAAAGGGAGGTGTTGTTACGTTTCAAATTTAAAGTAGAAAGTCCCACCTCTATTTTATCAAAATTTAAATAATTCAGGACGTGTAAGAGCGGTTGCCTATAATATATTATAAGCAAGGTGGCGAAAATAAAATTAGTAATTTTCAAATAGGGGTAATGTCTGGCAAATTGTGCTGAAGTTAAGGGAACACGTCCTCTTTTTTGTGAAGAAACTAATTTAGATCGTTCTTTCTAGAGTTATCTTGGAAGAATTGGGATCATAAAATTGAAATTTTTGAATCTCGGTATTATTCGGTGACCTCCGTGTGTCAAGTTGTCAAGTGTTCGAAAAGACGACGGAAAGAAAGTGATTCTAGGTTTGACGGTGTTACTGAAAGGTTGGGCTAGATTAAAAACGGTTATTTTTTTTTGCTTTTGCTGCTGTTTCATGTGGGATCTGGACTAGTCCGAACCGTGTGGATATTCAAGGGGATTTGCTGCCTTCGTGGAAGGGTTTTTTTTGGATATCCACAATTTCGCTAAAAAAAGCGGATCTACAGTACACGTGAATACCGGGAGTCGTATTTAGATCAAGAAATTAGCCTTAATCACGAGTCCAAATAGCCGACTACGCTTCGGTCCAATTTGGGATATTTCAAACCCCTAATCTGGCTAAGAAGGGTGAGTGTTAGAACATTTCGTTTTTAATTAATTAAAAAGTTGTAGTTATTTTTTTATCCCATCTCTAAAAAGCTATTCACATTTTTATCAGTTTGCATACATTCAAGTTCGGAGACAAGTTTTTTTTTGTATTGCTCCATTATCGCCAAAAGGCAGATAAACAAAGTGTTAAAATCAATATATTTATTTCCAAATAATTATTTTAGACACAGATGGTAATTAATGTTTTCTTGCTTCAGGGTTGGTTTGTTTGTTTTTTTCTGCTTCTTCTTCTTCGTATTTTTCCGTCTGGCTGTAATTTTCAACTTTTCAACATTGTCACACAAGTCTATGTACAGCGACAATCGTATGGGATTTTGGATTGAAGACACGCTGAACTGTAACTGGAATTCCACGCGGTGAAGTATATGAAAATTCGAGGTATGGATCGATAATTAATTTTCAACGGAAGATTTAAGCACCGTCTAATTTGTTTACGGAATACAATAGTTTTTTTTTTTTAAAGATTATTTGCTGTTAGTTTTTATTTTCATATTTACAAATACTTTAACAGTTTTTTTTTTTAAGATTATTTGCGGTTTATTTTATTAATTAAATATTTACACATACCTATTTTAATTTTGTAAACTGCGTCTAAGGGGGGGTTATATGTTTGGTTTTTTTTGGTTGGTATTGAACCGCACACCCCTTAGCGTCCGGTACTTTTATACGTCTTACCTTTCATTTTGTTCTGTTAAATAGAAATAACTTATGAATTTTTGTTAGGCAAGTAGAAGCCGCATTTTTATATTATTTTTTTATTAAGCCTATGGTAAAGTTAAATAATATTGTAATATGTATTTATTTTCAACTATCTTGGGAATCTATTTATTAAAATTGACTAAATTCTAATCTGACAATTTCATTTATTTTTTTTTATTTATTCAGGTTGTATACTGTTACTTAGTATTTTAGTAGTAAACCTATTGGTAAGTTGGTGGTTTATTGAATAGTAACGTAGGGAAGGCTGTGGGCCAATTTACCTGGCGCCCCTGATATAACTTCGGATTTTTTTGTTTTGTGGACCGCACGACCATCTCCACTGTTTTGTCTAGCCGCGAGCCATTCCCAGACTGTCACCGTATAGTACTTTTCTTTCCGGGTGTACGTCTGATTTATATTTGGTACATTTTGTAATTTTTTTTATATAGATTCGGTTTTGTACGCCACATGCCTGCATTAAAAGGAAAAAGATCAAGTTTATCCACCGCTGAAGCTAATGAATCTCGTTACGTTACAAAACTAAGATGGGTAGTAGAAGCTGTCCACTGCATTCTTGGAAAAAAAATATAAGCTCCTCCATCAACAGTTGGATAATAAATTGTTACCAAAAGCTGGAGCATATTGCATAATTGCATGTTTCCTTAATAACCGTTATGGAAAAAGATTATATAGCGATAAAGAAGAAGATGAAGAATTAAAAAAATTAATAATACAGAGAATGTTGAATTCCAGTAAAGTGGATAACACATTGGCTAAAGAGGCTGAAACAGCAAGGTGGTCTAGACGAAGTACGACGACAACCAAGATCACATCGCGAGAAATTCTCGATTTTCCAGAGATGACAGAGAGAGATCTCAAAATATTCTTTTCGGGTACATACCAGTTAGGTCAAGCTGTATGTTACCTAGCTGAGTTATTGAACGATAGAAACGAAATTAATTTAGAATACATCCGAATGAAACCGAATATTATCAAGGTTTTGATACAATCCAGACATATCAATAAAAAAATTTATAAATGTTACATTGAGTATCAGCCAGAATCTATTGGCTACAATGCAATTTTACGTCACTCCTGCGATTGTGCTAATGGATTGAGAACTGTTGGATCCTGCTCACGACATGTTGCTGCTATTATATATTATTTAAGCAATGCTAGGTACAAGTCCGACATTATTAGACCAGCTAAATTTCTTTCAGAAATATTTGGTGAAACGGAGATTGATCCGGTAATCGACGAGGATAGTGAGGAAGATTAATAAAATGTATTTATTTTGTCATTCAATGTAACTAGATTAAAACAATATTGTAAATATAAATTGTTAATTAGTAAGTATATGAATTTTCTTTACCTCCAAAAAATATTTTGTTTTCCTGCGTACGATCAGCTGTAAAAATTAATTAAAAGATATCGAAAATATGGTTCATTTTTCAGAGTCTTTTGAGGTTATGTAGTAAAAACATGGAGAAAATGGGGTTTTTCGGTTTTTGAGAATGTTGTGAGATAAAACTAATGGTTTGAATAGCTGATTTTGATTGTAGAGGGAAAGATACATGTGAAAATGTAAATTATCATTCATTTAGACACTGAATTTGGAGGTTATATGGCGAAAGATTAAAAACAACGCCGAAAAAACGGGGGTTATCGGTTTTTGGAGCATGCTGTAGAAAAAAAAATAATAGTTTTAATAGCTTATTTCGATTGTAAAGGTAAGAATACATATAAAAATATGAATTATCATTAATTTAGGTGTATGTTGTTGAGGTTATGAGTCAAAAACTTCAGAAAAATGCCAAAAAAAGCAGATTTTTTGATTTTTCGACATTTTCCACGTTGAAAATAATAATAATACCTATTCCATTCAAAAGAACAGGAAAAAACACATAAAAAAACATTATTTTAAAGTTGGCCAAAAATTTTCGACATAACCTAAAATATCACTAAAAATTTCAAATATTTTTCCTGGGCTCAATTTTAAAGCTAAAAATCTGAAAAAATCAGACAGTTTTGTATTATTAAAATAGGCTTTCATGAATTTGTTCAGATTTTTTGCAGCAATACAGCTTCTAAAAAAAATTTGTTTTAGTACTTTTTTCCCCATAGCGAACCCCCAGAGGCACCTAGGGACTTTAAAATTTAACTGAGTGAGTTTTTAATTATGTCCTTTCAAATGGCCAGACCCAAAACTGAATCGAGCATGGTGCAATTTTGACCATCTTATCCCGCTATAGCCTTTAGAGCAGACCTAATAAACAAAGACAGGAAAGCAGTCAAGACAGATCTGTTAACAGCATGATACTATATCAAACAAGATAAGCCAACGCGCATGTTTGTGCATCGCTCTAGTACACCTGTAACGTAAGCCAGAGACAACTTTAATGACGCCAAGTTAAATGCTCTATCTGTGTTCATGTTAATTATTTTGCTGTATTAATCGAGTTTGCTATCCTGTGTGCTTCAAAACGTAGTGAATAAGGTTTTTATTTATTCATTGATGTAGTAAAGACTTTATATTAGATATTATATCGTTATATAAATTTTGTGGTGAAAACATTTAGTTTACTGTGTTAATATCATCTAATTTGTTTATCGTATGCAACTTCCTCTTGACTACCTGTAGCTACTTTATAAAGAAGACTAATTATTTGTTTGCCATAATGTATTGTGCAGTGGTGGATTGTTTAAACAATAATAATAAAAAAAGTAAATCTTTTCCGAATTGTAGCGCTGTCTTTCTTGGTCATATTTACTACAAATTGTTAAAAAGTGTTCTACTGTTAATCGAACGTTACACTGATCACATATAGGTGTATTTTTCTTTGTGAAAAGGTAGAAGTGCGTTAATCTGGTATTCCCTAGACGTAAACGCGCAACTGCAATTTGTTCTCGTCTATTGCGCGACGATGGAAATCACCGAGACACATTATTTTTGATTTTATTTAGATTGGAATTCGTTTGAGACCACTCATTTTTAAAATAAGTCACTGGAAACACACTTATCTATCGGCTCCAACAAATCACTTAAAATTGCCTCTCGTGCAGTCCTGTCAGCTTCTCCATTTCCTGTTATTCCGACGTGTGAGGGAACCCATAAAAATTGGACGCTTCTTCCACGTTCATGAGCTTGAGAAAGCTGGTATTTTAGAAACTTTTCAAAAATAATGTTTCGGAAAAATGTGTTTTATTGAGTTTAGAGAGCTAAGGGAATCTGTTATGATCAAGGCTTTTGTAAGTGTAAGCTTGTTAAGAAGTTCTGTACGGTCTTTTCGGAAACAAGTGAAATTTTTTAAATTGTACAACTGATTGGACTTTAAGTTTGTCTCCTGTAGACAAATAATATCTGGAGAATATTCAGATAAAAAAAGCTGTAGCATAGGGAGACGATGGAAAAATCCATCAATGTTCCATTGAAGTATCGAGTTGAATGTGGTTAACAGATTCGTAGTTAGATGGTACTGACCAA
Organism: Diabrotica undecimpunctata; assembly: GCF_040954645.1. Classification (NCBI taxonomy): domain Eukaryota; kingdom Metazoa; phylum Arthropoda; class Insecta; order Coleoptera; family Chrysomelidae; genus Diabrotica; species Diabrotica undecimpunctata. The sequence goes on along the minus strand of NC_092811.1, from coordinate 85,146,109 downwards.
TTGTCTACTCACAAAATGATTGTACGGTAGTTTATATTTATTATTTGACGTTTTCTCTTCACAATAATAAAATAATAATTACGTATAAATGACTTACGTAGTAGTATTTAGTAGATATACACTTTAATTTTAAAAAACTATTTAATAAAACCACTTGTTTTATTAAAAACTAGGAGTACAATATCAGTACAACTTAACCATACCTTGCCAGGGCCGGTCTCGAACTTGACTATTGTTTAAAAGAAAAACTATTGGGATTGCCTAACGGCAATCCTTGGAAGTTAAGAAATGATGCCATACCTTTTCTTTATTTAATAAAAATCCCAAGCGCTAAAAGCTAAGAGCAAATATTTCTATAGATACTTAATGTCATTTTAATAGAACTCTTAATTTGAAGTAATACTTTATTTTTGATAAAGTCTTTACAAAAAGTCACTTTGGATGTATAATTTACTACTAATGTAGTAGTAAAATGTATTCTTTATTATAACTATTATTACAGAGAAAATATAAATGAACTACAACCTAAAATATTAGTGAAAACAATATAGTCAAAAAAATCATGGAACAAATAAAGAATTTGCAAACCAAAAATAAAGAATTGAAGGTACTAAAAATAAAGAAGGAAGGGAGAAGAAGGAAAAAAATAAAATTTAACAAATTTTTACTAAAGGACAGTTAAAAAAATTAAAAACTGAAAAGCAATTAAGTGGACAATTAAAAATATTGCTTGGGCACTTTGAATCGGCAGCTCTTTGAATGCTGCGTTGGCAAGGTGCTATCGTTTCTTAAGAAAAGGTCGATTCAAACACATCAGTCCCGTCACAGTCCCGGCGCCGAACCGGTCCCAGAACTATTCGTTGGTCTAAATGCATCAGTCTTCGGCGACCAATCTGTTGAAAAAATGGAAAGTTTCTCGGATGAAGAATTAGCAAATATTATTATTATTTTCTGCCAAATAATATTTTTTAAACTAATGTCCATGTATTTTGTATGCGACAAATCATATAAAACATTATATTTTCTCACACATTCTATTAATTGTTTGTCAATAATTTTATTTTGTTCACTTGTACCGCCCGTCATGTTCCCAGCAAAACCAAAAAAAATCGTCGCTGAGATTATAAAATCGGCCGGGCGATAGACGTGTCGAAACCTGACTGCTGGGAAACTGTTCGTCAACTGATGAATGTGAATGCCGGCGGCATATTTCTAATAAAGAATATTTTGTATGACGGATTGTTCGGTTCGGCGCCGGGACTGTGACGAGACGTGACTGATGTGTTTGAATCGACCTTTAGACGATAGGCAAGTAAAATAAATTTGCAATCAGGTAAATCCATTTTGATAATTTAGTGAATTAATATACTCAGACTCAAATGAGTAATATACTGTAGTTTTTATTTAAGGGCATTTTACGAATATATTTTTAGGTATATTAAATACACTGACACTGATTAAAAACAACGAGATGTCTAAAATGGAGAAGGCCTGTGTTTTGCTTTTTGACGAGATGAAAATTCAGACATCTTATAAATATGATAAGAAAAACGACACTACACTTGGTCCAAGCAAGTATGCCCAAGTTGTTATGGCTCGAGGAATTTTTGGCAACTGGAAACAGCCAATATTTTACAATTACAATTGTAAAATCACTAAATACATATTGTTTAAAATTATAACCAAATTGGAAAACATTGGATACCCAGTTTACGTAATTAATAGTGATTTAGGCAGTAGTAAGGTAGTCTTTGGATTGCTTTAAATGTAAGTGAATATACGTGGTTTAAAAATCCCATTAGCAAAAAAAAAATGTTTATGGTTTTGCCGATACGCCACCTATGATCAAATCGTTATGGAATCATTTCTTGACTCTGGTTTTTCATTAAATGATCTAATAATTATTTCAAATTTAGTTTTATAGTTACTTAGTAACATTCAAAAACTAGATTTCAATATTTCTCACAAAATAAATAAAGACTTTTTGACTGCCAAAGCTGCTCAACGCCAAAAAGTTAAATTTGCCACTAAATTATTTTCACAAACAGTTTCTGGAGCCATTTCTAGATTAGAAGATTTAGAAAAACCGTAAAAATTTGATATTTTTAACTCTAGAGTGCTCCACAGTGACTCTAGTAGTCATATAAAAGCAAATGGATTGGCTTTGAAAGAACAAAATGAAATTTTAAATAAAATGGAGAAGGCAATATTTGCTGTAAGAAAACTTCCATCTAACTCTTTACTTCTATTTTAGCGAGGTATAATTATTTCTCTACGATCTTTAAAACAACTTTTTGTAGACTTAAAAAATGACTTTAATATAAAATATAAATTACCTTACAATCTTAACCAGGACCCTCTTGAAGGCCTATTTTCAATTTTAAGAGCAATTGGTGATCTACATAATCATCCAACTGCTATGGAATTTAAGTATAGTGTTGTGAATTCATTAAAAGGTTCAATATTTATAACACTTACGGATTTAATTTATTTCTTTATTTATATTAACTTATCTGACAATAATTTATTATATCCGTACGTAACAAATTCGCGAGCGCGGGTCTTGAGAATTAACTGTCCCTTCCAAATAAAGTTCCGTTATTATATACCAGTGCCGTTATCTCGAAAAATCTAAAACCTTCGATGGCGAAACGGTAAAGGCAAACTGGATTTCCCTCGCATCGGTTCTGGAAGGTCGCTCAGGTAAATCGAGGCCTCTCGTAAACTCTACAACATATTAGAATAAAAACATGTTTACAGGTTAAAACTATGACTCATATTTTTACGTAACATTGCCCCCCTCTCAAAAGATGGTTCCTCCTGGAACCTTGTCGGGGCTAGAACTGGAACGGTATGCTGGTATCGGCAACTGGACCCTCTTTTACAACTTCCAGTTGTATAAAAATGACAAGGGACGGTTTTCTCTCCGCACCAGTAACTATGCGGATTGCAACAGACTAACACCTGGACTTCGGTGTCTTTAAAGATCTCCTCCACCATATTTCGGATAACCCTCCAATCTAATTGGCGGCACTCCAACTTTGACATGGCTAACTTTTGCACGTCGGACTCTAGTACGTGCTCTCTCAATTGAAGTAAGGCTTCCCATACATCTCGGTAGGTAGGTTGGTCACAGGCAGTGTCTTTTGTTACCAGGTAGAAAAGGTAACGTGATGCATCTTGGAGTTTCAAGGTTTTACCGGGAGCTGGCACCTGGCACTGAAGTTCTGCAACTCGACCAAACTTCCTTCGAAAGACGGATGCCAACCCTGGTGCGTCTTTGATACTGGCCGGGATGGTAAGGGCCAGCGAGTAGTCATCGGGGAGCGCGAGTAGATCTTGCTTTTCTTCAGTGGTAACACCATGTCTTGCTTTACCGGTACCTCCATAGGCACCCATGAATTCCTCAAACGTGAGGTCAGACACGTCTTGGACTTGGTTTACCTCCACTTCTTCATCTACGTCGTGGTCACCTTCAAAAGACGCCAGCCGGTTATGGTGTACTATCATCGGCTTTCCCCTCGGAATCTTGCTTATTCGGTAGATGACATCGTTGATCTTCTCCATAATTAGGTATGGGCCTTCCCAAAACTGCTGCAATTTGGGGGAACAACCTTTTCGCTTCTTGGGATTATACAGCCATACTTTGTCGTTCTTCTTAAAGCAACCCTTTTCGGCTTGTGTATCGTACCGTTTCTTCATTCTGTCGCTAGCGATCTGAAGGTGGGAACGGACCAACTCATGTACATCGTCCATTCTTCTTCGTAATTCGATCACATAATCTTCACCTGCTACATCTTCTCCAGGTTTACATCCAAACTCGAGATCACAAGGTAGTCGCATTTCGCGTCCGAATAGGACTTTGGCTGGTGTCTGGTCTGTTGATTCGTTAACAGCAGATCTGTAGGCCATTGTGAAGAACGGAAGGTATTGGTCCCAGTCTCGCTGATAATCGGACACCATCTTTGTCAAATACTTGCCAACTGTCCTATTCATTCGTTCTACCATACCATCCGATTGCGGATGATACGCGGTAGTTCTTGTTTTCTTCATGCCTAGTCTATCACATATTCCTTGGAATAGATCGCTTTCGAAGTTCCTGCCTTGGTCACTATGGATCTCCAAAGGCACTCCAAATCGGCTGATATATTCTTGGATCAACTTATCTGCAACGGTGGCGGCCTTCTGGTCTGGAAGTGCGTAAATCTCGACCCACTTAGTGAAGTAATCCATTACTACCAGCATGTACCTGCCTCCGTTTTCACTTTCTGGAAATGGCCCAGCGATGTCCAAAGCTATTCTTTCAAACGGGCTTCCAACATTATATTGTCTCATAGGAGCTCTCCTTTTTCGGTAAGGCCCGTTACTCGTGGCACAAATAGTACATTTCTTACACCAGTCTTTTACATCGTCGGAACTGTTCATCCAATAAAACCGTTCCCGAATTCGCTGAAGGGTTTTCCTTACACCAAAATGCCCTCCCGATGGACTGTCGTGTAACTGACGAAGTACTTCCGCTATTCTGCTCTTTGGGATCATCAACTGTCTTCTCTTTTCCGAACCGTCATCATTTTCCAGGACTCGTTTGAGCAAGCCATCTTCGATGATAAATGAGTCCCACTGGGCCCAATACGTCTTAACTACTGAGCATAGGTTTGATATTTCCTGCCAAGGTGGTCGACGGTTTTCCTCTTTCCATTTTCGGATTTTCTGTATAACTGGATCTCTCTCTTGTTCTTCCCTTATCTTAGTAGGCGTCCAGTCGTCGTTGACAATCGTCGTTCTTAGCACTGCTGCTTCCTTGGATTCCGTTTTGTTGCAGTGGGAACACTCTGCTGGGCATGGCCTTCTGGAAAGAGAATCAGCGTTTCTGTGGCTAACTCCGGCCCGGTGCTCAATCTTAAAATCGTATTCTTGGAGTCGTTCGATCCACCTGGCTATCTGACCCTCTGGATTCTTAAACTGCATCAACCACTTAAGGGCGGCATGGTCGGTTCGGATTAGAAACTTTCTGCCATAGAGGTATTGATAGAAGTGCTCTACTGATTTCACTACTGCCAGAAGTTCTCTTCTCGTGACGCAATAATTCCGTTCAGGTTTTGAAAGAACTTTACTAAAATATCCGAGAACTCGTTCCTGTCCTCCTTGAATCTGAGACAGCACTCCTCCAATTCCCACATTACTTGCGTCCGTATCTAAGATGAACTCTCCTTCTGGCAGTGGATACCCTAAAATTGGTGCTGTTATTAAATGCTTTTTCAACGTTTCAAAGGCATTTTGGCAGTCTATGTCCCAGCGGTATTCTCTTGCTTCCTCTGTAAGTCGCGTTAATGGCTTAGCGATATCTGCAAACTTCTTAATAAACCTCCGGTAGTAAGTACATAGTCCAAGAAAACTTCTCACCTGATGTTTGTCAGTTGGTTTTGGCCATTCCTTAATGGAATCGATTTTTCCCTTATCCACGGCCACTCCTTCTTTACTGACTATATGACCCAGATAATTGACTTTACCTTGAAATAGCTGGCACTTCTTGGGGTTTAGCATCAATTGGGCAGCTTTAAGTCGATTAAAAACGTTTTCTAAATTCCTCAAATGATCTTCGAATGTCTCCCCCAAGACGATTATGTCATCTAAATAAACCAGGCATGTTTTCCAAGATAACCCTCTCAACACATTTTCCATAAGCCTCTCAAATGTCGCAGGAGCATTACAAAGTCCAAATGGCATAACGTTGAATTGCCACAATCCAGATCCTGTGGTGAAGGCTGTCTTTTCTTTATCGACTGGGTCCATTTCTACCTGCCAGTATCCAGACTTCAAATCTAAAGTAGAAAACAATTTACTTCCAGCCAATGTGTCCAATGTGTCATCGATCCGAGGCAGAGGATAACTATCTTTCTTGGTAACGTTGTTCAGCAAACGGTAATCCACACAGAACCTCGTCGTTCCGTCTTTCTTCTTAACCAGGACCACCGGAGAGACCCATGGACTCGTAGAAGGTTCTATCACCCCGTCTTTCTTCATTTCCTGAACAATCGTTTCAGCTTCCTCTCTCTTCGCCTGTGGTAATCGTCGAGCTGTTTGACGAATTGGCTTAGCATTACCAGTATCAATTTTATGCTTAACAACGGTAGTTCTTCCCGTCTTTCCTCCTTTCGGTACACAGGTACACAAGTTCCTACCTTTGTCTCTTTCTTGATGGTCACTGGGTAGTCGTTGACATTGATAAGTCTCACAGGAATTTCTTTAGCCGAAGTCACCAATTCCTTTCCAATTATGATTCCACGGCCAACCTCATCGTCGTGGTTCCAAGGCTCCATCATAACAGGTCTCCCTTCGTCCACAATTCCCTGTAGCCGCGCTACTATGATCGTTTCGCTTCTCGCAGGCACGACTGTATCTTCTTTAATGGCTGCTTGCACAGTGTTGTCATTATGTGGATGGAGAAATACTTCCTCGTTGCCAACTTTGATTACCTTATTCTTAAAATCCAATTGGAATCCATGCATATTCATTACGTCCATCCCTAATATAACATCCTCTTCGATGTCAGCAACTATAACAGTATGGACAAACTTTTCTGCTCCAATTCCCAATTGTACCTGGATTTCTCCATGAATGTTCGCATTTTCACCTGTAGCGGTCCGAAGTCGCAACCTCGTTGGTAACAGTTTCTTTCGGCTGTTTATAACTGTCGGGCGTATAATGGTTCTGGTCGCTCCGGTATCCACCAACAACGTATGCTTTTTACCATTTATGTCTCCATCTACATATACACTATCTTCACGACATTTCAAAGAAGCTATTAGTATGAGAGGGTCTTTGGAAAAGTTCTGGGTCGAAGCTGCCCCCCTAAGGCTGACCCGTTCTAGTTTTCCTGATGGTGAGTTTCTTGATTTGCGTCGTACCTAGGGTGCTTACAGGAGCTTCGTACGTGTCCTATTTCGCCACAATTCCAGCATCTGATGGTCTTCGTTTTCTTGTATGTCATGCTTTTCATCATATTAACGAGCTGGTCAAGTTTATCTGCATCTCCTTCCTCTTTTACAGTCCTAACTTTACTGTACCCGCCAGAGGCCTGCGTAGCTGACTCGTATTCGAGGGCGGCGGATAGGACATCAACCAGCGTCTTGTGACGAGCTAATCGCAGTGTTCTCTGCATTTCATGATCACGAAGACCATCAATAAACGTTTGAACGGCCAATTTTTCCATCATGTCTTCGGGAGCTGTTGGATAAGCATATCGTACTAATCTGGCAATATCTACCTCATATTCTTGAAGAGCCTCATCTTTCTTCTGTCTACGATTTTTAAGCTGTGACTGATATACATGCTCCAAATGTTCGTGGCCATATCGCATATTTAACCTCTTCTTCAGTTGTTCGAAATCATCGGTCTCCTCTACGGCTATGGTCTGAAGCACATCTAAGGCATCTCCTCGAAGGGCGATAGTCAGGTTTACAGCCTTTTCTTTTTCAGACCATCCATTTGCTCTTGCGGCTGATTCGAACTGTTTCATGTAGTTGTTCCATGATGATTTTCCGTCGAAAGTTGGGACTTTAACATGAATAGAACCTCCACTTCCTTCAAATTTCGGCCGTGTCTTCAACTTAAATTTCGTCTCGTCTTCTTTTATCTCCACTGTAGTCGGATTGTTACCTCTCTCTGCTGTCCCTGTTTCTTCCATCTTCCTTTCCATCTCTTTAATCTTTTCTTCGAAGGTCAACTTATCGGCAGCAACTTGGTTTTTTAACGAAGATATTCTATCGTCCAGGGCAGACATCTCAGAAGTGACTTTAGAGATTTCTGAAGAGATGTTAGCAGAAACTTTGCTTTCCAGGGAAGAAATCTCGTTAGAAACTTTGCTTTCTAAAGAAGCGATGTCGCCGGAAACTTTCGAAATATCGCCAGAAACTTTGTTCTCTAATGATGCGATGTCACCAGAAACTTTGGCTACATCACCAGAAACTTTGGCCACATCACCAGAAACTTTGGCTACATCACCAGAAACTTTGGCTACATCACCAGAAACTTTCGAAATCGACGAGAGGACAGCATCTTCAAATATATAAGTCTCTGGATCTAGTCCTTCTTCTAGCAAAGCGTTCTTTAGTCGTTGGACTAACTCAGCCTTTTTTCCGGTAGAAGCTAATTCTCTGTCTTCAAGATGTCTTCTTAAATTAGTCACTGTCAGCTCATAAATCGTCGTCATTTTCACAATTTACAAATATTCACTTGTATTATTATTATAAGTCTAATTTATGTTCGATCTCACTTCTGGCACCATTTGTTGTGAATTTATTAAAAGGTTCAATATTTATAACACTTACGGATTTAATTTATTTCTTTATTTATATTAACTTATCTGACAATAATTTATTATATCCGTACGTAACAAATTCGCGAGCGCGGGTCTTGAGAATTAACTGTCCCTTCCAAATAAAGTTCCGTTATTATATACCAGTGCCGTTATCTCGAAAAATCTAAAACCTTCGATGGCGAAACGGTAAAGGCAAACTGGATTTCCCTCGCATCGGTTCTGGAAGGTCGCTCAGGTAAATCGAGGCCTCTCGTAAACTCTACAACATATTAGAATAAAAACATGTTTACAGGTTAAAACTATGACTCATATTTTTACGTAACAATAGACTAAGAAACTTTATAATGGGTAGAAATGATCAAATTATTTCAACATCTGCAAACAGATGTTTGCAAATGAGTCAAGAGTCAGAGTCTTTGAATATTACTACTAATAGTATAATTAATTGTAAAATTGTCACTGAAGAGATCTTTCCTCGCTAAAACTTCCTAGTGGTGATACATATATTAACCCTGAAGATTTAAATTACAGTCATCAAGATTTTATTAATTCAAATATAAAAGACCTGGAATGGAATGCATTGGAAAATTTAGCTGGTTTTAATGCATTAAAGTTACAAAAAAAATGAAATACTTGGATGTATTTCGGACGCTAACGATAAATCGTTTACTTGGGTATACCAGGTTTCTGAGGTTGGTTTACTCAAACCAACACTGGAATTTGTTACCAAGTGTAGTGAACTGGAACATATTTTTCGTAGTTATGATGACAACATATTAAAAATAACTAAAACATTTAAAAAACTATAAAATAGAAGCTGCAAAATATGTATATGTTAGTTGATAAAGACAGTTTTATTTGTATTTAAAGACAGACGTGGCAACCGCGCAACACGAAGTTTGTACGTCCGCCTAATTCATAACAGTCGTTGAAAAAACTATATTGTAAATCCGAAAGTCATACAATAAAGACAAGTTATATCCTAGTTATAGCGAGCAAGGTCATGATTGCCAATATGATTTCCAACATCCGAAACGGATAGGAACCAGAAGAAGAAGATATCCTAGTTGTCAATTTAATTCAATTCTACGAAAGTCGATGGTAAAATCTCATAGCGGGAAGTAAATCAACATAAATTTCGGTCATTTGTAGCCACATAACCAGTAACTGTGGAAATCTTAATGAAATCCATTAATTACTCAATGTATTGTTTAAAACATCGAAAGTGATATGCCGGTAAGAAGCCACAATTCGCGCCATTGAAATCCAGAATCTACGAACGTCAATAAATTCCAGTCGCCCAACCAAAGTCTTCTATATTTTTGTTAATTTGTGGCCAATGTAATATCTGTCTTGCTCTCTGTTGGGTTTTCTGAATGCCAAAATGACTCGAATGCAATAATCTTAGCATGCTCTCTCTTAATATTTTTGGGACTATAACTCTGTCTTTGTAAAATATTAGTCCGTCAAGTAAATATAGTTCATTTCTTATATAATAATAATACCTAATTGAATCGCTTACTCTTGACAAGGTTTTGGGCCACCCTTGTATACAATATTTCTTTACTAGTTTCAGATCCTCATCAGCATCCACTTCAGTCCTAAATTGTTCTCTCTTCTCATCAGTCATGTCAATAGTATGAACTATTTCTGTAATAAATTTATCATAATCCACTTCATCTTTTATAAAATTCCTCGATAATAAATCCGCCACATGCATGAACTTGCCTGGCTTAAATTTTACTTCTATGTCATATTTAGATAATCTTACCCTAATCCTTTGTAATCTCGGCGACATTATATCCGCAATGCCTTTATGCATTAATGCCTCCAAAGGCTTATGGTCAGAATCAATTTGCACTTTCCTTCCGGCGATAAAATTGTAAAATTTATTGCATGCATATAGGATTGCCAAGAACTCCTTTTCAATTTGACTCATATTTGACTCTGCTGTCGTTAGCGCCCTAGATTCAAATGCTACCGGTCTGTTATTCTGTAAGAGACAGCACCCCAAGCCATTACTACTTTTATTTTTATTTTAATTTTATTTTATTTAGTGCATCAGAATGTCTATGTGTCCATACCCATGCATTTCTTTTTTTTTAAGTTAACCAAAGTAGACTAAATTTTCAGAATTTAATTTCTGGAAGTATTCAGGTGCTATGTTAAGACCAAATGGCAGGCGGCAAAATTTATATGTGCCAAAAGCACATAAATTACTGTATTGCTCATCCAGTTCTACTTAGTAAAAACCCTCCTTAAAATCTAGAACTGTAAAAAATGACTTACTCTGTAACATTGAACGAATCTCATCAACAGTAGGTATTATACAAAATTCCCGTTCCAATGCCTTATGCAGGTCACGAGAATCTAGGCAGATACGTAATAATTTATCAGTTTTCTCAACAATTACCAGGTCACTAAGCCACTGCGTAGGACCATCAACCTTTGCTATGATTCCTCGCTTTTCAAGATCAATTAGTTGAGTACTAAGTTTGGGCTTGATTGTAAGTGGGACTCTACAAGGTGGCCTAGCCACTGGCACTGCATTTTCTTTAAGCTTTAAACTACATTTTTTCTGAAATTTACCTAAACCTGAAAAAAACATCCTTATTCATTTCTACATATTTTTCTTTAGAATGCAGTGTTATGTTATCAATTTTATTAATTAAATCAAGCCCTATGGTAGAACATAAACCCAAGATAGGTGTTGATCTTTCCTTTACAACAACAAAATCTAATAAATAATTAATATTTTTATATTTACAGACAAGTTTTATTATACCCAAAGGAATGATCTTAAAACCACCATATGTCTCAAGAATGACCTTAATTTCTTTTAATTCATTAATTTTGCAAACTTTTTCAACAAAAACCTTGGGTAAAATGTTAACCTGTGCACCTGTATTTATTTTAAAAGGTATATCAATGTTATTAATTTTTTAATTTTCCATCCAGTCTTTATTATTTTTATTCTTAATTTCATTAACAGTGATTGATGAAATCATGAAATCGTCTACTTCATTATTTTCACTTTCTTCCACTTGTAACTCTCTTACTAACCTACCATGATAACACACGTTATCAAAATGCCCATATTTACCACACTTTCTACACTTTTTTCCATATGCTGGACACCTCCTTGGTCCATGGACACTCCCACAGTTTCTGCAGTTAAATTCACCTCTAGAAGAACTTGCACCCCTGACTGTTTGGACTGAATTATGCCCCTGCTTGACTTTACTTCCAATTGATTCAATTTTCACCTTCTCTAAGCTGTTCTGAACTTCTTTTATTTGAGCTTGGGATGCTTCATGCCTTTTACATATTTCAATAGCTTTAGTCAGATCTAAATTAATTGTTTTTAACATGCTTTGTTGTGCATCCTTACTATTGGTGCCTAATACTATTCTATCTATTCTTAATTATTTGCACATTTTTGTTACTTCCATATTTCAAAGATTTTTTATGTGACAGTTTAGGTTTGTTTTTTTTTTTTTTGGTTAGAGATTTTTTTATCTTAAATTTTTAATTTTAATTCTTCTGCTAATACTTACATATGTATATTACTTTAGCCAATATGGTTAAGTTAATTTTAAGTTTACATTATTATATCTTTTATTGTATTTTTTATACGGACTTCAAACTTTATGTAAAGTGGTCAATAAACGTTCTATCTATCTATCTATCTATCTCTTACCATTGAAAATGCTTCAACACCAAACTCACAATTTCTTAATTTATTTTTTAAATCTGTTAAAAAGTGTTCTAAAGCCTTTCATTCTTCTTGAATGCTCTTATAAAACAAATATCTTTCATAAACCACGTTTTTTCTAAGGGTGACATAAGACTCAAATGCTTCCAATACATCTGCTAGCTTTCCTTGTTGGACCTCTGTTAATTCCAAACTGTTATAAATCTCAATGCCTTCTTTTCCAATTAAATTGAGTAAAATTGCTACCTTAACTTCATCACTTTTACCACTTTTTCCTGATGCCATCAGATATATTTCAAAACTTTGCTTAAATCGTTTAAAATTTTCGGCCACATTGCCTTCGAATGATAATGGATTTGGTAACCTTGCTTCCATGATTTTCGTTTAATTTCGACTAGACTGCGCCAAGTAATAATATTTTATTGTGTTTAATACATTTATTTAAACATACTTTTTAACAAAGTCTCCAAGAATCAACAGTATCCCCAAAACCCATGTAACAACGATCTTGACAAGTAGTGACAACTGACAAAGAGTCTCCATACATTGTGCCTAGAGCCCCGTGACCGTAATCATAACTTACTGATATTACACGTTATACTTCAATTCGTGCCAGATATGTTCTATAGGAATAAACATACAAAAATAGAGTGGAAGGCGCAGCACTGTACGTCCCATTCCCTCTGCTAATGTATCACAAACATATACGATAGACGATAAAACAGTATACATTAATTTTTATATATCAAATAAACATTGCTAAAAGAGAAGAAGGTACAATGCCAAAATGGTATAGTACTTGTTCCAAGTCGAAAAAATCAAAAGAGTGTATTTTTTCTTGATTGTTTTGTACGTTTTGTTGACTATTAAACGTCCTGAGGATTGTGAGTTTATTTTTACAAGCACCAGGTAAGGACAGCACCTAATTATATCAAACTTTTGTTAGTAAATACAAACTCGATACTATTTTGTACATTTTGCTTCTGTAGTTAAATTACCTTTAACCCTTCGGAGGTCGCGGTCATAAAGTGTACTGTATAGGTCGCGGTGTATCTTAGAGATACATTCGTTTAAGTTTAATGTTTCAAAAAGATTAAAAAAAACTGATCGAGATCGAAAAAAACGTTTATTTTGAACGTAACTAATAAAAAAATAAGCGGATTTAAATTAATTTATTGTTAAGAGAAAATAAAATAAATGCAGTAGTAAGAACATAACAAAATAAAAACCTGTTATTATTATAAAAACTATTATTATTCTTACTAATATAAGGCCAAAATAACCCAAACACATAATTAGATTTAGCTTAATATAATCAGATTCGTCAGCGAAGGATTAGTAAAACGGTTATAACAATTGTTGCAAACAATATTGCTTTGCTAAAGATATAAAAATATGATACAACAATAGTATTTGGACAAATGCGTTGTCTTTATCGCATAGTAAAAAGAACACCTTTCTCTTTTATTGCCCGTTTTATCAACATCTGGATCTGTCTCACTGATTGAACTTTCCTCCTTACATTTCTGAAGCTGCAATGGTCTGTGAATACCTGTGGTAATATCCGATCGCCGTTTTATCTGCTCTGACAATAACTGACTTAAAAGGTTTCGAATGAACAGTCTACGTTGTATTTTTGAATTCTGATTTAGCATGTGAATGGACTGTGCGTTGATACCAGCAACGTTCAAGACGATCTAAAATATCACCATAGGCCAACTTCTACTGTTTCTGGCTACATTATACGAACCAACCATTTGGTCTACAGTGTAAATCCCTGGTTTTGTCTGATTATAATAATTGATTACCTCTGGCTTGTGCTTATCTAAATTTACTACCTCATCGAAGTGTATACTAGACACTAAAATTACGTTTTTTTTTAAAGAAAAAAAAGTAAGATTGTATTGGTATGTTTTCCGTACTCACTAATTTAGGTGGTAGTTGACGTTTGTTTATTCTGACGGTTCCTACATATGATTGTTCTTTTTCAAATCGCTGACGAGAGTTAGAATAAGTAAACCAATTATCAGCAGTGATATTTCGTTCTGAATTATAGATAGGTTTAGCTAATCTCTTGACCACATCTACTGGTTTATTGCTGACACGAAATAGACCTTCAGGATAAAATCCTGCATAAATTTGCATATTGCCAGTGTAAAACAGCTTAGAATTAACCATGGAAAAAATTGGAATCCCACATTTGTTAAAAATTATTATTTTATAAATTGTTTAAAATTATTAAAACTCTTAACTCTTATAATTGCATTCCTAAAAGTTACCTTATTTTATAAAAAAAACTTGTATAATTGCATTCCTAAAATTTGCCTTATTATTTAAAAAAAGTCAATGCACCACTTCTAATTTTTATATTATTTTAATATTTATTATTTTATTGTTTTATTATAGGCAAACCTATACTGGGGTCATACATCAAGAGCAAAAATTGGCAACGAACTCACTGAAAGTGTGCAGATCAAAAAAGGTGTCCGTCAAGGATGTGTATTATCCCCACTCCTATTCAATATTTATCCCGAAAAAATATTTAACAAATGTAGGAAAAATACAAATGAGGGCATAAAACTAAACGGCGAGGTAACGAACAATATAAGATATGCCGACGACACGGTGATCCTTGCCAGTACCATAGACGAATTACAGCAGGTAATGGAAAGAGTTTATTCAGTTAGTGAGAAATACGGCCTGAGCCTCAACTTCAACAAGACAAAGTGAATGCTGATAAGCAGGAAGCAACAGCCTGCTCGACAGTTACGGATAAGTAACATACTAATTGACCATGTAGAATCTTATGTGTACTTTGGCACCAACGTAAATGCAAAATGGGAACAGGCGAAAGAAATTAAGGCGAGAATAGAACGAGCTAGAGCAGCATTTAGCAATATGAAAAAGCTCCTAATAAGCAGGGATTTGTCGCTTCCCCTAAAACTAGGTCTAGTTAAATGCTACATTTTTCCGATCTTACTGTATGGTGTGGCTGACGGAGACGCTCGCCAGAAAACTAGAAGCATTCGAAATGTGGGTGTACCGACGCATTCTTCGTATATCCTGGACCGAACATGTCACCAACCTAGAGGTAATCCAAAGAATCGGAAAGGAGAAAGAAATCGTGAATAGAATTAAACAAAGAAAGCTTGAATATATAAGCCATATATTGAGACACGATAAGTACCGTCTACTGCAATTGATTGTCCAGGGAAAAATACACAGTAAGCGAGGGTCAGGCAGGAGAAGACACTCATGGCTCCAAAATCTGAGGAAGTGGTTCGGGCTCACATCGGTCGAACTATTCAGAAGCGCCGCAAACAAGATCAGAATTGCCATGTTAATAGCCAACGTTCGCAACGGACAGGGCACTTGAAGAAGAAGATTTTATTATTTTAGATTTTAATTGACCTTCTACTTCTGAGCAATAGTTACATGCTAATTTGTGATGAACCTTATAGATGGTCCCTTAAGGAAGAGTATTTTAGAAGGTATGGAACTTGTAACAAAGCAGCACTAATGAATATAGAGTCATCTTTATTTCTTTATCAAAAGAAAGATTTCCAGCACGATGGGAAGATTAAATGAAGATTGGTGGAAAAATCCCTACATGAAGTTGTCCATCCGGTACAGAATTGCAGCCTATGGAGACAGCAAGCTAACAATATTTAGAGTGGCCCCACCCACACCCTGACAAGGGCTTAAGGAATGAGGAGAAGGATATTCGTTGCCAATAATTCACTAAAGAAAATTTACTAAAATAAACAAGTGTCAGGATATCTGTGTTTTATTTTGTTGTTTTCGGGACTTCGGTTTGTTGATGTAATGGAAAACAGATATAGTCAAAAAATGTTAAATAAAAACTTTCCTGTACCATAATATATACCATCTTTATCTAATTTTGTGTTATACATGTATATATAAAAATGCTTAAGTGTATTTTTGGACAGAGAGAATATATTTTTTGGCATAGAATTAGTTTTTATTTTATGACTATATTTGTTTTCGATTCAAAGCATACTTTTTAATTTTGGCGCCTAAAATTCAGAGCATATTTTTTTAATTTGCCGCTTAAAATTCAAAACCTACATTTTGAATTTGCCGCCAACTGAAATTGGTTTCGCCCGTCCGCATTTGGCGCTAGAAACACTCTCCCAAAACTTTCTATGGGAATTACTACTTAAATGAGAATAAGCCACAATTAAAGGTTAAAGTAAGTTTATTGACGTTTGAATTTCCACTTAATCGTTCTCAAAATACAAACATAAGTAAATTAAAAAATTTTATTTTTTTTTACTTGGTGAAAAATGCGTCTAATAATTTAATTTTATCTGACTAATTTATATTGACAATTCAGACATACATTATACATTTTAAAGTAGACGACTTTAAAATAATATTGCCAATATTGTTGAGTTGCGTTCCTGGGACGACTTTACTTGTAAGATAGTTCATTCGATTACATGAAATCAACTTCAACTTGAGAATATCCGTCAGAAAAAATCAAAGCATGTAATTTGTCATTGAAAAGATCATAACATTTAATTCGTCTTTAAAAAGACAAACACATGCCATGATGACAGTAACAGTCTCCTGTTAGTGATTCCATAGTAAATTATAAGGGAAAAACCAGGAAAAAACCTCATTTGCACGAAATGCACGACCAAGTATTTGGTCGTGCATTTAGTTTACTTTCAATAAACACCAAATTCAATAAACACCTGAATATGTTACTGACTTACTAATATTGGTATTTTCAGTTATATAACTGCCTTTTTTAATATGGGTAACCCAATCCTACTACATTCTGCCGAGGAATTTGCGACACAATTGGTCCCATTTAGCATAATTAGAGCCGTTTCTTAAATTTTTCTCTTTTTACGATCCATTTTTTTTTAGGACTATACTTGAATCATTCCATTGAACCCTATGTTCCTTATTCCATGCGTGTTTACATATTTGACATCTATCAAATTCTCTATTTTTAAAATGAAAAAGACAGTCAAGATTTCATTTCACGTACAAAGCGTCTACGTATCTGTTTATACGTATTTCGCTTTAATAAAGCTCATCAGAACAGATATTCATAGGTGTTCTCAACGTAAAAAATAAATCTTTCCTGTCTTTAAGAAGCAACAATAAAATGGCTTCGAAACGGACGCAATAGCGACATCTGATATTAAATCCGTAAAATAGTTTCGAAACACAATTCAGATATCTGCCTTAATCTAAGCCTTCTAAAAATTGCAAGGCATAGCAGACGTTGATAAAGATGTTAATAGGGACATGAGAAATCTAAAATTTGCATTCCACAACATGTCTCCTCAACTAAGCAGAAATCATTAGCGAATTGGTTTCTTGTACTCATACAGAGTAGATCCGAATAAAATGAAAAAGACAGTCAAGATTTCATTTCACGTATAAAGCGTCTATATATCTGTTTATACGTATTTCGCTTTAATAAAGCTCATCAGAACAGCTATTCATAGGCGTTCTCAACGTGAAAAATAAATATTTCCTGTCTTTAAGAAGCAACAATAAAATGGCTTCGAAACGGACGCAATAGCGACATCTGATATTAAATCCGTAAAATAGTTTCGAAACACAATTCAGATATCTGCCTTAATCTGAGCCTTCTAAAAATTGCAAGGCATAGCAGACGTTGATAAAGATGTTAATAGGGACATGGGGAATTTAAAATTTGCATTCCACGACATGTCTCCTCAACTAAGCAGAAATCATTAGCGAATTGGTTTCTTGTACTCATACAAAGTAGATCCAAATAAAATGAAAAAGACAGTCAAGATTTCATTTCACGTACAAAGCGTCTATGTATCTGTTTATACGTATTTCGCTTTAATAAAGCGTATCAGAACAGATATTCATAGGCGTTCTCAACGTGAAAAAAATATTTCCTATATTTAAGAAGCAACAATAAAATGGCTTCGAAACGGACGCTATAGCGACATCTGATATTAAATCCGTAAAATAGTTTCGAAACACAATTTAGATATCTGCCTTAATCTGCGCCTTCTAAAAATTGCAAGGCATAGCAGACGTTGATAAAGATGTTAATAGGGACATGGGGAATCTAAAATTTGCATTCCACGACATATCTTCTTAACTAAGCAGAAATCATTAGCGAATTGGTTTCTTGTACTCATACAGAGTAGATCCAAATAAAATGAAAAAGACAGTCAAGATTTCATTTCACGTACAAAGCGTCTATGTATCTGTGTGTGTGTGTGTGTGTGTGTGTGTGTGTGTGTGTGTGTGTGTGTGTGTGTGTGTGTGTGTGTGTGTGTGTGTGTGTGTGTGTGTGTGTGTGTGTGTGTGTGTGTGTGTGTGTGTGTAGGTGTGTGTGTGTGTGTGTGTGTGTGTGTGTGTGTGTGTGTTTTGTTTTATGGCACTGGAACTAAGCCAATTAGCCAGAACAAATGTATTTTATTAATTAGTATTAATTTTCACTTAATGCATATCTAATATTATCTTATATTTAATGAACAACACATATTATTATACATAATACTCAATATTATATTATTGATTATCCTTATAATGTAACTGTATTTTTTTTTAACTATATTTTTTTTATTTTTTTTTTTTATTTTTTTTTTATTTTATTTTTTTTTTATTTTATTATTTGTTTTTTTTAATTTTTGTTTTTAGTTTTTTTTTTATTAATTTTGTTAGTTATCACAAAGGAGATTTAAAAGGAGAGCTAATTTGCCGAAGGGTCTTCTCGGCGGGGTTTTATAACACGGGGGAGGGGACCCCTGGAATGGATACAAAAGAGTGGGATTTATGTTAGTGTACTTATAATTTAAATTTACATTTAACTGTGTGTATATAAATAACCTCATATACTCGTATATCTTCAGTTGCAATAAGCTCGATAAGTTAAAAGGTGTGTCTATTTTTAATTTATATAGATTACTAAGTAGTGTAGAAATCTCTTGTTGAATAGAAGGGCATTCTAATATAATATGTTCTAAACTACCATGTTTTCCGCATTCGCAATAATCTTCGTTATGAATACCCCCAAGATAATGTAATTATCTTTCCATTTTTATTTAATTTTGTAAGTACTTCATATACATCTTTAATTAAATCGTCATACTGGTCGATTATGTTAATATTTTTTATCTTTTCTAATGCACTTCTGCAGTCAGAGAATATTACTATATTAGTGCCGGATAGGGATTGAGCATAGATTAGTGCATTTTTAATTCCGACTATCTCTGCAGTGAATATTGACGATCCCTTAGGCAGTTTATACCATAGGCTTATACCATAGGCAGTTTATACCATAGGTTACCATAGGCAATAGCCTCCAAACCATTACTCTAACTGTCCTGTGTACACGGCGGTGTTTTACCATCCTACGACCATCATGCATTTCTAAACAGAATCTTGATTCATTGCTGAATGCTACATTACGCCATTCTGCCACCCAATGCTGCCTTTCTCTGTATCAATTCAAACGTTGATCACAGTGATCCTCAGTCAAAGGAAGCACTAGTCGTAGGCGGAATGAAACCAGTCCAATGGCTCGAATGCGACGATATAGTGTACGCATACTAACAGGTCTACCTTCTACTCCAAACCATTGGTCAGCAATTTGACGCGTAGTAGCAAAACGGTCTCGCAGAGCAAGTAATCTAAAATTCTGCCCCTGTCAAAATCGCTTACATGGTGGTAATTTTGATGTCTTTGAACTCGAGGCATTTTCTTACACTGAATACAATTAGACTGAGGAATAATAACTAAAAATTTCTATATAAACCAGTTTTTAAAATCGGTATCTTCACAAAAAAATTTAAATGTAAAACTTTATTTCTACAAAAAGTGGAAAAGATAAAACATTGATATTGTTATCATAGCATGTTTTAAATGTTGTCATTCTGTTGCCAAAAAGTTAAGTTCAAGAAATTATTCCTTCTAGGTGTAACACTTCTAATGTCATTGAGTATACTAACTTTCTCTTTATCGTTATAAGCTTGTTCCAAAAACACAATTTTTCTGAATTGGATTATTCTGGTGTTAATTTATTCGTTGACTTCCATACAGCTAACGCGTTTTAAATCTTTTTTTAAATACAAAGTAAACATACCATTCACAACATAAAAATGAAAATTATAAAGGGGTATGTAAGATATAACCAATATTTACCTTTAAAGTGTAAAAATAGTAGAAAGATATGTATACCTAAATAAATGTAAACACACTTTCTAAACGCGTTAAAAAGTTTTAGAATTTCATATTTTATACAGAAAGAAATTGTTGAGGTTGAAAAAAGATGCATTTTCTGAACAAAAAAATAAACAATTGTATAATATGTGCAATACGACCTATGGTACTATCTACGTTTGGAAACATCTACCTAGCTGTTCCAAATTGTCCTCATGTAAATACAGTTAAACGAGCAGTTTTGAAAGAAAATGGTCTCGCACGGCTACTGAATATTTTCTACATCCTGATATCTCTTTCAGGAATCCTTTTTTGCTTAATGCAAATCAAGAAGGATCCTAATATGTTTAATATGTTACAATACTATAATATTTATCTTAAATCATTAAATAGTGCCTGTTTTACTACAAGCGTATATTTTAATCAACACAAAATTATAAAATATACTAACTATTTGATATATCTGGTAGAAAAAAGAAAATTTTTTGGAATTGAAAACATATTACTTGCAAAAGAAGCACGTTTTGTACTCAGCTTAGGTATATGTGCAATTGGGATTTACACATTAATGTTTTTACATTTTTTATATGCTGTGTTTACTTACAATAATATTAGTGATCTTTTTAGTGTCATACTAGGAATATTGAATGAAGCGACTATGGCAAGCATATCTTTTTATATTTTTGGGTGGATACATATTTACCGTATTTTATTAAACACTTTATATAGAAAGATTAAAATTATTCTTATGCAACGTTTACAAAATAATAACGTCGAAGATAACTGTTATAGATTTTCTTTCTTACATCAGTTACAGAGTTGCCAGTTATATTACATACGGATATGTAATTGTTACAAAAAACACGTAGTGTCTCTTGGAAATTTATTATATTTTGTGGAAGAGTTTTTTTGTGTTACAGCAGTGTCATCTACTACATTTTTGTACTATGCATATTGCTTTTCCTCCAATATTAAAATTGACCTTTTGCCATTGATCGAAGTCATTGGTTTAATAGTAGTATCAGTATTGATTCTGTTACAAGCCGGACAGACTACTATAGTGGTAAGTATATAATTAACGTATAATTAGTCAAAGTTGAAACACGCTTTTTGAAGTTCCTTATAATTTTTTATTGATTTAAATAGTATTAAATACAGTTCCGTAGTAGTATTCATAGAAATTAGACGTACAATTAGAAATACAATTAATATTGTGCTTTAAATTGTGAAATTTGTTGCATTCTAACAGCAATATCGTTTGTTGAACCACCTACCATATGAGTGTCAATAGCGGGGGGAAACCCCCTGACCCCAAAAAACCCACAAAACCAGCTATATCTCTAAATATATTCGATAGTCAAAGTGATGCCGAAATGGATATTTCTGTAAGTACTAAAATTCCAATCAATTTGATGAATAATGCAAATACAACCAATCTGAATGAGACACAACAAAAAGTAATAAAACAGGTAAGGCAAGCATTTTTATTCAATAGTAATGATCTAGGCCCATATCATGTAGATATCGAGAATAGCTCTACTGAGTTTAAAGGTAAACTAAATCCTTTAAAGATTGGTGAAATTATTTTGTCTAACTTTCCTGAAGCAGACAATATGATTTCAAGTATAGACGCCATTGGCCGAAATAGAATTAGAGTCAAATGCAAAGATTATAAAACTGCCAATAACCTCATTAAAAACAAAACTCTAGAAATATTTCGTTTAAATAATTTAGATCTGTATATTCCAAAATTTATTTTACACAGACAAGGAGTTATTAGGGATATAGACACAGATTTATCGGAAGAGTATATTAAAAATAGAATTAAACAGTATGATAGTCATTGCATATTTGAAATTGCAAACGTTAAAAGAATTACGCGTAAAGTAGAAAAAATTGTTAACGAGGAAAAAATTGTCGAATATGTCCCTACTAAATCTTGTATTGTGACCTTTAAATCGCAAACTTTACCTAAATATATAGTAATCAATAAGGTTATTAAAGAAGTTGAAATATATAAACAGAAAGTTTTGTTATGTTTTAACTGTCTTAGATACGGCCACTTGGGAAATCAATGTAGGAGTCAACCAAGATGTAACAGATGCCAAGAAACCCAGAATTCAAAGAATTGTACAAAAGTTGAGTTCACACAAGTATGTTTCAGTTGTAAGTGGAATCATTTGACCACAAACTTAAGCGCATGCCCAGAATTTACACGACAAAAGTTAATAAAAGAGACGATGGGTTTAACAAACGTTAATTTTTACGATGCAAATAAACAAGTGCCTAAGAATTCATATGCTAGTGTTCTTAGGACCAATACAGCCAACAATGATACAAATTTTCCACAAAATTCACAACCTTGTACTTCCTCCCAAGGAAATAATTTTGCTAAATTTATATTTAATCCTCACACAAATACCAGTAGGCCGAATAAAAGGCAGAAATCAAATAATTCAGACCCAACTGATACAGCTAGAAAAGAAATAGTATCTACAGTTTCCATTCCAAAACATCCTGAGGGAATAGTTAAAAGTCAATTTTACCAAAAAAACTTAAACATTGCAGATTCACGGTCAGAAGAGTTAAATTCTTCTGTAATAAATGTCATTTTAGATTCGGTTCTTACAATTATTAATTCAATTAAACAAAATAATAATTTTAATATTTCAAAAGCTGATTTAATTCAGATAATTA
Organism: Diabrotica undecimpunctata; assembly: GCF_040954645.1. Lineage (NCBI taxonomy): Eukaryota > Metazoa > Arthropoda > Insecta > Coleoptera > Chrysomelidae > Diabrotica > Diabrotica undecimpunctata. The sequence goes on along the minus strand of NC_092811.1, from coordinate 85,123,187 downwards.
GTAACCATTTTAACCAAAATCTAGCATCAAATTCGCAGACTTAAATAAAATAAACATATTACAGTGGAACTGTCGTTCAGCAGTTGCCAATAAAGAAAATTTAGAATATTTACTTCATCAGAACGACATCACTATAGCTCTATTATCTGAAACCTGGTTCAAACCGGGAAAATATTATAATTTTAAAGAATTTAATTGTGTTCGAGCTGATCGCCCTGATGGATATGGCGGTTGTGCAATCCTTTTGAAATCCAACATCATATATGAAGAAATAAATTTTCAAAATACATATTCGTTTACATATAAGTGTATTTCAATAAAAATTTCACATTTCAAGAAACCTTTACATATAATTTCTTTATATAATGAACCCAGGAATAAAGTTTTAATTCAACAATGGATCAATTTTTTAGAAAATATACCAAAACCATTTATAATTGGAGGCGATTTTAACGCACACAATTTGGCATGGGGCTGCGAAGTTGATGATAGATTAGGTAAAGATCTTCTAGATGCTATAGAATACTGTAATTTAGAATATTTAAACGACGGATCCCCCACTCTTGCTATTTCCAATAAACCTTCTGCTGTAGACTTAACCATTTGTTCCCGAGATATCGCCTCTCATTTTCGTTGGAATACTCTACAAGAACCTTATGGATCTAATCATGTGCCAATTATTTTTTCATCACAAAGTTTCTCCGCAGCAGAAGCCACATCCAGTAGAAAACATAGAATATGGAACCTTAGCAGAGCCAATTGGATGATCTATACCAGTACTTTGGAAACAATGAAAATACCATTAATCTACGAAGAATTGTTGACAAATATAAACCAAGCAGCCAACGTCGCTATCCCAAAACATTCTTCCATTAAAGAAAAAAACAAAGGTCATATTCCGAAACCATGGTGGAACAATCATTGTCAGTTAGCAGCTGAAAATAGAAAACATGCGTTTATAAATTATAAACAGAATCCAACGCTCCAAAACCTAATGGAGTATAAACGACTAGATGCTATTGCAAAGAAAATCTTCAAACAGAAGAAAAAGAAGAATTGGATTGATTTTTGCGAAAGCCTTAACTCAAGAACACCAATAAAAGATGTCTGGAAAAAAGTTAATTGTTTTAAAAACCGCAAACAAGCCAACAAAGTACCTATTGATCCCGAAGATACATGGTTGCAGGAATTCCATAGAAAAATTGCACCGGCATGGGTTCCAAATGAAGACACTGTACAAGAACATATCCAAACAGTACCCCGACAAAACCACAATTTTGACGAAAATTTTCATTTATGGGAATTGCATCGAGCCCTTGAACAAAGAAATAATACTTCTCCAGGTATTGACAATGTGTCATATTCGCTGTTATACAACTTACCTATAGAATATAAAATTTCACTAGTAAACATTTTCAACAATATTTGGAAAAATAAGATACCAGTACCAAATAGTTGGAAAGAGTACCTGGTAATTCCGATTAAAAAACCTGGCAGACCAGAACGTGATCCAAGTTCTTACCGACCTATCTCCTTATCTTCATGTGTTTTAAAAACATTTGAAAGAATAATTAAAAATAGATTTGAACATTGGCTAGAACACGATGGTATACTTCCAAGTTCCCAATATGGTTTTCGCAAGTCTAGGTCCACTCAAGACGCAACTACAGCTCTAGTTACTTCAATTCAGCTTAATTTTACATCAAATAAGTCTACAGCAGCTGCGTTCCTTGACGTTTCTGCTGCTTTTGATAATGTTAATTTAAACATTCTTTACCAAAAAATGTTGTATATTGGAATCCCTAGATCATTTGCTCTCTTTTTAAAATCTTTGTATTCTAACAGACTAACTTTTTTAAAAATTAATAATGAGGAATTTTCATACTCTCGACTCACTAATATTGGATTGCCACAGGGGAGTATTTTAAGCCCGATTTTATACATCATTTACAACATAGATCTTGAAGTTAGTATACCGAACCATACAAAAATTCTTCAATATGCTGATGATGTTGTTTTATACACAGCAGGAAAATTGTTAAGTACCTGTGGGGATAATTTGAAAGTCACATTAGAAATCGTAAATCAGTACTATGAAGAAATAGGTTTATCAATTTCTGACACAAAAACTGAGGTGTGTTACTTTTCACAAAAACATAGAGTTCCACAAGGCAATCTTAATGTGGGAAAGTTTAATTTCCCTATAAAAAACTGTATTAAGTATCTTGGTACCTATCTAGACAGGAAATTGTTATGGAAAGATCACATTCATCAAATTGTCAAAAAATCAGAAAACTCAATAAACATTTTAAGAGCGTTCTGTAAAACAAATTGGGGAGCAGACCCAAATATTGCTTTGATGTTTTACCGTAACATGATCAGGCCGATTTTCGATTATAACTGTCATTTATTTGGATCAGCGTCCAATACACATCTAAAAAAACTTGAAATTCAAAAAAATAAATGCCTGAGATTATGCCTAGGTTATTTAAAATCCACTCCAGTCCAAATAATGGAAAATGAAGCGGTGGAACCTCCATTGCATTTACGCCGCCAATTTCTTAGCGACAAATTCACAGTCCGAATTATGTCCAAAAATTGTAAATACCTTCAAGATCTTAATGAGCTATCAGTTTTAGACCTCACCCATAGGTACTGGAGAACTAAAAAATCTATACCATTGGTAGAAAGCTATCTAAGTACGGTAAAATATAACGATATTCTCTATAAAAGCCAAATTCCGCCCTACTACGGTGAAATGGCAAAAACACTATTTTCTAGAAAGGTTAGGATATGTTACTTAAACTCACATTTACTCCCAAATATGTTTGATATAATTATTAAAGAAAAATGGACAAATTATCAGTACATTTTTACTGATGGGTCAAAAGATGCAAATGGAACGGGCTGCGCAATGTTCCACGAAAATAAAAATTACCATCACCAGTATAGCTTACCCAGTGAATGCTCAATATACACAGCAGAAATGATGGCAATAATGTTTGCTCTTCAGTATGTAGTACTGAATCCGACTAGCAACTATGTTATATTTACTGACAGTAAAAGCGTGGTCGACAGATTTAACAACATTCAAACAGTTAAACAAATAAACCACATTGAACTGGAAATTCTTAAAATTCTTTATGAAACTATACAATTAGGATTAAATGTAATAATTACATGGATCAAGGGCCATTCGGGAATAAAAGGCAATGAGATCGTTGACAATTTGGCTAAATCAGCATACATGCTTGGAGAAAAAGTAAACAGAAATTTAATTCCAGCGACAGATATTGACACCGTTAGTAGACAAAAACTTAAAAATAATTGGCATTTACATTACAGAGAATGGAAGACTGGCTTAAACTTTTATCATTGTAACACTAGGATACCCTCCATAAGATGGTTCTACACAGAATCTAATCGACATTTTATAAAGACCATTAATCGGCTGAGAGCAAATCATGCTCTTACGCCATCTTACATGCATGGAATCGGCTTATCAAATACTCCCAATTGTACTTGTGGTAAAATAGGCGATCTAACACATATTATATTAGAATGTGATTTACAAATTATTAATATAAACGAACTTTATAAGGAATTAATAAATTCTAAGTGTTGTTTTCCAACAAACCTTAATCTTTTAATATTTTCAAATAATATGGAAATTCTTCATTGCATTTACAAACATGTTAAAATATGTAAATATAAGTTGTAAATAGTATAGGCGTAATCTGTTAATATGGTTTGAAAAAAAAAAAACAAAAAAAAACAAAAAAAAAAGTATACCACAAATTAAAAAAAAAACATAAAAGAATTAAGAAAATAGAAATAGAACAAAAAACAAAAAAATGGATCCAAAAAAAAAAGAACAAAAAAAAGCAAAAAACAAAAAAAAATCAAAACAGCAACAAAACAAAACAAAACAAAAAAAACAAGAAAATAATAAAAGAATAAAAAAACACAAAATAAAATGTATGTACCTATCCATAAAAATATTAGCTATATGTAGTACTAACATTTGACCATGAATCTGCAATCAATAATAATTGAAATTCAGTCGATTTTAACAATAAACACAAACAAGTCTGGCTAATTGGCCCTGCCAAAGCCATTTTTCAGAGAAAAAAAAAAAAAAAAAAAAAAAAAAAACGTATAATTAAAGGTAGAAACTCTTAAATTAAATGTTTTTTATTTTGAAAATCATTTCTGACGTAGAAATTGAAACGCCAATAAAATTATTTTAATCTTTTATTGTGGCTTATTCCTATGCAAAATAGTAGTTATATTAAGATGCCACAACAAAATAGCTTCAGAACAATATCTTAAATTAAAATATATTCGTATACTGTAGTATTAAACTACAGAAAAAAACAAAAAAACTTTATAAATGACCCCACTTGTTCCAGAAATGAACATATTGTTTTTAAAATATAAAATAAAAATGTAATTTTAGACTTTTCTTAGTGTAGAATAAGTAAAATACTCAATTTATGAAGTTTGCTCGGGACACCCGACTCATTGGCGCCACAGCCTCTTAAATAGTTTTCACACCTAAATAAAAGAGGGGTAATGTTCACTTTTACGCATCAAGTAGTATTTTATCAGTTCGTTCTCACACACCGCCCTTGAGGCATGTGCATTTTAAAACACTCTCAATTCATGTATAACATATTTCTCTACGCCGAAATCGGGCATTTTTCTCATAAATACGGTTTTTTCTTTTACGTGTGATAAAGAAAGAATTATTTGATATTGTATAGTCATCTACGGCCGTTTTGAACCTCTCTACTCTAAAATGAAGTTAATTATAAGTCGATAAACTTTAAGTGATTTTATTTCTCTGGAGCTATATTTGCTCACATTAACAATCCTTATCCTTCAACGGTCACTGAAGAACCAAACCTATGGAGATACATCTACTCACAAGTCCTTTGAAGTAAGGCTTGGAATCAAAAGATTTCCAACCTTCTCATGTAGGGAGCCAGTTACAAGGCTCCCCCACACCACTAATATTCGTTTAATTAAAAACACTCTAAGCTAAGATTCAATATTAATCGTTAACTACAGATGAAAAGTCAAATTGACTCCATTCGGGTATTAATTGTAGGAATATAAAGATATTCCCAGAAGTTTGTTTGGAGCCGTGATGAGGATACCATGGCGGCCATGCCACCGAACTATAAGCAAAGAATATTAAGTTTATTTCAAATTATCTTAAGCATCCTTATAGAAAAGTATTTTTTAAGTTAAAGCCTATAAAACCAAAGCTCTTTACTGTGTTTGTTGAGTGAAATTATTGAAGTTTACCGTCATTTCTGAAGAAAAAAGTTTTTTAGTGTTGCAGCATTGCTTAAAGCAAGACGAGCTGCAACACTACCAAATGCGCTGGCAGATGCACGAGTATGCAAGCCAATAAATAGAAAACAAAAAGAAGAAGAAGGTATTCCCAACATCGCGCATACATAGATTTTAGATATTTAGGCCAAAAGTCATTTTTAAAGAGTCGAAATAACGGTAAGCTATCAACCGTTTCGGTGAGTCAACAGTTCCAGCTACAATCTAACATCCAAACATCTCCACCAGTAGCGACCGAAGGGCAGGCCTTCGGTCATACGAATTTGACAGTGAACGAGTACGTGTGCGTGTTAGTTTTCGACGCTCTCCTAAACTTATAACTTTCTTAAGTGCATTATTCATTTCCAGCTATAGTCCATTTCCATCATATTGATAGCACATTATGTATGCAAATCCCTAAACTGTTGGTACGGGTGACTCAATGAAAAATAGATATTTGTCAACAAGTTTACAGAAGTATATACGATAACAATTTTAAATTGAGTGTGACCACCAGGTATAAAGGTTGAAGCAGAATAGAATACAATAGTTTTGAGGGTTACTAATCCCTAAATAAAGTTGCCAGTGTCGGAGTGATGGAGATTAACAGTTACTAATGAATTTACAAGAAATGTAAGATGTTTATTTTATTGGTTATATATAAAATAATTTGTGGCCGTAACAGGGGCCGATTTGTAAAAAAATGAGTATTATTTTAATCAAATTCCATTTCAGATTCACTGCTTTCTTCAGAATCTAAGGAATCTTCAACTCCAATGTTAATTATTACTGGTTCCAGCATTGCATTAGTCATATTATCCAAATTCCATATTTTATTTTCTTCCTTGTGAGCATGACTAACAGCATTTTTCCAATTTTCTGGAGTTACTTTTGATAACTAATGTTCTAATAATTGTTGTAAGTCTTCTAATTTAAAAGTTTCGTTGTTACGTCAGACTTCACCCTTTACTTGAGACCATATATTTTCTATCAGATTCAATTCAATTATATATTTTTTATAAGCTGCTTTATGTTGCCTTACAATAGGTAATAATTCATTTTTTTGTCGAATTCTCCTTGTACTCAATTGCGTGTTTATCCAACCATTCGATTATCTCTCCTTTTTTCCATGCCGTTGTTGGCAATTTTTCTGCTAGTCTTGAATGGTAACTAGCATTATCCATGACTATGACAGAATTTTTTGGAATTAAATCAAACATTTGCTCAAAATATTCTTCAAAAACGTCAGCAGTCATTTCCTCGTGGTAATCTTTGGTTGATTTTGAGGCAAAACTTAATAATCCTCCATTGACAAAACCGTATTCGTTTCCAATATGGGTTATTATGAGTCTGCGTCCTTTTCCAACGGGAATATTGTTTATTCCAGTAGATACACCTTCGATAAATGCCTGACGGGAACTTTTCACATTTGTATCAACCCATAGATATGGTACAGGATGACCTTCATTTAGCCAAGTCTCGTCCAAATAAAAAATTGTTTTCCCTTCTTCTCGGTACTTTTTAATAGTTCTTAGATAATCTCGTCTCCAACATACAATGTAATCTTTTTCAATTAAAACGGATTGTCTTCTATTCTTTTGCCAACGGAATCTCATCTCTCTCAATAGTCCCCATAATTTCTTGTTGCTTATGATTGGAAACTCTTTGTTTTCTTTAATTAATGTTTGGATTTTGTCCAATGTTGGAAATTCTTTGTTAAAAAAAAATGAGTGGACGCTGTGTCTTATCATGTTTTTTATGTATTTCTTCAATTTCCAAGGGTTTACTCCCTCCACTCTTCTTGGGAGATGAAACAGTTCCTTCTTTTCTTTCTTTTAGGAATCTATAAATTGTTGCTTCTCCAACCCCTGTCATATTTGAACACATGTTAACGATTTCACGAATATTACTTAAAGGACGTTGATGTACAACTGCATCGTGTACATTTAATATTATATTTCTCTCTCTTAGACTAAAGGCACCTTTAAAACTACACTTAACCGGGATAAAACCTGTTGTCGACGTCATTTTTAAATGCAAATAGCCAAATAACGACACCAAAAAGGTAGGTAGGTAAGGCATGAACAATGTACATCTACAAACTAAATGGAAGATGCAAGCAATTTCTAATTTATATTATTGGCATAAGCTGTAATGTGGCATGAAAACTACTTAAACTATTATTAGTGAAGCTATTATTATCAGTAATTCCAGGTAATCGTTCAGAGAAGGTATTCTTTTTGTGTCAGGCGATAACTTGTATAGAAAACAATAATCACCTTTAAATTACTGTTTACATTAATTTATTTCGTCAAACATTGAATTCTCTCGTTAATCACCCGTGTATAATTAACAATAATCGTGTGGCATATATACCGACGTTTTTTACGCACAAAAAAAGTATAGTGAGATTAGTGGACACTTATTTTACAGAAGATTTTTTAAAAGATAATGAATTGTTGACGGCATCTTAAAATATTAATTTTTTTATTTATTTCAAAACAAGTATAGGGTGACGCCTATGGTTTTTTGACCTGTTGAGGATTTGCATACATATTGTGCTATCAATATGATGGAAAGGACTATAATTGTTTCGATTTAATTGTGATAGATTGCGATAATTCAGGTAAGAACTATTGTTTTTGAACACAAACTAACTCAGTTCACATTATCTATCATTAATTTTGAACACGACAAACATAACCCTGTTCATAATGTATTTTTTTACATCAATTTTATATTCAATAACTGTTTTAAAGTACTTCTTAGTCCGTCCCTGTCATAATTTTTGTTATAATATATACTTGACATATGTCTATAAAGTCTATATTGAGTAATTCTAAACCCTATTCATTCTACAAATTCCCAGTCGTCAACAGAACCACGTGTAAGCCAAACAGGGTCGTACTGATGTACGACCTATGTATCATATAATTTTTAAAAATATTTACTTTTGAAACTGTTAGTGTAAGAATTTCTTGAAATTTAATCATTATATTAAACTAAACTCTAAAAAATAGCACGACCAGTAAATAACTTAACAATAACTATAACATAAATATAACACAATATAATAACTTAAAAATCAACACGATACAATTAGAATTTAAAATAATCACAAGTTGGGATCTGTAACATGAGAATCTGTCTCGCTTACGGTAATAAATTATATTTTATTGCCTCTTAACGAATGAGACGGCGAATATCAACACGTGCTCATGTTTACTGATGGGAATTTGGTAAACGAATATCCTTTATAACAAACAGCCACATTCGCGCTTTTTTGAGCTAAGTCTCTTTGAAATGCTCTATTTCAAATATTGAGTTTGCGTTATTTTGTATTAAACTCGTTTTTCATTTGTTTCAGGTCTACCTACTGCATCGGGTATAGTATTTATAAAGTCAGTTGAAACAACCAAAAAACTGGTTGCCGACAAACATTAAAAGAATAATATCATATTACCAGACATGGGCGCCTCATTTATTTGTATATTCAAATATAGATTAATGAAGAACAGAGTAAGGACAATTTTAATTTACTTAAAACTATCGTAAAGTACATAAGTGTATAAAAAAGTTTTTAACATATCATATTTAGTAACAAAAATAATTTATTTATAATGGCAATAGGCATTATTGACAGTATAATGATTTAAAACAGTTATTATACTTCGTAAAATAATAAACATTTTAGCTGTACAGCACTGGCATGAAACAACAGCGTTTCTTATTTGTACACCATCGCCGCCGGCTGGAAACGAACCTCCAAGTAGCCTGTTAAATATTGGTGATTTTGAATAACATATCAATGTCCAATATTTATTTGATGGGATGTATCTTTCATTCTTTCTTTCTTCTATCTCTTTCCTACGAAGTACGGGGATTGTTCAAATACGTTTGAAACATTGACGCGTGTTATTTATACTTTAACTTGATTACCGGTAAATGTAATATTGAACTGCCCTTATAAATCTCGTCCGAGTGAAATGTTTCAACTGACTTTATAAATACTTATACTAAAGTAGTGATTCGTCAATACATATTTGACCAACTACAAAGTCAAATTTTACCAACATTAAAGGAAAAACTTGGTTATTATGAGAATTTCGCCCTAATGCGTTATGGGCACAACCAAGAGGCTAAAGATGTCTTTAAACATAGATATTCTAATATAAAATCACAAATTAAGCAACGATGGGCAAAAGCAAATAAACACTAAGATGTTTTCCTGAAAAAAAAACCAATCGTGGTTAGAGGGAACAAACGAGATTCCCATTGAAACAGCTTTCACTCAAGGTCGACAACCTAAGTCTTTTGGAGAATTAAGTGAATACAGTAAACGAAGGAAAACGAAAGAAATAAGAGCCTCCGTAGGTAATGAAGTTATTGTGCACGCTGCTAAATCTGTGTTGCAGACAACAGGACATAGAACCGCCTCAAAATTGCTTAACGATATTACGAACTCACCAACACAGGCCAGTAGATATAGAAAAGCCTACAGTAAAGTTTGCTACATGGATGAGCTACCTTCATTAACGCCTCTGTAAGCACTCAAGATGTTAGTTGAAGCTGATTTATCGAGACAACAATAGAGTGCCCAATGGATCTAACCGTAACACGAGTATCAAAATACCTAGAAGATGTGCTAATTCGACTTAACGAGCAAGAGAGGAAGTCTTTATTGATAATTTACAAATGAGGTTGTGACGGTGCCCAACAATCCAAATTTAAACACAGTTTCAATAATAATACTAATTCAGATGCCAACATTTTTATAAGTTCCTTAGTACCTTTGCACATTGTTTGTAAAAAAAATTCGATTTAGATTAGTAAAAAAACAATAGATGTAACTAAAGAAGAGATAAAATATGTGCAGGAGTCCATTAAACAACTGAACTATACAATTGTTACGTTAAATGACAACGATTTTTCGTTCGAGCACCAACTCAAAATGAGTACGATTGACGGTAAGGTGTGCAACGCAGTGACAAACAAAGTCAAAATCCAAGTACTACATTTGTGGAGTTATCTCAAAGAACTTTAATGATTTTTCAATGAAAAATACTGTTAACCCTCAAGCTTTGGAAATCGGTTTGTCAATATTACACGCGCGGATCCATATTTTTGAAAGTATTATACTCCTTGCATATAAACTACCTGTAAAAAAATACAGGGAAAGAAAAAGTGAAAAAGAAAAGGCATTAAAAGCCCAAAAGAAGTCGTAAATTCAGGAGAGGTTTGGGAATGAAACCGGACTATTCGTTGACATGCCAAAGGCCAACTTTGGCAAGACAAGCCACGGATTTTTTGAAAATTCCGAATTGGCTTCAGACATTACAGGTATTAGCTTTGATATGAGTTACAGATTCAAGGTAATTTTAGAAACTATTTCAAGTGGCCACAAAATAGATGCTAAAAAATATGATACGTATGCGTACGAAACAGCAAAATTGTACGTGGAACTGTATGGCTGGCATCTAATGACGCCAATCATGCACAAGCTATTAATATATGAAAGCCAAATCATAAAAAGTTCGCTTCTTCCTATCATAGCATTCCTATCAAAAGCATTTCCTATCATACCGGTTAAATTTTGCTAGAAAGTTTTCTAGGGAAAAATGTAGATGTATATTATAGGCTTTTGTTAAGTTCAGATCCCTTCATTAGTTGCATGAAACAAATAAAAAAAAAAGAGGTTATTCTTTGTATGTGGGTATATTTTATTTTATAAAAACCCTTAAAAGGGCAACATTACAAGCACGAACGTTTTCGGAACAACTGTTCCATCATCAGGTTTAAAATGCAGGTTAACATGCCTGAGCCACCAAAATATTCAAACCTATTCACCATAAATATTCACCAATAAACCTCTTCAAACGGACTACGGTTGGCAACTGCTTTGAAGAGGTTTACTCTCCGGACACTGGAACTCACTTAAGCATGGGTGTATGTTACCTGAAGTAAAATCTAATTAAAATATTAAACATCACATAATATTATAAACATCATGTACAATCTTTGGTAACATTTTTCAATTTAAAGGGTTTTTACCCAAATATTTTGGTGGCTCAGGCATGTTAACCTGCATTTTAAACCTGATGATGGAACAGTTGTTCCGAAAACGTTCGTGCTTGTAATGTTGCCCTTTTAAGGGTTTTTATAAAATAAAATATACCCACATACAAAGAATAACCTCTTTTGTTATACGTGGTATACAGCCAGCTACAGGAATTATTTTCCTTGTGGATTTTAAATAAAAAAAACATTCACGCAAGGCATTTCTATCTGAAATGATTGAACTTTTATTACCTGCTGACCCAAACACAGAGTCAGTGGAGACGTCTGAACCGGAAGATAATGATCTAATACTGTTCTTTATAACATAACAAATATATGTTTGTTTTAAAAAAGATATACTTTTCCTTTAATTTATTTTAACGTAGAACCAAAATTACACCAAATATATAATTTTGGTTGCCTAAATCTTTGAAATCTATGTATGTGGCAGCGTTTTGTAGTTTGCAGCTTTTCCTTCTCTCTTTATATTGAAGAAGAGTTAATTGATCTCACACGACTTGTTGAAAACTAAAGTCAAATGTTTGGTCTGCAGTTAAACATATCAAAGACAAAGATCATGACAGTGGATAGACTACATAACAATCATCCACACATAACCACGATTGACCGATTTAAGGTTGTAAGTTCCAATTTATATCTCGGATCATTAATAATGATACCAGATCTATATATATATATATATATATATATATATATATATATATATATATATATATATATATATATATATATATCTATATATATATATATATATATATATATATATATCTATATATATATACCTATATATATATATATATATATATATATATATATATATATATATATATATATTGATATGATTGGTGTTTAAAGAAAATAATTTATAAGTTATATACTAGATAATTTTAGATATAACAAGTATTTGGTTATTTTAAGGAGTTATATACTAGAGAATTTAATAAAAATATATTTATGTGAGGGCATTTTTAAGAAATTAGCATATAAAAAGTATTTTTTTAGTAATTATGATGTTGTAGATATATTTAAGTGAGCCATGTGACTAGGCAACCAGATATACATACTCTGAAGTGACGTTTAAGAATAATTACGAATATAAAGTGGGGTTATAATGATAATATGTTGTTTAAAATGTGTAATTTATTAAATTAAAATGTTTAATTTATATAAGTTACTGATTTAAATGTATACTCTGATCTGAAAAGCCTAAATGCCAACAAAATTCTCGATGGATAAGTAAGGAATTCTCTAGATCACCGGAGATGGCTTTGTTTGCGAAATGGTTTGTTCCAGAAAATTCAGACATGTATTTAATAGAACAAATGGAACATGATTTCTTACCAGATGGTTCTGGAACATCCAAAAAGATATAAATACCCGGTGATTTAGATTCAAAGTCAGTCAGAAAGTTTAAGTCAAGCAGTCAGAAAGTTTAGTAAGAAAGTCGATTCAGTTAGTTATGAGTTTTTTTAGTATGAAAATTAGTTAGAGGCAGTCAATCAGTTACAATTGTTCAATATAGTGAGTTAAATCAATATTAAGAAACAGTATAAAGAAAATAATATTAAAGATTAAAAATTATGTTATGTATAAATGATGATAATGGAAGAAGTATTAATTGAATATTAAAATTAAATAATATTTTGGTGATTGGATATTGATATATTGAAAAGAAGAATAAAAATAAATGCTGTTGCTGGTTTGCTTCGTGGTTTATAAATGCTGTGAAAAAAATATCTTAAATTGGTGGAAGCTGACAATTGGAAAAAGTAATTTCACAAAAACAGGGATAACCGAAGATGAGAAGAAGACATTTGAGTGGTGATTATAATCTATATAGTGGAAAACAGTTCATTTAGGCATTCAGTGACAGAAAGGTACAAAATTTTGTTAATATAATTTAGTTAGTGTCATAACAATTTCAATTTTGAAGATATTTTGTTTAAATTTTACATTGTCTATAGAATTTAATTAGTTTCATAAGAATTTCAATTTAAAGATAGTTTATTTTAAATTTACATTGGCTGGGTTAGATATATATGTGTGTTTCATAATAGATATAATAAAGATAATTTAAAAAAGTACTTACAAACTAATTCTTTGAGAACCGCGATAAAAACTCTATATTATTAAAAAATACTCATTGCTCATCATTCAAACAAACAATACATCATAACAATATATATATATATATATATATATATATATATATATATATATATATATATATATATATATATATATATATATCTACGGCATAAAGTGGACTCCGCCCATGTTAAAATTCAGGTTCAATTGAGCTCCGTGGTCAAGTAGATACCGATATACGGAGCTCACTTGACCATTCCATAATATTGGTTCTGTCGATTCGTCAACATGTAGAGTTTAATAATTTATAAAAATTTTTTGGAGCCCGTAAATACCCCTGTATCATAAATGTATATCGTTTAGTTCACGTGTATATATTATAGGGGTCGTACAGATCTTCTTCAATGTATATTTGAACCATACGTTTATCGGTTTAAGTAAGCTCTGAGAGTTTGGCAACTGTGTGATTATACCGTATATTTTCAACATATACCCTGAACGGTTCATATGGGCTCCTTATTTTTATCTACTGTTCGTAGACAGTGTAATCTAATACGCATTACACCGAGTAACAGAGGATATCTTATTACCTGATATAACTACGTACTGAAAGGTAACTGGTTCTTTAAAAACAGGTATATAGATACAAAAGGATTTGGGCTTATTATTTAATGTAATATTCGGTTGCATAGGAAATTTTATTTTGTCTGCATTTTTAAAAATGTTGTTCTTTTATTTAATATAATTTTATTAGTTCAATGCCAAACTCGATGTTTTTTTTAATTACAAAAATTTCGTAATATATTTTGTTTACGTGAGTATGTCTTTGTACGTTTTATGTAAGCATCCGATTAATAAAAACTAATTTTATTTCATCCAATCTTCTGCGATATCTTGTATAAAGCTTTTTTATTATTTTAGTTCTGGTCTTATTTATGTACAACATATGATATCTCGATAAAAGTTTATCTCAAAATAAATATGTCTAACATAATAATATAATAATTTTTCTAACAAGGTATATTCGGCAGCAGATGCATATAGTGCAAGCGTCTATGTTTTAAGGGCGGAAGGATGTGCACCTCATTTTTAGCTGACAAGCTTGCGAACAATATTATTTCTGGTCCTCAATTTACCTTTTAGTTTTAAACAATAATCTGTGACTGACCCCGTGCGATACAAACTATTTTCAAGGAATTTATAGGGAGTCTACGTTCAACAATTTCATGACATTATTGGATGTTCAGTTTTGTGAAGGCGTCTATGTTAGGGAAATTGAAGGAACACACACGAGCTTTTTAGGGGTTTTGGCTAAAAATTGATTCATAGTTTATTTTTATTGTGCAATAATAGGTGTATCGTCTATATAATAGAAGTCTTAGTATCTACCGGTATGGATCATTCGTTTGTGTAAATGTTATACAGTGTAGGTGCCTTTATGCTACCCCAAGCGAGACCGTTCTTCATCTGCTATTTTTACCATTGAGTGATATAAAAAATATTCTCTTGTTTAGGCATACGCAGAAATTATAAGTGAGTTTGTTATCTAAGGGGATACCATATAGTTTTTCAAAAAATATTCTGTAAGTTAAGGTGTCGTAAGCGGCATTTAGATTGAAAAATACCACCACTGATACCCGATATTTTTCGTACCCATCTTTGATTTAGTATTTGTGATGTACATCACTTTGAATAGCTGACAAAATAAAGATATTGGCCGATAGTTTTTGTGGTCGTTGGAGTTTTTGCCAGGTTTAAGCAAGGTAACAACTTTGGCATGTCTCTAGACTTTGGGTATCTCCTAATTTGAATACAGTTGTTCATCATCTGGATAAGCCATTGTAGTGTTTTTGGTCCAGATGTCGTAATAAGCTTTGTGCTCAGGTCCTCAATGTCGGTATTTGTATTATTTTTCATTAAATATATAGATGGTGGATCCAAGCTCAAAATCGTTAAAAGGTTCTCTCAGCTGACTGGTTTTGTCCTTTCTTACTTTGAGTTATTCTTTGCTTTTTTTCCGATAGAAATAATATGTCTATATCTATAATGTGGTTTTCAGCGATCAGCTATATACCAAATACCCTAGGTTAGGCCCTATATGTGTTTCTTGTACTAGAAATTAGTCAGATTCGTGTTTAGCTCATATGTCTGATAAGTTTAAGTAAAGTAAACTTTCTTGATTTTTAGATTTACCCCCTTAACAGTTATAGATATATGTTATTAGAATAGTTGGTTCTAAAAAGGACCAATTTGACAAAATCATATTAAGGGGGTGACTGAAGAATTAGCCGATTAATTAATTAATCATTACCCGGGGTATGCCCGATTGCGGTGGTCTTATTAGTACTTCAATCTACCTAAAGGCTCGTTTTTTAAACCCCATAAGTAATGCGTAATCTTTTACTTTTTATTAAAAATTTAAATTTTACATGCCGTGTATTACTTTTTGAAGATATGTCGAATCAGATTTGTATAGTAATAATTTTAGGTTCTAAAGAGCCTCTTTGTGGAAAATAAATAAGTTTGTGATATCTGTCACAACTCATATATAGATAATAAAAAAATAAACAGTTAAAATAATTGTAAACAATCTTAACTACATACATCGGCGCCACTGTTCAGGTGATGGGTTTATCACAAATATCAAAGGTTACATTTTAATTCAATGTTCTACTTACGTATCTTCAATATTAAAAAAGTAGAAAAAGACATGTTTATGCTTTTATTTTTTTAAATCTATTCTATTTTCTTTCTAGAGTTCCGTCTTTTTTGAACGATCTGTGTTCTTTTTTTAATTGGGCACTTGTCCAAAGCTATGACAAATACTCTGTCCTCTGCTATTCTACATTAATATGACATTCATTATTTTCTCTAAACACTCTGTCCTCTGATATTCTACATTAATATGACTGATTTATTTTATCTTTCTTGCAACTATTTTAATGTTTATCCTGTGTATCTTCTTCTTCTTCTACTTTTTCTTTTTATATAGACATAACTCTGTCTGTTTTTCAATGTGCCTCCAGTAAGTTGCCTTTCCATTGTTTTCGTGGTCGTCCTACTGATCGTCTTCTTATGGGTTAACCGTCTCTTGCCGTCTTTATTGTTTTATTTGTTGTCATTCGGCTTATACGATCGTTTCATTCTACTCTTCCATTTCTTGATGTTCTTCACCTTGCGTCTACGTCGTATATCTGTACTTCTAGCTCTGTCCCATAGTGTCTTACCATCAATTTTTCTAAGTGTTTTCATCTCTGCTGTTTCATATCTTTTTGGTCATCTCTGTGTCAGATCTTGTTTCTGCCGCGTATGTCATTATTGGTCTGATGACTGTTTTGTAAATTCTGCCTTTCGTTTCTTTTCCGATATTTTTATTTCTTCATAATGTTTCATTTAGGCAGCCTGTGGCTCTGTTTGCTCTATTCACTGGGTCTTCCACTTTAGTTTCGAGCTTTCCGTAGCTAGATAATGTGATGCCTAGATATTTAAGCTCTAACACTTGTTCTATTATATGACCTTCCAGCTCCAATTAACATCTTAGTAAATTTGCTCTTGTAACCATGCATTTTGTCTCTTTTGGGGAAATTAACATGTTAAATTTTCTGGCGGTTATATGAAATTGGTGCAGCATACGTTGTAAATCATTTTCACTGTGAAAGAGTAGTATTGCGTCGTCTGCACAGCAGATTATTTTAATTTGTTTTTCTTCCATTTGGTATCCCTTTTTAATTCTTATTTTTTATTATTTCATCCATAATCAGGTTGAATAATAGAGGACTCAGGTAATATCCCTGTCTTATCCCATTGTCACCTTTAATAGGGTCGGTTAGTTCTTCTTCTACTTTTACTTTTATTGTGTTGTTTTGGTATATATTTTCGATCGTTTTGATTTTTCCTAGAGGTATCTCTCTTGCGTACAATAAGGGGATAACGTTTTTTTAATTTGTGTATCTTCTGTTTATCATTATTTCTTTTGTGTACTAAAAATTAAATTTTGGTTATTATTTCTTAAGATTCTCTTAACGTGTTTATTAATTGTCTTGTTTCATGTGTATCAAGATATGTGTGTCATGATAGATTGTAATGCATATTTCATTTAATGTAATTAAAGTGCTCTTTGTGTTTGCCAATTACTTTCTCACTTCCTCAGCGATAGGTCTTTTTTTCCTCATCAATAACCTTATCCTCGCTCAATACAGCTATTTTAACCCTCTATAGCCCCGTGTGTACTCAAGGCAACAAAGGAGTTTTTGATGCAGAAAACTTTTTTAAAACAATTTACGACTCTAGTATGCCCTCTGTTAATTTCAGGCAACCTTTGGTTATACATTTTAATACACTCGATGAACCTATGACAAAACCTATATGGAAATGTTTAACAGTATGTCAAATGGACATGACTGCCTTATTAGTTTGTATTTTCGATCGTGATTTATTGTTATAAATTGTGTACAATATATTTTAAAATACATACAGAGGCATTATATCAGCATTTAGATATTGATTACCGTTGACATTTGTTTATTTTATTGTGTTGTTTCAGTACTGTGATAAAAAACAGGTATGTTGCTTAGATAATAAGAAAGTGATAATGAATTTTCGAGGTACTCAGATATCAATCGATCCAGGATCAAATAAAATGGAAAATGAAGATGATTTGTACGAAGCAAATTTAGACCAGGATACCAATTTAGATTTGGACCAAGATGAAGATGAGGGCGATACCGATAAAACAGAAAAACACACTGAACAAAATTTGCTCAAAAGGTCAAAAATGATCGTAAAAAACATTCAGTGGAAGAGTGGTTTCCGAACAGTATTTCCAATTCCAGAATGGAAAGGTAATTCACCAACATGCAAATTATTAGAACCGGAATCCCCTCTACATTATTTTAAAAAGATGATATCTACCAATATGCTGGAAAACATAGTAGAACAAAGTAATTTGTATGCACTGCAAAAGAATATAAATAAACCATTGAATATGACACTAGCAGAATTAAACCAATTTATTGGATATGTTCTACTGATGTCAATATATGGCTTGCCAAGGACAAGATCATTTTGGCAGAAGGAAACACGTGTTGCTTAAATAGTCGATACTATATCTAGGAATCGCTGGGAAGAAATAAAAACTAAAATGCATTTCAATAATAACGAAAATATGGTCAACAATAATGATAAGTTATACAAAATTAGACCATTCATCAACGGTCTATTTTAAAATTTTCAAAGTATTCCAATGAGTGAAAAATTGTGTATTGATGAACAAATGATACCATTCAAAGAGGCACATTCTTTAAAACAATATATGAAGAACAAACCCAAAAAATGGGGATACAAGGCATTTGTTTTGTGTGATAGCAACGGTATTGTTTATAACTGGGAATTATATACAGGAACTGTTAAACATCCTCTTCATTTGCCTAATGTAGACACCAGCGGTAATGTAGTAATAAGATTGTGTGAGATAGTCAAACCAAACAAATACTATAAAGTATATTTTGACAACTGGTTCAATAGCATTCAGTTGCAGATTGAAATGGAAAAACGTGAACTGCAATGTTTGGGAACTGTTCTTCCAAACAGATTGCCTTATTGCCATTTTTCTGATGACAAGAATATAAAGAAACAGAGCAGAGGTACTGTAGAAGAAAAGCACGCTACAGTAGATGGCATAAGACAAACAGCGTTAAAGTGGTACGATAATAAACCGGTTCATTTGCTTAGTACATTTGTTGGTTCTGAGCCTACTTCGTTAGTCAAGATGTGGAATAAGAAACAAAAATCAAGAATTATTGTATGCTGTCCAAATTTAGTGCAATTTTATAATAAATTTATTGGAGGTGTCGATCTTATGGATTCACTAATTGCTTTTTACCGAACAGACATAAGATCTAAAAAGTGTTATCTAAAAATATTTTTTCACCTTCTGGATTTAGCTGTTGTTAACAGCTGGTTGTTGCCTCCTCGTGATTGTGATTACCCTTGCTGTCGTGATTGTAATTACTTTGAAATTAAAAAGAAGTTGCCTTTGTTACAGTTTAAGTACCACTTATGTAGCGTACTGTTAGCAAGCAATGACCAGATCAAAAACAAAGGACGTCCCAGGCTCAGTGAAATTGAGAACGAAATTGTAAAAAAACAGAGGAGAGGATCTACTGCTATTGTCCTACCAAAGGAAGTTAGGCTTGACCAAACCCTTCACTGGCCAGTAATTTCTGAAAAAAAGGGAAGATGCGAAAAACCAGGATGCTGTAATACTTCTAAAGTAATGTGCGATAAATGTAAAGTTGCTTTATGTTTTACAACTACAAATATTTGTTTTTTTGAATTGCATAATAAATAAGTATAAAACTTAATTCGTTAGTTTTTGGTAAACACTCCCAAAACTCTCCCCAAACGAAATTTAAAAAATCTAAAAAAATTAATAGTTGTTGTAAATGGATATTTGAGCACATATACAAATTAAAACATTTTATAAACAAAAAAGTTTACAAAAAAGTCGGGCAATAGAGGGCTAAGATATTTATATTTCACTATATGCTCTATCATTTGGTTTTCATTTCAAATTTGCACCTATGACGAAATTTATAATATCTAATATCTGGTGCTTTCATATGAAACTGGAATAAAACACTTGTTAGATAATATTTATTTGTTTTGAGTACACTTTTTTTAGAACCTAGTATATAAAAAAATAAATATTTGTCTGTCAACAAATTTCTATATAAAAGTACGAGGCACTATTCTCATGCTGTGAGCTTTGCTGCTCTGTTACTTTTATAACGCTTAAGCTATTTTTAATTTATTTTCAATATTTTTGAGGTGTGTTTCCTTAAATGAAATTAAATGAAATTTACATTAATTTGATAGTTTCCATTTTATTAGTGCTGGTGGTATATGACTAGCATCTGTTGGTACTATATATCAATTTCAACATGTGGAAGTGAGAGCACTCTCTTGTTAGTAATTTCAGTGTAAATTTTGACCAAACCAGAAATAACCCATAATATTCTCCCCGTGTGATCTTAGTATTTCCGTTGAATAAATAGTATAGGGTATCCAATATTTCAATCAACGGTATGTCAGAGTGGTTTTTATTAATTTTTATATATATTTGCAAAATGAAAAAGAAAGTTCAGTACAGGCAGTTAAACAGCTGATCTGTCAATTTAGAAGTAAGAGCAAGTACCAACTTGCTGAAAAGTATACCCATACACAAAAGTGATGATAAAATGTACTGCACAAACTGTAGCGGTAAAAGCTATATATAAGCTATATATTAATAATTAGGATATACAGTATTTTTTCTAATACACCTGGAACGATTGAGTGAATAGGTGAACTATCAAATAGGAGACCATTAGTGTGGAATTAGAACAACTTAATAAATCGTTGATCAATTATTCACTATTAGGCAGTTAAAACATTAAACATTAAACTAGTTATTTATAGATTTTAAACAAACACATGATATAATCATAAGAATGAAACCATAGAATACTAATGCCGAACAAGGCTTACCTAAGAAATTAATTTTAACAAGGAGTAATCTACAAGTAAAATAAATATGCTTTTACAGAAAACTGGACAAAGTGCTTTAAAAAGGTGAATGAATTAGCGTAGGTAACAGCTGTTTTGAAACCTAAATATTATGAGAACAATTGGGGATATTATATTACATAAACTAAACCGCTTGTCTACAAAAATTATCAGGAAAATTTGATACGACAGGACAGACTAATGACTTTACAACTAATTGCCACATAAATATCACTTTACACAAATAGGATGATTTTGTATAATATAAGACAATTCATATATTATAAATTATACCTATATAGATACAAATAGTAAAATAAAATTACAACTATTATACACTATAGTAAATACTTATTTAGATAAACGTAAAATATTCCACAGAACGTTAAAAATAAATGTTATAAATAAAGGTGCTTTTCAATTCGCGGTAAAAGATTTGATAGAGTTCAGCACACAAGATAAATTCGTAACAAAATTCATATACCAGTAAACGGTACTCGATACAGCAGCAAAGTAATTTTGGCAATAAATATGTAGGTTGTACTTTATCCCATTGGAATCATAGCACCCGCTATGGAAAATGGTGTCTTCTTTGACATACAGCAACCACAAATGTGAAATCAGGAAAGATTAATGTGAAGTTAGGAACATTATATACTTAATGAAAAATGTTATGGGAAATGAAATGGGAATAAAAAAACATTAAGCTAGTTATTTATAGATTTGAAACAAACATATGATATAATTATAAGATTGTAACTAAAATGCTATGGAAGAACTAGGCATACCTAAGGAAATAACTGTCAACTTACTTTCAAATGTACAGTTACCTCAAACAGGAAGATGCCGTATCTCCAATCGTGTTTACGATCGTTTTGGAAAGCATCGCCCTGAAAGCTAATACAGAAAATCTCACAGTTTAATAATCAAGGTCTTCAGATTATACGGACTTTCGAGGATGAGTTTAATATAGTAGCGAGTATAATTATTAGTAACAAAAAAAACATTAATACATTCAATAGAAAAAGCGCAGAAAAGGGTCCTCCAAATCAACGATAATAAAAAAAATATATGGCTATCATAAGAAGAGCACTACGAAACAGAATAGGACATAATATTTTAATAGACCAGTACAACTTTAAAATGGTTCATCAGCCTAAATAGTTGGGATTTAAGAGCACTTTTAACAAAAACACTACAAAAGAGAATAACAGAATACAAGCTGGCAATGCTAAGTTTTAAGCAAAAAAATTAAATCCAATCTTTATTTTCCTGTTTGACCTTAGCATTAGTTCCCGGTCGTAAAACATTTCTGGGGCTTTTCTTGTGAGTTTTACTTACATTGTTTTTTTATATCCTGATTTTAGTAGTTTGTATTACACTTCTGGATTTAAATTTTCAAACCTTTCAAAATTATATGGGTCTATTGTTACGTTATATCGTTATATGCCCTATTCTACATCGTCTCTTTTGTCTTTTAATGAACATTTATCTGGTTTTCTCGTTACTGACTATTATACCGTTTTTTTTTTTGCTGGTATGTAATAGCATTACTCAATAGTATTCTAATATTTAATCGATGGATTAAATCCGGATAGCGGATAGATAATCTTTACTTTTTTGGAGAAATTATATTCTAACACACAAAAAACCTATTAAATTGCCAAAACCTTCCTTGGCTATTATATATAATCGTCTGGCTGGTCGTTGGATAATAGAAAGCATGAATGTAGCAGTTTTAATGGCTTGCTAAAATCGGGAAGCAGAGATATCAGTACCAAGTTAATAACTCTTGGAATTGTTGCTTGACCGAGAAAAAATATTAAATACCAGAAGGTATAACGATAGCAGTCTCACTGCGACCTCGATGGAGAAGGCAAAGCGAAACAACTTCATTATTATTAAACAACATTATATTTTCTAGTAAAATCATCACGATTTTACAGTAAGACAAATTTTCTAATGTTGGTAATCAAAAGATCATGTACGTACCACTGGATTCCCTATTTCGGTATCCAGCAAACTCCTTGTAATAACGATACAGGAAACAAAACACCAGAGATATAAATAAATAAACCAGCGATCTAATAAAATACAGATTCTCGATTCAAATAAATCAAAAATGAACGAACAGCTTACCAAAATAGAAATAACGTCCTTTTAACACGTAATCCATTAACGGTCAATTAACAAAGCAGCTCCTAGAATGATGCTTATGATATAGATTTCATAGGAAACTCTCTCCCGTTCCTAAACGACATCTTCAACAAAGTCCAGAGAGCATGAAAAAAGTTTTACTTAAAATCAACGAGGTGAAAACCAAATACAAGCAAATACACAGAAGAGACCAATTCAATGAATTTAGATAAAACATTAAAGTCAACAACTACGTTTTTTAAAGTATGGAAGACTTTAAATATATTGGATCAATAATCACAGTTAATAATAAAGCCACTGAAGAAATAAAGAACAACTTCAGACCTATTTTAATATAGTGATGCGAATTATGAAGAATGACTAAAACAAATAAGGTTTTATTACTATACTGCTACAAATCCGTATAGATTAGGAACAGATACTGAATGAAGAAAGCTCTTATAAGTCCAGGAGAATTAATTTTATTGACTAAGTTAGATCGGACACAAAATCGGATATCTCAAAAAATTAATATTTCATTTGATTGCAGATTCATAGAAGACCGATCAACGTGGAGAAAAGTTGTAGTTAGCGAAGACTCACCCAGTGTTGTAGCGCTATGTAATGATGACGATAAAAAGAAAGGGCAAATAAAAAAGAACAAAAATGAACCAATGGTGCAGAGCTGCTTAAAAATCTTGATTGGAAATAATTAATAATGTATATGTATAGGTCATTTCCAGAGCCAATGTGCTAATTGTGCGTAAAATAAAACTTTTTAGACTAAATCTGCTACAGGATTGTGTGACCCAAATACATCCATAGCTAAAAACTATCGATGTTTGTATGAAAGATGAAAATTTCATTTTTAAATGCTAATTACAATAAAATGGTAAATTTATCGCTACGGGACATACCGATGTCGCGGTGTCTACCCGCGAATTTTATTAATCTCTTTTAAAGGAATATTGGCACGTACACATAATCACATAATTGTAGACGGTATCTTGTACATAAATACTAAGAAGGTTGTCGTTTTTATCTAAGACTAAGTTTGACAATTTACAGGAGAACCATGTTGGAGTACTATTACTCAGGACTCTCACATGAAGAACATTTAGCTGATAGTTGTGCTCCTAAAGCGCATAAGAGTGTTATAGCTCACAAAATGGGTTCAATTACATTGCAATTTTTTAAAGTTTTTGTGATAAAATGAAGTGATTGATTGTTGTTTTGAAAAAGCAAGTTGTTTTTTTATTTTTGTATTCCTATCATTATATAAATGTACCTGATATTGTAAAACCAACAACATTTTTCATAATCTAGTCTGAAATGGGCTTTCTCTTACTGATAACTATCAAAAGTTTTATTAACTTCTGGTTAATATAATTATGTAGGTATTTAGATTTTTATCTTGTTCTTAGTATAGTGCTAAAACACAAATGTAGTCATAGTCTACTGTATTTTTTTCGTAGGTTTCATAGTTTTTAACTGTGTGATAGCCTATGTGTCTATAATAACTTACGCATAGAAAATAATAGAATTTTGTACCTCATAATTTATGTTTATTATCCTTTGTTTTTTTTGGAACATCTAAAAGTATAGCAATACATTTTAATTATTAAACAAAAGAGAAAATAAAAACACTTTTTGTGGTGTGCCACTTAACCTTACACAAAATCGTACACAAATAGTCAAATGGTAGTAAAAGTTTCCGATATAGGCAGACGGCAGAGGCATCGCCGCGCACGATGTCCATACTATGACATGTTTTTCATACGGTTTTCGGATCGATTTTTTCAAAACATCAAATATAATCTATTTTTGCCTTTCTTTATTTAGGCTAACCGCTACTGTTTTTTTCTTCAGCGTTTCTTCTTAATCTAGATTAATGTTATATTTACAATTCTTTCTGAAACGAGCTATAATTTTTCTCAAATATCCATATTGTTTGGTTAAGGCGCCTTACGGTTTAGCATGCTGTGTCAGATGCTCTTTAAAGTCTCTTTCAATATTAATATCGTTTGAGAAATTTTTCCCAGATACTTATATTTCGTTGGCTAATCTACCATTTGAAGTTCA
Source organism: Diabrotica undecimpunctata (assembly GCF_040954645.1). Lineage (NCBI taxonomy): Eukaryota > Metazoa > Arthropoda > Insecta > Coleoptera > Chrysomelidae > Diabrotica > Diabrotica undecimpunctata. The sequence continues at coordinate 85,097,918 of NC_092811.1, read as the reverse complement.
ATTTTCTTTTAATATTAGTTTAAATGGTCCAGTAGTGTATTCGAACAGTTCAGTTATAAGCAAAATTAGGTGTTGTTGTACACCTAATTCTTTTAGTATCAGTCATAAGTGTATCCATTTGGCTCTGTCGAACGCTTTACGATAATCTATAAAACAAATCTATAGTGGGATATTAAATTCCCTAGACTTTTATACTTTTTTTGGACTTTTATAATATCTTTAAAATTAAATGTTTAGTGAAAATCTCTACGCGACTTTAATGCATTAAATATTTTAATTAAAAATCGACATACCTATTGAAATTAGACAGTAAAAAATTATGTCATTAAAGATTGATTTATAAATTATTGTAGTTTAAATTCAACTACGATATGAAACAAATATTGTATGTCATAATCTACAGTAATCGAAAAATTACAAAGACCTTCCTGTTGTACAGTTTTCTTGAATTAATAGGGTAACAAACATTATAATCCTACCGAAGGGGCTTCTACTTTCATAAACTGTTACACGATTACTCTATCCGATGTACGTACATTTATGGACTAAATGTTTCAGTGCCAATGCATTTTAACAAAAAATACTAATTAATAAAAATGGAAACTTAACTTTTCCAAGTTTATAATAGACACTTTATTTTTGAAAATATATAAAGCAAGTAATATAAATTACCGTCTTGTTTATTAAAACTAAAAAGTAAACTAAAGTTATGTGTCGGTTAACAATTTATATTTAACTTCATTAGCCAAATAATCCTGAAATTCCTCCATGACTAAATTGATGGATATTTAAATAAATTTCAAGTTCCAAAGTGTACCTGCTGTAAAATTTGAAAATCTACTACTAATACAATTATTGGCAACATCGCAGGAGTTTAGAAATGTACACAGAATGGTAAATACGGATCCCATAAATGGTTTATCCTTTTGTGGAGTCCACTTAATCCTACATGTTGGTCGGAGTCTACATAAAGCGCTACTCAGATAATAGTATACACGGTGTATATTTTACTGGAGTTAGTATAATACCGTTTAAGAACGGAGCTTACATTAACCGCTAGATGTATATATATATATATATATATATATATATATATATATATTTGTTCCAAACGAGTCACAAGTACTTCTTTTTTCTTATATATATATATATATATATATATATATATATATATATATATATATATATATATATATATATATATATATTACATATAAAGATAATTAAATATTTGTATGACTGAAATTAATAACATATACCCAAACGTAATTAAGGAATAATAATTATTCGTCTATTACTACTAATCTACTAATCTGTGATATATTTGTATAGGCATATAATAGATACGCAACAGATAAAATCAGAACACTATTAATAACAGAAAAAAAAATTAAGCAGATGCTATTAGTAATATAAACTACGTTTTATTGAATTCGATTCATTCTCTAATTTCTATGAGGTCTCCAAATATTATTTACTATTATTATTACTATTAAATACTAATATTTTGAAATACCTCTTTGATAGTCACCTTTCGAAGTACTGGAATAAGTATTAAAATACTACATTTAGAGACAATCATGTATCATGTCTTAAATTTTGTTTGAAATTTACCAACGGTAACATTTAAATTATACATGAAGAATATATATACATAAATACATAGAAATACTCGTTAAAATAGTAAATTTCAATACTTTATACAAAAACAAATTGTTGAAGTTTAAAAATGCGTTTTCTGAACAATAAAGTAAACGATTGTGTAATATGTGTAGTACGACCCATGATACTATTAAGTATTGGTATGATATACGTAGCTGTTCCAAAATGTCCACATAGAAATACAGTAAAACAACCTTTTCTAAAAGATAGCTATCTTGCACGTTTATTGAATATATTCTACGTCGTAATATATTTCCTAGGGGTCCTTTTTTCTATACTAAAAATCAATGAAAATCACAACTTACTTAATCTTTTACAGTACTATAATCTCTTCAATAAGTCATTAAATATTGCTTGTTTTATTTTAAGTATATATTTTAACAGTGACAAAATTATTAAATATACTATCTACTTGTCGTATCTGATAGAAAAAAGAAAATATTTTGGAGTTAACACCTTATTACTTGCGAAAGAAACAGGTTTTGCATTTAAATTAGGTATAAGTGCAACTGGTGCTTATATATTTATTTGTTTAAATATTTTATATACCTTACTAACTTACAATAATATTTGTGAAATATTTACTGCAATAATAATATTATTGACTGAAGCATCTACGATAAGTATATATTTTTATCTTTTTATTTGGATAAATCTCTACAAAATTTTATTGAAGAATTTATTCAAACAGATTAAAATTATTCTCGTGAATCGTATTCAAAGTAATGCCGAAAGAGATTATTATTTTAGCTCATCTTTTTTAGAAAAGTTACAGAGTTACCAGTTATATTATATAAAGATCTGTAATTGTTACAATAGGCACGTTATCTCTGTGGGTAGTTTGATATATTATGCAGAACAGTTCGTTGGTATTACACTAATAGGATCAACTACAATTTTGTACTGTACATATTGTTTTTCCTTTAATATTCAACTTGAAGTTACACCACTATTAGAGGTCTTGGTTGGAATAGTAGTATTGACAATGCTTCTCTTAAAAGCTGGAACAAACACCTCAGTGGTAAGTATTTAATAATATCTAATAGTAAATATGAATTTAAATGCTATTTATTTGGAATAAAAAGTATGGCGTCTTTTACAGTCCCAGCAGAGGACATACAGCAGAGGCTTTGTATCTTAAATATCTGCCAATAGTACATTTAAAAAACAACTCAATTTATTAAATTATGATATATATTGACAAGATCTTTTATATTAGTTTTATTATTGATAGATGTTGATCTTTTTTATGTGAATCATCTCCAATATGCATCTTTTGTTGTAATTTTGTTCTTTTTTCAAAGTGTTCCATTTTCAAAATCAAATAATGGCTATTTTAGCTGGAATTGCTATGTGTTCGCCTACCTTAGCACCAATAGCAAATTTAGTAATGGAAATATTAGAGGCAATAATCATGTCTAACTTGAAGTAAAACATAAATTATTTCTACAAACGATGACTGCTTACTCTGCATTCCGGACCATGAAATCGATTATACTTTTCAAATGTTCATTAATTTCCATAATAACATTTAATTTGCTTATAAACTAGAAGAATGTAGAATATAGAATACTGTGGAAGAAAACAACAAAATCACTTTTCTTGATTTAAGTTTAAAGTATAACAATGATCACTGTTTTTGCACACGAATATAGTGTACAAACCAACAATTTAAACACTAAAGCCTTAGTCAAGCAGTCTCTAGAAAATAGCCAATATTTTGATTTCAAAATGTACAGATTTTGGAAAAGAAAAAAACTACAACAAAAAGTGCATATTGGCGATTATTCACATAAAAAATTATTAAAATTCTATCAATAAAAAGACTGATATAAAAGTACTTTTCAATATGTACCTATCAAAAGTTTGGAAATGGATTTGTTTTTATATTCACCATTGGGAAATATAAAATACTACTCTGAACAGCCATATATTTTTAGGGTCAGATACCACTTTTATATTTCATTCCACTGTCAAGAACTGAATATTTAAAATATATATATTCAGGGATTCTACAGTATTCACTGCCTTCCATCGCTCAACTGTTTCCATCTCTCTCTGTTGTTCCATTCTCCATCGTTTAGGCCTCTCTAAACTCATGACGTCATCTACTTCGTTCCTCCAGGATTTTCGGGGTCGTCCTCTTTTCCTCCTTCCTATGGGGCTCCATTCGGTTATTCTCTTTATCCATCTGCTGTCACTAGTTCTTCTTACATGTCCATACCACTTTAGTTTTTTTTGTTCTTTGTATGTTAGTATATCTGTTTCTATTGTTGTTCTTTGCTTTATTTCGTCATTACTTCTCCTATCCATTCTTGTTACTCTACAGCATCTTCGCAGGCATTCAATCTCTGTTGCTACTATCTTAATGCTGTTTTTCTTGTTTATGATCCAATTTTCAGCCCCATATGTCATAATACCTCGCACTAATGTTTTATAAATCTGTGTTTTTGTCTTCATATTTAGGTGTCTATCCCACCATACTGAGTTAAGTTGTCGGATTGCTCTTCTTGTTTGTCCTAATCTTAGTGTAATTTCTTTCTATGTTGTTGCCTTTTTCGTGATTATATACCCCAAGTATTTGAATTTATTCTTTCCTTTGATTGTTACGTTGTCATCAATCTGTAGATCTTCTATGTCTTCTTCAATTGTAGATAGGTACTCTGTTTTCGCGAGGTTAATATCTAGGCCAGCCTTGGTATATTCTTTTTGTAGTTTCTTCATCATATAGCTGAGGTCGTCTTTTTCTTGTGCAATTACTACTTGATCGTCTACAAAGCTTAACGTATATTCGTTCTGCACCGATACTTCCATGCCTTCGCATTTTCTTTTTCATGTAGTCAAGGCTTTCTCTAAGTATATTTTAGATAGGGTTGGAGATGTGGAACAACCCTGCAGGAGCAATTTTGTTGTGGTGAACTCTCCTATGATTCTTGTTCTCATTTTATTGGACACTTTATTTTCTTTATACAGAGCTTTTGTAGCTTCTATGAGTTCCGTCTGTATTTCTAATTTGTACATTGCCTCCCATAGTTCTGACCTTGGTAGAGAGTCATACGCCTTTCTCAGGTCCACAAATGCCAAATATATATATATATATATATATATATATATATATATATATATATATATATATATATATATATATATATATATATATACACACATATATATATATATATATATATATATATATATATATCTATTTTTTGCTTTTTTCTTTTCCAACAGTTGTTCCAGTGTGTATATGTGGTCTATGCATGATCTTCCTGCCGTGAAGCCTGTCTGATCCTCCCCGATTTTGCCTTTTATCGCTTGCTCTATCTTTTCTCGCCGTATCTCCCATTATAATCTTCCTATTGATGACATTACGCTTATTCCTCTGTAGTTTTCGCATCGTTTTCTATCTCCTTTCTTAAATATAGATGTCATATATGCCTCCGTCCATTCCTTTGGGAGCTGTTCTCCATTTATGGCTTTCTGAAATATCCATTGTATCATCCGGTGTAATTTTTTTGATCCGTATTTTATAAGCTCAGGTGAGATGCCTCCAGGTCCCGGTGCTTTCTTATTTTTGATTGTTTTTATGGCCGTTCTCATTTCCCTATCTGTTATTTCTATTTCTTGTTGTGGGGATCTGCTTCGTCTTCGCCGGTTTTCTTTTCCATTGAATTGTGGTCTTTGTTCTGTTAACAGTTTCTTGTAATAGTCCTTCCATTCTTTGTCCTGTATATTTCCCAATTTAATTTTTTCTTTTGAGTTTTGTTTCAATCCTCTCAGTACTTTCCATGACTCCGAAGTTCTTGTACCTCCTATGTATGTTATAATATTTAAGCAGGTTCTTTCCCATTCTTCATTCTTTTGTTGTGTTATTTGTTTTTTCACTTCTCTATCCTTTTCTCTATATTCTTTATAAATTTTATCGTTGTTTGTAGTCAGCCATTTTCTGTATAGTGGCTTATTATATTATATTATATGTTGCTGTATTATTAATAGTGCTGTTTATTTGTTATATGTTCTTTATTATATGAATATTTAAAATACAACTGTGTATTTAGTAATGTGTATGTAATTAAAATTCTTAATAAAAATGGCAAATAGTTAAAAAGTTTAAGCAAGAATTAAGTGCTGTATTTAGAACAGACCGACAAACCCAGGAATTAAAAGATATATATATATATATATATATATATATATATATATATATATATATGGAGAGAGAGAAAAAAAGAGAGAGAAATTGGGAGACATCAATCTCAAAGCTCTCAAACTTTAGCAAACGGTTTTAATTACTCTGTTACCCCAAGTCATATTCCAATTGAGACAATCATCAGTCAAACTGAAGAAGCCATCTCCAGTTTAAGTTCCGAAGATGCTGAAATAACTAGACAAGACATCGCTAGAGTTCTTAGAAACTCAAAGCCTCCTACACAATAACCAATCCGAGAAAAAAATCCTGAAAGAACTTTAGTCAAATCCAAATCTAGTCATTCTTCCCGTCGATAAACGTAATTTTATCGTGATCCTAAACACTTCTTCTTACAATATTAAACTTTTAAATCTCATTAATACTCCAGACCAATTTCTAATAATCCAACAACCTATCTGGAGAAAACAACAAAAGCCATTATCAATAACACCTCTCTTCCTGTTGACATAAAACAATCTCGAATTCCTCGTGAAATGTTTTCCAGAATACCTCAAATATATAGCCCACCAAAAATTCACAAACCCGATATTCCTCTACGTTCCATTGTCAGTACATACAACTGCTATACACAACCATTGGCCAAGTACTTGGCCAAAACTCTACAACCTTTTGCCGAAAATGCTTCATCCTTCGTCAAAAATTCTTTTTATTTCATCGAACTTCTTAAACAAAACCCTATCTCATCGTCAGATATGTTATCTCATCGTCAGATATATAGTTTTGTCATCGTTTCACTCTTTACAAATATTCCTATAGACAAAACTCTAAACATACTAAAAATTAAATACAGTATCCAGATCACTTAAGATCACCTATAAGACCACTTATCTGTCATTAAACATTGTATGTCCAACACCTATTTCATCTTCCAAAATCAATTCTACAGACAAATAAATGGGGCCCCAACGGGCTCCGCACTATCCTCAATAATTGCCAATATCTTTATGAAAGACTTTAAGACCCAAATACTATCCACATCAAGGCTCAAACCCACATGTTGGCTACGATATGTTGACGATACATTCATCATTTAGCTTCATTGTATGGATGCTTTGGTGTCTTTTTAAACCCATCTGAATGGTATACATCCTAGTATCCAGTTCACGATGGAGGTGGAAACTGATTCATCCCTACCGTTTCTCGACGTTATTATAAAGAAAAACCAATCCCAAAGTTTTCATTACTGTTTATCAAAAACTCATCCATACCAATCGTTACTTGCATGCCAACATACGACTTTGCGATGATGCAAGTAGACCCGCTGGGCTCTCTTGTTTAAAACAAGACCTCATCAAAAACGGTTACCGCGAAAATCACATTAATAGGAGCATCCACAGACATCAATCTCCCACTCAATCTCAATCCACAGACTCAGACCTCCATCGTACGAAAGCTTTTCTTCCTTATATCAAAAGTATCACTGACAAAATCGAGAAACTTCTTAAATCAAGAGGAATAAAGACAATATTAACCCCCCAAAAAAAACTTTCATCTTTTGTCCAATCAATCAAAGAAACATTCCAAATGAATAACACGGAGTTTATGAAATTCCTTGTGCAGACTGCCCCCGATCGTATATAGGTCAAACAAATCTTAGAATCCAAAATAGAATTTATGAACATTCCATTTCTATTCGCAATTGCGATTAAATTTCAGCTCTAGGCCAACACCATCTTCATACAGGTCACAAAATTGATTTTGAAAACTCCAGAACTATAGCCCTCATCCGCTTCTATAAACTAAGAAATATCCGAAAAGCCATAGAAATTTAAAAACAGGCCAAATTGTTTCAATAAAACAGATGACTTCATACGGTTACCTTCGATATGGAGACTTCTCATAAATAAAATATCGTTCGCACCCGCAAATTAAAATCCCACTGTCGGAAATATTCGCGCCAACTCCCGAGCAAATTCCGGCGCCAAACCACGTCACTATCGACGATGTAAATGAACCATCCTCTGTTCCCAGCAGCAGAAGTGCATTGATTGGTGATCAGTGGAGTAGTATCTGGAGGCTAGATAGACTAAGAACTCGGAAGCCCTGAAAAAGACATCAGAAGTGAAATACTCTGAACGATATTATATGGCCGTTAAAGTAACATAACATGCATGAGTACCCTAGTAGCGACCTGTATCGTTAGAGGTACTGTCATGAGTTGTGATCCTTTAGTAAGCCATTAGTTTTACAACTTATTTGATTATAAAGTGATTGAACAATGTATTATATTAATATTACAAGGTATGTAATGATAAACGAACGTAAGCTAGGCCAACAATTCTACTGACGCTAATCAAACTACATGTCGAATTCATTTGATTAGAATGATATGTGAATGCACCGACGTGTTACGACGTAAATCGTAACCGTAACAATTTTAATAAAAAGTTATTTTTTCGTACTTATTTTTATATTCGCTCTGTGCAGTTAAACAGGTGTCGCCCTCCATAGGTTATTATATCAGCACCATAATATTTTCACCATTGAAAACTTTTATAAATGCAGAAATAAAATTAAAAACTTATAATTAATCGTAGTTATTGTCTGCAGATTAATTGTGCAGACAATCCTTCGATAGCGAATTAGGTGAACTGCAAATTCAAAGCTTCTTACTGGGGGCTGTTAAACGAAGCTAGGAATAACCTTTTACTTCGACATGCATCTACTTCACCCTTGAAAAACAATATCTTTTTCGCTTTTTACGTAGAGAAAAGACGTTAAAATGAAAGCAAAAGATTGCATTTTATTTCAATTCAAATTCCACCATTGTTCTACACGTGTTTCAAGTTATTCAACTCCTCTTCAAGAACACTTTTGGAATTTGAAACTGAAATGAAACGCAGTATAGTATTTGGTCGCTACAATTAAAATAACAGCCTGGTACGCTAACAGCGGCGAAGTAACAAGAAATCTGGAGACTTTTTCTTCGATAACGAATTAGGTGAACCGCAAATTCAGACCCTCTTACTAGAAACTCTTGAACGACGCTAGGCATAACTTTTAACTCCGACATGGATCTACAGTTCACTCTTGAAAAACACTACATGTTTCGCTCTTTACGTAGAGAAAAGACTTTAAAGTGTAAGTAGAAGATTGCATTTCATTTTAATTCGAATTCCAACATTGTTCTACAGGTAATTTGAGATATTTAATTCCTCATCGGGAATACTTGTGGAAGTTTAAGAGTCTGGTACGATAGCAATGGCATCTATACGAAGTAACAAGAAGTCTGGAGACCTCTTCTTCGATAACAAATTGGGCATGCAGTGCAATCTTTTACTTTTGTTTTAACGTCTCTTCTATACATATATATATATATATATATATATATATATATATATATATATATATATATATATATTATTGTGATATTTAAAGTCTTGGTGCGCCAAGCAATAATTAGCTAATTAATTTTTTTGATTAATTAAAATTATCTAGATGATATGATTATGACTCTATCACAATTTTTAATTCTTTTATCTCAGGGTTAAATTCGTGCTTCAATATCTATGCTATTACATGTGAAAGGTAAGGTCCAGAGAATACCGGAATAATAAAAAACACATATGATCTAACACTATATATTGAAATAAAAATAATGAAATAATTCACACTCAAAAGTTTTCAATAAACAAATCTCATATAATGATTCTCAAAAATTTTGTTCTACGTACGTGAACAATCAAAATTAATGGTACAAACAATATTAATTGAAATCTCAAAATTCCGAACTATTCTAACTCTCCTAATCAAAATATTTATATCCTTTCTAAATTAAGTGTAAAAATTGTGTTATCAATAAAAGAAAAAACTGCAGAAAACAAAATATCTCTCTCTGATGATGAGTGGTCCAAATCCTTGTTCCTTGTAGACTATATTATCTCCTCTCAACCGCTCCCTATGTAATCAGCAATCTTACACAGATTGTTGCAAGTATATCGTCCTTAATGATCTCCTTCAAAAGCACAAATCATTCAAATTATGATAATGACGTCCTTTCTCCTCTCGATAAACTGAATCTCTCGTTGGCCCGAGTGAAAAATAACTCTTGGAATATCTTCTCTTTACGATAAACTGAATCTCTCGTTGGCCTGAACAGTGACTCTTGGAATATAAGTAGAGAAATATGACTTACAATATTTTGCTGCTTCAGCTTCTGTCAGATACACTAACTCCACAAAAACTCACTATCATTCAACACTACTGCTTGCTACATTTCAGGAACCGCCAGAGAACAATCACTGTTCCTATCACAGACTTGGAAACCAACTCACTATATCTTCTCTCTCCTCAATCTCGCTAAACTTTTTCCTACATACTTATCCCACCTTTTTCAATCTCCGCCAATCAAAACTCGTCACAATTCCCCCATTTTTTTATTTCGATAACAAACAAATTTTTACCTATAATTATAAATTTCCTAAAACTTATTTACAAATAATATTTTTCTATAATTCTTAAAAACTAACAAAAACCTCTTTCTATAATCCCTTCTATTGTCTTTAATCACTGCATTAATGTATTTCAATTGTCTTTGGGATTTCACTTAAAATTATGCGGGTCACTCAAGTATAACAAAGAAATAATTTATGCAAAGCTTACATTTTGTTTAGTACAGGTAATTCAAGAAATTAATAACTCTCCTTCTTCGAAATGTTTGTTGGATATTATCCTACTTATCTGAATTATTTTAATGTTATTGAATTTTGAAATATTTTTAAACAAACCAATATTTTTCTCGATTTTACATATCATAACAATATATATATATATATATATATATATATATATATATATATATATATATATATATATATATATATATATATATGACATTAGTATAGCAAAAGAAATTACTACTCAATGCCAAATATGTCAAATAAACAAAGAAAAGAATTTCAAAAGCCAGAACACATATAGATCTAATGTTGTATATGAAAAACTAAATACAGTTTCCATGGATTTCATTTCAAATTTAGTTCCCAGTCCAACAGGAAAAAAGCATATACTAGTGATAGTTGATTTATATACAAAATTTATTAAACTATATCCCTGCTCAAGAACAAATGTTAAAACATTGAAATTATATATTAATCAATTTTTCGAAGAAATAGGACCATTCAGAAATTGCATAATAGATAATGCTACATATTTTAACAACCAAAAATTTCGGGCATTTTGTGAGAAAAAGGGGATCAACATTCATTTTACAAGTATCAGACATCCTCAGGCAAATCCTGCAAAAAGATATATTAAAGAAGTTATAAAATATTTAAGGATAGTATGTCAGGATCAACATGAAACATGGCAGCAACAAATACCACAAGTAGAATATTTTTTAAATAATACACATAATTTAAATACAGAGGAAGTACCAGAATATTTAATGTTTGGCAATATAGGAAACAGAAAATGGATTAGTGAATATAATCAGGATATGTTAGAACAAGTAATGCAGAAAGTGAATAACCGAATTAGGAGGAAAGCTGAAAAATATATCAGAAGACAAAATAGAAAAATAAAAAAACCAATCACATTTCAAAAAGGAGACAAAGTGTTAATTAGTTCACTTAGAAAGAGTAATGTTAGAGGAAACCGTTGTAAGAAATTACAACCAATGTTTGAAGGTCCATACAGAATCGAAAATCAGAATGGACTAAATAGTTATGTGTTGATAGATACAGATAAAAGACTTTTCATATAAATGATATCTTTAAATATTATGAAGAAATTGAATAATGTTTTCTATACTTTTAACACTAATAATAACAACACTAACAGTTCACGATATATCCATTTTATTCAATAGACTTGATTTGTTAAATAGATGGTAGATTTCATTGTTGTGAATCAATTTGACATCATACTTGTTGTCCATATGGAAATTGTTTGTGCCCTAAAAATCATAATTTGGGGTTAGATACAGAATTGATTGTGTAAATGTCTTTCTAAAGATAATATGAAAAGTGTACAACTTACCAATTCATATTGATGAGAGTCTTTTAAACGGAAAGATGGAAAATAAATTGAAGGAATTCCTAGTTTGTCTATAAATAAACATAACACAATATAGACGCTTAGATTATCTTTATTCATTGTAAAATGTAAACACACAACACAAAAACTTCCATTTGACATGACAGTTTGACATAGACAGACAACAGGGATGTATTTAATAGAACAATTTTAAATAAAAAATTGAATTATTTAATTTATTATATTTATTAAGGTATGTGGATAAGAAAATTAATATTTAAAAAAATAATAAGTGAATTATTTCTTTTAAAATTAATTTTGGGGTATTCACATAGGAGAAAGAAAGATGGTGTTTAAAAAAAATAATTTATAAGTTATATACTAGATAATATTTGATATAAAAAGTATTTGGTTATTTTAATAAGTTATATACTAGAGAATATTATAAAATATATTTACGTGAGGGCATTCTTAAGAAATTAACATATAATAAGTGTAAAAAGTTTTTTTCTAATAATTATGATATATTTAAGTGAGCCATGTGCATAGGCAACCAAATATACTCTGAATAAGTGACAGACAGTTAAATAATAGTTACGAATATAAAGTGGGGTTATTTGTTAATTTAAAATGTTTAGTTTACATATAGTTACGGATTTGAAGTAAAGTAGTTTATTAATTTAGGTTGTTTAATTTACATATAAGTTTATATTCTGATTTGAAAAGCCCAAATGTCAATAAAATTCCCGATGGAAAAGTAAAGAATTCTCTAGAACACAGAATTTAACCTTTGTTTACGGTAGAAACTTTGCGAATATGGTTATGTCTGTGAAATGGACATAATCGAACATATACTTTTTCGAGAACATTCATATATTTAGGAAATAGAACAATTCGAATATGATTTCTTGCCAGATGATTCTGGAACAATGAAAAGATATAAATACTCGGTGAATTGGATTCAAAATGGTCAGACAGTTAGTTAGTAAGAAGACAGACACAGTTAGTTACAGTTAGTGAAGTCAGTTGTTCAGTAAGTTCAAGATTAGTCAGTCAGAATTAGGAAGAAAGTATAAAGTATGCAATAATCAGTGATTTAGTATTAAAATTTGATAGTATTGGAAAGTATATTAGGAGAATATTGGTTGGAGATTGGAAGAAATTAAAAATTATATTATGATTGGAGATTAGTAGAAATCAAATTATAATAGGTGTATGGTGATTGGATATTGGTGTATTAGCTGATAATTGGAAAAAGTAATTTCACAAAAACAAGGATAACCGAAGCTGAGAACGAAGACATTGAGTGGTGATTAAAATCTATATAGTGGAGAACAGTTTCATTTAGGTATTCAGTGACAGAAAGGTACAAAATTTTGATAATATAATTTAGTTAGTGTCATAACAATTCCAATTTTAAAGATAGTTTGTTTAAAATTTACATTGTCTATATAATTTAATTAGTTTCATAAGAATTTCAATTTAAAGATAGTTTATTTTAAATTTACATTGGCTATGGTAAATATATATGTGTGTTTCATAATAGATATAATAAAGATAATTTCAAAAAGTGCTTACAAACTAATTCTTTGAGAACCGCGATAAAAACCCTATATATATATATATATATATATATATATATATATATATATATATATATATATATATATATATATATATATATATAGATATATATATTGTTATGATATGTAAAATCGAGAAAAATATTGGGTTGATTAAAATATTTCAAAGTTCAAAAACATTAAAATAATTCAGATAAGTAGGATAATAACCAACAAACATTTCGAAGAAGGAGAGTTATTAAATTCTTGGATTACCTGTACTAAACAAAATGTAAGCTATACATAAATTATTTCTTTGTTATACTTGAGTGACCCGCATAATTTTAAGTGAAATCCAAAGACAATTGAAACGGGTTTTCCAAAATACATTAATGCAGTGATTAGAGACAAATAGAAGAGATTTTAGAAAGAGGTTTTTGTTAGTTTTAAGAATTATAGAAAATATTATTTGTAAATAAGTTTTAGGAAATTTTATAATTATAGGTAAAAATTTGTTTGTTATCGAAATGAAAAATGGGGGAATTGTGACGAGTTTTGATTGGCGGAGATTGAAAAAGGTGGGATAAGTATGTAGGAAAAAGTTTAGCGAGATTGAGGAGAGAGAAAGGAGAGTGAGTTGGTTTTCCAAGTCTGTAAGACGAACAGTGATTGTTCTCTGGTGGTTCCCAAGAAGTAGCAAGCAGTAGTGTTGAATGTTAGTGAGTTTTTGTAGAGTTAGTGTATCTGACAGAAGCTGAAGCAGCAAAATATTGTAAGTCATATTTTCCTACTTATATTCCAAGAGTCACTGTTCAGGCCAACGAGAGATTCAGTTTATCGTAAAGAGAAGATATTCCAAGAGTCATTTTTCACTCGGGACAACGAGAGATTCAGTTTATCGAGAGGAGAAAGGCTATCATAATTTGAATGATTGTTGCTTTTGAAGGAGATCATTAAGGACGATATACTTGCAACAATCTGTTGTAAGATTGCTGATTACCTAGGGAGCGGTTGAGAGGAGATAATACAGTCTACAAGGAACAAGGATTTGGACCACTCATCATCAGAGAGAGATATTTTTGTTTTCTGCAGTTTTTTTCTTTTATTGATAACACAATTTTTACACGTAATTTAGAAAGGATATAAATATTTTGATTAGGAGAGTTAGAATAGTTTGGGATTTTGAGTTTTCAATTAATATTGTTTGTACCATTAATTTTGATTGTTCACGTAAGGAGAACAAAATTTTGAGAATCCTTATATGAGATTTGTTTATTGAAAACTTTTGAGTGTGAATTAAGACTTTGAATATCACAATAACTGGCTTCCAAAACGTGGGGCTTGAAAATATCGCAGCTTTACATTTGAAGGAAGGGAAAGAGATCTGGAATAAGTACAGGTGATCCAGAGATAAAAACATATAACATTGAGGGAATTTGAATTTGAAAGTATTTTGACAATTTTTCCAGGGAATATAAATTTGATTTATTGATTGATCGTAGTTAGTGGATATTTACTGCTATTGAATTATTTGATTTTATTTTCTTTACCAATCGTACATTTGATATTTATTTTGAATTATTTGAATTTTACTGATTGCATATTTGATATTTGTCGTGAAAATTTAATACATTTGGGGAGAAATATTGTCGTGTTCTGAAACATATAGAGTGTTGTAAAATTTCACATTTGGCGGGGACAAAAACAGTAACGAAAAGAAACAACATGTCGACCACAAGGAGTCAAAGCAAAATGCAAGAAAGGAAGGAGGATAACAGAGAAGAGGAAACAATTGTTGAAGAAGGATCGGATAATGAAGGAAATGTTACAATAGTTGAGGAAAAAAAAGAATTATCAGGAATAGAGAAAATATTACAACTAATGCAACTACAGACACAACAAATACAACAGACACAACAAATACAAGAATCAACAAAACAAACAATGAATGAAACAGCAAAGAGAATGGAAGAAAACCAACGGGAAACAAGACAAGCAATAGAACTAAATAACAGGAATATAGAGCAGCGTTTGGAAAACTATGAACAAGAAATTAAAGGATGTGTTGAGGGGATAAAGAAAGAACTGATACAACAAATAGAAGAAATAACCATAAAGAATGCAAAACAAGAGACAGAGATAAAAGATATCCAAAATACGATGAAGGAAATAAAGATTGTCCAGAAAAAGGAATTAGAACAGTTAGAAGAAAAATTTGAAATGGCGCTACAAGAAGACAGGAAGGAAGTAGAAAGAAGATTAAAGCAAAATGAAAAACAAATGGCAGAAATTGAACTAAGAGGGGTAGAGAGAAAAGAAGTTATCATCCATGGAACAAGCGAGTCGAAAATACAATTTGGCGGGGATATTCGGAAAACACCCCCAGTACCGTTTGTTAAAAATTTGAAAACCAAATTACAACATATTAGATATTTTGACGATTGCAAAGAAACAATTAGAAACCATTTGAAAGAAGGAGCAGCGTTATGGTATGAAAGCAAGGAAGATGAGTTTGAAAATTGGACAGATTTTGAAAATAAATTTCTCAACTATTTCTGGGGGAAAAATAAACAGAGAGAAATCAACCAAGAGCTACAGAATGGAAAATATCACGAAAAAATGGGAATATCTGAAGAAAGATATGCTTTGCAGATATATAACAATTCAAAATATCTAGAATACAAATATTCTACCGAACAGCTGGTAGAAATGATCAGCAGACATTTTGAGGAAACGTTGGAAGATCACGTGATTTTGAGAAACTATCAAGATATTGATAGTTTGTGCCAATTCCTTCAACTAAAAGAAGCGAAAAGAAAAGAAATGAGAAATAGAAGACAACATGACCAATATAATGGAGCGGAAAGAAGGTATTCATCAAATTATGACCAGAGAAACCGACATCCCAGATCAACAAACGAATATAGGCCGAGAAATTACAATAATTACAATAGACAACAAAATTACGATAACCGGAATGATACACAAAATAGAACAAATGAAAATCACAACAGGAATAGAGATGCTCAAAATCCTCCGAATAGGAATACGAACGAACAAAGGGACGATAGAAATAATCAGAGATTCCAACAACAAAATAGAAGGGAGATGAATCATGTAGCAATAGGAAACGAAAGACAAATTTCTAATTCTAATCTAATATTTTTAGATGCATTTATAAAACATAAAGCGATTAAAATTGTGATTGATTCTGGATCGGAGATATCGCTAATCAATAAAAAACTAGTAAAAGAATTAAATTTGGACAGATTTGTGTATAAGATTCCTAGGGTTGATTTAGTGGGTGCAAACAATAAAAATTTGACGACAGTAAACGAAGGCTTGGGAGTACAGATAAGAGTGGGAAACAAATTCCATATTATGAAATGTGTGGTGATTGAAGATTTAAATCATGATATGATAGCGGGAATTGATGAATTGAGGAAAAAAGATATCACCATAAATTTTTCGGAAAATAAACTGGAAATCAGAGCAGAACCAGACAACACAGGAGAAGAAAAGCAAACAGATAGGAAAATAAATTCTGGAAGGATCAATGCACAGGAAAAACGCAAAGAAATCGATATGACTGTAGAGGATAAACCGAAAGGACAAGAACAAGATCTAACAGAAACGAAAAAGAGAAGGAAGAAAAAGAAGAAGAGTTCGAAAAGAAAGCAGGAAAAGAAGATGGAGACCAGAGAAAAACAGGAAATAGAAGGTACAGAAGAAGTGTTGGCAACCGACGATAAAACAGAATGGAAGCAGGAAAAAAAAGAAGGTATCATCAGAGAAATGAAAGGAATAGAAACATGGTGCTCGGAATACCAAAGGGAATTAGAGGATAAAAAGAAAACAGAAGAAAAAATGGCACTGATGGACGAGAATCCAGAATTTTGTGAAGAAGTATTATGGACAGTGAATACATGTGAACAAAAGGAGGATGAAAGAAAAATAAATTGTGGAGAAAACATGGGAAAGAAAATAGAGAAGATTTTAGGAAACCATGGAAATCTTGTTAATGAAGTAAACCGAGTGGCTAAAAATTATGAACTTTCTTTTAAGGGAAAATACTTGGAAAAATTTAAAACGAAAATATATCCAATCCCGTATAAAGACAGGCAATATACGGGGTATTTTAACATTCACGACATTTATCAGTATCATAAGTAGATTTTAATAACATAGTGAAATAATTTGATCCTAGAAAACTTTTGTCATTTTTAAAATTTAACAAAGAGTTTTCGGCAGATCAAATGGCGGGGATTTGTTATGATATGTAAAATCGAGAAAAATATTGGGTTGATTAAAATATTTCAAAGTTCAAAAACATTAAAATAATTCAGATAAGTAGGATAATAACCAACAAACATTTCGAAGAAGGAGAGTTATTAAATTCTTGGATTACCTGTACTAAACAAAATGTAAGCTATACATAAATTATTTCTTTGTTATACTTGAGTGACCCGCATAATTTTAAGTGAAATCCAAAGACAATTGAAACGGGTTTTCCAAAATACATTAATGCAGTGATTAGAGACAAATAGAAGAGATTTTAGAAAGAGGTTTTTGTTAGTTTTAAGAATTATAGAAAATATTATTTGTAAATAAGTTTTAGGAAATTTTATAATTATAGGTAAAAATTTGTTTGTTATCGAAATGAAAAAATGGGGGAATTGTGACGAGTTTTGATTGGCGGAGATTGAAAAAGGTGGGATAAGTATGTAGGAAAAAGTTTAGCGAGATTGAGTAGAGAGAAAGGAGAGTGAGTTGGTTTTCCAAGTCTGTAAGACAAACAGTGATTGTTCTCTGGTGGTTCCCAAGAAGTAGCAAGCAGTAGTGTTGAATGTTAGTGAGTTTTTGTGGAGTTAGTGTATCTGACAGAAGCTGAAGCAGCAAAATATTGTAAGTCATATTTTCCTACTTATATTCCAAGAGTCACTGTTCAGGCCAACGAGAGATTCAGTTTATCGTAAAGAGAAGATATTCCAAGAGTCATTTTTCAGTCGGGCCAACGAGAGATTCAGTTTATCGAGAGGAGAAAGGCTATCATAATTTGAATGATTGTTGCTTTTGAAGGAGATCATTAAGGACGATATACTTGCAACAATCTGTTGTAAGATTGCTGATTACATAGGGAGCGGTTGAGAGGAGACAATACAGTCTACAAGGAACAAGGATTTGGACCACTCATCATCAAAGAGAGATATTTTTGTTTTCTGCAGTTTTTTTCTTTTATTGATAACACAATTTTTACACGTAATTTAGAAAGGATATAAATATTTTGATTAGGAGAGTTAGAATAGTTTGGGATTTTGAGTTTTCAATTAATATTGTTTGTACCATTAATTTTGATTGTTCACGTACGGAGAACAAAATTTTGAGAATCCTTATATGAGATTTGTTTATTGAAAACTTTTGAGTGTGAATTATTTCATTATTTTTATTTCAATATATAGTGTTAGATCATATGTGTTTTTTATTATTCCGGTATTCTCTGGACCTTACCTTTCACATGTAATAGCATAGATATTGAAGCACGAATTTAACCCTGAGATAAAAGAATTAAAAATTGTGATAGAGTCATAATCATATCATTTAAATAATTTTAATTAATCAAAAAAATTAATTAGCTAATTATTGCTTGGCGCACCAAGACTTTAAATATCACAATAATATATATATATATATATATATATATATATATATATATATATATATATATATATATATATATATATATATATATATTATAAAAACACATTAAAATATTCACAAATAATACATCATCACAATATATATATATATATATATATATATATATATATATATATATATATATATATATATATATATATATATATATATATATATATATATATGTATATATAAATATATATATATATAATATATATATATATATATATATATATTATATACATATATATATATATATATACATATATATATATATATATATATATATATATATATATATATATATATATATATATATATATATATATATATATATATATATATATAACTCAAATTTGGGAATGCCAAAAGTCCTTTTTTAAAAAGAATTTATTAGAGCTAAAACGACTAATTACAATAAAATCAGATTCTAAACTGAATAAAATATTAGTTGAAATAAAACATATACATTTGCAATTATACAATTCACAATATTACGAAACATAGCGTCAGCACTCCTAAGTTCAATGTCTTTGACAATGTCAGCACTCCTGAGTCCATGGCCTGAATAAACCCATAGGCGTCGCTCTATAACTCCTCTTCCCCTAGATTGAAGCTCCTTGTGGGAGGTGAATTTTCGAACTGGAATCGTCTGGGTCCTGTATGTTTGACATTCTTATGTCTTTTTTTCTTTTGGTTTATTATCTTGTTCTTTTCGTTATTTTCTTAGAGATGATGTAGATGATTCTTACAACGATGGCAAGATATAATATGATCGTCCAAATGCTGGGAGTGTGGTAATTTTCTCTTTGTTCCATGATGAGATTGTAATTTTTCCTCCATAGGAAATATTGCCAAAAACTGGTTCATCTCTGGTATGATTTCGATGTGATTGCCTTGGATGTCTGCTTTAATATATTGACAATTACTGGAGTTTTCTTGTAAGATTATTTCCTTTTCGCATATGTGTTCTTGGTTATTTTGTAGACGGCTTGGACATTGGAAAATTTTACCGTGGGTGCAGATGTCGTTGAGAGGTATTATTGTATTTTTATTTTTTAGCAAATATCTTGTATTAGGTATTATTATTGCAAATTCTGACTCAATTTGTGTGGGTATAGGTAATAAATAGTAGAGATCAAAGATGTTCTCAAAATCGATAGGAATTGTCAGAAAATATTGAATTTGGTTTTCATCTATTTTACAGGTGATTTCCAGAATGGATTCAAAATCTAAAATATTTTCGTGTTTTAATTTAAATGGTAATTGTGTTTTCTAAAATAAAGATATTCTTTGTATGCTATTTTTGATATGTTGAATAATATTAACGTAGTTGTACGTCTCTGATCTAAAGAATTCGATGTTAGAAATGTTATTTTTAAGATACTCAAATTGCTTGTTCAGGTTGTCATATTCAGTTACAAGTGGTTTTAAATAAAAATGTACAAATGTATGACTAGATTTTGTTTGAGTTTTGCGGTTCCTAATTTTATAGGTAAAATGCCTAGGTTGTGGGTGATATCCTTTATTTCGGCTGTTGTATGTCCGATTGTGACGAACCTGGAAAAATATAAGTTTTCCGTTTAGGTCGTTTTACATTTGAAAGGTGAATGTTTTGCGGTAGTATTTTTATGCCGCTTAATGAGTTTTGCTGTTTTCTTAAATTTATTAATGGATTTAATATTTTCTTTTTGATATTTATTTTTAGTTTTTCCTTTTATTTGTCTGTTTCGCACAAATACTTCGGTAGGAATTTCATTTGGTAATTCCTCGCGTGTTTCATTTGCTTTATTTATAACTTTTGCTTTATTTTCTTGAAGTTTTTTGTTAATATTAGAATATAGTAATTTCATTTTATCCTTATGATTAGAAATATAATTATTAATTAATTGTTGCTCTAGGTCAATGTTAAATGGGGAGTTGATGTCTAAATGTCCCGTGACTAGTTCATGGGGTTTCATTTTTGTTACGGCGTGGATAGTACTGTTGTAAGCTAATAATGCATAGTTTACTTTTTGTTCTATTGGGTCGGATTTATACTCATTTTGATTGTTTAGTAACCTGATATGTTCTATAATAGTTGAATGAAATCTTTCAGCTATACCATTTGATTCTGGATGCTGGGAGGAGATAAAGTGGATTTTTACCTTGTGTAATGCTAATAAGTCTTTAATGACTGAATTTTTTAGTTCTGTACCATTGTCTGAAATGATTTGTTCTGGAATACTATGATGTGTAAAGAATCTAATTAAAGCGTTTGCTACTTCGATACCTTGAGCAGAATTAAGTTTATAAAGTTGGGCATATTTAGAGAAAGAGACGACTATCGTTAGAAATTTGGTATTTTCAAGAGTTATGGAATCTAAATGCAAAATCTGAAATGGCTTAATTGCTGTAGGAGTAATACTAAATATTGGCTTTATGGGATTCCTATCATATTTTGTTATTTGGCATATTTCGCATTCATTAATATAAGTTTGTATAGAAGCTCGTTGATTGGGCCAATAATATAATGATTTAATTCGGTTATCCGTTTCATCTAAACCTCTATTATTTTGCTTGCCTTCATGATAGTTTTGAATTATTTCTTTAATTTCGTTTATAGGAACATCGATAAGTTTCTTGGTGCAATTAATAAATGATATTTGAGAATTTTTAAAATATTTTTGGATAACAACGCTAAATTTCTCATATACTGGGTCTTCAAAATAAAGGTGATATTTTATTTTGGGTATGGTATATTCTTTAATAAAATCAATAACATCACGCTCAAAATTGTTTTTTGAGAACTGGACAAGAATTCTTTGTCTTTTATCAAATAATTTGATTATAGTGGGATTAGCAGGATTAAAATTAACTTCAGAGATAAAAATTTGGTTAATTCCCGTGTTTACAGGGTTTTCGGAAATAGGAATTCCGGGGGTAGGATTTTCTACATTGGTGTGTATCGTCTCACCGTCATCAGGATTTTCTTCTTGTCTATTATCTTCATCTATTTCAACAATCAGCGATTCTGTATCTGGTTCATTATTAAGATCTTGTTGAGCTTGTTCATTAAGTGTTTCCATATATTCAAAAATATTTTTTGTGTTTTCCAAATTTTTTGTTTCATTGACGTTTAGCTCTATTCTGGATAATGTATCACAATTTGTATTTAAAGATCCTTTTTTATAAATGATTTCATAATCATATTCTTCTAGCTTCAAGCGCCATCTTACTAGTTTGGAGTTGGGATCTTTCAATGAAAATAACCACTGTAGTGGTTTATGATCAGTAATAATAGTAAAGCGTCGTCCAAATAAATACGGGCGAAAATATTTGACAGCCCATACTATTGCCAGTAACTCTTTCTCAATTGTTGAGTAATTGATTTCTGAGTTGTTCAAAGTTCTGCTTGCATAAGCAATTGGCAAGTCGGATCCAATCTTTCCTTGACTAAGTACGGCTCCTAGCGCAAAATTACTAGCATCTGTAGTGAGATTGAAAGGACGGGAGAAGTCAGGATACTGTAATATGGGTTCATTTATGAGAAGTTGTTTACAAGTTTCAAAACATTGGATGTAATCTGAATCACTTACATTGATTTCAGCATTTTTCTTCAGGCGAGTAGTTAGTGGTTTAGTAAGTTTAGAAAAATCTTTGATAAATTTTCTATAATAACCTAAAAGTTCTAAAAATCCTTTTAATTGTTTAGTATTTTTGGGTATTGGAAAATTTTTTATCGCTTTTATTTTGTCTGGGTTCGGCTTAACACCTTGTGGCGTTACGATGTGACCTAAATATGCTACTTCTTTTTTTAAAAACTCAGATTTATCTATTTGAATTTTGAAATTTGATTCTCTTAATCTTTGAAACACTTCTTTTAAATTAACTAGATGCTCCTGTAGACTTGTACTAAATATAATTATATCGTCAAGATAAACCAAACATTTTTCATTTTGTATACCTCTTAGGATATTATCCATAACCCGTTGGAATGTCGCTGGGGCGTTACGGAGTCCGAAAGGCATTCGCAAAAATTCGTAGTGACCGTTTTCTGTATTGAATGCAGTTTTTTGAATATCGCGTTCATCCATCTCGATTTGATGAAACCCTGAAGCGAGGTCGAGTGTCGTAAAGTATTGACACCGTCCAAGTTTATCCAGTAGGTCACTAATGTTAGGTAAAGGGTATCTATCACCAAGTGTGATAGCATTAAGACGTCGATAATCTATTACGACTCTAAACTTAGGTTTCTTGGAGGCGTCCATTTTTTTTGGGACCACCCATATAGGAGAGGACCAAGGGGAATCCGAAGTTCTAATAATATCTTGATCCAGCAGGTTCTGGATTTGATTTTGCACTTCCTTCCTATAAATTTCTGGATATCTATAGGATTTTGAATATACTGGTATATCGTTTGTTGTTTTTATTGTATGTTTAATTTTATTAGTAAAAGTTAATTGATTACCTTCGACATGAAAGATATCGGAATATTCTTTTATTAACTTTAATATTGAATTTCTTTCCTCAAAATTCATATGATCTGTTCGAACTTTATAAATATCGAATTTGAATTCTTCAGCATTTATGGAATTAAAATTTGGATTTAAAATTTGTTCGTATTCAGCGAACTTTTCCACCATGATTGGGGAAGTTACATCCAATTTAAAATAAGATTCAGAAGAATTCAAAATCGTGCAAATAGCCTTATTGCTCTCTACCGTCGTAAGGCATTCCGGAATTTCTAATTTACCGATTTGTGTATATGGTATAATTACATCGCCATTTTTTATATTTTCAACATTTAAACTGATAACTTGCTCGGTTCGTGGCGGCACTACTATACAATTCGTGTTGCCACTATTCCCGGCTTTATAATAATTTAATTTTATCTTACTGTGCGAGGTAATTAAAACGTTATTGGCCAAATCAATTTTTGCATTTAATTTTTTTAAATTATCGAGGCCTAATAAGCAGTGAAAATAGTCATGGAATTTAAAAACGCAATAACTTAAATTTAATTTATTTTTAGTATTAAAAATTTTCGATAAGGGAATTTCAGTACAGTAATTTTCCTGTTTTGCTCCAAGTGCTGTTGAAATTTGAAAGGGTTTACGAAAAATTGAATTTTTAAAATATTTTTCAGCAACTTCTGGGGTTACAAACGATTTTGTGCTCCCAGTGTCTATTAGTACTTTAAGATTATGCTCAGGAAATACAATGTACGGCAATTTACTTTCGTTATTTATCAGATTTAAAAGTTCAACTTGAGTAATTATGGATTTTCCGAGGCTTTGTTCTCTAAAAAATGATTCTCATTAGTTAATTCAACTTCCTCGGTATCGCCAATATTATTTAGCTCCTCAGCTATGATATTTTGTGGTTGACTTGAAAATGTATTATTGAAGCGTCTTTGATTTCCAAAATTTGTTGGTCTAAAAGTATTTTGACTAGTGGTACTCATTGGAGTTGGGGCTTGAAATCTTTGATTTGGATTTGATTTAAAGACATTACTACTTCTGTTATTTGTAAAAATATTAGTTCCTCTGTTATTATTTGAAAAAGAGGTTGATGCTAATGGTTGTCTTGTTTGTTGAAATTGTGTGGAGTTTGTTATAGGTGGGGCTTGAATTCTTTGTCGAGGTTCATTGAATGTAAAGGATCTGTTCGTTTGAGGAAATTTTTGTTGAAAGTTAAGATTTGTTCTTGGATTACGATTATTTTGAAAATTTGGCTTTGTTTGCCTAGATTGTGAAGAATTATTTTCATTTAAATAAATTTGAAAATCGTTACTTAAAATACTTAGTGCAGAATTTAAATCTTTAGGGTTTTTAGTTTGCATGAAGGTGCCAAGTGGTTCTTTTAGATCACGTAATAATACTCGTAGGGCTAAATTCCTAAAATAGTTTGATAAAATTAATAATTCTTGGTCATTAGAACGTGTAGTAATTAAAGATATTTGTAAATTCAAAAGATGTTGGACTTTATTGAAGAATTCAAAGGGAGTTTCATTATTTTGCTTTAATTCTGACATTTCTATACTAAGAGTATAAATATCTCTTTTATCAGCGTATGTATTTAGCAAGGCATCTTTAAGATCTTGCCAGGTCCTAACTACACATGCTGAAATGTTAATAGCAGCTTCACCTTTTACTTTTGCTAATATGCTAGACATAAGGTATTCATTCTGAAAATCATCTGAATCAACTGTATTATAAAATTTATTAATCAATTTTTCACAGATTTCCACGAATCTAGGAAGTAATGTATTTTCTCCGTGGAAATCTGGAATCATGTCAAGATATTCCTTTTTTAATTGTGGGATTGCCATTTTTCTTTTATTTTTTGAGTAAAAATTTAAATTAAAAGTACGATTATTTATTAAGGAGGAATTAGAACAAAAATTATCTTTAATAGGGAATTTTGAGTCAGAATCTGAGTCTGATGAATCAGAATTAATTAGAATTTTAGGCTCTCTATACGACATAAGCACTTACCAGAGAAGAATTGTCGACTCCATGTAAGCTGGTTCACTCAGAAGGTTTGACTAGGCAGGTATCTTCGATATTCACTCGAAAAGTCCACTTAACACGATTCCTGTTATAAAGGGCTACTCAATCCACCCACAGGAATATAACACTTCCGAATTAAGGTCAATAAATCGTTGAAACGAACCGAATTTATATTCGCTAAACCCGTTTGACCTAGCTACTGACTGCGCCACTCAAATTTGGGAATGCCAAAAGTCCTTTTTTAAAAAGAATTTATTAGAGCTAAAACGACTAATTACAATAAAATCAGATTCTAAACT
Organism: Diabrotica undecimpunctata; assembly: GCF_040954645.1. Taxonomy (NCBI): domain Eukaryota; kingdom Metazoa; phylum Arthropoda; class Insecta; order Coleoptera; family Chrysomelidae; genus Diabrotica; species Diabrotica undecimpunctata. Next base: position 85,072,018 of record NC_092811.1, on the reverse strand, counting down.
GAATAAAATATTAGTTGAAATAAAACATATACATTTGCAATTATACAATTCACAATATTACGAAACATAGCGTCAGCACTCCTAAGTTCAATGTCTTTGACAATGTCAGCACTCCTGAGTCCATGGCCTGAATAAACCCATAGGCGTCGCTCTATAACTTATATATATATATATATATATATATATATATATATATATATATATATATATACATATATATATATATATGTATATATATATCATAGTATTTATGTATTACAAATAGGTTTGTTGATGTTTAAATTTTGATGATATTTTTACAAACACAGTATGTTAAATTTATAGATTTTAAACATTTTACAAGCTTCTTATTTAAAATTTTTTTAAACAAATGTAATACCAACCAATTTATATATTTATTTATATAGTTTATCTATACTAAAAAAGAGTTAAGTCAGTGATTCTCAACCTGTATGACGCGACCCTCTAGGGGGCGCGCTATTACTAATGGGGGAGGAGGTGAGCATAACCAAACAAAAAAAAACATTGACTAATTTACTAAAATCAAAGCAAAACAAAATTCTGACAAAATAAAAAGTAAACTATACATGAACATTAATCTAATAGGTACACTTATAAAAAGAACTATAAAAGTACTACACATGAACTTATAAATACTAAATTATAAACAAGTTTAATAATATAATATATCAGTGACATCCTTGGACCCGTTTTGCAAAACAAAGTGTATCGAAACCGGGTGTAATATTAGAAAAAAAAGCTCTCAGTTTTTTTTCCATATTAAGCTGCGATCTAGATATAGACTATCTAGATATAGACAAAGATCTAGATCTAGATATAGACAAAGAGGGATTTATGATTTAACTGTTTATTCATTTCAGCATTTACCGTGAAGTTTACAAAGGTTTTTCTTCGGCAGTAAAGAGCCCTTCTGGTGTATTTTGAAACGCATTCCTAACCCACTCGTAACTAATTACTAATTTGTCGTTGGCAAAAAAATCCTTTAAAATTTTTTGTCAGTATTGCTAAATGATTTTCAGTGGTTACAAAAACAACTGTCAATCTTGTAAGTTTTAATGCATTCATCCACATTTGCAATCGTTTCTAGGTTTTTTTGTTTTAAATTTCTGCTCCACAATTCCAATTTTCTACAAAAAGCATAACTTTATCACTCGTATACAATTTATGTGTATTGGCCTCTGGAAGCTGAAGATTCAAAATATTTAGGTTCTCGAATATGTCAACCAAGTAGCTCAATTTCATTAAAATTTGCGTCTTGAAACATTTCGGATTCCAGTCTACTTTCTTCTTCTAGAAAAATATCGATTTTATGTCTTAATGTAAAAACACATTGTAAAAATTTCCTACGTGATAACTATCTTGCTGTATATAATTTTGTTTGCTAACTATCATATATTTAGTTTTCTTAATGTTGAGTTTTAACCCATACTGATCACAAGTCTGTTTTATTTTGTTCATTAGATTTTGAAGGTCTTCTCCGCAATTAGCAAGCACTAAGGTATCGTCGGCATATCTAATATTGTTGACGGTTACTTCATTCACAATAATACCTTCGGTTGTCTCCATTAAGGCTTCCTTAAAAAGTAAAGGCGACAATATACATCCTTGTCTCACTCCCCTTTTTATATTTATTTCATCCGACAGTTCTTGTTCAACCTTTATTCTTGCCACTTGATGCCAGTATAGATTTGTAATTATTTGTAGATCTTTATCGTCCAATCCAGCTGTTTCCAATATTTCTAGCATTTTGTTATGTCGGACTTTGTCAAAAGCCTTTTCAAAATCGATTGCACAAATGTACACATTTTGATTTATATCTCTGCATCTCTGTACTAGCACCTGTATACTAAACAAGGCTTCTCTTGTACCCAAGCCACTCCTAAACCCAAATTGAGTATTGCTAATTATGTCCTCTAACAGCGTGTAAATTCTGCTGTGTACTGCTCGCAGGAAGATCTTCAAAACGTGACTCATCAGACTTATTGTCCGATAATCACCGCATGTCTTTGGACGATGTTTCTTAGGTATTGTGACAAATGTCGACTTTAACCAATCAGTTGGTAATATCCCAGTGTCTTAAATTCTGTTAAAGAGATTACACAGAGCTTTAATTCCATTTTCTCCCAAAAACTTTAGTATTTCAGCACTTACTTCATCGGCGGTGCTTTTTCATTTTTTGCCGATTGTATTGAACGTGTAACCTCACTTTCTGTTATAGATGGACCTGATACAGCAATCGGTGTATAGTGTTCTACTATCTCATCTTCAAATAATTCAGAAATGTAGTTTTCCCATTCTTTTAACTGTTCATTGATGTCTAATATTCTGTGTCCGTTTCTGTCTTCTAAACTTTGGGATACTTGTTTCCGTTTTTTCCGTTTGTTTCCAGCGACCTCTTTTAATTTCTTGTGCAGATGAAAAGTATCGTGTTTCTTTTCATATTGTTCAATTTCATTACATTCTTTACTATAAAATTGTGTTTTCGCGTATCTTATCTTCTGCCTGATTATTGCGTGGATCCTCTTGTATTCGTTTTTATCTTTATTTCTGACTTCTCTTCTTTGATCCATAAGTCTCATTTCTTCCCACCCTTGTTTTTTCTTGCTTTTAGCGCACTCAATTTTGTTTCTTAAACAGTCTTTAAGATGTCTTTAATTCTCGTTCAGTTTTCCTCAGTACATTCCTCTTTGCTTGATGTTAACTTCATTTTTTGTTCTAATATACTTGTAATTTCTTGTTTTACAGTATCATTTAACATCTTCTCTCTATCTGTAGTAACTGTTTCCTTATTCGTCCTTGCAACTCTTTTTAATCTCAGTCTTATTTTTCCTACTAAAATATTGTGATCTGTTGGTACATCTGCGCCTGGATATGTTTTTACTGCTAATACTGAATTTCTGTATCTCTTATTTATACATATGAAGTCTATTTGGTTACGAACAACTCGTTCAGGTGTATCTGCTGGTGATTTCCAGGTGTAAAGACGACATTTTGTAAGTTTGAAAATTGTGTTTGTTATTACTAATTGCTTTTCTACTCAAAAAGATGCCAACATATCTCCTCTTCCATTTCGTATTCCCAGACCATATTTTCCTATGATATCTTCCTGTTCACCTTCAACAATCTTTGCATTAAAATCTCCCATGATAATATTGAGATCGTGTTTCTTTGTAGGTGCTAATACTTTGTCTAAATCATGATAGAATTTTTCAATTTCTTCTTGTTCATAGTCTTGTGTGGGTGCATATACTTATAATATGTTCACATTGATTGTTGTTGATTGTATTTGTATCATCAGTATCCTGTCTGAGAATAGGACGACGTTTTTTACAGCTTTATCTGTTTCCTTCGACACAATTATTGCTACACTATTTTTGTGTTTTGAGCTGTCTTCTCCTGAATAGTATACAATGTGATCATCTACAGTTACTTTTCCAGACCCTGGCCATCTTATTTCACTTATTCCAAGGATACTTATATTTAGACGCTTCATTTCTTTAATGGTGTTGTGAATTTTTCCTGGTTCGTACATGCTTCTTACATTTCATGTACCTATTTTTCTTTCTTTAGAAAATGTGTTCATGTTTCTAGCTGATCGGGAGATTCTTAGCACCCCTGCTCCATTTAAGGAGAGCCCGTACTCGGGGCCGTTGTATTTATCAGCCATTTCCATGATTTTTTCTTGGGAAAATTAGGCTCTAGGTGGTTTCCCGTTGCCTTCCTAGAGTATGTAATAGAAGGAAATATAGTGACCCTTCTGCCCTCGGAAACCTAATTGCCATTCGGGGTCGGAAGAAACAAGAGTTGGCCAAGAGAGGCTAATAGGAAAGATTAAAGATATTTCACTCAAGACAAGTTAAAAAAGAGTAAAATGTGAAGGCCCTTATGATGCTCCAGGTGCGTTTCATAAGCGTATGAGTATTAATACACTTTGTGTTCCCGCTTATACCTCGGGGTATTGACTACAGACTGTATGGCTCGTCCAGCATGCCATAGCATAGAGGGAAGGGTGCATGTCATTTTTACAATGTAGGCATCACAACACCACAGCCTGACCCAATATCTTGCTTTAAAATAATATAATAATGCTGAATGTACTGCAGCCATGTCTTTATAAAGAGCAGAAAATATTCTAGTCTTCAAAGGTCTCATTTTTATGTAATTAACAACTGTTACAACCGTAGTTAGCAAACTATTCAGACCAGGATACATTTTTTTAGAAACCACATCTTCTCTGTTGATCATACATATTGTTGTCCATATACACATTGAAGACTATTGTTTCACAAACCCTTGTAGACTTTAAAATTGTCCGGATATTGTACGAGCATAATCGGTGCATATTCCGACGCAATTCTTCCACTCTATTTTTGCTTTATTTACATAATCATTTAAGATAGCAAATCATGCGGGCGATATTGCTTTCAGTTCTATTGGTTTGCAGAAAAGTAGTTTTTCTACTACTATCATGACATCACCAAATCGAATGTAGGCATTAAAATAAGCATATTTGTTGCTATCTTTTGTCTGATCAAGCTTAATCGAAAACAGCTTGTCGAGCAACTTCCCATGTAGCTGATCTTGTACATCTTCAGCTATGTCACCGATTCTACGGGCAACAGTATCATTTGGTAGACGTGTAGACTCCAATTTTTTGGTGAAATTATCTCCAAACATAGTTTCTACAATTTCAATTGCAGCTGGCAAAATAAGCACTTCACCAATAGTGTCGACTGCTTAAATTTTTAGCAAATGTTACACAAAGGCCTTTCTTCTTTAGTAAATGTAAACCCAAAATTTAAGTATTCTTGGGAATATTTTCTTGATTTTATTTTTAGAACCACTCTCGCCTATGCACTTGTTGATACTTCACTAGTATCAAATGCTCGCTTACGACCAGTTAAAAATTTATCCATGATTTTGTATAAATTAATATGTAGTGATTGGGATATTTATACACTAAAACTACAACATACACATTCACAATAAATTTAACAGATACAGAAGGACTGACTTGACTGTCAAGGCTGGTCATAACTCAGAACTGAGAAGATGCAGACGGTCGAGACTGTTCAAAATAACTCGAAACTTCTCGTACAGAGAGACGTTGAATCCGGATCGATGTTTCCATATTTCAATAAATTTACTTTTTTTCGGTAATTTGGTAATTAAGGTTTTACTATAAGTTTAGCCTCAAAATACTTAAGGTAAGTACATTATTATTGCATACGTACATTGTTATTCTACGAAAAGGGGCGAGGTAAAAATATTTATGGAAAATTGGGTCGCAAACGGTAAAAGGTTGAGAAACGCTGGTTCAAGTCATTATTTGAATACTGATTTTTTAAGATCCTAATCCTAACTTATTTTTGTCTAATTGTATATAATACAGATTTACTGTTTTAAATATAAATATGTACTTTATAAAAAAAGGAGTATTTTATACTCGTGAAAAACAAGGTATGTCATGACATTCCCTGTTTTTGCTAATTGTAGGAATAAAAGATGTTAGTGTAAAGTTTTTTATATTTAATTGTAATTTGAAAGGTAAAACATACAAATTATTGTTTGTGAGGAAGGCTTTAGTAGAAAAGTCTCGTGTCAGCTCTACAGAATTTTTTAAGAACTTGTAAGTCGCTAAACTTTTCTAAAGATATCTTCACCAAACCTGCAAGAAAAAATACTCCTTAATGTAAAATAACATTTTAAAACATAAATAAAATATGAAATATATAAAAAAACTGTTACTGTTTTATCTGGTAGGTAAAACTCTTCATTACTCAAAGTTTCTATTTGCTCAGCAGATTTTTTGTTCGCGTAGACGACAGATTTGTAGAGTAGCCCAGTATAGGATGGTCGATATTTTATAAACTTGGTGTTTATCTTCAATAAAGATTTTTTTTAATTCTAAAATTTTGAAAGGGCTGTTCTTCTTATATCGTCTTCAACGATAGCTGGATCCCCTTCAACTTTGACTACTTGGAACGGTTCTGGCTTCATTAAGGCATTACGTAAAAACTCATAAAACTCCACAGGAATTTTATGAGTTTATGTACTGGTCTTCAGCTTTACCAAACCAAAATTTTTATTGCATTCCATATATGAATGCCCCCTGATGGGAAATGTGATTGATACGGTGTCTAATCGTTTTAACGTATGAATAAAAAAATAAGAAAATGCAGATATTTAAACATTTTGTAATTTTTATTCTGGCCCCTGCTAAATCACAAAATTTTTTAAATGTTCTTACTTGTTTGTCCAACTGATGCACGATGACAATGATTTACGAAAGATATAACTTCGTTTGAGCCTTTTTTGCTATGGTCTCCGATTTAGTGTTAAAAATATATTTATCGATAGAAGGTAGATGAATATTAAAAGAAAACATTGACAACTGTCTTCTGTAGTACACAGCGTTTGTGCTGTGTGGAAGTGAGACTTTTTTTAGTAGTCCATTACCAGAACTTAATATCTCTCGTCATGTATAGCAAACCTTTTTGCCTCCTTATTTCGGTCATAAAAAAACTGGGCCTTTAATTTGTGAAGTTTGTTTTCTGTGACTAAACATTCTAATTTATTTTCTAAGAAACGTTAAGTTTACAAAATTCTCGTCGATAGCTGCCATATGCAATCTTTACCTCAGGATTTTTTCCTTGGAATAATTCGTAGATTTTTTTATACTAAACTTTTCAGAAAGGTAAATTTTAGATGTCTTTGTATTACAATCATGACTTGATCTGCCCTTAAATGACTTCAAGTGCATTCGTATGGAATCTTAGATCAGAGGGTGCAACGCCGTTGATTTTAAGCCTTCTTTGATCATACTATACTTGCCGTGGATTGGGCAAAATGCTTTGAAACAAAGAGGTATCTCTTGCATTTGACCATCTCTTAAAACCATAAATATATAGCAAAACCCTAACCAAAAGAGCAGTTGTGATGTTTCGTTGTCTTGTAATTGGGCTGCCTAGAACATCTTTATGCGATCATTTTGATCAAGATTAGAACTGCGATATGGAAGTTCTGTTTATTATGCTTATAATTACAGCTGTCGCCGCTTTCATGACTCTGCAGACGATGTTTTCGCAGGACTTCAGCCATTCGTCCTTTAGATTCTTGCTGTTGTTTTGGTGATTCCACGTCTTCATCACTAAATGAACTTATCGACACCTAATTACTTACTTACTAACTAATATGACACACAATAACCCCTAAAACAAAAAAAGCCAGAATGAATAACAAAACAAAAACAAATGTCTTGTACCGGCTGCGCTGTGGCCGAGACTGGCATTCCTTGTTACTTGCAATTTCGCTCGGACATTACTGGTTCTTAGCAAGTATAATAAAAGTTTATGGTCAGCTTTCAATTAACATCACTTGTTATTGCCTACCGATAACTTGTGCATCATAAACTTTGCTAGTCTGTCCGTAAGATGGCATTATTACTTTGATTTGAGACAAAAATGTACATTCCTTGTTTTTCCCCCGTGGTCTTCATATTGAGTTAGCTACATGGACGTATAAATAAAGATCTTTATTTATACGTCCATGGTTAGCTACAAGTCAAATAAATATTTATTTAATATTTAACCTCATTAAGAAATAGACTAACAATTAAGGGTTAAAAATAGATCGCAGGTATTCCTTTACAATAAATAGTTACACAATTACAAATATTAAACTTCAATTTTGTCAAATACAGCGGCGGACTAAGGCCTAGGCAACTTAGGCACGTGCCTAGGGCCCGTAATTTTGGGGCCCGAAAATAAAGTTTTTAACTTTTTAATGTTTTTAATTAATTTTTGATTTTATTTAACAGAAAAACGTTATAGTCATAATTATAGCTGAAACGTGTCTTAATTATACCGAATCGTTGATTGATAAAGTCGACAAGGTTGAAAGAGCGTTCCCGTGCTTATCATGAATGGAAAAAAAATATACATCAAATGCACATGTCAGAGAATGAAAACTCCAGTAACCGCATTAACTACATTACTAACTATCGCGGACAGCGTTATGATAATGCGGTAAATATATGGGAGGACTCAAATTCAGAATAAAAAATTATATTTTTCTTCCCATTTCGTACTATACGCCAACCATTCTTAAATTCAATTGGAAACGCTGTTGTTAAAATGTTCATGGAAGTGAATGTAATGGCAAACACTTAAGTCTTCTTCTTTCTTGTTCTTCAGCCTTTATTCGTCCACTGCTGGACATAGGCCTCTACCATTTTTGCTTTCATTGATTTCTACTCTTGGCAATTCTCATCCACTGCTTGTCCGCGACTTGTGTGATATCATCTACCCACCTCTTCTGTGGTCTGCCACATACGCTGCCACGCGGGATTATCTCGGGCAACATGTCCGACCCATTGCCATTTGAGCCTTGCTCTACGTTCTGCGACATCAGTAATCTTTGTTCTTTCCCGAATGTCGATATTTCGAATCCTGTCTCTCAAACTAATCCCTAGCCTGGCTCTCTTCATCGCTCTTTGGGTTGTAGTGAGCTGCTCTAAGGTTTTCTTTGTAAAGGCCATGGTCTCCAGTCCATATGTAGTTACAGGCAAGATGCATTTGTCATAAACTCTACGTTTTAGACACATTGGTATATCTTTATTCTTTAACCTAAAGCTTAACTTGCCGAAAGCTACCCAAGACAATTGTATGCGTCTTTTTATTTCGGCTATTTGGTTTTCTTTGCCAATTTTAATAGTATGTCCATTATGTGGTCCATTATTAATGGTGTATGTAAACACTTAAGTATCAATCTTATTTGTGACACAAGATGGTCGGCCCGTTCCGCTGATGTGAAATCTTTAAAGGAAAATGATGAAGAAATTAAACATTATTTAAGTCATTTTTTCAGTCCCAAGCTGCCAAATCACATAAAAAAACTTAATACATTTTAGTATATACTGTTACTACATGGGAAATATTATTCCCTATATGGGCAAAGATTTTAGAGAAAATAAATGCTCCAAACGAGACAACAAAAGGACGAGTACCTAAATACAGCAGGATTAATATATGATTCATTGGTTCATTTAAAAAAAGCAGAAAAAGTTAAATATATTGCATATACTAATGATAAAAAAGACAGAAAATATGAAAACTATTTCATGATGAAATTCCAGAACATGAAACAAGATTCAGATATAAAACTATTAACAATAAATTCAAAACATTTTTTCATAAGAGTAATGTTAGAGGAATTAAAATTATATGAACAAGATTTAAACCTAGCAGATATAAAAAATGGAAAGATCACTCTCAGTAAGAAACAGAATAAAAAAAATTAAAAATGCCTGCATTATCAGGATGTATTTTTCACCATGCATAAATGGTCTTCAGCTTTTAGCTCTACATTCCAAAATATGGTTTACTGTAGTTAGTCGGTAGCTTCTTTTTAATAAACTCCTTTTTCTGTTGCTTTAATTTTGTTCATGTTTCGTTTGTTTATGACCAAATTCTCCGCTACACATATTATTATACTACGTACTGTGGTGTTATGGTGGTATATATTTTGTGTGTCGGTATATCTGCTTATACCGTAGCACCACGTTCATTTGTTTTGATAAATGTTTTATCTGCACTCATCAGCTAGTTTTATTTGTGTTTAGTGATTCCATTTTCTAGGTGTACTTAAATTTTCGTATGCCTTTAATTTTTTGTCCATTTCTAGATTTCACTGGTTCTAGTTTTGCTTTTTTTATTTAAATTTATTCTCGGCCATTTTTTGTATTATCTTGTTTTGGTTGTCAGAGCATATAGTGTTACGATAAATATACTGGCCTAAATATTATGACTAATTCTGTTTTGTTGTAGAAATTTCGGTGGAGGTCTAGAATCAAATTATGGTGAATGAGCCGGTCTGAGCTTCTCGATCTTTCGATGCGAGACGACGCTGTTCTCGAATATCAGGATTTCATATAAAATAACCGAACTTTGATTGAAGAAGACAGTGAATATCTGAAGACCGCGGCCGCGAATTAAATGTCACGCTCGCCTATATAAATTATGTATAGTTCGTTAAATAAATTAATATAAATTATTGTGCTTTTTAATGAATTAAGATAAGAACAAGACATTATAAATTAAAGAATTCACAACAAAATATAAATAACTATAAATAAATAAAAGACTTTACAGTGGTGTCAGAAGAAAAGTGGAATAAGTGGAAATTGTGGAAATGGCTACGATTTATGAGCTGACAGTGACTAATTTAAGAAGACATCTCGAAGACAGAGAATTAGCTTCTACCGGAAAAAAGGCTGAGTTAGTCCAACGACTAAAGAACGCTTTGCTAGAAGAAGGACTAGATTCAGAGACTTATATATTTGAAGATGCTGTCATCTCGTCGATTTCGAAATTAGAGAACAAAGTTTCTGGCGATATTTTGAAAGTTTCTGGTGACATCGCATCATTAGAGAACAAAGTTTCTAACGAGATTTCGTCCCTGGAAAGCAAAGTTTCGGCTAACATCTCTTCGGAAATCTCTAAAGTAACTTCTGAGATGTTTGCCCTCGACGATAGAATATCTTCGTTAAAAAACCAAGTTGCTGCCGATATGTTGGCCTTCGAAGAAAAGATGAAAGAGATGGAAAGAAAGATGGAGGAACAGGGACAGCAGAGAGAGGTAGCAATCCGATTACAGTGGAGATAAAAGAAGACGAGACGAAATGTAAGTTGGAGACACGGCCGAAATTTGAAGGAAGTGGAGGTTCTATTCATGTTAAAGTCCCAACTTTCGACGGAAAATCATCATGGAACAACTACATGAAACAGTTCGAATCAGCCGCAAGAGCGAATGGATGGTCTGAAAAAGAAAAGGCTGTAAACCTGACTATCGCTCTTCGCGGAGATGCCTTAGATGTGCTTCAGACCATAGCCGTAGAAGAGACGGATGATTTCGAACAACTTAAGAAGAGGTTAAATATGCGATATGGCCACGAACATTTGGAGCATGTATATCAGTCGCAGCTTTAAAATCGTAGACAGAAGAAAGATGAGGCTCTTCAAGAATATGAGGTAGATATTGCCAGATTAGTACGATATGCTTATCCAACAGCTCCCGAAGACATGATGGAAAAATTGGCCGTTCAAACGTTTATTGGTGGTCTTCGTGATCATGAAATGCAGAGAACACTGCGATTAGCTCGTCACAAGACGCTGGTTGATGTCCTATCCGCCGCCCTCGAATACGAGTCAGCTACGCAGGCCTCTGGAGGATACAGTAAAGTTAGGACTGTAAAAGAGGAAGAAGATGAAGATAAACTTGACCAGCTCGTTAATATGATGAAAATTATTACATGCAAGAAAACGAAGACCATAAAATCAAGAAACTCACCATCAGGAAAACCAGAACAAGTTGGCTTTAGGGGAGCAGCTTCGACCCGGAACTTTTCCAAAGACCCTCTTATACTAATAGCTTCTTTGAAATGTCGTGAAGATAGTGTATATGTAGATGGAGAAATAAATGGTAAAAGACATACGTTGTTGGTGGATACCGGAGCGACCAGAACTATTATACGTCCAACAGTTATAAACAGCCGTAAGAAACTGTTACCAACGAGGTTGCGACTTCGGACCGCTACAGGTGAAAATGCCAACATTGATGGAGAAATCCAGGTACAATTGGGAATTGGAGCAGAAAAGTTCGTCCATACTGTTATAGTTGCTGACATCGAAGAGGATGTTATATTAGGAATGGACGTAATGAATATGCATGGATTCCAATTGGATTTTAAGAATAAGGTAATCAAAATTGGCAACGAGGAGGTATTTCTTCATCCACATAATGACAACACTGTGCAAGCAGCCATTACAGAAGATACAGTCGTGCCTGCGAGAAGCGAAACGATCATAGTAGCGCGACTACAGGGAATTGTAGACGAAGGGACACCTGTTATGATGGAGCCTTGGAACCACGACGATGAGGTCGGCCGTGGAATAATAATTGGAAAGGAATTGGTGACTTCGGCTAAAGAAATTCCTGTGAGACTTATCAATGTCAACGACTACTCAGTGACCATCAAGAAAGAGACAAAAGTAGGAACTTGTGTACCTGTGACATCCATAATCCGTCAGGGGACAACATCTGATAATTCCAACGACAAATTCGACCAAATGGTTGCAGTTGCAGGACAGTCTCTAAATCAGATGGATAGAAGAAAATTAAGGGAATTTCTTCGGCAGTACCGTGATATTTTCGTACCGAAAGGAGGAAAGACGGGAAGAACTACCGTTGTTAAGCATAAAATTGATACTGGTAATGCTAAGCCAATTCGTCAAACAGCTCGACGATTACCACAGGCGAAAAGAGAGGAAGCTGAAACGATTGTTCAGGAAATGAAGAAAGACGGGGTGATAGAACCTTCTACAAGCCCATGGGTCTCTCCGGTGGTCCTGGTTAAGAAGAAAGACGGAACGACGAGGTTCTGTGTAGAATACTGTTTGCTGAACAACGTTACCAAGAAAGATAGTTATCCTCTGCCTCGGATCGATGACACATTGGACACATTGGCTGGAAGTAAATTGTTTTCTACTTTGGATTTGAAGTCTGGATACTGGCAGGTAGAAATGGACCCAGTAGATAAAGAAAAGACAGCCTTCACCACAGGATCTGGATTGTGGCAATTCAACGTTATGCCATTTGGACTCTGTAATGCTCCTGCGACATTTGAGAGGCTTATGGAAAATGTGTTGAGAGGGTTATCTTGGAAAACATGCCTGGTTTATTTAGATGACATAATCGTCTTGGGGGAGACATTTGAAGATCATTTGAGGAATTTAGAAAACGTTTTTAATCGACTTAAAGCTGCCCAATTGATGCTAAACCCCAAGAAGTGCCAGCTATTTCAAGGTAGAGTAAATTATCTGGGTCATATAGTCAGTAAAGAAGGAGTGGCCGTGGATAAGGGAAAAATCGATTCCATTAAGGAATGGCCAAAACCAACTGACAAACATCAAGTGAGAAGTTTTCTTGGACTATGTATTTACTACCGGAGGTTTATTAAGAAGTTTGCAGATATCGCTAAGCCATTAACGCGACTTAAGGAGGAAGCAAGAGATTACCGCTGGGATACAGACTGCCAAAATGCCTTTGAGACCTTGAAAAAGCATTTAATAACAGCACCAATTTTAGGGTATCCACTGCCAGAAGGAGAGTTCATCTTAGATACAGATGCAAGTAATGTGGGAATTGGAGGAGGGCTGTCTCAGATTCAAGGAGGACAGGAACGAGTCCTCGGATATTTTAGTAAAGTTCTTTCAAAACCTGAGCGGAATTATTGTGTCACGAGAAGAGAACTTCTAGCAGTAGTAAAATCAGTAGAGCACTTCTATCAATACCTTTATGGTAGGAAGTTTCTAATCCGAACCGACCATGCCGCCCTTAAATGGTTGATGCAGTTTAAGAATCCAGAGGGTCAGATAGCCAGGTGGATCGAACGACTCCAAGTATACGATTTTAAGATTGAGCACCGGGCCGGAGTTAGCCACAGAAACGCTGATTCTCTTTCCAGAAGGCCATGCCCAGCAAAGTGTTCCCACTGCAACAAAACGGAATCCAAGGAAGCAGCAGTGCTAAGAGCCACGATGGTCAACGACGACTGGACGCCTACTAAGATCAGAGAAGAACAAGAAAGAGATCCAGTTATACAGAAAATTCGAAAATGGAAAGAGGAAATCCGTCGACCACCTTGGCAAGAAATATCAAACCTATGCTCAGTAGTTAAGACGTATTGGGCCCAGTGGGACTCATTTATCATGGAAGATGGCTTGCTCAAACAAGTCCTAGAAAATGATGACGGTTCGGAGAAGAGAAGACAGTTGGTGATCCCAAAGAGCAGAATAGCCGAAGTACTTCGTCAGTTACACGACAGTCCATCGGGAGGGCATGTTGGTGTAAGGAAAACCCTTCAGCGAATTCGGGAACGGTTTTATTGGATGAACAGTTCCGACGACGTAAAAGACTGGTGTAAGAAATGTACTATTTGTGCCACGAGTAACGGGCCTTACCGAAAAAGGAGAGCTCCTATGAGACAATATAATGTTGGAAGCCCGTTTGAAAGAATAGCTTTGGATATCGCTGGGCCATTTCCAGAAAGTGAAAATGGAGGCAAGTACATGTTGGTAGTAATGGATTACTTTACTAAGTGGGTCGAGATTTACGCACTCCCAGACCAGAAGGCCGCCACCGTTGCAGATAAGTTGATACAAGAATATATCAGCCGATTTGGAGTGCCTTTGGAGATACATAGTGACCAAGGCAGGAACTTCGAAAGCGATCTATTCCAAGGAATATGTGATAGACTAGGCATGAAGAAAACAAGAACTATAGCATATCATCCGCAATCTGATGGTATGGTAGAGCGGATGAATAGGACAGTCGGCAAGTATTTGACAAAGATGGTGTCCGATCATCAGCGAGACTGAGACCAATACCTTCCGTTCTTCACAATGACCTACAGATCCGCTGTTAACGAATCAACAGGCCAGACACCAGCCAGAGTCCTATTCGGACGCGAAATGCGACTACCCTGTGATCTAGAGTTTGGGTGTCGACCTGGAGAAGATGTAACAGGTGAAGATTATGTGATCGAATTACGAAGAAGAATGGACGATGTACATGAGTTGGTCCGTTCCCACCTTCAGATCGCTAGCGACCGAATGAAGAAACGGTACGATACACAAGCCGAAAAGGGTTGCTTTAAGAAGAACGACAAAGTCTGGCTCTATAATCCCAAGAAGCGAAAAGGTTGTTCTCCCAAATTGCAGCAGTTTTGGGAATGTCCATACCTCATCATGGAGAAGATCAACGATGTCATCTACCGAATAAGCAAGATTCCGAGGGGAAAGCCGATGATAGTACACCATAACCGGCTGGCGTCTTTCGAAGGTGACCACGACGTAGATGAAGAAGTGGAAGTAAACCAAGTCCAAGATGTGTCTGACCTCACGTTTGAGGAATTCATGGGTGCCTATGGAGGTACCGGTAAAGCGAGACATGGTGTTACCACTGAAGAAAAGCAAGATCTACTCGCGCTCCCCGATGACTACTCGCTGGCCCTTACCATCCCGGCCAGTATCAAAGACGCACCAGGGTTGGCATCCGTCTTTCGAAGGAAGTTTCCGATTCCATACAGTTCCGGTTCCAGTCCCGACAAGGTTCCAGGAGGAACCATCTTTTAAGAGGGGGGCAATGTTACGATAAATATACTGGCCTAAATATTATGACTAATTCTGTTTTGTTGTAGAAATTTCGGTGGAGGTCTAGAATCAAATTATGGTGAATGAGCCGGTCTGAGCTTCTCGATCTTTCGATGCGAGACGACGCTGTTCTCGAATATCAGGATTTCATATAAAATAACCGAACTTTGATTGAAGAGGACAGTGAATATCTGAAGACCGCGGCCGCGAATTAAATGTCACGCTCGCCTATATAAATTATGTATAGTTCGTTAAATAAATTAATATAAATTATTGTGCTTTTTAATGAATTAAGATAAGAACAAGACATTATAAATTAAAGAATTCACAACAAAATATAAATAACTATAAATAAATAAAAGACTTTACAATAGATTACTTCACCTAAGACCACACCACTTGGTTTTTTACAAAACTCTCACTGATTGCTATTCCCTTATTTTCAAGATGATATAAATTATTTTTATTTATTCAGTAGGGATCATTTTATAAATACTTTAGAACAAATACAAAAATTCTCTACAGGAATTATATTCACATAATTTTATTGTTTTAAAACATATTAAATATTTTATACGAAGAAGATTTTTTTAACTTTTCATTAATTACTATTTATTTTTTTATTAATCTTGTAACAAAGTAACTAAGATTTTCATCATTAAGTTATTGCTGTTTTTTGTCTCCTTCTGGTTAATAACCATTATCACATAATGCTACCCTTACTCGATATATGCTGTAATATTTTGTTATTAGATGTTTATGTTTTCTGTATATAGTACAATATTTTAATTTACGGTCGCTGCACTCAGAATAGCGATAGGCTCAAAAATCATTGCTGGGGGATATTGATAGATCTTGCATATATCGCTGCCTATATTTACATATATTTCATAGAAAATATGTGGAAATGGGTAACTAGGGCCTTCTATATTAAAATATTTTTAAAAATATTGTAAATCTTGTTTCTGTCGCGCTCAATATTTTATTGCGTATTACTCATACACAAATTGTTTTCATATCTACTTCACTGTACTGTATTTTTCATAATTTCTCGCAGGAGCAAAACATAATATACAATCATGTTCTTATTTTGGGCTTAAGATACGACCTATCACAACAAAAGAAGGGTTACTCTCTTTACTTATCTGCTATTTTTAAATACTTATAACGAGACTTTTCTTTATAATACAATACTTTTTAATAACATCTAGTTAAGACGTATTAGTTTTAGCAGATAACTTTACACTGGTCGATACGTATACAAACTGTTTTACCGACCCTATTATTTAGCTTAACTATACTCCTCTAACCATATATGGTAGAATACCTAATAATTTTACACCTACATCACACTTCATACCTTATCTGTTCTATTATTTTAACTAAACCATACAGGTGCCCTCTAACCATATGCTAAAATACCTAATAGTTAGCCGTGTTTTGCACCACCATACTTCATATATCGTCTGTTGTTCCCAACCTTCAAGCAAGTCAGACTGTCTGGGCTGCTTGAAGGGGGGGGGATATCTACTTAAAGTTATTAATATAATATAAATTTGATATTAAATCATTAATTCGATAGTAAATTTAATGGTTATATAAAATAAATAAGATGTTTAAAAATAACATTTGATTTGGTATAATTTGAAAGGAATTTATTAACAACTAACGTTAAAAAATATATGATGACTAGAAACGAATTGATAGCGAAATCGTTGTGGAGACCGTTATTTCGTAAAACTACTCGTGACGCCGTCTTGTAGCTCTTCTTCCATGACGCTCACCTCAGCATTTTACAATGGGGAAAATGTAATACAATGCCAGTATAAAAAGCGATAGAGAAAGAAAATTGTAAACATGATGACGGCCAACGTCAGAATACGGATACGGCACCTAAAGAAGAAGATAGAAGCTTCTCTCCAATAAGACATTTAGCAGCCTTAACAAAATATTTTGTGATATTACATTATTATCTTTAAGTTGTTTTAATAAGAACAAACTATTAAATATGCTTATCCACAGGTATTCAGTGCTTTACCACACAAATATCACAACTAAGAATTATTATGCAGCTGATTTATAAAATGCGATTATCTTGAAAACGGTTGAATTTTAAAATTACTAACAAGTATATCTTTTCTTTGTAAAAATACTGTATCTTTACTATTTTTTAACACAAATTGCGCTAACTTAAAAAGCAAAAAAGTTAAGCCCAAATTTATGCCCCATATGTGGCATATGTGCCCTCTATCAGCTACATTAAAGTATGTAAAAAATTATAATTTCTCCTACTTAAAAGCATCAAATTACAAATTTTTATTCATAAATAGTTACAAAGGTAAAAGTTATAGCGAAAAATAATATTTTTAATTTCCACTTTAACACCCTGTATCTTTCTTAATATCAACATTTTATTAAAGCAAATTGGCTTAAATCGTAATATTTTAAAGTGCAGAATCGACGGTTCCTTTTATATAATTACTTAAGGACCACTATATATATATATATATATATATATATATATATATATATATATATATATATATATATGTATATAGATATTATTGACTGTCGATATACCTACTGACTGCAGCCCTAATAAAGTGTGTTGTTTGTATATATATATATATATGTTTTGTATAATAAAGTGTGTTGTTTGTATATATATATATATATATATATATATATATATATATATATATATAACATCGAGAATATACTACATATTGAGTTAGAACTGATGAAGCATTAGAAATATAATTCGAAACGTCTTCAATTAAACTAATGAAGTAGTCGACTTTTTTTTATTTGGCAACCTGAACGACCGATTAAACCTCTGAATTCACTAGTTGAATACCTTTGATTATACACTCAGGTGCAAAAAAATCGATCCATGGGTATTATTTGCTGAAAAAAGAAAACGTTTAAAGATATTAGTTTTAAATCAGGTATATATGTAAAAGTATATGTTAGATTAAAATAATTTTTACAGATTATCCAACGAAATCATTTATTTATAGAGACATACTCCAAAACTCAAAAATACAAGAATATTCAAAACTTTCTGAAATTAAGGAAAACATTGATAATAAATCAATATCTAGTGTTTCCCCCTCGGGCCCTTATAACAGCCTGTACACGTCTAGGCACTGAGGTAATTAATCTCTGGATATCAAATTGATCCAATTGGTCCCATATTTCTTGAAGAGCCGCTGTAAGTTCAGCCAAGTTGTTTGGACGGGTTACTCGTGCTCGAAGACGTCTTCCCATCATATCCCATACATGTTCTATGGGATTGAGATCGGGACTGCAATCTGGCCAGTACATACGGACAATTCCCACCTCATCTATATATTGGTTGACGATTCTAGCACGGTGAGGACGCGCGTTGTCGTCCATAAAAATAAAATTAGGTCCAATATCTATATCCAATACCAATATCCATAAATATCTACTTGCTTCAGACCCTTTTTGACAAAAACCTGAAATACCAATTTGTTTTAAGAAATATAAAAAGCAATATTAAAAATATTATTTTATTTCTCGTATACGAGGGTACACCTAAATTTACATAATAAGGAATGCATCGTTTTTGTTGCACCTGAGTGTATATATATATATATATATATATATATATATATATATATATATATATATATATATATATATATATATATATATATGTGTGTGTGTGTGTGTGTGTGTGTGTGTAAAGATAATTAAATATTTGTATGACTGAAATTAACAACATATACCCAAACGTAATTAAGGAATAATAATTATTCGTCTATTACTACTAATCTACTAATCTGTGATATATTTGTATAGGCATATAATAGATACGCAACAGATAAAATCAGAACACTATTAATAACAGAAAAAAAATTAAGCAGGTGCTATTAGTAATATAAACTACGTTTTATTGAATTCAATTCATTCACTAATTTCTATTATGAGGTCTCCAAATATTATTAACTATTATTATTACTATTAAATACTAATATTTTAAAATACTTCTTTGATAGTTACCTTTCGAAGTACTGGAATAAGTATTAAAATACTACATTTAGAGACAATCATGTATCATGTCTTAAATTTTGTTTGAAATTTACCAACGGTAACATTTAAATTATACATGAAGAATATGTATACATAAATACATAGAAATACTCGTTAAAATAGTAAATTTCAATACTTTATACAAAAACAAATTGTTGAAGTTTAAAAATGCGTTTTCTGAACAATAAAGTAAACGATTGTGTAATATGTGTAGTACGACCCATGATACTATTAAGTATTGGTATAATATACGTAGCTGTTCCAAAATGTCCACATAGAAATACAGTAAAACAACCTTTTCTAAAAGATAGCTATCTTGCACGTTTATTGAATATCTTCTACCTCGTAATATTTTTCCTAGGGGTCCTTTTCTCTATAATAAAAATCAATGAAAATCACAATTTACTTAATCTTTTACAGTACTATAATCTCTTCAGTAAGTCATTAAATGGTGCTTGTTTTATTTTAGGTATATATTTTAACAGTGACAAAATTATTAAATATACTATCTACTTGTCGTACCTGATAGAAAAAAGAAAATATTTTGGAGTTAACACCTTATTACTTGCGAAAGAAACAGGTTTTGCATTTAAATTAGTTATAAGTGCAACTGGTGCTTATATATTGATGTGTTTAAATATTTTATATACCTTAATAACTTACAATAATATTTGTGATATATTTACTGCAATAATAATATTATTGACTGAAGCATATTCGACAAGTATATGTTTTTATCTTTTTATTTGGATAAATCTCTACAAAATTTTATTGAAGAATTTATTCAAACAGATTAAAATTATTCTCGTGAATCGTCTTCAAAGTAATGCCGAAAGAGATTATTATTTTAGCTCATCTTTTTTAGAAAAGTTACAGAGTTACCAGTTATACTATATAAAGATCTGTAATTGTTACAATAGGCACGTTATATCTATGGGAAGTTTAATATATTATGCAGAACAGTTCGTTAGTATTATACTAGTAGCATCAACAACACTTTTGTACTGTACATATTGTTTTTCCTCTAATATTCAACTTGAAGTTACACCACCATTAGAGGTCTTGGTTGGAATAGTAGTATTGGCAATGATTTTCCTAAAAGCCGGAACAAACACCTCAGTGGTAAGTATTTAATAATATCTAATATTAAATATGAATTTAAATGCTATTTATTCGAAATAATAAGTATCGCGTAGTACTCTTTTACAGTCCCAGCAGAGGACATACAGCATAGGCTTTGTATCTTAAATATCTGCCAATAGTACATTTAAACAACAACTTAATTTATTAAATTATGATATATATTGGCAAGATCTTTTATATTAGTTTTATTATTGATAGATGTTGATCTTTTTTATGTGAACCATCTCCAATATGCATCTTTTGTTGTAATTTTGTTCTATTTCCAAAATCTATTCCATTTTCAAAATCAAAAGAATGGCTATTTTAGCTGAAATTGCTATGTGTTCCATAGTACTAATCGAGTAACGACGAGAAGTAGATCCACCAGGCTTTAGAATGGCAAGTGGGACCTTGCCGAAACGTCGCCAAAACAATGGTTTTCAAGAAAACTAGCATTTTACAACGCGGAGTCAAACCCGGAAAAATAGTGACAGCACATATAGCTCCCGCGGAAACCTCAAAACAAACATATATATATATATATATATATATATATATATATATATATATATATATATATATATATATATATATATATATATAAGTATATATATATATATATATATATATATATATTATATATATATATATATATATATATATATATATATATATATATATATATATATATATATATATATATAAGAATTACTGGATATTAGTGACTGTCAATATAAACAAACAACACAGTTTATTAGGGCTGCAGTCAGAAAATTGGCCGGGATGTTAATGAAACACACTTATGATTTTTTGTCTAGCTTTCGGAATGGTTTTATTCCTTTTTCAAGACATAGTCGTTGAGATTATTTGCAAAAGCATAGACACTCAACATTAATAACACACACATAAAATATAAAATAGTGGACAACATTAATTTTAAAATTCAGGTACTGAACAAATTCCCCTTCGATGGCTCAGTGAAGATGTTCGTTCTGTTGTAAGGGAAACACCAAATAATAGTAGCAGAGTTTATTGTTGAGACGTACACAATGGGTGTAGACCCGGGATTACTTTGAGTAGAGACTGATGAAGTTGATCGTTGAAGACTATATGTTCGTTGAGTGAATATTGATTGAATGCTTCTCTAGTCAAGAGATATTAGTTTTATATAAATTCTATTTGGGTCAATATTTTTCGCGTACCTAGCGTGATATGTGTATTTAATTTATGTAAATTGTTTAACTTTGTCAGTACTTTTGACTGATGTCCAAATTATTATTTATAATTGACCAAATGTGTATGTAACCTAATTAACTACGTGGGTGTATTTAATAACAAATAGATTCATTCGGTCTACTGGGTGATAAAATTATACTGTCCAATTTCGGATATGAATTCTGAAGATTTGATATTGGACATACTGCGGAATCGGGCAATCTGGCCCAAGTGTCAATACTCAAAGTTTACATATAAGTATTACATAACATAGTAAAATTCAAACATGATAAATTATAAATAGTTTAAGAATAATCAATAATCTTCCAACCGTACCCTAGCTATCAATGTCCGACTCTATCTCTAGATTAAAATTAGGGCAATTGGATGAAAATGTGGAAAGTGGGATGTCAACTTGGGAAGTCGACCGTACATTGTTGTGCCGATTACTAACTAATACAGGTACTTCCTGTTCGTTAGTCTGAGTTTGTGGATTCCCTGAACGACATAGTCGTGCAACAGGACGGTACTTCCATAACGTGAGTATCCCAATTATTACCATTATAGTAATGATCCCGGTGGCCACAAAATAATGCCAATTAGATTCGTGAATCGATCGCCACTGCGTATGCGTCATTTCTTGTTCCAGACTCTCCTCCTCAAGTAACACATGACGTAGCTCTCCTCCTGGTATGTCAAGGTAGGTGTTTAGAGGCGTGTTAAACTTGCGGGGTGTCCTCGCCACCACTGCTAGTGGGGAGTAATGTAATATTTTTCGTTTGGGCGATACATTTGGGTGAAAGCTTCAGGAATGTGACTCGTTCCAGTACTCTTTCGCTCCGATTTCCATCGCAAATAATGGATATGTGTATCGTGACTGGCGTGATAACTAGCCAGAGGTTGGGAGTACCCATCTTACTCCATTGAGCTGTCTGTATTGTCCTGGCTACCACTGGACATGTGCTATTCTTAGATCGCTCATAAATTTCTTCTAGTATGCAGTTTGGTTGGGTATCCATGTTTCTTATAGCCGTTGGTGAGCACGCTATCTGCGCCTTTGTCAACAGTAAGCACCTTTCTCTATCTTCCGTGGTCAATTCGAAGTAGTGCAGTGTGTTATAATCTACGACCAGTAGATTCCTTGGGGCGACAAATGTGCGCAACACCGACCCCTCAACGTTAAGTGGTATGGCCGTGACTTTGAGCATGCTGTACTTATTTTTCCCTGTCACTATGAAGTAGCCGATGACTGTTATATATCTGTCGTCATGACTGACTTCTGTTTCTATAATGGGTTGTCGTCGTATTTCGACCCCTTGAGGCAGTATCTGCCCTGCTTTCCCTATTAATTTGGTTATTTCACCCGGTTTCACTATATCAATAAAGTGTCCGTGGTTATAGTGAAGGTTTAATATTCCCTCGTAAAATTGAGTATATTCGTTTATGAAGTCCATAACTTGTAATGCTATCGTTTGTATTCGTAACGTGCTATATTCGGTTTCTAGTTTTTGTGCTTTGTCTTCTACTTCGTTAAGTCCTTTAGATATTTCTTGTAGACCTGTGATTAGTGCTTTGTTAAACTTGTTCATTTGCTCGTTTATCCTGTTCTCTGTGTGATTGATTGATGTTATTGTTTCTAACATTATCTTCGCCTGGTGCTGTGATTCCTTTATTAGCTCCTTTTGGTTATTATCTAATGCTTCAATGTTACTGTAGGCTTCGTCATTGACTCCAAATACTGAGGTTAATATTGTTCCTAATATTCCTCTTCTTTCCCTTCCTTTTATTTCTACTGTCAACCCCTCGCTTACTGACTCCGCCTTTCTTTGTCCTTCCTCTAACTTCTCTATTATATCCTTAAAATTCACGATTTTTATCTCATGACACAGTTCTCGTACGCCTTGTATCATATTTCCTATTAGTTGGTGCTCTGTTCGAATTCTTCCTTTTTCGAGTAACACCTTTATTCGAAATGTTCCCCGGTCTATGACGACCTCTCCAAGGTCTTCTGTGAAAAATCCTGGTACCGGATTATATATTTTATACGGTTCTGCCTTTATGGGTTTTAACATCGTTAAAAACATTATAGCTACTAGTATTTTCTTCCATCTTAGTGCTGCTGCCTTTTTCGGCTTTTCCTGTTTCTCTTCTTCCAGTCGTATTAGCTTATGTATGGGTCTTTTAGTCAGTTTCCCGTTTGCCTTTCTCACTGTTACTACTCTGGTTAATCCCTCCGCTCCAGGGTGTGTTTCTGTTACCCTCGCTAATGGCCATCTGCCTGGAGGTGTATCCTCTTCTTTAATTATAACTATTTCTTCTTCTTTTATGTTAGGGTGCGCCTTATGCCATCTATTTCTCTGTTGTAATTGGTGCAGGTATTCCTGTTTCCAAATTTTCCAGAAGTCTCTTTTTATTTTCTTCACTAATCTCCACCTCGTCGGCATCTTCAAATAAGTCGTAAGCTCTTCTTCCCGATTTGGTGATATAATTTCTCTCCCTATAAGGAAGTGAGCTGGTGTCAGGGCTATTTTCCCTTCAGGGTCTTCTGATGACCCACATAATGGTCTCGAGTTCATACATGCTTCTATTTGTGCCAGCACCGTACTCAATTCTTCATATGTTAGAACTGTTTCCCCGATGATTCTTTTCAAGTGATATTTCATTATTCGCACTGCGCTCTCCCATAATCCTCCGAAATGTGGTGCATATGCAGGTATGACATGCCACTGGGTACCTAGTGCCCGTAATCCTTGTTTTATCTCGTCATCTATTTTTTGATTTTCTTTTTTCAACAAATTTGCTGTTCCTACGAATGTGGTTCCGTTATCGCTGTATACGTTGTTGCACTGTCCTCTGCGTGCCGTAAATCTCTTGAACGCTGCGATGAAAGCATCCGTAGACATATCGCTTACTACCTCAAGGTGTACAGCCTTCGTTGACAGACACACAAATACTGAGATGTAGCCCTTATAGCTCCTCTGTCCTCTGCCTCTCGTGGTACTTATTTTTATTGGCCCGGCATAATCTATCCCTGTGTTAGTAAAGGGATGACTCGGGTTCACTCTGTCTTTCGGTAGATCTCCCATTAATTGTTGTGCTGCTTGGCTTTTATACCTCCTGCACCTTAAACATTTCGCTAGATGATCTTTCACGGTTCTACTGCCGTTGATTATCCAGTATTTCCTTTTTATGTACTGTAGTGTTTGTTGTAATCCGCTATGTAGATTTCTTGCGTGACTATCTGTTATAAGTAACTTTGTTAATGCACTATCCTTTGGCAAAATTATCGGATGTTTTTCTCCGTACTTTAGATTCGTGTGTCTCAGTCTTCCGGTGACTCTTAGAATTCCTTGTCTATCCAGGAATGGTACCAATGACGCTAATTTATTTTTCTTGTCTAATTGCTGTTTCTTCTCCAGCTTATTTATTTCTTGTTTGAAGTAGGCGTGCTGTGTGTGCTTTATCACCTTTAATAGCGTTTCCTCTAATTCTTGGACTGTAATCTGACTTTGTCCATTGTCCTTCTTTTTTCTGCATTTGTCTGCAAATCTCCTACAATATGAAAGTACTCTTCTCATTCTTTCTAAATTTGAGAATCTCTCGCATATGTCCTCCTTTATCGTTGTCGTGTGCACCGTTATTTTCGTTTTGACTTCCTCCTCATTTGTCTCTGGTATTTCTTCTGATTCCTGAGTTAAAGTTTTGTTACTAGTCAGCCAAGTTGGTCCCTTCCACCATAGCTCTGCTTTTAATAATTCTGATGCGGTACTTCCACGTGAGAGGATGTCCGCTGGATTTTCCTTTGTATCTACCTTATGCCAATTTTTCGGTCCTATAACGCGTCTTATTTCCTCTACTCTGTTGGCGACGAACATTTTCCACCTTTTTGATGATCCCCTTATCCAAGCCAGGGTTATCGTTGAGTCCGACCATGCATATACCTCAATGTTTTCCCTGTTCAATGCTTGTAGGGTTTTCTTCATTAAATTTGCTAGTAGTACCGCGGCACACAGCTCGAGCCTCGGTAACGTCGTTTTCTCTTTCAATGGTGCGACTTTCGATTTTGCTATCATTAGATTCGTTTTAATTTCTGGGCCTAATACCCTTGAGTAGATTACCGCTCCATATCCTTTCATAGACGCATCTGCAAATCCATGTAGTTCTACTCTGTTTATCTTGCTTAAGTTGTTCCACCTGGGCAATGTTATTTTCTCCAGATTTACTAATTGCGCCTGGTATGTATTCCACCTGCTTTGTTGGTTGCTAGTTAATTCTTTATCCCAACTGGTCTTTTGCTCCCATAATTGCTGTATGAACATTTTCGCCTGAATTACTACAGGTGCTATCCATCCCAGTGGGTCGTATAGTTTTGCTACTTCTGACAGTACGTGTCTTTTCGTTATTTTCTCTGCCGTCGTTAACCCTATTTTGAATGTGATTATATCCTCTTTAGATGACCAGTGTATTCCTAACGTTTTCCGTACTTCTTCTTGTTTGAATGCCTTCGAGTCTACGTTCCTCATATCCTCCGGTACGTTCTCCATTATTTTTTCTTCGTTGCTCAACCATTTTCTAAGAGTGAAACCTCCTTTTCTGAACAGTTGTATTAATTCCTTTTGGGCTGTTTCTGCTTCCTGCACTGTCTCAGCTCCTCCTAGTATATCGTCTACATACATGTTTTCTTTTACAATTTTCGATGCCAACGGGAACCTCGCTCCTTCGTCTTCTTGTAATTGTTGTATTGTTCTTAACGCTAAAAGGGGTGCTGCGGCCGTGCCGTATGTCACCGTCGTTAAGTTATACTCTTGTATGTGGTCCTTTGTGTCCTTTCTCCACAAAATTTTTTGATATTTTTGGTCTTCTTCTGCCATTCTGATTTATCTAAACATTTTTTCCAGATCCGCTGAGTATGCTACCTTATTGGATCTCCATCGTAATAGTATATTTGTCAAGTCTTGTTGTAATTTCGGCCCTGTGTGCATAATATCATTCAGGCTTACTGCCGATGAGCTTTTGCTTGATGCGTCAAACACGGCTCTTATTTTCGTTGTAGTACTGTCCTCTTTTCTCACTGGATGATGAGGTAAGTAGTACCCATCTCCCTGGTTTTCTGCTATTACCATATGACCTTGGTTTTCATAATCTTCCATGAATTGTCTGTAATTCGCTTCTAACTGTTTGTCTTTTGCAAACTTCCTTTCTAGTTGCATCAATCTGGCGAATGCTTGCTGTTTAGATTCTCCTAACTTTGCGACGTCTTCCCTAAACGGAATTTTTACTTCGTATCTCCCTTCTTCATTCCTTTTTACAGTCTGTCGATACAGTTCTTCACATTCTTGTTCTTCCACTGAGAAACTTGTATCCTGATTTACTTCTTCTAATTCCCAGAAGTTCTTTATTTGTACGTCCATTTCTTGTCTTGATATCATACAGCATACTTCTGCTTTTATATTCTCCCTTTCTCGTGCTATTCCCGAAACTATCCATCCTAGTTTGGTGTTTTGACTCAGGAGTCCATTACTTATTCTGTGCATCCCTTCTGTCAATATGTAACTGTATTCTTTTACTCCTAGTAGTAAGTCTATCTTCCCTACCTTGTAATATCTTGGATCTGCCAGTATTGCATTTTTCTCGTTATAGTCCGGTAGAATTATATCCTTTTCCGGTAAATTCCTTGTTATCTTCGGTAGTACTAGTGCTTCTATTTCCATCTCGAAGTCACTTTCGTAATGAGTTTCGATTAAAAGTTTCATACTCCAGTTGGCTGTTTTTTCTCCTGACGAGCCTATCCCGGATATGGTCGCCTGTATGGGCTTCCTTGTTGTTCCTAGCGTCGTCGCAGCTTGTTCCGTTATAAATGCGCATTGTGACCCTTGGTCGATTAGTGCTCTCATTATGTGTGAATCTCCTTTCGCATCTCTTATGCGTACCACAGCTGTCGCTAGTAATGCTTCACCTTCCTTATGGCTTGCACAGTTTACTGAATTCTGCCCTCTTTGCTGGTCGTTGCTATTCCTAGGCCCATTGGTATCTTGTGTATTTTCTCGCCTTCCGTTATTTTGTTCTCTGGCGTTGTATGGATTATTATTTCCTCCTCTGTACCTATCAGCTTGGTACCCGTTTCTTCTATTGTTTGAATCTCTTCCATTTCTTTCTTGTGTTTGTTCTCGTTTCGTTTCATTGGAGTTTTTTTTGTTGCTTGTGTTTCCTTTTTCATAATGCAACATATGGTGGTGGTCTCCGCCACAGTGTCTGCACCTATATTGTGAATAACATTGTTTTTCTTTTTTATGTGCTAGGCAGTTTGTACACAATCCTTTTTCTTTTATCATCCTGTTCCGGTCTCTTACATTGAGTTCCTGAAATTCTCTGCAGTTCGGTACTCCGTGATCTCCGTTGCATATCACGCAATGTGTTCTTGGTTTCCTAAGAGATCCTCCTTGCTTCTCTTGTCTTTTTTCTGACTCCAGCAGTTCCAGTGTCTGAAATCTTCGCTGTAGGAATGTTTGTGTCGATTTGTACGTCGGTATCTCTCTACTGTCTCCAATGTGGTTTTCGGGCTATCAATGGGCTCCACGCTTCCGTGTCTGTTCCTAACCCTCCTATGGCTTCCAGACTTTCGTGGAAGGTGTCATGTAGTGATTTCAATGCTCTAGCAGAAGATTCCTTTACTTCCTGCGCTAGTAGCATCCTGTCTATTAATTTAAACAATATCATCCTTGGGTTCTCATACCTATCTTTTAGCATGTTCCAGGCCACTTCGTAGTTGGCCTCGGATATGTTTAAGTGTTGTATCATTCTGTTGGCTTCCCCTCTTACTTGAGTTTTTAGGTACTGCATTTTTTCTGCGTTTGATAACTGGTCGTTTTCATGTATTACTTTAGTAAACAGATCGTGGAAAGTTCTCCACGTTTCATATCTGCCTTCATACACAGGGATTTTTACCTGCGGCAATGTCACACCGTCCCTCCTCTGTGTGCTTTCTGGCCGTTGCATTCCTGGCCTTATTTTCTTTAAAACTTCCCTGACTTTCCTCTTTAGATGATTTATTCTCTCTACTTCTCCAATATCTGTAGCGTCCAGTTCCTCATTTACTGCTGCTTCAATCATTAGTGTATTCACCTTTTCCATGTATTCTCTTAACTCTGACTGCAATTCTTCATCCTCCTGCAAGTCTTGTTCATTTTCTGGCCGTAATAATTCCTCGATTCTTTGTTTTCTTATCTGTATCTCCTTTACTTTCGGTGCTTTTCCTCTTTTCAGCACCCTTCCATATTCTTCCAACAGGGTTTTCCCCTCAATGTATGTCTTAAATACCTGATCATAGTATTTTGTTTCAAAATATTTTTCTTTCGTTATACCCCCTTCTAGCAGCTTTTCGTGGTTATTTAAAAATTTTGCCCAATATTCTTCTAATTTTTCCTGTCTATCCCGGATGTATTGTTGATTTTTCCGAGATTGGGAATCCTTTTTGTATTTGAAACGAGTTTCACTATTTCTGTTCCTATTTCCGCTTGCTTAACGTATAGACTCTCCATGATTATTTTAAAATTTTTTACATTCAGCGGTAAATATATTTGACAATACTAAATGTACGTTATGTATTAAATAAGTATACCTGTATTATAACACTTTCTTTTCTATCGGAATGTGCAATTTAGCGAAATATGAGTTTGACCTTGCCTGCTGTGCTATTCTTTGCATTGAGGTAGGTCAAGATGTAATCCACACACATATATATATATATATATATATATATATATATATATATATATATATATATATATATATATATATATATATTGTTATCAAAATAAATGAAATTATTTGCTACGTAATTATTTTAATTTTTCGAAATAAAATATTTAATTGTAATTAAAAGCAAGCTATATGTATGAACGTTTCTTTTTTCAAATTGTCATACAAAATTACTGTTTAGTTAATTATAGTTGTGAATGACGTTTATTTTTGTTTTATCAATTCTCTGTATTATTTAAATGGTATGCATTCTAAAGTACATTATTATACGATTGATAGAGTGGAGATTGTTGTTCTAAATTGTTAAATTGTAATAAAAAAAAACTTGTTAAATTGTAAGATTGTAAAAGTTGGAAGATTTTGTAATTATTCAAAAACTTACGGTTTTTTGTGTTCTTAGACGTTGAGGATCCCTCGCTTCTGGTGGGTTCTGCAATCGGTCCTGTCCTTTGGCTGCTCTGCGGCTCTAGTATGGCTCTCGGCTTTGGTACTGCTCTCGGCTCTAATATGGCTCTCGGCTTTGGTACTGCTCTCGGCTCTAGTATGGCTCTCGGCTTTGGTACTGCTCTCGGCTCTAGTATGGCTCTCGGCTTTGATACTGCTCTCGGCTCTAGTCTGGCTCTCGGCTTTGGTACTGCTCTCGGCTCTGGTACCGCTCTCGGCTCTAGTATGGCTCTCGGCTTTGGTACCGCTCTCGGCTCTAGTATGGCTCTCGGCTTTGGTACTCCTCTCGTTCTCCCGGGTCTAGTGGTCTCTCTCTGCTACTGAGGGTGTTGCTGTCGTGGACTGTATAGGCTCTCTCAAACTTCCTTGAAGTATTCTGTTTCTCGATAGGACCATGAACAAATTCCCCTTCGATGGCTCAGTGAAGATGTTCGTTCTGTTGTAATGGAAACACCAAATAATAGTAGCAGAGTTTATTGTTGAGACGTACACAATGGGTGTAGACCCGGGATTACTTTGAGTAGAGACTGATGAAGTTGATCGTTGAAGACTATATGTTCGTTGAGTGAATATTGATTGAATGCTTCTCTAGTCAAGAGATATTAGTTTTATATAAATTCTATTTGGGTCAATATTTTTCGCGTACCTAGCGTGATATGTGTATTTAATTTATGTAAATTGTTTAACTTTGTCAGTACTTTTGACTGATGTCCAAATTATTATTTATAATTGACCAAATGTGTATGTAACCTAATTAACTACGTGTGTGTATTTAATAACAAATAGATTCATTCGGTCTACTGGGTGATAAAATTATACTGTCCAATTTCGGATATGAATTCTGAAGATTTGATATTGGACAGGTACAGATAGTAAAAATTTTGTTTGTCATCTTTTGCTGGTGTGTTTTAACTCTGGCACATAGAGAACAACAAGAAAAAATCCTATTTTTTTTTTTTCGTTTTTTTCTTTTTTTTTCTTTTTGTTCTCTATGTACCAGAGTTAAAACACACCAGCAAAAGTTGACAAACAAAATTTTTACTATCTGTACCTAAATTTTAAAATGTATTTTGTCAAAAAATCCTATTTTTTTTTTCTTTTTTTTCTTTTTTTTTCCTTTTTGTTCTCTATGTGCCAGAGTTAAGACACACCAGCAAAAGATGACAAACAAAATTTTTACTATGTGTACCTAAATTTTAAAATGTATTTTGTCCACTATTTTATATTTTATGTGTGTGTTATTAATGTTGAGTGTCTATGCTTTTACAAATAATCTCAACGACTATGTCTTGAAAAAGGAATAAAACCATTCCGAAAGCTAGACAAAAAGTCATAAGAGTGTTTCAGTAACATCCCTTCCAATTTTCTGACTGCAACCCTAATAAACTGTGTTGTTATATATATATATATATATATATATATATATATATATATATATACAGATATAGATATATATATATATAGATATATATATATATAGATATATATATATATATATATATATATATATATATATATATATATATATATCAATACCATATACCAATGGATATATATATATATATATATATATATATATATATATATATATATAAATATAAATATATATATATATATATATATATATAGATATATAATAATATATATATTATATATACATATATATTTATATATACATATATATTTATATATAATATATATATATATATATATATATATATATATATATATATATATAAAGTAGTTAGGCATTATTGACTGACACGTTATGTAAACTAAAGTTTTATTTTGAGGTTGCAGTCATTATTAGGGCAGGATAAGTAAAACTCTTTGTTCTTTTATCAAACTTTCGCAAAATTTATTCGCTTCTTCAGGATATGCTAAAATATGGTTACAAATATTTTATCTATTTATTTATCCCCCACTCAATCTCAATCCAAAGATTCAGACCCTCATCATACGAAAGCTTTTCTTCCTTATATCAAAAGTGTCACTGCCAAAATGGACAAAATTCTTAAATCAAGAGAAATAAAGACAATATTTACCCCCACCCCCCACAAAAACTTTCATCTCTTGTCCAATCAATCGAAGACAACATTCCAAATAAACAACACGAAGTTTATGAAATTGTGCAGACTGCCCCTGATCCTATATAGGCCAAACAAATCGTAGAATCCAAAAAAGGATTTATGAACATTTCATTTCTGTTCGCAATTTTGATTCATTCAGCTCTAGGCCAACACCATCTTCATACAGGTCACAAAATTTATTTTAAAAATTCCAAAACCATGGCCCTCATCCGCTTCTATAAACCAAGAATTATCCGAGAAGCCATATAAATTGAAAAAAGGCCAAATTGTCTCAATAAAAGAGATGACGGCATACGGTTACCGCCGACATGGAGACCTCTCATAAAGAAAATATCGTCCGCTCCATCCGCGAATCAAAATCCCACTGTCAGAAATGTTCCCATGCTAACCCCCACGCCAACCTCTCACCCAAACCACGTCACCATTGACTGTATAAATGAACCGTTCTCTGTTCCCAGTGACAGAAGTGCATTAATTAGTGGTCAGTGTAGTAGTGTCTGGGGTTTCGGGAGACTGACACCTCGGAAGCCTCAAACGCGGTTTATCACGGAAGACTGTTGAGAATAATATTAATTTTTGTATTAGTAATAATCTTAGCTCTAAGTTTAACTGTACGAAAGTTTTTCTTCCTTATATCAAAGGTGTCACTGACAAAATCGACAAAACTCTTAAATCAAGAGGAATAAAGACAATATTTATCCCCCCCCCCCCCCAACAAAATCTTTCACCACTTGCCCGATCAATTAAAGAAACATTCCAAATAAACAACACGGAGTTTATAAAATTCATTGTGCAGACTGCCCCCTATCCTATATAAGCCAAACAAATCGTAGATTCCAAAATAAGATTTATGAACATTCCATTTCTGTTCAATTCCGATTGAATTTCAGCTCTAGGTCAACACCATCTTCATACAGGTCATATAATTGATTTTGAAAACTCTAGAACCATAGTCCCCATCCTCTTCTATAAACTAAGATTTATCCGAGAAGCCATACAAATTTAAAAAAGGCCAAATTGTCCCAATAAACGAGACGACGGCATACGGTTACCTTCGACATGGAGACTTCTTAAAAAGAAAATATCGTTCGGACCTGACAATCAAAATTCCAATGTCAGAAAAATTTTTTGAACAGGTGACGCCTTCCATAGGTTATTAGATCAGCACCATAATATTTACACCATTGAAAACTTTTATAAATGAAGTAATAAAATCAAAAACTTGTCTGTAATTGTCTGCAGATTAATTACGCAGATATATATATATATATATATATATATATATATATATATATATATATATATATATATATATATATATATATATATATATATGGCGCACACAGGGGGGGTTTTGGGGGTTAACCCAGGGCATATAAAGTAAACAATATATAAAGAATAGTAGGAAAATGTAACTTTTCTTTCACACACATACAAAAAATCCAAAACGCTAATTGAATAATTAAATTACCACTTTAAATATGTAGAACACAATAATTATTGTATAAATACACAATAATTAATACACAATAATTCTTCTTCTTCGCGTGCCATATCAGAATTATCCGACGTTGGCGATCACCATTGCGAAGGCTTCTCGATCTGCTGCAATGTGAAATAATTGTCCTGCATTTGATATTTGAGTCTATTCACGAATGTGTTTTAACCAAGAAACTTGTTTTCTTCCTGTTATAATATTTTATATTAACTTCCCCTTACTATATCTCCCATATAAGACATTTTTCGATGTTTAGCAGTCTTTAGCAGTTCTCTACCTTTGTTGGCGCTCCTTAGTACTTCTTCATTAATTTACATCATTGCACAATAATTAATACATAATAATTAATAATATTTTTTATTATATTTAGATATAGATACCTAATATTAGGCTTATGAGAAAGTAGACAGAACGAGTCTGTTGCGAGTAGCATGCGCCTACAGGACTGTATCCGCGGCGGTCTCGTGGACTGGTTGTGTTCCTCTGCATGTGTTAGCAGTAGAAAAGAGACATCTCTATGAGAGAAGAAAGCATTTGACAACAGCTATAAAAAAACGAAGAAAGGGAAGATCTTCACCAAGCTTTATAGTGGAAGACCACACCTTCCACTATAAAGCGAAGAGAGGATTTTTCCCGGCTCCCTTTGAGAACTAAAACCTCAGTTTTCTGAGGCGCTAGCTGTAGATCGTTCTTTTTGATCCACCTACTAATTCGACGTAGGGCTGTGTAAATCGTATTAGCCATGTCCGTTTTCTGACTCGCCTTCGCAACCATTACGAGATCATCTGCATAAGCTACAAGAATACATCCCCTTGGCATCTGTATCCTCAACACCCCATCGTACAGGACATTCCAAAGGATGAGACCTAGTACTGAACCCTGCGGAATAACCTGTGACAACCTGATGCTGATATATTTTTCTCTTATGAATCCGTGAGTAAAGTATATGTCTATTACGTTGACCAGGTACTCACTAATGCCCAATTCTCTCAGCCTGGACATAATTTTTTCCCATGATGCGGTATTGAAGCCATTATTGAGAATAAGCAGGATGAGAGCCACCCATCTATTTGTAT
This sequence comes from Diabrotica undecimpunctata, assembly GCF_040954645.1. Lineage (NCBI taxonomy): Eukaryota > Metazoa > Arthropoda > Insecta > Coleoptera > Chrysomelidae > Diabrotica > Diabrotica undecimpunctata. The sequence goes on along the minus strand of NC_092811.1, from coordinate 85,037,523 downwards.
CCTGCGTAACTAAAAACGTTAATTCTGTGACCACATCTATGGTGGACCTTTTGGCCCTAAAACCATATTGGCGGTCGCTCAGCGCATGCTTTTCTTCTAGCTCTTACTCAAGGCGGCCTTTCACAAGCTGTTCGTACAATTTAGCTATCGAACTAAGAAGGCAAACTGGTCGAAATCGCACCTCTTCCTCTTCACCTCTACTTTTCGGGATAAGGACAATCTTAGCTTCTCTCAACATTGTTCAAAACTGCTGTTGTTCAAACAGTTTGTTTAGCAATCTCAGGAAAACCTGCGGGTATCTTTGTGAGGCGAGTCTTACTGTCTCCGGCATGACTCCATCTATGCCAGGTGCCTTTCGGATCTTCATCCGTCTAACAACGTCGCCGAGTTCCAACCCAATAAAAGGTTACGCATCTATGAAACCAATAACCCTTTCACGCCTATCCTCCACCTGAGGAAAGAGTTCCCGTATTAAACGAAGTTTCTCCTCCTCAGGCAGGGGGTAGGACATAGGCCATCATTTGTTTGATCTACATCTTCTATTTTGTCTTGCAAGTCTTGTATATGTCTGGTTAGTGTATCTTTATCCAGGTCGTTGTTTTCTGGGGGAATCCATTTCTTTTTTCTTGTTTTTAGGATCATCTTTGTTTTTTCCCATTTGACATTTAATAGTGTCTTAGCTCGGATTAATCTGTGGTTGCTTCCGAGCAAAATTATGCAAAAAAATCTCATGGGAATATTTTTCCGAACCAACCCAAGCTTTTCGCCTTGTCTATGAAGGAATTTTAAATTTACTTATAGACATTTATTATAACTTTTTATTATTATGATTTTTCTATATGCGCAGTAGGTATATATATTTTTTTTTCACCCATTTTACCCCAAATAATATTCGTATTTTCATGTTTAAATGTAATTACCTTCAATGGAATTATTAGGACAAGCAATTATTAAAATAGTTTGGTTTGTTTGTTAATAATGAGTATTCTGATTAGTACATAACCTAATCTTAGAAATGATTAACACAGGCAAACTAATACAGATTAGTTCTATAGGTATTAGTTACGAAATAGTCAGACTCTTAAATAGAAAATTTTCATGCATTAAAAAAATCAAAATTTATACATGATAAATTGACTTAAGAGATATATTATCTGAAATAAATAGTTTTAACAATAGAAAAGTAGGTGATGTGTAAACAACACAATATAAACTTCAAAATAAATTTGAAGTAAAGAACATAAAACCTTTCTTCTTTTGAAAAGTGTAAAAATAAATAAATATGAAACCAAAAACACCCAATATACACAATTGTATACCTTGCTTACTGAGACCTTCATTTCCCATGGGATTCACATTGGTTTCAACTATAAAATTATCTTGCTGGTATTATAATGCTTTAGAAGCCAGCGCAAGGAAATCATCTATACCTATAATAGTCTTGACATTTGCATTTTTTGCTTTTATTATGTCATTAGATCTATATTTTTCATTTTCAGATATCATTAAATCATCGTCTTTAAAGAAAACCTATTACGATATTGTTGTATCTGGTATGGGTTTGATTATAATGTTCGAAATCTCCCACTTTTACCTATTTTATAATGATCATTTCGAATATTTGACTACAACTATAGAGCTGGTAAAACACAGACAATTGTATTGTGTCGATACTTTGCTTAGTAAAAAGTATACACAAAAAAGCATTCGATATGTTCGAGTAATTGTTGGATACACTTTTTTACATTACACAGTGTTTGGAATTTACAAAGTATACAAAAATTTCACTGTAGTGAACTCGATCGTTCAAATAGGAAGGTTTATGACCGACATTACGTTTCACTTTGTATTTTTGTATGGCGCAATTTTGACCATGGCTTATTATACAATTTTTGAAGTACTTTTTAAAACTATGAAGGACATTTCTGCTTCTATTATCGAATTATCAAAAACCGAAAGACAATGTGCTTTTTTAAGACTGCAAAGAATGGTTCTGTTTTACTTACAGCTCAAAAGAAACTACCAAAACCATGTAATTGGTTTGGGAAGTCTCTTCGTATATATAACAGCTTACTCTTTTTCTATCATTTCTCCAGCTACTTTTGGCATAGTTCTTTATAATACAAGTGATGACCCCAAAGATATGTTTATTTTAATTGATTTTATGTACCGATATCACATATTTTTAAAATTAACAGACAAATACTACTTTCTGACCGCAGAAGATACTAAACATTTGGTAAGTATGATTATTATTTAATAATATAATAATTAGTTGGGCTAACAAAAATTTACCAATAGACTTTTAAAACAGATTTTTTGATTACTTTTCTGTATCGATACCGTCTTTTCAATCAACAGGTAAATATAGCTCTCTGACAGCAGAAAATAATATACATTTGGTAAGGAAAGAGTGATAGCATCCGCAGATTATATGAGGACATAAAATAGGGCAGCAGCTATGCCATTACTAACTCCAAGGCTAGAGAAAAATTACTTTTTAATGGGCTTGGAATCAGATACTTATAGGCGATAATCAGATATTGGTTTAATCGGTTGTAATACTGCAATATGTAAGGCAAGAAGAAACCAATACACTAAATATTCTCAAGATATTATGACTATGGCAATTTATGGAAAATAAAAGGCCCCTAGTCAGTGGTACACCTTAAGTGGTCAAGGGGTGCTAAGAATCTCCACGTTAAATGCTAGGAATCACCCAAAAGTGGAAAACAAAAATAAAACATTGACAATTGGATCCTGGAATGCAAAATCTTCCTTTATGGCAAGAAAATATCATAACATCATGAGATACATTTTCGGAGTCAGTGAAGTTTCGGAGAAAACAACATCTTCGGAGTCAGTGAAGTTAGGTGGTCTGGATCTGGACAGACAAACATTGATACCCATGTGATCTACCATGCTGGTAATGACGATCCTCATCATTATAACGAAGTGGCATTTATAGTTGACAAGAAAAGCAGTAAATGTGTAAAGAACTTTATACCTATATCTGATAGAGTAGCTATGCTACAAATTAATTCCACTCCTCGAAATATTAACTTTATCTAAGTATATGCTCCTACAGGAGAACAACCAGAAAGAGAAATACGAGAATCCTATTAAGAGAACAAACAGCTAATGAAAATCGCGAAGAAAAATGCTGTAAACAATATTATTGGAGACTTTAATGCCAAAGTAGGTGAAGGGCGGACCAAAGACGTAGTCGAAAACTTAGGTTTGGGCGAAAGAAATGATAAAGGAGAAATATTGGTCCAATTTTGCCAAGAAGAAAATCGAATGATCGCAAACACCTGGTTCAAACTACCAAATAGTATATACATGGAAAGCATCTGGATAATCAAAACCACATAATAAGAAATCAGATTGATTATATATTAATTGAAAAGCGTTATAGAAATGGAATCAGGGCAGTTAAAGCATATCCCGGAACGGACATCGGTTTTCACCACAATCCTGTTATCGGTAAAATCTCAATTAAACTGAACAAAATCAAACGCAGAGAGAAGATAAAACCTAGCCTTGAAAAACTTAAAGATCCAGCAGTACAGGCAGAGATAGAGAAAATATTCAATGATACACTCAAAGAAAAATTCAGTGAAGAATTCGCGGTAGCAAAAGAATCAGTAGAAAGTATTTGGTATACCTTCAAAACAACAATCACAACTATAGAAACAGAACAACCACAAGACAACACAAGAAAAACAAAGAATACATGGATGACAGAAGAAATCCTAGAACTGATGGACGTAAGAAGATCTTACATAAACTGCAGTGAAGTAAAATATAAAGAAACCCAGAGAAATATCCGAAACAAAATCATGAAAGCCAAAGAAGAATGGATGAACAGCGGATGTGAGGAACTGAGGGAATTACTAAAAAAAACATGACTACTTCAATGCATACAAAAATATTAAGGAAGTCACAAATATGAAGAAAAAATTCACTACAACAACTCTAGTAGATGATAATAACCTGATAGTATCTAACCCAGAAAATGTAGGAAATATATGGGAAAAATACATCGAAGATCTGTTTGATGTCGAGAGAACATACTCACAAATGAATATAGTACAAGACACAATACTTGATATATTAACATCGGAAGTTACAAAAACATTCAATACGGCAAAGCTACGAAAGGCATCAAGTCCAGATGAGATATATGTAGAGATGATAAAACTTATCAATGAAAAAAATCTTCAGTCATTAATACTACTATTTAACTAAATATATACCAGAAAACTGGCTTAGATCAACATTTATACCTATACCCAAGAAAAATATTGCAAATAGATGCTCACAGTACAGACTAATTAGCCTAATGAGCCATTTTCCGAAAATTTTACTTAAAATTGTACATCAACGTATATATAGAGAATGCGAAAGAGATCTGAGCAACAATTAATTTGGATTTCGTATGAGGCTTGGTACGATGACGGCATTATTTGGCCTCCAGATATTACTACAAAAATGCCGAGATCAACGAAAAGACGTGTTTCTCTGTTTTATCGATTACAAAAAAGCGTTTGATCGAGTAAAACACAGAACTCATATAAACCCTAACACAACATGACATAGACCATAACACGGTGGCCCTTATTAAAAACCTATATCGGGATCAAACGGCGTCGGTTAAAATAGACAATCGTATGACAGCAGAAATTTCAATAAAAACAGGAGTTCGCCAGGTCTACTTTCTCCACTAGAAAGTGTTGTTTAATATATATTCCGAAAAGATCTTCCAAAATGCCTTCGAAAATATTGAAGAAGGAATAAAAATCAACGGAGAATATATAAAATTTAAGATACGCAGACGACACCGTCATTATTGCGGACAGTGCTGAGGATTCGCAATGACTTTTGAATGCCATAACCATATAAATACAAATTAAACAAAAGGAATGGCCATTACACGTGCACCAAATACCGACGATACAAATTAATATTCATATTTATATGAAACAGATAGAATCCGTATAAAAATCCCAGTATCTTGGTTGCTGGATAACAAACGATCTTGACTACGAAGTTGAAATATGAGCTCGTATAGAGTATGCTAGAGGAATACAAAATTCCTAGTAAACTCTACCTTATCGTTGGATATCCCATGCCAATTTGTGAAAGCATTCATTTATTCCATATTGCTATAGGGAGTGGAAACATGGACTCTTGGAATCACAAGTACGACACGTGTAGAAGCATTTGAGATGTGTGTTTTTTGAAGGAAGCTAAAGATCTCTTGGACAAAGCATGTGACCAACAACGAGGTGCTGAAAAGAATGGGGACTGAGAGAGAACTCCTAAATATTGTAAAAATCAGAAAAACGAGTTATCTAAGACATATTTAGAGAGGAGAAAAATACGACTTCCTACGACTAATAATGGAAAATAAAGTTGAAGGAAGAAGAGGTCCAGGTAGAAGAAAATGCTTCAGGTAAAAGAAAATGCTCCTGGCTAAAAAATGTAAGAGACTGGACAGGCATGTGACTTTTGAAAGTCTTTTGAAAATTAAGTTAGTTTAAAACGATTATCATCATAAAAGACACTGCACTGTCACTACAATTTAAAAGTTATTGTTTTCTCAACGTCTGGCTCATTAGAAACCTCCATTTGTAGTAAACTTGTGGACATTATAGAAAACTGTTATCCTGTTCTATGTCGCATTTACTCTAATACTCTAATCTGTTACCAAAATGCAAAATTCTCGCTGTGTCCTTCTGGACTTCCTCCAGTCGCTATACCTTTGTAAATTTTACACAATTTAACATTAACACTCATTTAACACTTACTAATTAACACTTTTGTTAAGTTTTGTAGAGTTTTATTTTTGTATTTCTCAATATAGTTGTGGATTAAAAGAGAAGATTGAGCCGAAAATAGCATCTGTTAGCCGTGCAAATTCTGCGGTTTATCTTTGCGGTAGTATTATTTTCAGTGTTAAGGAGCGCTTCCAGGTATACAAATTCGTTCACTGCTTCGATGACGTCGTTTTTTATAACAAGTGATCGTATGATTTGTGGTTGAGTGCTTATTTTTATATCCTTTGTTTTGTTAATATTTATTATAAAACCCATTTTTGTAGCTGATTGTTTTAAGGCTACATACGCCTCTCGTACAGCATTTTTCGTTCTTCCAACAATATTGATATCATCAGCATAGGCAAAAATTTGCACTAATTTATTATATATTGAATCAATGGTTTTGATTTGTAACATACGTATTACTTTTTCCAGTGCCCGATTGAACAGTATACAGGAAAGGGGGTCTTCCTGACGCAGCCTGTTATTTGTTTTAAAAGGTTCAGACAGTTCCCCCCCAATTTGTACGCTACATTCTCAAGAGTTAGTTTTATTCCTCTATGGTTCTTCTTCTTCAGGTTCCTTCTACTATCGGAGGTTGGAAATCATCATCGCTATTTTAATTTTATTGGCCGCGCTTCTGAATAATTCTAATGAGCTGCAACCGAACCACTTTCTTAAATTTCTTAGCCAGGATATTTTGCGTCGTCCTGGGTTTCTCTTCCCTCTCTTCCTTGTATCTTCCTTTGCATAATTAACCTCCTCTATGGTTAGAGAATTCAATGATATCTCTCATTTTGTGTATGGTGCAAATGCGTAAGGCGAATGTATGGAGCAGTGAATGACAATGGAGTGTGGAGAAGACGATACAACTACTTCGAAGTTAGAATAGAATAGAATATACCAGAAACCATATCCACCAAAACCCACTCGGGGTTGTAAAGCCAAGATGATAATAATGAATTAACACTTTTTTTAGATTCTGAGCTCCAAGACATTTTTTGCATTCAGTGTACCAGAATAAAGTAGTACCCACTAAACTTTCTTATAGCTTTTGCTACCCTAAGAATCTCTTGCACTCTCATCATTATTTCAAGTGTCAACCTTGATGAAAGCTAATTTGTACCTTGATAAGCTTTTTATTCTCCTAATCTTTTTCAAGAATATCTCTCATGAAAGGTTTTTTCAAACAAATTTGTTATTAAGCTTAACAAATATCTTCTTTTTATTAGAGTCTCCTCTTCCTTTCACAGGGTAGGCATTAGTTCTGATAAATCTGTCTCTATCCTGTGCCGCTCTCAATACGAATTAAATATCCCGTACCAGATCTATTCTCTGATGTTTTTCAACCATGGACATTCTCTCCTACCTCTACCTCTGCTTTCTTTAATGTTCCCCTGTATAAATAACCCCAAGAGCTCATAATGTGTTCCCCGGTACATATGTCTTAGGTAACTAGTTTTGCACTTCTTGATAATATTAAGAAATTTTCTGTTATGGCCTATTTTACGCAATACTGCGTCGTTAGTGATATGGTCTGTCGATGATATTTTCAGGAGTTTTCTATACACCCACATCTCGAAGGACTCCAACCTTATCATAGCACTTAGGTTCATTGTCCATGCCTTTGTTCCATATAAAAGAATAAAACATATGTATCTTTTCACCAATCGGTACCTAGTATCTAGTGAAAAAGTAATGTTAGTCAAAAGATATTTTATTGTAAGGAATGCAGATTTTGAGTAGTCAATTCAAACTAGTATTTCAACCTCTGGGTCTATATATTTGATTGTTCCTGAGCCAAGGTATTTAAATTTATGAACGTCTTTTATAGGGGTATTATAAATTTAAGTGTTAGCTAAGTTAAGTTATTTTTGTACAGAAAAAATGCATTTAAACTACCTATGTAAATCAAACTACCTAAATCGAAATTTACTTTTCTAAGTTTTATCTCTTTCTATTTGAAGCATACAGCATATAATAATAATAATAATAGTCTTCCGTTTTTATACCGCTCGCGGCTTTGGGAGTATAGCAGGGTAGTCCGCTATATCTAGGGCCTACGGTATACAAGGAAGGTAACATGGCCAGTGCTACGCTTCAACCGCCTATTATTACCCCTATTATTAATGTATATACAGCATATACATTACAAAAACATGCCAACACTGCTAAACTAAAATTTTTTGTTCCATGTTTGACATTTGCAGCTATAAGCAGCTTGTACTTTTGGTAAACTCAACCGATATATTAGTTGGATGCGCGCGTTCCATTAATATGTGGTATTCATATATGAAATTTTGAAGTATGCTAGTACAGATGATTTTGGTTTGGAAAATGTCTTAAACTGAAAAGTGAATAATTTTGACATACAACCTATTTTAGTAACAGCGACGCACTGTCTAAAAATAGATTTTGATAAGTCGCAGTGCAAAATTACTCGGAATTCCACATAACAGACAGTATATACCATGCGGTCCATATGTATGGAATAAACTCACTTTTGGCGTTATTATGTAATATCTGAAAAAAACCTGAAACAGGTCGATTTTTATTCTTAAATTGACAATTTACAGTATGAAAATATTATTCCCTTCCAGCACCCCCTTTGAATTATAAGCACCCCCTCGAAAATTTTAAATAACAAAGGGGGTCGTGTGGCACCTTGTTAGAAAGGGATTTTAGTATTCTGCTCAGAAATATAAAGTTTTTTAAGTTTGGTGCATTTGGAACATTTTGTACGACCTTGGGGGTTATTAGCAATACTGTTTGGTCTATTAAAATATACTTTAAATTTTAAATAACCCCATAAGAAGTAATCGAGAGGAGTCAAATCGGGGATCTAGCCGGCCATTCGATCTTTCCACGTCTTCCAGTCCACCTATTGGGAAAAAAATTGTTTAAATAATTTCTGACTATACGTGCAAAATGCGGAAGAGCTCTGTCTTGTTGGTAGTAAATGGATCGATCTATCTCATTTGAAAATTTATTGTTTTGTTTAAATGAAACATCGCTTCATCAGAAAAAACTATTTTGTTTATGAACTGCAAATCTGCGTTCATTCTGTCTATCATCATTTCACAGAATTATTGCCTTCTATCGGGATTATCTTTATTTAACTTCTGAACCAACTGAACTTTGTAAGGGTGGTGTTTTTCTTTATGCAAAACTCTCAAAATAGATGATTTACTTACGTCATTGACGGCAACCAGTTTTCGAGTTGTCTTATGCGGATTTTCCTCAATCTACCTTTTTTTCATCAGTAAATTGACCATTTCTACCTGATTTTTCAATAATTTTTACATCTCCTGTATAACGAAGGGTTCTTTTCAACTTGTTGACCAGGGTATTTATTATTAAACATTTCAGAAACCTCCTTTTGAGGTCTTGTTTTATTACCAAAACCAATCATAATTGAAATGTCTATTCTTTGAGTCTCGGACAAATGAGTCATAATTAAATTTAACTTACTTACTTAATCACTAGACCCATTTGTACCTTTCGGTGTTGGGCCGTTTAAAATACAATTCATTACATTACAATATTTGACAGTCTTCTGAGGTGTCCTAGCTCTTAATGAACTTTCTCCATGCCTTCCTATTGGATGCCATCTGTGTTGCTTCCTGCCAAGTCTTACCCTTACTCTGCAGTATCTGCGAGATGTCACTGTTCCATTCTTTAATGGGTCTTCCTCTTCTGTTCTTCCCTATTGGTTTGGCGTCCCACGCTCTTTTAACTTGTCTATTATTGTCCATCCGGTTTAGATGTCCGAACCATGCCAATTTTTTCTCTTTGATTGACTCGAGTATCGGTTTGATTTTGAGTCTTTCTCTTATTTCTTCATTTCTGATTCTATCAGTTCTTTTTACTCCTATCGTTCTTCTGAGGTATTTCATCTCTGCTGCCTGAATTCTGCTCTGATGTCTTTTGTTTAATATCCAATTTTCTGCTCCATATGTCACTGTAGGTCTATATATTGTTTTGTATATTGTCATCTTGGTCTTTGTTGATATTTCTTTGTTATTAAGGAATCCTCTATGTAGTGCTTGGAATAGTTTTCCTGTGTTTTCCATTCTGTTGTTAAGATCATCCTCGATGTCTCCTTTGTTGTTGATTACTGTTCCTAAGTATTTGTATGAATTTGTCTGTATTATTTTTTGTTGGTCTATCATTACTTCTATTTGATCTTCCGTGATCTTCCGTCACTTGTTTCCTTGATATTTTCATTATTTGAGTCGTCTCTTTGTTTACGTTTAAGTTGTATTTGCTTGCTTCTAGGTTCCGTTTCTCTAAGTTGTATTTTAGTTTTTCTGCAGTTTCCGCAATTAATACTATGTCGTCTGCAAATATACACATCTCAGCATTTATCATTTGCATTTTGTTCCAACCGATGCAGTATTTCTTGAATGTTTTCTTACATTCTTTCACTATCTCATCTATTACATTTATGAATAGTACTGGGCTGAGACTTCCCTCTTGTCTAACTCCTTGGGTTGTTTCAAATGGTTCTGACTGTATATTTAACATTCTTACTGTATTTGTTGTTTTCATGTATATACTCTTTGTTGCTTCTATCAGTTCTTCACTTACTTGTTTCTTCTTTAGGCTTTCCCATATATCTTTTCTTTTGACTTGGTCAAATGCTTTTTCCATATCTATAAAGCTCAGATGTATTTCTTTATTTTTCTTTAAGGCTTTTTCTATTACTTGTTGCATGGTTAATATATGGTCTTGTGTGTTGTGTCCTTTCCTGAATCCACTTTGTACATCCTCTAATTTATGTTCTATTTCTTTTCTAATTTTCCTTTCTATTATGGTTTCGTATACTTTTGCTGCTACACATAGTAGTAATATACCTCTATAGTTCCTACAGTCTCTTGTGTTTCCTTTCTTGTATTAGGTATAATTACTGCATTTGTCCATTCTCTGGGTATTACTTTTCTCTTCCATATTAGGTTATATATGTATAACAATTTTTCTTTTGCTTTTACTCCTATATATTTCATCATTTCTGGTGCTACTTCATCGCTTCCTGGTGCTTTTCCAAACTTTATCTTTCTTATTGCTTCTTCCAGTTCTTCTTTTTCTATAGTTTCTGGATTTTCCGTGTTTCTCATGGATACTCTCCTGTTGTGGCTTTCCTTCTCTATTGTATTCGCTTGATTTCCATTCAGTATCAGCTGAAAATATTCCCTCCATCTTTCCATTATTGTATTATCGTCTTTTATTATTGTTCCTTCCTTGTTCATTATTTGTTTCAGTTTCGTTTCTTTGTTGCTTCTTAGGTTTTTCAGTGTTCTGTAAAATAATTTTACGTTTTCTGTGCTGTTTTCTTCCATTTTTTCCCCGAATTTTTCCCAACTTTTCTTTTTCTCTTTCTTAACTATCTCTTTAACTTTTGTTCTTTGTCTCTTATAATTTTCATATTTTTGTTGTGTTTTGTCTTGGATGTATTCTTTCCATAATTTCTTCTTTTCTTTTATTTCTCTTTTCACTTCATCGTTCCACCAAGATGTTCGTTTCCCTCTGCTGTTATTTCTTGTGGTTCCACATATTGATTTAGCTGTTTTTATCATCGCATTTTTAAATTTTCCCCATTCTTCTTCTATTGTTTCTGTTATTTCATGTTCATTATCCATCTCTTTCTCTAGTCCTTCTGAGTATCTTATTCTCGTTGTTTCTTCCCTTAGTTTCTAAATTTTTATTATTTCTTTGTGTTTTCTGTTTATGTTCTCATTTCTTTTTATTGCTTTACTTTTGCTTTTGAATGTGGTTTCTAGTAGATAGTGGTCACTACCAATTTCATAACTCCTTTTTACCCTTACGTCTCTTATCCAGTTCTTCTCTGTTTTTTGCACTATAGTATAGTCTATAATTGATTGTTTGTCTCTTGATTTGACTTCTCTTGTGATCTTGTGTATCCTTTTATGTTGGAAGTGTGTGTTCATAATCACCAGGTTATTGTCTAGACAGAATTCAAGTAGTAATTTTCCATTTTTGTTTAGTTTGTCCTCCCCATAAGGTCCGATGACATTGTTCCATTTTTCTGTTTCTTTCTCCACTCTACTGTTCATGTCTCCTGTGATCACAATTTTCTCTGTACAATCATTTATCACTTCTTATAATTTGTCCCAGAATTCATTCTTTTCGTTTTTTGTTGCGTCTTCATCTGGTCCATAATATATGATTAGGTTTGTATTGGTTTCCTCTGTATCCATATCTATGTCTACTCTTAGTATACGTTCGCTGTAATATCTCCAATCTTTTAGTTTGTTGATACTCTCCTTCTTTATCATGCACGCTACTCCTGCCTGAGCTCTCTTCGTTTCTTCCACTCCACTGTATATTAGTAACATTCCGTTTTCTAATATTATTGATCCTTTTCCTTTTTTCTTTGTCTCTGTTATAGCTACTATTTCAATGTTCTTATCTCTAATTTCTTCCCCCAGTTCTATTTCCTTCCCATTTATACCTCTCATATTCCATGATGCCATTTTCCAAATTGTTTTGTTCTTTTCTGTGTTTAAGTTGTACTTCAATTTGTTTTTACTCCCGTTTGTGTTATTATCTTTAGATCTGCTCATGTCCCTGTTCTGTGCCTGTTTTGTTTCTCGGTCCGTTATTGTGTTTTCTTCAGCTAGTTTTTTTAACTAGTTGGTTCTGTATTGTATGTTATTTTTTCTATCTGGCTTGTTTTTTGATTCCATTTTCACTAAATGCCTTCAATAACTATGAAACCATATCCAATTTTTGTCCTTTTCCCATTAGTCTTTTCATCTGCTGCTATCTTCCTAAGATTTCTTTGTATCTCTATCTCTTTTAATGTTAGGTCACATTCCATATATACTCCATGTTGCTTATAGTTTATTAGTTTACCCTTGGCTTTCAGTATTTTCATTTTATCTTCGAATTTTTTACATTCGATAACACACATTGTTTCATTTATCTGATTGCTGTATCAGGTCCATTTATAACAGAAAGTAAGGTTACACGTTCAATACAATCGGCAAAAAATGGAAAAGCACTTGGCCCCGATGAAGTAAGTGCTGAAATACTAAAGTTTTTGGGAGAAAATGGAATTAAAGCTCTGTGTAATTTCTTTAACAGAATTTAACACACTGGGATATTACCAACTGATTGGTTAAAGTCGACATTTGTCACAATACCTAAGAAACATCGTCCAAAGACATGCGGTGATTATCGGACAATAAGTCTGATGAGTCACGTTTTGAACATCTTCCTGCGAGTAGTACACAGCAGAATTTACACGCTGTTAGAGGACAGAATTAGCAATACTCAATTTGGGTTTAGAAGTGGCTTGGGTTCAAGAGAAGCCTTGTTTAGTATACAGGTGCTAGTACAGAGATGCAGAGATATAAATCAAAATATGTACATTTGTGCAATCGATTTTGAAAAGGCTTTTGACAAAGTCCGACATAACAAAATGCTAGAAATATTGGAAACAGCTGGATTGGACGATAAAGATCTACAAATAATTACAAATCTATACTGGCATCAAGTGGCAAGAATAAAGGTTGAACAATAACTGTCGGATGAAATAAATATAAAAAGAGGAGTGAGACAAGGCTGTATATTGTCGCCTTTGCTTTTAGAGAAAGAAAGCCTTAATGGAGACAACCGAAGGTATTATTGTGAATGAAGTAACCGTCAACAATATTAGATATGCCGACGATACCTTAGTGCTTGCTAATTGCGGAGAAGACCTTCAAAATCTAATGAACAAAATAAAACAGACTTGTGATCAGTATCGGTTAAAACTTAACGTTAAGAAAACTAAATATATGATAGTTAGCAAACAAAATTTTATACAGCAAGATAGTTATCACGTAGGAAATTTTTACAATGTGTTTTTACATTAAGACATGAAATCGATATTTTTCTAGAAGAAGAAAGTTGACCGGAATCCGAAAGGTTTCAAGACGCAAATTTTAATAAAATTGAGATACTTCGTTGACATATTCGAGAAACTAAATATTTTGAATCTTCAGCTTCCAGAGGCCAATACACATAAATTGTATACGAGTGATAAAGTTATGCTTTTTGTAGAAAATTGGAATTGTGGAGCAGAAATTTAAAACAAAAAACCTAGAAACGATTGCAAATGTGGATGAATGCATTAAAACTTACAAGATTGAAAGTTGTTTTTGTAACCACTGAAAATCATTTAGCGATACTGACAAAAAATTTTAAAGGATTTTTTTGCCAACGACAAATTAGTAATTAGTTACGAGTGGGTTAGGAATCCGTTTCAAAATACACCAAAAGGGCTCTTTACTGCCAAAGAAAAACCTTTGTAGACTTCACGGTAAATGCTGAAATGAATAAACAGTTAAATCATAAATCCCTCTTTCCGCATACTATTACGTTTTCAACATCCTATCTTTGCGAAACAGGATTTTTCGCGGTGGCTGCTTTGAAGACCAAATATATCTAGATCGCAGCTTAATATGGAAAAAAACCTGAGAGCATCTTTTTCTAATATTACACCCGGTTTCGATACACTTTTTTTTGCAAAACGGGCCCAAGGAAGTCACTGATATATTATATTATTAAACTTGTTTATAATTTAGTATTTATAAGTTCATGTGTAGTACTTTTAATAATAGCATTAATAATAGCGCGCCCTCCTAGGGGGGCGATATTTTGGCGAAAATTTTGATGATATTTTTACAAATACAGTATGTTAAATTTATCAATTTTAAACATTTCACAAGCTTATTATTTTAAATTTTTTAAAACAAATGTAATACCAACCAATTTATATAATTATTTATATAGTTTATCTGTACTAAAAAAGAGTTAAGTCAGTGATTCTCAACCTGTATGACGCGACCCTCTAGGGGGTCTATACCTTCGGTTGTCTCCATTAAGGCTTCCTTAAAAAGTAAAGGCGACAATATACAGCCTTGTCTCACTCCTCTTTTTATATTTATTTCATCCGACAGATATTGTTCAACCTTTATTCTTGCCACTTGATGCCAGTATAGATTTGTAATTATTTGTAGATCTTTATCGTCCAATCCAGCTGTTTCCAATATTTCTAGCATTTTGTTATGTCGGACTTTGTCAAAAGCCTTTTCAAAATCGATTGCACAAATGTACACATTTTGATTTATATCTCTGCATCTCTGTACTAGCACTTGTATACTAAACAAGGCTTCTCTTGTACCCAAGCCACTCCTAAACCCAAATTGAGTATTGCTAATTCTGTCCTCTAACAGCGTGTAAATTCTGCTGTGTACTACTCGCAGGAAGATCTTCAAAACGTGAATCATCAGACTTATTGCCCGATAATCACCGCATGTCTTTGGACGATGTTTCTTAGGTATTGTGACAAATGTCGACTTTAACCAATCAGTTGGTAATATCCCAGTGTCTTAAATTATGTTAAAGAGATTACACAGAGCTTTAATTCCATTTTCTCCCAAATCTTTAGTATTTCAGCACTTACTTCATCGGGGCCAAGTGCTTTTCCATTTTTTGCCGATTGTATTGAACGTGTAACCTCACTTTCTGTTATAGATGGACCTGATACAGCAATCGGTGTATAGTGTTCTACTATCTCATTTTCAAATAATTCAGAAATGTAGTTTTCCCATTCTTTTAACTGTTCATTGATGTCTAATATTCTGTGTCCATTTCTGTCTTCTAAACTTTGGGATACTTGTTTCCGTTTTTTCCGTTTGTTTTCAGAGACCTCTTTTAATTTCTTGTGCAGATGAAAATTATCGTGTTTCTTTTCATATTGTTCAATTTCATTACATTCTTTACTATGAAATTGTTTTTTCGCGGTTCTTATCTTCTGCCTGATTATTGCGTGGATCCTCTTGTATTCGTTTTTATCTTTATTTCTGACTTCTCTTCTTTGATCCATAAGTCTCATTTCTTCGTCTCATTTCTTCTGTCATCCACCCTTGTTTTTTTCTTGCTTTTAGCGCACTCAATTTTGTTTCTTGAACAGTCTTTAAGATGTCTTTAATTCTAGTTCAGTTTTCCTCAGTACATTCCTCTTTGCTTGATGTTAACTTCATTTTTTGTTCTAATATACTAGTTATTTCTTGTTTTACAGTATCATTTAACATCTTTTCTCTATCAATAGTAACTGTTTCCTTATTCGTCCTTGCAACTCATTTTAATCTCAGTCTTATTTTTCCTACTAAAATATTGTGATCTGTTGGTACATCTGCACCTGGATCTGTTTTTACTGCTAATACTGAATTTCTGTATCTCTTATTTATACATATGAAGTCTATTTGGTTACGAACAACTCGTTCAGGTGTATCTGCTGGTGATTTCCAGGTGTAAAGACGACGTTTTGGAAGTTTGAAAATTGTGTTTGTTATTACTAATTGCTTTTCTACGCAAAAAGATGCCAACATATCTCCTCTTTCATTTCGTATTCCCAGACCATATTTTCCTATGATATCTTCCTGTTCACCTTCAACAATCTTGCATTAAAATCTCCCATGATAATATTGAGATCGTGTTTCTTTGTAGGTGCTAATACTTTTTCTAAATCATAATAGAATTTTTTAATTTCTTCTTGTTCATAGTCTATACTTATAATATGTTCACATTGATTGTTGTTGATTGTATTTGTATCATCAGTATCCTGTCTGAGAATAGTACGACGTTTTTTACAGCTTTATCTGTTTCCTTCGACACAATTATTGCTACACCATTTTTGTGTTTTAAGCTGTCTTCTCCTGAATAGTATAAAATGTAATCATCTACAGTTACTTTTCCAGACCCTAGCCATCTCATTTTACTTATTCCAAGGATACTTATATTTAGACGCTTCATTTCTTTAATGGTGTTGTGAATTTTTCCTGGTTCGTACATGCTTCTTACATTTCATGTACCTATTTTTCTTTCTTTAGAAAATGTGTTCATGTTTCCAGCTAATCGGGAGATTCTTAGCACCCCTGCTCCATTTAAGGAGAGCCCGTACTTGGGGCCGTTGTATTTATCAGCCATTTCCATGATTTTTTCTTGGGAAAATTAGGCTCTAGGTGGTTTTCCGTTGCCTTCCTAGAGTATGTAATAGAAGGAAATATAGTGACCCTTCTGCCCTCGGAAACCTAATAGCCATTCAGGGTCGGAAGAAACAAGAGTTAGCCAAGAGAGGCTAATAGGAAAGATTAAAGATATTTCACTCAAGACAAGTTGAAAAAGAGTGAAATGTGAAGGCCCTTATGATGCTCCAGGTGCGTTTCATAAGCGTATGAGTATTAATACACTTTGTGTTCCCGCTCATACCTCGGAGTATTGACTACAGGCTGTATGGCTCGTCCAGCATGCCATAGCATGGAGGGAAGTGTGCATGTCATTTTTACAATGTAGGCATCACAACACCACAGCCTGACAAAATATCTTGCTTTAAAATATTATAATAATGCTGAATGTACTGCAGCCATGTCTTTACAAAGCGCAGAAAATATTCTAGTCTTCAAAGGTCTCATTTTTATGTAATTAACAACTGTTACAACCGTAGTTAGCAAACTATTCAGACCAGGATACATTTTTTTAGAAACCAGAGCTTCTCTGTTGATCATACAGTGTGTCCATATACACATTGAAGACTATTGTTTCACAAACCCTTGTAGACTTTAAAATTTTCCGGACATTGTACGAGCATAATCGGTGCATATTCCGACGCAATTCTTCCACTCTATTTTTGCTTTATTTGCATAATCATTTAAGATAGCAAATCATGCGGGCGATATTGCTTTCAGTTCTATTAGTTTGCAGAAAAGTAGTTTTTCTACTACTATCATGACATCACCAAATCGAATGTAGGCATTAAAATAAGCATATTTGTTGCTATCTTTTGTCTCATAAGCTTAATCGAAAACAGCTTGTCGAGCAACTTCCCATGTAGCTGATCTTGTACATCTTCAGCTATGTCACCGATTCTACGGGCAACAGTATCATTTGGTAGACGTGTAGACTCCAATTTTTTGGTGAAATTATCTCCAAACATAGTTTCTACAATTTCAATTGCAGCTGGCAAAATAAGCACTTCACCAATAGTGTCGACTGCTTAAATTTTTAGCAAATGATACACAAAGGCCTTTCTTCTTTAGTAAATGTAAACCCAAAATTTAAGTATTCTTGGGAATATTTTCTTGATAGTATTTTTAGAACCACTCTCGCCTATGCACTTGTTGATACTTCACTAGTATCAAATGCTCGCTTACGACCAGTTAAAAATTTATCCATGATTTTGTATAAATTAATATTTAGTGATTGGGATATTTATACACTAAAACTACAACATACACATTCACAATAAACTTAACAGATACAGAAGGACTGACTTGACTGTCAAGGCTGGTCATAACTCAGAACTGAGAAGATGCAGACGGTCGAGACTGTTCAAAATAACTCGAAACTTCTCGTACAGAGAGACGTTGAATCCGGATCGATGTTGCCATATTTCAATAAATTTACTTTTTTTCGGTAATTTGGTAATTAAGGTTTTACTATAAGTTTAGCCTCAAAATACTTAAGATAAGTACATTATTATTGCATACATACATTATTATTCTACGAAAAGGGGCGAGGTAAAAATATTTATAGAAAATTGGGTCGCAAACGGTAAAAGGTTGAAAAACGCTGGTTCAAGTCATTATTTGAATAATGATTTTTTAAGATCCTAATCCTAACTTATTTTTGTCTAATTTTATATAATACAGATTTACTGTTTTAAATATAAATATGTACTTTATAAAAAAAGGAGTATTTTATACTCGTGAAAAACAAGGTATGTCATGACATTTCTTGTTTTTGCTAATTGTAGGAATAAAAGATAGTGTGTTAGTGTAAAGTTTTTTATATTTAATTGTAATTTAAAAGGTAAAACATACAAATTATTGTTTGTGAGGAAGGCTTTAGTAGAAACGTCTCGCGTCAGATCTACAGAATTTTTTAAGAACTTGTAAGTCGCTAAACTTTTCTTAAGATATCTTCACCAAACCTGCAAGAAAAAATACTCCTTAATGTAAAATAACATTTTAAAATATAAATAAAATATGAAATATATAAAAAAACTGTTACTGCTTTATCTGGTAGGTAAAACTCTCCATCACTCAAAGTTTCTATTTGCTCAGCAGATTTTTTGTTCGCGTAGACGACGGATTTGTAGAGTAGCCCATTATAGGATGGTCGGTATTTTATAAACTTGTGTTTATCTTCAATGAAAATTTTTTTTAATTCTAAAATTTTGAAAGGGTTGTTCTTCTTATATCGTCTTTAACGATAGCTGGATCCCCTTCAACTTTGACTACTTGGAGCGGTTCTGGCTTCATTAAAGCATTACGTAAAAACTCATAAAACTCCACAGGAGTTTTATGAGTTAACGTCCTGGTCTTCAGCTTTACCAAACCAAAATTTTTATTGCATTCCATATATGAATGCCCCCTGATGGGAAATGTGATTGATACGGTGTCTAATCGTTTTAACGTATGAATAAGAAAATAAGAAAATGCAGATATTTAAACATTTTGTAATTTTTATTCTGGCCCCCTGCTGAATCACAAAATTTTTTAAATGTTCTTACTTGTTTGTCCAACTGATGCACGATGACAATGATTTACAAAAGATATAACTTCGTTTGAGCCTTTTTTTGCTATGGTCTCCGATTTAGTGTTGAAAATATATTTATCGATAGAAGGTAGATGAATATTAAAAGAAAACATTGACAACTGTCTTCTGTAGTACACAGCGTTTGTGCTGTGTGGAAGTGAGACTTTTTTTAGTAGTCCATTACCAGAACTCCCCCAAATATCCCTCGTCATGTATAGCAAACCTTTTTGCCTCCTTATTTCGGTCATAAAAAAACTGGGCCTTTAATTTGTGAAGTTTGTTTTCTGTGACTAAACATTCTAATTTATTTTCTACTTCTGGATTTTGTTCTTGTTTTTGTAGAGAAGTGACTTCAGCCAAGTGGCTATCGCACTCACTGCATGTTTCTGACCTCGGAAAACCAAAAGAAACGTTAAGTTTACAAAATTCTCGTCGATAGCTGCCATATGCAATCTTTACCTCAGGATTTTTTCCTTGGAATAATTCGTAGATTTTTTTATACTAAACTTTTCAGAAAGGTGAATTTTAGATGTCTTTTTATTACAATCATGACTTGATCTGCCCTTAAATGACTTCAAGTGCATTCGTATGGAATCTTAGATCAGAGGGTGCAACGCCGTTGATTTTAAGCCCTCTTTGAACATACTATACTTGCCGTGGATTGAGCAAAATACTTTAAAACAAAGAGGTATCTCTTGCATTTGACCATCTCTTGAAACCATAAATATATAGCAAAACCCTAACCAAAAGAGCAGTTGTGATGTTTCGTTGTCTTGGAATTGGGCTGCCTAGAACATCTTTATGCGATCATTTTGATCGGGATTAGAACTGCGATATGGAAGTTCTGTTTATTATGCTTATAATTACAGCTGTCGCCGCTTTCATGACTCTGCAGACGATGTTTTCGCAGGACTTCAGCCATTCGTCCTTTAGATTCTTTCTGTTGTTTTGGTGATTCCACGTCTTCATCACTAAATGAACTTATCGACACCTAATTACTTACTTACTAACTAATATGACACACAATAACCCCTAAAACAACAAAAGCCAAAATGAATAACAAAACAAAAACAAATGTCTCGTACCGGCTGCGCTGTGGTAGAGACTGACATTCCTTGTTACTTGCAATTTCGCTCGGACATTACTGGTTCTTAGCAAGTATAATAAAAGTTTATGGTCAGCTTTCAACTAACATTACTTGTTATTGCCTACCGATAACTTGTGCATCACAAACTTTGCTAGTCTCTCCGTAAGATGGCATTATTACTTTGATTTGAGACAAAAATGTACATTCTTTGTTTTCCCCCGTGGTCTTCATATTGAGTTAGCTACATGGACGTATAAATAAAGATCTTTATTTATACGTCCATGGTTAGCTACAAGTCAAATAAATATTTGACAATAAAATAACAATTGAGGGTTAGAAATATATCGCAGGGATTCCTTTACAATAAATAGTTACACAATTCTTCTTCTTAAAGTGCCTATCCGTTCCGGATGTTGGCGATCATCACGGCTATCTTTACTTTGTTTATTGCAGCGCGGAACAGTTCAGTGGTAGTCGTGTTATACCACTTTCGTAAAGTTTGAAGCCAGGAAATGCGTCTTCTTCCCGGTCCTCTCTTACCATTTACTTTCCCTTGGAGAATCAGCTGGAGAAGGCCGTAACGTTCTTGATTTCTCATTACATGTCCTAGATATTCCAACTTTTTAGTTTTGACGGTCATGAGAATTTCACATTCTTTCCCCATTCTACGCAGGACCTCCACATTAGTAACTCTGTCAACCCAGGATATACGTAAGATGCGCCTATAACACCACATTTCGAAAGCTTCGAGCCGATTCATAGATGCAACAGTCAGTGTCCATGCTTCCATTCCGTAGAGCAGAACTGTGAATATGTAGCAGTTCAATAGACGGCATTTTGTTTTTAATGATATGTCTCGACTGTTGAAAATAGTTCTCATTCTAACGAATGCTGCTTTTGCTTTTATTATTCGCTGTTTAATTTCTGTTGAGTGGTCCCATTGGCTATTTAAATTGGTGCCTAGATATGTATATTGCTCGACAATTATTATATATTATATATTAGTTACACAATTACAAATATTAAACTTCAATTTTCTCAAATTCAGCGGCGGACTAAGGACTAGGCAACTTAGGCACGTGCCTAGGGCCCGTAATTTTGGGGCCCGAAAATAAAGTTTTTAACTTTTTAATGTTTTTAATTAATTTTTGATTTTATTTAACAGAAAAACGTTATAATCATAATTATAGCTGAAACGTGTCTAAATTATACCGAATCGTTGATTGATAAAGTCGACAAGGTTGAAAGAGCGTTCCCGTGCTTATCATGAAGGGAAAAACAATATACATCAAATGCACATGTCAGAGAATGAAAACTCCAGTAACCGCATTAACTACATTACTAACTGTCGGGGACAGCGTTATGATAATGCGGTAAATATATGGGAGGACTCAAATTCAGAATAAAAAATTATATTTTTCTTCCCATTTCGTACTATACGCCAACCATTCTTAAATTCAATTGGAAACGCTGTTGTCAAAATGTTCATGGAAGTGAATGTAATGGCAAACACTTAAGTCTTCTTCTTTCTTGTTCTTCAACCTTTATTCGTCCGCTGCTGGACATAGGCCCGCGACTTGTGTGATATCATCTACCCACCTCTTCTGTGGTCTGCCAACTCCTCACCTGTTCTCTCTTGGTCTCCAATTTGTTAATCTCTGTGTCAATTTTTCGGGATTATCTCGGGCAACATGTCCGACCCATTGCCACTTGAGCCTTGCTATACGTTCTGCGACATCAGTAATCTTTGTTCTTTCCCGAATGTCGATATTTCGAATCCTGTCTCTCAAACTAATCCCTAGCCTGGCTCTCTTCATCGCTCTTTGGGTTGTACTGAGCTGCTCTAAGGTTTTCTTTGTCTCTAGGGCCATGGTCTCCAGTTCATATGTAGTTACAAGCAAGATGCATTTATCATAAACTCTACGTTTTAGACACATTGATATATCTTTATTCTTTAACCTAAAGCATAACTTGCCGAAAGCTACCCAAGACAATTGTATGCGTCTTTTTATTTCGGCTATTTGGTTTTCTTTGCCGATTTTAATGGTATGTCCGTCCATCATGTGGTCCATTATTAATGGTGTATGTAAACACTTAAGTATCAATCCTATTTGTGACACAAGATGGTCGGCCCGTTCCGCTGATGTGAAATCTTTAAAGGAAAATTATGAAGAAATTAAACATTATTTAAGTCATTTTTCCTTAAACAAATATGAAAACCGTTACAAAGGTCCCAAGCTGCCAAATCACATAAAAAAACTTAATACATTTTAGTATATTTTGTTACTATATGGGAAATAATATTCCCTATGTGGGCAAAGATTTTAGAGAAAATAAATGCTCCAAACGAGACAACAAAAGGACGAGTACCTAAATACAGCAGGATTAATATATGAATCATTGGTTCATTCAAAAGAAGCGGAAAAAGTTAAAGATATTGCATATACTAATGATAAAAAAGACAGAAAATATGAAAACTATTTCATGATGAAATTCCAGAACATGAAATAAGATTCAGATATAAAACTATTAACAATAAATTCAAAACATTTTTTCATGAGAGTAATGTTAGACACCCTTCAATAGAGGAATTAAAATTATATGAACAAGATTTAAACCTAGCAGATATAAAAAACGGAAAGATCACTCTCAGTAAGAAACAGAATAAAAAAAAATTAAAAATGCCTGCATTATCAGGATGTATTTTTCACCACGCATAAATGGTCTCCAGCTTTTAGCTCTACATTCCAAAATATGGTTTACTGTAGTTAGTCGGTAGCTTCTTTTTAATAAACTCCTTTTTCTGTTGCTTTAATTTTGTTCATGTTTCGTTTGTTTATGACCAAATTCTCCGCTACACATATTATTATACTACGTACTGTGGTGCTATATATATATTTTGTGTGTCGGTTTACCTGTTTATCCCGTAGCACCACGTTCATTTGTTTTGATAAATGTTTTATCTGCACTCATCAGCTAGTTTTATTTGTGTTTAGTCATTCCATTTTCTAAGTGTACTTAAATTTTTGTATGCCTTTAATTTTTTGTCCATTTCTAGATTTCACTGGTTCTCGTTTTGCTTTTTTTATTTAAATTTATTCTCGGCCATTTTTTGTATTATCTTGTTTTAGTTGTCGGAGCATATAGATTACTTCACCTAAGACCACACCACTTGGTTTTCTGCAAAACTGTCACTGATTGCTATTCCCTTATTTTCCAGCTGATATAAATTATTTTTATTTATTCAGTAGGGATCATTTTATAAATACTTTAGAACAAATACAAAAATTCTCTTCAGGAATTATATTCACATAATTTTATTGTTTTAAAACATATTAAATATTTTATACGAAGAATATTTTTTTAACTTTTCATTAATTACTATTTATTTTCTTATTAATCTTGTAACAAAGTAACTAAGATTTTCATCATTAAGTTATTGCTGTTTTTTGTCTCCTTCTGGTTAATAACCATTATCACATAATGCTACTCTTACTCGATATATGCTGTAATGTTTTGTTATTAGATGTTTATGTTTTCTATATAGTACAATATTTTAATTTACGGTCGCTACACTCAGAATAGCGATAGGCTCAAAAATCATTGCTGGGGGATATTGATAGATCTTGCATATATCACTGCCTATATTTACATATATTTCATAGAAAATATGTGGAAATGGGTAACTAGGGCCTTCTATATTAAAATATTTTTAAAAATATTGTAAATCTTGTTTCTGTCACGCTCAATATTTTATTTCGTATTACTCATACACAAATTGTTTTCATATCTACTTCACTGTACTGTATTTTTCATCATTTCTCGCAGGAGCAAAACATAATATACAATCATGTTCTTATTTTGGGCTTAAGATACGACCTATCACAACAAAAGAAGGGTTACTCTCGTTACTCATCTGCTATTTTCAAATACTTATACCGAGACTTTTTTTTATAATACAATACTTTTTAATAACATTTAGTTAAGACGTATTAGTTTTAGCAGATAACTTTACACTGGTCGATACGTATACAAACTGTTTTACCGACCCTATTATTTAGCTTAACTATACTCCTCTAACCATATATGGTAGAATACCTAATAATTTTACACCTACATCACACTTCATACCTTGTCTGTTCTATTATTTTAACTAAATCATACAGGTGCCCTCTAACCATATGCTAAAATACCTAATAGTTAGCCGTGTTTTGCACCACCATACTTCATATATCGTCTGTTGTTCCCAACCTTCAAGCAAGTCAAACTGTCTGGGCTGCTTGAAGGGGGAGGGATATCTACTTAAAGTTATTAATATAATATAAATTTGATATTAAATCATTAATTCGATAGTAAATTTAATGGTTATATAAAATAAATAAGATGTTTAAAAATAACATTTGATTTGGTATAATTTGAAAGGAATTTATTAACAACTAACGTTAAAAAATATATGATGACTAGAAACGAATTGATAGCGAAATCAATGCCAGTATAAAAAGCGATAAAGAAAGGAAATTGTAAACATGATGACGGCCAACGTCAGAATACGGATACGGCACCTAAAGAAGAAGATAAAAGCTTCTCTCCAATAAGACATTTAGCAGCCTTAACAAAATATTTTGTGATATTACATTATTATCTTTGAGTTGTTTTAATAAGAACAAACTATTAAATATGCTTATCCACAGGTATTCAGTGCTTTACCACACAAATATCACAACTAAGAATTATTATGCAGCTGATTTATAAAATGCGATTATCTTGAAAACGGTTAAATTTTAAAATTACTAACAAGTATATCTTTTCTTTGTAAAAATAATATATCTTTATTATTTTTTAACACAAATTGCGCTAACTTAAAGAGCAAAAAAGTTAAGCCCAAATTTATGCCCCATATATGGCATATGTGCCCTCTATCAGCTACATTAAAGTATGTAAAAAATTATAATTTCTCCTACTTAAAAGCATCAAATTACAAATTTTTATTCATAAATAGTTACAAAGGTAAAAGTTATAGCGAAAAATAATATTTTAAATTTCCACTTTAACACCCTGTATGTATCTTTCTTAATATCAACATTTTATTAAAGCAAATTGGCTTAAATCGTAATATTTTAAAGTGCAGAATCGACGGTTCTTTTTGTATAATTACTTAAGGACCACCCTATATATATATATATATATATATATATATATATATATATATATATATATATATATATATATATATATATATATATATATATATATATTTATATTGTTATGATTGTTTATTTTGACTTTAATCTTAGTTTATTGAGCCAATAAAAAAATATAACTTATTTGTTATCAAAAGTACAATAAATTCCTTATATTACCTGTGTTCGATGGATTCAAAGATTTTCTAGTTGTCTTTTATCGGGATAGAGAAAAAGGATAAGAATAAAAAAATTATTATATTACAAAAATTTACGTTTCTTTATTTTTGTATGAACGAATAAAACAATTATCAAATTCTGTCGTTATCTTGCCAATCAGCATACAAGAAAATAAATCAAATTTTTATAATAATAAGATTTTAAATCTACATACATTTATATTAAGTGAAAACCAATTTTACTTAAATTTTTCTTTACTTGAAACAAAAAAAAAACAAAACTTTAAACTTTTGATTAGCCTAACAAAACCTCAGTTCTTAAATTTGAATGTTAATGACCATGATGTCAAACCGATCCTTCACAGGTATAAAATTTAATTGTACAACACTTACAGCTTATTTTCTTATTGAGTTGTATGTTGGAACATACCCGGAAAAGTCCAGTCTCCTCAACGATGTTATCTCTCCTCTTTGGGCACCTCGGCTCCTTCCTAACGTCTCTGCAAACCTCCTGCAGACTACACAAAAACACCTGATTCACTTCTCCAAACTCAGCTACTTATTTATGACACAAGGACCTCCTTTTGTCAACTTGATGCCGTAAAACTATTTTCACATCTACTTCACAAAATGCCCACGGTAGATACAAGGACCTCTTTTAATCTACTTGTTATCTCCTTCTGCAAAACTATTCACTTCTTTTCGTTTCGCCGGTATCCAAACTCACGAACCACACTCTATCTTGAGACAAGCGACTGTTTCTTTCGATGACCAAATTATCACTAACTTCTCCCGTCTCATGATCGGCTCACAAAATTCCCATTTAAAAACGACCGTCCAATCAAAAGCTCAAATTGTGTTTACCATGATTTTGGAAAAGCCTAATTTCGGTTTCAGAGAAAAACTAAATAGCTTACTTTAAAATTGGTTTTGTCAATACACCATTTATACATATTTCAAAAGATTAGAATATGGTCATTTAATACTCGACTATACAAACAATGAAAAGATTAACTTACAGGTAAAATGTCTTCTAATTCTAAACAAAGGTTTTTTGATAATTTTGTTTGAAACGAAAAAAGGTCGTTTGCCAAACAAATTTCTATTCTTATCTACACCAAATCTTATCTTAAATTACTATATACATTTTTGTTTTTAATGATATCTTAAAATTTTATTCCGATGGATCTTTTTATTTAGTTTTTTCTTTGGTTGGGAAAGAAAAAGTATGACAATATATATATATATATATATATATATATATATATATATATATATATATATATATATATATATATATATATATACAAGAAATACTGGATATTATTGACTGTCGATATACCTACTGACTGCAGCCCTAATAAACTGTGTTGTTTGTATATATATATATATATATATATATATATATATATATATATATATATATATATATATATATATATATATATATATATATATATTGTTATGATGTATTGTTTGTTTGAATGATGAGCAATGAGTATTTTAATAATATAGGGTTTTTATCGCGGTTCTCAAAGAATTAGTTTGTAAGTACTTTTTTAAATTATCTTTATTATAACTATTATGAAACACACATATATATCTAACCTAGCCAATGTAAATTTAAAATAAACTATCTTTAAATTGATATTCTTATAAAACTAATTAAATTCTATAGACAATGTAAAATTTAAACAAACTATCTTCAAAATTGAAATTGTTATGACACTAACTAAATTATATTAACAAAATTTTGTACCTTTCTTTCACTGAATGCCTAAATGAACTGTTTTCCACTATATAGATTCTAATCACCACTGAATGTCTTCGTACTTCGGTTATCCTTGTTTTTGTGAAATTATTTTTTCCAATTATCAGCTTCTACCAATTTAAGATATATTTTTCTTCACCAGCATTTATAAACCACCAAGCAAACCAGCAAACAGCATTTATATTTATTCTTCTTTTCAATATACCAATATCCAATTATTATAAGTTGATTTATACTAATCTTTAATCATAATATAATTTTAATTTCTTCCAATATTCATCCAATATTCTTCTAATATACTTTTTTAATCTTCAATAATTATTTGTGTATAATTATAAATGTGCATTAAAATATATGCATAATTTTTCATCTTCATTTTACTCACTATATTAAACAATTGGACTATTTGTAACTGATTCACTGACTCCAACTAACTTTCATATTTCTTACTAAACTGCTTGACTGACTGACTTCTTACTAAAAACTTTTCTGACTTACTTTCTTACTAAAACTCTTCTGACTGACTGACTTCTTGAAAATTCTGAACAATTGACTTCACTAACTAAATGAGTCTATCTTCTACTAACTTTCATAATAAACTGGCCATCTTGGAACCAAATCACCGGGTATTTATATCTTTTTTAATGTTCCAGAACCATCTGGTAAAAGATCCTGTTCCATTTGTTCTATTTCTTCTATATGGATGTTCTCGAAAAAAGTATATGTTCGTTCCACAGACATAACCATTATTTCGAGAATGTTCGACCGTAAACAATGGTCAAATTCTGCATTCTGGAGAATTCGTTAATTTTCTATTGATAATTTTGTTGACATTTAGGATTTTCAGATCAGAATAAACATTTAAATCAGTAAATATATATAAATTAAACATTTTAAACTAACATTATTATTATAACCCCACTTATATTCCTAATTATTTAAAATGTCACTTGGAGAGTAAGTATATCTGTCTGTCACTCACATATGTATAGTTGGTTGCCTAGTCACATGGCTCACTTAAATATATCTACCACATTATAATTACTAAAATACAACTTTTTACAATTATTATATGCTAATTTCTTAAAAATGCCCTCACATAAATAATTTTTATTAAATTCTCTAGTATATATCTTCTTAAAATAACCAAATACTTATTATATCTAATATTATCTAGTATATAACTTATAAATTATTTTCTTTAAACACTAATCTTATCAATACCCCAAAATAATATTTAAAATAAATAATTTACTTATTATTTTTTTAAATATTAATTTTCTATCTACATACCTTAGTAAATTAATAATTCAATTTTTTTTTATTTAAAATGTGTTCTATTAGATACATCCCTGTTCCCTGTCTATGTCAAACTGTCATGTCAAATGGAAGTTTTTGTGTTGTGTGTTTACATTTTACAATGGATGTTAGGATACAAATCTAGGAATTATTTCCATTCAAAAGGCTTTCATCCATATAAATTGGTAAGTTTTACACTTTATTATATTAGAAAGACATTTTTAGCAAATTATTTATAGAATCTATTTAGTATCTAACCCCAAATTATGATTTTTAGGGTACAAAATAATTTCCATATGTACAAGACAACAAGTATAATGTCAAATTGATTCAAAATAATGAAATCTACCATCTATTTAACAAATCAAGTCTATTGAATAAAATGGATATATCAGTAAGCTGTTAGTGTTTTTATAATTAGTTTTAAGTTTATAATATATTACTTCTTTTTGAAAAAATGTACATTTTTCTTGATTTATTTTTAGTCCAACTTTATCTAATCTGTTTATTATAATTTTAGGTATTTCTCATGATTTTCAGCCGTTTTAGAAAAAATTAATATATCACCAATGTAGTGAATTACAAAATGTTCATATTGATCCAAAATATCATGAAGACATCTACATAGAGCACTGCAAGATGATTGAAGTCCAAATGGTACTACTTTGAATTGATATACTACTCCATCTATCTGAAATCCTGTATACTGTCTACTTTTTCTTTCTAGAGGTATTAACCAAAAACTATGCTGTAAATCGATTTTAGTGAAAATGACATTTCTGTAATTCTTCCTAGTATTCCATCTTCTAACATATTATTAATTGTTTTGTTTACTTCTTCTCTGTATTTATTTGGTATTGGGTATGATTTTGTTTTAATATCTTTTTCTTCTTTAACTTTTATACTATGGATATAATTTTGTGCAATTCTATTTTCTTTATTGACAAGTCCCTTGTGTTGCTGCAATATGGAAATGACTATTGATTTATATTTTTCAGGGCAATTAACTTTTATCACATCTTCTTCTTTACAAATAAAATTATTCTTCATTATGTACTCATTATTCCTTGCTTCCAATTTTACGCACTCCACCTCGTAGGCATCCATCTGCTTAAAATTTCCATTCCTGAAATATTCACTACAATAATTATTCTTTACATTCTTTTGGGACATTTCCCTATCATCAAAATACATTTCTTCTTCATAAACATCATTATTTTCTTTTAATAATATCCTATCAACTCTTATTCCTTCTTCCACCTCATCTTTCTGCATAAATTTAATTATTTGCCCTTCCAAAGTTACTATTTTTTCTTCAAAATCTATCTTTACTTTCTTCTTTTCCAATTCATCATTTCCCATTAATATATCAACACATAAATCCTTGACAATAAATCCTTGCATATTAATTTCTTTATTAAGAATATTATTTTAAAATTGGCTAGTTTATCAATTTCACCCAACTTCTTATTATTTGTACCAACAATTTTAATTTTTGGAATCTTTATTATATCTGATAGTTTTAATGTATTAAAAATAAAATTCTCCGAGACTAAAGTACTTTCTGAACCAGTATCTATCATAATTTTAATCATTTTATTGTTGGCCAAAGCATTTATATAAATTAAATTAATAGATTCAATAATTTTATCTTCATCTAGAGAAATAAATTCAGAAGGTTTTTCATAATAGCAATGGCCTAACTTGTAATTCAGAAAGTTTACTGCACAAAATTTTGATTATTAGAATTGTCAGATTGTATCTGACCACTTGGATCTGATGTCCTATGTCTTTCCCTACTATGACTTCTACTCATATTTTCTTGCCTTGTACTATTTCGTTCCCTGTCTTCGCAGCTCCTATTCCTTCGAATACAATTCATCTGTCTGTTATAATTAGGTCGTTCTGTATTTCTTCTATTGTTAAAATCTTGTCTATTATTATTAGTACTGTTATTAAAATGTTGTCTATTATAACTAGTATTGTTATTACAATTCTGTATATTTTGATTACTGTTATTATTATTAAAATTTTGTAAATTATTACCATATCTATAATTATTGATATATGATTGTCTATATTGTTGATTATCATTTTTATTATATTGAAAGTTATTATTGTTTTTTCTGTTGTTATTATTACTTGTCATATTGCCTCTTTGTATTCTTTGAATAAAATTAATAAAACTATCTATTGTTTGAATATTTCGTACAGTTACTGCTTGCACAACATCAGCATCAAAATGTCTAGATACATTTAAGACTGTTTCATCCTCTCTAAGTGGTGGTTCTAAATATTTTGCAACTGTTATCAGTTTTAATGCATAATCTACCATATTTGATTTTAAATTGTGATTATACTTTCCAAAATATAGAATTTCTCTAAACTTGGCTTGCTCTAATTCACCCCAATAATAATTTAAAAATTTATTTTCAAATGTTTGAAAATTATCTAAATCATTTTCAATACTAGCAAACCAAGTTGCTGCATTGTCATTTAATGTCACTCTAATATAATCTTTAATATCATTAATATTATTCACGAATCTTAATTTATGTTTTAAACTATTTATGTATACTCTAGGATGCAAATTTTTTATATTACCAGTGAATTTAATACCAGTCTCACTTGTTAAATTTAAGTAAGGTCTCCCTATGTCTCTCATTTGTGAAATATCATCTATTCTCTGTTCCACATTTCTTATTTGATTATTATTTATTTGGATATTTTGTTGTATATCGTCTAATTTTTCTTCTGTGTTTCTCCTGTCTTCGTTAATTTTTACTTCTAAGTTATATTTCTGCAACTCTATTTTTTGTTCTATATCTATCTTATTATCTTGAATAATCCTCTTTACTTCTGTCCTCTCAGTGTCTATCCTTTTCTTGTAGTCATTCCGTATACTTTTTATTTCATTTGCTACTTTTTTCTCTGCAGCTTTAAGTTTTTTATCCATTTGTTTTTCCATTTGTTTTACAATTTTATTATTATTATCTTCTATTTTCGTTTCTTATTTTCTATAATTCTCTTCCAATTTCTGTTCCATTTTTTTCATGTCTTCTTTGACTTCTTTTGAATTCTCTTCCAATTTTTTTATGTCTTCTTTGATTTCTTTTGAATTCTCTTCCATTTTTTTCGTATTCTCTTCCATTGTCTTGTTCATCTGCATCATTAATGACATCAAAGCTGCCATATTGACATTTTCCTCTCTTTCTGGATTCATTTCTGCAGTATCTTGTGGAACTTGAACTAAACTCTCCTCTTGTATAGGTTGTGTTTCTACTTCCACATCTTCTTCATTCTTTTTGCTTTTTGTACCTTTCTTTCCTTGAGACATTTTGAGACTTTACTTGTTCAAATATAATTAAAAATAAAATCTATAATTTTTTCTTTCTAATGAAAATTAATTTAATTATATGAGAGCACTTATCTTCCCAAACTAATTCTTTTAAATAGAGAGCCCCACGTTGGGCGCCAAATTGTTATGATGTATTGTTTGTTTGAATGATAAGCAATGAGTATTTTAATAATATAGGGTTTTTATCGCGGTTCTCAAAGAATTAGTTTGTAAGTACTTTTTTAAATTATCTTTATTATAACTATTATTAAACACACATATATATCTAACCTAGCCAATGTAAATTCAAAAAAAAACTATCTTTAAATTGATATTCTTATAAAACTAATTAAATTCTATAGACAATGTAAAATTTAAACAAACTATCTTCAAAATTGAAATTGTTATGACACTAACTAAATTATATTAACAAAATTTTGTACCTTTCTTTCACTGAATGTCTAAATAAACTGTTTTCCACTATATAGATTCTAATCACCACTGAATGTCTTCGTACTTCGTTTATCCTTGTTTTTGTGAAATTATTTTTTCCAATTATCAGCTTCTACCAATTTAAGATATATTTTTCTTCACCAGCATTTATAAACCACCAAGCAAACCAGCAAACAGCATTTATATTTATTCTTCTTTTCAATATACCAATATCCAATTATTATAAGTTGATTTATACTAATCTTCAATCATAATATAATTTTAATTTCTTCCAATATCCATCCAATATTCTTCTAATATACTTTTTTAATCTTCAATAATTATTTGTGTATAATTATAAATGTGCATTAAAATATATGCATAATTTTTAATCTTAATTTTACTCACTATATTAAACAATTGGACTATTTGTAACTGATTCACTGACTCCAACTAACTTTCATATTTCTTACTAAACTGCTTGACTGACTGACTTCTTACTAAAAACTTTTCTGACTTACTTTCTTACTAAAACTCTTCTGACTGACTGACTTCTTTAAAATTCTGAACAATTGACTTCACTAACTAAATGAGTCTATCTTCTACTAACTTTCATAATAAACTGGCCATCTTGAAACCAAATCACCGGGTATTTATATCTTTTTTGATGTTCCAGAACCATCTGGTAAAAGATCCTGTTCCATTTGTTCTATTTCTTCTATATGGATGTTCTCGAAAAAAGTATATGTTCGTTCCACAGACATAACCATTATTTCGAGAATGTTCGACCGTAAACAATGGTCAAATTCTGCATTCTGGAGAATTCGTTAATTTTCTATTGATAATTTTGTTGACATTTAGGCTTTTCAGATCAGAATAAACATTTAAATCAGTAAATATATATAAATTAAACATTTTAAACTAACATTATTATTATAACCCCACTTATATTCCTAATTATTTAAAATGTCACTTGGAGAGTAAGTATATCTGTCTGTCACTCACATATGTATAGTTGGTTGCCTAGTCACATGGCTCACTTAAATATATCTACCACATTATAATTACTAAAATACAACTTTTTACAATTATTATATGCTAATTTCTTAAAAATGCCCTCACATAAATAATTTTTATTGAATTCTCTAGTATATATCTTCTTAAAATAACCAAATACTTGTTATATCTAATATTATCTAGTATAAAACTTATAAATTATTTTCTTTAAACACTAATCTTATCAATATATATATATATATATATATATATATATATATATATATATATATATATATATATATATATATTCTCCGTTCACAAATTGTTGAGAGCACGAAATGTGCATCAAACTCATAAAACGGTCGTAAATCATAGGCGTTCCTGAGGTGTTTATTCATTAAATATTAAATGTTTTAATACTGTTATATATAATACTAATAATATTTTAATACTAATATATTTAGCAAAATAACAATTAAAACCTTCACGGCTAATGTTGGTTATTATATGATATTAATAAAAATAAAAATTTAACCATTAACAATTTTCTAATAATAAGAATACCTTATCTCTTTGGATATTTCAATACTAATCTTTGAGTTTAATCACTTTACTAGAAAACCTGGAATTCATATCCGAAGGTACTATTCGTTGCTAGATAATTAGGATGGAATTCCTCAGATTTTTAATAATATAATGGGTATAAAGATGCCGGCTTTGGCCACGTGCCTCGTCTTTTCAGTTTATATTCGAAACTGAACTTAAAAGGGTGAAGTTACTACGAACGAAAACAATTTTTTTGTTTAGTACGTTTTTGATCGCATGTAATTTACGGCTCGTCGGTGTTTCCGCGTCTACGGCAGTAATTAGCGTCTCGAATATTTCTTTTGTGAATTATATGCAGTGCGTGAGTGATTTCTTATTCCATATACCTACGAACATATACGTACCTTTCGCTCGTGCTCGTTTTGTTGGATTGTTTGTGATGGCTTCATCATCAACATCATCAAGTTTGACACCGGTATCGTTGCGTACAATAACTGTCTAAAAGTCTGTCTATTCACCAAGAGAGAAGACTATTGTCCTGAATGTTCACGATGCTCTGGTTTCTCAGAATCTCATTAACACTGTTCGCAACATAGTCGAAAGTTGTGCCAACATGACTGGCGTAGCAGAGTCAACTATATATGGGTTCCTATCAGAAAGAAAAAAAAACACGGTATAGCTAACCCAAACACAAACGAACACTTAAAAAGAGGGAAAAACCATATTGAAATTGATGAATTTGCCAAAAATGGTATTCGAAAATTCATGGATTTTTTTTCAAAAAAGAAATACCAAACCTAAACAAAATTTAGTATTACAAGAAGTTAAAGAATTAAATTAAATTAAAAAAATTTAATTTCCGATGCCAGAAATCAGACCGAAAATCACTATTGATTGACTGGGAGGGGATAATATGTTGGAGAAGAAATTATCTAACATCCATACGAAAATTCCGGTCTGAAGGAAGGGCCAAGGGACCAGGATGAAACGCGGGTAAACTCAGGTTATACTCTAAAAAAATTGTGTCAGATAAAAATATATTAAGCTCCAGGCAAGCCTTTATGGAAGGTTGGTCTACTGGTATCTCTCCACCTTCTGGTAAAGGCAGTAGATTAATAATTTCTCACATTAGCAGTGAAAAAGGATTTGTTAAGCATGGTTTGTTGGAATTTCGGTCCAAAAGCACAAAAAACTATCACGAGGAGATGACAGCTGATGTTTTCGAAGAGTATTTTGAGCAGATGATTGAACACATACCACCAAATTTAATTATAGTATTAGATAATGCACCTGATCATTCACGACTAGTAGAAAGACTTCCAACGACTGCGTGGAAGAAACAGGATATTCTTGACTGGCTGCGGAATAAGTATCTGCCTTACGAAGATGGAATAGTAAAAGCAGAACTTTTAAAAATTGCCAGGCAACACAAATCTAAGTTCAAGAAATGCGTAGTTGACAAAATAGCGGAAAGGCGAAACATCACAGTCCTTAGACTTCCAACCTACCATTGCGAAATAAATCCAATTGAACTCATTTGGGCACAAATGAAAAGTTATGTGGCTAGAAAAAATACGTCATATAAAATACAAGCTGTACGTGAATTGTTATACGAGTCTTAACAACATATTATAGAACAAAACTGGAAAGATGCAGTAAGACATGTAATAGAAGAAGAACAAAAAATGTGGGATCTTGATAACATAATTGATGCAACCGTAGAGACACAACCGCTAATTATTAACCCTCAAGACGACTCCGATTCCGTAGTTGATCCTATTTATTTTGAATTTGAATAGTTTTCTAATCGTAATTATATAAGGTAAGTAATAGTAGTTGTAATCGTAAGGTATTAAACGGGAAAGGCGCAAAATGTCGCCTGTCAAAAGGTTCAATGTGTTTTAAATGTATTCATTTTTTTTTCAAATCCTGAGAAAACTAAAAAGCATTTTTGAAAAATTTAAAGGCAGAATGAAATATTTATTAGAATAAATAAAAAGTTTCTTTTGCATGCAATATTTTCAATTAAAAATTATACTATATTTTCTCTTTTATTTTCACCCCTGTTACATCACATATTAAAATAAACATTGTAGAAGTTTTCAGGGACTTTCTGCCCTCAGTAATAATGTAATCTTTCATTCCGCGTTTAAATTTTTCAAAAATATTTATTAGTTTTCTCCGGATTCGAAAATAATGAATACATTTGAAACACATTGGAAATTTTGCCAGGCGACATTTGGCGCCTTTCCCTTAATTAAATAAATGTATCTTTTACAAATGGCAAGAAACTTTTTATTTTTGAATAAAATAAAGAAGTTTTATTTATTAAAAAATACAATTTACATAAGTACAATTTAAAAAATATATTTATTTAGTTCAAATAAATGTTTCAATCATAAACTCTACGACACTGGTCGGTCATCTGTAAACATTCAAAATACCTTCGTAACAGGATTATAAGGTATTGTATTCCTTCAGATACAAGGTGGGTTATTCGAAAACATCTTAAACTGTCAGTTTCAGGTTGGTTTTTACTATTAGATCGTATTACCTATCCTCTCTGTATTTCAGTTCTCTAATTAGGGTTGAACTTGTATTGAGCTATCGACAAATTGTGAACCGATTATATATATATATATATATATATATATATATATATATATATATATATATATATATATATATATATATATATATATATATATATATATATATATATTGATATGATATGAGAGACATAAAAATGTTTAAAGAAAATAATTTATAAGTTATATACTAGATAATTTTAGATATAACAAGTATTTGGTTATTTTAATAAGTTAAATACTAGAGAATTTAATAAAAATTATTTATGTGAGGGCATTTTTAAGAAATTAGCATATAATAATTGTAAAAAGTTGTAGTTTAATGTTGTAAATATATTTAAGTGAGCCATGTGCATAGGCAACCAACTATACATGTGAGTGATAGACAGATATACATACTCTCCAAGTGACATTTTAGGAATATAAAGTGGGGTTATAATAATAATGTTAGTTTAAAATGTTTAATTTATATATATTTAATGATTTAAATGTTTATTCTGATCTGAAAAGCCTAAATGTCAACAAAATTATCAATAGAACATTAACGAATTCTCCAGAATGCAGAATTTGACCTTTGTTTATGTTGGAACATTCTGGAATAATGATTATGTCGGTGGATCCAACAGATACTTTTTTCGAGAACATCCATATAGAAGTAATAGAACAAATGGAACATGATTTATTGCCAGATGATTCTAGAACAGAAAAAAAAGATATAAATACCCGGTGATTTGGATTAGGGTGGATCAGTTATGAGTTACAGTTACTATGAGGCCAGTTTATTATGAAAGTTAGTAGAAGATAGACTCATTTAGTTAGTGAAGTCAATTGTTCAGAATTTTCAAGACAGTCAATCAGTTACAAATAGTCCAATTGTTTAATATAGTGAGTTAATGAAGATTAAAAATTATGCACATTTATAATTATACACAAATAATTATTGAAGATTAAAAAAGTATATTAGAAGAATATTGGAAGAAATTAAAATTATATTATGATTGGAGATTAGTATAAATCAACTTATAATAATTGGATATTGGTATATTGAAAAGAAGAATAAATATAAATGCTGTTTTGCTGGTTTGCTTGGTGGTTTATAAATGCTGGTGAAGAAAAATATATCTTAAATTGGTAGAAGCTGATAATTGGAAAAAGTAATTTCACAAAAACAAGGATAACCGAAGTACGAAGACATTCAGTGGTGATTAGAATCTATATAGTGGAAAACAGTTCATTTAGGCATTCAGTGAAAGAAAGGTACAAAATTTTGTTAATATAATTTAGTTAGTGTCATAACAGTTTCAATTTTGAAGATAGTTTGTTTAAATTTTACATTGTCTATAGAATTTAATTAGTTTTATAAGAATATCAATTTAAAGATAGTTTATTTTAAATTTACATTGGCTAGGTTAGATATATATATATATATATATATATATATATATATATATATATATATATATATATATATATATATATATATATATATATGTGTGTGTGTTTCATATTATAATAAAGATAATTTAAAAAAAGTACTTACAAACTAATTCTTTGAGAACCGCGATAAAAACCCTATATTATTAAAAATACTCATTGCTCATCATTCAAACAAACAATACATCATAACAATTTGGCGCCCAACGTGGGGCTCTATATTTAAAAGAATTAGTTTGGGGAGATAAGTGCTCTCATATAATTAAATTAATTATCAGTAGAAGGAAAAAATTATAGATTTTATTTTTAATTATCTTTGAACAAGTAAAGTCTCAAAATGTCTCAAGGAAAGAAAGGTACAAGAAGCAAAAAGAATGATGAAGATGTGGAAGTAGAAACACAACCTATACAAGAGGAGAGTTTAGTTCAAGCTCCACAAGATACTGCAGAAATGAATCCAGAAAGAGAGGAAAATGTCAATATGGCAGCTTTGATGTCATTAATGATGCAGA
This sequence comes from Diabrotica undecimpunctata, assembly GCF_040954645.1. Lineage (NCBI taxonomy): Eukaryota > Metazoa > Arthropoda > Insecta > Coleoptera > Chrysomelidae > Diabrotica > Diabrotica undecimpunctata. Next base: position 84,998,729 of record NC_092811.1, on the reverse strand, counting down.
TGAACAAGACAATAGAAGAGAATACGAAAAAAATGGAAGAGAATTCAAAAGAAGTCTAAGAAGACATGAAAAAAATGGAACAAAAATTGGAAGAGAATTATAGAAAATTAGAAAAGAAAATAGAAGATAATAATAATAAAATTGTAAGACAAATGGAAAAACAAATGGATAAAAAACTTGAAGCTGCAGAGAAGAAAGTAGCAAATGAAATAAAAAATATACAGCATGACTACAAGAAAAGGATAGACAATGAGAGGACAGAAGTAAAGAGGATTATTCAAGATAATAAGATAGATATAGAACAGAAAATAGAGTTGCAGAAATGTAACTTAGAAGTAAAAATTAACGAAGACAGGAGAAACACAGAAGAAAAATTAGAGGATATACAACAAAATATCCAAATAAATAGTAATCAAATAAGAAATGTGGAACAGAGAATAGATGATATTTCACAAATGAGAGACATAGGGAGACCCTACTTAAATTTAACAAATGAGACTGGGATTAAATTCTCTGGTAATATAAAAAATTTGCATCCTAGAGTATACATAAATAGTTTAAAACATAAATTAAGATTTGTGAATAATATTAATGATATTAAAGATTATATTAGAATGACATTAAATGACAATGCAGCAATTTGGTTTGCTAGTATTGAAAATGATTTAGATAATTTTCAAACATTTGAAAATAAATTTTTAAATTATTATTGGGGTGAACTAGAGCAAGCCAAGTTTAGAGAAATTCTATATTTTGGAAAGTATAATCACAATTTAAAATCAAATATGGTAGATTATGCATTGAAACTGATAACAGTTGCAAAATATTTAGAACCACCACTTAGAGAGGATGAAACAGTCTTAAATGTATCTAGACATTTTGATGCTGATGTGGTGCAAACAGTAACTGTACAAAATATTCAAACAATAGATAGTTTTATTAGTTTTATTCAAAGAATACAAAGAGGCAATATGACAAGTAATAATAACAACAGAAAAAACAATAATAACTTTCAATATAATAAAAATGATAATCAACAATATAGACAATCATATAATAATTATAGATATGTTGATAGTTTACGAAATGTTAATAATAATAACAGTAATCAAAATAGACAGAATGTTAATAATAATATTAGTTATAATAGACAACAATTTAATAACAGTACTAATAATAATAGACAAGATTTTAACAATAGAAGAAATACAGAACGACCTAATTATAACAGACAGATAAATTGTGTTCGAAGGAATAGGAGCTGCGAAGACAGGGAACGAAATAGTACAAGGCAAGAAAATGTGAGTAGAAGTCATAGTAGGGAAAGACATAGGACATCAGATCCAAGTGGTCAGATACAATCTGACAATTCTAATAATCAAAATTTTGTGCAGTAAACTTATGTGTGTTTCATAATAGTTATAATAAAGATAATTTAAAAAAAGTACTTACAAACTAATTCTTTGAGAACCGCGATAAAAACCCTATATTATTAAAAATACTCATTGCTCATCATTCAAACAAACAATACATCATAACAATATATATATATATATATATATATATATATATATATATATATATATATATATATATAAATATATATATATATATATTTTATATATATATATATATATATATATATATATATATATATATATATATTATATATATATATATATATATTATATATATACATATATATATTATATATATATATATATATATATATATATATATATAATATCGAGAATATACTACATATTGAGTTAGAACTGATGAAGCATTAGAAATATAATTCGAAACGTCTTCAATTAAACTAATGAAGTAGTTGACTTTTTTTTATTTGGCAACCTGAACGACCGATTAAACCTTTGAATTCACTAGTTGAATACCTTTGATTATACACTCAGGTGCAAAAAAATCGATCCATGGGTATTATTTGCTGAAAAAAGAAAACGTTTGAAGATATTAGTTTTAAATCAGGTATATATGTAAAAGTATATGTTAGATTAAAATAATTTTTACAGATTATCCAAAAAAATCATTTATTTATAGAGACATACGCCAAAACTCAAAAATACAAGAATATTCAAAACTTTCTGAAATTAAGGAAAACATTGATAATAAATCAATATCTAGTGTTTCCCCCTCGGGCCCTTATAACAGCCTGTACACGTCTAGGCACTGAGGTAATTAATCTCTGGATATCAAATTGATCCAATTGGTCCCATATTTCTTGAAGAGCCGCTGTAAGTTCAGCCAAGTTGTTTGGACGGGTTACTCGTACTCGAAGACGTCTTCCCATCATATCCCATAGATGTTCTATGGGATTGAGATCGGGACTGCAATCTGGCCAGTTCATACGGACAATTCCCACCTCATCTGTATATTGGTTGACGATTCTAGCACGGTGAGGACGCGCGTTGTCGTCCATAAAAATAAAATTAGGTCCAATGAAAGGAGCAAAAGGTACCACATGCTGATCTAAATTACTTGTTATGTATCTTGCAGCAGTCATAGAACCTATATCTACAATAACTAAATCAGTATGGGCTTCTGAACTGATACCAGCCCAAACCATAACGGAGCCCCCCCGATAACTTATTCTTTTCGCAATATTACATTGAAAATATCGCTCTCCGTGTCTTCTTCAAACCCTTTCTCGGCCGTCTGGTGAACTTAGACAAAATCTGGACTCATCTGAGAACAATACATTACTCCAATCTGCATAACTCCAGTTTTCATGTTCTCTTGCAAAAGCAAGGCGAGCTCTGCAATGTTCTATGGATAGTATTGGAGATAGGGCTGGCCTTCTGGATAATAAATTACCTTCTACAAGTCGTCGACGAACTGTCCATCTGCTTACATCCACATTTCCCACTTCGCTCAGACGATTTGCCAGTTCAACTGAAGTTAGATGCCGATTTCTCAAACATGATGAGACCAGAAATCGATCATCTCTTTCAGATGTTACCCTTCTACGACCTGATTCTGGTCTTCTTGTGAAGTTACCGGTGTCAATAAAACGCCGAACTGCTCTTTGAACCGAAGATCGACTAACACCCAACATTTCAGCTGCATAATATTGGCTACGACCATCTTGAACTAAAGTCACCGCCCTTGCAGCAACTGTCGGATTTAGAGACATTTAGGAAGGATAATTAAATAAAAATATAACACGTTTTGAAAATAAAATCACTACACTAGTATGGTTGTTGAATTAAAAACAACATTCAATAAATATCTACTTGCTTCAGACCCTTTTATTATACAACTTCAGATAAATAAGAAATAAGGAATGGATCGATTTTTTTGCACCTGAGTGTATATATATATATATATATATATATATATATATATATATATATATATATATATATAAATATAAATATTTAATAACATATACCCAAACGTAATTAAGGAATAATAATTATTCGTCTATTACTACTAATCTACTAATCTGTGATATATACGCAACAGATAAAATCAGAACACTATTAATAACAGAAAAAAAATTAAGCAGGTGCTATTAGTAATATAAACTACGTTTTATTGAATTCAATTCATTCACTAATTTCTATGAGGTCTCCAAATATTATTTACTATTATTATTACTATTAAATACTAATATTTTAAAATACTTCTATGATAGTTACCTTTCGAAGTACTGGAATAAGTATTAAAATACTATATTTAGAGACAATCATGTATCATGTCTTAAATTTTGTTTGAAATTTACCAACGGTAACATTTTAATTATACATGAAGAATATGTATACATAAATAAATACAAATACTCGTGTATTACTATACATAAAATAGTAAATTTCAATATCTTATACAAAAACAAATTGTTGAAGTTTAAAATGCGTTTTCTCAACAATAAGGTAAACGATTGTGTAATATGTGTAGTACGACCCATGATACTATTAAGTATTGGTATGATATACGTAGCTGTTCCTAAATGTCCACATATAAATACAGTAAAACAACCTTTTCTAAAAGATAGCTATCTTGCACGTTTATTGAATATCTTCTACCTCGTAATATTTTTCCTAGGGGTCCTTTTTTCTATAATAAAAATCAAAGAAAATCACAATTTACTTAATCTTTTACAGTACTATGATCTCTTCAATAAGTCATTAAATGGTGCTTGTTTTATTTTAGGTATATGTTTTAACAGTAACAAAATTATTAAATATACTATCTACTTGTCGTATCTGATAGAAAAAAGAAAATATTTTGGAGTTAACACCTTATTACTTGCGAAAGAAACAGGTTTTGCATTTAAATTAGTTATAAGTGCAACTGGTGCTTATATATTTATGTGTTTAAATATTTTATATACCTTAATAACTTACAATAATATTTGTGATATATTTACTGCACTAATAATATTATTGACTGAAGCATATTCGACAAGTATATTTTTTTATCTTTTTATTTGGATAAATCTCTACAAAGTTTTATTGAAGAATTTATTCAAACAGATTAAAATTATTCTCGTAAATCGTATTCAAAATAATGCCGAAAGAGATTATTATTTTAGCTCATCTTTTTTAGAAAAGTTACAGAGTTACCAGTTATACTATATAAAGATCTGTAATTGTTACAATAGGCACGTTATGTCTATGGGAAGTTTAATATATTATTCAGAACAGTTCGTTAGTATTGTACTAGTAGCATTAACAGCATTTTTGTACTGTACATATTGTTTTTCCTCTAATATTCAACTTGAAGTTACACCACCATTAGAAGTCTTGGTTGGAATAGTAGTATTGGCAATGATTTTCTTAAAAGCCGGAACAATCACCTCAGTGGTAAGTACATATTTAATAATATCTAATATTAAATATGAATTTAAATGCTATTTATTCGGAATAAAAAGTATCGCGTAGTACTCTTTTACAGTCCCAGCAGAGGACATACAGCAGAGGCTTTTTATCTTAAATATCTGCCAATAGTACATTTAAACTACAACTCAATTTATTAAATTATGATATATATTGGCAAGATCTTTTATATTAATTTTATTATTGGTAGATTTTGACCTTTTTTATGTGAATCATCTCCAATATGCATGCATCTTTTGTTGTAATTTTGTTCTTTTTCCAAAATCTATTCCATTTTCAAAATCAAAAGAATGGCTATTTCAGCTCGAATTGCTATGTGTTCGCCTACCTTAGCACCAATAGCAAATTTAATAATGGAAATATTAGAGGCAATAATCATGTCTAACTTGAAGTAAAACATAAATTATTTCTACAAACGATGACTGCTTACTCTGCATTCCGGATCATGAAATCGATTATACTTTTCAAATGTTCAATAATTTCCATAATAACATTTAATTTGCTTATAAACTAAAAGAATGTAGAATATAAAATACTGTAGAAGGAAACAACAAAATCACTTTTCTTTATTTAAGTTTAAAGTATAACAATGATCACTGATAAAAACTAAATAGTTTACAAAAGATGTTTGGTCCAGAAAATATCTAAATTTTAATACCAACGTACCTATGACTC